>NC_090440.1:242117434-243327853 GCF_031143425.1 Pleurodeles waltl | reverse complement strand
ACAGTTATAGCACCAAGGCTTTTTAGGGTCGAGCCTGCTTTGCATGCGCTCGCGCATGCGTATAGCAGGGAGACTCTTTAGTATTTAGAAAAGGGCTCCGAGCCCTGTCAACTTCACATCAGTGCTTTTTATTGGTTCGTGGGCTTCCCTAATTAAATCGGCTTGCTTTCATTAGTCGAAGGCACGCATAGGTCATGCCTTTTCCGGTGGCTAGCCCTCCTCGAGCGCAGCGACCAAGTACAGAAAACATGCGAGGCTCGCTGTTTTCCATCGGGCTGGTGGACTTTTTTTAAAACTAATTTACGAGCCCGATCTCGCTTGGCAGAAGTCGAGCGCTTTACCTACTTGATTTCACTTTTTCGGGTTACGTGCATAAATGCACTTTTTCCCGATAGGTGAAAAGTCGGGTTAGGAGTTTACAACGCGATCGGCTCTAACACGAGCAAACGCGAGACCCGATGCATTGTAAATGCTTGTTATTCTTATAGTGTGAAGAGGATTTAGACCCAACCCCAGAAGAGTTTAGTGGTCCTGATGAAGACTCTTTGTTTTAATCTTTGTCCTCAACCTTGTCATGAGACTTACCGTCCTCCTTCTTGTCCTTGTCACCCCCATATGAGCTTTTCTGCTCACTCTTGTTCTGACCCACTTGTCTGCCTTCTTTCCCAGATTTTGGGGAGAGGTCAGATCTGAGTCTACCACGTACTGGTGCAACAAGTCAGACACACAGTTATACAAAATATGCTCTCTCAACAGAAGATTTTATAAGCCCACGTAATCAGACACTTTGCTGCCATGTAACCAGCCTTCTAAAGCTTTAACAGAACAGTCCACAAATTCATCCCAATCATGTGAGGCCTCTTTTCTGGTCTCCTTGACCTTTATTTTATATTGTTCAGTGGTCTGACCAAAACCATCTAAGAGTGCAGTCTTAAGAACACTATAGTTGTCTAAGTCTTCTTCTCTGACAGTGAGAAGTCTATCCCTCCCCTTTTCAGAAAAGGACAACCATAGAATAGCAGCCCACTGCCTTTGAGAGACCCTCTGAACTTTACAGGTGACTGGTGACACAAATGCCAAAAATACCATAGAGACTATACTCCCTTAGCGCGGTAAGTAATACTCAAATTATATACAATAGTATGCAGAAATAGCAACAAAAACAGTTAGAAAACAGTGCAATTAGTGAAAATCACAATAGTTAGAAATGGGCCTAGGCGGAACAGAAACCATATATTAAAAAGTAGAATGCAAACTTTGGTTTCTCACCTAGGCAATTGTAGTGTGTAGAGGGGTGCTGGGAGTATTAGAAAACACCGAAGGTAAGTAATAGAATCCACCCCAGAGCCCAGGAAAGCACAAGTAAATCGCAGTAACTTTCCTAGAACACACAAGAATACGAGAAAGAAGATAATGCAAGCACCAGAAGAGACTGCAAGACACCGACAGTGGATTCCTGAACCTGAAGACCTGTGGAAGAAGGGGACCAAGTCCAAGAAGCACAGAAGAGTCCAGGGAAAACAGGAGCACATGCTTACCCAGATGAAGGTGCAAAAGAATAACCACCGGTGAAGAACAACAGTCAGTACTGCACCCAAGCAGACGGATGGGTGTTCCTGGTTGGTGCAGATGATGTCCCACGCCCGATGGACGATTGCAGTCTGGTTTGAGTAGCTGGATTACGCCAACAAGCCTTGGCACACGGGAATGTCGCGGTTAGCAGAAAATGGTGCTGCCCGGGACCAAGAGGTACCTGGTGGACTCTACCCAGGAGGGGGAGTCAGAGAGGGCTCCCAGCAACTCAGAGAGCCCACAGAAGACAAGGCCGCACGCACAGGAGTCCCACAGCACGGGGACAAAGGAGGTGTAAAAGGTGGCCCGTGCAGCACGACAACAAATGATCCCACGCTACTCAGGAAGCTGTGCGTCACAGGAAGGAGTGCTGGGGGCCGGAGCTGCACGGTGTACAAAGAACTTCGTGGAAGGATGCCAATAAGGCTTGGCAACTGTAAAACACGCAGTGCATGGGGGGTACTGTCTTGCGTGGGGGCAAGCTTTTACCTCCTTCAAAGTTGGACAGTAGAACGTCAGGACCACTTCAGTCCACCACTCGTGATGCAGGATCCACACCAGAACGTCAGAAGAGGGGATCCACGTAGCCGGCCGTTGTTGCAGAGAGGTGCCTGCTGAAGCAGGGGAGTGAGTCTTCACTCCAAGGGAGATTCCTTCGTTCTTCTGGTGCAGGCTGAAGACAGGCTGTCCTCTGAGAATGCACGGCCAGGAAACAGTTGCAGTGGCTGGCAGGAGCTGAAGATAAAATGTTGCAAAAGTCACCTCTGCTTCTTTGTTGCAGTTTGTAGAGTTCCTGGAGGGTCCAGGTGCAGTTTCTTCAGTGAGAAGGCGAAGTAAAGGATGCAGAGGATTCCTACTGGGGTCTTGCAATCCAAATCTGAAGAACCACCCAAGAGAGATATAAATAGCCCTGAAAGGGGGATTGGTCAGCTAAACAGGTAAGCACCTATCAGGGGAGGGCTCTGATGTCACCTGCTGGTTCCCATGAGGAACAGGGTCAAGAATGATTTGCATATGGCTGGGTCCAAACTGGGGTGGCATGGTGAACAAAAAAACAATGGATTAAACCCAGATCTTTGCGACTGGGGGTGAATGTTTGCATTGTTCAGCATTCCGCCCATCATCTGTTCTTTTTGCATTGGTGGCCCCAAGTGGGAAGGGTTTGCCCAGAGGTGGGTCCCTTGCTCACTGCGCCACTGGATTCAAGCTAGCCTAGCTGATGAAGGGTGATACCCTGAAACCGGTCCTAGGATGCTTGTTTCCGGTCCAGAGAGGACCTGGCTTGGCAGTTCGGGCTGGACTGTTCCCATGGGGAACAGGGTCAAAACTGATTTGCATATGGCTGGGTCCAAACTAGGGTGGCGTGGTGAGCAAAAAAACAATGACTTAAACCCAGATCTTTGTGAGTGAGGGTGAATGTTTGCATTGTTCAGCATACCATCCATCATCTCTTTTTTTTGCACCTGCTGGCACTGGCCACTCAGATGCTCCCATAGTTCCCTGCCAACTTTGAATCCAAGATGGCAAAACCCAGGGACCCTCTGGAGGAGCTCTGAGCACCACCCCTGGGGTGGTGATGGACAGGGGAGTTGTCACTCCCCTTTCCTTTGTCCAGTTTCGCACCAAAGCAAGGATTAGGGGTCCTTCAACTGGTGTAGACTGAATTATGCAAGGAGGGAACCAAATGTGCCCTTCAAAGCATTTCCAGTGGCTTGGGGGAGGCTACCCCTCCCAAGCCTGTAACACCTATTTCCAAAGGGAGAGGGTGTAACACTCCTATCTCCAAGGAAGTCCTTTGTTCTGCCTTCCTAGGCTTGAACTGCTCCAGCATCAGGAGGGCAGAAACCTGTCTGTGAGGTGGCAGCACCTGTGGCTGCCTGGAAAACCTCAGAAGGCTGGAAAGGCAATACTGGAGGTCCTCTAAGGAGCCTCCAGAGTGCATGGAATCGTACAACCAATGCTTGCAAAAGCATTGTGGTATGATTCCAACATGTTTGATACCAAACATGCCTGTCTATGTTCGGAGCTACCATTATGTAGCTGGACATATGTAGTGACCTATGTCCAGTACACGTGTAAAATGGCATGCCCGCACTCACAAAGTCCGGGAAAATGGTCCTGGAGGTCGTGGGGGTACCTCTGCTAGTGCAGGGGTGTCCTCACACACAGGTATTCTGCACCCTGCCCTCAGGGATGGAGGGCCTGCTATAGGGGTGACTTATAAGTGACCTGGTGCAGTGTAAATGGCAGTGAAAGGGTGCCTTTTCACACAGGCTGCAATGGCAGTCCAGCAGAAGCCTTTGCATGGGCTCCCTATGAGTGGAAAAAGAAATGTTGCAGCCCATAGGGATCTCCTGGAACCCCAATGCCCTGGGTACTTAAGTACCATATACTAGGGACTTATAAGGGGCATCAGTATGCCAATGTTGGGTGAAATACTGGGTTACCAGTATGCAGTGGCAAAATTTAGAGGAGAGAGAGAGAACATAATCACTGGGGCCCTGGTTAGTAGGGATAACCTTGGCAAAAAGAGGGTACTTTTCTACACTTTGACGTTTACCTCCTCTATCTCTCCTTGACTCGACCCAAACCTCATTTTATTACTATGATCGCCAAAATAACACTTTTCTAAACTCTTCACTCCTGTATTCCTCCTTTGACTAATCCCAAACCTTATTTTACTATTATGATCTCCCTACTAACCCTTTCTAGACTCTTTCCTCCTCTATTCCTCCTTTGACTCATCCTAAACCTCATCTAACTAATTTGAACTCCCAAATAACACTATCTAGACTCTTCCCTACTCTATCCATACTTTATCCAATTCAATCAAACTAACAAACTCACATGTTCACAGCTTAAATTAACAACTTGCATTCCCCTAAACTAATCTACCAGTAATCCTTTGGATTCCAGAGTAGCATGCAACTCACTGAAAAGCACTTCAACACCTCGTCAGGGGTAGTAAGCGCTATATAAATAATTTAAAATGACTGTCATTGTCCATAGGTCTGAATATTTTTTCTGGCCTTTCGAAACAAGCATGGGGCCTTGGAATGGGAGTATACTGTTTCGGTCACAGCCTGAGTACTGTGGTATTGTGTGTGTCCCTGCAATTTCAAAGGCTCAAAAGACAACACATGAAGCCCACAGCTACAGCATGTGAGATTCACTCATGAGGAGCTGCCATCTGTCATGCTACTGTGCTCCTAGCAGCTGCTCCTTGAGCTTTGAAATGGCAATCACCTGTCCGGCTTTTAAAGCTCCTCCACAGCAAACGCACTTTAAGTTTTTGTACTCCTTACTTTTCCTTTCCCACCAAGTCTGTCTTTTCCTTGATTCTTTTATGATTTTCCCAATCTTTTGTATATCCTGTTGTATGATGTTTTGATGTAATTTCCTTTTCCTATTCCTTTCTTATATAAAGGTTTGAGTCGGATTTGGTGAGGGGAGAGCTGCAACAAGGCCATGTTCCCTTGCTTGTTTTCTCGCTCCTTTCACTTGCTCATCCTGACTCCTATCACCTGAAGAAATCCACTTTTGTATTCCGTACTCCAGGTTTTCTTCTACTCTCTGACGTGTTCAGCGAGCAAGGAGTTTTTTTATGCCTTTAGCTTTTTTCTCCTGAGAAGGTGGCAGCTCTCAAGAGCATATGACTACCACATATTCCAGTGTGTGGTGACCTTGTGGTTTCTGGAAACAGTCACGCGTACGTAGCAAGTCTCGGACTGGATTACAGGTAAGCATTCAGACTTGAACACCTGCATAATTTGGTAAGACTGCTTTCAGTTCCTAAAGACGAGAATGGAGCCCAGTTGGAAGACGTGAGAAGTGGCAATACAGTAATTTTCCAGAATATATATCTCACGATCCTCCAGTCACCATATCATCATCAACCAATGTTAGGCAAAAAAAAAGAAGTGTTAGATGCAGTCATCTTTTGATATTTAGGTTATTTCACATCTTATATCAACAAAATAACGGAAAAGAGGTAATGAGAGCCAACACGTGAACAATAAAGAGATATAATATCTCCAGTATCCTAGCAAAGAAAACCCGACACTCGGTTATGGCGCAACAAGGATCCTCACTAAAATTTCCTTATGATAAAATAAATCTTAAAAACACAGCCAGAATCTGCACCCAGACCAGGTGTAATAGAGAATCAAAAACTTATGAAACAAAATTAAAAAGCTAAAATATTGATCCAAAGCAAACACATTCTAAACTACTCCCTTAAGCAATGTGATATTGCCGAAAATTTCAATTTTGAATACAAGCCCACCTCATGTTTGACTGAGAATAGGCATAAAACAAAAGAAATGTATTTTGACAACAGTAGAAGAGGGAAAAGCCAGGAAACTACGTCCCCTAAATAAATCCACATTTTTGTCACTATTTAAACAAATCCCTCAATTTACAGAAATGGATTCAGTGAACCTCAAATTAATAGCATTTAAAAATAGACTAGTTGGGAGTATATATATATATATATATATATATATATATATATATATATACATATATATATATATATATATATATATATGTTTCTCGTTGGCAAAAATAACACTGCTCAAGGCCTCAGATGCCTCAACAGATTTGGGATTAGTAATAAATTCTGCAAGAATACATTTCACTGCAACATCATTAAACTCAGATTTAAAAATGTCACTGTGAAGAAAATTAATCCAACATTCATCTGGAGGGCAAAAAGTTTGAGCTGTCCTAACTAAGGATGATATATCAAACTATTTTTCTCATTTTGCATTTGACCATATTAAAAATCGATATGCTGCATTATTATTCAACCATATATAAATGTTCACCTGTGTTTTCATGTAATATTGTATAATTTGCTGTTCTTAACTGTGCCTAGAAAGAGTTTAAAACCCTTATTACTAAAATATACTGGACTGTAAGTCCTGCCAGCAATGAATCTTATGGCTAGTATGCACATTTTAGACGTGATGATTAATGTCGATCGTTATGTAATTTCTATAAAAAAGCATTATTTAACTTTTTAATAGTGTCTTCTTGAATGGAATTATGGGTATTTTGGCGTAGCAGATATTTTTCTTTTTGTAGCATGTGAAAATATCTGAGATTGAGGATATGGTTGACTGGTTTGTTGTTATGGTCAAGAGGTGTTATCATACATTAAAACAAACTCCTTGGGTACCAGCATCTGATAGTATTTTGGGTATCGTAATATGTTGCTGTATGCTTTGTAGTGCAAAGCTAGCCAGGTAGCAACAGAGTGCTGTTCATCATTTGAGGATTTATACACTTAAATTTTTCAATGCAATTACGCTATTGAGGCAGAATTCTGGCACAGCCCTAAGCTAGCCTCATCTTGCTCTCCGCGCTATTCCGAACACAGTGAACCACATTTACAAGCTTTTATCTACAAGATACAGTGCATTCCTGTCCTTGTCCCCTACGCTGGCGAATAAATTGCTGCTATGCACCAACGCAGGCACACTTGCACCATGGTGGGTTGCAGGTATGATTGTTTTTCCGCAGGAAGGACTACCTTCCTGCACAAAAACAATCAGGAGAGGCTTTTTCCTCCTTCAATGCATGGAAAAAACAGGGAGAAAATTTTATTTCTCCCCACTGAATCACCCTGATGCCACCCCTGGGGAGGCACAGGCTTTTGACGCATTCCCAGCTTTAAAAAACCTTGTCAATCTGGGAATCTGTCAAAATACATGGGTGTTGCGCAGAAACACCCACAGAATGATGCAAAGTAAGGCAATGCAGTGGCTTGGGCTGTGTTGCCTTACTCCGTATCTACAGGGCCATGTAAAGCCAAGCAAAGTGGTTTTGCGTGGACTTGTAGATATGGGTCAGCAGCCTGTGATGCACCAGTAGCGCAGGCCGCTTGTAAATAAGCCCCTGAGACAGCATTGCTCTGTTGTAAGAATGGAAAAGGCTCAGTGTGTTCTGACTGGGAGCAGTTGGCTGGCTAGCTCCCTCCTATTAGATAGGACCTATCGGAAGTCCTCTTGCGCGGTGAATACCTAACAGGTGGAGAGTGCCCTTGTGATACCAATCATCTATTCAGAGATTCCACAATGACCAGCAACAAAGGCTGAAAAGACTTAGACAGTAGACCATATCAACAGCTGTTAGTCTGCACTAAAATTATCAGCATTGATCAGCTGTGTTTACATTTTCTAAATTAGACTTAATGGATATAACTATTCAATTTCACGCACAAGCCTAATGTCTCATTACTGTTGATAGTACACAGAGGACCTCAGCGTGGAGTCATCATCACCTGGGTGCCTTCCAAGCTTCTGTTTCCTAGCAACAGCAAAGGCAAAAGCAAACAATGCATATTTACGAAGTAAATTCTTGCTGAGTCGCGCATTATTACTTCACTAGAAAGACTTTGGTGCACCTGTGTGGCAGCAGGAAATAAACATGTGAACGCAGTACCAATCACAATTAAATGTATTGAACGAGGAATAATGCTTGGCTTATAAAAAGATTTTAAAAAGGACATTTAAAATCATATTTATTAACAGGAGTTTAATATTACTATGAACTGTATAACCCCTGCATTTTTATCCAAACTTTAATTATTAGTTGCAGGCTGTAATCATCTGCATTTCTGAGCACTCCTGTCGACCCTGTACTAATTTGAGAAGAGAGGAAGGAAGCATTTGGAGGGGACATATTTACTGGCTCTAGAAAATTAGAAATGCTTAAAGATTAGCAATGCTTAAACATTGCTTAGGAGTTGAGAGACAACACAGTTTTAAATTTCTTCCGCCACTTCTTGCAGAAGAAGATGAAGCACTTTTAGATGAATATGACACTGCAATATGAAAACTGGATGCAAACTGTGGAAAAGGAAAGAACGAAGCAGTGGGGAATATAATTTTTTAACGAGAGGACAGCATCTGGGTGAGTCTGTAGAAAAGTAAGTAGCTGCATTGCGACTTTTGGCAGCTTACTGCATTCATAAATTTCTCCTGGATGAAATGTTGCAATATCAATTGGTACAGAAGGGGTACAGTATGAAGATACAAGAAAAACTACTAAACACAACTTAAAATTGCAAAAATCAACTGACAGCGGAGAGTAAAAACGAAGGCTTGAAGGGGATGTCATCTGCCGAACCTGAGAGTATCAACAGTGCAAAGAACAGAGTTCAAGAACAGCTACGAGACAGAAAAAATGCCAAGTCGTGTGAACAATACTCTCCATTGCTACAAATGTGGGTTGAGATGTCACCTTGCCAGTGACAAAAACTGTCCTGCAGTGGGACAGATATGCAGGAGGTGTAAGCTAGAAGGACAGTTTGCCAGAGTTTGTAGGGACAGATCAAATATTTCCTAGGGGAGGTCTACAAGCTCAGTAAGTAACGTAGTAGAAGAACAAAGAGATAAAATAGTAACATAATTTATTTTACAAATAAGCAAAGTGGGGAATCTCAAACATGACTATTCATTTTGTACAATTAAGGTTGAGAATAAGGAAGTGCAAAGGACGGCAGATTTCAGTGCTCACTATACATTGATCGGTGAGGAACACCTTGCCATACTTCCATACCACATTTTAAATCCTCCTTATGTAAAATTAGTGGCATATGGGAACAAGCCAACTGATTTGTTGGCTTGCATAGAAGCACCACCTGAATTCCAAGGAGTTAAAATTCTGCCTAAGTTGTCCGTTGCCAAGGATGGTTCTTGTTTGTTGGGATGGCCCCAACAAAGGGATTTATTAATTTATCTTGATCCAAACCATCCGGACCAAGTGCTGTAAAAAAAGAGGCAGAGGTAAATACCTTGAGGGCCAAAGCTGGCAGGAGATGTTTCCAGCAGTATTCAGATTTGGGATTGCTAAAGGGATTTGTGCACCAAATCATTCTGAAGGATAGTGCAATTCCCAAGCCCCATAAAGTTCTTTGTTTTCCGCTGCTTATGAGGGAACCTTTGCATAAAGATTTACTAAGATTATGTGAAGAGGATATTATTGAAGAAATAGAGGAGAAAGAATGGTTGGCCCCTGAGGTTCTAGCAAAAACACAGCAGCGAGATTCATTTATGTGTTAGTTTTCGTGACCTAAACTCAGCAATTTGGATGCATGGGCATACTCTGGGGAGATGCTGACAACAAAGGTGCAAGGACTTTCTCCACTTTTTACTTGTCATCAACATACCATCAAATATTTCTTCAGCCATATTCCAGGCATCTGACTTCTATCATCACACCTGAAGGAGCACATAGGTACAAGATATGCCATTTGGGTTGGCCTCATCTTCGGCAGTATTCCAAAGAGCCATGCACCAATATTTTATGAACATATCCAAAATTACATACTTCCAAGAAGACATATTAGTATTTGGAGAGAGCACTGAGACACATATTAGGGCCTTAAATTCAATTATAGAAGTACTTCAGAACAGTGGATTGACCATTAAGAGACAAAAATGCAAAACTGGTGTGAAAGAGGTTTAGCACCTTGGCCACTGGTTACATGAAAATGGAATCTGTCCAAGGTAAAACTAGTCAGGGCTATTGAAGAGGCTCCTTCACCACAGAGCAAGGAACAACTGTGATCATCCCTAGGGCTTGTAGAATAATATCAGTTTATTCCCATGTTTCCAGACAGAACTGAATACATCAGTAAATGTGTGAGGAAAAATGAGAGGTTTAATTGGTGTGATCAGTGTGAGAAAGAATTCTGTGAACTGAAAAACATTATTACCTCAGCTCCAGCACTAAAGCCATTTGACAATCGGGATAAAACTATTGTTTGTACTGATGCTAGTAACATAGGATTGGGTGCTGTTCTATTACAACTCCAGCATGATAAGGAAGCTACAACTGCAAATGCAGTGAGACTGTTAAGAGAAAGAGAGAACTTCTACTCTATGATTGAGAGGGAAGAACTAATGTGTTGTTGGGGAGTGAGTTACATGTGTGAGAAACAAAATTTGCTATACGCACAGCCTCTTGTAGATATTTTTATTGCTAAGGGGGCATGCCGGGCCTCTGCAAGAATTCAACTCAGCAACAACAACAGGAACAGGAGCAGCAGCCCTAAAATCTGCATTTGATTGGTTTCCAATGGCAGGGCTTAAGATCACTGCAGAGGTGAAAGCAAAAGAGCTCAAGCAAGGTGAAGCACCAATGACTATTCAGAGGTTGGTCCAGGTCTACCTGGATGACCCAACAGAGGTCTATTTGGATCAAAACCCATTGGTGTGTTGGTATGGGAAGAGGCGCCAATGACCAGTGCCCAGCAGGCTGTCAGTAAAGTATCTGGCTTGCCCTGTAGCCAGTGTGTCTGCTAAGCATGTGTTTAGTGCAGCTGGTGAGGTTGCCACAGTGAGAAGGACCAGTTTCTCACATGCAAACATCGAGAGATTGACAGTGATCAAAATGAATTAGCACTTTATATCACCAAATTACAGCATACCTGAAGTACAACAGGAGGTGATGATTGGTCGAACTCAGGTCATGGTAGTGTGTTAGCTGACCAACTTCTGGGTGAACCACCTGAGTTTGAGGATGAACTCTACATCCCTGACTAGACCTGGGGACCCACAGAACTTTCTACTTTCTACTATTGATGAACTGCTTTGAGAAAAAAAGCTAGCTGGGGAACCTTATTAATTTATATTGTTTGTTTCTGTCAAAATGACTAACAAACAGCAACCGTTTCAGTCACATGTACAAGTATTCTTCTCTCTCCTATTGGCTAAATTAGTGGTGGCATTGATAGCTCAGCTGGCGCCCTAGTCCTACTCGTTACTGTCTACAGTTGGAGCAGCTGTGCTAGAAAATTATTTTATTCCTAGGGCCCTGTTCTTCTTTGTACCTGGACTACAAGGTTGATGAATACTAAGAAATAAACACGCCACAAAGTCAAATATAATCAATAATGCAGACATCCTGTCTGCCATAAGCAGGCGGTGGGAAAAGCGATGTACTGCAGTACAGGGAAAGGATTAAGGAATGGACACATTTGCATTCCCACAGACTATCCCATTCAGGAAAATAAAGGCACTTAGTTAAGGACCACTTTACTTACTGTCCTCCGGCCACTCCTCCACCACACTTTGTAATAACTACTTTTTTCCCAAATAATACATTTGCTTTGCAGTAAGGAAAGGAATCTTCTTAATGTACTCAACTGCAGGGTAAGGTAGACGGGATCGGGATGGGTAGGTAGTATACACACTTTATAAATCAATAAGTTCCTCATCATCATAGTCATGTGCCTAAGGTTTGGCTAGTAGTGTGACTCACTGTCGTTGGCAAATGTTGAAAGGGAAAAATTAGAACAGAAATAAATCCATTTTGGAAGCCATAATGAATTATATGTATCACTTTGCTTGAAAAATGTGGCACAAGGACAGAATGGATTTTTCAAATTATTTAGGAGTCTTGGACAGAATTTAAGAAAGATTAAAGAAGTGAAGTACTAGAAAGTGACTGACACAGTGGGCGCTTGGAGGAAAGGGAAACATACCTTTGTTCAATGCATTGCCATGCATTGAAAATCAATCAATCAATCACGATTTGTTAAGCGCGGTTACTCACCTGTGAGGGTCTCAAGGAGCTGAGGGGTGGAGGGCAGTGGCACCATATGAAGAGCCACGTCTTGAGGTTCTTCCTGAAGATGGTGAGCGACGGGCTTTGTCTGAGGTGCAGGGGGGGTTGTTCCAGCTCTTTGCTGCAGTGTAGGTGAAAGATTGGCCTCCGGCAGTGGTTTTGTGGATGCGTGGGACGGTGGCCAGGGCCATCTGGGCGGGGTGGAGGGATCTGGTGGGGGTGTGGAAGAAGACGCAGTGATTCAGGTAGGCTGGCCCTGCATTGTGTATAGCCTTGTATGTTTGGGTGAAAAGCTTGAAGGTGATTCGCTTCTCCACTGGCAGCCAGTGGAGGGTCCTCAGGTGTTGGGAGGTGTGTTCTCAGCGAGGGAGGTCCAGAATGAGTCTGGCGGCTTTCTGGATGAGTTGAAGTCTTTTGATGTTCCTAGTTGAGATGCCGGCGAGGAGGGCATTGCCGTAGTCAAGCTTGCTTGTGACTAAGGCGTGGGTGACTGTCCTGCGACAGTCTGCTGGGATCCATCTGAAGATCTTCGGAAGTTTGCAAAGTGTGTGCCAGCATGAGGAGGTTACCTGGCGGGTCATGGAAAGTGTTTGACACATTAACTTAAGCTGACAGACGCACACTGCACAGTCAACATTTCATGCTTATTCTGCCGAACTGAATCATGCAGCTGTTAGGTCATCATGGGTGGCACCGGTGAAAGGACATAGCGAGGGAGGGAGGCGATGGTAAATGGATGCTGGGATACATATTATCTGCCTCGCTTGAAAAATACTGTGAGTCAAGGGAATATTTCTGAAATACCATCCAAACCTTTGCATCGAACCTTCGATAAAAAACATTCCAAGCAAGTAAAGTAGGTGAGAAGAACACCCCTATCCAGAAGAGCTCCGTTGTTTCTTCATTCCAAGCATTTATCTATTCATCATTGCAATTGTGTTCTTCTAGTACTCTTATTCTTCACCCTTTAATACACATAATTTAAGCTAAGCTATACATTCTCTCATCCAGTCCTTCACCACTTAAAACGATTCAAAGTCCAAACATGGCTCTTTAGTAAACTTTCACTAACACCCATACCCAAAAACCCCTGTGCATTATTTCACTCTTTCACCCATCCAAGAGATCTAGCCCAAACGAGGAATCTGTTCACCCATCCAGGCATGGAATCCTTTCACCCATACCCTTTCACCTACCTGGGCTGGCATCCTTCACCCTTTTACCCTTTCATCCATCCTTCACCCACCCATGCATCCTATCATCCTCCTCATCACCCACCTATATGATTATTGTGCACCCTTACATCAACACACACATCCTTTTACTCATATTATATTTCACCCATCTATTCTACTTCTATCCTTCTTTCAATTTTACAAAACATATCACAGTTCAAGTTCATTTTATAAATCTTAGTCTGCTTGCTGAGTTGCAGATAGAAGAGGGCGTTAATACTTACTTAATTTCCACTGGATTTGCCAAAGCAGATGATGAGTGAGTCAACAACACTACTACACCCTTGTAGTGACTATTTTACTAATTGTTAATAGCAATAAGACTTACCACTGCCTGCCACTGCTGCCTCAGAGACTCCCAACCTCATTCGTTCCCAAAGTCGTGTCTGCGCTGGTGCTGCTGGCCCCAGGCACAGGTGATTGGTGCATTTATAAGAAAACACTACACAATTTAGACACCCCATATGCCTCCCACTATTGTTTAGTTGTAATAGCAAAATACAACCGCAATAAATCACTATATTTCGGTTACAGATCCTCTTCTATCAAAATATCAGGTGGGCATTTTGTTGGTTGGCAAATTTTTAAAAGCCAGGTATTGAAGTAACAAAAAATATTTTGGTAATGGAGGGGCAGATCTAGCTATTGGCGAATCTGAGTTTTTCTACAGAAATAAAAGGGTGCAATAATTGGTCAATTAAGGACATATGGTCTTGGTTGGCTAATACAATGGGGCCATCCTCCTAATACTTGCAATCATGGTGCACGGTCATCAACTGCTAGTATACTAATAATACATGCACAACATTGGAGGATACAAACAATTACATGACCAGTTAAAAAATAACTTTTTTTATCCTTTTTGTTAATGATTAAGCTGGAGCCTGGATCAAGAAAAAGAAAGCTTTCTCACGAAAGGTTAGAATACCTTACAGGCGCACGTGTTCTCTGAGCTTTACCACCTCTCCACAAGATAAGACACATAAGGGGAGAGGGAAAGCTCACTGATAAAGAAGAAGATAGGAAGCTACAGACAGACTAGTACAGATAGACAGTTTGAAGTAAAGTAACTTGCAAATATAGAAAAAAAGTAAATAAGATAGCAAAGGGATAAGAAGAATTTACGAAACAGATAAATCGAAGTGGAGTTGGAAAACAATTAGGAGACGGGCACAGTAAAAAGGTAGAACATAATTCTAAGTATGGAGCAGTAAAAGTTAGGGAAAGAAATATTAATATTAACAACAACAGGAGGACTTACTGGGGCCAGCAGAGCCATCTGCCCCAGCACTTGTGGAGGGGCCACCTTCAGATGCCTCGTCCGCCTCGTCACCACCAGCCCTCTTCCTGCTCCTTGATGCTGGATGATGTAAAAAAATAAATAAACTTAGAAACGATTAGTGGTACTGTTAATAAATAATCTCTCAAAGATTATTATTTTTTTTAAAGGAAAAGGCAAAAGCAGTAACATTTCTACATCAGAGGTTAACAGTACCTGTATATTAATAATACTAGTATCATGCACCATCCTATTCCAAATTTCCTAACCCTATTCCAAATTATCTAAACTACATTTTAGAATTACTAATACATTACAAAGAATGATTTCTACAGTTCTCTTCTCATTCTCAATCTCTCAATACATACATTGGATGCATGCAAAACTACTACACATCACTGGGAAATTGCTTGGCAGTTGGCACTGTACAAGCTACACAAAATAAAGGCACAGAGAAGTGAGAGTACATGCTAACTCACTAATACTAATATTAACGACGGCTATCTTAGGCAGGGCACAGAAGGCGTCTCTGCATTACTTCTTAATCAGCCCAAGGAAGTGCCAAAAACAAGTACAATTAGGTAGCGGTGAGCACCTGTCTTGATGACGATCACATAATATTATATTTGTAACATAAAGCTAACTTACCTGCGTGTGAGCATCATGCTTGCTATTTGGGAAGAAACTATCAGCACAGAGCACAACTAATAATGAACTATTACTCACCTAGCCCCACAACTTCGACGCCTAGCAGGTTGAGCAGGTTTGCCTCCCGATCTAGGATGTTGGCCCACCAGTGCATCAGCTGTTGCTGGGTGTGCTGGACCCCAGAGCTGTGGCGCACAGCCCGGTGCACCCTCTCCCAGGGTTGCTGGCGCTCCTGGAGGCAGTATGCAGACCTGGACCTGCCACCTGCTGCCAAGGGTGGGGGGTGGGGGGCTGCACATAGAACACCAAGGCAGCCACCGCCACCTCGGAAAATATGGCGCGGACTGCACCCATTGACGTCACCGCCGCCTACGAGGTGATTGCGGGCCTGGAGCTGCCGCTTCCCTGCTGTGACATGGCACTGGAGACTTGTGGGAGGTGAGGGGTAGAAAGATAACGATGGATTAGGAAAAAGGGAGGAAAAAAAAGTAAAGCAAAAAAAATGCAAAAAGTAAACAAGTCACAAAAAACACAAAACCATTTGGGGAGAAAAGTTAAAATATAAATAGAGAAAGAAAAGGTAATATAATAAAAAGAAACTAGAGGAAAATGGGTTTTAAGACAGATGGATGGGAGTGATATAGAAGGATAGAAAAGTAGGCCCCAGCACCATAACAAGCAAAAAAAACAAGATGGCCGCACCCATGCAAACCGCGTGGTGCAGTTCGTGTGAGAATTCAAACACAAAGACGTACTTCGCGTTGCCAGTGACGTTAAACGTCACCCGAATGGGTTCGACAAGAAACTGTGCCTGCTAGCAGAACTCCGCGTAGCGCAACAGTTTTTTTTCCAACTTTGCGGAGTTCCGCATAGCGTGGCTACGCAAACTCAGCCCAGTCCTAGTCCCCATATAGTAGCTCAGAACACCACCAGCATATAACAGAACTGTATTTTATGCGGATAGCTCATTGGGTTACTGCTTTTGTCACAGGGTAGTAGGTTAGTGCCCTTCCATTTCAGGTGCTTTACAGCATTTTCAAGATCTTCTTTTTCTTGTTGCTCAAATAGGTGTAATTTCATATATTTATCTATTTTCATGGACTTCATTGCTTGTTTATGCTCGCAAAGAAAGTGTCACGTTAAGTGTCACACATTTGGTCGCTGAATGTCACTCCTATGCACACAAACACCATGAAAATGTCACACAAACAATATGAAACCTTGGCAGCTGTGTGAGAATGTGTTATAAATAAGCTGGAATGAAAAAAGGCCAACAAAATATAAAAGCAGTATCCACAATCCACCGCACTGAAAGGGATAGTGACAAAAATGTTTCACATGTTTTTTTACATTGGAGAAGATTCGTCAAAATGAATCCTGAAAAGACCTTTGTCAATAAAGGTTAGAACCAACTTATTAGGGAGTCATAAAGATCATGAAACTGACAAGTACAGAGTAAAAACATTTAGAAATGCTAAAAAAAACTACATACGGGTTGGGACTGCGGCAGGTATGGAATGCTAGAGCACAATACATCCAACACATAAGCCATTATATAGATGGCAGGGAAAATGCAGCATAGTAGGAAAAATGTGTATAACTCAGGTTACGCCACCCTGCAGCAATATCAGTGTGAAAAGAAATATGATTCTATAGATATATGGGGGCATTAAGTGGATGATGATGATGATGATAACACCTGTAATTCAGAGCAACATGCTCTAGAAACTCCTGCAGCTAACATAATGATTATCACTACAAAGTAAGATTTATTTTTTAACTCTTGCATTTAGCAATCATTTTACATCTGGCTTATTGATAGAACTGTACTTATCTTTTTGTGTTTAACCCCTTCTCCGCCATGGACGTAATGGTTACGTCCGTGGCTGCAGCGCTGAGGGGCCACGGACGTAACCATAACATCCTGGTACCGGCCCTCGGGGGCCGCACCCCCACCCCCCCAGGTCAGGGTTGGAAGGGGAATCACTTCCCCTTTCACCCCCCATGATGTCAGCACGCAATTGCGTGCTGACATCAGAGGGTTCCAGACATGCTGGAAGCCATTTACTTCCAGCGCGTCTTCAGGCACGGAGGTGAGTTTTTCCTCCGGACAGGGGGGTGGGGGGGATTGCACAAAAAGAGAACAAGAGGCATCAGGGGAAAGGAAAGGATTTTCCTTTACCTCAATGTCTCTTTCAGCATTACTGCTGCCCGATCGTGATGCGATTGGACAGTAGGAATTCCCACTAGACACCAGGGAATTAGAGTGTGTGTGTGCTTTTACAGTGTGGGGAAGAGACCCCTTGGGCAAAAAGCACTATTGGGCAGATCTGACCCCCTTGGGGGCTGAATGGTCTATTTTATTTAGGCCCATCTGCCCCAAGGGGGGCAGAATCCACTTAGCGCCAGGGATCATGTGTGTATGTGTGCTTTGTGTCGGGGGTGGCTTCTTCGGCAAGGGTCGCCCCCCAAAGGGGGCAATATAATCTATGCCATTTCTGCCCCCCTTGGAAACAGATTGGCCTATTTTTTTTAGGCCCTTCTGCCCCCACGGGGGCAGAAACCATAAAGACACATGGATTATTTTTTCTTTTGTTTTTTTTGTGTTATGGCAAAAGGCCCTATTGGGCAGTTCTGCCCCCGTTGGGGGCAGATCAGCCTTTTCTTTTAGGCCCATATGCCCCAAGGGGGGCACAATCCAATTAGCAGTAGGGATCATGTATGTGTGTGTGTGTGCTTTGTGTGGGGGGGGTGGCCCTTTGGCCAAGGGCCGCCCTTCAGAGGGGGCAATATAATCTATGCCATTTCTGCCCCGCTTGGAGGCAGATTAGTCTATTTTGTTTAGACCCATCTGCCCCCAAGCAGAGAACACTAGACACCAGGGAAAATGTATAAATGGTTGGTGGCAGGGTGTTTGTCAACTGGCAAAGTATTTGCATTTGTGATTATAACAGTTTATTTCTCCTTTTTGTTCTAGTTCAAAGCTTTTACTTCCTTTGCTGTGGCTTGTTGCGGTTTTGGCAGTGGTTGTCCTGCGGTTTGCGTAGTTGCATGTTTTACGTAAGTAAATAAATGTACTCTAAAGGAGTATTGTTGTCATGCATGAATGACATGTTTGTTGGTGGTGTACTGAATGCAGGATTGTGTGTGAAATTGTCCTTAGATTTATGCATAATGATATTTGTGTTGTCTTATGTCTAATTTGTTTTTCTTTTTTCTTTTTAGTGGGATATCATTGGTGATTGCTGTGGAGGTGCAGAGTAGTTGCTGGTGAGTCAAGCTTTTTCAGGCAAGTGAGCAGTATAGTTTTTGAGTTTATAACTCTTAGTGATAAAGCTACACTTTGTTTATTACTTATCTTACACAGTGCTGGTTGTTGGTGGTGCATTTATCCAGTTACTTTTTGTAGGAAGGACCACGGCTAGCCATGGGATGACCGCTCAGCAGGTTGTTGGTGTGCTTTTTGAGTCGTCTTCTGACCATGATTATGAGACTGACTCTGCATCTGAGGCACAGGAGGAAGTGCAAGATTCTGGAAGTGAATTTTCTGTCAGAGAGGAATCATCTGATGATGAAGCCACTCTCAGTGCTGATGAAGTGCCTGTTTTAGAGGAGGACACTGATGTGCCAATGGTGCAGCAGCCAGCGGCTGAAAGGCTTCCCATTGAAAGACCTGACATGTGGGTTGCACCAAACATGGAGCAGCCACAGCTGTCTGCATTTACTGGTTTCCCAGGGTGTCAAGTTAATATGGAAAACGTTTTGCCTGTCAACTTCTTTGAGTTGTTTATGGACGATATATTTTTGGAAGAGATTATTGAGCAGACTAATTTGTATGCAGAGCAGTATTTGAGGGACAATGCTGCCAGACTTAGGCCACACTCTAGAGCTAGCCGGTGGATTCCCACAAATCTGGAAGAGTTGAAAAAGTTCTTGGGTTTAACTTTTTTGATGGGGCAGTTAAGGAAGCCATCACTGTCTTCATATTGGTCTTCCAGTCCCTTGAGGGCAACTGCTATATTTCCTGCAATCATGAGTCATAACCGGCATGAGCTTTTTCTTTGGATGTTGCATTTTGTAGATAATGCTTTAGCCTTGCCACGAGATCACCCTGATTCTGAACGTCTTTTTAAGATTAGACCTATCCTTGATCATTTGGTAGATCGTTTTTCAGAGATCTATGTTCCATGCAAAGAAATATCTGTAGATGAGTCTTTGGTCCTGTTCAAGGGTCGTTTGGTTTTTAGGGAGTACTTCCTAGCAAGAGGGCACGGTATGGAATTAAATTGTATATGCTGTCTGAAAGTAGTACAGGATATGTTTATAAATTCCGGGTCTACACTAGTAGGGATTCCAGTACTGACCCCTCTGGTTTTACCGCCACTTTTGGAGTTAGAGAGAAAATTGTGTGGGAACTTAGTAGACAACTGTTTACCAAAGGTCACCATTTATATGTAGATAACCTCTACACTGGCGTTCAGTTGTTCAAGGAGTTTTTCAGTGTGGACACTGTTGCTTGTGGCACAATCCGTTCTAAACGGAAAGGCTATCCAAGACAGCTTGTCTGTAAAAAACTTGAGAAGGGACAGTGAGTGCCTTGCAGAATGATGAGCTCCTAGCTCTGAAATATGTAGACAGAAGGGATGTGTACATGCTAACTACCATCCATGATGAGAGTACTTCACCTGTGGCTGTTTGGGGTCAAGCTGCTGAAGTGCGCAAACCTGTGTGCATTTTATTCTACAATAAGCACATGGGAGGTGTTGATAGAGTAGATCAGAGGATGGAACCTTACACTGCTGCTCGTAAGGCTTATGTTTGGTATAAGAAATTAGTGGTTCACCTGTTCCGCTTGGCAACTTTTAATGCTTTTGTTGTGTTCAAGGATAGTTCTCCAGAGTCAAAGATGACAATTGTGAAATTTCAGGAGTCTATCATAGCGAGCCTTGTTGTGCTGGAACAGGCAAGAGTTCCTAGAGAAGCAGTGGTGGAGGATGTGGCTAGATTGAAAGATCGTCACTTTGCTGAGCACATTCCTCCCACTGACAAAAAAAACTTTCCTGCTAAGAGATGTAGAGTGATGTGCTCGAAGAGGTATCAAGAAGGAGACTAGGATGTACTGCCCTGATTGTCCTTCAAAGCCTGGGCTGTGTGTGGATGGCTGTTTCAGGAGCTACCACACACAGAAGAATTACTGGGAAATACTGTAAGCGTAAACTGCTGTTTTATATTTTCATATGTTCAGTTTCATGGTTGGCATTACTGTCATGTATTCAGTTAGAGGATCGGTGTTTGTAGTTTTGTACTTATTTATAATTAGTGGTTTCTTTGTTGTTTAAAAACAACAACAAAAAGATGGCGGTGTGCATGGACTGACACTTGGCTGCCAGTGTGCGTGGGGTGGCGCTTGGCTGGCGGTGTGGGTGGGGTGGCACTTGGCTGTCGGTGTGCGTGAGGTGGCGCTTGGCTGGCGGTGTGCATGAGGTGTGGGGTGGCGCTTGGCTGGCGGTGTGCGTGAGATGGCGCTTGGCTGGCGGTGTGCATGGGGTGTGGGGTGGCGCTTGGCTGGTGGTGTGTGTGGGGTGGAGCTTGGCTGGCGGTTTGCGTGGGGTGGCGCTTGGCTGGCGGTGTGCGTGGGGTGGCACTTGGCTGGCGGTGTGCATGAGGTGTGGGGTGGTGCTTGGCTGGTGGTGTGCGTGAGGTGGCGCTTGGCTGGCGGTGTGCATGGGGTGTGGGGTGGCGCTTGACTGGTGGTGTGTGTGGGGTGGAGCTTGGCTGGCGGTGTGCGTGGGGTGGCGCTTGGCTGGCGGTGTGCGTGGGGTGGCGATTGGCTGGCGGTGTGCGTGGGGTGGCGCTTGGCTGGCGGTGTGGGTGGCACTTGGCTGGCAGTGTGTGTGGGGAGGCACTTGGCTGGCGGTGTGCGTGGGGTGTGGGATGGCGCTTGGCTGGTGGTGTGCGTGGGGTGGCGCTTGGCTGGCGGTGTGCGTGGGGTGGCGCTTGGCTGGCGGTGTGTGTGGGGTGGCGCTTGCCTGACGGTGTGTGTGGGGTGGTGCTTGGCTGGCGGTGTGCGTGTGGTGGTGCTTGGCTGGCAGTGTGCGTGGGGTGGCGCTTGGCTGGCGATGTGTGTGGGGTGGCGTTTGGCTGGCGGTATGTGTGGGCGTATGTAAGTGATGGGCACTTGAGTGGCGCTGTCTGTCAATGCGAGTGTTGTAATGTGCTGGGCCCGTGGCTGGCTGTGTGAATGGTCTTGTGCATGTCATGTATGAAAGGTGTGTGAATGGACTGTAAAGCGGTTGGTCCCTTGTCGTGGCTTTACAGGGCACGAGCTGTGAGTCATTGGTTCAGTTTTTTGGCCTTTCAGCTATTAACAGTGCATTTCATTTTTGTGAAATCTCTTGTTAATACAATTTGATCTACTGAACCATCACTCACCCTCGTGCCAAATCCAACCAGCATGTGTGGTAAAAGTGACAAAACCTGCTCTGCTATAATCAGGTGTCGCAGCACACCCATGACACACTAGGTGTCTCGGGTGGGACCCCGATGATAAAGCATGCCACCAACTTGGTTGGTGGGTGAGGGGTCTTTTTAACATAACCTAAGTGCGTTTCTTTTCACAATTTTAGTGTTTGGAACATCACAGAAGTATGAAGACACACCAAAATGATCTATTGCAAAACTACCTGTGTTTCGGGGGGGGGGGACCCCTATGTTTGTGGTCCCGGGTGCGGCCTTCATCTAGGGAAACCTACCAAACCCAGACATGTTTTAAAAATAGACACCCCAAGGAGTCCAGGGAGGTGTGGCTTGCCAGGATCCCCAAAACATTTTTTACCTAGACTCTGCAAACCTCAGAATTTGCATAAAAAAAAGCATATTTTCCTCCCTTTTCTTTTTAGGATCACTGCTCCAGCACAAATTTCCTACCACCCAGCGTTTCCTTCAGTCTCCCAAGCAAAATGATACCTTACTTGTGTAGGGCCCCAAAGCAGCCTAAAAAAAGTATAAAAGAAAAATATGTGCTGATCAACTCGCTGTGCTATCCCCTCAATCTCTACAGATTTTTGGCATTTTTCTGTTGCAGGCACCTGGACCATCCACACAAGTGAGGTATCATTTTTATCGTGAGACTTGGGGGAACGCTGGATGGAAGAAAATTTGTGGCTCCTCTCAGATTCCAGAACTTTGTCACCGAAATGTGAGAAAAAGTGTTTTTTAGCCAAATGTTGAGGCTTGCAAAGGATTCTGGGTAAGAAAACCCTGGGGGATCCACGCAAGTCACACCTCCCTGGACTCCCTCGGGTGTCTAGTTTTCAGAAAAGTTTGAGTTTGGTAGGTTTCCCTATATGGCTGCTGAGCCCAGGACCACAAATGCAGGTGCCCCCACCCACGCAAAAACAGTTTTGTATTTGATAATCTTGATGTGTCCATGTTGTGTTTTGGGGCATTTCCTGTTGCGGGCACTACGCCTACCCACACAAGTGAGGTACTATTTTCATCAGGAGACTTAGGGGAATGCTGGGTGGAAGGAAATTTGTGGCTCCTCTCAGGTTCCAGAACTTTCTGTCACCGAAATCTGAGGAAAAAGTGTTTTTTTAGCCACATTTTGAGGTTTGCAAAGGATTCTGGGTAACAGAACCTGATGAAAGCCCCACAAGTCACCTCATCTTGGATTCCCCTAGGTGTCTAGTTTTAAAAAAAGCACAGGTTTGGTAGGTTTCCCTAGGTGCCGGCTCAGCTAGAGATCAAAATCCACAGCTAGGCACTGTCCAAAAAACACGTCAGTTTTTAATGTAAGAATGTGATGTGTCCATGTTGCGTTTCCTGTCGCAGGCATTAGGCCTACCCATGCAAGTGAGGTGCCATAGAACACAGACTAGCAGAACAAATGTTATTGCCCCTTGTTTTTCTCTACATTTTTTCCTTCCAAATATGAGACAGTGTGTAAAAAAGATGTCTATTTGAGAAATGCCCTGTAATTCACATGCTAGTATGGGCACGCCGGAATTCACCGATGTGCAAATAAACACTGCTTCTCAACACCTTATCTTGTGCCCATTTTGGAAATACAAAGGTTTCCTTATACCTATTTTTCAGTCTTTATATTTCAGCAAATGAATGGCTGCATACCCGGTACAGAATGAAAACCCACTGCAAGGTGCAGCTCATTTATTGGTTCTGGGTACCTAGGGTTCTTGATGAACCTACAATCCCTATATATCCCCGCAACCAGAAGAGTCCAGCAGACGTAACGGTATATTGCTTTAAAAAATCTGACATCCCAGGTAAAAGTTACAGAGTAAAACGTGGAGAAAAATTGCTGTTTTTTCACCTCAATTTCAATATGTTTTCTGTATCAGCTGTTATTTTCTGTAGGAAAGCCTTGTAGGACCTACATAAATCACCCCTTGCTGAATTCAGAATGGTGTCTTCTTTTAAAATATGTTTAACTTTCTCGGATCCAGCATTGGTTTCACACCCATTTCTGTCACTAACTGGAAGGAGGCTAAAATGCACAAAAAATAGTAAAAATGGGGTATGTCCCAGTAAAATGCCAAAATTGTGTTGAAAAATGTGGTTTTCTGATTCAAGTCTGCCTGTTCCTGAAAGCCTGGAAGAGGGGGATTTCAGGGAAAAACCACAAGCCTTCTTCTGCAGCCCTTTTTTCCCATTTTTTGGGGGAAAAAACTAAATTTTTGCAGAATTTCGGCTAATTTATTGTTCTCCTTCAGGGAAACCCACAAAGTCTGGTTACCTCTAGAATCCCTAGGATGTTGGAAAAAAAAGGACGCAAATCTGGCGTGGTAAGCTTATGTGGACAAAAAGTTATGAGGGCCTAAGCGTGAACTGCCCCAAACAGCCAAAAAAAGGCTTGGCACCTGAGGGGGAAAAGGCCTGGCAGCGAAGGGGTTAGAGTATGTCCTAAAGTGACAGTAATTCAGTTAGCCAATGGTGTCTTTTTGGGGCAAATTGACTCATTTTCCTGTGATGAGCGTTAAAACTAAAAATGCTTTCTATACCTATTCTAAGTGCACTTACCTACACACCTATCTACTGTCCTATTAAAATTATGTGGTTCGTTTTAAAAAACAAAATGTAAACGTTTATCGCAAGCATACAGCCACCATCTTTAGGCAGCGACGTGTTTTATTCTTTAATTCTTTTTATTTTTGTGCGATATGCTTGCCATAAAGAATGTAAAAAATCATCTCACCAACGTATCTCTGCCAATGCATATTACTTATTTTTTAATGTATTTAATGTCCACAATAAATTAGCAATTTCCTTTCTTACCTGTAACCATATTGTTCACTGGATAGCTCTGAAGAGGGCAATGTGTTAATTTTCCTAAAACTGGCATTCTTGAAACTGAAGTTTGTTCTTTTCTGCAAAAGTAAATCACAAAGTAAAATCAATGAGCACAAACCTTATCAGTTTTGTTGGATTAGAAAAAAAGTAATGTCATAAAATTGTATGTATAAAATTCTTCTTTGACGTCAAAAGGATAAAGGTATCGTTTTGGCCATTGCTACACTTAATCCATAAATCCTTGTTCTCATCAATGTGTGGGTAACCCTTACATCCACTGACAGGACAGGAGTTGTTCCAAAGCATATGAAATGTGAGTTTTGCATGCCCGCAGTGTGTGCAAATTTCATAAGTTGTAGGTGCCCGTTTATCGGTGTGATATCTTCCTTCTTTAGAACTTAAAAGTCAGTTGAAGTGCGGGTTTTGGCAATATCTTGGAGTCTGTGGAAGGGTGTTTATACTAGTAGACAGTATTAAAACTCTTGTGTTTGTGTGGGAAGATTCCACAGCAATTCAAAATGTAAAGGAATGGGGAAAAAGGAGGCAGCATGCAGCAACTGAGGCCTGATCAAAGATTTGACAACATTCCTAGCCACATTTATCATTGTTAGGTGGAAGACTCAAGAGCACGTGTGTTTGGGTTAGCCCGCACAGATATTATTTCTTATGACAGGGTCTAATGGCAGAACATTAGCCACTTGCTGCTGTGTTGAGCTCTAGTGGAGAGTTGCCTGGCAGCCCCCGGTCCTCAAAAGAACTGGTTCAGAACCAACAGGCCAATTTGGGAAAAACTAGAGGGTACTCTCCCTCCCTCCACGAGTAGGTATTTTATTTCCGGGGAAGTGAATGTGGCCCCTCCTTAGTAAATGGACCATGTCCAAGAACCAAACTTTGTGTAATCAAGTCAGCACCATTTCCATGACCAAAAATCCTCGTCCATCTCCAATTGTGTGCAGGACCTTACGAATCAACAGAGGTGAAAGAGGAGACACAGAGGCGTGCCACCGCCCAGCCCAACATCAAGCCACTCTAAGGAACCTGGGACTGTTATCCATACAGGAGGTCAACTGGCTGCACACGAAATTTAGGTGGTTGGCATGGCCATCTAAAGCCAGGCAATATTGTGCCTACGGAGGAAACTATGTACCTCCTAGTAGATCTACCACTGATGTCAACAGTAGAGATAGTGGCCTATTTGGCATCAGCACAACTGCTTGACGGTTGGAGAGCTGAGAGCCGCTGTGGCCCATACACGACCCCCCCGGGCCTTGAAAAGATATGCAAGTGGGAAAGGCCGCAACGGAGTAAGATGCATCAATCCCACGGTCCTCTACGTCCCTGCACACAGCGCCAATGCTTACAGCCTCAGCCTGAACTGAGACGCCAATAACCGCCCTAGGGGAAACACAGATCCGGGAGCCCCCGGTGATAGCGAGCAGTAAAGTAATGGAGCCACAACAGTGAGGAGCAGCCCAGGGCCAGTGACGGGCTGCAACGGTCCACCACATGACAGTAACTGCGGGGTGTGGATCTGTGCGCCTGGCGGTGACTGGTGGGTGCAAGCTCAATACGTGGCAAGGGAGAAGCCCAAAGTACACAATACTTACCCCCACCAGTAACTGTAGGGGTAGCTGTGTCTCTTGGGGCCAACCCTGACATTGATCAAGGCCCAACATTATAGGACATTAGAGGGTTCAGAATCCTTCTGAATGCATGCGTCCTACGGGCGACTAGGTGTGCACTCACGCAGTGTAGTCGTTAGAAATTGGGGCTCTAGTTGGCAGAGGTAAACACCCTTGTCCAAGTAGGGACCACAATCCTAGTCAGAGTAAGTCACAACACAATCCAAATTATCTTGTGCTCACCTTCTGGTAGCTTTGCACAGAGCAGGCAGGCTTAACTTAGAAGGCAATGTGTAAAGCATTTCTGCAATAACTCATACAGTAACACAGTGAAAACACTACAAAAGTACTCCACTCCAGTTTAGGGAAATAGATAATGTTTATCTGAATAAAAAAAGATCAAAATAACAAAAAATCAATACACAGAAGTCAAGATACCACTTTTGAAATGTTTAAATGAGTCTCAATACTTAAGAATTAGTGATTATATCCTTGTAACACAGAGTATCTGGGATGCGTAAAAGATAACGACGCACATGGGCAGCAGAGGAGGAAATGCGTTGAAAAATAAGGTGCTGCATGGATTTTCCGGCGCAGCACAAACAATGCGTTGTTTCTTTCCAAGCTGCAAGGTGATGCGTTGTTTTCCAGGAGCGCAGCCTTATGTGTTGAAAATCCTTGATGCGCTGGTGAGAAGGAGCAAGCGCTGCGTCGATCCAGTAGGCAATGTGGCGATTTTTCAGCCACAAGGCAGACACTGCGTTGAATTTCCGACGCACAGGGATTTTCTTCTCTTTGGTGTAGTCTTTGTGGCCCAAAGACTTCAGAACAGGAGGGAAGCTCAACCCAAGAACTTCGGGAGCACTTGTGGGGAAGGCAGAGTCTTTCCAGCAGAGCCAGGGGCCAGCAGGCAGCAGGGCAACAAGCAAAGCAGCAGTCCTCTCAGCAAAGCATTTCAGATGGGTCCTTTGGGCAGCCAGGCAGTTCCTCTGACAGAATCTAGTTGCAGGTCCAGAAGTGTCTGATTTGGTGGGGTCAGAGACCCAGTATATGTACCCAAAAATGCCTTTAAAGTGGGGGAAACTTCAAAGAGTGGTTTTGAAGTGCATAAGTTCCCCTTTCAACCCAGCCCTGTCTGCCAGGATCCATTTGGGGGGTTATCAGTCCTTTGTGTGAGGGCGGGCCACTGGCCTTTGAAGTGTAAGGGAGAGCACCTCCACCCTTCCTGCCCAGGGAGACCCATTCAGTATGCAGATGAGTGCAGAAATGACTGGGGCCCACATTACAAGTCTGCCGGTCCTGGGACCGGCAGACTCGCAGTGGCGGTCAGACCGCCACCAAAGCAGCGGTCCAGCCTCCACAATATGACTGTGGCGGAGCCGCCACTGTCTGACTGCTGGCACCGCCAGGTTGCCCTGGTCGACAGCCAGTCTTAATCCACCAGGGCAGCGCTGCCCTGGGGATTACGAGTCCACTCTCCGATGGCTTTTGCATGGTGGTTCCACCGTCATGCAAAGACTGGCGGCGAGTGGGTGCCAGCCACCCCCCATGTACAGCCCCATTGCACTTTTCACTGCTTGAATTACAGGCAGTGAAAAGCGAGACGGGTGCTGTCGCACCCAACGCACCACAACATTGCCGCCGGCTTGATTACGAGCCAGTGACAATGACGTGGCCTGCTTCCCGCTGGCTCAGCGGGAAACTCATAATAGGGTCAGCAGGCGGAAAACCTGAGTGGCGGTTTTCCACCCTAAAAAGTTTAATGGGCGGCCTCCACCGCCCACCAAACTCAAAATGAGGCCCTGAGTGTCCTGTGTTCATGGCTGACTGGGTGGAATGCACAAGGGGAACTGTCACCCAGCACAGACCAGACTTGGATTGAAGACAGGCTGTAAGGCACGGATGGCAATACGTGCAGAGAAATGCTCACTTTCTAAAAGTGGCATTTCTAACATAGTTACATTATACCCAAGTTTGCCAGTAAGCAGGATTTTCTTTTTCATTCTGGACATACTCAACATGACAGGGCTACTACTTTCAGATCAGAATCTACCACTTAAGAGTATACAGGAGCAGTTCTAATGCTGGCCTGTAAGTGGAGCAGGCCTCACAGTAGTGGAAAACAAATTTGTGAGTTTTCCACAACTAGGACATGTAAAATACATAAGTAAATGTCCTGCCTTTCACTTACATGACACCCTGGCCTATGGGTTACCTAGGGCCTACCTAGGGGGTGACTCCTATGGAGGGGAGTTTAAGATTTGGCAATTAGTTTTAAATGCCAAGTCGAGGTAACAGTGAAAGTGCACAAACGGGTCTGGCAATAGTAGAGCTGGGACATGGTTAAGGGGCTACTTATGTGGGTGGCACAATCAGTGCAGTAGTCCCACTAGTAGCATGCAATTTACAGGTCCTGGGTACCTCTTGTGCACCTTACTAGCGACTTACACGTACATTAAAAATGGCAACCGGATATGAGCCAATGTTACCATGTTTTCAGGGAGAGAGCACAAGCACATTAGCACTGGTTCGCAGTGGTAACATGTCCAAAGTACTAAAGCCAACAACAATGAGGTCAGAAAAAGAAGAGGAGGAAGGCAAAACATTTGAGGTGACCCTTCAGAAAGGGTCATTTTCAAACAGTAGTGTACTACATGGAGGCATGCGGTGGGAAACCTGAGAGGTTGCAGGAGGGTCAAGGTGGGAGTGAATCTTCCAACACCTCCCCCATCTGGCAGGTGGCGGTGACTGCCATGGCGGCGTTTCCCCCGCTCCGGTGCTTGACGCCCAGTCCCGACGTCACAGCCTTTACCAGGAAAGAGCAACACCCACAAGACATCCTGCAACATGACCGGGGGTAAGGGGCTGTGTGGTGGACACCAAACAAAGTTAGACAAATATACACAGCCCAAGCAACTGGCAGGGGTGACTGTACCAGAAGAGATGCTGTCACTGAAAACTCTGGCACAGCAAAAAGGCGAAACGTTGACCCAAAAAGACATTATGGAGGCGCTGTATGGTGTGAGGGGTACCTTGGGTGCCAAGATTGACTTGGTCTCGACAGAGGTTGCATATAAGAGAGCAGACTTTCAAGCTCTTGGGGCATGGGGGACAGAGGTGGAAAAGTCCCTCTTGACCATCACAGAAGACAACACGACCTTGAAGGAGGAAGTCCGCGCACTGCAGGTAATGATGGAACAACTAGGGGTCAAACTTGAAGACTTTGAAGGTTGTTTCCGCAGAAACAAGATACACATTATAGGGGTGCCTGAGAGGTCTGAAGGACCAGCAGTCGACCTGCTTGTGGAGGAATTGGTTCTAAAACTGCTCCAACCTGTGGGTTTTCCACTTACTTCTCGGTGGAACAGGAGTACCGAGTCCCAGGTACCCGACCGAAGTCGGGTGCTCCTCCCCACCCCATTACTGCCCGCATCTTTAACTATTGCGACAGGGATGTGATTCTGCAAAATGCATGCTATGCCCCACCAAGTCAAGTTTGAAAATGCTACCATCACCTTCTTCCCTGATTTCACACTGCAGGGGCAAAAAATGTGCTGCATCTTCCTTGAAGTTAAAAAGGCCCTCAGAGTCCAAATCAAATATTCAATGTTACATCCTGCACAGTTGAGAGTTGTGGCTAATGGGGAAATTCACTTCTTCACCAGTCCGTCTAGGACTGGCTGGATGGTTGGCGACCAATGGGGACAATGCTGCGTGATCAATCCTGACAGCGCAAACGTGGGGGCATACCCATGAGAAGGCACTGACGTAACAATGTGTGGAATGGACCCCATCAGCAACTCAGGTACCCATACCCTCACGTCAAGATTCACAAATGGACTGGTTTGGAACCACGGAATGGAACACAGGAAGGATGAAGTTCAGCCCTCAGACTGAAACAAGACTGACTGTGTACTTCTCTCTTGGGGGACGCACCCAGGCACCAGAAGCTTTGGGGCAGGTGGTCTCTATCCCACCACGACTGACTCTGGCAATTATATCCTTTTTTGGGTCTGGGTGATGGGCTTGGGGTGACAGGCACTCTGCACGGTTGGGAAGGCGGGCAGTTCGAGGCCCACAATGCAGGGGAGGAGCATGAGGGGAATTGGTAGTTGTGAAAGAAATTGTGTTGCATGTTGCTGTTTTCACTAAGGCAAGTAACAGTCCTAACACAGTGGGTGATGAGATGAAGCAACACGTTTACGCCTATAGTGACCCTCCCCGAATATGCCCCAGCCCATAGCTAATACAACAATGCGCCTCCTCACTTGGAATGTTAATGTGTTTGGGGACATAATTAAAAGAGGTACAGTTATGTAATATATTAGGCAACACTCACCAGAAATGGTCCTAATATAAGAGACACACCTCATGGGCAACTTCCTTTGTGCGCTGGATCGATGGGAGTATAAAATGGTAGTGCATGCAATCTACACCTCCACATCCTGAGGGGTAGAAATCATTCTGAAGACATCCTGTCCCCTTCAGATTCAACAAACATGGTCCGATAAAGGTGGGTGATACACTGCCCTAACAGGCTCTTGGGAGGGGGTGACAATGAGCACCCTTTCGGTTCCCGCCCCAAGACTCCATGATACGATGTTCTCCGACCTAAAAGAGATGCTCCTTATGCTCCCAGACGGAGATCACCTCCTGGGAGGAGACTTCAACCCAACTATAGGAGATGGCCTGCACTGATTCCCCACTCAACAGAAGCACTCCTGCGCAGACCCCTTGCTGACTTAGATAACATAGGCCTTGTTGACACGTGGCACAGTCTAAATCCCCACAAATGTCACTTCACCTATCACTCCGGGGCCCACAACAGCCTCTCCTAGATTGATGACATTCTTGCTCCTGCATTCCAGCTACCCAAGCTATAGGAGGTCTGCCCATTGGCTAGAGGAATCTCCGACCATTCACCATTATGGATGGTATATGGTTCAGAGGGTGGAAAAAGGCATACACAGATAACACTAAACCCATGCTACCTCAAAATCCAGAAAATAAAGACAAGACTGACAGAAGCAATTGATCGCTACTTTCTAGAGAACAACTCCTCATTAGACGAGACGTTAACACTATGGGAGGCATACAAAGCAGTAAACAGGGGACAGGGACATTCCCTAACAGTGGGTCACAAAAAAGACAAAAGGGCACGATGAAATGCTGGAAAAGGAGATAAAAGACCTACAGGTGAATAGCAATAACCGAGGGAGGGGCATAAATATGAGAGCCCTGGCTCTTAAGCAATGTGAATATCATGATACTGTGACAGACGCAGCTAAAGTCAGACACAAGGCGATACAACATTGCCTACACAAACTGGGCGACAAGGCAGGGAAACTACTGGCCTGGCTCAAATGGAAAGAGAGGGCGTACCGATGGGTCAACAATATCCAGACAGAGGTAGAGGAACTAATGCACAATAGCCATGGAATAGCAGAGGCCTTTGCTGCATACTGCTCAGACCTCTACTCCCTTAAGGTGACAACTACAGCTTCGGACTCCTGAGAACTCCTATCAGATATTCAACTTCCAACTCTCATACACCAAGACAGTGAGACTCTAAAAATCGATATTACTGAAAGGGAAATAGCAGGGGCAATTTGAGAACTGAGATCTGGTAAGGCGCTTGGCCTCAATGGCATCCCCACTGAACTGTACAAAACCCTGGCCTCTAATCTCACCCCATACTTGAAGAATATGTATGCAAGGTTGAGCTGCTCCCCTAAGTGCAGAGACTGGCCTCCATAGTTGTCATCTCTAAAGAAGGCAAACCTTCTAAAGATTGTGTGTCATACAATCCCATTTCACCATTGAATGCACAAATAAAGATCTTGGCCAAAGTGCTAGCCATGCGACTCATCTCAGTAGTTATCACAGTGATCCTCACGGATTAATCCGGCTTTATGCCAGGCCGCAGTACGACGCTTAATTTACAACGACTACATGGGGCAGACAAAACATATGCAGGAGGACGCAGTTGTCCTCCGTCCTGATGTCCGCATGGCATTTGACACAGTCGAACGGCCCTACATGTTCGAGGTCTTGGAAAGGTCAGGCTTTGGGCCCAAATACTTGGCCTGGGTATGATTTCTGTACTCCTGTCCCCGGGCCCAGGTGGTGGTAAATGGGGCAACCTCCTCGGTATTCGACCTTCAGCGTGATACCCCACAAGGGTGCCCATTCTCCCCACTGCTTTTCGCCCTTGTACTGGAACCCCTTGGGGCCTGGATCAGAATGGACCCCTTAATCAGGGGTCTACAAAGGGTGGGAAATTGGGAAGACTGGATGTCACTCTACACCGATGATATCCTATTGTACTTAACGGACCCACCTCAAACCCTTGCCAGAATCATGCATATTCTAGATCAGTTCGGATGATACTCTGGTTATACTATTAACTGGACGAAATCCATGATATGTCCTTAGCTGCTCTGTGCCCAGCTTATCCCGTGGCTGCAGGGCCAGGATCTGCCAAGATGGTTTACGATATTTAGGGATCCACGTTACCATGGATCCTGCTTATTTCTATTCTTCTAACTTGCTTACCTCGTCTTAGTGCGGCTAAAGCGCAATGTCAATCACTGGAGGTCATTGACACTTAAGGCTACTGGGCAGGTTGGCTCCTTTAAAAATGATGGCACTAGCCCGTTCTGTCTATACTCTGCACAATACCTCCTTCCAGGTGCCAATGGTCTATTTCAAAATGATCATCTCAGAACTTAGAACCCTCCTATGGAATGGGGGATCTGCAACAATAGCAATAGCCAAACTGGCTAGAGGCCGGTACGATGGAGGAATAGCATTGCCCGACATCCAAAAACACTACAGGGCCCCCCAGCTCACCATTATTAATGCTTGGATGCATGCCCCTCCTGGTGAGCCGGCCTATCAGATGGACCGATACCTCATGGGGCGTGACCCTGCAGAGAGGGCCAGGGTCCAACATGTTGGAATGGGCCATCGGAGGGGTGGAAAATGTCACGGAAATAAACTGACATCAGGGCAGAGTAGTGATGCCTATATGTGGCACAGTATCATATGTCCTAAACTGCAGTGGAGTCGTAATGGAGACTGATGGCACCACCTGCCGGAAGACAGGAGCCATTGCACAGAGTTTTCCAGCTCCAGCCTGGTGCCTGGAGAGATTCAAAAGGGTTGATGGACTTCTGTTCAGAGCCACAGGGACACAAAAGACTCCTATCACTTTGAACCCGCACCTGGACTCATCCTGAGTGAGTCCTGAACCCCTAGGTGGTGATCCACAACCTGAACTCTTGATTACAGTGCTAAAGATGCCCTGATGGGCAAAACCCAAACTGAGGACTTAGAAAGTTTTTAGCCAAAAACTGCTCTGAGAACAATTCTTGCCAATCCGCCCAATGTACATCGCCAGTCAGACTGACTTTTCAGCTTCTCCCACTTTCTTCTCCGGAGCAGCAAATTCTGCTCAGCGGTCCTTCGCCAAAGGGGTATCCAGCCTCATGGAACAGTTTATGGCTACAACCCTCTGGCTCGCCCCACGGGAGACTTCCAAAAAAAGACTAAGACTTAGGGCCTGATTTAGATCTTGGCTGGTGAGTTACTCCATCATAACTATAACAGATATCTCGTCTGCCAAAGTATAAACCTCATAGGATAAAATCAGGTTTATATTTAGGCGGATGGGAAATCCATCTCTGGTGTAAGAGAGTAACTTGTCCTTTGAGATCAAAATCAGGCCCTAAGTCTGAATGTAGAAATCTTCACCGGAGCTTCAACCCAAGGTTTCCAAGCGATGACACTCCATACTCTGACACCGCCTGCAGCCATGACATGCTAAACTTTACCTTCACAAAACATTTTTCTAAAAATTTCTTTTAAGTCCAAAGGTGAGCGGTGACTATGCCCTATTGATGTCTTATATCCGACCCTTGCTCCATCTCGGTTGGCTATATTTTTCGACTTTGACCCGGTCTCACATGGCAAGATGTCTGCAGTTGCCGCTTTTATCTTTTAAAGCGCTAGCTTTTCACTAAAAACTTAAAAAATTACAAATTCATAACTGAGGTTTTACTGATTGGATTTTTGGGTGTCACATCATTTATTGAAAGTTACTCTATTTTTCTGAATTGGTGTGAGAGTTTTCTTGTGTGGTACTTTCACTTTATTACTGTTTCTGTGTTGCATAACTATTTTTACACATTGCCTCTATTACTTTTTGTACCAATTGACCCAGGGTTAAGCACAAAGTAATTTGGCAACTTTTTGTGTTTCACCCTGCAGAAGATGGTGGCTGATTCTTGACCATAGCTCACACTCCAGTCAACCAACAACCCTTTTTTCCATTGTAAAGAAGGCTCTGGTGTTGTCCATGTATATCATCACCAAACTAGAATACACCTCTGGATGGAAGGCTTTTGGTGATAGGTAGATTACCTTCAGCTGTAATGAAAGAATGACTTACCTTATAGAACACTCTTTTTGGTGGCTACTCCACCTGCATATTCCTCTCATTCTAAATCTCCCCAGGAATCAGAATAGATCCAGAACACACTTTGCAAAACTCCAGTGTGCCAGCTGGTGGCACCCCCAGACTCCATTGCAGCTTTATCCTGCCTCAAGACATGTAACACGGAGCCGCACATAGGCACCACCCTTCTGCACTAATGTCAGTTTATTCAATTACATTTCCTGACCCTCAGGTGTAAAGCTTAAGTTCCAAATGCAAAATATGGAAAGTGTGTATGGTTAATTTGGAATCTAGGTGCACCCAAAAGTTCACTCCAAAGAATGAGGACTGGATGCGAGAAATCTGCGGTTAAATAGATATCCACCAGAAACAGCTTTATCAAAGGTAAGCAAATTGTCTGATGGATACTCTGATTAGATAGGATATGTACCAGAAGGAGCATTATTGGAGGTAACTTGTTATTTTGATGCATACAACCCGCAGATTCCTCACCTTGTGAATCAATATCAAACATGTGCTTCTCAACGAAAAGAGTCTCAAGAATGGACTTTTCTGTATGAAGGAATGCAAAACCAAATATGCAGAATGATCCTCTCTCTGCAGACCTGACAAGACATGACTGGTGAAAGTATGGATGGATAGCCACATGGCAGTTTGGGAGATTTCCAAAACACTAACATTATGAGCCAAGTCTGCACCATAGTAGAATGAGCTCTAAGGCGATGACAAGGGTTCTTTTTAGCAAAGGCATAACATAGTTTGATGCAAAGGGCTGTCCATCATGATAAGCTTAGTATTTAAACTTGCTTACCCTTTTTGCCACTAGCAAATTTGACAAACAACTGATCATTCCCTTGTTTACTCTTAAGTTTTATCGCTGTTGACGTCAACGCCCAATTGAGGAGCCAACTGTTGGAGCCTCCATTCTTCTTTAGAGCAATAGGGCAGAGAGATGAACACAGGAGCATGATATACTGCTCCACATGAATGGGTAACACCATTTTTGTACGGAAAGGTACATGTGTCTTATATATCAACTTGTCAGGGAAAATGTTATGTGAAGCCTGGACCGATAATGCTTGCAGTTCACTGACACAAAGTTAGGACACTGAGAAAGAGAGTCTTCAAAGTCAAGGGCCTCAGGGCACATCTGCGCAGAGACACAAATGGAGAGAGTAGAGGAAAACATTTGGGAAATCTCTTTCAACAACGCACCACCACGGGTGTCTTGAACAAAGATGACCGATCCATCAAACACAGAGGAGCTGAAAAGGCCTATAAGTAGCCTTTAACAGTCCACGCAGAAACACTTTGCTGGTCCAACAATAAAACACAAAGAGATAGCCTATCCTGTAGATGGCCAACCTGTTTTTCCTCATACCATGTGCCAAATTTAGACCAACAGTCAGAATTTGTGGAAGGCCAAGAAGCCTCAAAATGACATCCTTCACTTCTCAGTGTGTTCCCCTCAACTCTCAATCACTGTGTATGGAAGTGTAGATTGTGAAGGTCTGGATGTTGGACCTCTGTCATGGTGGGACTGTAGGTCCGCCAGAAGAGGCAGTCCAAGGGGAGGGCATATGATGAGATTCAAGAGCTCTTGCCAGCTGATCGTCTGAGGCCAATCAGAGGCTGTCAAGATGAGATGAGCCTGGTCATGCCTGAACTTCTTCAGGACCTGTGGAATGAGCTGCAGAGGAGGAAAAGTATAAAGGACACCTGAGCTATACTGAAGACAGAACGTGTCTCCTAGGGAAGCTCAAGGAGGAAACTCCAGAGCGCAAAAGCCTTGGCCATTGAGTGTTCAGTCACAGAACCATCCAGGTCAGAGTATGTGCTTTCTCCTAAAACATCAGGATTATAGCCCGAATGCCCCAGACTTATTGCCAGGAAGATTGGCCTTTAATTTCACTGTCTCTAGAATAGTCCGCTTTAGAAAGAGTCTTCAGCACAGGTTGAATGTGGGCTTTTGGTTCACTGCTCGAGAACCACAGGGTGGACAGCAACTAAACTTATCTGCAGGTGGCCCAAGATGAGCGGAGACGATCTCAGCTTCGGGTGCCAGTCACTGAGGTTAGGGAATATGTGTAGATTCAACTTGTGAAGATGGGTCCACAACCACCAACTTGATCTTTGTGAACAGTAAGGGTCTGAAGTAAGGCCGAAAGGAAGGGCGGTGAATTGGAAAATTTCTGAGCCCATCTTAAAACAAATTTACTTCCTCTGGGATTGCAGGATTGGTACATGAATTCCAGCGCCAAGAACATCATTTAGCCTTTGAGGAACAAGGCCAAGGAGACCTGGGCAGCATCATCATTTTGAACTTCTTCCTGAGGAAGATGTTCAAACATCGAAGTTCTAAGATCTGCTTCTGCCCCTGTCCTCCTCCTTGTGGACTAGGAATTATTAAGAGTAGAATCCCATTCCCATCTCCTCCTTCAGCACCACCTTGATTGCATCCTTGGTAAGCAAAATCTGAAACGCCCTAGAGAAAATATAGGTATGATCTGTTGAGAGTATTGCCTCTGATGGTGGGCAAGATCTCTTGAGGATCTAGTACATTTTCGCATTTGCTGAAACTGTGAGCAGGGGTGGAGGAAGCTATCTGTAGCACCAGAGACCAAGCCACAGCTCTGCTATCTTTGAGGAACTGCAGAACTGAATCTGTGTTTTCACTCACCAATTGCATGTCCATAAAAGAAACTTGGGCATCACCAGAAGACTCAGTGATGCGCACCCAAACATCGCATCAGAGTACAAAACCGGTGTTCATAGCCTGAACAACACAGTCTACATTATCTCTGCCAGAACTCAAACTACGCCTTGCTGGATCCTGGCTATCATGTAGAGTTTGGAGTGAAGGAATTTCTCAAATACCCCCGACAGTGTGGCTAAATTTCACTTGCCATACCCAAAAGGGCCTGGGTGTAAAGACTGAAGAGGTACACAGCCTTTAATGATTGGAGCCCAATTCTAGCTGAAGAGAAAACACTCTCATGGAGTCCATTTTCTTGGACACCCTATACGGTGGTGCACTGGGAAATGTGTTTGGATTAATATCACATGAAGGAGATTGCACTTTAAGGCTTTCTGTAGTCACATGATGTGCCAAAATGTTCTGGTCACCTGTCTCTGCTGGTTAGCAATGAGGTGACTTACAGGCATGACTGAACAAGGCCTGGACCAGGCTGTTATGTGGAAATCAGTGAATTTTATTGATTAATAGACTAGAAGCCTGCTCGGTGTATAATAAGAATCCAGCCCACATATAGGGTACACATGATCCATAAGTTGCCTCTTATTTACTAATAGCATTGCAATCAGGGCAGGAGTGTTTCTGAGTTTATGTTTAAAAAATCACTTTCAATAAATATATTACTAGAGCATGATGTGATAACAGACTGTCATTTACACACAGTAAGTTTCCAAGAAATGTCCAAAAACCTTCCTACTAACTTGTAGCTTTACTGATAATCTGTGAAAATTGGGCTTCAGGAAACATTTATCATTAGTGCATCGCCAAGTAAGGTGTTCTGATGTTTTTTAATCTTATTAAAATATTATTTTAACACAGAAATACAAAAATGGGCTTTCAAACTACTGTTTGTACAGTTGACTTAGTTATTTAGGTGTTGTGTTTAGGAATAACCTGACAACCTATAGCCTTTCATTTCACACACTTTGTACAGCAGGTCAGAGTGTTCACCTTATAAAGTCGAGGAACTTTGCAGTCATAAGGAAAAGAAATTGAAAGAAGACAAACTGACATTTGACCCCTGTCTCTGAACAGAGAGAATTGCTCCTTCACTTTCTGACTGAACAGAACACCTGTTTTTGTCAACTCGCAGTAGGTCCTAGAAAATAGCTTGACCTGATAAAATATGACTCGCTATAGGGAGAGGGTGAGTAGATTTTTCTAGGCCTGCTAATGATCTACTTTCCATCTATAGCCAACCTGCAGAGGCTACAGCTTCATGCTACAGCATCCATACTTAAAGAATCCTTTCGCCCATATTTTCCACCATTCAATACAAGGATTTTATACTGTGTAACTGGGACTATAATATATTTAATTGGGTTTCTCCTACAGTATGTGATGCTTGCATGTTGTATGATATGTTCTTTGGTCAATTCAACATTTGCTAGGCTACACCAATGTCTAGTCAGAATCTGATTAAATTTACTCGCACCCCGGCCATAAGTAATTATGAGCATAATAACATTCTTTTTATGACAATCCATTTTCTTATGGGCATTCAATTTAGAGTTTTGATGTAATACGAAGGCTTTATCACTGGCTATTTCTATTGTATGTTGATCTTAGCCTCTTACATGGAATTTGTGTTTCAAATCCACAAGGGTGTCTTTAAACTCATTATAATCACTGCAATTCCTTCTTGCTCTTACCATTTCCTCATAGGGAAGAGCTTTAGTTTAAGACTGTGGATGTGAACTTCCTATTTGTAAGATGTAATTAACTGATGCTTTTTTACGGTACATTGTGCTCCGTATCTTCTGTCCCTTAATGAACAGTTCGATAGCAAAAATAGCTATCTTATCTTTACTATAGGTCAGAATGAAGCTCATTGTTGTTTTCATTATTTCTCTCTCAGGGGAGCTCCATTGATAATCATCAGCACTGACATAGTCCTGCCCACATGCAGGGGTCCCAGAGAAATTCCTTCAAAGTAACATCTAGTTTGCCTTACAACAGAAAGGCCTGGACACATTTTGAGCAGCCTTAAAAACAGGCTATATTGCCAATTTTATTTAATTATTTTATAATTTTGAAAGAAGAATGGGTCATACCCTTAAAATCACTTAATAAAAATGAAACATTAACTCTTAAAAACATCCTTCACAAAAGTATTTTATTTCTTTTTTAAAATAAGATAAGGAGTAATGCATAGCAATGTAGCCTGAATAGGCTGCAGCAGTGAAACAATGTAAAGGAGACACTGGGAGTGATTCTAACCCTGGCGGTCGGTGATAAAGCGGCGGCCAACCCGCCAACAGGCCGGCGGTCCAAAAAATGGAATTCTGACCCTGGCGGGAACCGCCAACACAGGCCGCCACATTAACACTCCGACCGCCACGGCGGGACCGACAAACAGCGCGTCGGTCACCGACAACAGACAGGCGGCAGACAATGTACCGCCCACACTATCATGACCGGCCAATCCGCCACCTTTTCCGGGGCGGGAGCACCGCCGATAAAAACACGGCGGAAACAGACTACGAACGGGAAAACGCGCACCTCTACGCACTCCACGAGGAAGGAGGACAGCATGGAACCGGAATTAAACATCCTACCTGCTCTCATCTACCTGCTCATCTACCACGAGTACGAACGCCGGCGCAGACGACAACGGTGAGTACTGCACCTACGACACAGGGGAGGGGGGAGGACGAAAGGTTACGTGCACACACATACGCAATACACCCACCCCCCCAAACCATGTACACACCAATGCAGAGCAACAAGTCACAGTGAAACCACCCAAACCCCCGTAAAAAAAGCAAGGACATAATTAAATTGTGACTCGAAATTTATGGGAAATAAAAACCACTGATAAGTCACGGTCAAATAGCAATAACAATTCAAAAATACCAATTCAATATCCAGTGCATACGATAAACCGAGGCAATAAGTCCTGCACATCTAACGAGATTCCAAGTGTCCGTGGGCCAAAGTGTATCAACACAAGGGCAAAGCCCACACAGGAGACCTGAGTCCTTTGGAGAGAACACTACAGGGGCATCTGATGAAAAAACTACAGGCACCTCAGGGGGAAGGGAAGGGGGGGGGGGCACCACAGCCACATGAGTCCACGACGCCAGATCCACGAAGGGGCCACCATGCCCACTGTGCCATCCTTGGGAGTGCAAAGCCACAGTCTCTCAAGTCTCTACAGTGGGTGGCTTGCCCACTCGGCCATCCTGGGGAGTGCAAAGCCACAGTCTCTCAAGTCTCTACAGTGGGTGGCTTGCCCACTCGGCCATCCTGGGGAGTGCAAAGCCACAGTCTCTCAAGTCTCTACAGTGGGTGGCTTGCCCACTCTGCCATCCTGGGGAGTGCAAAGCCACAGTCCATCAGGTGGATAACAGTCTCCACCGGTCAAGGAGGAGGCATGGTGGGCACAGTGAACCGTGAACAGTAGCTCGAGACAGATCCGGCACTGTCATTGTGCCAGTGGTGCTTGAGACGGCGGGGCCCAGCGGAGCGGTGCTTGACAGGAAGGGCCCAGCGGAGCGGTGCTTGAGACGGCGGGGCGCAGCGGAGCGGTGCTTGAGACGGCGGGGCCCAGCAGAGCGGTGCTTGAGACGGTGGGGCCCAGCGGAGCAGTGCTTGAGATGAAGGGCCCAGCGGAGCGGTGCTTGAGACGGCGGGGCCCAGCGGAGCGGTGCTTGAGATGAAGGGCCCAGCGGAGCGGTGCTTGAGACGGCGGGGCCCAGCGGAGCGGTGCTTGAGATGAAGGGCCCAGCGGAGCGGTGCTTGAGACGGCGGGGCCCAGCGGAGCGGGGCTTGAGATGGCGGGGCCCAGGGGAGTGGTGCTTGAGACGGCGGGGCCCAGCGGAGCGGTGCTTGAGATGAAGGGCCCAGCGGAGCGGTGCTTGAGACGGCGGGGCCCAGCGGAGCGGTGCTTGACAGGAAGGGCCCAGCGGAGCGGTGCTTGAGACGGCGGGGCCCAGCGGAGCGGTGCTTGAGATGAAGGGCCCAGCGGAGCGGTGCCTGAGACGGCGGGGCCCAGCGGAGCGGTGCTTGAGACGGCGGGGCCCAGCGGAGCAGTGCTTGACAGGAAGGGCCCAGCGGAGCGGCGCTTGAGACGGCGGGGCCCAGCGGAGCGGCGCTTGAGACGGCGGGGCCCAGCGGAGCGGTGCTTGAGACGGCGGGGCCCAGCGGAGCGGTGCTTGAGATGAAGGGCCCAGCGGAGCGGTGCTTGAGACGGCGTGGCCCAGCGGAGCGGTGCTTGAGATGAAGGGCCCAGCGGAGCGGTGCTTGAGACGGCGGGGCCCAGCGGAGCGGTGCTTGAGATGAAGGGCCCAGCGGAGCGGTGCTTGAGACGGCGGGCCCAGCGGAGCGGTGCTTGAGATGAAGGGCCCAGCGGAGCGGTGCTTGAGACGGCGGGGCCCAGCGGAGCAGTGCTTGACAGGAAGGGCCCAGCGGAGCGGTGCTTGAGACGGCGGGGCCCTGTTCAGCGGTGCTCTTCTGCACGGCGGGGCCCTGTTCAGCGGTGCTCCTCTCCACGGCGGGGCCCTGTTCAGCGGTGCTCCTCTCCACGGCGGGGCCCTGTTCAGCGGTGCTCTTCTGCACGGCGGGCCCTGTTCAGCGGTGCTCCTCTCCACGGCGGGGCCCTGTTCAGCGGTGGTCTTCTCCACGGCGGGGCCCTGTTCAGCGGTGCTCTTCTGCACGGCGGGGCCCTGTTCAGCAGTGCTCCTCTCCACGGCGGGGCCCTGTTCAGCGGTGCTCTTCTCCACGGCGGGGCCCTGTTCAGCGGTGCTCTTCTGCACGGCGGGGCCCTGTTCAGCGGTGCTCCTCTCCACGGCGGGGCCCTGTTCAGCGGTGCTCCTCTCCACGGCGGGGCCCTGTTCAGCGGTGCTCGTCCAGTAGGTCAAGGGAGCCAGACCTGGCCTGGACTCCCTGCTCAGTCGCCCTCCGACCGTGCTGTTGCTGGACCCATCGGTGACTGAGTCCTGGGCCCTTTGGTGTCCTTCCTAACACCCGGGATGGGGCTTGTGGGCCCCTCCTGCTCCGCGCTCCTGCTGGCTGACTTTTCTGCCCTGCTGCCCTTTCGCTCCTTAGATGGGGCTCTCGGGCCCTTGCCTCCCCTAGATGTTGTGGCTGGTGAAGTGAGCGAACTTTGCTCCTTGGGGGCAGCCGTGTCAGTCCTCTCACGGCGACCCTTTAGCTTCCTGGTCTTCTTGCCTGGTGGGGGGCTGGCTGTCCCCTTGCTGCTGATTGAAGTGTCACTGCTGGCAAAGGGTGGGCTCCAGAACCCATGCACCACAGTGACACTCGAAGCTGGGCTGGTGGTGGCTGAGGTGCTCTTGGGACTCTTTGCAGATGGAGGGGGTGGGTCAGTGGAGGGAAAGAGGTCAAGATTAGCAAGGAAAACTTTCTTAGGACCAAGGTAAAAGGTAGGAGAAGTGGTGATGGAAGTGGAGGAAGAGGATGTGGTTGTAGGAGAGTCAGGTGTGCTGTCTTTGGGTGCAGGTGCTTGTGCTGGAGGCTGTCGTGAGGTGGATGGCTGTTGGGTGGGTGTCTGCCTGCGTTTGTGTGTCTTGGAAGAGGGGGTGACAGACACAGTGGGAGAGGACACAGGGGACGTGTAAATGGTAGTGGGGGTGGTGACTGCACGTGTGCGGACTGGACTGGAGGGTGTGCTGGTGATGGAAGCACTGGCTGATGGTGGTGTGCATGCAGGTGTGAGTGTAGACGTCACAGGGAGGGAGGAGGGAGACGAGGAGGAGGGGGACACAGAGGTGGTAGTGACTGTTGGAATGTCTGCATCTGGGTGGGCAGCCTGACCCGAATGAATGCCCTCCAGGTAGGCATTGCTCCGATGCACCTCCCTTTCTACCCCCTGGATGGCATTCAAAAGGGTAGTCTGCCCAACAATGATGGTCCGCAGGAGGTCAATGACCTCCTCACTGAGGGCAGCAGGGGTAACAGGGGCAGGGGCTGAGGTGCCTGGGGCGAAGGAGACGCCCGCCTTCCTGGGCGAGCCGGCACGGAGCGTAGGCTGAGGGGCTGCTGGGAGGGCGGGCTGGTGCGCTGGGTGGCGGCTGTACCTGTAGAGGCGGGGGGCCCGGATGTTGCCGCCACCGCTAGGGAGCTCCCATCCGAGGACGTGTCGCTGTCGCTGGTGTCACCACCGGTCCCCGTTGTGGTGCTCCCCTCGCCCTCCGGATCACTGGTGCCCTCGGTGTCTGTTCCTGGTCCCACCGGGGCCTTGTGACTTGCAGCTCCCTCGTGCTCCGATGCCAATTCTCCTCCGCCTGATGATGCTAATGCACAGATGCACAAGAAGACGAAGAAGAAGGATGGGGGGAGAAAAACGAAGACCAGGTTGAGTGCATGCAATGTCAACACCGTTGGCGGAGAGGACAGACACAGGAGCCTCATGCACTAAGCCGCGCATTCGGGGTACACTACTCAGTACTTCGGACTAGGACAACAGGTCTAGAGACGACAAAGGCGCACATGTGTGATGCTGGACCATCGATAGCTGTACTTGTCACCCTACAGAGGTGGGGGCCGGGAGCACAGGGCCATGCCTAAAGGAGAGGACTACACTACAGAAAGCGCCCTGGCCTAATGTCACCCCCAACCCTCCTCCCCCACCCAGACGCCTCCACTGCGCAGAGAGATAGCAGAATGTGCTGATACTCACCCCCTTGTGTCTGCTGTGATGTCCTCAAGCGCCCATCCAAATCAGGGTAGGCCACCGCTAGGATCCGGGACATTAGGGGGGTCAGGGTACGACTGGCACCCCTCCTAGGTTGGGAGGCCATCCCCAGCAGTGACTCGGCGGTCTTCCTGGTCCCGCGGCGGATGACCTCCCACCTCTTGCGGCAGTGGGTGCCCCGTCTGACGTGGACCCCCAGGGCCCGGACTTCCTTGGCGATGGCACGCCAAATGTCCACTTTCTGATGGGCGCTGACCTATTTGACATGTACAGGGTGGGAAGGAAAAATCATCATTTTTCTGCATGTTAGATGCGATTGCCCCCCCCTCCCCAACCTTGCCATATGGCACATGCTCTCATCTGTCGTCCGTTGCACTCCTCATTCGCCCCCCACCCCACCAACTTAGCATCCACCCCACTCCACACAGGCATAGCCCATTCAATGTGCACCCAGTGTACTTACCTGTTGGTCTGGAGGACCGTAGAGTAACGCATACTGGGGGAGGACCCCATCCACAAGTTTCTCCAACTCCTCAGACGTGAAGGCAGGGGCCCTTTCCCCAGTCGCAGCAGCCATTGTCACTTCCAGACCGAGGTCACAGCAGCACTTGCAGTATAGGTCCTCTCCTGTGGATGATCAGGTCTCGAGTGATTAAGCAGATAGAAAATGGCGGTCACGCCCGCGGCGGTGCGTACCGCGACCGCCGGCACACCTCGTCATTGGCTCCTGGAACCCATAGGCCTCAATGTTAGCCAATGCGGCTTCGTATAGCGGTCTTCGACCGCCTACCGCCACGGTGTGCCACGCCAGCGCATTGACCTCACATCCCATTGTCCCACTTCACAGGTCAGGCAGCCGCCATTTCAAGGGCCCACATGGCATAATTTGTACTGCGTCACACAGGCCTAGGCCTTGCATTGCCACACATACACACCTTTCAATACATAGATAATCGTGTGCTATGCATGCAGTGGTGAACGTACCTGTGATTTGCTTGACTCTGTGCGCCATGTTGTCCTTCCTAGGCACCGTCCGCTGGGACTTGCGAGGAGAAGGATGAATCCTCGCGTGTACCGACCGCTGGTGGACCTGTCGACAATGGAAGAACGCCACATCATACTACGATACCGACTTGACCGAGCCACTATACATGAACTGTGTGCCCAGCTGGAGCCAGCCCTGATGTCCCCCATCCGCCAACCCACAGGAATTCCCCCTCTAGTGCAGGTTCTGTCAGTCCTCCATTTTTTGGCAAGTGGCTCATTTCAGACAACAGTGGCCATGTCATCTGGAATGTCTCAGCCTATGTTTTCAAAAATCTTGTCTAGAGTGTTGTCTGCCCTGACGAAACACATGCGGCGCTACATTGTATTCCCTGAGGAGGTTGATTTGGCCACTGTGAAGGGTGATTTTTATGCCCTTGGACATATCCAAAAACATAATTGGTGCCATTGATGGGACCCATGTGGCTTTAGTACCCCCAAAAGACGATGAGCAAGTGTACAGAAACAGGAAAAGTTACCATTCGATGAACGTCCAGGTGGTCTGTTTGGCTGACCAGTACATCTCCCATGTGAATGCCATGTTCCCTGGGTCAGTGCATGACGCGTATGTGATGCGAAATAGCAGCATCCCTTATGTGATGGAACAGCTACAGAGACAACGTGTGTGGCTAATTGGTGACTCTGGTTACCCCAACCTGCCTTGGCTATTGACCCCAGTGAGGAATCCCCGGACCAGGGCATAGGAACGGTACAATGAGGCCCATGGGCGAACTAGGAGGATCATTGAAAGAACCTTTGGCCTCCTGAAGGCCAGGTTTAGGTGCCTGCATATGACAGGGGGATCCCTGATGTACTCACCAAAGAAGGTGTGCCAGATCATTGTGGCCTGCTGTATGCTTCACAATCTGGCATTGCGACGTCAGGTGCCCTTCCTGCAGGAGGATGGTCCAGATGGTGGTGTTGAAGCAGCTGTGGAGCCTGCGGAGAGTGAAGAGGAGGAAGACGAAGAGGACGACCCAGACAACAGGGACAGAGTTATCCAACAGTATTTTCAGTAGCACACAGGTAGGAATCACCCACGCCATTTAACATTTACTGAATGCCCCCTGCATCTTTACTTTGTGTATTTCCCCCCAGTTCTTTTAAACTGAAGTTTGCTTTTCCCTTCCCTTTTCAGTGCTGTATGACCCAGTGCGTGACTTCTGCTTGGTTAGCCCATGGACTAATGCTTATTGACATCGTTATGTTGTCCACACATAAATAACAGAACATAATTGATAAGTAATGTGTTATACATTTGTAAATAATACAGGCTGACTCCAGAATGATTTCTGTGCAATGAGTGATTTATTTTTAGTGCTATATATTGGTACATGATATTAAAACGGTGATGGGTGAGGGTGGAGTTATGTCCATGGCAGAGTCCAGTTCTCGTCGCACAGGTGCATTGTTCATATGGCTGTGGAAGGATGGAGCAGGGGCAGTTCAAGGTTGGACAGGGTGACACTGTGGGACAGTGGAATGACATCCGGGGGGATATTAGGCTGGCGGGGGTCTTGGCATCCTACTCTGTCTTCCTTTGAGATCTCAGGTTCCTCTTGCGGGGTGGTTGTTCTTCAGCAGGAGGTGGGGTTCTGGTGGCCCGTCGTTCTGTGGGGGCCTCCTGACCACTAGCGCCGGCGGAGGTGGTAGGCTGTTCCTGGCTAGTGACAGGGGCCCTTTGCGGTGCCACATGGTCCCACAATGTGGTTTCTATCCGGTTGAAGGCCTGGACTATGGTCCCCATAGCGGTAGCGATGTTCCGGAGTTCATTGCTGAACCCCATGTACCGTTCCTCCTGCTGTGCCTGGATCTCGGTGAACCTGGCCAGTACCGTCGCCATCGTCTCCTGGGAGTGATGATATGCTCCCATGATGGTGGTGAGGGCCTCTTGGAGAGTCGGTTCCCTGGGCCTGTCCTCCCCCCCCGTCGCACAGCAGCCCTCCCAGTTGCCCTGTTTCCCCGGGCCTCTGTCCCCTGGACGGTTTGCCCACTACCACTGCCCCCAGGTCCCTGTTGTTGTTGGGGTGTTGGGTCAGCCTGGGTGCCCTGTAGTGGCGGACACACCGCTGATTGACGCGTCCGCGAGACAGAGGCATGGGCCCGCTGGGTGGGAGATGTGCTGGTGTTCCCAGAGGGGTTTGGGTCTGCTGTGGCCTGTGTCTGTGTGTGGGGAACCGACTGTCCAGAGGTCCCCGATGGTCCGGGCTGGTCGTCAGGTTCTAGGTCGACAGAGCTGCTGTCCTCGCTGGGGGCCTGTTCTGGGGGTGGGATGGACAACTCTGGACCCTCCGTGGCGGTGTGTTGGCGTTCGGGCCCTGCAGGGGTAAAGGAGTATGGTTATTGTTTCTGTGTGTGCCATGGCGTGCATTTTGAGTGCCCTTGTCCCCCAGTGCTGGCATTCCCTTGTGGGAGGTGTTGTGAGGGTTTGGGGGGGGGGGGGTGTATGGGTATGTGCAATGGTCATGCTTTGGTGGTGGCTGTCTATGGTTTGTGTTGGCATTCAGGGGTTGGTGTTGTTTAGGGTGGGTTGTGCTGGTGAGACATTGGCAGGGAGGTTGTGTGCTGGGGGGTTGAGATTGGGGGTGAGGGGGGGGTTGGCATGCTGGTGGTTGGGGGGGGGTGAAGTAGTTGAGATTCGACTTACCAGAGTCCATTCCTCCGTGTACTCCAGCGAGGCCATCAGGATGCAGGATGTTTACCACCTCTTGCTCCCATGCTGTGAATTGGGGTGGAGTGGGTGGGGGTCCGCCGCCAGTCTTCTGCACAGCGATGTTGTGCCTGGAGATCATCGAGCGCACCTTCCCCCGTAGGTCGTTCCATCACTTTCTGATATCTTCCCGATTTCTGGGATGCTGTCCCACAGCGTTGACCCTGTCTACGATCCTTTGCCATAGCTCAGCCTTCCTTGCTATGGTGGTGTGCTGCACCTGTGTGCCGAAGAGCTGGGGCTCAACCCTCATGATTTCCTCCACCATGACCCGGAGTTCTTGGTCCGAAAACCTTGGGTGTCTTTGGGGTGCCATGGGGTGGTGTGGATGAGGTGTGGGGTGGTGTTTGTGGTGATGTGCGTGGTGATATGTGGTGATGTGTGCGTAGATGTGGTGTGGGTGATGAAGTTGGGTTCCTGTGTGTGTTGGGGTTTTCTATTGCTGTGCTCGCTCTCTCTATCTCTATCTCTCTCGCTCTCGCCTTCGCTCCGATTTCCAACTAGTGGGGGTTTGTGGGTGATGTGGGTGTGTGTTTTATAGTTGATTGGATGTGTGGGTGTGTTGTTTGTATGTGTCTCAGGTGTGCGTATTTCAAAATGTCCAATGTGGCAGTGTTTTGGAGCTGGGTGTGTATTTTGACCGCGGCGGTGTGTACCGCCAATGGAATACCGCGGTTGAAAGACCGCCGCGTGGATTCGTGGGTCAGAATGGCATGGGCGTGTTTGTGTTGGCGTGACGGTGGAGGTTTGGTCATCTCCAGTTTTCCGCGGCCCGCTGATGTGGCGGCCTTCCTTGGATGTCGGATTTTTGGCGGTTTCACAGTTGGTGGTCAGAATGACCGTGGCGGTTTACCGCGGCCGCGGCGGTAGAATGGCGGACTTCTGACCGGCGGTAAGGGCCTTTTACCGCCGAGGTCAGAATGACCCCCACTGTGTCTTCAAGAGTCTTCTGACCTCCAGTGTCTCATCACGTCCTGTAGGTAGCAGCTTACTCAGTTCTTTCTTTCTATCTCCTGCATGATGAATCCGAGACCACAGCTCTCCCTTTTAAAAAAAAAAAAACTTAACTCAATCAATCAGTATACTTGTAAAGCGCGGCTAGCCACCTGCTAGGGTCTCAAGGCGCTGGGGGGGAGGGCAGTTAGTGAGTGGTCGTCGATGAGCAGAGGGGATCAGGTGAAGAACCACGTTTTGAGGTATTTTCTGAATTGTGATAGAATGGGAGATCTTCTAAGGTGGATGGGAAGGGAGTTCCAGGTCTTGATGTTGTGGTGGGAGAAGGACCTTCCTCCGGCTGTGGCCTTCGGGACGCGTGGGATGGCGTTGAGGTCGGCGGAGTGGAGCTGCCTGGTGGGTGTGTAGAAGTGGAGTCTCTGGTTGAGGTATTCTGGTCTGGCGTTGTGGAGGGCTTTGTATGCGTGCGGGAGAAGTTTGAATGTAATTCTCTTGCCCATTGGGAGCCAGTGCAGGTCTCTAAGTAGGGCGGAGGTGTGGCTGTGTTTTTGGGGCCTTCTTGATGAGATGGGCAGAGGCGTTCTGGTTGTGTTGCAGTCTTTTCCGTACCTTGGTGGTGGTTCCGGTGTAAAGTACGTTGCCGTAGTCCAGGCGGCTGCTGACGAGGGCCTGGGTGACTGTTCTTTTGGATTCGGTTGGGATCCATTTGAAGATCTTCCGGAGCATGAGCATGGGTTCAAACAGGTGGAGGAGACCGCGCTGACTTGACGGTTCATCAAGAGTGCTGAGTCCAGGATGAATCCAAGGTTGCAGGCGTGGTCAGTGGGGGCCGGAGCGCTTCCGAGGGCAGTGGGCCACCAGGAGATGTCCCAGGTTGAGGGGTTGGTGATGACGAGGACTTCTGTTTTTTCGGTATTTAGCTTGAGGCAGCTCTCCTTCATCCAGGCTGCAACTGCCCTCATTCCGTTGTGGAAGTTGGCTTTGGCTGTGTGCGGGTCGTTTGTGAGGGAGATGATTAGCTGAGTGTTGTTGGCGTATGAGACGATGTTGAGTGCGTGTTGTCTGGTGATGGTGGCTAGGGGGGCCATCTAGATGTTGAAGAGAGTGGGGCTCAGAGAGAAGACTTGCGGGACGCAGCAGATGATCTTGGTGGCCTCTGAGTAGAAGGGGGGTGCGTCTGACTTTTTGGGTCCTGTCAGAGAGGAAGGTGCGGTGGGAGACGGTGTCGAAGGCGGCGGACAGGTCGAGGAGGAAAAGAGCCACGGTCTCACCCCTGTCTAGGAGGATGCAAATGTCATCTGTGGCGACGAGGAGGGCAGTCTCGGTGCTGTGGTAGCTCCGGAAGCCTGACTGTGTGGGGTCCAGGATGTTGTTGAGTTCGATGTGTTTGGTGAGTTGTCTGTTGACAGCCTTTTTGATGACTTTATCTAGGAAGGGGGTAAAGAGATAGGCCAGAAGTTCTTGAGGTTGTCTGGGTCTGCGGTGGGTTTCTTCAGTAAGGGCTTGATTTTGGCGTGCTCCCGGATTTCTGGGAAGGCGGCGGTTTCGAAGGGGCGGTTGATGATGTGCTGGGGTTTGGGTGCAATGGTGCTCCTTGCTTTGTTGAAGATGTGGTGGGGGCAGGGATCGGAGGGAGAGCCGGAGTGGATGGTGATCATGATGTTGAGGGTTTCTTCGTCAGAGATGTTGGCCCAGCAGAGAAGGTGGTGGGGGTTTGGAGGAGCTTCGGTGGTGGATATGACTGTGGTGGGCGTGGGATGGTCCTGCGTAGGGAAGCTGTCGTAGATGTCTGGTATCATGCAGTGGAAGTAGGTGGAGAGGTTGTTGCAGAGTTCTTGTGAGGGGAGGATGTTTGTGGAGTTCGCTCTGGGGTTGGTCAGTTCGTTGATGATCGCACAAAGTTCTTTACTGTTGTGTGCATTGTTGTTGAGGCGTTTCTCTTGGTGCTCCTGATGAGTTGGTGGTGGGTGTTTATGGCTTTTTTGAAGGCTTTGTGGTTGGTGGGGGTCTTTGTTGGTGCACCATTTTCTTTTGAGGCGTCTGCAGTTTTGTTTGGATGCTTGAGGGCGGGGTGAATCAATTGGCTTTCATTGATGTGCGTCTGTTGGAGGGTTTGTTGATGGGGCTAAGGTGTTGGTGCAGTCTAAGATCCAGTTGATGGGGGGGGGGGGGGAGTTGTTGAGGCTGGTGAGTAGCTGCTCCTTGGTGATCTTGTTCCAGCTCCTGCATGGTGGTAGGTGAGCAAGGTGTCGGTCAGGGGATTTGCGGAAAGTAAAGTGGATACAGTGGTGGTCGGTCCATTGGAGTTTGGTGATGTGGCTAATGAAGATGTGGTTGCTGGCGGTGAAGATGGGGTTGAGGTGATGAGTTGCTTGAGTCCAAGGTTGGCAAAGTTTTTGAGCAGCGTCGTGGAGTTATTGTCGTTGGGGTTCTCCAGATGGAAGTTAAGGTCCCCCAGGAGTCTGCAGTCATTGAAAGCAAGCACGTGAGTGGTGGCGAGGTCAGCAATGGTGTCGCAGAATGGTGGGAAGGCACCCGGCGGCCTGTAGAGTGGTGTTAGGGTTGGTTCCAATCTGGAAGTGGAGGAGTTCCATGTTGGTTGTAGAGTCTTCGGTGCTGGTGGAGAGGCGCACAGACTCTTTGTGGACAATGGCGATGCCTCCCCCGGGGTGGTTCATGCGGATGTTCCTGTAGCTGTCTGGGATGGCGATGTCTGGAGCCAAAGAGGGGTTGAGCCAGGTTTCTATGAGGAAGGCGACGTTCGGGGATGTGGTGTCGATGAGGTTCCAGAGTTCGATGGCGAGCTTGTGGATGGAGCGATTGTTGATCAGGATGCATCTGAGGTTGTGTTCTGCTTTGTGGATCCTCAGGGGTGGGCTTGAGTGACAGAGGCTGGTGAACTTGCAGTGGCGACAGGTGTCCCTTGGTGTTACTTGGTGATGCCTGCTTACAGTTGTCGTGTCCTGGGTTGAGTGCGATGAGTGCTGCTGATGAGTAGCATTGGTGAGCAAGAGGTCCAGGGGTCCTGGTGCTGGTCGCGGTCAGGTCACGGACGGACGGACTTGCCTAAGGCACGCCTGCGACAGCGGCCACCATTAAGTAAGGAGGGGGGAGGAGAGGCCAGCTGGGAGGCGGGGCAGCAAACAGTGCGGAAAAAGGGGGCGGGCCGCGGGGGCTGTAGTGGCGGGGAGAATGACAGAGAGGAGGGGGAGGGGACAGCAGCGGCAGGGAGAGAGAGAAGCGAAAAAGAGGAGTGATAGTAAAACGAGAAACAAGGGAAAAGATAGAGGAAAGCACGGAAAGCGAAAGGTACAATAAAATCAGCACACTCAGAACAAAACAAGGAGAGGATGTAGAAAAGAGAAAAGGGGCAGAGGGCAGCCCAGCAGAAGAGCAGAGCTCTCCCACTACACACCAGGGATGAGTCTCAGGCAGAGCCTGCGGGTGGAGAAGGGCCTTGAACTATTGAGCAGGGTCAGAGTTCAGAGACAGACAGGATTCACTTACTGGTTGAGCTACACGGTGGCAGAGCAGTTCACTGACCAGGTCAGTGAGGTTGCCAAGTATTCCAGAGCATATTTGCCATCAAGACCAACATCTCCAGTCACCTTACACGATTTGCCAACTCCTCCTCAGGCTCCAGCAGGATCACCTCCTCCAGCTCGTCTCCCTCCTCCTCCCCTTCCACAACCAGCTATGCCAGTAATACCTCCACCACAGCCCACGACTCCACCTCAGTTTCCACCTATACTTTCTCTGAGGTGCTCTAGGTCACGCTCATGCCACACCAGACTTCGTACCTAAAGGTCTAGATCACACTCAAGATCTATAACTCGCCTCCAACAGTCACTCCAGGCGATGCCACTCACAGTGAAAAAGATTTTCTTCCTCAAGATCGAGATCTTCACGGTCCCATCACACAACTTCATCTTCTGGTCTATATTCTCCTACTATGACAGATTCACCACTGTCAAGAATATGTCAAGAATATGTCCTATAGATGAAAATTAATACCTTCCACAAGGTTCTCATCAGAGGAGCCAATAAACTAAATACTGATTTGTAAACAGCTACCACTTCCACATCGGTAATCTTTAAACGCTCCACCAAAGGTCTGCTTCTAGACCTCTTCTACCACTGGTACCTGCTTTGTTGGAACTGGCAAAAGAACTGTTTCTGACACTAGCATCTGTAAAGATGGCCCCGTCCTGCCTTCAGAAGAAATGCAAGCCTTCAGATCAAGTCCCTTTTTATCTACTAGCAGACCCTGTTACAGATTCTGTTATTGTTTCTGCAGCCCGTAAGTTGTGTGCTACAGCACCCTCATCCATTGCTCCTCCTGACAATGAGAGTAAAAAGCTGTACTCAGTGGGAAGAAAGATATGTGGAACTTCCTCTATCACAATCAAAGTGGCCAGCGCGTCTGCACTTTTGAGGCATTACGAAATCTCTCGTTGGGATTCTGTCCAACAAATGACAGAAGATATTCCAAGTTTCAGATGTTTAGATTTCCAAGAAATTATCAACAAAGGCATGATGGCGTCTAATCAACTCATCAGGGCTGCAGCTAATACTTCAGCTCTCGCACAGCATGACTACATACATGGTCTAGCTCTCCGTTGGGCATCTTGGCTCCCAATTACAGGGTTAAAGCCAGAAGCACAACACTGTATCCTAAAGCTTCCCTTTTCAGGAAATATGTTATTTGGATCTCATGCGGATGATGAGATGTCCTGCATAGAGACAGAACTGGACACCCTCAAGGCTGTTGGGCTGGAGAAAAGAAAGAATAATTGAAGATCCTTATGATCACCGGTCTCATTGGCTTCAGGGACCACAGCATCAACAACCGCACAGACCCCTGCAACACAGATGTCATTCAAGAGGCAGAGGAGGTCTCCAACCATTTGTATTCTTGAACTATGCATGGGATGTGGAGGCACTGTCCTCAACTGGTTCTCTTCTTACCTAGCCAACTGTTCCCAAATTGTGAAAAGGGACAACTTGTTCTCGAGACCAGTCATCATTCACCAACCCTCTTCAACCTCTACCTAGAACCACTATGTTTGATTAGCAGAAACTCTGGGCTTCTCTTCCACCTCTATACCGATGATACCCAAATATACTTGAAAATCCCTTTGCCCTGCTTTCAAATGCACTCAAAGATTCAAAACTGGATGCCCAACAGCCATTTACAGCTCAACCCAACAAAAACAGAATTTGTTTTGATCTAACCTCCGAAAGCAAAAATGCCAGTACAACAGTTGATGCCCAACTTTCCTGCCTTCTAAGGCTGCCCTGTCATTGTCAGAAGTGCCTGATCACTCGGCATCTCTTGATAATCATTTCAATCTTCGCAGCCATATAGCAGCCATGGCCAACAGATCGCAACACCAACTTAGGCAGCTTTGGAGCCTCAGCCAATTGGTTCTGGAACAAGACCTCAAAACAGTGGTGATGTCACTCTAGACTAGACCATAGAATTGCCCTTTTCTCAGGCATTCCCAAATTTCACCTAGGCGCACTGAGAGCAACACTACATCCTGCAGAAGGACTTGTCTTAGGTCTAAACAAATTTGAACACATTTCCCCTGCTAACCCTCCATTACAGTGCAGGCCCAATTCAAAATCCTTTTAATTACCCACAAAGCGTTGCACTCCTCCTCAACCTCCTATCTAAACGAGAAACTGAAAATCTTCAGAGCAAGTAGGGGTTCCAGAAATGCCCAAACCATCCTCCTGGAAACCCCACCTTCAGGCAGGAACAATACATGAACCAGTCTTTCTCTGGCAGCGTCACTATCTGGAACCCTCTGTCTCCCTCAATTCATCTAACCACCTGCCTAGCAACCTTCAAAAAGGACCTCAAGTTCCTCCTATTTGACAGATATCTTGTTTAATTCACCCTCGAGCAGAGTTACTTCCTTCACTGCACCTTGATCTGCCTTTGTTCAACTGTTCAAGTCCTCTGCCTTATTGTTGTAACTGTCTCTTGTGGTAACGCCTGCATACATGCAATGATGTAAATGTCAGAATTTAAGTACTACTAATGTAACCTGCTGTAACCCTGTATCCCGTGTGTTGCAAAGCGCTCTGATGCCTTAGGGTCATGCCCCCCACCTTATAAAATTGCAAAAATCTATAAATACAAAAATAAAACCTTCTGCCCAAAATGGCAAATCAACCACCACTGGAAAACAATGAGTCACATCTTCCCCTTCTTCCGTTATCCACTCCAGTAATAGGAAACATAACGTCTTCCTGCAAGTGGCACAGGACAAACACCGACAAATGGGTTCTAAGTATTGTACAACATGGATACTTTCTAAGAATCAAGTACCCACCACCATCTATTTCCCTGAAGAAACCTTACTTTTACCAAAGGGAACAACTGCAACAAGAAGTATCCATCTTCATGCAGAAATATGGTGGAGAAGGTCCGCTCTCATCTGAAAGGAATGGGAATTTATTGCCATTATTTTCTGGTGAAGAAAAGACCCAAGACCTAATATAGACCCATTTTGGACCTCAAGAAAGCAAAAAGATGGATTTGCAAAGAAAATTTCAAGATGTTGGCTTTTCATCAGAGGTACATCAGCTCCATTAAGGGGACAGGTTCTGCTCGATAGACCTGCAACATGCCTATTTTCAGATCTTAATAGCCACAAAACCTAGAAAGTTCCTGAGTTTTATTGTAGGAAAAGACCACTATAAATACAAGGTTCTTCCCTTCGGCCTTAAATTGGCACATCAACATTAATTCAAATATATGAAAAATGAGAATATTTTTCTAGCCATTTCTGGATGGTTGGTTCATCAGGGCATCAGCAAGCAAGGCAACATTATTACCCAACAGTCATAACTCTTAATAAACTAGGTCTGCATCTGAATCACGACAAATCTATCTCAACACATGTTTAATCCCTGCATTACTGGGGTTCAGTTCTAGACACTGTACACACAAAAGTGCTTTCTTTGGAGGAAAGACGATTATCTATCATTCAGAAATGTCACAATCTGAAGGAAACATCCCATCCAACATTGGGACAAGTCTCTTCTCTCCTGGGCTTAATAGTGTTAAGTGTTGTGCATATTCCTGGACCCGCATGCACGTCTCTTCGTGGACCCTCTTCAACAATGTCTGAAAGGTCAAAGGGATCAGATCTCAGAAACATGGAAAGACTGATGTTAACCACTCTCAATCACTCAAATGGCGGTGCCACTAGGGAAGCTCCTCAAAGGGATGGATCTCCACCAAGACACCCGAGACCAAACCATGGTGACGAATGCTTCCTTGACAGATTGGGGTTCTCATACGGACCATATACAGATTCACGGCCTGTGGTCTCTGAAGGAACAGTTACCACATCAACCTTCTGAAATTGAGGGCAGTACATCTAGCCGTGAAGGCTTTCCTCCCATCGTTCAGAAAAGACTCTCTCTCAGACGGACAATACAAGAACCATGCATTATCTGAACACGCAGGGAGGAACGAGATTCAGATTGCTGTCCGTGGAAACTCAAATAATCTGGAAGGGGCTCATCTCAAGAGATCTCAAGATTACAGCAGTCCTTCTTCTGGGAACCCAGAATGCTTAAGTGGACACACAGCAGAGTCATTCAGGAAAATCATGAATGGGTTTTAAACTATGCTATACTTCACAACACCTTCTGATTAGGGTTTTTCCAAAATAGACCTTTTTGCAGACAAAAACAAAAAATGCCCAAGCTTCACCTCAAGGTTCTACCAACTGGGTACACTTGGGAATGCCCTATAAATCGACTGGTCAGGCAAGTTTCTTTACTCTTTTCCTCCAATTCTCCTACTGCCGACAGTGACCACCAAGTTCTCACACTCAAAAGCCAGAGTAATTCTCATTGCCCTAGGGTGGCCTCGATAGTGGTGGAACACGGATCTGCTTCAACTCTCAGAATGTCCACACAGGAAGCTGCCATGTAGACCAGATCTTCTTTAGAGGTTTGGAGGCCAGATTCAACATCCTAACCTTCCCTTTCTGAACTTGGTAGCATGGCTCCTGAACTCATACAATATGGCCATCTAAACCTTCCTCAGAATGCATGGATATTCTAAAAGAAGCCAAGAGACCATCTGCTAGGGCTTCCTATTACTTCAGATGGAAGAGATTCTGTATCAGGTGTTTTTCAGAACAATGGCAGTCCTCTTACTTGAGAGGAAGAGGGTATTCTTCCTTATCTTCTCCATCTCCCTAAAACGAAACCGCAATACTCCTCAATTAGAGTGCATCTTGCAGAAATCACAGCTAATTGGAAATGTCCTTCACAAATGTCCTTTTTCAGAATGCCTGGAGTCAAAGATTTTCTGGAAGGCATTAAGGAGATATATCCTCCTCTCAGGGGACCTTCTACATGGGATTTAAACATTGTCCTCTCTTGCCTTATGGGTCCTTCCTTCAAACCCATTCATAAGGATTCCCTCCAACACCTCTCTTGGAAGGCATCCTTCTTGGCAGCCATAATTCAGCTCACAGAGTTAGCAAGACACATGCTCACTGTTGACATGAACCTTACACAGTATTTCATAGCAACAAAGTAGTGATTAGAACCCATCCTGCATGACTCCCTAAGGTAACCATGGATTTCCTTGTGAATCAGACTATTACTTTACCAACATTCTTTCAGAACCCCTCTGCTCCTGCAGAGAGGTCTCCCAACACTCTCGATTTTAGAAGAGTTTTGATGTTCTATCTAGCTAGGACAACATTTTTAGGAACACCAAAACATTTGTTTGTCAACTATGGTCCTCTACGAACATCCAAATCCTTTTCTAGATGGATTGCCTCCTGCATAATCCTTTGTTATAAAAAAGCAATCAAAACCCCATCAATAGACCTAAGGCGCACTCAACCAGTGGTAAATCAGCTGCTTTCCTTGGGAACGTCCCAGTTGCTGAGATTCCAAGGCTGCAACTTGGAGATTAATTCATGACTTTACAAGACACTATTGTCTTGATTCTGACGCTAAGGCTGATGCCCAAGAAGGGCAACTATCTCTAAAGAACTGGTTAGTCTAAATTTACTTTTATTTTTTGATTTCTTCCTTTGCAGAATCTTTGATGAATAAGCTTACTAATATATTCAGTGCTCATGATTATAAATGGAAATCTCCTAAGAGAGAAGGAATGTTTTTTTACCGGTAATCCTAGTTCTCTCTCAGGGGAATCTCCACCGAAATCATAAGTAACCCTCCCTTCTCCCCGACAGAAGAGATAATATATGTATACCACTATACTGCTGATTCTCTTGTCAAAACAAACTAAATAAACTGTCACTCAGAGGACATATTGGGACACCGGAGGTCAGAAGGCCCTTAAAGGTGCAGTGTCTTTTTCACATTGTTTCAATGCTATAGCCTATTCAGGCTATATTGCAATGTATACTCCTTATCTTATTTTAAGAAAAGAAGTAAGAAACGTTGGTAAAGGCTGTTTTTTAAAGATTGCTTTTCATTTTGCGTAAGTGATTTTCAAGGGTATGGCCCTTTTTCCTTTTAAATTTTAAAATAATTCAATAGAGATTGGCAATATAGCCTGTTTTTAAGGCTGTAAAAATGTTTTACATGTTTGTCACATGTGTGTCCTGGCCTTTTCAAAGTAAGTCGAAGTAGATGTGAATTTTAAAAAACTGCCCTAGGTACGCTGCACATGGGCCAGACCATTTCAGTGATTATGATTTTAATAGAGATTCCCCTGACAGAGAATAAGGATTATAGGTAAGAAATCATTCCAATTAAAAAATGTAAAGAACTCCAGCAGTTCCATTTCATTACCAGTCCAAAGCATTAACACATCATCTATAAACAAATAATGTATCCCAGATTCTCTTGCTATAGAAAAAGCCTGTATAGAGAATAGCGTACAAAGACAGAAACCATCGTGATCCCACATAGCTGTGGGTACTGGTCACCGTTTAAAAGCAAAGTGATTTTCTCTAAAATCAATTTTGTCATTTCCAAAAGCATGTTTGTATGTTCCATATTGGTTTGTTTTGCAGTAAACGAATTACAAGCATATAATCCCCATTCACAGGTAATATTATTGTACAGTGACACCACATCCAATGTCAACAGTGCCATGTCATCTTCCAATGTAACATTATTCATTAGATTCAAAGTATGTTTAGTATCACATATGTGTGGGAAAAGATTCAATACATATGCCTGAAATAACGGGCTTTCCTGGTGGATAATACATGTTTGTGTACTTTTCTATATATCCAGGAGATAGTAAGAATGGTACCCATGTTTGGGCACATATGTTGCAATTAGGGTGTAGCACTGACAAATACAAAAGGGTGAAGGGTGAAATGCTTAAATCATCTCATCCACTGGTAATCACCGGCCGCATGCGAGTCCTCCGCTACTTTGCACCCTATGCCACCTCAGTTTGGACCCAGTCTTATGGAAATCAGTCTTGGCCCTGCTCTAAGGCCTTTAATGAGGGATGGCAAAATATCACTGCCCATGTCCTGTAAAGCATGGGCATACCTCCCCAGAAGGCATACCGTGTTCTTAAGGCTAAACTTGCAGAAGAGAACATTTAATGTTTTCAGCTGTATCAAAGGATTGGCAGAAAGGAATTAACAGTGACTTCAATGCCAACGCCTATACCACCAGGCTTTCAAATATAGGATGCTTTGTCCGAAAGTCTGGATTGCAGGGCACACACCAGCTGACAGGCTGCCGGAGCAAGGATTAAACCAGGTGGCAATGAGGGTGTCTTTGAGGGCCTTATTAAATGGAAATAGCAGCTCACAAGAGGTTGAAGGAATTCAGTTAACAAGTCTGCTTTGGTGTCAACAGTAGGCAACTGTAAATCTAGCGTGTCTGCTGCCTTTCTCACAACTCTTGTGAAGGAGGCACTTTCTTCCGTTGATAGACCAGGTGACGAGTCCAGCTAAGAGTCTGGAGATGTATTGAGCCCAGTGTCATTTTGTAAGTCTGGTTATAACCTCCTCATCATAATTAGTGTTGTGAGAAACATTTTGCATATCCTGAACTGTATGAGACGCTGATCTGGTACGTTCTGAGAGTATTGGTGTCAAGGCATAGGCCAACAATTAGTGTCTGGTTACAAACTGACTGGCTGCTCTCTTGTAATTTTGTAGAACAACATAGGCATAAAGCAGCACGATGGTTGCTCAGGAATGGAAACTGGCATCTGAGTTGGGTTCCGCAATGGTGAACTCAGCATTGGCACGGCACAATAGGAACTGGCTTGGACCCAGAGGCGGGGTAGAAAGCACGAGATGCAGCTGGAACAGGCACAGGTACGGGTCCCAAATGGCCAGTTGGCACCGAGTTAAAACCCGCTAGCAGAAGTCCAGATGAGGCCCCTTGTGTCTATGTGGGGCCTGAAGGCTCTCCAGAGCATGTCAGAAGCATCTGAAAAAGCTGCAGCATGGCCAGCTTGAAAGCAGGCTATTTGCTGTGGGACAACAATGGCCTGAGGAATTCGGGGAATCTTGTGTCCAGTTCCCGAGCCAGGACAGAGTTTAGAAGATGCATGTCAGGTATGATCTTTTGATTGACGCCCTCACACATTCTTGCCTGGTGTTGAATAGGGTTGAGTCTGGCTTAGATTTGTTTTTGCTTATCAGAAACTTTAAAGCAGGAATTCGACACAGGACCATCTCCTTGAACCACATTGCAAGCAACCTTGTGACTTGGAAGGGAAGCATGACTTATGTTGAGGCCTCTTCTTAAGTTTGAGGATGTTGAGTTTTGCCTCCTGCACCTCGATCACCTTTGGGTTCACCAGGGCACATTTATCGCAAGACTTCAGTAATAACAGGAGTCCAGGTATCAAAAACACACAACAAGAGTGTCCATGTCCGACATCTGCTTTTTGCAATCACATCTTGAATTCTGTCATTTGTGGGGGAGACCCTTGTCCCTTAAAGTTAAAATCTGAAGTCATTGGAAGACTTACAAAGCGGAAGGCAAGCTCTGGACCTGCCTCTTAGGGTATGGAAAGAAAGGAACTGAAAACAGCGTGGAGAGGTGGTGCTTATACACTGCTCTGCCACCTCCAGGGAAGTACTGAGTCACCCGGAGACACATGTGGCACTTGCGGGAGCATTGTTGTAAAATTCTCGGCCAGGAATATTCTAATGGTGAGGAATTTTCAGCCACTATCCATCAGGAGTTTGAAAACAAATGTCGACTCTATGGATTCCAAATGAAAAAAATATGCACTGTAACCTGTTCACAGTAAAATTGTAAGCTGTATGCACAAGGTGACCGTTATGCTTCATCCTAATGGGTACAAGTACATCAAAACAATTTTTATTTTGTATCTCTCCTTAATGTTAAAAATAATCATTTAAGAAGTACCTTTCATTCTGGTTTTTCTTACACACTAGGTGTGTTTTCTCAATTTTCCTGGAATCTCGTCTCACATTTGTAATTTCACTTTCCTAAAGTTAAGAAAGAGAAAATGTTTTTTTCTGAAATAAAAGTACTGTTCTTAGATAATACACTTCTTCATTGTATAAGGAATTCTGGATGTGAAACTTTGCTTTGAAGCTTGAAAGCTGTACTCACATGCACACAACAGGCTTCACCTATGTCACTATTCAGTTCTGAAATAGTCAGGTAAATATATGAATAACGGTGTGTGTGAGTGTGTGTATTAACTTAGAAAACAAATGTTACAGAGATGTTATATTTAGGGTCACATTTTAAACGTACAAAACCATAGAAATTCACCTGTCATACAGTTAACTCAAGAAACTATAGCCCGTGCCCTAAGGTAACTATGACCTGCACCCCTGCCATACACAGTTTTTTGTCTAAAATTGTACTGCAAATATTACATTGATATTATCAATTATGCTATCAAAGATGTCATGAGTGCCGTAATTTGTGGGGTAATTAGCAGTGCATGGTGAGGGCACAAGTTATAGTTATCTTAGGGCACTAGTTATAGTTACTTGAAATAACTATAACAAGTGCATTAAGTGCATATATGGCTCCTGGAGGCCCCCCACATTATTAAAGCCCTGGGGAGGTGGTGGGCACCAGGGTGCGGGCTGGAAGGGTTTCGCTGGCCCACAATGTATTTTATTTAAGCCCTGGGGAGGTGGCAGTTCCCAGGGCTGAGGGGGGGGGGGGGCACATGGCCCCCTGCATTGTATTTGATTAAAGCCCTGGGGAGGTGGCGGTCCCCAGGGCTATGGGGGGTGCTGCGCAGCCCCTCGCATTGTATTTGATCAAAGCCCCAGGGAGGTGGTGGGACCATCTAGAAAGATGATTAAACCACTATTTATATTATTTATTAAAAGCCTTAATGGTTAAGTCAGATTCTAAATACATTTTAGGGAAAGGTAATATTTAGAAAGTTACCTTTTCTTCACCAGACGTTCCTGAAAGCCAGTTGTCACCTAGCTGGTGGAAAGCCCTGATGAGGTGTGAAAACTGCTCCCAAACCAGGGACAATGGCATGAGTGTTGGAGTTGTTTTGTTCCCATAGCAGGAGGCGAATAGGGCTGTGCCTACAAACGTGATGAACTTCAAAGGGGCCTCCCTGTCTTGAGCAATGACACTTCAAAAGGCTCCATTCTTTATCCTCCTGTCAGGCAGACACCAAAGCTGGGGGGCGTCTGTCCCCTGAACTGGTTGACAACAGAAGATGGGCTGCTCATCACCCTGACCACACCTCTGTGTGGGTACACAGGCTCTGCACAAGGGAAGAAAGGTTTCACCATCAAATCCGTCAGCCAGTCCCTCTCAGCCAGCAGAGTCCTCTGTACCAGTGGTACCTCCACCGATGTACTCTAGATCTCAATCACGTCATACCAGACCTCTCAATAGGTCTAAGTGGAAAACAGGGTCAAGATACCTCATCGTCATCGCTGTTTATGATCTCCTCAACAATCACGTTCAAGGCGAAGACAGGATTTTCCATCCCGAGAGAGGTCTTCAAGGTAACATCATTCGACCTCTTCTTCTGGTGTATATTCTCCTACATTAAATTGCCCTGTTAATGATATTAGCACCTTCTACGAGGTTCTTCGGAGGGGTGCCAGCAAATGAAATACTGACGTGCCAACTACTACAGCTACCACATATGTAATCTTCAAAACATTACATCAAATGTCTGTCTCCAGACCACAGCTATTGGTCTAAGTCTCAAAAAATCACCCATAGATGTATTTCTGAAGCTCAACACAGGATTTTAAACCTGCCTTTTTCAGAAAACACTTTGTTCAGTTCCCATACTAATGATGAAATGTCTCATATGAAGACTGAACTCAGCACTCTTCAGGCCGTAGGACTAGAGAAAAAGAAAGAACATGGAGACATTCCTTTAGGCCCCTACGACTGCTGATATTTTCACTGAAGGGTTCACACCCCTCTTTGCCCTTAAGAGCAACAACAACTGCAACAAAGAAATCAACAGCAAAGACAGCACACAAAATGGCAAAAAATGAGTGCCTTCTTTCCCTTCCTCCGTACACACTACAGTAGGAGAAAGCATAACATCTTACCTGGAAAAATGGAAAAATATAACCAGCGACTAATGGGTTCTGAATATTGTAAAACATTGATACTGTCTCAGATTCAAGTATCCTCTTCACCAGAAACACCAAAAGAAATCACCCTCGTTTTATTGGGAAGAAGTACGGCAAAAAGTCTCCATCCTCTTCCAAAAACATGCTGTGGAAAAGCTTCCAGCTCCTCTCAAAGGAATGGGAAGTTACTCTCTTTATGTTCTCATGAAGAAAGGAAAAAAAGGAGTTCAGACCTGTTTTGGACCTAAAAAAGCAGACAAGGTTTGCAAAAAGAAATTTAGGATGTCGACTCTCCAACAGCTCTTTCCTCAACTCCATCAAGGACCGGCAATGCTCAACAGATCTGCAAGATGCCTATTTTCATATCCAAATAACAAGGAAACATCGGAAATTCCCATGGTTCACAGTAAGAAGACACCACTACCAATACAAGCTTCTTCCTTTTGGTCTCTAATCTGGATCCCTGGACCTTTTCCAAATTCACACGGTCATTGCAACTTACCTCAAGAAAGTGAGGCTCATCAAATCATCTTCTTACCAACAAGCATGCCAACATCAGAAGACTTTTGAAATTCCCAATCGACTAGGGTTGCATTTAAATCACCAGAAATCCACCTCTGTGCCAGTTCAAACCCCACACTAGCTGGGAGTAGTCTTAAACACAGTGCACACAAAAGTGTGTCCTTTAGAATAGAGATGACTATCCAGCGGATATGTCACAAACTGAAGACAACTGCCCTTCCAACAGCGAGGGAGATATCCTCTCATCTAGGATCTATGACATCATTTATTTTTTTAGTCCCAAATGTGTGTCTGTACATGAGACCACTGCAACAATGTCTGTAGGATCAATGGGATCAGCTCTAAGGAAGATTGTAGGACAAACTAATCCTATCAATCTGTGCAAAGCAGTCAGTCAACTGGCGGGGCTTGTTCAGAAAAACTTCTGAAAGTTATACATTTTCATCATAACATTCCAAATGAACACAGTGACAGATGATTCCCTCTCGGGTTGAGGTGCTCACAGATTCTATGCATGCGGTCTCCAAAGGAACCCAATTACCATACCAACCTTTTAGAGTTGAGAGCAGTGCACTGAGCACTGAAGGCTTTCCTCCCGTCCTTTAAGACGGACTCCCTACTTTTGCAGACTGACAAAACAATGATCATGCAATAGCTGAACAAGCAGGGAGGGACCAGATCCAGACAAAAATTCTGGAAATGGTTAATCTCCAGGTAACTAAAAATTACAGATATCCATCTACCAGACATCCAGATACTCTCAACAGAACCATTCAAGAGAATCACGAAAGGGTATTAAAGCCCCTCTCCGAGACCTCTTTTGCAACTGAGGTTTCCTTCAAACAGACCTCTTCGCAGACAGAAAAAACAAGAAATGTCCAGACTTCACCTCAAAGTTTTACCAACCAGGCACGTGGGGGAATGCCCTATGGATAAACGAGTCAGGCAAATGTCTTTACACTTTTTCTCGAATTACTCTACGGCCAACAGTGATCGTAAAACTGTCTCACTTGAAGGCCAGAATAATTCTCATTGCACTGGAGTGGCCTCAACAATGGTGGTTCGCAGACCTTTTTCACCTCTCAGTGTCTCCACACAGGAGACTGCAGTGAAGGCCGGACATTCTTCACAAGGACTTTTAAGATCGCAGCCATTATTCCTCAGTCAGTGTGTTGGTTTGAATAGCCTCATGTGATCTGGGGTTTGTGGAGTATAAAGGGTGGTTGGAAAATGGCGGCGCTCACTACCAGATGTAATTTCTGATGGGGTAAGACCACATACATTTAATTGTTGGTGTGAACTGGATAACAGTGCAAATATTTGTACAGAATTAATCTGTCTGTATGATGTAAGAACTTTATGATGTCTAGGAAAGAGTGTGGGGCTTAGAAAAAGGATTTATGTACATATTGTTCTGCAAAGTATATGGCCATGTACAAGTAGGTCATGCATAAATGATTGCTATTCACACCAGGAATGTATATCAAATAACTGATACTTCAGGGATGCTAAGATGACAGCCACCGCTAACAAATACAACTTTTCTGGTGATAAGAGGTAGAGTACCTTTAGGGAATGAGGTCTATATTCTGTATTTGACTACTAACTTTATTAAGCTTTTGCAATATGTATGATGTCCGAAAACAAACATCCTGTAAGAGTGCTGCTATTTCAATTGTAAAGGGGGATCCTTAAGGTGGTGGTTTGATACTTTTGACAAAAGAGATCGAGTTCTCTAAGAAATTATTTTCATGGCTGAAACGAGTTTATAAAGAATAATCTTCATGACTGGGATAAGTTCCAAACCAAGAATTTTACTTGACTATTAACTTTGCTAAGTTTTCATAATACGTGCAATATTCCTGTGGGATTGCGGCTACCCTTATCGAAAAAAGGGTTTTCTAAATAGTGGCTTCGGGGTGATGTTGTCAAAAAAGAAAGAGTCCTTTTAAATATCAATGCACTCAGTGAGGACGAGTTTTTAAAAAAAATAGGAAGACATAGAATTCTGGAATAATATGAGAATATAGGAAGCATTGAGTGGGATTCAATTATAGTTATTCTCAACAGGTTAAATGTATCTATATGTACACTGTAAAAACGAAAAAGTGGAACAAATTGAAATAGGCATGCACTACAAATGTGAAGGAATGGCTGAGTATTTATTGAAACAAATGGTAAGCAATTGTGATCAATCATGTACATTTATAGAATTACAGGTCTGCAATTTGTGTTTTTTTATAATATATGGACTGCCAATAAATATTATGGAATTATGGGCATGTGTATGAAGGTCTCCCACAGTTTGTTTGGTTTCTATATATGAAATGTAAAGAACTGATTACAAGAAAGTTGTGAAATTTGGTGTAACTATAGAAGGTTTATCAATACATTATGAGACTGGTTTTAGGGGATGTCTTCCTAATATTAATTAATTTATGGAATTATGGATATAATAAATCATATAATTAATTGACTTTTTTAACATTGTAATAGAGATGATTTATACAGTTGCACATGGGATACTGGTGCAATGAAGTGGTATTATAATTCAGACCCCTTGATTCGCAAGGAGTGTGTATTAACTATTGTCAGAAAGATGTTTTAAAAAGAGGTTCGTTTTAAATATTTGATACTATATTTATGTTTATATTTGTCATTCACAGCCTTGAGATAGTCCCAATGGGGACGAAACTCGTCGGCTGCCAATTAATAAGATTATATGAATTTTTAAATATGTTTTGGGAAATGAAGATTAAAGAATATATGCATATTTAGAAGACATTCCGACTGGAAGTAAAAATTTTTTTAAAAAAATGTAATAATGTGCAACAAAGGGACTTGAGGCACAATAACATAATGATTACTGGGTTCAAACTAATATTGAAATAATTTGAGAACCTGTTGTTTTGGGACAGTTTGGGGATTCAAAGTGGCTGATTGTCTAGGGATTGCATTAGTACTGGACACTGGGTACAAGCTTTGAGTGTAACGTTAAAGGGCAAAAACTGCTATTTGTAAATCAGTTGGTCTATGGCATTAAGATAATATTTCGTTCCATTAGGAGAACTTCTTCTCCGTGAGAGCTGAATATTGTCTTTTCTCGCCTTATGGGTCCTTCCTTTGAGCCTCTACCAAAACCCTTCCTACAACTTTTTTTTCTGGAAGGCTTCCTTCTTCGTCGCTTTAACCTTGGCACATACAGTTAGCACCCTACACGTTCCCACAAACTTTACACAGTATTTCACAATAATAGGGTACTGATGAGGACCCATCCTAAAGTAGTCTTAGGCCCTGATTTACGCCAAAGTGCTGCAGTGCGGTGCTGCTCCAAAAATAGCAGCGCTGCACCACTTTTGAAACGCAGGGGTGTGCTGTATTTACAGAAATACGGAGCAGCCCTGCTTTTTCCCCTGAGCTGGCACTAAATTAAGCTGTCTACGGCATTGCAGACATCCTTGCTCGATAGTGCAAGGGTGTCTGCGTTGAGGGGACAGATTGTTTATGTGCAGGAAGGTGTCAAACAATTTATTATGGCAAAATGCGTCACTCATATAAGTACCAAAGTGTCATTTCTGAATGATTGTTTATGTGCAGGAAGGGACACCTCCCTACACAAACAATCATCCATAGCATTTTGCTTCTTCTATGTGTGCTGCAGGATGCAGCACACATAGAAAAAGCAAAAGATGAGGAGGAATAAAAGCATTCATCCTTGTTTTGCCATGCTAATGCCATGCCCGGGGTGGCGTTAGTTTTCGGCGCTGCCTGAGGTTTACAACAACTCGTAAATCTGAGGCAGCGAAAAAGGCAAAGGGTTTTGCGGTGGAACACCCACCGCAACACCTATTGCAAGCCTCTCTGGTGCACAAAACTGCGTCGGAGGGGCTCATATTTACAAGGAGGCATAACACCACAAAAAGTGACATATTTACCTCCTTGTAAATATGGTGCAGTGGTTAGCGTCACTAGAGTGTCACAAAAAATGACACTCCGGTGGCGCTAAGGGCTGTTAAATGTGCCCCATAGACTTTTATTTCAATCAGACTATCTCCTCCCCCACCTTTTTCAAAACCCCACATCTCCTCCAGAGAGATCGCTCCATACTCTTGATGTTAGAAGAGTATGGAAGTTTTACCTGGCTAATACTAAACCTTTGAGAACGTCAAAACAACGAATTGTAAACTATGGTCCTTTTATGAAAAGGACTGGTCACTTCTAAACATTTATTTTGTTGATGGATTGTCTACTGTATAATCCTGTGTTACCAGAAAGCCAACAAAGCCTTATCTGAGAAACCTAATATCCATTCCATCATAGCTAAAGCAGCTACTGCTGCATTACTTCTGAGATCTGAAAAGGTGCAACTTTGAGATCTGTTCACACCTTTATAAGACACTGTTGTCTTCATTTGGATGCAAGAGCAGATGCCCAAGTGGGGCAAACCTCTCTATGAAATCTATTTGCTTAAATATAATACCTTATTTATGTCTTCTCTCACTGGGTTTTAGGGGATAAGCTAGCTATATTATGCTTATGACTATCAATGGAAATCCCTTGAGAGAAAAGGAATGGTATCTTACCTGTAACCGTACTTCTCTCTCAGGTGACTCTCCACTGAAATTATAAGCAACCCTCCTTCCTCTAAGATGAAAGAAACAGAGGGGCCAATTTAATTATGGCGGTAAGGATACTCCATCAAAACAGCAACTATGCTGCCTGCCCATCAAATTTAAATGCGGACAGACTTCAGGGTAAATCATGGTGAGGACTACTCCGTCTCCACTGTAATTAATCCCCTCTGATAGCCCTGTGGAGTGAAGGCCGTTGGAGGCTGGCTTGTTATTCCGATCATCTAATTTAGAAGGGCGGAATGACCAGTCAGTTTTCACTGCCCGTCACCACCAGGAAAAACACAGGCAGTGAGGGGCAGTGCAAACTGCCAAATGCTCTCCGCGGCATGGGTGAGGGGTCCCATGGCATAGGGAGCATTGCATTTTTTATTTCTAAAAAGAAAATCTGTTTCAATATTTTCTTTTTGAAAGATAAAAACGGAACCTGATTGTACAGGGTGCCTACCCGTGGTGGAACTCTCTACCAAACAGAAAAATGCATTGACATGAACTGCCATGACAGCTGCTCCTGGCACTGCTTTATAAATGACCGCTAGCTTGGCAGTCATTTATAAATCTAGCGGGCGGTCCCGGCACCAGGGTGATGGAATAATTTGCTCTGTTGCCCTGGTGGAACAACAGGACGTCCACCAATATATAAATGAGGCCCAAAGTGCGATTAACTCTATTCTGTTGCTCACTGTGTAAAAAAGAACTGACTAAATTGCCACCTGTAAGGCATGGTAGTGTCACTGGAGGTCATGGTGCCCTTAAAGCTGTAGTGTTCTAGTCTCATTGTTTTCAAAGCTGCAGCCTGTGCGGTTAAATTGACCTACCCTTCCCTATCATTCATTTTAAAATAAAATAAAAAGAGTTTGTGAAGAATGTTGTTTAAAGTCGCTTTTGCCTATTTACAGTGATTGTTAAAAGCTCTATGTTTTTCCTTCCTCTTTTGAGGACCATTAATTAGCAATATAGTCTGTATTAAGGCTATATAAAACTTTGTTTTGTCACTTATAGCTCCTTGCATCAGAAGTATGGCACAGATACTGTAAATAAATGTGACTGAAAAAAGTGTTCCGAGGCCACCGAACATGAGCCAGACCACTCAGTGCCTACGATTTCAGTGGAGATTCCGCTGAGAGAGAACTGGAATTACAGGTAACGAACCATTCCTTCCACCCTACCCACCAACAACTGGAATAAACGTTCATGGGGTTCAAAGGTATCTTTATGGTTTGACTTCAGATTTAATTTCTAACATATGTTAAATCAAATCATAAAGTCATAAAAATACTTTCGAACCCTATGAACGTTTACTTCATTACATTAAAGAGATTCAGTTTTTTTATGACATAGAAAGAATAAACAATCCTGAATCATACAAGTCAGGTGCAATGTTGGAGGTAACATCTTGCAATGTGTATCATGCACTGAGCCTGATCAAAACATTCAGGTTTAAACAGACAGGATTCACTAATTAAAAGTACAATCAAAATAAAAATAAAGCAAGCAGCTTAGCCTTACCGGTTTGATCAATGACTCGCGGTCCTGCTCCCATATGAAACTGCCAATTTGTCTTCTAATTTCTACAATTATCAATACACTTAGTTAGAAACTTCAAGGAAATATAATGGCATTAGTGAATGTACTTGTACGTAAGATTTACACCTACTAGAAGTGGATTGCCTCATTCAAGAGGACCCATCTAACCCCTGCCCACACCACACCTTCACCAAAGGACTTCAATCCAATAGCGTTGGTGTATGCAACTGGGTTTTTGTTTGAATAACTGAAGACCCTTCTCAAGCAACAATCACAGTTAGTCAGGGTGAACCACAAAAGTCACTAAATTAACCTGTGTTTAACCCTCTGTAAAAGTAAAGAATAGCACCTAAAAGATCAAAGTGCCTTCCCCAGGTATATTGTCATGTGAGACTCGGGCAAAATCAAAAGTTTAAGGATGACCACGATGCACGGTTCGTCTACACAAGGTAGACTAGGCCCGGCCTCAGTCAGCTTACCCTTGGAAACAGTTTTGAGGAAAAGTTCCTGAAAAGGTAAAGATCAGCGGGCCAAGGTAGTCGGGAGCGACAGAGGAGGAGGTGTCGTTCTCAGGGAGCCGCTGGAAGTAGACACCGTAAAAATGTCTACTTACAGTCTTTGTCACTTTTTTAGAAGTCAAAAATCTCCAATGAGGTGAAGCGGCAGGCTGTAAACAACGAGGGCTTCACAAAGCCAGATACCATTGTTGGGTGGGTGGGAGCAGCCATGATGCCAGGCCAATCGTCAATGTAATTTGGGCGGATTGACGAGCAGGTCGGTCTCGCTATCCTGACTGATTTCATGCAACCTTTTGGTGAAAACTTTTCCAAGTCCCAAGATTTGGGTTTTGGCTGAAAGAGCACCTTTAACACCACTTCCAAGGGTCCAGGACCGAATGGGCACCACTTAGGGGGTCATGGCAATCAGGCAGTCATTATGATCTCAGCGGTGAGTGGTAATGTGGCGGCAATACCGCCAACAGGGTGGCGGTACATACCGCCACATTGTGAGAATGGCGGGTTAGCTGCAGCCAACCCGCCACTTCTCCACATATACATCCATGGAGGTATGAGCCGCCGGAGATGGCTATCTCCAGCCCCGCGGCTGGCATAGTACCGCCAGCGGCATTATGAGCCTGCCTACCACCATGATTAGCAACGCCACTAAAACCATGTTGGTAGGCCCTACTGGTGCCAGGGAATTCTTTCCCTGTCACCGGTAAGCGGCTCCCCCACTCCCCAACACACCTGACACCCTCCTCCATCCAAACTCCCCCTCCTATCCTCACATTCACCCCCCAAACACACACACACCCGCAGACAGGTGCCACGCATTCACCCAATCACTCACACTGGCATACACGCATCCATACACGCATACTTCCAGACATGCTCGCACACATTCTTACAACTACCACACTGACATGCAGACACACACTCACTTCACCATTCCTACATGCATTCACTCACAGGCATACAACTACGCAAATAACACAACACACATAGATGCATTCACACACACTCAGACATTCATGCACACACTCAGACACACACATCACCCCTCACCCTCCCCTGTCTGAAGCTTGACTTACCTTGGTTGAGGAGGTCTTCCGGCAGGAAACGGGAAGGGGCACTGCTACCGCCAGCAGCACCCCACCGGCAGAACACCACCAGGCCGTATTACTCGACATAATACGGCTGGTGGCGTTCTACTGGCGTGGCGGTGCTGGTGGTAGCACCAGCTTACCACAGTCCGCCAGTATAATCACTGCCGGATTTCCACCCTTCTTGTGGCGGAAGTCCGGCAGTGATCATATTATTGTATTGTATTGTATTGTAATCGTATTTATATAACGCTTACTACCCCTGACGAGGTGTCGAAGCGCTTTTCGGTGAGTAGCACGCTACTCTGGAACCCAACAAGAATTAGTGATGGATTAGTATCGGGAAATAATGAGTACAGTTTTAGTATTATTATGAGTTAATTTGAGCCGCGGATATGAGAATTTGTTAGTTAGATGACTGGAGTAATGGAGGGGTGGAGGAGGAAAGAAATCCAGAAGTGTTAATTGGGAGTATATCCTTCATTTACTCAACCCAAAGGCTTGGGATGAGTAAAGGGGGATGAAGGAGGGAAGAGTATGTGGAAGGGTTAGGGAGAGCATAGTAGCAGGGTGAGATAAATGCAGGAGAATTTAGTAGGGTTGTGTGGGAGGTCACAGTAGTAGAGTGAGGTTTGGTGAGTTACATGTGGAAGCGGAGGGAAGAGCTTAGGCAGAGTTATTTAGGAGATGAAAGTAGTAGAAAGGATTTGGGATGAGTCAGAGTGAGAATGGAGGATAGTTTGATAGAGACATGACATATGATGATAGGTAGATAAGTGTGATAAGTGGAGAGCAGGAATTCATAGATATCTAGTATAACAACCCACCCAGGAGCCATGCAATGACCCACGAACATGCCAAGCACAGAAACAACATATACACATACATAAATACATATATATACACATACAAACACACATGAAGACACACACATATGCATATACAATACATAATTAGAACCATGGGTAAAATATACTTAGTCAAACAGGTTTAAAGAGTGTGTGTGTATTTTATTGTTATGACATAGTAGTGATACATATTTTCTAAAGAACTATACATAACTAGAAATATACACATAGGGCCTCATTATGACCCTGGCGGTAGAGAACCGCCAGGGCCAACGGGGGCGGGAGCACCGCCGACAGGCCGGCGGTGCTCCCTTGGGCATTCTGACCGCGGCGCTTTGGCCGCGGTCAGAACGGGAAAACCAGCGGTCTCCCGCCGGTTTTCCACTGCCCGTAAGAATCCTCCAAGGCCGAGGGGATTCTGACAATCCCTACCGCCATCCTGTTCCTGGCGGCTCGCCCGCCAGGAACAGGATGGCGGTAGGGATTGTCGTGGGGCCCCTGGGGGCCCCTGCAGTGCCCATGCCAATGGCATGGGCACTGCAGGGGCCCCCGTAAGAGGGCCCGCTAGTATTTCACTGTCTGCGTAGCAGACAGTGAAATACGCGACGGGTGCAGTAGCACCCGTCGCACCTTCCCACTCCGCCGGCTCGATTACGAGCCGGCATCCTCGTGGGAAGGGCGGTCTTTTGGAGACCGCCCGCCAGCCCAGGGAAAAACTCATAATACCCTCCGCGGTCTTCTGACCGCGGAGCGGTATTATGGAGGGCGGCCCGCCAGGGTCATAATGAGGCCCATAATCTGAAAACAATATTTATCAACATAGGCATATGCAGTCCATAGTTGTTTGAATATGGTGTTTATGAAGGAAAGAGCCAACTCTTGAGTAGTTTTCTGAAGACAAGAAAGTTATCTGTGGCTCTTATAGTTGGGGGTAATGAATGCCATAGTTTGGCTGCTTGAACAGAGAAGGATGTACCACCTATAGTCTTTTTCTTCTATGGTGGCGTTCTAAGGCGGGGTGCCAATCTTGAGCGGAGGTTTCTTTGTTGGGTGTATTTGGTTATTTTGTTTCTGATAAAAAGCGGTCCTGTTCCATGTATAGCTTTGTGGGTGATACAAAGCAGCTTGAAAGTGCATCTTCTGGCAACGGGTAACCAGTGTAGTGCCATATTATGGCAGACAGATAGTAGCCGCGGTGACAGTATATTGGTGCTATCACCGAGGCAGCAGGCGTTTTTTACTGCCATTGTTATAAAGACGGCCTAAGTCTTCGGAGTCACTCTCGTAGTCCTGGAATCAAGCAGCAAGGCAGTCCTCAAGCAACAGGACAATACTCCAAGGGTACAGGGCAAACTTCAAGTAGCAAGAAAGTCCTCTGGTAGCAGCACAGCAGCTCTCTGAGGTACAAAGCAGGCCTCAAGCAGACGGGTAGTCCCCTGGTAGCAGCAGGGCAGTCCTCTGAGGTACAAAACATGACTCAAGCAGCAGGCAGTCCTATATAGTACAAGGTAGCCCTTCTGTGTGTCCTCTGCAGGACCAGCAGTGTACTGAAGAGTGGTCTGAGGGTCCAATATTTATTTACACCTGGCGCTAGCCTTTGAAGTGGTGGAAACGTTTAAGTTACTCCCGAATCTGGTTCTGGAAATTTCCTTCCTTTCCCTGCACAGGCTCCAAGAGGTCTAAGACAACAGTTCCCAACCTGTGGTGGGTGGGCCCCCAGGGGTCCATGTCACATTCCCAGAGATTTTGCAGACATCTCAAGTCCTGGACTGTCAGGATAGTATTTCAACAGCTGGGGCATCTCGACAGAAACAAATCAGTGTTTATATATGTGCTACTTCATTTGTCCAGCAGTTTTAAAAGCACTGCAAAGTTCCTTGTATATCCAGCTATTTTTGTGCAAAAAAATCAAATTAACACTGGTGATTACTGTACCTGCTGGAGAGAGATGGGAGTTTTGTCTGGTGGCAGGTCTCACTCATCTAGAGCAGATGGTTAGTGTGCCTGCTGCAAATAATGTGTATCATGCACGTGTATCATGCATATCAAAGAACAGTATTTTTTATGTGCATAGCGCAGTGGTTTTTTGTTGTTACTGTGCAGTTCATACTTTACAATCGTAATCTACCACAGTGAGCTATGAATTGTCATCAAAGAGCTGCATGCAAACTTCATGGTACAAGTTAGAAAGTTGTGTTATTTCCCAGTCTTTCATTATCCTGATGCTGCTAAAAAAAGGTTTGTTTTTGTAGAAATAAATTCTTATTATTAAAGGCAATGCTAACCACTGTGTTATGTTCTGAATCATGTGTTTGTGCTTCTTTAAACCAAGTACTCTTAGAAAATGCCTACCAGTATGGGTGACGTTAATCCTACACATTGTAGTCCCCTTTGACTTATACACTGGGTTACACAAGTATGATTCATAGTCTCTGTATGTGTATGATGTAAAGTGTTCTGACACCCTACATTGGTATGAGAGGTGCTATAAAACAAATACATGTGTCAGAGGGGCTATGGAGAGATGAGAGGCACTTAAGGTTTTACTTCCTTTCCCCACCACATATTTATGTGAAAAAGCTTTCTCAGAGCTTATGTACCTAAAGAACGAGTTACTTACCTTCGGTAACGCCTTTTCTGGTGGATACACTCGCTACCTGTGGATTCCTCACTCATTGAATTTTCCCTCTGCGCCAGCTTTCAACTGAAATTTTCTTCCTAGCTTCCGCACGTCGACGAGGACGTCACAATTGCCCACGCGATGCCGTCTGACGTCATACAGGCAATAAGAGGTCCTCGCCGACGTGCCGACGTCAGTACCAACATTTTTTACGTGCCTCTGAGACGAATAGGCCATCAAAACAAATATTTATACAACAATATTTAATTACACCACTAGATAAAAACATCAGCCCAAAAATGTCAATACTATGTATAGCAATCTCACAAACTCTTTTTTTTTTTTTTTTCATATGTACTTATATACATAAATAAATATATACATTATATATGGAAGCCTCAACTACCAAGAGGAGCACACCCAAGGATAGCTTGGTAAGACCAGGCAGGCAACGGGGAGGCGGGAGGGACCGTGAGGAATCCACCAGAAAAGGCATTACCGAAGGTAAGTAACTCGTTCTTCTTATGGATACAACTACCTGTGGATTCCTCACTCATTGAATAGAGTCCCAAAGCAGTACCGCACTCAGTGGAGGATGCCTGAATGGTCAAACCAAGAAATCCTGCAGCACCGACCGTGCAAAATGGCCATCCCTCCTCACCTCTGAATCCAAGCAATAATGCTTTGCAAAAGTGTGGAGGGATGACCAAGTTGCGGCCTTGCAGATGTCAACCACAGGAACACCCTTAGCCAAGGCCGAAGAGGTCGACTTAGCTCTGGTGGAATGAACTCTTATTCCATCAGGGGGTTCTTTCTTTGCCAGAGAATAACACAACTTAATGCAAAGAATGACCCACCTGGAGAGTGTTCTCTTGTGGACTGCCCTTCCTCTCCTCTTTCCCACGTACCCGATGAAGAGTTGATCCTCCAATCTAAACTCCTTCGTTCTGTCTATGAAGAAGCTCAGCGCTCTTCTCGGGTCCAAACGATGTAGTCTTTCTTCCTCTTTAGAAGGATGAGGTGGAGGATAAAAAGAGGAGAGAGTAATAGTCTGACCCATATGGAAGGGTGAAACAACCTTCGGCAAGAAAGCAGCCTTGGTCCTCAACACCACCTTATCTACATAGAAGGATGTATACTGGGGCTTAACAGAAAGAGCCTGCAGCTCACTCACTCTTCTAGCAGAAGTGATCGCAACAAGGAAAACAGTCTTTAACACCAATAACCTTATGGGGCAAGAATGCATGGGCTCAAAAGTTGAACACATAAGAAACGTTAAGACTAGGTTCAAATCCCACTGAGGTATAATGAAAGGAGTGGGAGGAAACTTATTAATGAGGCCTTTTAAAAATCTTAATACTAAAGGAGATCTAAATAAAGAAGGTTGGTCTGGAAGACACAGAAATACTGACAGGGCCGACAAATAGCCCTTGACTATAGCCACTGCACAACCCCTCTGTGCCAGGGACAATGCAAAAGACAAGACATCTGATAAGTGGGCACGTAAGGGATCAATTTGCCTTTCTCCACACCAACACACAAATTTAGCCCACCTTCTAGCGTAGATAAATTTAGTGGAGTGTCTCCTGGCCGATAAAATAACATCCACTACCTCAGGTGGGAGAGAAAAGGAACTCAGGTTGCCCCGTTCAATCTCCAGGCATGAAGGTGCAGGCTCTGGAGGTGGGGGTGTAAAACCTGCCCCTGCGATTGTGAGAGGAGGTCTGCCCTGAGAGGGAGATGGAGCGGGGGGCACAGAGAGAGTTGGAGAAGATCCGAATACCATACCCTCCTTGGCCAATCCGGAGCTATTAAGATGACTTGGGCCCGGTCTTGGCGAATTTTCCTCAGAACCCAAGGATTCAAAGGTATGGGGGGAAACGCGTAAAGCAACTGGTCGAACCAGGACATCTGAAACGCGTCACCCAACGTTCCTTGCACTGGATACTGGAGGCTGCAGAACAACGGGCAGTGCGAGTTCTCCTGAGTGGCAAAAAGATCTACCCGAGGGATTCCCCACATCTGGAAGATTTGCCGGACTAGATCTGGATGAAGACGCCACTCGTGATTGGTCGAGAAGTGCCGACTGAGACTGTCCGCACGCACGTTCAAGACTCCGGCCAGATGGTTTGCTACCAAGCAAATCCGATGGTCCCTTGCCCAGGACCATAGTCGCAGAGCTTCTCTGCAGAGAAGGTACGACCCTACTCCTCCCTGTTTGTTTATATACCACATCGCAGTAGTATTGTCCGTCAAGACCTGAACCGACTGACCGCGAAGGGAAGGGAGAAAGTCCTTGAGAGCCAGACGTATTGCCCTTAACTCCAACAGATTTATGTGAAACATCTGTTCCACTGGAGACCAATGACCTTTGACCTCCAGGTCCCCCAGATGAGCTCCCCACCCTAGAGTGGAAGCATCTGTTATTACTGTGGTCACTGGCGGAGGTTGCGAGAACGGCCTTCCTTGGGAAAGATTGCCGTCCGCAACCCACCATGTTAGATCCACTGCAGCGTCCCTGGAGATCTTGACCGATCCCTCAAGATCTCCTTTGTGTTGAGACCACTGCTTTCGGAGGCACCACTGAAGATCCCTCATGTGCCAGCGAGCGTGAGTGACCAACAGAATGCAAGAAGCAAACAGACCGAGCAGACGTAGGACCTTGAGGACTGGAATGACCGCTCCACTTTGAAACATTGAAACCAACGCCTTAATGTCCTGAATCCGCTGAGGCGGAGGAAAGGCGCAATTCAATGTTGTATCCAGTACTGCCCCTATGAACAGGAGGCGCTGAGAGGGCTCCAGGTGAGATTTGGGCACGTTCACAGAAAAACCCAGGTCGAACAACAACTGGGTTGTCGACCGCAGGTGACGCAGCACGAGCTCCGGAGACTTGGCTTTGATCAACCAATCGTCCAGGTAAGGAAATACCGCTATTCCCTTCCTTCTGAGCTCTGCTGCAACCACCGCCATCACCTTTGTGAAGACTCGAGGTGCTGAAGTAAGACCAAACAGAAGAACCGCAAACTGATAGTGCTGTGATCCCATCACAAACCGGAGATACTTCCTGTGCGACTTGAGTATCGGGATATGAAAGTAAGCATCCTGCAAGTCGACAGACACCATCCAATCTCCTTCGTTCAATGCCAAAAGCACCTGAGCCAAAGTCAGCATCTTGAACTTTTCCTGTTTGAGGAAACAATTCAAGATCCTCAGGTTCAGGATTGGCCTCAACCGACCATCCTTCTTGGGGATCAGGAAGTATCTTGAGTAACAACCCTGACCCCTCTCCTGCTCTGGAACCAACTCCACTGCACCCTTTGAAAGGAGGACTAGAACCTCCTGTTCTAGTAACAGGAGATGCTCTTCTGAACAGTAGGATGGGCGGGGCGGGATGGGGGGAGGAAACTCCCGAAAGGGAAGGGCATAGCCTTTCCCCACAATGCTGGTGACCCAGGAGTCTGATGTTATATCCTCCCACTTGCGGAGAAAGTTCAATAACCTCCCCCCTACAGGAGTGGTATGTGAAGGAATTGGTGGAAGACTAAGGCTGCTTCCCATGCTGCATCCCTCCAGAGGAAGAGGCAGAGTGCTGCTGGGCGGCTCCCCTGGTTCGGACCCTCCCCCTCCCCCTGTATGATCTATAGGAGAGAGCAGTGGCGGGTTGTTGTTGAAATCTGCCCCGAAAGGAGGAGGATGAGCCACGACCAAACCCCCTAAATCTTCTGAAGAGTCTCAAAAAAGCAGAGGAGGAGGCCTGCAAGCCTAAAGACTTCGCTGTGGCCCTACTCTCCTTAAATCTCTCAAGGGCAGAGTCCGCCTTGGATCCAAAAAGTTTATCCCCATCGAAGGGAAGATCCAGCAGGGCTGACTGGACATCAGATGAGAAACCAGAGGAACGAAGCCAGGCCTGCCTCCTCGTAGCAACAGCAGTGCCCATAGCCCTGGCCACAGAATCAGTAGTGTCCAGCCCCGACTGGATCACTTGGGTTGCCGCAGCTTGAGCATCGGAGACCAGACTCAACACCTCCTGAGGCACCTCAGTATGGGACGACTTTATCTCTTCCATTAGGGCGTAGATGTATCTGCCCAAAATGCATGTAGCATTAGTAGACTTTAGAGACATACTGCATGATGAGAAAGCCTTCTTGGAAGATTGATACATTTTCTTTGAGTCTCTGTCTGAAGGCACTCCCGGAAAAGAACCTGGGGAGTCCGAGATAAACATGAAGCCTGAACCACCAGGCTCTCTGGGGTCGGGTGCCTGGACAAAAAGCCTGGATCCGCAGAAGCCACGCGATACCTGCGTGCCACTGATCTATTAACTGCCGAAGATGATACCGGCTTCTTCCAGATCTCTAAAATTGGTTCTAACAGAGCCTCATTAAAAGGCAGAAGTGGCTCTGCAACTGTCGAAGCAGGATGTAAAACCTCCGTTAAAATATTGGGCTTAAATTCAGACACCGGCAATGGAAGGTCCAAAAAGTCAGCTGCTTTCCTTATTACAGAGTGGAATGAAGCAGCCTCCTCTGTAAATTCTCCAGGAGATGTTAAGTCCCATTCTGGAGAGGTGTCCAAGCCACTTGCCGTATCTAAACCCTGGAGATCTCCCAGAGGTTCTTCAATCTCTCCTTCCTCCAAGGCCTGCTTCCGATACTCCTGCTCCTCAAGAAGGCGAAGAGCAAGCCTTCTTGAATGCAGCCTGGCTTCAATTCTTGGCGTCGACAAGGCGTCAGCCGACGTCGAAGCCTGACGCCGATCCTCGGATCCATCTGACGCCGGATCCATCGGCGCCGTGGACTTCTTTGGTGCCGCATGAGGCAAAGGATGGACAGGAGAACTCTCCGGCGCCGGACCAGATCTACTCGGCGTCACTGGCTGTGAAGTCAACGCCATAGGAACTGGCGCCGAGCCAACACCTCCCATCGGAAGGAAGGGCATGAAAGGTGCCGGTCGTAAAGGAGCCGGAGCACCCGTACTGAAGGCCAATGGACCCGAAGGACCAGCCGGTCCACCACCTGGAGCCATCTGTTGAAAGATAGCAAACATTGCATTTAAAAATGCGGAACTGTCGGCTCCTGGGGCCGGGAAAGCCGGATACTGTGGAGCCTGGGCTCGAGGTGACATTGGCGCCGGCATCTGAGAAGCCGGTGAGAACTCCTGACACTGAGGAACCTCAAACACAGATGGTGGATTGAAAGGCGACGTCGGCGAAGCTGGTGAAGCCGGTGATGCAAGAGGCGTCTGCGGCTGCGAAGTGATGGTGGGACTAACTTCCCATGTCTTTCGGCGTCGAGCTGAAGGCGACCTCGAGCGTGATCTCTCCCTACTCGACCGGCGCCGAGATTCACGACGACGCCGGGAGTCACGATGACGCCAATGGGACTTAGGAGAAGATGACTTGGGTCAATGCCGCTTCTCCCTCTTCTTGGATTTCGCCAAAAAGAGTTTCGCCTCTCGCTCCTTTAACGCCTTCGGGTTCATCCGTTGACAGGAGTCACATTTCTCCACGTCGTGGTCGGAGCTGAGACACCACAAACAGTCCATATGTGGGTCCGTCACCGACATTTTGCCTCCGCACTCATTGCAGGGCTTAAAACCCGACTTTCGTTGAGACATGCTTTCTTCTCGAAGAAAGAAACAGTAACTGTAACTACGCAGAGTAGAAACAGTAGCTCCCTCGAAGAATGACCGTCGTTAGAAGGCACGGAAAAAAGGGAACTGACGTCGGCACGTCGGCGAGTACCTCTTATTGCCTGTATGACGTCAGACGGCGTTGCGTGGGCAATTGTAATGTCCTCGTCGACGTGCGGAAGCTAGGAAGAAAATTTCCGTCGAAAGCTGGCGCAGGGGGAAAATTCAATGAGTGAGGAATCCACAGGTAGTTGTATCCATCAGAAACCAAAATACAGAAATTGCTTGGGAAATGTAGAATTTTACCCTAGGATTCAACTTTCTGAAATAAAACCAAACATTGAAAAGTTAGTCGCTGAGATGTAGCACCAACGTTCCCAATAATTACATATTTTTTCAATATAAAATAATAAAATCTTTAGTAATTCAAACATTTGTTTTGTGTGAACTAGCTGTTTTAATGTCTAAAATTTAAATCGTACAAAATGCTTGGGGGTCCCCGGCTTCCAGTAGTGATTCAGTTGGGGTCCTAAGGAGTCAAAAGTTTGGGAACCACTGGTCTAGGATAAACACAGGCTGGTGTTAAGTTCCTTTTTGAGTCTGCTGGAGGCAGCCATTTGAAATGAAAGTGGGGCAGGGATCAGCTCTGTTCCACCCATCCTGGGAGGATGACCTATCCTGCCAACTCCTAGTCTCCTTTCATCTCACCGTCTGAGAGGAATACAAAAGGGCCAACTATTCAGTCATTTGACCCAGGACATAGGCTGCAGGCGTCAAATGGTTAGGACAAGAAAATGGCAACTTTCTGAAACTGTAATTTTCAGATTTGTGACTTAAAATCAGATTTTACCATTAAGAAGGATTTTAAATTACATATCTTATGAGACCGAACATATTTCTACCTGTTCCCAATTTAATGTAAAAAAGTAACCCAATGTTATCTACATGAGGCCTCACTGTAGTGAAAAATGAATTTGGGTGTTTTCCACTACCTGGACATGTAAAGCTTAAGGACAGATGACCTACTTTTTAAATTCAATTGACCCTGTCCTGTTGGTGGTTAACGGATTACTTAGCTGTGATTTTATGTATTGAAAAGGGAGGTTTAGGCCTGGCAAAAAGTTTATTTTGCTAGGTGGAATTGGCAGTTTAAAGTATGTTTGGAAGAGCTACTTAAGTAGGTGGCACAATAAGTACTGCAAGGCAACTATTAGCATTTAATTTACAGGCCCTGGCAGGGGTATGGAATTTTTTTAATTATCTTCTTGTCCAGCGGGTAAAAAGCTCCTGAAATCTGCTTGTCCTGTAATGAAATCCACTTGTCCTACTTACGCCTTAAATCAGCTACATAGCCAGAACCTGCACACAACTACTTTTTGCTTTACTGAATGTGACTAACAAAATGAACAATTTGTAAAAATAAAAAATAAAAAAATAAAAAGTAAACTGCATTTTTTTGTTGTTGCAAAAGTATGTTTGCGGAAAGGTGTCCTTTTGGGACTCTTGTATATTATAAGCAATTTGTTACATTTACTCATTTTAACGATAGGACACTCTTGATATAGAGAACAGACTGTCAGTCACTAATGGGAGGTGGCTAAATCACGAACATGGAAACTTTAAAATGTAGGTTACATGTAGATCTATGTTGCAGGTACATTAATCCACTTTTCTAGGACGATGATTAAAATCAAATATAAAAACACTGGAAAAACGAATCCACTGAGCTTTCTCACTAGGTAGAGAATATCCGACTTGCAGGGTAATAATACACACTCATCTTTGTATGAGGTGTACTTACCCAGGCATTTGTGCTTTGTGGTTAGAATCAGTGACCTACAGACTCTGCAGTATGTTAGTAGCTTACTGAACTATCTCACAAAAGATTGGTGCTATTTCTCATTCTGCTCCCTTCTTCTTCTCATCTTTTTCTATACTTTATTTTCCCTTCGTGTATACGTCTGCGTGCATGGTGCGCCTGCTGCTGAATTGACAACTAGAATATGATCATTTTCAGAGACCTGCTGAGTTTTAGCTCACGATCGTAAAGGGCTCTATAGAAGACAGGGGCTAAGAAGCCATCCAAGAGCCCCACACACGGCTGCAGATACACATATTATAAAAGTACCGTGAACACACACATTTTTCAGGGGTAAGCAAAGCCACAACATGCACAAATCCATTCTGCATGACACACAGACATGCAGAGAAATAACCCTATACACAGACATACATTCATTCAGCCTGAGTTTCCCAGCAGAACAGTCTCCTTGCAGGACACCCATGCATACATAACCCTGCATATTTACACACAAAGCCATCCAGGGGAGGTATAGCAATGGTGCAAGAGGCCGTAAGTAACTATCCCAATACAACTCTGTGTGGTAGTAAAAGACTCCATTTTTGGGGTCAGTGAACCTCTCACTCACCTGGAACTTTATTCACAATCCACTGCATTTGCATGCTAGTTATAGTGATACCAAATTTAACCATCACAGACACACGCCCTCCTGGAAAGAGGTGCAGCGACCCTGCAGGTATAATTCCAGGAAAAAAACATCCCACGCAGATAATTAAATCCACCCTGCAGACACACCCATGCACGCGGCACAGATGCACAGTTTCTGTAGGAGCACAACCTCCTAACACATACTACAATAGATGCATAACTGCAGGGGATGATGACAGCATAGAGGAGAGGAGACATTAGGCAGATGGGGAGGTTGGGTGTTTAAACTCCTGGCATGAAGGAGGTGCTATGACATGAGTGGTAGTGCAGAGGCTGTCCGTGTGTAAGAGATAGGCAAGTGGAGGTATAGTCATTAGTTGATGGACAGAGGACGAGTAACTCTGCATTTATGAATGGAGGAGAGGAAATTATGACAGATCCTGCAAAGGGCTGTTCAGGGTCAAATGAAAGAAATGCCATAAAATAAGGATCGGAAGTAGCAGTGTTGGAACGTGATCTGGAGAGATTAAGTACGAATAAGTGTAACAAGGCAGATTGGAGGCATCAAATGAAAGATGCTGCATTTTGTTACGTTTCACTAATTTGAACATTAATGGAAACAAAAAACTCCGGTAGCATCAGATGGAGGCAAGAAGTAAATAATGAAATGCTAGTCTGGCAAAGACTAATACACTGTCACACATTGATTGTCTATCGAAGTGAGGGGTCCGACACAGACTATAAATGACCAACTCGTGCAGGCTTCAATCCCTACAGTAACACAAAGGAAGATTCTGCGGTCAGTCATAGATGGCGTCCTTTTTTCTCCTCACTCTCCGGTCTTTTCCTTTGTGCTGGCTAGGAGGGGGCAACAAGAGAAGTGAATCTACCGCCCTTTGGGAGCCACGGAGAAAGTTATTACGGAAGCACTCCACACCTGAGGGCTTAATGAGGGAAATGTCAGACGCCCCCGGAAAGCAGCGGCCATAGATAAGAGGGCCAGGGTAGTAAATACACTCCTCCCGTAATTGTATTTTCTCCAGTCCACTGAAGGTCTAAGGCCTCACTTTAGGGAGAAAACTGATACTCCGACACACCCCATCAAATTCCTCAGCCAATAGCATCACAATACATGTCATGGACGCCACAGCCTGGCTAAATTCACCAATAGGATGAAAAAGATTTTCAAGAGGGTGGGCTTAGGATTCCCACAGCCAATTATGGAGAAGAGTAAAGCCAAGCTATCACATACCTACATCCATCTCCCCTTGTGATGGGATTTCTTATGGCAAACCTGGTTGATTGTGAGCACGGTTTTGCTACAGATCTGCCTATTCTTTGCATAATTTAATTCCCAGATGTCAATCGGATAAACTTGATATTAAGACTTCTTGTCCCCAGGAAAAATCCTCATGGCTTTGGCATCGGGTGATATAAATTCCCCACCCCTGTCCTGGGTTTATGTAGTGCGACTTTACTAGGTACTTATAATTAAATGTGCCAGTCAGGTGTAGGCTAATTCTACCATGTTTAAGGAGTGAACACAAGCACTCTAGCACTGGTTAGCAGTGGTAAAGTGCATAGAGTTCTAAGGTTAACAAAAACTAAATTCAGAAAACAGGAGGGGAGAATGTGAAATGTTGGGTAAGACTACACCAAGGATGTCACATCTAACAATCACCTTAATCTCATTAGCCACCTTCCTGAAATCATGTCCCCTTCCTTCTCAAGAAGCCCCCAGTGGACTCATCAATGCTCGCCAACTAAACACTTCTACTGTACCCATCCAAAGTCCTAGAGAAGCTCATTAGCAAATGCCTCTCCATCCTCTTCAGCAACCAGTAACTCCTCCATGTCATCCAGTCTGGCATCAGACCTACCCACAGTACAGAAACAGCCCTCAACACAGCCACAGACAACATCTTCATAATACTAGACAGAGGAGACACAGCAGTCTTCAATCTTTTGGACCTTTCTGCAGCATTCGACACAGTATCCCACCCTATCCACATGAGACACCTGCACAAGAGTGGAATCCAAGGACCTGCCATCCATTGGATCTGCTCCTCCCTGACTGGTAGGAAACATACAGTCAGTCATCCTTGTCGCCTTCTCTCCAGACACATGCAACCTTATCTGTGGAGTAGCACAAGGTTACTCTTTTAGCCCGACCCCCATCAAAGTGTACATGATCCTACTTGCAAGCATCATTCTCTCCCATGATATGCATGTCCTCTTCTATGCTGATGACACCCACTCATACTCTCCCTCTCGGACAAGACACCACATACTTAGAGCAAGATCACTGCCTGCATGACCGAAGTGGCCAACTAGATAAAGGCTAACCATCTCAAACTAAACACCAAGAAAACAAGTTGTGATCTTTAGCAAAAACACCTCACCATCGGATCACAAGGGGTGACTGTCTGAAATAGGAGCCACAACCACCACCAACGCCAAGAACATCAACAGCAAACTTGACATGATTACCCAAGTCCACGCCATAACAGCCTCCTGAAGATGCTGAAGAAAATCATCACACATGCCCACCTCATTAGCAATGCAAGACTCAGCAAACAACTCACCAGGCAACTACAAACCATTCGGCAATCAGCAGCAAGAATCATTCTCAATCACCCACGCTACACACACATCACACCACACTTAAAGGAGCTCAACTGACTCCCTATACAGGAACAAGCAGATTTCAAACTCTCACTCACACAAAGGTGGAATACCTGGCACTACACATCGGAGTGTCCTACTCAATTCTTGTGTTCCGAAAGTAGCAGAAGGCCTGTTTTTTCAAATAGCCCCACCCACCTGCCCTAGGCAAGGATACCCCATACTTGTCAGCGACAGGATACCCTCCTGGGAGATGGCATTTCTTAACAAATCCTCAAAACATAACAGATGAGGGACTCCTTCAAAAAAGTGGACAATGTTCTGTCCGCCAACCTCACGTCTGCCCTGCTTTACTTAGTCAGAAGAAGCACAATATTTCCAGTGGTGGAGCCTACACTGGCTCCACAGCGAAAGCAACTAATTTTTTCACTGTCTGCCACCTGCAAAGAACACCCAGCAATCCTAATCAAGAAATCATACCCACATCCAGTAGAAAAATCTTAGCGTGATAAGGACATTTATTGTTTGTTTTAAAAAAATAAACTCCTACTTTTGTTGTTGGTTTTCAAAAACAACAAAAAACACACTTTGTTGAGTTGGTCCATTAAACATAGCAACCGCTCAACAACGTCTCAGAGCCTTCAGAGGAGACGCTGCAGGCACAGCTCAAGGCAGAAAGATATTTGCCTAACTGGTGAAGTTCTTTAAGTAACAATCAATCACATAGACTTGTAGAGCTGAAGATGTTCACCCAGAGGGGTCGCCAGGCGCTGGTGGAGTCTGCAAGCCTTGGCCGGCTGGTGATGAAGGTCCAAGAGCCATGTCATGAGCTGTCTTCTGAAGTCTTCCAGGACTTGGCGGCAAGGTGGGAGAATGAGCGGCCATTGAGGAGTTCCGGATGGATGCGGGGGACGTAGGCAGGGGAGTGGAGCTTTCTGGTAGGTTGGTGGAATGTGATGCGTTTGTTTATATAGGTGGTCTGGCATTGAGGAGGGCCTTGTATGCATGTGTGAGGAGCTTGAAGTGGCACCTTTGCTGGATGGGGAGTTAGTGGCGGGCCCTAAGATGGGGAGATACCCTGGTGCTTCTGGGGAGGTCAAGGCAGAGTTTACATGCTGCGTTCTGGATGGTTTGGAGGTGGTTCAAGAGCTGCTTCATGGTTCTGGCGTAGAGTGCGTTGCCGTAGTCGAGGCGGCTAGACATGAGGGCCTGGGTGACTGTCTTCCTGGTTGTGATGGGGATCCATCGGAAGATCTTGCGGAGGATGTGGAAGCAGGAGCAGGAGACGGGGTTCATCTGTTTCATGGTGAGTTGGGTGTCCAGGATAATGCCAAGGTTGCGTGCACAGTTAGGGGGGATGGGAGGTGAACCTAGGGTGGAGGGCCACCATGTGTTGTCCCAGGGATGTGGGCTTGTTTTCGAAGATGAGAATCTATGTCTTGTCTGAATTTAGCTTGAGGCAGTTGGTCCTCATCCATGTGGTGACCTCCGTCATGGTGTTTTAGAAGTTCATTTGTGTGGTGGAGGCATCATCTGATCTGGGTGTCATCGCCATAGGAGATGATGTTCAAGCCGTGGGTGTGTTCAATGTCAGCGAGTGAAGTCATGTTTGGCAACTGACCTTCCATCAGTCCAGTGGAGAACATCCCTCCGCTGCTCTAGTTGCCTGGTCAACATACTCTAAATCAGGCCATATGACTCCACAATAGCAAGCTGGTGCCTGTTGCTGGCACTTCTCCTTCGGGACATGAAAATATACCATCTTTGTTACCAGAGAGAGAGAGAAGTACTTTTTATAGTTATCTCAGACAGGTGTAGCTTGATTGGTTGTTGCTTGATGATGACCTTTGCCATTTCAATAATGTTTTATCCTGCAGTGGTGTGCAGTGGGTTAGTCAACCAGCGCTCTGCCTTCTCAGAGCAGTTTGGGCTCTGAGGATTTGTTTGTCTTCACAGTTGCCTTTGCTGTTCTGAGATCAAAGTTACATTTCTGGCCGACTCCCTTATCACAACACAATACTCCCAGTATGGGACCACTCCAAAGGGACAGGAGTTACGAGCGGGGTAATGGCACTGTCAAATCTGTCCGTGGCAAGGGCATTTCTTCTAGGGTTTGCCTTTTTTCTCCTAGGGGACAGCCAAGAGAATAATATGAATGTATTAGGTGTAGTGCTGGTGGCATCAGGACTGGTGCAAAAACATGTCTATGCTAACCACAGGATTCATATGTGGGCATTTTTATGTGTTTTGAGATGGCCATGAATGACTCATAGAATCTGAATAAGGTTTCAGGAAAGCTATAAGACCATTTCATTCATAAGTGTGTGTGACTATTAATAGGGGATTCGCCCAGGTTTGGACAGGAAGGAAGATTCTTTAGGCTAATTACCCAAACCAGATTAAACAGTGTGAGAGGTCCCACTGTTAGTCTACGTCTGAAAAGTGGGGGGTGAAAGGGGCAACTGATTCATTGCCTGTCACGGTGCATAATATATTAAAGATAATTCCCCCCTCTGTGAATTAATCTTGGCTAGAGGCTAAAATGAACCCTAATTTGTCTGGACTCCATCAAAGTGCTAAGTTTCTGACAGATGGACCTTTCGATAAGGTCTTTAGGTACAGGCTAGCACAAATCACACAATAACCCTAATGCAACAAAAGAGGAGACACCAGTCTATTGTCTCGATGGACCTACATATCCAGCTGATAAGGACTCATTTCATTTCAACATACTTTATTCAGTATTTTTTCAACTATAAAAGCACATAACAGGCAAACTAATATACATACTATAAATAAGAATAAAAATGCAGTAAAATATGCTTAAATACTTGAGTAGCCAACCCATCACATTTTACAAAAAATGATGTGCTAAAATTTCTATCACAGCCTAAAAAAGGCAGTATCTACAAATAAAACTAAAAGCATACAGAGTCAGAAATAGCAAACTGGCCCTGTATGGGAAAGGGAAAAAGAACACTCCCATGAAACAACAAACTAGGTAAAAAAACTTCATGTACTGGGGTTGAGAGCATCTAAATGAAGTCAGAGCTCCGGCCGAGACAATTTTTTTGAATAAGAAAGTCCAGGCCATCGCTTTGGCTCTAATACACCACCTCCAGTAAAGATATTTAGATGCTGCATAAACAATAGACTGTTTAGTTTCTGTACGCAGCAGCCATAACATATCCTAATGCTGTCTACAGCCCAGCTGTTTGCATTTTGGAATAATCCACGACTTTAAAGGATGTATATAAAATGGACAAAAAAAAGGAGTGAGGGATTCCTCGATCTGCTGACAGGATGGACATGTGATGCTCAGATGGCGGCCAGGGTTCCATTTCCCTAAAAGCGCCAGTAAGGGAAAGGTGGTGTATCGAAATTTAAGATATATACTCCTAGCAGCTGGCGGGGTAGTATAACCTAAAAAGAGCTCAACTCTCGCATCACACTTGAAGTCTAAGTTCCCTACTACTTTGTCCCATTTAATTCTCAGTTTATTATTAGAGGGGACCATGTTTGAACCTAGCAAGACCACAATATCAAACATCTTTTAAAGAGCAGTGGAGAGCGTTGTGATCACTATCCTCATTGCTCAATACCTTCAAATCAGCTAAATTGCCTCATAAATGCTGAGAGATTAAACAGTAATCAGTTCTATTTGTTTGATCCAGTAGATTAAATGTATGGGCAGCATGCAAATTTGAGAGTGTACGGCCATTACATGGCCTCACACCATGGGATAGAATAAATGAAATAAGCTGATCAGCACTCCACTGGTTTGATGTTGAGTGTAGGAATTCCCCACACTTCATCTTCCTCGCTAACAGGCATTACCCAGCCTAAATCCATTGATTCATATGTCATGTTGAAATCACTTCATATGATAAGAAAGCCATGTGGGTCAGAGGTTGCTCTATCTAACGATAGATCACATGCTGCATGTGTCTCTCCCTCGTCTCCAGCCACCTGATTATAAACATTATATATGTAAAGTATGTATCAGCCCTGGTAATAGATAAGCCCAAAATGTCCTGTGAGATATACGGCAACACTGATATTCTGACATCTAAGTCCAATTTAACCAAGATGAGGCGGCCACAGGATGGGCGGCCCCTCCGTGCTGGAGTAGCAGGTATATGATATGTTACAGTACCAGGATCTGTGCAGTGATACACACAACCAAGTTTCCCGCTGAAGAAAAAGATCAAATTCATCAATGAAATTCCCTCAGGTCGATCCCCAAGCTTGGTTTTAATACCTGCTATGTTCAAAGACAAACATTTGTAGGAGTGCTGGTATTAATAAGGGGTACGCCCTCAATGGGCAATGATGTAGCGCCACAAATATGGGGGGCAGCCATACATTAGTCACTGTTGTAAGCCAATGTTACCCCCTCCAGTGAGGAGTCCCTGACACTATTTGTAGGAATCTGGGACAGAATGTCCAGTCAGTCGATCATGGAGATTCCCAAAGTCACCACCTCCTCAAGGGGTGTATCTTTTCTATCAGTTAATAAAACGCAATGGGATGGGGGGATTCAGATTAAACTTGGAAATAGAGCTAGATGATAAGCCCTGGCACAGACCCATATTAATAAACCAGCCACCAATGTTTTTGCCCTCAGCTCTAGCCTGATGTAATCAAAGTGCCCAAGGGGTTTGGAGGGATCAGAAGGAGCCTTGAGTGCAACAGGTCAGAGCGAACAATAGATTGACATTCGAAGACTAACCTTATGTGGAAAACGCATTTATTTATTAGGCATTTTTCATCTTCAAATACTTCATTATTTGGCATAGGAACCATAACTAAGTATAAAAAATTCCTCTGTGGATGCAAAGCTTCTTGATTGATCCCAGAGCTATTGTGGCCCCCTACTGGGCCAAGGTCATAGTTTGACTTTCTATCCAAATGTGTATGCGTGGGAACTATCAAATGGAGGGGATTGCTAGATGGCAGACATCCACTCGATGATGGAGCTTTGGAGAGAGGTTGGCTAGGTTGAGGGGGTTTGTAGATCACATTTTCACTGTTTTTTGTATTTATTAAAGAGGTATAGGTAGGGCATGGCACCCCATGATCAGAGTCAAAAGCACCAGACAGCCTAGCAGAAGATCTAAGCTCCTCAATTTCTATCTTTAATTAGGCTATTTTGGACCTCATTTCAACCACCTCTACCTGGAGATTTTGTATCAAAAGGGTCAAATCAGCCAAGCCCAATTCCCCACATGTCTCTTTAAACAATATGGGCGTCATTACAACACTGGCGGTCAACAGACCGACAGACTTGCAGTGGCGGTCATGCCCCCGCCTATTTGGTGGTCTGGCAGCCAAATTAAGAGTTTGGTGGAGCGCCAAACGACCGCCGTCTCAGCCAGGAACAATGTTCCCGACAGGCTGATGGCGGTGAAGGTCATAATCAGCCAGGGTGGTTCTGAAGTCAGTGCCACCCTGCTGATTAAAACCTGATTCTCAGTCAGCCTTTCTAGGCTGGCAGAGAACAGGTGCAGGGGGCGGCAGGGGTCCCACTACCCAGCATCCTCGCAATGCACAGTGTCTGCTGTGCAGTGAGTGCGCATTACGAGAGTGCTGGTGCCCCCTGCAGCGGTAGCATTGCCGCCACTCAGTTGCAAGCCGACAACAATGGTGCCGCCACTTTCGCTCTGAGCTGACAGGCAGAAACCGTGGTTTCCCCCCCCCCCCGTCAGCCTAGCAGGAAAGCTGTTATAGGGCCGGTGGGGAGGTCGCCAGTAAAGCAGCAACCTCCCTGTCGGAAGTTCGGCAGATAGAAACTTCTTCAGGGCTGTTCCTGACGGTACATTACTAGTATCTCCTCCTCCCAGAAGATTTGACTTCCTCTATTAAGTTGTCTATGTCTTTAAGGGTCAAATTGTCCACTGATCCCTCAGGCTAGGGTGCCCGGCAGCTTTGGGATTTTTTTCACCCTTTTCCCCTGCTCATTGGATTTGGACTCAAATAACCCAGACAGATGATACAAAGAAAACTCCAAGCTCCTGCTGCCACCTCCACTTTAACCCTGTAACAAAGCCTTTGCTGCAATGGAAGAAAGACATAATTTTGAGCCGTTGTCATTAAAACACTATAGAGACAGACGCTCTTACCCTGACATAGATCAGATCCCAGACCGGGAAACCAAGGGGGGTGGCCCTGCCCTTTCTCCTCCTGGTGCTGATGGGAACAGGGCGTGCCTGCCCTTGGCCCAGGCTTTTCCCAGGACTGTGCAGCAGGTGGTAGAGCAGGGGTTTCTGGGAGTTGAAGTCCCCAGCAGCTGCGCAATGCAGCGTCACACTGCCTGTAGCTTCGGTGTGATCCTGGGCAATGAAAGAGATCAGATCCCCAGTGATGACAGATGCAGCATGAAGTCAAATGCTCCCCAGAAAGATAAGGACTCTAATAACTGAAAAAAGGAGGCAGCAATGTATGATCTGAGTAAACATTTACAACTATCTCACTACAACATCATCCTAGCCCTAGTTGTGATTAGGATATCAGAAATCTTTTTCATATGGAAATATGGAACTGCCTGAGCGCTGAGTGTATCATCCACTCTTAGAATACAAGGTCTCTGCAACTGAAAATAATCGGAAGATGTACACTAATGTTACAAGGTATAACAAAGACCTCAAGATGGTGTTGGATCAGTTAGGAAAATATTGCCAGAACCTACACTGGATCTAGGAGGCCCCTTACAAAGAGTTTAGAGACATACAAATTGCCTAGGTCTTTAAATTAGAGCTAAGTGTTTATGTATTGTATAAAACCAAATTGAGTAATTGGTGGTAAATGAGATCCAGATGAACCATAGTGCTTTTAATATAACTCTAATACTCAGCGGCAAATGTAAACTGATGTGTTAGATGCACATCGATAATTATGATTTGCTTGTACGATTGAAAAGGTCAATTCACTTGTTGATAAAACATCTGTAAATTACCTCAATGCAAAAGCCTCATACTCCACAAAATAAATCCCCCTGTACAGTGGTGAAGGGCATAGCAAACTCAGCACTTGTCTAAAATTCACCCCTCCTCTCCTATACACACTAAGATATTTGTTGTTTGCACTCTTCTCAGTGGAGACTCACAAATGAAAGTTTAAGACTGAAAAAATCATCAAAAGTCAAAACTAACAGTGTTACTAGTACTAACTTGTTTAATCGGCTTCCAGGTCAACAAGATCTTAAAAAACATTTTGTTCAAACTAGCTCGTCTGAAAGAGTCATTCATCTGGTGCTTCCTGCTTAAAGAACTGTGGGCCAGATATAGCAACGGTTTTTCCTATTCTGTCTCAATGAGAAAATGTGTTCGTACATATGGCCCTGTGTGTAGTTGGTCAAAGGTTACAGAAAAAGACCATGCTAACGCCTTATATCTTGGCATAGGAAAACAAAAGAAACAACACAAACCTGCAAATGGCGCAAAATGCTAGAGTTTATTGGACAGCAGGTATTGCAGGAGAAAATATGTTGTCAAAGGAAGAATTTCAGGATTTGGACACGAATCCATCAAGTTATTAGCCGGACAGGGGCATAGCCTAGCTGTTGATCAAGATTGCTTCACTGCATTGAAGCTCTGGAGACTTCGCCTATCAATGTCTACGGGCGCCATCCTAATCCTTCAATGTGCCCCACCGACTCAACCCTCCTGGACTGAGGGAGCTGGACACCTTGGCGTGCCTCTGGTGTGCGCCGCCGGCCACCGCAGCCCTCATAGGAGTGAGGCTGAGAGCAGGGAGGCTTCGAGCACGGACTGGACACAGGCTCTGTGATGGCTGTTTTGGATGACGTGATGCGCCCTTGCGACCACCCAAACACACTGTTGTATCCTAGCAATGTTAGAACAGTTCTTAAAACACACCACCTGCATGCGGATGAGCACAGGTGAGCCTTGCTTATGCCCCTGGCCTCAGGTGCACGAATACCGTTTGTGCGGGCCGCCACAAGAAATACGGATTAGGCTGCATACACCAGGGCCTATCATTCCGCCTACCTGGTTTCTACAACTGGCATGGTCGACCCAGTTGGTAGTTCCTGCCTTTGTTGCTTGTCCCAGCCTCCTCGGACACCCCTGTGAACTGGAGGAGATACGATGGTTGGGGCCACCTGGGGTAGTCGTCTGCTGGGTTTGTGGGCTAAGGAGTGGGCCCCAGGGTGGAAAGGTCCATGAAGGTGACCTGCAATTTACACCCATCCCCCATTAATACCCTGCCAATCCTGGATCTTTACCCCTCCACTGAGCCACAATGCTGTCTGCCACAACAACGTCCCCCAGGCACACCCCAAATATTGCTGAATTGAATTAGGGCTTCACACGAACTGCAGATACCGCAAAACAGGACTGAGGACGCTCTCTCCTGCACTGCTCTGAACTGCTTCGGCTTGCTCCATGCTGGCTCATAGCACCTTGCAGGTTAACACACTGATCGCGCTGTTGGTTCTCCTGTGGGAGCACACTGGGCTGCCCTACATCTCTGCCCACCACCTCAACAACTCCAAAATATCATGCACCCCATATATTATGCTTGACTCCCCTCCTTTATACACGTAGCCGGCTGTTAGGCCACCACAGGAGTGCTGTGGGGCGAGGGGGCCCTAAACAGAAACAATTATCATTTAAAACTACCAACACTCCTTGAAAAGAGGACATGAACACAGTGGCGGCCGGCAGCTTTAGGAGGGAGGGAGGGAGGCGGGCGGGGCACACACACACTCATTCTTTCACACACAGACACGCACGCACGCACATCCATTAACAACACTCATACCATTCAAACATGCACGCACGCACCAAACATTCATTTTAAAACATCAAACACACTCATTCTTTCACACAAGCACGCACGCACATCCATTAACAACATTCATAACATTCAAACATGCACGCACGCACCAAACATTCAATTTGAAACATCATACACACACACACACACACACTTACCTTCAGCCTCCAGGTCCCAGGAGGGTTGGGACTGCTGCCTTCCCTCATCAGCCAATGAGGGAAGGCAGCAGTCCCAGCCTCGTCACAGAGTGGGATGGGGTCAGTGACACTGCTGACCCCACCCCACTCTGTGACGAAGTGTCACTGATTGACACTCGCCCTGGGCACTTCAGGGGTTAAACTGAAGCGCCCAGGGAGAGTGTCAATTGGTGACGCTTTCCTTGTCACCCAGGGGAGGGCCTCAAGGCACCTTTGCTGGGCTGAGGAGGTCACGCCCATAGGAGCTGTGATCTCCTCAGCCCAGCAAGGTTCAGCTCAGACAGCCAGGAGTCTGAGCAAATCAAGCACTTCTGCTCCTGGCTGCCTGACCTGAACATGAAGAGTGTCTGTCAGGCTGGCCTTTGTTCAGCCTGACAGACACTCTTCCTGGGGGACAAAAGGTGGGGGGCGGGGGGGTGGCCCCTCCACCCTAAAGGACGGGCCGCCACTGCATGAACATCTGGGTGAACTCCCTCCCAGCACCACTCCTGACCTCCCATCGGATAGCACATTCGCCATAATGGCTAAATTGAGTCGGTATTAAAGCCATAGATTGGCACTTTGACTCATTACCCATGCAACCTGATCATATAAATGAATGCATAGAACAACCTGCCACCAGACCGGACGGCGCAGAACACCTGATTTCAGAGATAGACAATAACGCTGACACCAGAACACAATTTGAGGGAACAGAGAGCCTACTGAAATCCATTGCTGCTAAAAACGAGGACTTGGAGGCACACTCCTGTCTCAATAATATTCGCTTTGCAGGAGTGGCTGAGACCACCAACACTGGCCATATGGACACTTCTATTAAAAAAAAAACTCCTGGTACATCTGTTCGATAGCGAGTCCTTTCCTGGAACCTTCATTGTGGAGAGAGCCCACAGATCGCTTGGCCAGTGGCCTGTTCCTGTTGCAACTCCGTATCCCATATTTGCTCGGCTTCTAAACTTATGAGATCGAGACACTGCACTTCACTTGGCCCGACAGAAGGGACTGCTTTATCATCAAAGCATAGTCCTGGTTTTTTTCTGGATTTCACACAGAGGGTCCAGGAGGCACTGCACGAATTCACCAAGGTTAAATCTATCCTACAGAGATGCAGCCTCTGATATGGCATGTTGTATTCATCACATGTGCAAAGAGAAGGACGGAAAACACTACGTATTCAACACAGCTGCGGACACTGTCTTATTCTGCAAACAACATAAGCTTGGACAGGTCTCGCCCAGGCGTCCTCCCTCCGCAGGCTCCCTCACTGCCGGGACAGTGGGATGATCACACAAGCTGAATATTGGTATCCCGCATCTTAAGAAACTGGCCCTGTAATTGTTATGATGCCTTTGTATAGGTTCGAACTCTATGTTCATTTTGAAATGGGCTTAAAATTCCTGTTAGACTTCACACTTCTGCATACCCACTTTATGATCGAGCAAGGTCCCCATGAGCGTTGCCACACCCCCAAGATGTAAGCCACCATGTATGTTGCTGTTATTTCTGGGGAGTTAATGGGATTCACTGGTGCCTTTTCACTCCGGTGTGGGAGTGGGGGTGTTGGGATTGCTATTTCTGTTGCTACTATTGACAGATGCTGCATTATTCTCCTGTTGCATGACATTCCGATCATTATATTCCATTTACATGCAAACATATACCCCATTGCTTTCAATAGTCACAAGGTAAAGGGGATCACTTTTTCACTTTGTCATGTATGATGTGGAATACAATGGGCCTGAATAACCCACGGAGGGGAAAGCAAGTCCTCTCCCACCTGAATAGGCATGATGTTAACATATCATTTTTACAAGACTTATCTGTTACCGCGCTTCAACTGCACTTATGCCATACCATGGGGGCTCTAATAATCTTGTGGATTGTGAACCCTGATCAATAAAAGCATCCCCTTTGTTAGGCATGACTATGTATCCGACCCAGAGGGGAGATATCTCCTAGTACCAGAGTCTTGGCTGGCAAGACTATTTTATTGGTAAAAATATATGCACCAAACGTTGATTTGTCAGAGTTCTTTCACGAACATTCGGTTCTTATGGGACGCTTCCCGCTATGTCCTCCTAGGTGGGGACTTTAAATATTACATGTCACCCAAGTCTTGATTCTGCGGGTCCACGGATGGGCGTAGGCAGTGTGGAGGATGCAGGGGATGTATCCCCCCCAGATTTTGGAGTGTGGGGGACATGAGGGACGAGGGTAGGGGGGACAAGGGGACAAAATAATTTCCCCTCACTTCTATCTTGCAGGGCCATTTCCTCCTGATGTATTTTGACATTTTCAGAAGTGCCTGCAAACACTTCCAGAAGCCAGTTAATTCATTCTGGGCAGCATGAAAGAGGGCTTTCCGATTGTAAATGTCTGCTGGCCCAGGACAAATGTTGCAATTAAGGGGCCATCAGGCCTTCTTTTGTTTGATTATTCTAGCTGGAAGCTGCCTGGAGCCTCAACTCAGCCGCTATTTAGCAAACAAAAGCACACAGCTTTTTATTACTTCACAGGTATCTTAAAGAGACATGGTTTTCACTTTGTTTGGTCCCTGCATATAAGTGATAGGTATGCACTGTAAGAATGTCAGCTGTGTTGGTCTGACCCAGTATTTACACAAATAACAATTTAAATACCACTAGTTTATTTCTTTTATAGCACTATTTAACCCAATTCAGGGTGTCCAAGCGCTTTACATCATACACATTATTATTATTCCCTGAGATATACTGGGCACACAAAGATCTCTCCAGTAGATGCCTTAACCCCCAAAAGATATTTTAAAATGCAGACTTTGCACCAGTTAAGCAGAACTGATTTACTGCCACATTTCTCCCTTATGCCAATTTCTTGCTGGCAGAGCCTCTAAAAATAAATTTATAAATTGAGGCCCAGATTTTCTGTCAAGGTTGCCTAACCTTTTTGGCATAACCTAAAGAAAAATCTAATTTGTTAAATATAGTAAAGTGCTCAAACATACTCATGATAGACCTGCTAAACATATGTCTTGAGGTGTTAAGATCTGATGCCACCTTCTTTGAGGTCATGGGTTGTGATACCAAGTACAATGTCACACGCCATGATGTCATGCATTGTGATGTCACTTGCATACTGCCTTACTTGATTAGTTCCCCTCCTACTTCTTTTTTTTAGGACTTGTATCCTGAGTATTTGTAGTTGTCTAGGCTCACACCATTCACTGAAACAGGGAAGACGAGATTTTATCTTTTCACACTATACAATTTAGCTACTAGAAGGGTATCTGTTTCTAACATTTACACAAAACGGAGATCCGCCCCAAGTGCAGACGTAAAGATACTACTTGTAAATGCCCTTTGTGAATTCCAAAAAATCGTAAAATTAGACGTTTGGTCTAAATTTAGAGTAAATGAACAAGTTACTTACCTTCAGTAACGTATTTTCTGGTAGAGACTCTATCTAGCTGCAGATTCCTTGCCTTTGAATTCCCTGGTGTAAGCTTTGAATCCAGAATCTTTTTGCTGAGCAATACCCTGCGTGTGCCGTCAGGTGGCGTCGTTTGGTTCCGCGTGCTTCGTCAGTGTCGTCGGAGCCGACTATGACGTCACGGTCGGCTATATAAATGCCAACTTGGCACGCCTACGTCAGTTCTTTTATCCACAAAAAACTTCTATGCCAGAAGCGCAGAGTCGTGGATAGAACCAACATTGTGCCACTATACAACACTTTACTCCACTCTGTGACTCTATACATAATTGCCTTTACACCACTCCATGTCACTTTACTCCACTGTATTCTATGACATACTAATCCACTCTATGCCACTCCATGACATTCTATTCCATTTCAATCTATGATACTCTACTCCACTCCACGACACTCCATGCCACTTCACCATAGCACAATGTACTATGCTCAACGACACCCTATTCAACTCTCTCTATGGCACTCCACATTACTTTACTCCACTCTATGCCCCTGCACTCTTCTTTATTCCTCTCCACTCTGACACTACTCCACTCTACGACACTCTACTTACTCCTCTACACTCTATGCCACACCAATCGACAACAATTTATGACATGTCATTCTCCTTTATGTCATTAACTTACAGCCATACTGAACAGCAGCCGTGCCAGTTTACAACATGGCTAAAACACACTAGCAAAGCCAATAGCTCTGTATAGGTGAGACCTATTGGTTTTACCAATGCTTGTTTATAAATATGGAACTCCAAGATGACTTGCAGTATCCTTCTCATCTGCGCCAAGGGGTACAATAGCCCATATAATACCACACCATCAACTTACTCACAAGCCACTTAAAACCTTAGTGCAGCAGTTCCCAACCAGTGGTCTGAGGCCCCCAGGGGTCCGTGACACATTCCCAGGGAATCCGGAAACCTGGGTCAGCAGAAAGACAGTTCTCCAGCTGGGGCATCTAGAAACACATGTTTATATATTTAATACTTCCTTTATGCAGCAGTTTTAAAAGCACTGCAAAGTTCCTTGTACATCCAGCAGAAGTGGCTCCTCCGCTAAGGGGGAGGAGCGTTCCCCTACTGCTCTGAGCAGTGCATTAAAGGAAAAATAACACGATAATAACACAATGTTATTATCATTTTATTTTTCAGTGCAGAGCCAAGTTAGGGTGGGGTAGGCTGGGCTGTGTCACATGGAGGAGGAGTGGAATGTGCACCATAAGTGCGCATGGCGGTTTAGTCGGCCATCTTGAGCTGGCCAAACAGACATGCGCACTTAGTATTTCCCCCCGCTGTATTGCACAGCCAGGTGGAGAACATGAACAGGCTACTCAGACCAATCACAACGCTGCTGTCATGCTGGTGACAGCAGTGTTTTGATTGGCTTAGGGGAGTCTGGGAGCCTGAGTGCTTCCGTGCTGCCGGGACTCAGGAAGAGAAGAGGACAGAGGAGAGACGGCAGCCATACACAGATTAAGTGTTCTTTTTTTAATTTTTCATCCCCCTGCCTCAACACTCCCGTTTCTTAGCAGTCAGCAGAGGCTTCCGGGCAATAATAAAAGCATCAAGATAACTCTGGTGATTAATGTACCTGTGGTAGAGAGGAAGGGGTTTTGTCTAGTGGCAGTTTTGACTCATCTAAGGTAGCGCAGATGGTTAATATGCCTGCTGCACAGAATGTTTATCATGCAAAGATAGTATTTTATGTGCTCCAACACCTTAGACTGGTATGAGAGATGCTATTAAACAAATGAATTACACATGACAGGGAGGTTATGGTGAGATACAAGGCCCTTATGGTTGACTTCCTTTCCCCACCACATATTTGTGTGAAAAAGCCTTTTCAGATCTTACGTACCTAAAAAATAAAAACAGAAATTGCTTGGTAAAAGTAGATTCTGACCTGAGGATTCAGCTTTCCTAAATAAGACCAAATATGGAAAAGTTATTCACCTGAGATGCAGCACAAACCTTCCCATTAAAATTTTCCGATTCTTGGATATTTTTTCAATATAAAATAATTAGATCTTTAGTAATTTGAGTATTTGTTTGGTGTGAACTTGCTTGTGTATTTTTCGAAAATTACTGTTTTAATGTTTGAAATTCAAATTATACCAATTGCTTGGGGTTCCCCGACTTCTAGTAGTGATTCAGTGGAGGTCCTCCGGAGTCAAAAGGTTGGAATCACAGACTTAGTGAGTAGCTTCTGTAATTTGAAACTATTAAAATAGAGCAGAAGAAAGAAAAGCAACAATCAATTTGTTGCTTTACACAGCTGCTTTAATTATGTTCCATGTCCTGACCTGCCTTTCACCTTGGCTGCTGGCTCTGGCAGAAGTCAAAACTGGACTGTAATAACCATATAAGAGTAGAGTTATGACATCTTTTCTTTATAATCGGTGACTTGATGCATCAGAAGTAGCTGATCATATAGCAATTAATGACTGCTGTTTATACAGGGATCACACAATCCCATGTATTAAATAGTCTGTAACACCAAGAGCTTCTTCAGTGTAAATGCTCCCAGTTTTGACTGATGTGGAGCTGATCTGCCCAAGATTGCACAGATGAGCAGAAGTGTTATGAGAACTACGGCTTCAGAGCAGAGTTTACAATTATTGTACCTGATCGCTTTTGATATCTCTAGTGCGGTTTCAATTTGCATGAGGTGAGAGGCATGATCGGTGCAGGGCACAAAAGGTATGTTCTTCCCTTTCTCCCCCCTACCTTTATTTGCTTGGTGCATGAAGATGCAAGGTTAGTCAACATGTTTTTTTCCCACATTTTGTCTAAATACTTTGTGGATGTAAATAACAATAAAACATACTTTCAAACACTATTTCACATCCAAACTATATGATTGTGTACATTTATCGGAGCCTGCATTTCGCAAACAATGGGTGATTTGTACAGGGTCAATTGAGAAGTCCCCAAGGCTGTTACTGTCCCCCTCACCCCCAGAAATGTATTGTCTCCTACGCCCCTGGGTCCACCACAGTAACTAAACTGCACTTCTCACAAGCTCTTACTGACCTGCTGGAGACCTTTCAACTCACTGATGCATGGCGCACATGCCACCCCTTTGCGAAGGGTTATACTTTTTACTCAGCCCAACACAATGTCTGGACCTGTATATACCACTGGCACCTGTCCTTCGGACTGCTTCTATGGCCTATTGGACATTACACACTACCCGCACACACTATGAGATCACTTCCCAGTGATGGCAACACTGTGTGTCCCATGCCAGGACCCATCAGTTGAGCATTGGAGCTTCCCTGTAAATGTGTTACATGACTGAGTATTCCAAACAGAAGCCTGAGATGCAATTAATGAATACTTTACAATTAACACGGGCTCTGTGAATAAACACTCAACTCTCTGGGAGTCATTTAAAGCATACATAAGGAGAGTTTGCATATCTTAACACCCTGGAATCCTCCGCAGCATTAGAAATGACCAGGCTAAAGTGAAGGAGAATCTTGCCCAATCTAGACCGCCAACATCAGCTTCCCACAGACAATTCGATACTACATAGCAGATCCATATTGTTACAAGAATGTCAGGAATTGGCCACTCTTGAGGTTGCCTACTGAGGAAAATATGCCAGAGCACACAGATATGGGAAGGAAAAGAGGCCAGGACGTTCTTTGGCTCAACTCTTAGGTCCACCATGCCAGATAACATACATACCAAGCCTGCTCCAGGCAAATAACATGATAACTACCAATAATACCAATATCATTAATATGTTCATGGCATACTATAAGCAACTCTACACCTCCCGCACCAACATGTCTGAAACAGCTATCTGAGGTCGTCAGGGTTTGACTAGAGGGCAGTCATCAACAATTCTTGGCCTCACCCATTACCTACAAGGAGAAATCCAAGGCCATTGATGTCCTGAGCGTCTTTAAGGCCCATGGCCTAGATGGCTTCACAGGAGACTTCAGCAAGATATATAGAACTATCCTAACTCTGCACTTACTGGAAATATACACTGAATCCTTAACACAAGGTATCCTCCCTTCTACTCTCCGCGAAGCTGTTATCACACTAATACTGAAACCTGGGAAACCTCCCCATTTACGTACAACCTACTGGCCCCTATCATTGCTCAACCATGACAATAAAATACAGGCTAAGGTTATATTTAATGGATCATATAATTTCTCCCAGGCAATTAGGCTTTGTCCCACACAATCCACACTATTTAACCTCTGCACCGTGTTCACGGTTGCTAACCAGATCACCCCAGGTATTCCTGAGGCAGTTGCTCTGTTGGATGTTGAAAAAGCATTTGATTCCCTTGAATAGTCCATTCTACACGCTATGTTAACAAAATTGGGGATACACAGGGGATTCAAAGACCTGATTAGAATGCATTATGAGACCCCAATGGCATGATTGCAGGTCAACAGCACACTCTGACTTTTCGTCCCTCACAAGAGGCATCTGGCAAGGTTGACCGCTACCCCACTGCTATTCATTATTGCCATGGACCCTCTTGTCCATCCTTCAAGAACGTCACATGGATAGAGGCCTCAGATTTCACCTTGGTCCACTGCTGGCCTTTCTGTATGTGGACGATATATTTTACTGTTCGAGATCCTGCAACCAACCTTCAACCCTCGATATGGGAGATGGTGCACTTCAGGGCCTTTTCAGTGTTGTCCATTAACTGGAATAAATCAGAACTTTTTCCACTGACGTACGTCACTTCCCCCTGCACTCGACTATCCACTGCAATGGTGTACAGACCCCCCAAATATCTTGCCATTTATTTACACAGAGACGGCCTGAGGTGATCCGCATAACTATGGCCCTGTGGTGAATAAACTCTTGACTCAAGTTGAACAGTGGATCAAGTTACCTTTGTTAATGGCAGGGTGCACTGCCATAATGAAAATGGTGGTTCTTCTGTGTTTTTTTATATTTGTTTCTAAACATCCACATCGTCCTAATAGTTCTTTATGATGCTATGTAGCCTGCTTACACGACTCATGTGGGCTGGCCACCGCCCCCATATTCGTTGAGATACACTAACACTTCCCTGTGATTGAGGCGGTGTAGGGTCCCCAACCTCCACCTATATTATCTGGTCGCACAATCACATTTGACTTAGCACTGGTATCACCCAGGTGCCAGGATCTTCTATCTCAAACCAGAAAGTATCCAGGCCCTTAATCTACCCCTCTCAGCCCTCTTGCCTCACGGATTACCCAGGAATCTGGCGGAGAAACAAACACTACCCACCGCCTGCTGGGCTTGGTCCAAACTCCTCCGTTATTTAGGTCAAGACACCCTCTATTTCCAGCATATTCCCATTCTCAATAACCGATGGTTCCCACTTATAAGCGAGAGATTGACACAGAGCACCTTCACCTGGCACCAACTAAGCACTGTAGGTAACGTGTTTGTTAACAACACCCTGCAAACTGTTTCAGCTATAACAGACAGACAAAATACCACACACATAGGTTCATACTTCATCGCTTGCACAGCATGATGCGCAAAGTGCTTCATACATACCCAGAGGAACCTAAGGAATTTCCACCTCTCACATCTGAGATCATTGCCTCTGACAGCACTCACCTGATATCCCATCTATAGCACACCTTTCTGCAACTGAGTCCTGTTGGTGTGAGGAAGTCGAGGGCTTCTTGTGAGCGGGATCAGGGAAATCACATTCCTGATAAATACACAAACAGTTTGGAGCACCCTGCCTAACATCCCAGCATGCAGTCAGCCCCATAGCATCATGATAAATGTAGTTTGTTAAAGTGTCGTACTCCATTAATTTATTGAATATTTCACCTCAGATAGGTGCAGCTATTGCTGTGTAAGTTCATTCATCTCTGGACACTTCTTTCTGGGTTAATCCCTTCTTCAGCAGAGAACAGTATATCATTTCCGGGGCACTGGAAATGCTGCCATTAATCATCTCAGTTTCAATACCTCTCACTGGCATGCTGGTGCTACTCCAGAGCTCGTCAGCCCAGTGGCTCACGGGAGCCTTTTTAAATGCACAAACAATTTGGAGCACCATGCCTAACATCCCAGCATGCAGTCAGCTCCATTGCATTATGATAAACACTTGACAGGCCTCGAAAAATCATAAAAATATTATTAGACCTCCAGGTCGAGTAGCTTGAATAATCTACTCGACCTAACTGTAATGTACTTGACCTGGAAATAGGTCTCAACTTGTGTGATCCTAGGCAAATATTGTATTTGACAGTCGCCTTTTTCTTCATTCTCACATATGGGTGCACCTTTAAATATGCGAGTTCAGCATTTCTGCTGTAAAAAATCCTTTTTGTTTGATTAAATACACTAAACGTTTCTCCATGTATAATAATTCTAGCCCATATATAGGGTACACATGATCCAAGCATGACTTGCCTCTACTAGTAGCTTTGCCATGAGTGCAGGAGTGTTTCTCAGGTTATGTTAAAACAGACAGAACATTTTTAAGAAATGTCCAAAAACCTTCCAACCAACTTGCAGTTTTACTGATAAAACTGTGTAGTGTATTAATAATAATCTGTGAAAATTGGGTTTTAGAAAACATTTATCATGTGCACATCACCAAGCAAGGTGTTTTGATTTTTTTTCATCCTATTAAAATATTTTTTTCATCACACAGAAGTACAAAAAATGGTCTCTCACAGATACTGAAATATATTTTGAAATGTTTTTAAAGTTGACTTGGTTATATAAATGCTGTGTGTTAGGAAAAACCTGATACGAAAAGCCTTTCATTTCACATAGGTCAGACAGTTCACCTTACCAAATCCTGGAACTCTGCAGTCACAAGGAAATGTATTTGCAATGCAAGAAGACAAACTGATTTTTGATCTCTGTCTCTGAACACTGAGCAAATGTGAGAAGAATAAGATTTAAAGGCATCTTAATTGCTAATTCAGTTTCTGACTGAACAAAACACCTGTTCTTTGTCCACTTGCCAGAAGGTCCAGTGGAATTTAAAAATAGCTCGACCCCATAAAATAAAACTAGCCATAGCAAGTGGTCAAGTAGATTTTGAGCCCTTCTTGAGATGACATTTTCTTGAAACAAGCTATGTTTCTGTAATGGATGGAAATGATTCTAACTGGCACACAGTATAAAGAGATTTTTCAGATGAAAACTAGAAATCCTATTCTGGGCAAAAACTATCTGCCTCTTTCTTTAAATGCCACTTTACCAGAATCAACATTTTCAAACTGTATCCCATAGGACTGTCAGCTGGTTAAGGTAATGTTGTTACTCTCAGATCAAGTTCACTGCTCAATCTATCCCTGGCACGATTATTCTGTGATTAGTTTTGTAATTTCTCTTGCAATTTGTATCTACTCTGCCTTAACATCCGCAACAGAAAGAATGCTGACTTCTGTTTTGAGTTTGTGCTAGTAAAGTTAATTCTTGTTTGTCAGAACATTGAAAATGTTTGCTTTGAGGCTATGTTTGGGTTTGGTGTGTTATCATTTTGCTGGAATTATCAGTCAAAAATAGGGCAAGATTAACGAAGAAGTATGCAACATAAGCAAGAACGGCTATGGTTTGCTCTTAAATACTTCTATGAGCATCAGTAGAGGCAGCTGCATTTTATATTTCTTCTGTTGTGAAAGTACTTTTCTTTTTAAATTAGAATTACACTGCAGAACCCCTTTTAGAGGCCAGGGGGCAAGCAGGAGTTACTGGGACGAGCCACAGGACTGAATTATTTTACTCCTGATGACCCAGGGTCCAGCCTACTATGGATCCTGAGCAACTAGGCCAAGTACCTCGTCAGCACTTGACTCTCAAAAATAGCATGGTCCGAGAAGTCCAAGGCTCCTTCGGGGTGGGGAAGACGGGGGACAGAAACATGGGGAGGGCTCAGGCTCATAACAACACACACTGCTGCAGCATTATATTTTTGTTCAGCCAAATACTCACTTTTATGAAGAAAGAATTATTTGTTTTTACCACTACTAACAAAGCTAAACACAACATTCATACAAAACTACACAGTGTCCCTGAGGTCGAGGCTCTAGTGTTTCGTAGACAGTTCCCCGTGTCTCACTCTTTCTTCACTTTAGTGATAATGGTTATTCACAATAGGCAACATCCAGGGTAAACTCCACTAGTAGTCCGAGTCTCAGGTGTTCACTCCGATTCTGTATTAAAGTCAAAACTGTTCCAGTGCTGAAGTGCTAACTAGCAAGCAAATTCCCCTAGGGTGGACTGGCCTGAAATCATTCTTCCCTGCACCTTTGTGCATATGGAGTTCCTGAGCACAACCCCTTCATGGGCGCTGCAGCAGTAGTGGCTAGTTCAAGCGAGTTCACTGCACAAGGCCCAGGCAGGCTGCGCTCAGAGATCCTAGAGTTCCTCACACAGGGTCATGCAACCGCAGTAACTGGAGGCTCTTCGCGGCTCCTCCTGGCAGGGTAAGTCTTCGGTTCGTCTCATGTTCGGGAGGAAGTAGTGCGAAGGTCCTGATGCTGATCCTGTGTCAAGGTGTAGGTGCATCGGTGTCCCCAGGGAGGCCTCACTCTTCCGGCGACAATCCTGATCCGATCAGAGATCTTGCTTGTCTTGGTGACCCCATTCTGGCACAGGGGCTCACAATATCACTAATACTCACAGGCTTCACCCCAATCAGCACAGAAGATTCCTTCACTAAAGCCCCTCCAGACATACAGTCCGTTACAGCAGGAGTGTCTCCAAGGCCTCATAACACAGGCCATGGGAGTTACTAGAGTTCACACGTGGATGTCAGACACAGTGATATGCGTATCAAAAGGTTAACCCAGGGCCTCAGCACTCCTCTTTATGATTCTCGTATTAGCCCTATCTCCTTCCTGAGATATGCCCAGGCCCCTTCTTTGTGACCTCTTTCAGAACCAAACAGCGCCCTCTGAAGTGTACAAGAGGAGCCTGGCTCTTCCTTCTCCAGTGTGTCCCACCCAGCTTACAGAATGCAGCAGTACACAAATCTGTCAGGGGGCTTCCTTTTCTCCTCATTTTTCACCATGTAGTCCTGGGGCTTCCAAAATGGAACCCAAAGTCCTTCATGTATTGTATCCTTTATAGGCACACATACACCTAAGCACATGTGTTCAAAATACACACACTGACACAGCACTGTAGCCTTCATCTACTGCACCACTCAGAGGCACACATACACCGAACACATGTATTCAACATACACATACTGCACAGCATTACACACTTCATGTATTGTGCCACTCAAAGGCACACATACATCCAGCACATGCAATTAACATGAACACACTGCACAGTACTGCATTATCTCTGTAGTGCACCATCTCTCTGTACTGTACCATTCACAAGCACCCATACATCCAGCACATGAACACTACACATGCACTGCACTACATTACATTACACACTAAACAGGTGTAGGTCAAGGGTGGGTTCAAAGCACACAGTAGCAGAACTTCAAATGAGTGATCCTGTAGGCCTTACTCGATTGACACAGGTATAGAGGACCTGTGCAGTTCTACTGATCTCTACATGGTATGCTGCCACCATTGCACTTGTGCTGCTTAAGTCCTGGTAAAGGAAGTAGCCATTCACCACCAAAAGTAGTGCTTTAGGCTCCCCCCCAGTGCAACAAGACCACAATCAATGAGACAGGTACAAGGCATAAAGTCCTCAACATTTCCTGTGAGAGACACTCTGATGAAGAGTGGAACTTTTATTTACTTTAATGAAAGAAAATAGACTGGAAAAATTGTGTTAAAGAACTGTTGTGAAACAGCGGCATCGTAGATCCTCACATCTGTGGCACACACCAAAAGAACAAATTAATTGTCAATAGTGGAAAATTCACGGACCCAGAGTCTTTTATTCCACTGGTGACACAAAGCGTCACAGCTGGAACTGCAAAGGCATCAACAAGATTATTATGAATGAAGCATTTTTTTAAAATAACATTCAAATCCATCATGCACCTGAGAAAGATTTAAAGCTAAAAAATATCTGCGGATCTCTATGTCTTCCTGATGGTGCCGCCAAACTTACCCCAGACGCCTGCAAGGCATAGGTGGGAAGCTGAATGTGGCCGTGTTTTCACAGACAAGGAATGGCGGGATGTGCTACACCGAGCGCGCGTAACGGCTTGTAATATGAACACCAAAGAATTCTTCTTGAAAATAGCGCACTATTGGTACTACACTCCGGCACGAGGGGCCGGATGGCAGAAGGGCACCACAGACAGTTGCTGGCGGGGGTGTGGACAGAGGGGTACACTCACACATATCCTATGGCAGTGTCCACGCTTGGATTCCTTCTGGAAGAACACTTTGAATACTATAGACCATTGGTTCCCAAACTGTGGTCCGCGGACCCCAAGGGGTCCGTGACACATTCCCAGGGGGGCCGCAGGCCTGGGCTTCTGGACAGAAATACGCGTGTGCTTTTTATATTTAAGACTTCGTGTGTGCATCAGTTTTAAAAGCACTGCAAAGTTCCCTGTAAAACTGTCAGCTTTCCAGCAAAAATAAAAACGTCAAGATAACTCTGGTGATTAATGTTCCTGCTGAAGAGAGATAGTTTTGTCTAGTGGCAGTTTTGACTCATCTAAGGTAGCGCAGGTGGTTATTATGCCTGCTGCAAACAACGTGTATCATGCAAAGAAAAGTATTTTATGTGCATAGCACAGTGGGTTACTACTTTTGTCACAGAGATTCTTGTGTTACTGTGCAGTTTATAAGTAACAACGGTAATCTTATGAACTGTCATCAAAGAGTTGCATCCAAACTGCATGGCACAAATTAGAAAGTTTGTTTCTTCCCAGTCTTTCATTAACCTTATGCTGATAAAAATGGTTTGCTTGTGTAGAAATACATTCTTATTAATAAAAGCAATGCTAACCAATGTGTTATATTCTGAATCTAGAGTTTGTGCTTCTCCAGGCCAAGCACTCTTAGAAAATGCCTACCAGTATTGATCACATATGAATCCTACACCTTTTAGTCCCCTGTAAAGTGCTCCGACACCCTATACTGGTATGCAAGGTGCTATAAAACAAATGAATTACATGTGACAGAGAGGCTGTGGAGATATGAGGCCCTTATGATTTTATTTCCTTTCCTCACCACATATTTATTTGAAAAAGCTTTCTCAGATCTTATGTACCTAAAAAATAAAAACTGAAAGTGCTTGGGAAATGTAGACTCTGACCTGGAGAGTCAGCTTTCCTAAATAAAACCAAACATTGAAAAGTTAGTGGCCAAGATGCGGCGCCAACCTTCCCATTAAACTTGTATCGATTTTTGCATATTTTTAAAATATAAAATAATTATATCTTTAGTAATTCGGTTATTTGTTTGGTGTGTACTTTTTTGAGTATTTTTTGTGAATTACTGTTTTAATGTTTGAAATTTAAATTGTACAAATTGCTTGGCGGTCCCTGGCATTCCAGTAGTGATTCAGTGGGGGTCCTCAGGAATCAAAAGGTTGGGAACCACTGCTATAGACAGGATATATGACACAGCTGTGGCTCGTTTCCCTAGCTACATCTTATTAGGACTACTGATCCCACAGACATACCCTCTCAAGGCTCTGAAAGGTAGAGCCATTACACTGGCGATCGGCGCCGCTAAGCAGCTGCTTTTATCTCAATGGGGTACAGAGGCGGTTCCCTCACATACTGACTAGCTACACAAATAGTGGGACATATTGGGGATGGAAAAACTGACGGCAATGGTCACGGGATCCCTGTCCAAGTTTGATAAGATATGGGGGCCCGGTATCTCTTACCTCTCGGACTAGTTAAGGGAGCTGACATGCCAGCACTACTTATGCGTTCTGTGCTTGACTAGCTTAGCTAAAGATCTGACCAGAGAGACGGCTACGACATAAGTTGGCCTATGAGAGTGGGGTGGAGGTGAACAGGCTCTATTGCAATGTATAGATATAGGTACGGGGCCATTATGACTGTTTTTTTGTTTCCTTTTATTTTTCTATCCACCAGCCAGAGGCTGTAGGTGGAATAGTTGTACAAGACAAAATGTTAATAAACAGATTTAATCCTAAAAAATATGTGCGATGAATAATTCATTAAATATTCAGAGTACATAAATATTAGTAAAGGACTGATGGTTGGGAGTCTTTCTTGCTCCTTTGAGAACACATACTCTTTCCTGACTTATTTTCTTTTAATCTAAATGGCACCACAATATATTTCTGTGGATTCATTATGGGGCTGCTCATTTGCTGTAGCTGAACTGAGCGCCCGCAGTAGGAAAAAGGTTTTGCCTTGTGTCCTTCATATGGCGAAAATATACATTTGTTTTGCATCTTCCTAATTGTGAAGTTACTGTGAATCCATAAAATATCTCGGTAAATCTGCATTGATAGGAGTTTAATAATTTACATTGCACACTAAGGGCCTGATTTAGAACTTTGGGGACGGGTTACTCAGTCACAACAGTGACGGATATCCCCCCTGCTGAAATCAAAATCCTACTATATTCTATTGGATTTAGATTTTGGTGGACGGGTTATCAGCCACTGTTGTGACGAGTAGCCTGTCCACCGAGTTCTAAATCAGGTCCTAAATCTGAAAACGTATTGTTTAAGTGATTCAATTTATTTAAATACAGAAAGTGCCTTGCAACCCATACCTTTTTGTAAACATGCAGGTGGAAGAATGAAGTGCCCCAAGGCCACCATATCTCGGATCTCTGACCTGGCAACTGCAGAAAGGTAGCTGGAATGAAAAACGGTTGCCCTGTCTTCAGCATATTCAATGCTTCCATATATGCTAAATAAAGAAATTGAATTATGTTTTTAAAACTGAGTACAGGCACACTAATTAATGAGAATCTTCTATTGTAATTATGCAAGAAGTTTGAAAGCACTTTAAAGGGCTGAGGACCTGTGAATTAGGTAATACAACAGCAATAAATGCTTATTCCACAACTCGCAACTCAAATTAAAGGTCATATACATTACGGGTCTGTTTACCGATTCTGTGTAACACTGGCAAAAAAAGAGAAAAGCACAATGACGTGTACACTTGCATGCCCTATGACATGACGTCAATGATATATATATGTGCTTATGCGTCACCCTGCAATGCAAATGGCATGGCAGGTCAGACCTTTTTTTTTAACCATTCCAAGATATCAGATGCAAGTCACGGACAAGTAAAAAAATATATATATATATTGTGCTCAAAAGCGCTTTTAGTAAAAGCGGCTCCTGGCAGCAAATTTCATCTGCTTGTCCCTCCAAAATGCTTTCTTTTTTAAAAGAGTGCAATGACCACGACTAGAAGAGCATTAAACAACAGGATGATTGGCAGGGAAAAATCAATGTGGGCCATTAGCAACAGACAGGCAGTGGACAAGCAACAGAGGAATTTGAAGAAGGTGTAAGGAGAAAAATGAAAATAAAAAAGGACAAAACAAAGCTGGGCTGAAAGTGGTTGGGCAAAGCAGCGGATGGGATGGGGGAGATAGCAACAGAGAATGCAGGGGAGAGGGCAGGTATTTCAGTGGGAAAGCAGCACACAAGGGAGAAAGAAATAAAGAAAACATAAGCACAAGCCAATAGGGCGCTATCAGTGATAGTAAACCTTTTGCCATTGTTAATGCTTTTTTTTCCCTTTGTCATGGTTAAAAAAAAAAAAAAAAAAAAAAGCACAAATAAGTATAAAGACAAAATATTTTTGGGTCTCAAAAAGCCTGCATTGCTTTGAAAGATCCCTGCCACTGAATGGAACTACTTTGTGTGAAGATGTGTGCTTTGTGAAGAGAAGAATGCAGTTACTCACAATTAAATTAGCCGGGTTGGAGGGGGTTGGCATTGTTCGGTACTGTATAAAATCACACTTTATATTTAAGAAAAACTTAAAATGCCTTAAACAAAAATCAAAGCTGAAAGCAATGTTATAGTAAGGTATGAGAACAATATCTTACTGTAAATAAAAAAAAATAAAAAAACTTACAAATTCGCTGAAACAACCAAAGGGTAAAGTGATGTTATAATTAGGTGAAAATGTGTAAACTCAAAACACTGTAATTCAATAGTGATATGTAACTCATGTAAACTATGACTTGTTCCCTCGCCAAACACTGATTATCAACTCACATATTACAATACTCAAGACATCTTCAGTGATATTATTGATGACAACTGAAATGACATCATTGATGACATCAGTGTGCATGGTGAGGGCGCAAGTTAGTTACCTGAGTTATCTAACTGCTGAATCCTAGTGTTTTTTAATTTAAAATCTCACTTAACTATAATATACACATATATATATGTATACATAAGGTTAAAGTAACCTTATATTTAGGTGCATATGTGAGTGATGAGTCAAGTTTTGAACTAAAATAAATAGAAATTCACCAATTACAGTTAGAAGTGCTAACTATAACTTACGATCCCACCATGCACTGCTTATGGCCTCACATATTACATCACTCATACCATGTTCTTTGACATCATTTATGACATCACTGATGACATCATCTAAGCTTCTCATGTACATATTGCTCTACAAACCCGGATAGCATTGGAGCTATGAAACTAAATACAAAATCGCTCACAAGAATTTGAGGCATTATTAATGCCATCAAAGAAACAACTTGGGTCTAAAAAGCATGGTATATCTGTCATATTGACTCTATACCATATACTTTATGGGTTAATCAACCACAGATATATGGAAACCCTCATTGCATGCAGTGTTCACTCTGTATACAACTGTTCGGAGAAAGCAAAGTTCCTAAAAATCTAAATCTAAATCAAAAAATTAGATTTTCCAAATCTAAAAATCCACTAAAATAAAAATACTGAACATCTGTTCCAAAACAAATGCCCTACTACAGACAGCTTTTATCTGTATTGTGCCCCTGACAGTCACAAGCCTACACCGACAAATTAAGTTGATGAGTAGATAAGGTGGTACTGTAAGCAGTATTCACTCTATGAACAGTGTTTACTCTGTCTTACAGTATTTGTAGACAGTGAAACTCATGAGAAATACACTAGAGTATCAAAAGGTATATACTCAGAACAGTGTACACCCCATGCAACACTTGGCACAAAAGAAACTTTGATTAAAATAAGCAATGTCTGAAGGTGCTAAAGATTATACTACATGACGCCTTCATACTGTGGTGATACAAAATCTTCAGAATGCAAAACAAGTACATGTATATAGCTTCGTACCTGGTCTACACAGTCTTGTATGTCACAGAGAAATTGCCATGCCAAGACAATTCTGTCTATTAACTCAAAGCTGCTTAAAACACTTAGTATACTGTATGCACAATCTTTGCCCTGTTGCAAACCTTTTCTACAGAGCTTAAAAACTCAGTGGAACATGCTGAACACACATTGTGAACTGTCAACTGCAAATATTTATAACATGTTCAATCCCTGTACACAGTTAGGATGTATTAGAGGCACGTGGGTTTTGTAAACATTTACACCTATTAGCTTGACACAGGCTGGACAAAATTAGAAAATAAGTAATATGGTCACTATGCATCACTATTTAAACTATAAATCAAACTAACACACTTGTTGGATGATGTCATCAGTCATGTCATCAATGATGTAATTTCAGATGTCATCAGTGATGTCATAGAACATGTCATGAACAATGAAATATGTGAGATTATAAGCAGTGCATGGCGGAGTACAAGTTACAGTTAACTTTACTAACTGTAACTGGTGAATTATTTTTTTATTTTTTTCTCCCTTCAAAACGTTAATGGTATCACTGACATTCACCCAACTGTAAAGTTACACTAAACTTTGTTTTTTAAAACGAGTTTCAGATTTTTTTTTTGGGGGGGGGGGGGAACGGATCTTTTTATAACACCTAACTATAATGTTACTTTAACCATAGGATTTTTTTTTTGAATTTCTAGGTTTTTTTTTAATTTATTTTTTAAAGTAAAATAATTATGATATGTAAATCCAACCCTCCTCATGCAGCCAACCCCACAAGCCTTATTTGGCCATGGGGACCCCATCTCCCAGGGCTGTTTTATTTTTTACGTAACGGAAGGGGGCCACTTGCCTCCCCTTCCCGGAGCCTTGTTAGGCCCTGAGACCTCATCCTCCTGGGCCACTACATAAAATAAAAGGGAGGGGGGCACGCAGCCCCTACTCCCAGAGCCTTATTGCCACATCACATCCCACAAAACCATTGTTTTTTATTAAAGGGAAGGGGGCCACGTGCCCCCACCCCACCCCCCCACCCAAGCCTTGTAAGGCCCTGGCAACTTCATTCCTCGGGACTGGTGTCATTTTTGTGAGGAGGAGTGCATGCGCTATCCCCCTCCCTGTGTGCATTTCAGACCCAAGAACCCCATCCCCCAGGGCCCAGTGACAATTTTATGGAAAAAGGGGGCACACAGCCCCCTACCCCTGGGCTGATTTCGGCCCCAGGGACCCCATCACCCAGGGCCTTCTATCGTTAAAGATAGGTTCCCTGGTGCCCACTCACTCATGGCATCTACCATACTGTCATTGGTGTTGCGGGGGGGACCCCCAAGGTCCTGAGGCCTCAGTTGGTTCCCCCCCATACAGCAAGAGCCAGCATTAGTCCCACCCTCAGGGAGAAGCTCTTCATGCTGCTCCCTCAAGGCAAGAGCAATATTTTGATCTGTTTCCCTGCCCGCATCAGCACAGGCATGGAAACAGATCAAAAGTCTGCTCCCAGCAGGTGGGAGCATTTCCAACGCTCTCACCCACTGGGAGCAAAAGCGGTGTTTGCTCCAGCGAGGCGGGAGATTTGAAAATCCTCCTACCAAGCAAGAGAACTTATGTCCCAGGGTTGGGCTCCCTGGGACATAGTATTTGAGCCAGCCCCAGGGGATGGGGGTCCCCGTAGCCATTAATAGCTCAGCCCCCCTCCACTTCATGAATACAGCCCTGGGGTGGGCTCCCCAGGGGCTTATAGCCATCAAATGTGACCTGGCTGACATTTTATTTTTCCGATCCCGTGACAGTCTTGCAGTACTGAGGCACTTTCTTTTTCTTCCTTTTTAGCCCAGGAAGAGGATACTATGGGTCCCCTCCATGGGGCGTAGGAGGTCAGGACATCCCAATCCTACCCCTCCTCTAATATTATTTTTCCAAGTTCAGGACAGGGTAGTAAGCGCCTGATTTAAAGCGTGACAGATGGGTTACTCCATCCCAAACGTGACAGATATCCCATCTGTCATATGACTATGTCCAGAGGATAAAATGGAATCACAATACAGCGGACAACATGCCTGTCACATTTGTGGCGGAGTAATCCCATATGCCAAACTCTAAATCAGGCCCTAAGTTTCCGAGTCCTGTAATGGCTGCAAGCACTATTTTTCTCATGTTGCTGGCAGCCAATCAGAGTGCTCGCTCTTGCAGTTGTCTGACTCCTGCGGGAAGGAGATGGCCCAAGGGAAATAAAGCTCTCTGTGCCAATCAGAATGCTGTATTTTTAAATTGGTGCTCCCACAAGAGTTTCTCAAGGCTCTTGTGAGCCCAAATGTCAAGATATACAATTATGTTTTACCCTTATTTTCTCAAAACTACTGAACGGAATTACACCAAATCACAAAAAGCACAATCTGTGGACCAAGATCTAGCTTCCTGCCGAATTTGGTGTAATTCCGTTCAGCACTTTTTGCTGTAACCTGTCTTAAACAAGTGTATGGAAAACACATAGGGAGTTTGCATTTTGCGAATCCCTTTTTGTTTTTTTATCGGCCCCTGCTTGAAGGATGAAGCCGAAACTTTCCAGGAAAGAGGGGAAGCGGATGAACTTTTTTCAAAGTTTTGTGAAGAATCATCAAACGGGGTCAACGTTATTTGCAAACCAAAAACCACTCTTTCTATGGAAAAGCAGGCCTACCTAGTAGGGACTGCAACTAGGTAATAATGTATATATATTTCAGCTCACACTTTTCGGAAACCGAGAAGAAGACTGTTTAGTTGAAACATGTTGTTTTTGTTTTTTGCACTGAAAAAATTCTGAAAATATTGAATGAATCTTTACCGGAGTGCGTTGCCATCAAATTTTGGTAAACAAGTAAATCGAGGGCACGGTCAGCCCTCGTGCACCGCACCAGCTGAGGAGCGCGTCGCTGCTTTTGGCCGCACGGTCTTTGAAATATATATATATATATAAATCTATCTATCTATCTATCTATCTATCTATCTATATATATATATATATATAAAAAACAGAGTGGCAGTAGCTACTCTGTAGTTTTTGGTTACGCTTCCCAAAGATAAGATTTTCTCGAATTTTTGTACCTGAATAACTCCACAGCCCCTGTTGGCTTGTTGCAGCACATTCAACTGCCAGGATGCTTCATCCAACAGTAGAACTGGAACCTCCTCCTGGTTGCTTTGACCCCCGGTCGTTTCAGAGTCGCCACTGTTGCCATCCAGGAGGGTGACGAGGGGGAGGCGTTTGAACTGTGAGACATTCTGGGTTACCCTTTTGAGCCCCCGATCCGCTGTCACCATTGTTCCCCTCCCTCACTGCGGTTACAGTCCACAGTTCTGCCTCGTAAGGCAAACAGAATTTGCCCCAGGGGTGGCGGTCCCTCACCAGGATGATGTCCCCCACTTGGGCAGGAATTACTCGGGCTCTCCGCTCCCGAGGGGCATAGTCGTTGGTGTGAGACCGACGACTCGTGGATTGGCTCTGGGGTGGGGGCTGGCCCACCCATGATGGGTGATGTGGGATGACATCGGTCACAACTCTCCCAAAACAAAGCTGGTTTGGGGTCATGCCAGTGGGGGTGTGGGGTGTGACTCGGTACTCCCGGAGGAAGGCGTTTGATGTTCTGGGACTCCGCTTTGGCGATGCGGATTACCTTGTTTAGTGTTTTGACAAACCGTTCAACCTTTCCGTTTGCCTGTGGCCACATGGGCATGACCCGGCGATGTCTCGTGTTTGTTGACTTTAGAAATTCTGTCCACTCATGACTGTTAAATGGGGTCCAATTGTCTGTGCGGATTTCCCCGAACAGACCATGGGTAGCCATCAGTTTCTCCATCTTTGGAATAACGGTGGATGCTGATGTGGAGTGCACGAGCTCTACCTCGGGGTATCGTGAGTAGTCATCCACTACCACCACAATGTAGGAGCCATCGGGCAGGCTCCCGAAGTCTGCGCAGACCATCTGCCACTGGGCTGTGGGGCCTTCCTCGGTGATGACCGGTGCTGGGAGATCTGGAGTTCCACTGGCTTGGCAAACAAGGCACCACTTTACAATGTCCTCCACTTGCTGGTCTAGCCACGTGAACCAGACCTTACTCCGGAGTATGTTCTTTGACTTGACAAAGTCCTGGTGGGCTCCATGTGCCAGTGACACAGCCCTGGGCGTCAGGCAGGAGGGCATTACCAGGTGGAACCCTCGCAGTAGACACTCATCGTCACTCATTGAGAGCTTGTTCTGGACGTTGAAGGGATCCTGAAGCCTGGCTTTGGCATTGGTGGTGCGAAAAGCCACCAGACGTTGCACCGGGTACCAGTCACCAGACCCGGTGGCTGCCATAGCAATTTGTAGGCATTCGTCTTGGTTTGTGGCTTCCACCACTTCAGCGAGCAGTATGGGCCGTGGCCTGGCCCGGTCGACCACCAACCGAACATATTCTTCCATTTCTAAAGCCTCTTCGGCGTCCTGGGGGTGGCTAGGCGGACGTGGTGCGACTAAAAGTCCTGCAGGGTTCAGAGTGCCTGGTTGGTACTCCACAATGAAATTTAACTCCTGCAGCTGCAGTATCTACTTTTTGATCCGTAGGGGCGGCTTTGACAAGGATCCTTTGAAGAGGGGAAGAAGAGGCTGATGGTCGGTCACCACGGTAAAGGCCTTACCATAAAGATAGAGGTGGAAGTGTCAACACCCCCAGTGGATGGCGATGGCCTCCTACTCTATCTGGGAGTATTGGTGTTCTGTAGGCGTAAGAGTGCGGCTGGCAAAACCAATAGGGGCCCACTCCCCGCAGTCTTGTTTCTGGGTCAGAACCGTACCTACGCCTATAGGACTGGCATAGACGGCCAGCCACGACTCACGGATCAAAGAACGCTAGTGTGGTGTCTGCAGAGAGGGCATTCTTGGTATCTTGAAAGGCGCGTTCTTGCTGTTCGCCCCAGGTCCACGGGTGGTCAGCTCGGCTGAGCATTCTCAGGGGGCCGGTGAGGTCAGACAGATTTTTCATGATTCGGCCATTGTAAGTGACCATATCAAGAAAACTCCTGACTCCAGAGACAGAGGTTTGAGCCGGGGCCTCTGTGCGGGTCTGGGCCGATCCCGTGTTCCGAGTACTGGTATCCAAAGAAACAGATGTCTCTCTAAAGGAATTCTCACTTCTCTCGGTGCAGCGTCAGCCGTGCTCCTGCAGTCTTGTGAACACCACTCATAGCTTAGCCATGTGATCTTCTAAGGTGGGGGCGTGTACCAGAATGTCATCGCTTACGCTGAGGACTCCTGGGAGCCCTTGCAGGACCCCCTTGATGGTGTGCTGAAACAACTCTGCGGCGCTGGAGATGCCAAAGTTTAGCCCGATATACTTCCAGAGGCCGGTGTGCATGGAGAAGGTGGTTATTGGCCGGGACGTTGGGTGTAGTACAATCTGGTGGTACCCCGACCAAAGGTCCATTTTGGAAAACCACTTGGATCCTGAGAGTTCCCCAATGATGTTGTCTATGGTTGGGGTTAGGTGCCTCGCCCTCTTAATGGCCTGATTGGGCAGACGCATGTCCACACAGATCCGGACAGCTTCAGGCTGTTTGGGCTTCCTCACGACGACAATCGGGGACACCCACGGGGTAGGGCCCGACACCCTTTCGATTATGCCTGCTCGCTCCAAAAGCTGAAGATTCACGCTACACTTTTGGGCGCAGATGGAAAGCCACCCGTCGGTGTCTGAGGGCAATGGGGGCTACAGAGTCATCTATATGGAGCTTGTGGGGCTGTCCCTTCAGGTAGCCAATGCCAGTGAAGATAGAGTAGAACTCTCTCACAAGGTCGCCCAAGCTGCTAGCGTGGACACTGAACACAAAATGCACCAGGTTGAGACTTTGGGCGGTCTGACAGCTGAGTAGGAATCCTGACCCTTCCTGGGATACATAGATCTTGGTTGTTACTTTCATGCTTTCATGGGTGACTTCCGCTTTGAAGACTCCGGCTATCTCTAGTGGGTGTGTGTTTCCAAACGCATAGACTTGCACTCGTGTGGGTTTGAGTGGTGGTGATTTTGGAAGTCAATAATACCCCACGGCGGCCATGAGGTTTATCGAGGCCGCTGTTTCAATCAAAGCTGAGATGGGTAGGCCTTGCAGAAGCACCTGGCATGTAGATAGCCGCCGGCTGCAGACCGCCTGCACAACATGGTCTACTTGGTGGTTGTCGTCCATGTCACTGCCTGACAAGGTGGCTGGAAGGGCAGCTACCGCCCTGGCGACCTTCTTGGGTGTGGCCACTGCCACCTTTGGTGAGGAACGGCAGACTTTTGCAAAGTGATTAAGCTTCCCACATGCGCTGCAGATCTTCCCTTGGGCAGCGCAACCCCCGGGATGTGGCAACGGGCCTCCGCATCATCTGCAGAGTTTGTCCCTCAGCTTTCCTTTTTAGCCTTCGCACCTCACTTTCGATACACCTGTGGTCACTGCATTAACTGGCTCAGTTTTTATCTGGACAGTCGGCGCCTGTTCCATATGCACTGCCCGTGCCTTTGATAGCTCTTGTGAACGTCCGCATGTTTGGCTGTTGCAGGATGCTCTCCCTGAGGTTTGATGAGGAGCACCCTTGGATGAACTGCGACGGAATTTCGTCTTCTTCGTCAGGCAATGTGCACATGCTTGCTAGTTCACACAGGCGCGCATAAAAAATGTTTACTGACTTGGACTTTTGGCGTGCTTGGCGCAGTAAGAAGCGCTCATAGCCCGGGTTCAATGAGGGCTCGAAGTATGCCGTGATCGCTCCTTTCAACATGTCGTACGTGTGAGGTGTTGCTTCTACCAAAGACTTAGGGGGTTATTCTAACTTTGGAGGAGTGTTAATCCGTCCCAAAAGTGACGGTAAAGTGACGGATATACCACCAGCCGTATTACGAGTTCCATAGGATATAATGGACTCGTAATACGGCTGGTGGTAAATCCGTCACTTTTCCGTCACTTTTGGGATGGATTAACACCTCCTCCAAAGTTAGAATAACTCCCTTAGACACTTTGTGAATGTCCACCCTCCTAGATGAAGGAGTAGAGATCTTTTGTGCTCATTTTTGACATCTAAAGCCTCGAAGTAGGTTTCGAAGCGTTCTACCCACGCTTTCCACCTTGCAGCTCCGGTGATGGCAAAAGGCTACAGAGCAGGGATGCTAGCCATGTCGAGGGATGCACTGAATTGTCAGCCTGATTCAGAATGTTGTGCCTCAGAGTCTGTGTCTGGGGAGTGTGGCCTCCTCACCTCAGTCAGCGTAGCTGGTTTCTCCTCAGCTTGCACGCCTCGTATGAGTTCTTCCGATGTAGCTACTGTGCACAGGGACTATTGAGTGCTGGAGCCCCTGTATGCCGGAGGTAGTGCACGTGTGGGGTGTTCACTGTTGTCAAGCAGACCACAGTAGCCAGATGCTGGGCTGCCCACCAAATGCAGCGTGCCAAAAAAGCCACGGGATGTCCAGCAGGGGTGGACCCACTCGGCAGGATTACCTGCTCTGAGCCTCCAGGAGAGCCGCAGGAGGTGCCATGAGGTTGGGGCCTCTCTTGATGGGCCGCCGGCAGCTCGGAGGTGCTCTCTATGCCCTGAGCGTGACCAATGACTCGACTGGGGGCATGTCGGGTCGGGCCGACGTGTCTGGAAGAGGCAGCCAGCAGTCCTGAGGTGTGCCGCGGTGAATCCAGGCACTGAGATGCAGGGGCAAAATTGCCCTGCAGGTCTTCGGCATGGGGCGGTGCAGCTGGTAGGTGGCCCTCCTCGTCGTCATTTGTAAAGTCGCAAGCCACTTATAAAGACATGGACTCAAGCTGCGTTATCAGGTTACCTTTTTTTTCCACTCACTTTACTCTACAGTGCCCTTTCCCGCCTTTGCTCCCAATATATATACATTCCCTTACGTCATAGGAGGACGTGGCCACTCGGGCTATACAAGGGGGAGGGGTGTCCCAAGAAACACCTACGCAGTCTTGCTGAGTGGGGTGACCCATGCCCGGGCCAACACTACAGAGTGGTAACATAGGCCCCTGCCAACACTATAGCACCCCTCCCCCGTTCAGCCCAAGACCTGGAGCAACTGTGAGATATGTTAGTGCCAGCGACCTTTCACCACATTCCTCAAGCAGACCCCACTATTTTGTATTACAGTACAAACCACAAGCGCTGTCCCACTGGAATACTAATTTTTTAATTTTAGATTATTATGACTGTTCACTGCTGTCTGCATGTTGATTCTTTTTTCTCGTTTCGTTACTTGTTGGGGGACTGAGTGACAATTTAGGCAGTATCACTACTCGTTTATCTGAAGGAAAAAATCTAATAATATATGGCTTTAAAAAACTGAGCGTATTAGAAGTGCATATGTGTTAACATTAGAAAGGTAAAATGCCAATGGTCAAACATGCATATATGAAAAAATAAGTGAAATAAAATGATGTAAATAAAATAGTAGCCAGTAGGTGGCAATATGTACTCAAAAATAAGAGGTAGGCAACACAGACTAGTGATATTTACTTGAAAAGAAGAACATAATTGACTTAGCAAGGACAAATTACATTCATTTTAGTGTAAACAATGGCTTTTATAATGTCTCAGCCTTACAGTGGAGTTTTGAAGCTAATCAGACCACTTTATGGTACAAAGTAAATTTGCTTGTTCAGACCAGTGGTGCACAACATGTGAAAATTCTAATTCACACCTTGAAAGCTAAACCTTCTATTGTGAAACTTATAGTAATACAAATTAGGATGCATGGTTGTTAGTGGTGTAGAATTGTGGTTCCCTGCCAAGGGTGCCCAACAGGCAGTGTGCATCTAGTATCCCCTTAGATTTATGACCCTTGTGTCAAACTAATCTAGAATGTGCACAAAAGGCAAGGATTGTCCTTGAAATGAGCAAGGATCTGGAATAGTCCTGTGACCTTGAGGAGTGCACCAATCGTGCCCTCTGACAGATCACTGTCCTTTTCACAGATTTAGTATATAAAGCGGTGAGGGCAATACAGCATGTTTTTCATCTGTCATTGAGTGGAGGCCTGCTACAGGCTCACTCATGGAAATGTCTGCTTGCACGTGCATTACCAATTCCCAGCACTAAGCATTCCAGGTGTATGTTGTGGATATTTGTGTGTGAAGCCTGCATAGTATATGAATGATGTACATGAGTGAGCCAGTGTATGGCAAGCCTGTGGGATGCATTTTAGACACACCAGCCTGGCCTCTGTATGTCTCAAGCATTTGATCTCTTTCTGGGAAACCTGTATACCTGTGCTAAAGCACCTACAAGCCTGCCTGTCGGCTTGGAGTGACAGAGCCTGTCAAAACTGCAGATGGAGTGGCTGTCCAAGAGGAGCGAGGTGTAGCATGTCCACAGTGTCTGTGGGACAACAAGAAAAAGAATTCTGAGGACAGAAATCTGTGGACTCCTATATTGGTCAGCCTGCAGTCTCTCCATGGTGGTTCTGGGTGGAAACCACAAAGATTGAGAACGTTATTGCCAAGGTGTGGCAGGAGCCATGATGGTGAATTAAGATAATCGGCCTGTGTAAGGCCGCTCAGTCACTTGAGTATTAACCTGTGCATGGTTGCATCAGCACCAAAACTTGGCCTGTGCAGGACTTCAATGATTGGCCCATGCAGGGCCTCAACTACATGAAACAAACCTGGACTACTGACTCTACAGGACAGGCTGCCCAGCAACCACTGAGGGACACATAAATGGAGCTGCCAGATGGCACACCACTTCCCAAAAGTGAGGGGGTGCCAGAACGCTTAGGAAGAAGCAAGGTGGCTGGCCGGAGGACTGATCCACTGTATGTGGTAAAAAAAAAAAAAAAAAGAAAAAATAAACTTAAGATTGGGCCATAAGAAACCAAGTGCAAGTTGTGAGAACTACACCTGACCTCTAATCACACTAATGTGTCTTGCCCTGAGGGAGGGACCATATAGACAATGGAAGGATTCTGGAAACATAGCAGACAGAGACAGCACTGTTTGATAGAGTCTGGGGACACTAAACTGTATTCGGTTATGTTAATGTTTATTATTACTCTATAGTGTCCATTAAAGTACTTTGATAGGCACAGGGTTGGGCAATAGTTTATTGCGCTGTTGTGTGATTGTTGAGCTCTGCGCTGGAGCACCCCACACTACCTCCCTGATAGGGCTATGACTGCTCGCCATTGTACCGGAGGGTAATGAAAAAGGGGCTTTAAAGGAAGGGAACAGCAGGGAGAGGTGAGGAAAGATATAACAGAGCAAGTTGTGGGGCTAAGGTTGAAAGAATCTGTTAGGAAAAGATGCAGGACTTGAAAAGAAATGGATGGCCAAAAACGGGTGGTATAGCAAGGACTGAACTGTGGAGGGGTGGGAGTGCAACAGACAAGTTGAAGGGAAGAAAATAAACATGACTACTGTAAGGGGGTATAGAGAGGAAGGGGGAAAAACAATGGAAATTGGTATGTGATAAAGGGATAAAAGAAGAGCGGAAAGGAGTGGGAGAGCAAGGCTACAGCTGTGGATGGACAGATGAGCAATAAATAAGTAGAATAGCAGAGAATAAACACCGGTAACTGGGTAATGGAATGGTGGATGGTACGATACAGAGAAGAGGAGAAGGGACCGGGGAGTAAAGGTGAAAGTAATTAGTGATGAACATTGCACATTACATGGCAAACGCAACCTAAGACTGAGATGCAGTAACAAACAAATTGATTGCTATTAGATTATGCTAGAAAGTAATGGAGGAGCAATATGAGTGTGAGGAAATTAAAACTAACAGGCTTGGGGGAGGGAAGCGGGGGAGAAAAGCAGGAAGTGAAAGATAAACATAAAACAATGGAATGAGGAGCAGGGAGAAATGTAAAAAAACAGAGACAAGCAGACAAACAGGGGTGAGTTAGACAAGATGGAAAGAGTGTTTAAGCAACATAGGAGTGGAAGAAAACATAAAAACAATGGAGTCTGAAGGAACATAGCAGACAAATCGGGGGTGGAGGGAAGCAACACAGTATGTTTGTATAGGGATATGCAGCATGCGAGAAGAGAGCAGGAAAACACATTTATTCCACAGTGTACAGAAAGCAAATGAGGGAAGAAAAGCAGTTTCCAGAACTTATAAAGTGAAAGGACATAAGTCATCAAATCAAAAGGATGGTAATGCTCCAGAGGTGTACGAGAAATACAAGAAGTGGAAGACAATCCATCCGATTAAGAGCAAGAATATCAGATTAACCAGAAAGCCAATTAATGATAAGCAATAGACAGGTCCAAATTTCACTGTTAGCTTCGGTATGGTCCACAATTGGTCTTTTGACAACAGACAGCTAAAATCTGACTGTGGGAGAAACCTAAATACTGAGAGGAAAAATAAAACAAAACTACATTGAACCACTTGGTCAAAGAAAGAGCGGAGCAGTGCATGAAACGCAAATTTAAAATGACAATTTCCAGATGTGCAATAGAAATTCGACAACCCCTCATTTCTGTTGATGGGACTGCATGCTGGGACAATACCCTGAGGAGCTCTTGCCATTCTTTGTATAGGAATGTGACTGTGCAACCCATAAAAAAACGTAACAAGAAGCAATCACATCTGCTGAGGCTGGGAAAGACACTGCCTATCACAAACGGGAACAGGTAGTTAGACTGTATCTGAAAAGAGGGCCAAGACCAGCAAATGTAGTTGGTCATGTACCTGTGAGTCGTGGCCAGCATAAACAAAGATACTGGCAAAAAAGACTGGGTGATATGTATTTTAGTGGGAGGATCAAATGGTAAATCTTAGTAGATAGACATACAAAATAAAATGGTGTGCAGCCCTATACATTGACCATAGGAAATGTATTGGACCTAAGAGCCCCGACTAATGTTCTAAGTGGTTCCAGTATATATGTTATTAAATTACATATTGCTATATTTTTCAGGACTGTGTGCAATCAATATTTTATCTCTGATTATTTACAGTGGGGTAGAGTCATCTGGTATGCACGTTGCTATTGCAGTAGTCCCAGTTATACAAGTTGTCATGGATGTGGTACTAGTACCACCCTAACTGATGGTTAAACAGGAAACATCCTGGACAACGATGTTTCAACGACTGCTTACCTGAACAACGATTCTTAAACAATGAAAAAGATTCTACAATGAAGAACTGAACAATTACTCCCTAAACAACGATTTTGTCTGAATAACGATTGCCTGAACCATGAATTTTAAGGTACGTTTTTGTAAATTAATTTATGGTTTATTTATAAGTTGTTTAGATTTTTTTTAAAGTGTTTTATGTATATATATATATATATATATATATATATATACACACACACACACACATAGATCTGATCTTTATATACACAATGAGTAATTATTTTTAATACTAAAGTATTTTTTTGTTTCATTACTTTTGGTAATTATTTAATTTAAGAATTTGGTTTAATTTCATAATACATAATTTTGGGGATTTTTTGGAGGGGCTTTATAATCAATAGTTATATTTTTGGGGTGTTTAATACAATAAAGGTGAGTGGAAAATTGTTGCACTTTTTAGTGATGGGATGTCAGGGATACAGGGGTAATGGGTGGGGGAGAGTATTAATAGTTAAGTATTAATTGTATTACTTGAGTATTTTTATTTTTATTTTTTAAATAGGAGTATTAATATTCCAGTGTTAATTTTATTACTGTCGTTTATGATTTTGTTTAATTGATTTTTTTGGTTATATAATTATGTACAAGATATTTCTGAAAAACGTATTTATGAGATATTCTGCAATTTGTTGGTTAAGGTTTGTGAAATGTATTTATTTTAAAAATTAGTTATTTTGAGGTTTGTTTCTGGGAACAGCATTATTACTAGGTTTTTTTTGGGGGGGGTAACTTTTTTGGGGTATAAAACTAAAATTATATTAAAATACAGAGGAATAAGGGGTGGGATACATGTGATGCAGGGATTATGGGTGGGGAAGTGTATTAATACTCAGGTATTAATTTTAATACCAGAGTATTTTTCATAATTCTGTTTAAATCTCATGTTATTTTTGTTTTGTAATTTTCTTTTATAGTGTTTGGTATTTAAATACATTTTCAAATATTAAAATACTTTTAAAAAAAATTTGCTTTGAATTGTGATTTTGTTTTTTAAATGACAGATCATCAATTGTACAATCTGAGTTTTCTATTTTTGTTTTTGGGGGGGTTGTTATGTAATATAAAGCATAAATGATTTGCTGCACTTTTATTTAGGGACAGGATAGTGTGGATTTAGGGATATTGGGTGGGGAGCGTATTAATACTCATGTATTAATTTTAATACTTGTGTATGAATTGTTTTAAATTTGTATTTATTTTATTTTGCTTTAAAAATTATTTGTGGATTTTTCTGAAAGCAAAATAGTTATGTATTACTATAATATGTAATTATATATTTGGAATGAAACTTTAAAACTAATATAAACAGGCTTAATACATTAACGGTGTATTATTTGCAGATAAACATTTATTTTCTTTAAAAAAAAAAAAAAAATTATAACAGGTAATACTATTGATAATTTTTTTTTTTATAATTCTTTCTTATATCTTCAATTTAGCATTTACATTATTTTCTTTCTTTGAAATCTGGAAATAAATTGTAATAAAAACATTTATACGTATGTATTATGGATTTTATAATATTAGTAATTGCGCAATCAAATTAACAGTTTTATTTAAAAATAAACGTTTTTTTTTCATTTTATTAAAATTAAAAAAAATCACAGAACTTAGATTTTGCATTTTTTTACTATACATATATTTTAGAACATTTTTTGAACCACTAAACATTTTATTTGTGTGCAAACATTTTTTTTTAATTTAAAAACACATTTTTCAGATTTTTTTATAAACGTTTATTATTAATTAAAAATCCCATCTCTCTCTACAGTATTTTAAAAATGCAAAAAAAAATGTTATTCATAAAATATTATTTTTTTTACATATTTTTTTTAAAAAATGTACACATTTATTTACATTTTTGTAACCATTTTCAGTGGTACTTTGCGCTGTTTTCCATTGTTTCCTAAGAGGAAAATAGTCCTTTTCTATTTTTACATTTTTCCTCCGTTAATGTGGTTTGACGTCTGTTTGTTTAGTTGGTGGAGCGTTGCGGTCAAGATTGGATGCAAGCAGAGATCTTGGTCGGGTAAGTTTAATTTAAAATGTTTTAAGAGTATGTTCATGGGTATAGTTACTGTAGAGAGAGATGGGAGGTAGTTCTAAGGTAGGGAGTAGCTTTTCGAAGTTATGTATGTTTCTAAAGTTTATTTTTTATTCTCGTATAGGTTTGTTTAGATATTGATTCGGTTATAAATTTCTTTTGCAGTTAGCGTTATTTAAACAATTGTACTGCTGTTTTTATTTTTTTTAAATGTGCTATTCTTTTTGTACTTGATGGCTTTTCGGATTGTACGTTTTTTTTAATTGTTAGCCATATTTTAAAAACCTTTGTGTTTCCATATGTTTGTAATATCATTCTGTTTCATCACATTTTCATGTCTTTTTACAGTTTTGTTGTAAGGTTGTGGTTTTAAGGCATTGTTTTGAATCACGTTTTTTCTTTTTTTTTATAATAATATTGGGCAGGTGAGATAATTTGTAGTTTGGAAAAATGTTTTTCATTTTTTTTTTTTTAGTAAAGTTTTTTTTCTTCATCCATTTTGTATGTCTAATTTTAATTACTTTCAGGATGAATATATTTTTTTTCCAGTGTGAAATGTTTTTTCTACATCCATATGGAAGAATAACTACTGCAAAAGAAGCACGGATGCTGTCATTATCTGGTAAAGACATGAAAACTGCTAAAGGTAGGAATAATTTAGTTTAAAAATAATTTCAAAATATTCAATTTAATTCATGTTGTATTTTAAAATGGCAAGTAATGGTGATGTAGGTTAGAATTAGTTAGAAATTTAGTATATATGCCAGACTGTCAAGGTAGTCCGAAGCCACCATTAAAGAAAATTCTTGTATTTTACCCAATATTTTTTCAAACTTTTTTTTACTTTTTGTGTGGTGCGTGAGTTCAGGCTACCTGCAAGTGAATGAGCAAGTCTAATTTCTTGGAAACTTTGCTCCTTCTTCAAAATTTCCTTTAAATGATACAGGTTTGGGTGGGGTTTTCAAATTGCTTTGTTGAAGGAGTTGTGCCATCCCTCAATGGCATTATTAGTCTTTGCACCACTCTCTAAGCAGGTCATTTAGCAGTTCCACCACTCTATTGGAAATCTTGGTTTTCTTCTGCGACCTGATCTGCTTAAGTGACCAATCCAGGTTTCCTTGAAGTAATTTAGTAATGGTGCCAATTTGTCCTCATTTGCTGCAAAATAGTTTGAATCTGTGATGCATGTATAATATTAATCTACTTCTTCAAGTGGTGCAAAGCATAATGCTGTTAGTTTTCTTAATTCGAACTGTAATATGCAGTTTGAGAAATATTCCCTACACAAGGATGACTTTTGTATTCTAAGCTAATATGCCTGTGAAAAGTGAAAAAAGCGTCTTTGATTGTGTGTTTCTGGATATAACTTACTTATTGTATTAATCATTGACAGTTCAAAATCTATTATTACTTTTCTAGGTCTTTTATTCAGTGAAAGTAGAAGAATGTTTGTCAGGTAACAATGCATACACTAGGGGGTGTTTTTTTTGTAGCATGAATGGTGTAAATTTGAGTGAATGGATGGGGTGTAGATTTAAATGTTCCATCCATCATCCAAATTTCACTATTCTCTAGGATAAGCAAGTTACGAGTTGTGCTAACTATTATGATTCTCTTATGAGGGTTATCATTGTCATGCAAGAGAAAAGGTAAGTATTCATTTGGGGAGGTGGGGGGTGTTAATTTCTTCCTCGGCTTGTGGTGTTCCATATTGGGGATTACTTGCCAGTTTTTCACGTTGAAACATCAGTCTCAGATTTGGTATTGAAGGCATGCTACCTGCAACCTGTACGGAAATATTTCAGGCTACTTCCCTTAGTACCTGCCCGCAGGAATCATTGGAGGTGTGCGCAAAATGTTTAATTTTCTGTACATTTTCTCTCACTTTTTCCATTGCCGAGGCAGAGTGGTTATGTTCTGTTGTCCTAACCTCAGCATCTTCCAAAGTAACAGCTTCGTCTCTGCATGTGAATAGATGTTTTGCACACACCTCCAATGGCTCCCGAGTTCAACAACTCTATCTCTGCAATAAAGATATCATTCATATTTTAAAAGCTGGTGTCCTGTGCGTGAGGTGACGTAGCTTGCTTCACTATGTGACGCCACTGTTTCAAAAACTGTAAGGAATACAAAAAGAAAATTATTAAATATATGCAGAATTAGAATGATAACTGTCCGGTGGAGTTGGATTAGTAATTGTGGCCCCTAGTCACTGTCCAGCACCTGCCCTGAAGTAAGTACCCGGCGGAGATAGAAGATTAAATTTGCCCCTACTCACTGTCCAGCACCTGCCCTGAGGTAAGGACCCGGTGGAGTTGGAACAATAAATATGCCCCTTTCTCACTGTCCAGCACATGCCCTCAGGTAAGTACCTGGCAGAGTTAGAATAGCAAATTTGCCCCTTACTCAATGTCCAACACATGCCCTGAGGTAAAGTACCCAGCGGAGTTAGAATTGTAACTTCCCCCCCATTCACTGCCCACCACCTGCCCTGAGTTAAATACTCAGCAGAGTTAGAATAGTAACTCTGCTTCCCACTCACTGCCCTCTACCTGCCCTGAGGTAAGTACTTGGCAGAGTTTGAATAGTAACTTTGCTCCCCGTTCCCTGTCCACCACCTGCCCTGAGGTAAGTACCTGGTGGAGTTGAAATAGTAAATTGGCCCCTACTCACTGTCCAGCACCTGCCCTGAGGTAAGTACCTTGTGGAGTTAGAATAGTATTTTGCCCCCAGTCACTGTCCAGCACCTGCCCTGAGAAGTATCCATTGGAGTTAGAATAGTAATTTTACCCCTACTCACTGTCCAGCACCTGCCCTGAGGTAAGTACCCAGCAGACTTGGATTAGAAAATTTGCCACTACTCACTGTCCAGCACCTGCCCTCAGGTAAGTACCAGGTGGAGTTGGAATAGTAATGTTTCCACGAGTCACAGTCCAGCACCTGACCTAAGATAAGTAGACGGTGAAGTTAGAATAGTAATTTTGCCCTCTCATTACTGTCCAGCACTTGCCCTGACATTAGTACCCAGTAGAATCAAAATATTACATTTTCCCCCTGGTTACTGTTCAGCACCTCCCTTGCAGTAAGTACCAAGCAGAGTTAGAATTTGTAATTTTTCCCCCTGGTTGCTATCCTGCACCTGCTCTGAGGTAAGTACCTAGTGAGGTTTGAATAGTGATTTTGTCCTCTGGTTACAGTCCAGCACCTGACTAGAGGTAAGTAACCAGCGGAGTTAGAGTCGTAATTTTGTCCTATGGTCACTGTCCAGCACTTGCCCTGAGGTAAGTTCTCTGCAGAGTTAGAATACTAATTTTGGTCTCTAGTTATTGTCCTGTACCTGCCCTGAGGTATGTACCAAGCGGAGTTTGAATACTAAATTTTCCTCCTTGTCCCTGTCTAGCACCTGTCCTGAGGTAAGTACCAAGCGGACTTTGAATTCTAATCAGTAGATTAAATAAATTTCATTTTTACTAGTCTACTCATGAATGAAATCCCATTGGAGTACTAATACTAATCTTGACATTTTTTAACACGTTTTAAAACATTCTATTCTAAGTTTTTTTTTTTTTTATCATTTACCTTTTATTGATAAGGTGTTCTTTTCTTAATGTTAACAGTCCTCAATACTCTTAAAAGATCTCTGTAAATATTTTTTTTTAAAAAGTAAATTACTTGTTCTTTTTATTTTTTCCTGCTCTGTTTCTAGATATATAGTATTATTATTTTACCTTCTTTAGTCAGTAGATGGCACTGTTGACCACGATATAAATCTCTCTTTTTCCGTACTCCTATATACGTCTTCTCTCTAAGGTGTTCTGTGTGACATTGAACACAAAATGGTGGATGGTTCTTTATATATAAGTTTTCTAGGGGAATATCATAAACTGAGACAAAATATGTTTTGGGTATGTTTTTTCCTTCTGATCGTATTTCTGACTGAACTTATATTTATTTGTTATGTCTTTTTATGTGTTTTTTTTTCATATGCTTCAGCTGCTTGAGGTTGCTTGGTAAAGGGAAGAAATACTTCTACAGTAGTGTAGAAACTGTTGTAGAACTAAGTTATTGATGCAGTAACAAAATTCTCTTCATTTTGAGTTTGATTTTACTATTTAATCCCCTGGGTGCCTGGGGCGAGCTGGTCTCGTCCCAGGCACATGGTTCCTGGGTGCCTGGGACGAGACCAGCTCGTCCTGCAGCCGGCCCACGGGGGGAGTCCCAGTTGGGGATGGAAGGGGAATCGCTTTCCCTTCCATCCCTGACCCCCCCGGTGACATCTGATGACGCCAGCGAGCAAATCGCGCGCTGACCTCAACAGAGGTTACCTCCGAGCACGCTGGAAAGCATGCTTCCAATGCGATCTCGGAAGAGAAATGCAAAATGCAAAAGCATTTCTCTTCCCACCGAGAGGTGGTGCGGGAGAGACATGAAAGGGAAGGAAAGACCTTTCCTTTCCTTTCATGTCTCTCAGCATTTCTGCTGCCCGAACAAGATGCAATCGGGCAGCAGAAATGCCCACTAGACACCAGTGAATTTTTGGGGGGATATATTTCAATAAGGGGAGCAGCCCTTTGGGCAAGGCCGCTCCCCAGGGGGCCAAATCATTTTAGGCCATTTCTGCCCCCACTGGGGCAGATCGGCCTGATATAATTTGGCCGATCTGCCCCCGGGGGGAGAAAACCCCTAGACACCAGGGATATTTATTTTTGTTTATTTTTTTATGTGTTGGGAGCGACCCCTTAGGCAAGGGTCGGTCCCAGGGGGGCCAAATTATTTTTAGGCCATTTTTTCCCGACACAGGGAAACTTTGTTTTTAGCATACTTACGCATAATGGGAACGGCCCCTTGGGCAAGGGACGCTCCCCAGCATGCCAAATCATTTTGAAGACATTTCCAACCCCCTGGGGCAGATCTGCCTAATGTAACCCCCTTGACACCAGGGATATATATTTTTTTTATTTACTTTGTTTTTATGTATGGGGAGCAACCCTTTAGGCAAAGGTCGCTCCCCTGGGGGGCAAATTGTATTTAGGCCATTTCTGCCCCCTTGGGGGCAGATAGGCCTATTTTTGTTAGGCTAATATGCCCCCAAGGGGGGAAGAAACCACTAGACACCAGGGATTGGTGTGTGTGTGTATGTGTATGTGTGTGTTTTGTTTGGGGGGGGGTGGCAGCCCCTTGGGAAAGGGTCGCTCCCCATGGGGGCACATTACTGTTGGCCATATCTGCTCCCAAGGAAGCCCACCATAGACCAGGGAAGATTTGTTTACAAAATAAGAGGGTGGGGGTGTGGCCATACCCCCACCCCAAATAAATGGGGCCAAAGTTGTTCTGCCCACCAGTGGTTAGATTGGGCAATTACCTCCGGTCCACACCCTTGGGTTGGGGGGGCAGATTGGCCTATTTTTGTAAGGCTCATCCCCCCCAGGGCAGAAACCCCAGCAGACACCCGGGAAGAATTTGTTTTAAAAAAAAGAAGGGTAATAAATAAATGGGGACAAAGTTATTCTGCCCACCAGTAGGCAGATGGGGAAATTACCCCTGATCCACTTCCTGGGAAAAAAAAGCCTACTAGGTGCCAGGGAATAAAAAAAAAAATGTAGGGTGGTGGCTACCAACCAGTATGGGCCTGGTTATGCCCCCACCCAACTGAAGGGGGTAACAGTCTTTCAGCTCTCCCCTGCACACTAAAACATCTTATCCCACGGCAAGCAAGAGGACATTTGATTATTTTGGGTTTTGGTTTCACATTTGGGCCATGAGAGCTTGGTAACTCTCAAAATCCTCCCACTTGGAATGGTGAGGTCTGAATTTTTTTGACTTTGGGGCGCTGCCATGTAGAAAAATCCACAAGACCAAGACACATCTGAAAACTAAACATCTGGGTGAGTCCAGGGTGGTGTGCTTCACATGCACCGGCACCATTTTCTTACACACTATGTCCTGCAAACCTCCAACTTTGCTGGAAATCACACATTTTGCCCACATTTTTGTGATGGAACCTTCCGGAATCTGCAGGAATCCACAAAATTCCTAGCACCCAACATTGTCTCATCTATACCGATAAAAATTCTGCTGCACTTGTCAGTCTAAAAATGTTTTTTTTCAAACTGCCCTTTTGGACCCGCTTTGGTTCCCCCTCAATTTCGACATGTTTTTGGCTCTTCCCTGTCACAGGCACTTGGCCCACCTACACAAGGGAGGTATCATTTTTACCTGGAGACTGATGGGAACGTTGGGTGGTAGGAAATTGGTCCTGGTGATCCCACACAGAAATGTGGGGTATAAAAAGTGATTTTTTAATCTAAATTTGAAGTTTGCTGAGGATTCTGGGTAAGAAAACATTGGGGGTTCCACGCAAGTCACACCTCCCTGGACTCCCTCGGGTGTCTAGTTTTCAGAAATGCCTTGGTTTGGTAGGTTTCCCTAGATGGCTGCTGAGCCCAGGACCAAAAAAAGAAGGTGCCCCCACCCCCCACAAAAACAGGTTGTTTTCTATTTGATAATTTTGATGTGTCCAGATAGTGTTTCAGGGCATTTGCTATCACGAGCACTAGGCTTACCCACTCAAGTGAGGTGCAATTTTTATCGGAAGACTTGGGGGGAACGCTGGGTGGAAGGAAATTTGTGGCTCGTCTCAGATTCCAGAACTTTCTGTCACCGAAATGTGAGGAAAAGGTGCTTTTTTGGCCAAATTATGAGGTTTGCAAAGTAACAGAACCTGGTGAGAGCCCCACAATCACCACATCTTGGATTTCCCTAGGTGTCTAGTTTTCACACATGCGCAGGTTTGGTAGGTTTCCCTAGGTGCCGGCTGAGCTAGAGGCCAAAATCTACAGCTAGGCACTTTGCAAAAAACACGTCAGATTTCAATGTAAAAATGTGATGTGTCCATGTTGCGTTTCCTGTCTCGCGCATTAGGCCTACCCACGCAAGTAAGGTACCATTTTTATCGGGAGACTTGGGGAAACATGGAATAGCAAAACAAGTTTTATTGCCCCTTGTCTTTCTCTACATTTTTTCCTTCCAAATGTAACTGTGTAAAAAAAGACGCCTATTTGAGAAATGCCCTGTAATTCACATGCTAGTATGGGCATCCCGGAATTCAGAGATGTGCAAATAACCACTGCTTCTCAACACCTTATCTTGTGCCCATTTTGGAAATACAAAGGTTTTTCTTGATACCTATTTTTCACTCTTTATATTTCAGCAAATTAATTGCTGTATATCCGGTATAGAATAAAAACCAGTTGAAAGGTGCAGCTCATTTAGTGGCTCTGGGTACCTAGGGTTCTTGATGAACCTACAAGCCCTATATATTCCCACAAGCAGAAGAGTCCAGCAGACGTAACAGTATGTTGCTTTAAAAAATCGGACATCGCAAGAAAAAGTTACAGAGTAAAACGCGGAGAAAAATTGCTGTTTTTTTCACTTCAATTTCAATATTTTTTTATTTTAGCTGTTATTTTCTGTAGGAAACCCTTGTAGGATCTACACAAATTACCCCTTGCTTAATTCAGAATTTTTTCTACTTTTCAGAAATTTTTAGCTGTCTGGGATCCAGCATTGGTTTGACGCCCATTTCTGTCACTAACTGGAAGGAAGCTGAAAGCACAAAAAAAAGTACAAATGGGGTATGTCCCAGTAAAATGCCAAAATTGTGTTGAAAAATTGGGTTTTCTGATTCAAGTCGTTCTGTTCCTGAAGGCTGGGAAGATGGTGATTTTAGCACCGCAAACACTTTGTTGATGCCATTTTCAGGGAAAAAATAACACAAGCCTTCTTCTGCAGCCCTTTTCTCCCCATTTTTTTGAAAAAACGAAATTTTCACTGTATTTTTTCAAATTTCTTGGTCTCTGTGGTATTGTGTTAAGAATAAGTAAAGAAAAAATAACTTTCATGTATTTAAAATGTATCATATTACTGGTGTAATTGTATTTCATTGTTTTGCACTTTGTTTATTTGTAACATGTTATTTGGTTTCTTCCGGCCGCCCCTGCTCCATCAATGGGACTGCTTGGAATGTTGGAATGACAGTTGGTGAAGGAGCAGAGCAGGAGTGGCTGGGGTTTCCTTTTCTTCGTTGAGAATTATTTTTCAATAAATACGGATTACTGTTTTCCTGGTTTCCTGCATTGAAATTACTTCAGTCTCCTTCAGGGGAATCCACAAAGTCTGGGTACCTCTAGAATCCTCTAGAATCCCTAGGATGTTGGAAAAAAAGGATGCAAATTTGGCGTGGGGTAGCTTATGTGGACAAAATGTTATAAGGCCAAAGCGCGAACTGCCCCAAGTAGCCAAAAAAAAGCCTGGCACCTGAGGGGGGAAAAGGCCTAGTAGCGAAGGGGTTTAATCCGTTTTATTTATGTTATTTTTTTTATTTATATTTTAGCAAAGCTGTTTTCAATTTCTGCTACGCTTTGAAATGTTTTTTAACCAATTTATCAAACTTTTTATTTTTGCCATTTTTGAAATTTACAGTTATTGTAGTGGTTTAGGTATGCGTGGTAATTGGTTTTGTTGTTTAGGTGTGTTCTTTTTGTGTCTTTTTTCGTTTTTTAGGCTTCATTGTTGAAAACGTCGTTCAGGCTTTTTCGTTGTTTAGCAGTCAGGGTTTATGCTTTCGTTGTTTAGGACCTAGTTGTTCCGTCATATATTCATTTTAAACATTACGTTTTACAACAAGCTAATTCAGAACAGGTCTAATGCACCCAATCAACTCTTCACACTGCAATGTCTCACTTTAACTCAAAACTGTATGGTCATATGTCCTGCCGTTTTAAAAAAAAGTATTTACCATTCAGCACAAAACTGATACCTACAATAATTTTCTACTCTAGATCTATGATTTCAATTTCTGCCTTCTATCAGCTTGAGTGTAACTTCTACTAAATCATCAAAAAATGAACTAAGCGTACCTCAATGTATCTGGATGTGAAGCATCACTGCTGAACAAATAATCAGCATTTAGATGATTTGTGATTACTCCTCCCTCGTTCACTGTAATACAAGAGACAAAAGACAGGCGTTCATACGGTCACCACGTTTAACATTTAAAATGTGCTAATAGTATCCAAGCAAAAGCCTACCCAACATTCTTAGAGCATAAATTCGACAAGTAATTTGTTATGCAATTTTATTCCAGTCAGAAAGATGGGTCTCTCTTAATGCTTACCTTATTCATAACTACCAACAGGCCTTTGTGAGCTGACGTTAAGTTCCTACTAAGCACAAGACCGGATAGTTTTATCATTCAGAGGAGAATGTACCCTGTACTCTCTGAGCCCAGGCAACAAGTGAAGTCCTCGAAAGGTTGGAGAGAGAGGAGTAATCTAGTTTTTTTTTTTTATTGTAAAATTATATGAAATAATATAATGGATCTTCAACCGACAACTGAGAAAACGTTTCCCAAGAGAATATAAATACAGATAATCTAAAATCTCAACCCATGGCATATTTGGTATCACCCTTTTCTCCATGCATCAAGGGATTTTTTGAGAAAACATGTCTGAAGTTCTCCAAAGTAACGTTGAATTGAATACAATGGTAGAGGGCAGTTCATGCAGCCAGGCAGCGTTATTTTAAAAACTACTGCTCTTCCAGAAAAGCCTATTAAAGCCCAGCCCAAGCCATATCTACAGAAAAAAACAGAAGCTCAACAAAAACCCCTTTTATACAGATTTAAAATAAGCGGATTGTTAAAATTAGTACTCCAAATATACAACTGGGCTGATAACAGGATTTCCACATGTACACTTACCACTAATATTTTTGTAAGTGCCTATGAGGATTATATTAATGTGTATTAAAGCTTTTTTTGCACCTTTCATCTAATAAAAAATCCTGTCCTCAATTGTAAATACAATTTTTTCTTAGTGTGTTAAAAGGAGGAAATGGTTCTAAGAGCAGGCAACATACTGCCTCCTTAAAGCAAAACATTGGAGGTAGTAGACTGAGAGGACGGAATGGAAATGAGCTCAGAAAACTACAGACCAATTCACAAATAAATCATACACATTTGGATGAGTAGGTATATACCAGCTCATTCCAGAGATTTACAACTTTGCACTTGATTCACAGAAATCCCAAGCATGGGTGAAAGTTCTATGCCAGTTTCAGAATTTGTGCACCAAGATTCCTACTACTCAGATTATTTCTAGTGTATGCTAGAGTATCCTAACCCAACACATGTGGAGTCACTATTTACTATCTAAGAAGACAACTCAAACAAATAGATATGCCATTATTCTTAATTACTTTATTGTAGGGCAGGTAGAAGAAAAGGAGAAACAAGTATATTGAATTGTGCAGCAATAGCTGCGAGACACATTCACACTTACCACTCTTCATAACATACCAATGAGATTGGGTTGATGTCATTAATGATATATAGCATATCAAAATACACCATGGTAAGAGTACAGAGCCAACAGGAAATAGTATCTCAGTCCTGAATTGGGAGGCACTCCACATGCATTGTGCTGTTAAACCGCTATATGGAATCTCTTGCTTTGTAAATACCTGTCAATGAAGGGGCAACAACAATTGTTTGGCTGTCATCCATCAATTGATGTGACACATATGCCTACAACCGAAATCCAATAAAACTGAGCTATTTTTTGATTCCAGGGAAAATGTCTTGTTGCCTCATTGAGTAGCGGCTGCCATATCATCTGCTACCAACATTCTACTAAATAGGGGGTGTCACTGAAGATGTGGGTCAGCACAACAGCTAGGTATCACTTCCTCCTCAGGAAGGTCTTTCATTTCTTTTCAAAGGTTTACCATCTTTCTACTGTCTCCTTATGCATTCTCTATTTTTTTATTTATTTCCAAAAGCAAAAAGAAGCAATAATAGTGTGCATGACTTCAGACAAAGAGCTAGCAATGGCGTCATTATATATTCAATGTAACCACAGAATTGTCATCATACAAACAATTCCTTTCAACATTATCAGCCATATCAGTCAAAACAGAGGCATCAAGTGAGCAGGCAACTGAATATTTGGGAACAGAAGCCTAAAGGACCCTCCCCCAACAGGGCCTGACACCTGCATCAAAGCAGCGCTTTCCACTCTTGGTATCCCCAAGGGTGCATTGGAGACAGAAGCAGCAGAAAGAGACAACCGTCGCTCCGCTAAGGCTATTACTGCCAGTACTGTCAATAAGGCGCCTGGGCCAAATAGAGCCACAATGGATCTATATAAAACCAACCTTGATTTTTGGGCTCCCCTGATTACTCGTTCTAGTAGGAGGGCATGTATAAAAACACCTTGCCACAGTCCTGGCAAACTGCAGTCACAGTGCCAGTTTTTAAATAAAGGCGATAAGGGATGATACAGGTGTTACCTTCCCATTTCTCTTTTAGACTCCACACTGAAGACTGTACGGAGGATAATGTTTAGTAGGCTGGTTACTTGGGTTGAGGACAAGGGAGTCTTCTTGAAACTGCAGTGTGGGTTTCATGCTGGTTTGGGGACTCTGGAACAATGTCTCAACCTTCATCTGGTGGAGATAAGTAAATTTACAGTATAGTCCCATCATCTTAGCCTTTAGGGAGTACGCCTGTACATTTGACATTGTGGTAAGGTCTCTTGTGGTACAAGCTGGAGGCTTTGGGGGTTGAAAAGGAACTCCCTGATTTGGGGATAATTGGGAGTGTAGGGATTCTTTTAGTTTAGGGCGGTAAGGTATAACAAGGTTGGGTGCTTGCACCCAGTCGCTTCTGACTGTATGTCATGGGACTAGAGGAGGCCCTAATGACCAGAACTGTAAGATGCCCCAGTGATAAAAAAAAAAGCTTCCTATCTCTGCATTAACTTATGCCGAAGATGCAGTCTTGCTTTCAAGAACCGCCACAGGGACTAAAATCCTTAATAGATAATTGCATTAAATTCATGGCTGAATTGAAGTTGGTCGTTAAGCCAAGCAAAACCTTTGAAATGGCATGTAGCCAAGGTAGAGCATAAATGAGGCAATTATTTGTAGGTCAGAATCCCACATTTAGAGTGTGTGAGTTCTATTTTGGGGGGCTACTTTCGACTCATCAGGATCCTGGTCCCCTTGCATTTCTACGGCAGGAAACGTTTTATATGAAGAGTTGCATTTTTAAACAACTTTTTTTTTAACTTCGTGTAGGGATATGAAGCAGATTGCCCCTTTTAAGAACTGTACCTGAAGAAATGTATTCCAGTTTTAACATATGATTCATGTATTCAGGGATATAACAAGGTTCAAAGTCTTCAGGCAGGGGAAGAATAGCGTTTGTAGACTGGTACTTGGCCTCCTGCCCAGCTCCCCTTTATACTGCATGAGGGACTGGGGCTGGAATATGTTAAGGACCTTATAAACCTTGCTCTGTTGCTCTGCTGGTGTTCTGTCTGGAGCAATCCTTTGGCTGTGCTTAATAGAGAAATCATTGATGATCGTTTATCCTGCAATAGGGGGCATATTATCCGCTGGCTACAATACATTAGGATGATATGTACTGCCTTGGGGAGACCATCTGTATTTTTTCATTCCAACATGCCTACCCAAAGGAAAAAGCTGATGGGTGAAAAAAAAAAAATCGCTCTGTCTTAAGGCAACAGGGGCAGGAGTCACTGGAGTTTGCTAAAACTCAAATTAAAATATATATTTTGATTTTGAACTTCCCTTGTAGTAGAGCCATATTTGGATCTTGAGTTATGTACTTGGAATAGCTCCCTTCTCACTGGATTTCATTAAGGAATCATTCTATGGTAGCTATGCTTTCCCCTTGGGGAGTTTAATAAAGCATCTATTTTCCTCTGCCTAGGAAACGAAAGATCCCCACAAACAGTTTCATTTTGTATTTTTCTGTGGGTTTTATTCCTGTTTTACAAGACAATTTTCAATTCCCATTTTAAGGGATCAGGTTGTAAGTGTAAATTGGCTTTATTATATTTTCAGAAGTTGAGCATCCCCAAGATCTGTTTTTTATGAGGCTGGAATTGTGTATGACACTGAGATGTGTCAATTTTATTATTGGGTTTGTTGGACATATCTATTACTTCTTAAGTATGGGTGTTATTGATGTATGATATTGATGTTTTTAAGTGTATATTGTTTTAGCATGACCATTTTATTTTGTATGCTTTTGTGAGGATTGATGCATGCCAACTGGGTCACGTGCCCTGACAAAGCAAGCCGTGCTATATAATGGATTTTGAATACAACATACCCTAAGTGTTCCACACACCTATTTTAATAATTAAGATTCCCAAACTGTGTCACAGGGGCAATTAGTCTTCCAAATCTGTTACATCCTGCATTATTATCTGCCAGTGTATAAGGTCTTCTTATATAAATGCTGGATATCTCTCTCTCTCTCTCTCTCTCTCTCTCTCTCTCTCTCTATATATATATATATATATATATATATATATATATATATACTGAATCACCAAATTGGCCACAAGAACGGCGTGCACTGACTGCCAGTGCTAGTGTTGGGGATTGGCCACCTCCCCATGTAGATTGCTCACCAAGAAGAAGACACTGCACTCGCGGGAGATTCAATTTGACCTTTTAATAGCAAAAAATATCTGCGTTTTGTCTCCCACCACCACCTACGCGTTTCAACTTTCGTCTTGATCACGGTGGTTTAGTATAGTTATATTAACACTACTAAGTTATTCCATACCAAGGCATTGTGGGAGTTGTTGTCTGTGAATCATGGCATTAGCATAATGTTCATTGAAACAACATCATGGAGTGTAATTTTCTGTACCGGCATATATATATATATATATATATATATATACACAGATATACATACATATACAGATATACATACATATACACATACGCTTATCTATTAGGTCTTCTTCATATATATATTCAGGTCTGATGCCGGATTTGCAATCCATCAACAGTCAATCCCATTTTACATAATAATGAGCAAATTCTGCATCCTTTTTGCATACTTTAATTTAAATCCCAAAAGCAGTACTTCCCGCAGGCACGCCTCTGGGAATAAATTTAAAGACAACTTTGTTCATTCTTAAATGTTCGGTTTTTCCAGCACTGTTCTACAAGTGGACAGGGCCAAATCGTGTTTCTATATTACATGTTCAGCTCCACATTTAGAGCATTTTGATTGTTTACGTGGGTATATTCTATGTAATATGTATGGAGGTATATAAGTTATATGTGCCCTATGTTATACATGTTAATATATTATAATTTACAAGGCAAAACTGGAGTTTCTAAGTGTCTTTTTTGCTATCCAGTGTGCCCTCTACCATTTTTTGTGTCTAGTTTTCTCATGATAAGTAATTCTTCCCTGTGTATACAATTTATGATGATCCATGCAGGAAAATGCCCCCTCATGTATAGTCACCCGCAATTTTTCTGGACTGATCCTGCTGGATTTTTGACTCTGCACACACACTAGATGCAGTGTATGTGCTCTGAACCCCGAAAACCCATGCCTAATAGAGGGCAGGATCACTTTCTAGCATTCCTGTCACATTAGCTTTGAGTAACTGCGTATGTACCGTGGATTGTGGGCAGAAATTTCAACTAGGTGGCAGACCTATAGTTGGACTGCTCCATGCCACTACTGGCAGCTTCACCCACACTCAAGCTTGCTCACAATCTTACCTCCTGGATTGATAATTGGGGGCTGGTGGATGTCTACTGCACTAGGAACCCTGGATGTAAAGAATACTCTTGATTCCCCAGTCTATGACTTGCATGTAAGTCTAGACGCAGTACTTTGCTCCCGCAGGCTTGCTGGCAGAGTCACCAACTTTAAGTACTTGTGCCACATGCTTTCGGACCGTAACACCCAACTACTGAAGTTGCACTGGGGCTCAAGGGTGGCCCCGATTCCATATGGAAGATGCCGGTGCAATTCCTGCAAGACACAATGTTTTCAGATCCACTGGAGGACATAATAAAGGAATACATGCAAGTTAATCTCCGCACTACTGATTCTATGAGCACTGAGTGGGAAGCCTTAAATGTAGTGGTTAGAGGACACTGTTTGAACAAGGTTTGAGCTAGCTCACAGCTAGGGAATTGGACAGTGTGCTGGAACACCCTCAACTGGTGTCTAGAAATACAAGATTTAGATTTTCAAAATTCAATTACTTACATACCTCATACATTAAATGTTATCTCTGGTACAGATGACAAACATTGTCCCAGGTGTGCTCTTAGGGATGCAGATTTTCTCCACATGGAGTAAGTGTGCCTGGTGATGACAGCCTTCTGGCAGGCAGATGCTCGAGAATGGGAATAGTGGTGAACAGCTTGGGTAGACATATACTTGGGATATAGCTCTTGGGGTTGTACACGGCACTAAAATCTGGAAGAGTTGGCTTCCAATTCCTAGCCCCAGCCTTAGTGCTCTCTAAAGGAGCTATAGCAATACACTGGAGCTCCTCAGCAGGCCCTCCCCGGTATAGATGGAAGGAAGAGGACAAGAAGTGTAAGGCGGCAAAGGCCATTGCCCTTTATATAGAGGAACAACAGAGGCAGAACAAGCACTCAATTGCAGGTATGCAGGATGACCATGTCACCCTGTTCACCGAAACGCTGGACTGAATGGAGCTGCTGAAAGGGCCTTTTGCACAATGGGACAAGGGAGGGCATCCATGGCCCTCAACCAATCAAAAGGGAGTCGGGTTCAGATCCCTGAACCCAGAGTGGCAGAGATGGGCACCCTTCTGGTGTCTACTGTGGCAAGACAAACGATCCCGGAGAAACCAGTGGGAACCCCTGCGGAGAATTCTCTTTTCGTTAATGGGGTACCTGGTGCTAAATCATTTGTAGCCACCTGATACTGGGTCTCGTGAGTAGCAGTTACCTTGCTGTCATCTGAGTCATCCACTAAGCGAAGGTTTTGTGTCTGTCCATGGCTGTCCATTCCTCCAGGGGTCCCTCTGCCACCAAGCCAGTGGAAGAGATGGGATGCGGGCCTGCCAGAGGCTGCGCCACCGGGTGCAGGGATCGGGTATAATACCTTGCAGGTTAGAAAGGGACCAGATGGCCGGAACGGGCACCAGCGGTGGCGCCTGGAGACAGGAAGCTGGTCAGTGGCTTGAGGAAGGAGCCCACTTTTTAAAAGTTATTTTTTGCATGAGCAAAATGCGCTTCTCTGCCAGTGTTCAGTGTCACCTGACTGTTAATGGCTACTCCATGGTGAAATGTGTGTTGCTCTGACAACAGAGAAAGGGCTTAGGTGTGGGGAGATGTCTTCCCTCCCTAAAAAGGATGGCCACGTGAGCTGTGTCCAGGAACTCAAACAACATTAAAGGGTGCCTACCCTGTCACAGGCAGTTTACACCTGGGGCCTTCCCCCTTTTGTAATCCTGCTAGACAGCCAGGCAATCCCAAACGGAGGGGCTTCCCAGAAACTGATTTTGAGTGACCACAGGGGAGGGTTTGCCTATTATCGTAGCCACTCCTCTAGATGGGCACAGAGAGCCCAGCATAGGATAAGAAAGGTACTACCATGTTAGTTTTAGGTAAAGAGGGGCAATGTGGCACTGTTTACAGTAGAACACTCAGAAGGTCCTACAAAGGTGGTTAGTCAACCTTGTTAATTTTTCGTCCATTTCTTAGCGAGTGGCCAGAAGTTTCCCTAACCCAGCGGCTGTCACTGGGCATAAATGCGGCATACCCCCATACTCTTTTCAGAACACCCCTGGACCTATGGCAGACAGAAGGACTGCACCTGTTGTTGTGATCTGTAAGGACATACTAAGGCCTAAACCTGCTCCCACTTGTACCCTAGACTGAGTATCTGGCCCTTAAACAAGCACCAGAGCATACTCTTCCTGCCTATCCCTAAAAAATGCGTCTTAGAAACTTTTCCAAGAATTTTCTCCTGGAGAGTCAACAGAAGACTGGTATCAACCTGCAGAGTCAATCTGATAGAGGTGCAATGCAGCTAGGCCAAAGTTTCAGATTGCTCCCACTCAGAGCTTTTCCACAGTGGCAAATTGGTTTCAGCAGGATGTTGCAGAGAAGGTATTCAGCCTTGTGGAGCACTGTTTGGCTACAGCTTGCAGCCTTGCCCCATTAGAAGAATTAGCGCTCTAAGAAAGTGAGTGAAGGTACAAATCTTCACTTGGTGAAGGCACCAAAAGTATCCAACCAACTAGGGGCCTTCATTGGGTGTGAATTTTGAATTTCGAACACTTAAAACTTTCCAGCTAAAAGTCAAAGGTTTCACAGAGACTTCGTATGATGGCAATCTGGTTTTGTGAAACCTATCTTGGCCACAGCATGTTGCCTAGTCCTGCTGCATTTCAGAAGGTAAAACCTCCAACTGCGACAAACCTGTCCTTTAAACCTTACCCTTGTCCCAGTGTAGAGTAACCAGTTGCCCGTGGTTGTGTTTTTGTTTCTATTTTTATCAAAAACTTTAAATCTCTAGTTCCCCTTATTGGATGTTTGTTGTTTTAGTGTCATTTTGTTGATTTACACATTTTCTTAAGTTAAGTCTGCCTGTTCTGTGACATAGCTATCTGGGGTTGAGCTTAGGTTTAATTTACTGAAACCTTTACTGGACCTAACAAGGATAGTGGCATAATGAATAGTGCCACTGGTAAGGTTACTGTCTTTGGCCAGACTGGTGCTACCAGACTGATTTGTACTTCTTCCCCTCTGAACCTTCCTGAGCACCTCTGGGAAGAGGAGAATTAGAGGGAATATATTCCAAACATCCACTGACCCCCTGATGGACAGAATTTTTCATGCAATACCAATTTGAATATATCTGGACTTCAGAAGGACACCAGGCAACAATATTCCCACTTACCACTTCTGTTCGCCCTATTCAAAGAATTAGAACAAAGAGTAAAGATTACCCGATGTCCCGAATAAGCCTTCTATACTAATTATCCTTCGTTACTAGCGGCCTTCAAACAGGAAACTGAGTCTTTGGGAAAACAATGATTTTGTGGTTAGGAAGGATCAATACTATTAAAATAAATATTCTTCTGAGGCTTTGAAGAGTGTTCCAGGCACTCACTGTTCGTGTAGATAGATCTTACTTAAATCACATTCAACAGCTTCTGACTCCGTATGGAGGGATAAGAGCCCTAGACTTCCTCAAAAGCTCCAGATTCATGTGAGAGATAAAGGCAGGCTTGATCTGCCTAGTTTTCCCCAGTACTATGCTGTGTTGCAATTGAGAGTAGCTGTAAAATGGTCAAGGCAGAATCTGAAAGAAATTGGATCCATATGGATAGGTCACTAGTACGCAGGCCTTCATGGGATTTAATATTATCTGAAAAGAAGTATAGTACTAACTACTATCCAAGTACACCAGTCAGAACTTGTGGGTTTGGGATAGGTTTGTTGAGATCAAAGGTTTTAAAAAGTATCCCTCACCCTTCACTTCAATCCACTTTAAGGGAGACTTTAACCCTACATTAGAAAGTCAGGTGTTCAACACCAGGGGGTGCAGAATGATATCAAATGTACTGCAATTATTCTCCTAAAACATTTGTACAATGCAAAATAGAATTTCACATTAACAAACAGGAGAGTCTGCATTATACGCAAATTAGCCACTGGATCACTCATTTGCACATCCAGCAAGCAGCTAACTGTGACAGGACGACTCTCGAAACAATTTTTCATTAAACTAAGCCACCAGGGGCAGTATTTGAAACCTATGTTGAGTACTAGTTTCACATGAAGCTATGCAATCATGGAAACATAACAAGCAAGGGGAATGGCTACTGGGTAGACACTTCTCAAATGAGCAGTGGGAAGGACTAAGCAAAGGCATACAACCATCATCCAAATCCATAGGAGGTAGTGAAATTCATTACAAATTGCGGTATAGCTGGTACCACTCCCCCCACCTTTAATGAAGCTTCCTTAATGCAAATTCTATATGCTAGAGGAGCTGTGGAGCTATCGGAGATTTGCTGCACATATGGCGGCAGTGTCCAGAGATCTCTTCTTTCTTGGAAGGGTAGTCCAATACTTTATCAGATTCTGGCAGTCCCAGAGGCAACAGTCCATGGCCTGAAACTATATGCTTTTAAGCCTACAGCTAAACATGAGTGGTAAATGGTATTGAAGAGTCTGTGGGTGGCAAAACTGAACATTGCATATAATTGGAAGAAAAAGGAAAGACCACTGCTTTCTCAGTGGTTCCACAGAATCTGGTCAATCCTAGAGCCCGAACAGCTAAACAGTAATTGGTCAAACTTACATTTTCAGGCTACATTTGAGCTGGTAAACAAGATTGTGTATCGAAGGGTTCCAAATATCTAGCTTCCACATGATAGAGAGCAGTGGGACTTTTGAAGGGATTTGTTGGTATCATACTTACTTGTGTTGACGCTGCCAAAGTATTTGTAAGAAATAGATGGTACTGGAATAGTAGACAAGAAAAATTGCAAAGTTTACACTGAATGTTATGGGAAGGACTGCTTTATTCCCTCTATGGATGGGGCTGGGACTCCGATTGTTGTCTTTGGGGAGGGTTACTCTGTGTAGTGTTATTTTGCTCTTAAGCCGATTCCCAATGTAGTCAATCCTTCATATATAGGTAGCATGTTTCTTGAAAATGGCATGGGCTAATGAGAATTTATTGTTGCAACACGATCTCCACAAAAAATGTATTAAAATGAATTAATCAAAACAGAAAGCTGGCAGTTGAGCATTGGTCCTGTATTCAAAAATATCCAACAATGGCCTCCTTAAAATGCCTGTCAGAGTCCAGAACACTTTTTGATGAAGCTAGAAAGTTCTGGACAATCACAACTGTGACTTCTCTGTAATCACATGTTACACCCCGGCAAATATACTGCATACTGAGTGCTCAGGTGAGTCTCCGTCCACAGCACCAAGGAATTAAAACAATGTAGAGTGAGACTTTGCATTCCCCTGACTGTTTACGTATGCTTTTGTGGCCTGGTTGTCCAACCTGAACAATACATCATTTCACTGTAGGTATGGACCAAATGCCCTGAATGCCACAGAAACTGCTATAACTCTTTGATTATTGAGTTGCTTAAACTGAAGTACAACACACAAAATATGTATTGGGTCTGCATGAGGCAGGCTATTACAAGGACACCTTAACCCTCTTTAAGCCTCTGAGAGAATGAAAGACAGTAGGACAAGAAAATCTGTTTTAAGGTCAAAATTCAGGTCCTTGAGAACAAAATCAAAGCCACGATTCAAATGACTACATTTAAGAAAAAACTGGAGGAAGTGAACAAGATGATGAATGAATTAAACAGTTTAAGGATATGAAGATCACTGAACTCAAAATGATATCTCTTGCTTTTGCCATGAGACGTTTTACCCATATTTAAAAGATGGTTTTAAGACTCATGTTAATACCAGAGGTAAGAGGAGGTGGAAGGGTTGAAGAGCATACACTGACTAATAGGCATCACATTCTGAGCAGTAGCACTGAATCAACAACCAACCCCAGACTGAATTAGGTCCCCTTATATCAGAGGACAACAGGGACGCAGCTCCAGAACTGGCCCTACATTTCCTGGGCAACAATTAAGTTACCCCGCATCTCTGTTCCGATCACCGTCCTTTTCTGGCTCACCTATGTTTCCTTTTTTAGGACAAGGCTCCAGAAGACCAAAAGGCAGAAGAAGAGGATCCCAACAAGTTCATTAGAGTCCCCCACCAACTTCCATCTGACCAGGAGAGGAGCATGACCAAAGAGCCAACACGGTCAGTAAGTCACGAGACTAACTGATCGTGAACTTGAGTAATTACTGTCTCAGAAGAATCAACTGATCTCAAAAAAGGATTGAGCTTTGTACCAACATACATAGAGGATGATTTTACAATCAAAGAAATTACTCCGTTCTTTAGGAAGATACGACTTAGATTTTTCTAAAATTTGGCCCCCTGATAAGGATATAGAAATCCAACTTCAACCGTCTAGTGAGTCCTATATCACCTGAAGTCCTAACCTTTGAGATGGCTATTCTTAAAGAGCACGATAATTCCAAGACAGCCCAGAGAAGAGTCTTTAAACAAGAAATTGTAAGGAAACTGGGGACAGGCTCCACCATCAAATTGAACCAGATGACAGGAACTGGGGTGGGGCATTGTTATTCTGGGCTCAACTACTTACCAGGGTAAATACCTTCGGCAATTAGAACACAAGGTGTTACCCAGCCCTGGGACAAGATTTGACTAAGAAGTTACAGAAGAGGATTCATTATTTTGTAGAGAAAGTGAAGGACCATGATGGATTAATGTGGAGAAGAATTCCTTCTTGTGAAGAACCCAAAAATCCCATACTTTTACATTTTACCAAACATTAATAAACCTCAGCGAACTCCTCTTGGTAGACCGGCTGTCACAAACTGGCTCTTTCCTTGGGCCTCTATGCCAATTCACTCACTTTTTTTCCTGAGACCTCTAGTTGTGAAGATGCCATCTTACCACCTGGATATCAAACATATTCTCAAAGTACTCCAAGAGGTCACCTTTGATCCAGAATGAGATGTTTTGATGAGCCTGGATGGAGAATCACTCCATACATATACCCTGCAGGATGATACATTGAGGACAGTTGAGATGTTGCTGAGCAAACATTTACCAGACTCTAGCACTCTGATTATATTTATCATGAAGTGCGCTCAACTTGCCATGAAAGAAAACTTTTTCCAGTTTGAGTAACATCTATATCGCCAGGTGTCTGGGGCTTTGATGGGCAGTACATTTGCCCCCAGTATAGCAAACTGTACATGCACCATTTCAAATGCATCCATATCTACTCCACACAGAATCCCTACCTCAATCACTTAGAAAATATGGAAACGTTACACTGTTGACGTTTGTCATTTAGGAGTCTAGCGGAGAAATGACAAATTATTTTTTACAGTGGCTCAATGACAGGAATCCTTCTCTAAGATTCACTAGTGAATACAGCACAGAATGGCTCCATTTTCTGGATCTCTTACTCTATCCTGAGGACGGATGGATACACTCTGAATTGTACAGGAACCAATGGCAAGGAACTCTATTACGATGATAGTTACAATTATAGCATCCTTGCATGACAATCTAGCTGTGGGCCAGTTCTTGAGAATTAGGCGCAACTGTTTGGAATTAACCAACTTCAAGAAATGTGCTGCGGCTTTCAGTAGACAACTGACGAACAGGCAGTACCCTACACACCTGATTCAACAAGGTTCTAAGTCGGCACATAACAACAGAAATGGCAAATTAGAAGTTCATCAATGACCCTCCCGCCAAGTGAACGCCCGATCTTAGTTACTACCTTTTGCATTTTTTCTTCCTCCATTCAAAAGTCAACTGGAAAATATTAAACACAGAATCCATGAACATCGACCACCCCACCCCAATGTTTGCTTTCTAAAATGATCACAATTTGAAAAATTATCTGGTTCACACTAGACCACAAATGGAGACTAAGTACACAAGAGATCCTGTGATCTCTTCCCAAAGTGAAAGGGCATTTCCCCTGCGAACTTGTGTTATATGTCAGTTTACAAAACAGATTACAGAACTTGACCTTGGATTGTAAACTGCAGGGGTACTGAAACGTTTCAGCCATTGCAATAGCAGTGGCCAGGTACATATGATTATATGCCCCTGCAGACGTCGTCGCATTAGCATGACAATGAGGAAAGTAAGGATCAGGATTTCAGAGCACCAGAGTGCCATCTGGTGCAAACCTAACAACACAAGACTGGCTCATCACTATCTTGAAGCTGGTCACAGTGATAGTGGTGTTTAGTCGATAAACCACAATGGTTAGTCGCTGGCCTTGAGGACAGAACATCCTGAATGAAAAAGAGCAACAGTGGGTTTTTAGGCTGAAGACCCACATTAGAGGCCTCAACAATGACACACTATGGAATATTTTTATCTGTGTGCTCCTGAGCTGGTCCTTGTGCCTGCTTTTTAGTAGTCATCTTTTTTCCAAGTTACCCTCTAGTTGGTATTCCTTATGTTTTTTTTTTTTTTGAGGTAACTATTGGAGACCTCTTTAATTTAAGTTATACATCACTATTTCACTACCTACAAAACTGACTTTATAGTGTGGGTCATGTTTTATACATTTGATTGAGAATAAAGCTGTACCCCACTGATTCCTAGCGCTTTTTTGCTAAACTGGTCAGGATATTTGGCAAAAAGAAAAAAAAACTGTCGCCCTTTAGGGTCATACACTTTTCCCGATCACTTGCTTTATGTGAATGTCAACTTCAATATGGGGCAAGTTGGGTCAGCGATAACACAATAACTGAGTGGTTTATATTAAACTTCCCTTTTTTTGAGTAATCCGCTATGAGTGCCTTGGGACTACAACTCCCAGCATTCCTGGCACGGTTCTATGGAGATTACATCATTTGGTGTCCCGCAAGCCTGTGTGTGAAATACGGGTTGGAACAGAATGGGGCCGCTCCTCGCCATGAACAGATTAGCTCAGAAGGTAGAGTACCCACAAGGAGATATGTCACCTGCCCGTGCTCTTCATTGTTTTTGTTATTTTGATGTGCTCTTGTGTGTGACGAGTTTCCCTAACAAAATCACCGTCTTTGAAAGGGTGCTGCATGTGAGTAATTTTAATTAGTCTGATTAGCTGGCTTTACAATGTTAATAAGGTCATATGTTTATATGGATGTGCTGTTGCACACTATATTTCCATTGGAATTGAGATTTACACGCATCTTCCTTGGGCGTTATGTTTTTCATCCATGCCCATGTCTATCTGTGTTTTGGAGAGTTCAGACTGACATACCCAGATATTGCAGGTAAGTTTGTGTTGTCCTCCACTTATCACAGTGGGGTGCTGCCTCTTTTGGCTCCACTATAATGGGCATTGTGATGCCACATTATTTTGACAATTTAAGAACAACACGTACATTCGTTTTGAGGATTGTTCCTTACTACCGATATTTTTTTTCTTCATTTTCCAGATACTGGCAACACTGGTCAAGCCACAATATGTGTAGATGAGTCTGCATTTGCCGTTCGAGTTATATCACCGTGTGTGCAGAATTGTAAGGTTTTTGAATATAGGTACTGACGAATGCCATACACCTTGCTGTTTGGTCATTAGGAATGGTAGAAACATTTTGACCCTATTATCACAGGGTGAAGTCATATCCCTTGTCTCTGCTATTTTAATTGTATCCATCAGGGACAGTCATTAAAGTTTCAATAATGTCCACTGAGAAGCATTTTTAAATCTCTTTTCACTACAGTCTGCTTACCATCACCTATGCCACAAAGTTCACATTGTGATATCTCTATAGGGAGCTTCTCTCAAATTCTGTGAGAGTTGTAGCCCACACCGCTAACATATGCTAGGGGTGTGAGGAGGAGCCCAATCACAAAGCATGCCACCTTTGGGTGGGTGATGATTTTTGATCCCTAAAACAGATTTTCTTCTTACTTTGTTTCTTTCTCTCACATTATAGAGGATTAGGGTACCACTGTAACAGATGGCCTTGTGCAGACCCTGTGTGTATTTTGTGTGTTGTGTTATTTGATGAGAGTTATGCAGTTGGGGGTGGGGGGTCTATACGTGCTCCCTCTTGGTCCTCATTGTGTGAGCGTCGCTTACACTGAAGCCTTTCTGCCCTGCTTTTCAATATTCCTAATCTAGATGGCTGTCATCTGATGTTATGATTATTGGAAGGGTGGGTAACAGAGGCACTTCCTTAAATAAGTGATTGTCCACCATGTTCCAACTCTTCTCCTTTCTAAGCGCATCCGTTACTGGAACTAATTCTGTCACATCCCGACTGGTTGGAGTTCAATGTACCAGCAGATGTTGGATTAGATGGTTCAGATGTAAACGAGCCCAAACAACCACAGCTGTGGTCGCCAACAAGAATCCATGAACATTTAGGAAGTTTTCTTGAGTTCTGTAATGTGCTCCTAACAGTCTGAAGGCATGGCAGGGGAGCTGGCCTTTCTCTCTGCAGGAACATATTCCACATATCTGTGCAAAAATTTGCTCCTAAGAGATGGCAAACCTGATCTAGTAGCAGGTGAGATTTCATACACTTCAGAAGAAAACCGAAGGTCAGGAATGTTGTGCAAACCCTTGTCTTTAACAGAGAAGAACAGATTTTCTAGTCATATAGGTCCAGAAAAATTAAAATTATGTTTTTTTAATTGTAAATATGCAACTCCTGGAACTAATAATTTCATGAATACCTTGAGCACAACCAATAGGTCGAGAGGTAGGACTTTATACTGGAAGTTAACTTCGCCCACAACCATGTGAAGATGTTTGTGAGAAGATGGATTCGCCAGGACATGAAAATAGGCATCCTAAAGACCCAGGCTATTCACAAAATCTATGGACTGAAACTGCTTACAGTGAAACAATTTTGAATGTTATTTATGTTACAAACAGATTTACCCCTTTCAGGTGCAAACTAAATCTCAACTGTCTTGATGGTTGTCTCCTTGGGAACAACATCTAATACATTCCCAAACATTCTTATCACTGTTGTGATTTTTCTTCTAGCCCCGTTTAGAGAGCCCCTCTCTTGGAATGATCCCTAGGCAGAAATATTTGGCAAAATAATGCCCTAAGGAAGAACTTTTAATTCTAATTGATAATGTTCTGAAATTGCCTGTGACCCCAACTGGTCTTGGATAAGGTTTCTTCAGTACTCAGCAAAATGGAGCAACTAACCTCCATTAGAATATCAGCTCAATCAGACTTTGGGTGGTTGGGAAAGCATATTTTGGGTGACTCGTCAATTTTTCTGAGAGGGCACCCCATCCCCCAACCAGAGGTGCACCCACAAAAGGGCAGTCTTTGAGTTTGTGATATTTATTGTTGATGGCAAGGAAAGCATTGCAATTACTTATTTTCCTCTGCAGGCTGATCAACTCAGTGACCAGTCACCTTATATTTCAATTGTTTGGCCTCCTCGTCTTGCAGACCCTTCTTTGTCTCCACCTCTGCCTTTATTTCTAGTACTGTCAAGCAGCCAACCAACCAACCAACAGCAAAGTATCTGCTGAATGAATAGCAAAGCAGGCTTCTTTATAGAGTATGCCAGACTGGAGGTGGCTTAGGGTTATTCAGTTGATGTTACCGTGAGAGAAATAGGCCATCTACAATGTTGCATTCAGCATACACCAACTTCTATGTACATACACATCAGACTTTGAAAGTCCTGTAGGACCATGCAAAGGAAGGAATTGCATTAGGCAAATGTTGGTACCAATAAAAGGTGGCTCTCTTATTCCACCGACTCCAGGTATGTTTATAAACTTGCCCCACAATGCTGGTTGTGGGCGTACTTTATTTACACACCGTGGGGGTAATAGCTTTATGGTAGGAAATAACCCCTTATAAAATAGTGAGGCAGTCACATACTATACAAGTGTTTAGCTAGAGGACACTAACATTAGTCAGATATAAGCAAACATCAGAGCAAAGTGAGAGTGGATCTACATCACAAACCGAATTCCCAGACACTAACAGCGGAGGTGTTCAGTCAGACCAGTCCAAGCTACACTGGCTTTCATTGGGCTCGTGATCTGTGCGGTTATTTGAATATTTGCCCATATCACTATATCGTAGCAGAATGATTATAGTTCGCTGATCATTTGATGGTCCACAGCAGCTCTAGTACTCTTTGGGAGCTACAAAAACAATACATTCTATGTACGTCGCCAAAACGTACGGGATACAAAACTAGGCCGTTCGTTCGTACATGCTAAGATTTTAGAGCGGGGGAATGGGGCATCTGTAAGAAAGAAAAAAACAAAAAAAATGTATTTCCCCTGTAGACTTCGTAAGCTATTTTTTACATTAAAAAATGGGGAGTCTCCCGCATGTACCGGGTCTATTGGCAGGTATGTTCATTCGCGATCAGACCCTTTATAATATTGGATCAAGAGGCGCGTCTTGTTCAATAAGCACGGAAGAGTGGGTTCAACCTTCTACTTCTTGCGAGAAGTGTACATCTAGCTCACCCCAAAACTCGCAAAGCTCTCGGTCCACACTTTGAGAAAACCATGCCGTGCCACCGCTGAACATGAGCTCATCTGAAACGAGAGACTAGAAGCGACAGTAACTGTAAACAAAGAACCGGACGGAAGTTGCTACGTTTTTGTGGGAGAATCTTGCCCCGGAAAGAGTATTCGCTAGGACGTGGGGACGTTCCTGCAGTATCTAATGTTAGTTCCAAGTGAACACAGAAGAAAAATACGTCACTTGGCCGACTAATTAGACAAGGTTGCCTACGCACTCCGCCCGGCGTTCTCTATTTTCTGCGTAGCTCCCGCTTTTTTAAAACCGCGTAAAAAATGGAAGCACGCGCCCTTACATTTTTTTGTCTTCTGGTTGGTGCAGGTAAGTAGAAGTCGGCCCTAGTGCGTTCCTGTCCTGTCGGTTGTTATGGTGAGGTAATACATGTGGAACGAAATAACTGGTCAGTTAGAGGCGCCATTTAGAACTACATTTGTGTGCTTGTCCACTGGCAATTTATTTTCTCAAGTTGGGTACAGGCACAAGAAACAAGCATTTGCAACGCAGTAAGTCTCGCATTTGCTCGAGTTAAATCTGTTAGCGTTGTAAATTCCTAATTGGACTTTTCTTGCCACTGAAATTGAAAATGAAAAGTAAAACTGTTGACTTCCCAAGTCAAAAAGGAAGATCTTCCTGGAGTCATTCTGAAGTCATCTGATGACTTCAGCTGGGCTATTCCTGTAATTATCTGCTGAAGTCATCCCAAGCCATCCTGAAGTATGTGTATAGGGCGAAATATTTAAATGAGATGACTCCAGAGTCATCACAACAACTACTCCAGGATGATGCTTTGATTACTCCCTTGGAAAACGTGAGATTATCTCTAACTACTACAGGATGACTGCATGACAACTAGGGGATGACATCAGATTACTTCACGATGACTCCTTGACATCTCAGGGATGTAAGCAGATTACTTCACAATGACTCCATGACAACTAGGGGATGAGAGCAAATTACTTAATGATGACTCCATGATAACTAGGGGATGACAGCAGATTACTTCACAATGACTCCATGACAACTAGGGGATGGGAGCAGATTACTTAATGATGATCCCATGACAACTAGGGGTGAAAGGAGCAGATTACTTCATGACTACTTCAGGATGTATTTGTATTACTACAGAATAAATTAATGAGTACTTCAGGGTGTGGTTTCATTGCTTCAAGGTGACTCCGTGAGGACTTTTGGATATGTTTTTTTCTACTCCTAACAGAATCCAAGATGATTGCTTTAAGTAATTCTCAGTGTTAGGTTTCTCTCCAACTGAAGCGTACTGTTATGCATAAACATACAAGGCCTGAATTAGTTCATGTCAGAAACCAACCTGACATACTGTTGCTGTAAAATTACAATTCCACCAAGTGTATGCAGATTTCAATGGGGAATAACATGCTTTTAAGTGTGGTTTGAAATGTCAGCCCCATTTCAAGTTGCATAGTTAGCAGCAGCTTTCAGTGGAGTAAAATAGAATCACTGCAATTCTAAATGAAGTCACATCACTTTAGACTAAACTGAAATAATCATGTTAAATGAATGGAATTTCACATACTGCTTAACAACATGGTTTTTTGCACTTATAACATTTCTTTACAGGGGCCAGAGAGAACTAAATATCTTTAGCATACTTATCTCAATCTTAATAACCATCCCCTCTTTTTGTTCTTGTTGGCTGACTGTGACCAGTGATGGGTAAATGGTAATTACAGTGGGAGAACATTGAGAAGCCATGGGTGAAAGGGTGTGAATAAGCATTGTTAGTGGATATCAAATCACTTCTGAATTCTGCCAGTAGTTAATACTCTCAGTCTGTTGTGAATAGCTATGGATGAGGGGCTGGTCAACTGACTTACAGGTTTCTGGGGTTAAGTGAGTTTCTGGGGTGTAGTAAGATATGTGAAAAGCATTGTGTGTGTCTTTAAGTGGATAGTGTGAGTAGGGAAAAGAGAATGGTAGTGAAAGTGAGGGATTTGAGTGGTCAAATTAGAAGAATGTGAATCACTGAAGAGTGGTCAGTGGGTATTTCATCAGTGTGTGCTAGAGACTGGTGTGAATTAATGGTGTTCAGAAGTTAAGAGATACTGAGTAACTGTGTGATGTGAGCATTGATGCACTGTTATGTTCACAGACTGAGCGACTGAGGAAAATGGAGGTGTAGCGAGTGGTTGTGGGTGTTTAGTGTGAATGGTGTGTTGTAGTACATGGATGGAATGAATAAGTAGCATTGGTGGCTGTCTGTTGGTTTAGAGTGTCAAGGAGTGGTACTGTAAGTACTTCTTCACAAGTGGTGATAAGAGTGGCCTATCAGGTAGTGCTGTGAGTGGCACTGCATTAGAAAGAGTGAGTGGCAAGTATATCACAGAAGTGGCTGTAGGTGAATATGTATTGCATGTGAGTAAGGGTTAAGTACTGTGGGTGATGAGTAAGCAGTGAGAGTGCTGTACAAGTACCTGACAGTGAGCTACGATGTGAAGCATTTTAAATGGCAGCATTTAAATGGTATAATTATTTATGTGATCTTTACTTAAGACTTGGTTTTAATTGCAAGAGGATGGGGTAAAGTGTGAATGATGATCTAGCCAGGGTTTAAGATAAGAAGATGTGCTCAAAGATGCTTAGTAAGTATGAATATACTTTATGAATGTTAATAAATTGGATTGTTTGGGGTGGGTGACTACCCACCTCAAAGGACATTTACAGCCCTTGTCAGGCTGAACCCTTAAAGTCACTAAATTAACCAAAGCATCATCTCCTTGCAGGTATGACAGGGCAGACAAGCTTAACCATGCCCAATGTGTAAATTGTTTATGCAATCCCAAAACAGTAATAAAGCGGAAATGGAAAACAATAAAAAACACAAACTGAATTATGAAAATAGAGTAAAATTTAATAAACAAAATGCAAAAATCCAATAAGGGAACCAGAGACATACATTTTTTTAAACTTATAAGTAGGAATAGCACAAGAAGAAGCACAAAGCACACATGATAGTCAATGTCACAGTAGATCGACTTAAGTGCAATTTGAGGCTGGCCACGATGAAGCATTGGTTAGAACACCAACCAGGTTCGTCCTGGACAAAGATTTTACCTTCTGACTTACTCCTTTAATCTGAATCCACCACAGAAGTATGTCTAAAGATCCCCAGTACCTCATGGGAGGCACTTGGAGACTAACAGGGTACCAGGCAAAAGGCAACAGCAGGGTCCAGACCAGGTACAGTTGCCACTGGTCAGCTTGGCAGTTGCAGGAAAAAGGCTCTTGTAGCTTGTTGTGTCCCTGTGGCTTGAACATGTCGGCCTTACAATCCTTGGAGTCAATTTCTTTGTCCTGGGTACAAGAGAGAGCAGGTCCACTTCTTCATTGCTTTTCACAGGGCACGGAAAGCAGTTTTAGTCCTCTTCTTATCTTCCTCAGGTCTGGGAGGGTTATGAAGAGGATGCCTAGAGATGCCACATTTATGCATGGCACTAATTTGTTGGGGGGAATGACTCCTGGGCATGCTGTAGCCAATGGGATAAACGTTTCCTGGGCCAGTCCTACCCACTTTTGGCATTTTCAAGATGTTGACAGTCATAGGTGATGTCGTTGGTAGCATGCAAGCGAATAGGGTTATCTACAGAAATTATGCAGAGAGTGATATAAAAGATGGATATCCTATGGAAAGCCTGGAGAGACAATGAAGAGGGCTAAAAGTCAACTGTTAGGAAGCAGATGTAAATGATTTACAAGGAATGCAGCGTGGATCTACTGCACAGAAAGCAGAAGTGGTAGGTGTAAAATCGATAAAGCAGATTGGAACTGCAAATGTACAGGGTGAAGTGAGGACATGGAACTTGGGCAGTTGAGTCAAAGAGCTCTGCTTGGAAGGGGAGGCACAGATGTAGAGAATTGATAGAGAGGAAGGACAGATGGATGGTACAAGTGCAGGGTGGAAAGCATATATAGCTGGTGGAGTTCCAAAATGAAAGATGAAGAGCTGGTGTGGAGATAACAGCAAAGTACAGACGTTTTGTGGTGCCTGGTGTCAAAGTAGCTGGTATCAAGTAGATAGTCTGGATGGGGGTGATTCAGTAAATATACAATATCATGGGGGAAATGGAAAGCAGATGTGAAGAGAAGAGATTAAACATGATAAGAGCGGAAGCGGGCTGTAAAGTGAGGATGCACATGGTGGAAAGAGGATGCAGAATCTGCACACAAAGTATGCTGAGGTGTGTGAAAAACTTACAGAAGGAAGGGTTTGGACTCTGGATTAGAGTGGAGTGTGCATGTGCAGAGTGGAAGGATGAAGAAGGAAGTAATAGGTGGCCACTTGGAGAGCATGTTAGGGCTGGGGTGGAAAATGCACCTAGCAAGAGGTGATTATATTTGGAGGATGGAAAGAATAGCTGGAGGGTAGGAGTGCAAGTACAGAGTGGCAAAGACAAGTGGAGGTTTGTAGCCATGGAGAATGATAAGCAGAGTGAGGAGCACATGAAGTATGGATGTATAGTTTGGGGGGCAGATGTGAAGAATGGTTGAGTGTAGAGAGCATATCTAAAGGATGGAGGCAGCATGTCAAGGGTTCAGAGAAGATTTATAGGCTGGAGAGAATGTACAGGGTGAGGAATGTGTGTACAACCCATGCGAAGTGTTTACAAAAGATGTACTTAGTGAAATTAAAAAGTGTACTTAGTGGAGAGTAGATGCGTATGGTGGAGGGTAAACAGAGGATGGACAGCACATATATAGTATCAGTAGCACGTGTGGAGAGCAGATGTTCAGGTTGAAGAGCAGATTTGAGGGAGGAGACAAGTCATGGAGAGTAAATGTTCTGGGCAGAGGGCACATGTTGGAGGGTGAAGAGTGGATGCAGCAAGCAGATGAGTATGTGGAGAGCCAATGTAGACGAATATATTGAGAGTGACCAGAGGTGTACAAGACAACTGAAAATGAAAGCACTGAGAAAGGATGCATATCTCTAGAGAATAGAGCGTTGCAGGAAGTGGACATGGAAAGCAAATGTAGACAGTGAAAAGTGGAGTGTGGAGAGCAGGTGTACAGTCTGGATAAAGAGAGAAGGGAAGGTGTAGCTGATGCACAATGGTTGCAGTGCTTGGACGGAGGATGTGTTATGCAGTGACAAGAAAGAGTGGATGTAGATTAAGGAAAGTGAAGGAGAAACTTAGTGTGAGTGCAGAGGGTTTTGAATGGATTTATATAGTGGAGTAAAGATGTGGAAGGTGAATGCAAAGGGAGGACAAAGGAATTGAACAGTGGATATTGCACATAGACTGTGGCATAGCCAAAGTGCCATGGGTCCTAAAGTAAAAACAGAAAACGGGCATCCTGGCCCCTGTTAAGGTAGTGAAAAACATCCATAATCAGGCAGCATTGGACCCTTGATATTCCTCCCTGGAATGCAGTGACACTGTGTCTGCTGCACTACTGATAGCTACTCCCCTGCACAAGTATAGGCACATGGAGGATGAGAGAATCTGGAGAATGGAAAGTACACGTAGGGATCACAAATGGAGGGTGGAGAGGAGATGTACAGGGTGGACAGTGCATGTAGATGGAGGAGAGGAGACACGGAAAAGATGATGAACAGGGCAGAGAATACATGTACAGTGTGGTGAGGGGTTTGAGTGCAGCTATGGAAAATGGATGCAGAGCACAGATGTTGGATGTGGCATTTAACATTTACAACAAGGTGTTTATCAGGATGGACATGACAACGCAATTCTTTACAAGACAGGTAAGTATAACAAGGAACCTTTTTAGGCATTTTACAACTCAGGTAACTATTTTTATTTGTGAAATAATTTTTATGTGACTTAAAAACAAGCATTATCAACTTGAATAGGTCCTGCCTACACAAGGTATTGGCTTTTTATATGTTTTATTCATGCAATACAACAGCATGGCTGAAAGTTAAGAACATGGGATGACATGGCCAGGACTGGTAGAGTGATAAAATGAGAGCCTACATAAATGAGCAGTGCAATGACAATTCATGTGTCAATGCTGCAGGGGAGGGATGAACACACAAAGACGAAGGAAGCATTCAGCAGCTGACCAATAAGAAGTGAGCAAATGACAGTGACAGTGAAGCCAACTAAAGGTAAGGGGCAATATCTAAGCCCACTGATAGAAAACAAAGGGTCTCAAAGAGACCACCTTAAAAGGGAGCGCTTAAGGGTTAAGGGATGGGGTAATAAAGGATCAGAGGAAGGTAAAGGAGGCAAAGAGTTTTTTAAGGTTGAGGGGAGACAGGTTAAGGTCTGGTAGAGGTAAAGAAATATAATGGGTTACAATGGTTCAGGGATTTGTTGGGGTAAAGGGAGTAAGGGATTTTAGGGTTGTGTAGTGGGTAGAGGTAAAGGGAGGTAAGAGGTTTTTAGGGGTCAGAGGTGGGCAAAGGTAAAGAAATGTAAGGGTTTGTCAGGGTTCATGGGTGGGTAGAGGGGGTAAAGGATTTTTAGGTTTTAGGGGCCAGGAGAGGTAAAGGGATGTAAGGGATTTTTAGGGCTCCGAGGTGGGTACCAGTAGAGGTAAAGGAAGGTAAGGGATGTTTTGGGTTCAGGGGAAGGCAGAAATAAAACAAGGTAAGACGTTTTCATGGCTCAGGGACAAATAGAGGTAAAAGGCTAATAAGAATTCAAAGGGTGGGCAGACTTAACGGGGAGTAAGGAGATTTTAGAGTTCAGGGGAGAGTAGAGGTTAGGAGTTTTTATGGTTCAAGGGTGGATAGAGGTACAGAAAATAAGGGTTTCTCAAGGTTCAAGGTTGAGTATCGGTTACGCGGTTTGTCATTGGGTGGAGGTAAAGTAAGTAAGGGCTTTTTTTAGGATTCAATTGCAGGTAGAGGTAAAGCAATGGTCTTCAAAGATTTTAATGCCAGACCCTTAACGCTGCCGCCACGTGCCCTAGATACCTCCCCCCCGTGGAAAAACATTAATGGGGCCCCTTTCTGAATTTTTCACAATTATGCTATTAAATTGGGTTAAGATCTGTTACTGTTTTAAAAATGCAATCAAATACATGATGCCAAACATACTATTCTGGTCAGACAGGACTTACTAATGTGTAAGAGCATCCACAGTGTGATTACTAGAGGTGGGGGTTTTGAAGCGTATTTGGAGTCTCTTCCCTAGTGACACATACTCCCAGCTGGATATAAAAGATAAAACAGGTTAGTGATGGCAATTACAGAGTGGTTTACTGCTGCTCATGTTTTCAGCTTAAAACGAAGCCCTGTTATCAGCATAATTCTTGCTTTGGCCAGAGCATGGCGCCCGACCTGGGAACATTTGAGGCCCCCCTAGGGTGCCAGCCCCCAGGTCTGAAAACCCCTGAAGCAAAGAAAGGTATGATGTTTCAGGGTTCCGTAGAGGGAAATGGAAGTAAGGTATTTTTTTAGGTTTTAGAGGTGGGTAAAGGTAGGGTTAAAGAATAAATGTATATGTGTATAAAAGGTGTGAATAAATATAAGTAAAAAATGTAACAAATAAAAATTTAAGGCAGGTTTGAGAGGTCTTCCCCCAAACAAACAAAATAAAGATATAGCGATATATATACACACACACACACATATGTATAAATATTTATGAGTGTAACTGGACATTTATATAAGATTGTATATAAGATTATATATATATATATATATATATATATATATATATATATATATATATATATATATATATATATATATATACACACATATATATCAGCCTTCACAACCAAAAATTTGTTGCAACAGTACATCAAATTAAAACAATGTGTTGTAAAGGCCAATGAGTTGTATTACATGTGTCGTACAGGTGCGCCTTATAAACACATGTGCTGTAAAGTTTGATATCCAGTGGTTGTGGACCACTGAATGCCTATGTAGATGGTGAAGAATGGATGTAGTCGGGGTAGCAGATGTAAGGAAGTGGTGTTGAGAACAAATATAGAGCAGGTGTGGATCATATGGAGTGTGGAGAGTTGGCATACAGAGTAGAGAGCATGTGGCGGATGGAGAGCGTATTTGAGGGCGGTTGGCCACATACGGAGGGGGAGAGTGCATATGAAATGTTGGAAGCAATACACAGGGTGGACAGCAGAGGTGGAGGGAAAATGCTGAGAATGGAAAGTGCCCATGCAGGGGTGAGAGAAAATGTATTAAGAAAGAGAGGAAAGGGTGAAGAATATAAATAGAGGGTAAAGAGGACAAGGAGAGTGTAGATCACATGCCTGAGGTAGAGTGACAGACTGGGAGAAGATATAGAAAGAGAATGTGTATTTTGGAGAGCGGGACATGTCGAGTAAACATGGATTGGGTGGGGGGAATTCAATGGAGGGCTGAGTGCAGAAAGAGTATACAGGTTATAAATATACAGTGGTGAATGGCTGTGGAGGGTTGAGAGTGCATGTGGTGAGTGGATTGCCTCCATGGAGGTTGGAGACCAGCATACACGGAGGAAAAGCGTGTGCATATCAATATATCCATATGTGTAACTTAAGTGGTGCTCATGAAAAGTGCTCCAATGCCTTGGGGTTGAGTTCTTGCTATACAAAAATTGAAAAAATAAAAAAAATGACTGCGGATGTATCGATGGGAATGTTGGAGAGATGTGTTGTTTAAAACACATTAGTACAGACAGCAGAGAAGTGGATCTACAGAGAGAAAATGCACGAGGAACAAAAGGTGGAGAAAACGAACAGAAACCTGATGGAGAGGGATATGGTGTGAAACCAAAGAACAGAATGTATTGATAGGAGAAAAAGAAGTTATGCTGAAAGGATTAGGAGTAAAAGGCGTTCCCATCCATTCCTATTTAAAAAAACGAAACTGGTCAAGCTCTCGCTTAGGGAGAGGCTCCCTGCCTCACTCACCGTGTTCATTTCCCTGCTATCTATACACCTTTCCCTCCTGCCACAACGCTGCACTCGGTTTAACACCCTGCACCTTCCTTCGGCTTTATTTCGAAAGAGGTAAATAGAACTCCTGATCCGATCCCATCTGTTTTAGCTCCATGTATGCGCCGCTCTAATTGTTCGGCATTTTCCCTCCGATGCACGAGTTCAACATGGGGACAAAGAGCTGCACGAGTTTAGCGCGAAGAACCTGATGGTTGGTTTGGACAAAACATCCCCTTGCTGATTGGCCAAGTGGTCTGGGGCGGACACAGGTCAACAAAGGGTGGTTGCAGGAAAGCACTTGCCCATTTCTTTTCAACAATCTTTATTGGAAACACGAGATTAACAAGGAAAAAACAAACAATCGGAAGAATGTGCCTATGATTTAAAATATTGTACGATTGGTGCCTGGAAAGAAGAGGAAATCACCTTCATAGGAATGCAAACTTTTTTTGTGTTTTTATGCACAGCTGCGTCTGAAAGGCAATAAAATGTGACTCACTGCGAGAGCTACGCGCTTGGAGACAGACTTGAGTCTCGGCGTCTGCTCAGAATCCTGTGATTCTGGGCAAATCACTTAATCTCCCCCAAGTGCCTACCGAAAATGAATGTCAGTGGATAAAGTGACTGGTGCTCATGTAGATAGCTCCCATACGTTCGGTAGAGTTTGCACTATATAAAAATTAAAACTTCATCAAATGGTTTCACAAGAACTCCCATCACACCCGTTTTTTGGCTGTGAGCTGACTGAATACCCAGGATAGGAGGGGCTACCTGTTGATTCACAGAGAGTAGGACATTTGCATACTGCACTCAGTGCTTAATCTGTAAATAATATAGTGCCGGTACCCTAAACTCTCCTCTGAAACAAGCGGCCTTTGCAGTTAAAGGTGCGAGCACGGAATACTGAGCCAGCAGACTCCTGAAGCCATCCAGGGCTTTAATCCATTCACTGCCTCTTCCTGCTCCTTCAGCTCACTCTTGCTGCTTTCTCCTTTCTTCCTTTGTGATGCTTTTTCGTTTTTCTTTTCCTGCGTCTTTCCATATGTCTTTATGTTTGAGGTAGAAAAATAATTGCCGACCTTCAAAAATAAATGTCGGTGCTCCGCACCGGAATCAACAAACACAAATTAAGCACTGACTGCGCTGTACAGCGAGGCAGTATTTCTAAGTGACCTGAATTCCAAATACGGTTTGTCTACTTGTCCGCAAGTGGTCTTGGACAAATTGCTTTTTTTTTTAACAGTGGAAATTCCATATTAGTAAGTTATAAATGGTTTCCACTACGTCATATTGCTGACTTTTTCTTTATATCTACTTAAGTGATATAAGGTAGCAATATAGAGACAAACACCGTAGCATCAATATGTGATGTTTAAAAATCAGGAGGCTGCTTGGACACATTGGCTGAGGAAAAATACAAATTCCTTGGTGACAGTACTTTATTTTATTGGACCATCTTAAGCAGCAAGTTGAGACATTCTAGTCACTGTGCGCTAAAGGATTTCATGCCACCGCCATCTGTGTTCATCGCTTTTTGAACAATACACGCATACCGACACCTTTAATGGACATTGGTGCATGGTTCTATAAACGTGAGAAAACAAGGGACAACCCTCTGGGTGACGGCACCACTACCCTACCGGGCAAACTGAAGCGATTCCGATCACAGAAGGGAGTTATTCATATTCACTCGCTTACCACCCAATCATTCATTTACACACCTAATTACCTTCTCATCACCCCAGCCGTCCACTTACTTATCAGACTGTCCACCCATCAGTGCATCTACCCTCCATCCATCCAACTACATTTCCGTTCTTCCCTACTTCTGCACACACATTCATCCCTCTCTGCAGTGCATCATCTGCAGCTTGCCATCGCTTTGGCTCTTAGCTTGAAAACTATTCTGTCCTCATTGTCGAATATTATAATACAGTTTCCTAGTGGAGCTGTCGGTATAGTTGCAAAAAATCAGAGCTCATCCTGAATGCTAATGCCAGAGCTACCCTCTTTATAACTAGGGAAGCAGGTTCGAGACTCGGTGTCAGCTACACATCCTGTGATTCTTTGCAAATCACTTTAACTCCTTGGCCCTAAAAAAACATGAATGTGCCCTTGTATAATATAACTGGCGTCAGAAATACCTTCAGGTCAAGTTCGTGCTGCCTGTATAAAACAGCAAAAAATACATTAAGAGAGATGTAATTATATGTTAAAAGACTATGGGGGTCATTCTGACTCCCGCCGGGCGCGGTCACCGCGCGCCCGGCGGGAGCCGCCAAAATACCGTACCGCGGTCGGAAGACCGCGGCAGGTATTTTGAGTTTTCCCCTGGGCTGGCGGGCGGCCTTCAAAAGGCCGCCCGCCAGCCCAGGGGAAAACGACCTTCCCACCATGAAGCCGGCTCGTAATCGAGCCGGCGGAGTGGGAAGGTGCGACGGGTGCTACTGCACCCGTCGCGTATTTCACTGTCTGCTATGCAGACAGTGAAATACAAGCGGGGCCCTCTTACGGGGGCCCCTGCAGTGCCCATGCCATTGGCATGGGCACTGCAGGGGCCCCCAGGGGCCCCGCGACACCCCCTACCGCCATCCTGTTCCTGGCGGGCGAACCACCAGGAACAGGATGGCGGTAGGGGGTGTCAGAATCCCCAAGGCGGCGCAGCATGCTGCGCCGCCTTGGAGGATTCTGACGGGCAGCGGAAAACCGGCGGGAGACCGCCGGTTTTCCTGCACTGACCGCGGCCAAAGCGACGCGGTCAGAATGCCCTGCGGGGCACCGCCGGTCTGTCGGCGGTGCTCCCGCCGACCCTGGCCCCGGCGGTCTGAGACCGCCGGGGTCAGAATGACCCCCTATGTGATATAACTGCATATGTATTTATTAAATTTACTTTTATATGTGCCGTCACTAAATTTTAGAGCAGGGATTTGCTGTCCAAGTCAACCCGTTTAGTTCCAGGAAGTTTGTACTGCAGTCATGGCTTTCCCAATTGTCCTAACAGCGTGCTTCTGGGCAAAGGACGATATATCTTTCTATCGTAACAGTGAGTGGAGCCCCAAACAAAACCAAGAAGGAAAGAGAGGGACCTTTCCAAACATTTAGGGAGACTTGTTTGGAGGTGGGGTCGGCATGTAGGAGAGTTGGAGAAGAACGAGAAATGGCGTTTACTAATTGCTGCCTGTCTTAAGAAAAGTCACAAGTCCAAGCAACAAGGCTGATGCTTAAGGTATAGCTGGCCATTTAGAAAATGCACCTCCACCGCCTTCGGGCATCATGCTTTCACACCTCCCATTGAACGCTTATTAGCTGCAGAGCAGTGACAACACCTTAAAACAAAGCACATTGACCAAGTCGTGATGTTTTAAATAAAAAAACAGCTGCCTTCCCAACTTCAATGCACAATCTACATGTGCTGAAATGGGCATTTCCAAGAGAAAAGAGTGTTGAGTCCTTTTTTGTGATTAGAAGGCACCTAATGTGAAACTGCGCAGCAGTGGCCTGGCCTAGAATAAAAGCAGAGACAGGCGAGCTAACAAATTGATATGACAGCAAAGACAGTGGTGTGGCTTTGCTCTCAGAGTCCATTAACGAGCAGAGCCATGCATGTGCCATTGCAGAAATCATCCGAAAGTCATGCCACTCTCTTATTCCCTGGCAAAACAGACCTAAATATACTCTGCTTCTCTGGAAGTCAAGCGTTAGCGATACAGATGCCTCTGTGTCAGACAGCAGACAACAGCACTTTCTGTACTAGTGTACATGTATAATTTTAGTAAAAGAAAGACACCTGCAGATTATCAACTGTTTTCTGCAGCAGGTCCAACTATGCTGCTCCTACATAAATATGTAGTCCACAGATTAAAAACAGATATCTGTATCACATAATGAACTCATGGACATATTGTAACTAGACGGAGATGCACCTGTAACGTACAAATTGATCTCTGCAGCAGGTAATGTTTCTGTAGTTGGAACCAAAGAATGAAGGATACATACAGTAGAAGTGGATGCAGCAGACAATAAGCACACTGAGCTGCCTTGCTTGGAGGAAATTGTAGTTTATATGTTACAGAAGGACCCCTGAAGAAACTTAATTCCCTTCTCCCCAGTAAGCTATTTCATAGGATTGGACATGTGACCTGCAAGTTTACAGAGATTTTAACAGTACTTTTTTCTTTTTCCATACAATACAAAACAACTCCCATAGTAAATTACTTTGTGAGCATTTCTGAAAACATTCAGCATACGTTCTACTTTAAGATAAGCTTCACCTAAATGGTTGATATGCCTGTAAAGTCATCAACATTTTTTTCTTTACCTGTTTGAAAAAGGTTTGAATGAATACAAAATGTTAGCTCTCTTGAAGTAATCAACAAATCATTCTCAAATCATCCTCAGGTCATCAAGAACATGCTCCTCTTCTGACGTAATCAGATACTCATCCTCAAATCATCAGGAACAATCCCATTTTGTGAAGTCATCAAATACTCATTTTCAAGTCATCTTCAGATCATCAGTCTCTGGTTTCTAAGCTTTGCTGATGACTTCAAGAGCTTGATGATGTCTGATGATGAGGAAATTACTTCTAAGGTAGTTCAATGATCATCGGATGACTCTGAGATGGCTTCTAAAGTAATCCTCTTTGACCTGGGTTAAGTGAGCCGATTCAAAGCACCATGGCCGCCATGAGCACAAAGGAGAGGCACAAAAAGAAAGAGTTTGTTCGCAGTCAAACATATCTGCGATCGTGCTATTATACATGTAACAGGGGCAGTCTGCAAGCTGGTAACAAAACCGCCCCAAGGAGGGACAATCGTAAAGCATTTACCATTGGTAACAAAGGATTTTTGAACAGAAAGCCTACGAACGAGTGAAAGTGATGGGTGTGTGGTGGCTGTGGTTAAAAGCCCCCAATACTTACAACAGGTCAAATCGCTTGGGCACTTAACCTAAAAATGGGGAAATATCCTAGGCCACACTCCTTTAATCGGGTCTTGGTTGAAACCCATTCCTGGTATGTGACACGTCACTCTGGTTTGTGGCATATGTCACAACTCGTGACATGCTACAACATGTGACAGATTTTTTACCTGCTATTTTATACTTAACTGCAGATAGTTCTAGTGTGTGATTTACAAAGGGCCCTCTTTCTTTTGGGTAACAAGAAGAGGCCAACAGTGATAAAATGGAGAACTGAATTCAACTTTATTTTATGGTGCCTCAGTCAAATCAGACAACAGAGTCTCAATATCTTTGGGCTGGACTTGGATTGCGTCTGAGGGCATATCCTAGATAGTGCCTGACTTCCAGGACAGAAATGGATGTCAGGGTCAGGCTTGGGTATAGATTCAGCTCCCTGAAACTGTACTGACAAATAGGGTTGGGCTGGGGCAGAAAAATCGCCCATGACTGTACATTGGGGCAGTTTTCTACTAGTAAAGACACTCTATGAAAATGTTTAGCAAGGTATGGAAGACAAAGAGGATTTGAGCTACAGGCAATGTTTGATTTATCAGGGATATCAACAGTAAAAACAGACTAGGCAGACTAAAGCAGCCCCACAAACAGCCAAAAATAAGACCTCAACACTCATCCATACATGGCAATATTTATGAATAGGAAAGTGGAAGATAAAAAAAAAAATCCAGAGAATGTATTTCCCTATTGGCATCTATAGAAACAGGCAATTTCAGACGGGAAACAGACAAAATAAAGCCATTTCGGGCTTAAAACATTTCAGAGTCTCGAACATGAATCAGGTATATTGGCATGTATGCTGATAAGTCAGACAAGCCCATCATGTGCTAACTGGTTGCCCTATAGTCTAGTCCGTTGATGGCTCAATAACTTTGTACTATGCCCTGATCATTCCAACCTGACATGGCACACAGGGCTCGTTTTCTTGGTAGAGTCAGACCCATTACTAGAAATGTGTCCCTATGTTACTTAACGGGTGCTCATGTGAAGGGCACCAATATCTACAGGTTAAGTTTGTGCTTTAAAAAAAAAAAAAATGAAAAAATAAAAAGGGAGAACCGAATTAGGGGTCTGGCTGAGTTCTAAGAGCCCAAGAAGCATTGAGCTCGGAAGATGTTTGGCACGAAAACTGTGCAACCAACATCATGTATAACTATAAAGAAACCAGGAACGCTGCATTTCTTATGAACATCTTCTTTATTCCAGTTCAGATATACACAACCAACCCTGGCAGGTCTCAGCAGCAACTCATCCCACCTCACATTCTACCTCAACATTCTACACGTTGCTAAGCACATTTAGAACCTAACTAAATCCCACTATACAACATATCTCCCCCCTTACAATACCCAAAAAAAACATTAATTATAACTCTACAAAACTAACTAACCATAACACATTTCCATAAACTTAATACAATATATGATCAAATATTATACTTTATTCAATATGATAATCTTTCAAATATTCCGGTTTTCTAGTCACCTTTTGTGGCCATTTCCTAAGATACTTATCAGTATAATCATCCCCCATGTAATGATGTTTCTCCCACTTCTCCCTCTCCTTAACACAACACTTAACTACATCAACCATGTTCCATTTTTTCCCATCATTCAACATCACACTGTACTTCCTTACTTTAACCACTTGTTTGGGTTCCGACCACTTAGATAAACCCTTCCTCGTGCCTTGCCACAACCTTGTACGCACCCAGTCTCCGATCATCAAATTATGTGCTCTAAACTTCTCCAGACATCTCTCGTCATATTTTTCTTGTTTTTTTTCTACACGTGCCAACACATTTTTCACATTACACACTTTCTTTCCTGCTCTATCCATCCAACCAGGGACAGCTTTCATACAAGGCTTCCTGCCCTTCAACAACATAAATGGAGTTACCAAAGTCGTTGAATGTGGAGTAGTGCGATAATTCCACAACATTTTTTTTATTTCAGATCTCCAGTTCAAATTACTCTGCAGTGAAAGTTGAATGTTATCACCCAGAACTCTATTAAATCTTTCAACTAATCCATTTTCCCTTGGATGTGCTACAGCTGTCCTAATATGCTTAACACCACATTCCACCAAATAGTTTTCAAACTCTTGTGATGTAAATTGTGTGCCATTGTCAGTCACAATCGCCTCTGGATAACCTTCTCTCTTCCAAATTTCTTCACAAAACTCAATCACCACATCAGACCTCGTGTTCCTCACCATACTAACTTCTGGCCATTTCGAGTGATAATCTATCATGACTAAAGCAAACTGTTTTACTCCGTCACCAAATACAAACGGTCCACACACATCCATACCTACTTTTTGCCAAGGTTTCTTAGGAAATGGTATCGGAACCACAGGTGTTCTTTCACACAAATGTGTTTTGTCACTGCAAGCACAACTTGTGCAGTTTCTGACAAATCTTTCCACTTCCTTATCCATACCCGGCCACCAAAAATCTTCCCTGGCTTTCCTTTTCATACCAGACATACCTCCATGCCCATTGTGCAATATTTCCAATACTCTCCATCTCAAATCATGAGGTACAATTAATCTGTCCCCTCTTCTAACCAAGTTATTCTGAATTGACAATTCAGACCATACATTCTTGTAATTCTTTACCAAATCTACTTCATCACCAATATCAGACCAGCATCTCTTCAAATATCTTTTCACCGCCTGCAATTCCACATCTTCCAACTCTGCACTCCTCCATTCTTCCTCATTGATAGCATTTATTTTCATGTCTTGAACATTCGCTACAATCCAGTCTTCCTCCTCCTCCACACACACACCATCCAACGGCAATCTAGAGAGACAATCAGCATTTACATTCATTACGCCTGGAATATACCTCACCGTGAACGTGTATTCTTGCAATTTATATAACCATTTTTGCAATCCTTGAGGATGCTCGACCTGCTCCTGAAGTAGTGAAAATATCTACTAACGGTTTATGATCAGTATGCAATTCAAATTTCCTCCCCCAGACATAGGCCCTCATTACGACCCTGGCGGTTTGTAACCGCCAGGGCCGCGGGACGCGGTGGCACCGCCGACAGGCCGGCGGTGCCCCGCGGGGCATTCTGACCGCGGCGGCTTAGCCGGTTTCCCGCTGCCCCCAAGGAATCCTCCAAGCCGGCGCAGCTTGCTGCGCCGGCTTGGGGATTCCGACTCCCCCTCCCGCCATCCAGTTCTTGGCGGTTCTCCCGCCGGAAACCGGATGGCGGGAGGGGGAGTCGCGGGGCCCCTGGGGGCCCCTGCAGTGCCCATGCCAATGGCATGGGCACTGCAGGGGCCCCCGTAAGAGGGCCCGCTTGTATTTCACTGTCTGCATAGCAGACAGTGAAATACGCGACGGGTGCAGTAGCACCCGTCGCACCTTCCCACTCCGCCGGCTCGATTACGAGCCGGCTTCATGGTGGGAAGGTCGTTTTCCCCTGGGCTGGCGGGCGGCCTTTCGGCGGCCGCCCGCCAGCCCAGGGGAAAACTTGGAATGCCGGCCGCGGTCTTCAGACCGCGGTGCGGTATTCCTGCGGCGCAACTTTGGCGGGCGGCCTCCGCCGCCCGTCAAAGTTGTAATGAGGGCCATAATTCCTAAAATGCTGTATGCCCCACCAACAGGCAAGAGTCTCTCTCTCCACAGCTGAGTACGTTGTTTCAGCTCCTTTAAGTGTGCGTGAAGCAAAAGCAATTACGCGCTCTTTCCCATTATGTACCTGCTTCAACACAGCACCTAGTCCATACATACTAGCATCAGTTGCCACAATCGTGAGGTAGTGTGACACAAAAGGATTCAATTCAACAGCATCAATAATATTTTTTTTTAACTTAACAAATGCTTGCTGACATTCTTCAGACCACATATACCTTTGATTTTTTTTCATCAACACCCTCAAGGGTTGTGCTAAATCGGCAAAGTTCCTTACAAACTTAGCATAGTATTCTGCCAGTCCAAGGAAAGACCTCAGTTGATCCTTATTTATCGGTCTGGGTGCTTTTTCAATTGCCTCTAGTAAACTGATCTTAGGTCTAATCCCTTTCCCAGAAATAGTATGCCCAAGGTATTCCACACTCTGACGTGCAAATCTACATTTGTCCGGTTCAACTGTTAAGCCTGCATCCTCTAAAACACGACACACCCTTCCCAACACACGATCATGCTCATCCATATTTTCTGCCCAAACCAACACATCATCCTGAAAGAACCTAACACACTTCATATCACCCAACAGATCTTGCATAACCCTTTGAAAAACTGCTGAAGCAGATGCAAGTCTAAACGGCATGCGTATAAACCTAAAAGCCCCTTCAGGAGTAACAAATGACGTGAGATGACGAGAATTAGGATGTAACATGATCTGGTGATATGCATTCGATAGGTCCAATGTTGAGTACACTTCACCTCCTTGAATCCCACACAACAAATCATTAATGTTCGGAATCGGATGTCTATCTACCCATATATTATCATTTAGATCTCTCAAATCCACACACATCCTTATTTTTCCATTTGGTTTCTGGGCCAAAACAACCGGGCTTAACCACTCCGATGCTTCTATTCTTTCAATCACACCCAAATTTAACAATCTTACTAACTCCTCTCTCAATGCATCTCTCAGAATAACCGGCACATTCCTCACCTTATGCACTTTCGGAACCGCCCTATCATTTAACACAATGGAGTGTTGAAATTTCTTTAAACACCCTAACTTGCTACTAAACAGATTTGGAAATCTTGTCTTCCATTTTTCAGTACATTCTTGTACAACCGAAATAACTTGTTCTTTACTATTAGGATCCAACACTACCTTCAAATTCTTTTGTTCGTTCCAGCCCAATAAACATCGCCCACACTCCACCACATACACATCACAAACCACTAGTTTGTGATTAAACAACAAACTCCCTTGGAAATACCCCAAAACAGGAATTTTGTTTCCGCCATAGCCCACCAAATCCACATCTGCACTTACCAATTCTTGACCTCCCACTCTCTTCCATGTTGTTTTATCTATAAGAGTATATGGTGAACAGGAATCAGCCCACATGCACACCATTACATCATTTATACTGACTTCACATTTAGGAGGTGAGTACTTGCTCAATTCCATCACTGAAATGTTTTCTTTTCCACACAAAGATACGTTATCAAGCATCAAAATTTCAACATGGTCATCTTTTACCTCCTCACCACTGCTGGAACTTTCAGGATCACCTCTTGTATGTGCTCCATTATGTAAATAATTCACACTACTCTTTTTGTAAAATGCTTTCTTCTGATTGCACACCTTTGAAAAATGCCCCCTCTTGTCGCATGTGAAACATTTGGCATCTCTTGCAGGACAACTTGTTGAAGACGCCAAATGTCTTAAACTTCCACACTTATAACATTTCTTTTTTCCATCCAACTTATTCGGATTCCTAGAAACCTTAACAGAACTTATAGCTTGTATCAATGCATTCTCATCATCTTTCTTATTCAACTCCTTTACATACTTAGATGTACTTTCTACACGTTTTGCAACCCTTATTGTTTCCTCCAAAGATGGATTTCTCAAATTTAACAATTTTTCCTGAATTTTCAAGCATCGTGTACGATTAATTAACTGATCTCTGATAATTTCTTCATGTAAGTCTTTGAATTTACATGTATTTGCTAATGTGCGTAATGCACTCACAAATTGATCTATAGATTCATGAGCAGCTTGAACTCTGGAGAAAAAACGATGACGCTCCACAACAATGTTCAGTTTCCGACCAAAATGTTCCTCCAAGGCTTCCAGTGCCCTTGTATACACGTCATCTACATCACCGTTCTCATCTTCATCCGAACCCCTACCTTCAGTAGTTAATAAATTTGCAGAAGGTAATGTTTTCAAGATTTTCCTACCTTCTACCCCTAAATTGTGTTTTAACAAAGCAAGCTTCCTCTTGTCAGTGAAAATAGCCCCACCTAAAGCTTCCAGATAAGTTTCAAATGTCTCTCTCCAATCCTCCCACGACATGCTTGGTTCGCCCGGTATGCCCAAAAATATAGGTGGAGGTGCAATAGATTGCATTTTTCTATATTATAAAATGCCTATAATGAATTTAATAAATCACATATATATAAAATAACAAATTAACACAAAAAATGTAGTCACCGTTGTCCTTCGATGAATCCACACGGAACCACATGTAATCAATGTTTAATCACACTAAGATCTTGAAGTCCGATGCGCCATCGCTAATCTAGTTTATTTTTTTTAAAATGATGCTCTCCAGTTAAAATAAGCAATCCGTGTCTTTGTTAGAAAACAAACCAATGGGTTTGTTTTTACAGGTGGTTTCCCACGTACAACGTCAGCGTTACACGTGCACCATAACGCAGCTTGTCTTGCGTCACACCAGACACATCTATCCTCGCAGACCCAGCGAGTCAGCGTGCGAGGTAAGATGTAAACACGCGACTTACTGGCAGCAGACGCGCGCGAGTTATTAACGGCAAACGCGCGAGCTTAACGAACCAAAAAATGAATGTCTCTTCGCTTACGTGCTGCCGCCCGCGTTGTGCGCTGTAACCCACAACATCAGCTCCTGCACAACAAATGGCACCCAAACATCTTTTCTTCCCGTCAAATCCGACTTGAATTTTTCTTTCTCGTATCTCCGTCTCCTCCAAGACTCCTCGAGGACGCGTCAAGCAACCTCCAGTTTATCCTTATGCAGGACCTTGGTTGCCGATAACTCACACGTGGTGACTTCCTCTTTCTCCGAAATTCTCAACCATGAGCAGGTCGTTCACCAGCACCAGGGAGCGCACACAGTCTATGTAGACAGCCACTGTTTTCTTCCCAATCCAAACTAAGCGTTTCCAATCAAACCAACTGCACTGCCAGGGTTGATCTCTATAAACGACATCCCACCCTCGTCGCCACTAAAGAAACCAGGAACGCTGCATTTCTTATGAACATCTTCTTTATTCCAGTTCAGATATACACAACCAACCCTGGCAGGTCTCAGCAGCAACTCATCCCACCTCACATTCTACCTCAACATTCTACACGTTGCTAAGCACATTTAGAACCTAACTAAATCCCACTATACAACAAACTATGATAAAAAAAGACTCTCCAAAATCTATAAAAGTCTATTTAAAATTCATAAGCATTTCCATTAGATTATATCACTGCATTGAGAGGCGTTTATTAAATCTAACACTTTTTAAACATGAACTTAAAATATTTATGCTTCCCACACCCCACCATGACAATAATGCCATCAGTGAATTAAGAGGCAAGTCATTTGGCATGCACCTTGTATGTGACCTAGACTTTTACATGGAGAAACATTATATTCTGTTTAAATCACACGCAAGAGACGTGCTTAAAGACGCAACTTGAACTTCTGGTTTTCAAAGTGCTCTCAAAATCAATGAGGAAATAGAAAGCACAGTGAAAAAAAAATATTTGCATAGAATAGTAAAATTAGGTCAAGTGTGAAAGCTAGGAAAATCCCAAGTTTATCCCATTGTGCAGTTCAACAACTGGATGGATATCTCTTTCCCTCTACTGTTCAACATCAAAGGTTAATGGTTTTTTTTTAATTCTTGGCCCATTAGGTTCAAGCAGTGGTAGGCAGAAGCCACATGAAAGCTTGGCTCATTTTGGGCTTAAGGTTCCAAGGGGTCCTCGAGCTGAGCCAAATCCAGGCACCTGGCTCGAACTTTCAGTGATTTGCCCAATTCTACCCGTTACTGCTTACCTTTCAATTTTGAAAAACAAAAATGAGGGTATTACTTGCATGGCATTGCAAATACCGCTGATGGGTTCCTGAGGTCCATGGAATTGTTCCCACGGTGTCCATTTTTTAACATCAGAACATTGTAAAGGCTACTTTATAATGGAGCCCTTACAGGGCTAGAACACCACTATACTGGGTTTGTTGGACATCCCTCGTTTTGAGTGAACTGCAGCATTTTAAAGTATATAAGGACTGTAACATTGGTCAGGGCTGATGTGAAATTATATTACTTTATAAGTGGAAGAGATTGTGTGGGGTCTTCTTCAATGATTTTTACCAAACTGAGAAATTGTGCATTTTCAAATCACACTAGACAAGTAACATTGGCTAAAACTTAAAAGACAAATATAGTTATAAGAGAGTCGGGGTTGGAATGTCCCTTGAAAAATACTGAAAGATATTGGCTAAAACTAAAAAGACAAAGGTAATTTCAAGAGAGTTGGGGATTGGAACGTCCCTCAAAAAATACCATAAGACATTTTATGAGAAATTGAGTATTTTAAGTATATTAAAACCATAACATTGGTCACTGCTGGTATAGCTTTGATATAGTATGGGGTGTAAGTGGGGTCCTGTAAATGCTATGGGAAATGACACTTTAAACACAATAGGCCAGTAGCATTGATCACAACTGCAGCACAGACCACTCCAAGAAGTACTTGTGGGCTCCCCCACCACAAGAATCTCAATTTCAACACACAGCATTGCTAAAGAGGATGAAATAATTACTTTTTAAAACAGAGTTGCTGAATATATTACTAATTAAAATGATAGATGTATCAAGAGCACCAGCAGCATAATTTTTTGTTTGCTATATAGAGCTTCATGCCACACTTCTCAAATAAAGTCCAATTATTATTAATGGTACTTTATTTCAAACTTCAGGCCTGATCACAAGTTTGGCAGTCAGACCGCCATGGGCCAGGCAGGACCGCCAAAAGCAAGCCAAAAATCCGACCCGCCAGGAGTCTGGAGGGCAGGAAATAGGCGGGCAGACCACCGGCACCCCAGCCCATCAACCATTCACCGACTGTATTACAAGTCGAAAACCACAATGGTGGTCCTAACATGGCTGTCTTCCAATGGCAGTGTGAACCGCTATGATCGGAAGTCACTACAGTAATACGCAACACCACATTGGCTGCATTTGAAAACACAGCAGACACACATTCACACACTAACACACCTACAAACCACACTATAAAAGACAACAATTCACAAACCACAATCCTTTGCATCTCCACGCTGAAAACAAGTCAGAGCACTGCCGGAAAACGTCACCAACCATAGATCAGGCATCCCTCTAACTTGTACTAAGCACATTACCCACACCCTCAACACACAGCCACCACATATAAATGCACTTATACAATCCATGTACTCCCGTCACCTCCTCATTACACAGCACCTAACCAATAAATCTCTTTAAGTTCATTTCCACCACCATGTCACCACAGAAAAATCCCTGTTTCACAGATAACGAGTTAAAAGTCATGGTGGATGAAATAAAAGTAGAGCCACAACTATTGGAACCCAAGTCCAGCAAATTACTATTGCTAGGAAAATAGAAATGTGGCAAAGGATAGTCAGAGTGAACTCTGTAGGCAGGTACCCATCCAGGCACCAGCTTGCGGTCCTGACGACTGACAGTGGTCCCCCACCTCCTCCCCTACAACTAACATAATAGGAGGAGAAGGTCTTGGCCATCCTGCATCCGAAAGGTTTAAGAGGAGTGGAGTCTGGTAAGTCACAACAACAAAAATGGCACCAAAATGGTATGTCATACATGCTCACTGATCACCTCTTGCCACCCACTATGTCATCCTACTTTACAGTCCAATGTCCATCTGTCCATCAACCCCTGTCTGGCCTCTCAACATATCAAATAAACACCTGAGGAAACAACATCTTTGTATAGTGGTGGTTGTACAGGGATTAAGAGCACTACAATTCCAAGGAGGGACTGTTCCTCCACTAAAACCAAAGCAGTGTAGCCTAAGCACAGTTACGTTGTCTGTCTAATCCCCATTGGATTGTACCCACCTGAGAAGATGACATCAGTATAGTGTGTTGGTAGGATAGGCAATGACAGGACTGCTAAGGCCAAGAGGCACTGGGACCCTCACTACAGTCTGCCACAACTGTGTGCTCTGCTACTATAGCCATTCTCCATACAGCCATACAGCTTTACTTACCTGGCAGGAGAACAACTCTACAGTGTGTGGAATACAGGGATTGAAATGGTTAGTACTCATAGGAGGATTCCTTAGTCACACTCCAAGCAATAGTACACTGTACACCTGCAAAACATACCTTTACCCGAAAACACACTCATGACTTGTAAACATCTGGGAAAGTCTAATTGGAAAAACTGCATGTAGTACAGGGAGTCACATGACTGCTGAGGTTAGGAGGCTCTGTCTACCAAATCCAATTACCCAGTCCACTCTGCATAGGTTCAGTTATCCCTGTTGGCATACTTGTCATGAAAGTCCACTCACCTCAGAGGATGGACAATGTGAGTTGGGTCAGGAGTAACGGCTGAATAAATTCAAGGAAAGGAGGACCAGGACATGCAACCCCAAAGACCAGACCACTGTCCAGATGATATTGTGCCGCAGTCCCTGAACCCACAATTAATCTGATACACCTGGGAGGGACACGCATACAAGTCATGTTACACCCTTTGATGTGACAACACACCCAGATCCATCTAGAGCTGACATGTCATGAAAACAGTGTAGACAAGGACAGCTTAAATTGTCTGGTAGGAACTTCCTACACAGATGAAAGGCCCAAAAATGTATCTGCTGTGTGGCATCAGCAGTAGTCACTTCCACAATGCACCGACCACAGTGTGGACAGCTTTCACACATCATCCAAGGTCCTGACAATGCATGCATGACAAACAAATAGCTTTCAAGATGACTCAAACAACATCCTGCCTAACCAATTTCCTGCCTGCACTGCTGGCAAGGCACAAGTCTATTACTATCAGTCCAACAGCTAAGGATTCCAGACAATCTGAGTCTAGGTTACTGAACAGGAACTGGTATGTGGACACAATATCAGCTCGGTACAAATGACAATATGTGTACCTTTCACATGAGGGAAATCAGCTAATACATTGTGAACATGGCCCTAGCCCATATTCACTGTCAACTATTGGAGGTGGATGCCACAATACAACCACTAACATCATCTCTCCACATCAACAGTTTGTGCTGCCGCTGCGAATGCTATTACCAACGCCACAGAGAAGACTACTAATACCGCCATGGATTAAGCCTTCAGTGAAACAAAGATTCCTGGACCACTGGACGTTGAGGATAGTTCAGGCCCATCCGGCCAACCTGATGAGATGACACCGGTCAGCCGCAGCCTGACCACACTGACTCCTCCCAGCCCTGTGCTCTCTACATGACAGGTAGCAAGTCATCCCCAGACCTGCGTCCCTACAACAGTCTGATACATCTTGTGCCCCAGTCCAGATTCCTGAGTCACAACCTGCCAATCTGGACAATGGTGAATCTGGTACCAGTGGAAGGAGGCAGGCTGAACCAAGGGCGCAGGCACGTGGAGGTCGGGCGTGTGGGAGGGATAGTGTGGCCCAGAGGCAAGAGGCTGCTGGTGATGCCCCTGGCCAAGATACCATCAGCCAGGTCTTACCAACTTTCTCAAGATGTGATGGGCCAGGTACTGAACAAACTCAGGTATATCAAGGAGCTACAGAGGCATTTCCATCGTAAGATGCCGAAACAGTGGGCCGCTCAGTATTCCAACATGGCCTCCCTAACGGGTGCTGAGGGACATTAATTGTACCATGAGCAGGGATAGGCAACAACATCACACACCTTCCTTTGGCAAATTCACACCAGGCCTTCATCAATGCCAGCCAGTGGAAGGGAGGCCCTGCCAGGGGAAGCACCTGCCCCGCAAGCAGAGACATCCAGCCAAGAATCTAGGAGGTGCGGGTGGCAAGACACCAACCACTGCTAGCAACTAACCACTTCCTGATGTCACTCCTTTGTGTGCCACAGACTCACTAAGTTGACTGTTCCTTAATCTCTTTCCATATTATATGCTAGTAGGACACTGGACCAAAAATGTTGTGGCCTCTGCATCCACCATGACGATTCCTTCACCGTAAGTTTTTTTTTATCCATATCACTATTGATTTTTGTTGTAATGTAAATAAGTACCTCCATCACTAAAACACTGCCTACAACCTCTTTTTTTTATCTGTCTGGAATGTTGAATGCTAATCACATATAATGTACAAGCTTAAGAGATTAGGAGACGATGGAGGGAGATGTCTCAGGTAGTGTCATGCTGAGGATGACTAGCAACACAATGTCACAAGTGTTTGGTCACATCACAGGGACCTTCTTCAGGGATATATGGAATGTTTCTCCTCAGAGCAAGGTTGTGGAGTATGCAGCAGGCCACAATAGTCTTAAACACTTTTGCGGGTGAGTATAGGAAGGCTCCACCTGTCTTGTCAATGGCACGGAATCTTGCCTTCAGGAGCCCAAAAGCTTGCTCCACGACATGCAGTGTTTTTCCATGTGCCTCGTTGAAGTTGATTTCCCCCGGCATAGTTGGGTTCCTCACCGGTGTCAACAACCTGGAGCAGTTTGGGTATGCAGAGTCCCCTGTAAGAGAATGCAACATGTGCAACCATTAGTCCAAAGCATCAACTCACTAGCAGAAGACGTAACATACAAACACACAACATATGTTACTTACTAACTAACCAGGCCCTTCCTGGGTACAGTTGTGTCATCAGCTGTGGAATCGTGCTGTACCGCATGATGACGGCACCATGGACTGAGCCCAGGTACCAGGCGCAGACTTGGGAAATGTAGAGGTTCACCTGACAAACTATTTGGACATTGATGGGATTGTAGTTCTTCCTGTTATGATAGGCCTGTTCATTGCCATGCAGTGCAACTAAGGCTACATGGGTACCATCAATGGCTCCCACAACTTGTGGGATGTGTGCCAAACCATAGAACTCTGCCTTCACCTGGCCGAAATCCGTACATTGAGGAAACCGCATGTAGCTGTCCAGGTGTTTCATAATTGCTGAGAGAACATCCTTCAAGATCAGACTGACATGTCATGTGAGTCACTGAAAACATGATACACAGCACTCATGACTAGCATTTTAACATTTTTCTAACACGTTACCCTCGCTTCTCAACATGTGTACACTTCCTCTAACTGGACAGCAACAATCTGTGCATCAAACTTGCAACTCTGACTGTGATTCAAAGCCCCAAATCCTGGAATGCCTATGGGGGAGAGGGTGGTGGCTCTCCCCCGAATTATGTTGTCATATGTGCTGGACCATGTACCAATATGTACGCTAAAACGATTGACCTCCAACACAGGACAAGGCCAGTGCTCAAGATTCGCCAGGACATCACTATTCAAAATAGTGACGCATCTGAAATTGCCTTACATTACATTGTATGCCTCTAAAATGGCGGCTGCCTGACCTATTCCACTGGACATTAGGATCCGCCTGCGACTCCCGGCGGAAGTCGTCATGGCAGTAGGCAGAAGCGACCGCTATAGACTTTGCCATTGGATAACATTGGTGCTTTTGGTGGTGTTGGGCCAATGGCAGCGTCCGCCGGGGGTGCTGGTCACGTATCTGGCGGATGTGACCACCATCTTCAGCTAAATCCCTCACTTGACTACTGATACTGCTGCCAGCAAGACCTCCATTACCTGAGCTGCTGTGTACCTCCTCTGGGAGCAATCATGCCTCCAACAGGTGTTCGGGCCCCTGCTTTCTCTCCAGAAGACCTTGAGAAGCTGGTGGATGAGGCGCTTTCCCTATATGGACAGCTCTATGGTGCACCAGAGGAGCAGGTATGTTCCCCATGTGCACTATTTTCTCTGTACCACTACTCATCTTAGCTTTAGTCAGCCTAGGCTTAGGGACCAGTTTATCAGATTGTGTCCTCAAAGCCTTGTAGGGGCTGACAGTGTGCAATAATTGTTGAGTCCATGAGCATGTATCTATGTCAAGTGACAGTTCTGGAGTCCTTAGACAATGTGGTGAGTGTGTATTGGCTGTTCCCTGATAAATATTGTATTGGATGCACATGACTAGGTGAGGTGTCATGACAGCCATCCCCAGGCAACTGTTGCCACAAAATGTTTTTCATGTGTGGTCACATGTGATTGCATGATAGGAGGAGGTGTGAATGCATGTTGTATGTGTCGGTTGATCACTATTTGAGCTCTTTCTGTGTTTGCACAGTGATCTTTGGCCTTGTTGGACTGTTATTCTGCAGCCAGGTAATGACTCACAATGCCCCTGAGCTCTGCACATAGACAACCAATGGCAATTGGCTGTAGGCTACAAGATGTACTGTGATGCATGTGATATGTCAGATGTGGTGTTTTGTATAGGTCTGTCTGTCAGCATGCAGAGACCGGGGCCTGTCCATTTTTAGTCAAATGGAAAGCCGGAGGTGGTCATCATGACATTTGTGGGGACTGTTAAAGTGGCGGTAATACCGCCAACAGGCTGGCGGTAACTACCGCCAAATTAGGACCATGGCGGTGATACCTCCCATAGACAGCCAATGCACCACACCAACCGCCAGGGCAGTAACACCACTGACCACGGCGGTAGCCATCAACAGCCAGGCGGAAGACAAGGTGCCGCCCACCATACTATGACATAGCAAACCACCATGATTTCCAGGGCAGTACCAACGCCATCAAAAGCCTGGCGGAAAATGAACACAGAAAACGAAAGACTCACCATCAGAGACACAGAGATCTCCGCCGCCATGAACCCAGCAGTTCAAGTCTTTCCTATGCTCTTCTACGCCATGGTCCACCAGGAACACCAACGAAGACGTCAACAGTGAGTACAGCCGTCTAGCACACAAGGGAGGCAGGTGCATGGGCAGTGTGCATGTGTGAGGTGGCTGGCTGTTGGGAGTCTGAGTGCGTGCATTTGTGTCTCGGGGGCAGACAGGGTGGGAGAGGACAAAGGGGACACGTGGATGGATGTTTTGGAGGTGTCTGCAAGTGAGGTGTGTGTACTGCTTGATGTGATGGCATGCAGGTGTGAGTGGGGATGTGACTGAGGGAGGAGGAGAAGGGGGAGACCGTGGAAGCAGTGGATGATGTTGTGTGTGTGTGTAACTGTCTGTGTGAGTGCTTGTGGCCTGAAGTGTGCTGCCTCTTTTTGACTGTGCTACTCTGGTCTGATGTTTTTTGTGCATGCTTGTCTGTATGTGCGCACGGGATTGGTTGGGGTTGAGGAGGCTGGGACGGGGAAGCAGTAGTTGGAGGGGGGGGCGGTAGGAACAGGGACACTGGCTGCCGTCAGAGAGGAGGCCACAGCCTGAAACGGTCTCTGTAGGGCTGCCAAGCCACTGTGGAAGCTCTCCAGGTATGCATTGCATTGCTGCATCTGGGATGCCAGCCCCACTGCCCTACAGAGATTGATCTCAGGAGGTCAATAGCCTCCTCACTGAGGGCAGCAGGGCTTCACTAGGGCAGGGCCCAAGGTGCCTGGGGCAAAGGAGATGCCCACCCTCCTGGGTGAGCGGGCACGGGCAACTCTGTTGGGGGCTACTGGGAGAGCGGTGCTGGTACGGGGGTGGCTGCTGTACCTGTAGCTGGGGTAGTTTCGGAGGTGTCCGCCACCATCGGAGGAGGAATCAGAGTCAGTGTTGTCACCTGTCTCCACTGCGGTGCTCCCCTCGCCCTCAATCCCACTGGTCCCCTCGGCGTCTGTAGACTCTGCCTCCTGAGTCCTGAAGGATGCAGCTCCCTCAGTCACCAGTGCCCCTGCTCCTCCGCCAGATGATGCTAATGCACACATGGACAGGATGACAGAAGAAAATAGGAGAGGAGAGAGAAAGGGATCACTGGGACAATTACAGCACCAACACCACAGATGTAATTAATATTACCATCAGACACAGGGATCAGGATTGAGCACTGTGCATCACACTGGCATTCCATTGACTATCTACCACAGGAAGATGAGAGCCAACCACCACCAACTGCACCCCTCCTGGGACCCACTAAGCCCTGTCTGACTTGGAAAGCCACCTAGCTAAATTACAAGATTTTGCTATACACCCATTTACCTTGAGCTGGCCCACGCAACAATGTCTTAACTTGCATTAAGCGGTACCCACTAACTGAAACCCACCACCAGGGTCCCATGCCAGCCAACAAACATGGTTGTCACGCTCACTGTACTCTCCCCCTTGTGGCTGCTGTTCTGCCCCCAAGTGCCCATCCAGGTAGGCCACCGCCAGTATAAGGGCCATCAGAGGGGTCAGGTTCCGACGGGCACCCCGTCCTCGTTGGGAGGCCATCCCCAGCTGGGCCTCCGCGTTCTTTCGGGCCCAGAGTCTCAGGTCCTCCCAACTTTTCCTACAGTGGGTGCTCCGCCTGCTGTAGACCCCTGGGTCTGCACATCCTTTGAGATGGCATGCCACAATCCCTTCTTCTGATGGGTGCTGACCTGCACAGGTAATACAAACAGGAGGACACCAATAAACATACAATCCAGCCTGTCACATATGGCCCACAAATACCATTTCCATCTCCATTGGCACACATCACCCAGCGGCCACCATGTGCACTACCACCAGACATCCCCCCAAATGACACGCCGCTAGCACACACACATCTCCATGCAACCTTGTCACATGCATCGTGCCCATGGTGTACTCACCTGTTGGTCTGGAGGCCCATACAGGGGTAGGATCCCATCCACCAAGCGCTCAAACTGCTCGAAATGAAGGCAGGGGCCCGTTCCCCAGTCACACGGGCCATGGCAGGTTCCAAACACAGGTCACAGCAGCACACTCAGTGGAGGTGTTGTCCGGTAGAAAGTCAGGAATCAAGTAAGGTTTTAGACAGAAAATGGCAGTGACGTTGGCGGCGGGGTACACCGTCACCGCCGCCGGTGATCCCCAGTGGCCACTGTACTCCATAGAGTCCCATTTTAGCCAATGAGAAATAGCACAGCGGTGGAGTTACCTCACTTCCACCTGTCCCTACACACAGGGCAGGCGGTCGCCATTATATGGTGGTGGACAACATTCAGAAAAGTAAGAACTGCGTCACTGCTGAAAATTGCACACACATTGCCATTTACATTGTCCCATCACATAAATGCTCTATGTACACCGAGGTTGTGGTTCCGTTGTTAAATTTGTGACACCCTACTCACTCGTGTCCCTTAGATACCTACCACTGCGGAGGGATAGGAGGAGGAGACAAGACCCTGTGTACAGTCCCCTTGTGGACTTGGCTACACTAGAGTACAGGCACATAATACTCACCTATACACTGGACAGGGCCACAATCACAGAGCTGTGTGCACAGTTGGAGCCTGATCCAATATCAGCTATCCCTCATCCCACTGGGAGCCCACCTCTTGTGCAGGTTCTATCAGTGCTCCATTTCCTGGCAACTGGTTCATTTCAAGGGACAGTGGGCTTGGCAGCAGGAATGTCACAGCCAATGTTCTCAGTCGTGCTGGCAGGGGTTTTGTTTGCCTAGCTTAAACATGTACAGCTACATCGCTTTTCCCCAGGTGGAAGATTTGGCCACTGTGAAGGCAGGATTCTATGCAATGGGACAAATACCAAATTTTATTGGGGCGATTGACGGAACATGTGCCTTATATCTGCAGGAGGAGGAGGTTTGAAATGTCCCTGTGGTAGCAGTGGAGCCTGAGGACAGTGAGAATGAGGTGGCAGAGGATGAGGATGTGGACAACAGAACATCAGTTATACATCAATACTTCCATTGACACACAGGTGAGACATTGGAACTGACCATTCCTCTGATTATGGTTTCAGTGTGGCTGTAGCAGGATGGCATTCACTTCCTTTGCATCTCAACTGGCTGCCACCTATGCCTTCTCATTCTGCAGATGTTGGTGTTATAACAACTGTGTACTGATGTGATGTCTACAGACAGCCACAGGTCATTATTTGCATGCTGTCACAGTGTTCAGGTCATTTGCACAAGATGTGGCTGTTTCCATAGTTGCACATTTTCATCATATAACACACTATCACTCAAGTTGTGGTCAAGGGTGTTTATTGTAGTGAAATTTATAGACAGAAAAGTGCAATGGAATGGAGTGATGGTCGAGGTAAGTCCAGGGTATTGGTCCAGTCTGTTTGTTGCACAGGTCCAGTGTCCAACGGGCCATAGGAAGGGGAGCAAAGGCAATTCAAAGTGGCCAAGGTGACAGGGTGGGACACAAGGGGAACATTCAGGAGGGGCTCATTTCCTAGCGGTGGTCTTGGCTAGTGTCTCTGGCTTCTGACTGGGTTGCAGGAAACGTTTGCGGGGTAGTTCACCTTCTGCAGGGGGAGAGTTGCTGGTGGCCTGTGAGCCCTGTGGCAGCAGCTCCTGTCCACTAGCTGCAACAGCTGTGGGCTGTTCAGTTGACTGGCTAGTGGAAGGGGCATGCTGGTCTGCTGTCCATTCCCTCATGAAGTTGGCCATATTAGCCTGCACCCCTGCTATGGAGACCATGGTGGTGTTGAGAGCCTGCAAATCTTCCCTGATCTCCTAATGGTGTACCTCCTGCAGCTGCTTGTTCTCCTACATGTTAAGGATCTGGCCCATCTTGTCCTGGGATTGTTGGTAAGCCCCCAGGACATTAGTGAGTGCCTCCTGCTGTCCTCTGTGTGTCCCTGTCCCCCTGTGCCTGTGGCCCCTGAACGGTGTGCCCACTGCTACTGACCCCCAGGACCCTGATTGTCTTAGCTGTACAGGTGGGCTGATTGACGTGTCCTGGGGACAGAGGTTTGGGGACGTTGGGTGGGTGTTGGATACTGAGGGGGGAGGCTCTGTGGTGGACTGGGAGTGGGCTGGGGTGGCCGAGTGACCAGTGGTCCCTGATGGGACAGGTAGTTCCAGATCCAGAAGTCCAGAGTTACTGTTATAACTGGGGGCATCTTCTGTTAGAAGACTGGACAGTCGTGGTACCTCCTTGCCGCTGGTATTGGCTGGGGCACCTGTGGGGATGTAAGCGATGTATTATGCTTCATGTCTGTGACATATTGTACATTCCTAGCTTCCCCTAGATCGTTGCTGTTGCCCTGCCACCTTTGTGTATGGTGATGTTTTGTGGGATTGTTAGTTCTCATACATCACTGACAATATGTTGCTTACTTAGCCTCTGTCTGTTGGCTTAAATCAGAATTGCATTTGGAGTGGGCTGGTGATCTGTGAAAGAAGTAAGTGCTCTTTTCAACTGACAGTGTGTGTCACATAACCTTGACAGGTCCCTTGATCCCACAGCATTGTTGTCTCTTTCATCCTACTCTGATGTGTCCTGTGCATACTCCTTGCACTTTGGACATTGCACATCTTCAGTGGGTTAGCTGATTTACCATGATATCCGACTCAGGTATGGGCATAATGCTGGACATGTACAATGCATGGCCAGGTTTCTCTTAAGGTACTCCAGGTTTTGTGAACACACGTGTTGAAGTGTGTATTGTTATGTTGATGCGACACACAGACCCCCCACCTCTTGAAGTAGCAGGTGCTTGCATCTGTGTCTACAAATGTCCACACATGGACAGGCGTGCCTGTGTGCTCAACATGTCACTCCCTTCATTGTGGTCCAGACACAATGGGTCAGTGTTTAGGCTGGCTGTGACCTGTAGGGACTGTATGCAGTGGGTGACATTCATAGGTAGTGGATGTTTGTGTACGTTCTTTGCTGGGTTGTTTACATGTCAATTTCCACTTTGTGTGATGTGTTCCTGGCCAATGTCATGTAGCTAGCTCATGTCTGACAAAAGTTACAGTTGGCTTACCTGGTCAGTGCAGGGCCTGAGCTGGGGGCTAGGGGTAGGGCATGTAAGGCACCCTTATTGGGTAGTGTTTGAAGCCATGTCCCTGTGTCCAATGACTGCTACGTGCCACAGGTGGGACAGGATGTTCAAGACAAGATATTAGCTTGGTGCACTGACATGTATGTGACTCAGCCATTTTGTTTGGGACTTGTGGACATAATATGCTGTCTTGCCCTTTGCATCAATGCAGGTCCACGCCATCACAAGAAGGGGATATGGAGAGCCATTACCAAGAAGGTCCAGACCCTGGGGTCCACAGCCGGTGGGGCCCCCACTGTTTGAAGAGGCAGGAGGACCTGAGGCGCTGGGCCGGGAAGACGGCAGTGGCCCAGTTGGGGCTGTCCTCCCACCAAAGAGAGGATGCCCGTCGGACTATGATCCCCCTTCCTAATGGCCCGCATTCTGGTGGTGGCCAACCCAGAGTTGGATGGGCGTTTGAGGGCAGCACAGCAGCCACAGAGGGGCGAGTACAAGGCAAATTCAAGCCTGACCCATTGCCAGGTGATTGAGTGAGGGACAGAATGCTTCTCCTGACAATGTAGGATGTGTCATGTGTCACAGATCATCTGGAATCATATTGGTTTAGACGGGCCATATGTTTGCAACTGGTGTGCTCATCCTTTTGGAGCTGGGACCTGTGACTAAAGTGGGGGGCACCCTTAGTCCAATTGCAGAGCAGAGAGCACATAAGACTGTTTCGTCAAATCTTCTGTTTTACCTACTCAGGTGGGTATTATTTTCCACCAACAGATCACTCCTCCCAAATGTCACAGTCCATAGTTAGGTAGGATGTGGCTCATTGTCCACTGCCATGTGTCTGGTGATATGTGTAGGTTGACATCTTCAAACCATGTACACGTTTTCTCCATTGCATTTTGGGTGCTGGTGCCGCACAGCAGTCAGTGATGCATACATGCTACATGACTTACATGTCAAAATCAAGGCACCTGTAACATACTACTTTCCCTTGATAAGTGGGGAATATGCATTCTCATGGGTAATTTGTGATCAGGGTAGCCAACATTCCTTGGGCCTACATGTCTGCATGTGCTCCATTCCCACTAGGATACATGACTATGCATTTGATGTAGGCATGTGCTAGTCCTGCAGATGGGATGATGTCTGGAATCTATTACATATGTCCATGGGGTCCTGTTGTTGTAAAGGTACATCTGCAATGGTTGTCCATTTACTGTGATGCCCCAGACAGGACTGTTTCATCATCAAATGTCTGACAGATACACTCATGCCTCATAGTATGTCATTAGTCCTGTGTAACTGCAGTAGCCATGATGGACATGACAGGTAGGGCCAGGGTGTGGATCAACTTCATGATCATTTGTACCCTTGATGTGGAATGTTGGTTGTAGATGCACAGCACCTGTGTGTTGATTGGGAATTGTGCCCTGGCTTTTGGGGGTGAATCACGGATTGACTTGCAGTGATGTTTGCTTCACATGTGTTTGGGCTCAGGGATTCATCCACAGGCAGATGCCATACTTGCCGTGTCTGATATGTGGTTAGTGATGTAGCTTCTTATCGTCCAACAATTTGGTGTCCTTCAGTTAGTGGTTGCCAGGTCTGTGTCCTTTCTTCCTGCATGGTACAGTTCTTTTCTCTAAGCACACTCAGAAGTAAACATGAAAATAGGTGTGAGATATTGGGAGGGAGTGGGGCTATGCTGGGCCTTACAGGACCATTCTTGCATGTATTTCGGAGCATCTCTCCATGATGTTTAGGACCCAACTTCATTGTTGTTCATTACAACATCACATGTGGTGCACATCTGAGTGGCCTTGCTACTACCTCTCCTGGACTCATTTTGGGCAGGTGTCACTTGTAGGACTGTACATTGTTGTGATCTGTCCATAGTGACATGGATGTTTCCATATCTCCTAATCCAGGTATGGCTTGTTTGTACCAGTGATGTCTGCATTTCCTTAGCAACATCGGTTATTGTTGATACATTACATCAGTGCAAGTATGATGTGTGCATAGGCTTGTGTCTGTGTAATTAGTAGGGTACCTTACAATGAGATCCATTTGTTGGCTACTGGGTCACTGGGGTGTGCAGTTTGTGGCAGAGGTTTGGGGTGAATTGGTCACCTAGTTGTGGTTTGGTTAGCTATTGTAGATGTCTGAGACCAAGTTTTGTTTGTGTTACCTTTGTAATTTCAGATGGCATGCATGGTTTTGTATTGGCACATGATGGTGTCACTTTGCTGGCACTTCATTTGGGGGGGCCACTTGACATGATGGTATGTTGTGTCTCTCAGAGTTATGATTGAAGTGTTTTCATGCCCATGTCATGACCCTACTTCACTTTCTTTTGGCAGCATCTGCACTGGCAGGTGAAAGACGGGGCCTCGCTGAGTGGGGAAGCATCTGGCCACGGGACCTCGAGTGAAGACACCACTGACACAGAGGGACCCAGTGGCCTGAAGGGCGAGGGGAGTGTAACGGGGGAGTCCTAACACTTTATCATCATCATCAGATTCCTCCTCCAGTGGTCACTCCCTGGTGGTGGCGGACCAATTGGGGGCCACCCCAGTAACGTGTGTGTCCGCCACCCCCGTTCTATCACCGTCCTCCCTATTTCTCCCTACCAAGTTGGCCATGCCCACTCACCCAGGAGGGCATCTCCTTTTCCACAGGCACCTCTGCCCCAGCCCCTGTCACCCCTGCTGCCCTCAGTGAGGAGACTATTAACCTCCTTAGGTTGATCTCTGTGGGTCAGTCAGTCAACGTGAATGCCATCCAGGGACTGTCAACTAAAACCCACCAGAGCAGTGCGTTCATGGTGCAATAGCAGGCCTATAGATAGCTTTTTAGGCTCTGGCCTCCACACGAACGGCAGCCAGACACCCCTTGTCTTCTGTGCCCCTCCACCTTCCTCTTCCCAGTCTAAATCCCCCTTCCCCGACCCACACAAAGCACACAGACTCAAATGCATTAACCTCAACAGCCACGGGTAGCGCACACAAGCACCACAAGACACACTGGCTTGCACACAGGCCACATCCACCTGCAGCGACAACAATAGTTACGACTTGCCCTGACATTACCCACTATCACACACACATCTAGCATACCTAGACACCACATCGAGTCACTGATACAGCCACCACTCCCATCCTACCCACAGACACCAGCCCAGCAGACCCTCAGACATCCACCCCAGTCACCACTCCCACAGACACCACAACCACACCTACATGCAATGCAGCACATCCACCACACCTGCAGTCACCACCCCAACACCCACCCACACACACACACACACACCACAGCATCCCCCTGCACTGCCACCCTCATCAGCCCAAAACACAAACACCCTCACCCACCCACCCCACAGACACCCACCACACACAAGCAGACCTCCCACAAACATGTACCCAAGACATCCACACCTACATGTCAGGCAACCACTCCCTCAACCACCAAGTCCCAACCCCTTTATGACCATCCATGTGTCTAAAAATGTTTTCCTTTGTGAGCTTGACCTTACCCCTAGTCCCCCCCATGCTGCCCGAAAATGATCCGTTCCCTCCCAACGTCTATCCCTTCCACCTCCAAGGCCGCCCCCACCAAGAAGCCCACCCCTCCCCAGAAAGCTCCCCCCCTTCCCAAGCCCAAACTCCCCCTCCACTGCCACCCCCTCCCCCCAGATCAACTCTGAGGTGCCTGCCCCCTTGATGCCTCTACCTGTGGAGGTTACATGGCAGTCAGGTACCTTTTGGCCCAAGACTGTTTTTGGACTGGCCTATGGCCTTGGACTTTGGTTTACAGACACTATTTTCTAATAAAGCCAACCTTTTGGTTTATTGGATACATCTTTGTCCTGCATTTCCTTCCCTAGCTTTCTGTTGCTCTACAGTGGCGTTGGTTGTGTGCGTGTGGGCTGCTTGCTACTCCATGTGGTGTTTTTTGCAGTATGAGTTTTTGTGCAGTGCTGTTGTCCCCCAAGAGAAAGGTGTGTGTTGTGTGATTGGTGTGTGTGTGTGTAGCTGCAATGTTGGTGTCATGGCATTGCATTTGTTGTGGCATGTGTTTCTTTTTGTGTTGTGCGATGTGGCTTGTCCCCTGATATGGCTGTTGTCTACATGTGCTGTGTGTGTTCTTGAGTTTATTCAGTGCACATAGTGTGTGTTGAGTTGTGCTAGTCTGCTTTGTATTTGAGTGTGGATGTTTCCTTCGCAGCTGGTTGGTGTAGGGGTATGTCTAGTGGACTGTGAGTTGTGTGTGCGTTGTTGCATTGCCCTTCCCCATTGTGGGACTGTGCATGATAATTGGTATTGTTTGTCTTTGAGATCGAGTTGGGGCCAATTCCTGTGCCCCATTCAATGTGATGTATCCCAGTGCAGCCTTCTTCCATGTATGGCCCTGATGCTCCTGTTCCAGCTGTGTAGGTATTGTTGTGGTGCGCTTTGTGTCTTTTGTCTATTTGTCTCTGTGTGTATTGTGTATGGCATTGTGTTTCTGTTGTGCTGTGTGTGTGTGTGTGATCTGTATGTGTGTGTGTGTGTCAATAGCAGGGTTTGATCGCGGTGCAGTGTGCGCACGCCATGGCACGTGTGTGTCTGTGTTGTATGTGTGGACAGTCCCTGGCCAGTGTTGGGTGTGAGTGTTTGGAATGTAATTGTATATCTGCAGTAGTTGTGTTGTTGCTATGTATGTGAATGTTGTGTGGCCTTCTGTGTCCCTGAGCCTGTGTTTGGTAGCCATGCGAATATGTGTAGTATTGCTGTGCAGTGAGTGTGCTGGCTGAAATGTGTGTGTTGTGACTGTGGTTGTCCGTGTTGCAGTATGTGAGTGTGTGTTGAATGTTAGGTGAAGTTGCTGCCCGTGTCGTCTCCCCCCATGATGTGTTTGCTAGCGGTACAAGTTTTTTCGGTAATGTTGGAAAATGGGTTATTGGTAGGGCAGGTAGGTACCTACACCTAGCAACAAGCCACTAACCTCCACATAGGTACAGTTAGGTCTCAGTAAATTAATCCCAGCTCTACCCTTGGTAGCTTGGCATCGAGCGTCAAGGCTTAACTTAGGAGACAAAGTGTAAAGCATTCAAATATCACAAAACAGTAATTAAATAAAACACAGGAAACAGTTTAAAAATCCAAAACCAATTTATAAAAATAGCTTATATTTTTATCTTTAAAATGACACAAAAACGATTAAAATCGGTTCAGGGGAACCGGAGATATGAATTTTTAAAGTATTATTATTTTCTAGCGCTTAGAAACAAAAAGCGCCAATCGGGTCATCTGGTTGCACCAGGACCGGGGCAAAGTCAAACTTTCAGGCCGACGGCGATGGAGCCCTGCTCGGCTACAAGTCGCGGGAGGCCTCGGTTAAAAAATTACCTTCTGACTTAGTCTTTATTTTGAAGTTTTTCTTCACCGGGACGAACCTGCCAGTTGAATCCGACCTCCTGGAGCCCTTGTCCGGATACGCGAAGTCGGTTTCCTCGGTGGTGATTTTTACCTTCGGACTTAGTCGTTTTTTCGAGATGAAAATCCTTCGACCGGGGTAAACCTGGATCTTGATCCGACGTCCATGGAGCCCTTCTCGGATACGATGGCTGGGAGGTCCCGGTCAACTTTTTACGTTCGGACTTAGTCTCTTTTTTGGATGTTTTTCTTTACCGGGACGAACCACGAAGTCAGGCCGGGTCGCGGTTGAGGCAAGCCGGCTAGAATTTCCGCGTCGGGTCGGTCACTTTATGGAGCTTTTTTAAAAAAATTCTCCAATCTTTTCCAAACTTCTGGGGCTTCACCCAGATGTTCTTTCAAGGTTCTTTTGGGGTCCACAGCTCACCCCAAGGGTCCAGAAGTTCTGTGATGGTCCTTGGGGGTGCGGACTTCAACTCCCAGAATGCACCTGGCGCAAACTCCTTTTTGGCCACTGGACAGTGGTCAGCTGGTCGCTTTCTTCAGGAGTTGGTGCAGGGGACTCTGGTTTAGCAATTTTTCACCTGTAGCAAACAGGGAGTCCCTCCTTGAACCAGTTGAAGCCAGGCAAAGTCCTTCTTGTGGTGAAGCCCAAGTGTGCAGCTGGTGCAGTCCTTCTGAGTGCAGGGTCCAGGTGCAGGCCAGGGGTCCAGCAGGGCAGTCCTTCTTCTCCTTTAGTTCCTTTCTTGTTGAATTCTGGAGGGGATCTGAGGCGTGGGTGCAGGTCTGCCAGTTTTATCCTTGCTCCTGGGTGAAAAGCAGGGGGGCCCTGGTTCTCCAATCAGGGACAGGGTCGTCCCCCTGTGATGACCACTTCCTGGGAAGTGTGGCAAAAATCCATCCCAGAAGGCAACAGTCTCTAAAAATCCAAAATGGATGAATCTGATTTTTGGAGGAGAGATCTGGCTGAGCCCACCCACTGGTGTGGCTAAAAATCATAAACACACCCCTCTCCTGCCCTCTCCTAATCTAATCAAGGGGGCACCTAGCTGTCTGGGGTTGCAGGATGTGGGGGTGTTGCTGGGTGCTCCAGATGTCCTTCTCTGCCTTTGAAGACCAGTTTGGCAGCCCTCCCCCTTCCTGCCTCACCATCTGCTGAGGGGAGATTCTCTCCCCCAAGCACATTCCTTTGTGTGAAGCCCGGCCACTTCACACCTCATCAAGGCAGCCTGTCAGAAGCTGCTGCAGGCTGGCCAATCAGAGCACAGCAGCAAAAACAATGCAGAGCTGAAATTGGCAACTTTTTAGGTAAAGTCTAAACTTTTTACCTGGACAAGTTATATTAAATCCAACAACTGGAAGTTGTGGGATTTATTACAACAATCAATTTGATACCAAATTCTTGGTATGTAACATTTAAGGAGACTTTAAAATTTAAAATAAAGTCTGCCCATTCTAGCCTATGAAGGCCATTTACTTCAATGAGGGAAAAACGAATTTGGCTGTTTTTACCTCACCAGGGCTTATAAATCTATTTTTATAAAGTCCCTGCTTATAGTTACATGGCACCCAGCCCTAGGGGCACATAGGGCACACCTTAGGGGTGACTTATATGTAAAAATAAGGTAGTTTAAGACTTTGGAAGTACCTTTAATTCCAAAGTCGAATTTGCATATAACTTTAATTTAAAAGCAGCCAGCAAAGCAGGCCTGCCTTTAAAATGACACTGGGCACCTCAGCAGTGCACCTAGGTGTGCACCACCTATGCTGTGGTCCCTAAACCTACATGCCCTACCATATACTAGGGACTTATAGGTAGGTTAACTTAGCCAATTATAATTAGCCTAATTTGCATATTGATTTTACACAGAGCACAGGCCCTGGGACTGGTTAGCAGTACCCAGGGCACCATCAAAGTCAGGAAAACACCAGCAAAAAGAGGAAAATGGGGGCAAAAAGTTATGGGGCCTCTGCAATCAGCCCTGTTTTCTCACACAACCCCCCCCCCCAGCCCACACGCCCAGGAGACTCAGCCCAACCCTGGGAGAGTCTTCCTGGCTTGTTAGGCGAGGAAGACAGTAAAGAAAACTGGCTGTCCCTTTGCAGGGCCTACTCTGCCTTATATCCTCCTGTCAGGGTCACTCCCTATGGGTAGTGAAGCCATCCCAACAGTAAAAGGACCCAACTCAAACTGAAACTTCCCTCTAGGGGGGTCTTCCTCCTTTCTCTCTGCCAACTTGGGTAGTGAGGTGCCCATCTCCCCTACTCCAAACTTTGCTAGGGCAACACCTAGCTTACCCAAAGAGGTCACCCAACACTTGAGCAACCCCACCATGACCAATAGGGTCAGGGGGCCTACTTTGCTATTGGCTTTGGGGTCTGCCTCCCAGGCCAAGTACAGTGCTGCCAGGAAGGCTAGCACCCAGCAGAGGCTACTGACAGCTGTCAGTACCCAGAACCACACCCTAAGCTCTCCACTGACAGGTGGCTGAGCTGCTTTAGGGGCAACTTTGGGGTCCTGGCACCCCTCTTGCTGTCTAGAGTGGGGGGCTACCACCTCCTGTGGCAGACACCCTCCTTCCACTCTCCCTTCTGTCAGTGCAGGGGCAACACCTTGCATCTGGACAGCTGGCTGACTACTCAGGACTTCCTTGGGGTCAGGTGAGGCCTCACCAGTGCCAACTCTGGGCTCCCCCCCACTGGGGCAGAAGGCCCTTGGCTCCCTGGAACTCTCTTTAAGAGGGGCCTACCCTTCCTTTTCTTGGGGACCCCTGTCTCCTAACTGTAGGGACTGACTCCCCAGGACTTTGGGTTGGGGGGGCGCCCTGGGCGACCACCCCATCTGTGACCAGACTCACCTCTGGGAGGTCATTGCCCAGGATACAATCTAGGGGAAGGTCAGCACTGACTACCACCCTAATCCAGTCAAGGATACCCTCCCTCTCTAGGGGCACTATGGCTACAGGTTTGGAGGTGACCTCCCCTGTGGCTATCCTGACTTTCTTTGTCTTTCCTGGGACATACATGTCTGGGGTCACTAACCGGTCACTCACTATAGTGTGACTGGCACAGGTGTCTCTCAGGCCAGTGGTAGGGATCCCATTCACTTGAATGTGGTGGAAGTGCCTACTCCCACCCTCAGGGATCACCAGCTTACCATCTGGTCCTGTCTCCCAGCACAATGCTAGGAGGACTTCATCATCTGAGGAATCCTCCTCTATGGCTACACTGGACAGCCCAGTGCTAACCACCTTTCTTGGACAGGCTGCATCTCCTCTGAAGTGACCTGTCTGCTGACAGTCAAAGCAAGCCCTACTGTCCAAGAGTTTTTTTAACCCTGGGTCTCCCTGTCTCTGCTTGTCAGAGTGGGAGTGGGATTTACTCTCCTCCTTCTTAGGGTTCTGGGGTACAGAGGGAGTCTCTGTGGTGGGCTTACCACCTCCCTCCTTAGGTTTTTGGGGACCTATCCCCCCCTTCTTGGAGTCTCCCCCCTGGGACTTGACAACCACCCTGGTTCTCAACCACTCATCAGCTGCCTCCCCTAGCTCTCTAGGGTTGGTCTGCTTAGAGTCCACTAGATGCTGGCGTAACCTTTCTTGGATACAATTGGTCAAGATGTGCTCTCTCATGATCAGATTGTATAACCCCTCATAAGTATCTACTTTGTTACCAATAATCCAGCCCTCTAGTGCCTTTAGTGAAATGTCCACAAAGTCAACCCAAGACTGGATACTGACCTTCTGGGTGTCCCTGAACTTCATTCTATATTGCTCTGGGGTCAGACCAAACTTCTTGGCTAAGCACCTCTTCATACTAGGGTATGAATCTGCCTCCTCCCCCCTTAAGGTCAGAAGCCTATCCCTCCCTGAGTTGGGGACCAACTCCCACAAAAGGGAACCCCAGTATTGAGGCCTAACCCTTCTCATTTGGAGTGCCCTCTCAAAGGCCCCCAGTCACTTATCTATGTCATCCCCCTCTACATAAGCAGGAACTACCCCCTTGGGTAATCTGGGGCAAACTCCCCCACCCATGGACACCTCAGCTTCTTTATCGCTGCTTCCATCTCTTTTTTCTTTGTATGCCCACTTTTTCTTTTCTATGGCCAGCTTCTCTGCTTCCAAAGCTATGTATGCTAGCTGGGCCTCCAGCTCTCTTTCTCTGATGGATGGGTTCTCTCCTCCTGAAAGGACCCCCTTCCCACCACTAGCTTTGGGCCTGCCCCTAGTGACTGTATCTACTGAGGACCGTTCCTCCTCTTCCTCACTTAGGCTCGGATGCCTTCCCTCCCCTGAGTGGTTAGAGTTAGCATCTTCCCCCTTTTCTTCTCCCTCTGGAGCTTCCTCTGTGCCTAGCTCTTGGGCCTCAGCCCATGCTGTCAGGGATTTAATCAGGATTTGCTTCCTGAGATCAGTGGTTGCAGGCAACCCTCTTTCAAGACATAACCCCCTAAGCTGGACTACTGTCAGTGTGGGTAGGCTAGCCAGATCAAGCTCCATGGTTCCCTAGTTTTGTGTCAACAAAAACCTTTTGCAAAAATTGGAAACAAGAATTTAGAAAAATTACAAAAATTCAATAATTGAAATTAATCCAAATTAATAAAAAAAAAAAATTCAAAATTAAAAACAATTTTTGCACTAGGACAATTTAAAGGATTTTTAATTTGTTTTACTCAAAACTGTAACGTGATACTGAACACAAGTACAGGATCCCGTCGCTGCTTCCAATTATGTTGGAAAATGGGTTATTGGTAGGGCAGGTAGGTACCTACACCTAGCAACAAGCCACTAACCTCCACATAGGTACAGTTAGGTCTCAGTAAATTAATCCCAGCTCTACCCTTGGTAGCTTGGCATCGAGCGTCAAGGCTTAACTTAGGAGACAAAGTGTAAAGCATTCAAATATCACAAAACAGTAATTAAATAAAACACAGGAAACAGTTTAAAAATCCAAAACCAATTTATAAAAATAGCTTATATTTTTATCTTTAAAATGACACAAAAACGATTAAAATCGTTTCAGGGGAACCGGAGATATGAATTTTTAAAGTATTATTATTTTCTAGCGCTTAGAAACAAAAAGTGCCAATCGGGTCATCTGGTTGCACCAGGACCGGGGCAAAGTCAAACTTTCAGGCCGACCGCGATGGAGCCCTGCTCGGCTACAAGTCGCGGGAGGCCTCGGTTAAAAAGTTGCCTTCTGACTTAGTCTTTATTTTGAAGTTTTTCTTCACCGGGACGAACCTGCCAGTTGAATCCGACCTCCTGGAGCCCTTGTCCGGATACGCGAAGTCGGTTTCCTCGGTGGTGATTTTTACCTTCGGACTTAGTCGTTTTTTCGAGATGAAAATCCTTCGACCGGGGTAAACATGGATCTTGATCCGACGTCCATGGAGCCCTTCTCGGATACGATGGCTGGGAGGTCCCGGTCAACTTTTTACGTTCGGACTTAGTCTCTTTTTTGGATGTTTTTCTTTACCGGGACGAACCACGAAGTCAGGCCGGGTCGCGGTTGAGGCAAGCCGGCTAGAATTTCCGCGTCGGGTCGGTCACTTTATGGAGCTTTTTTTCAAAAATTCTCCAATCTTTTCCAAACTTCTGGGGCTTCACCCAGATGTTCTTTCAAGGTTCTTTTGGGGTCCACAGCTCACCCCAAGGGTCCAGAAGTTCTGTGATGGTCCTTGGGGGTGCGGTCTTCAACTCCCAGAATGCACCTGGCGCAAACTCCTTTTTGGCCACTGGACAGTGGTCAGCTGGTCGCTTTCTTCAGGAGTTGGTGCAGGGGACTCTGGTTTAGCAATTTTTCACCTGTAGCAAACAGGGAGTCCCTCCTTGAACCAGTTGAAGCCAGGCAAAGTCCTTGTGGTGAAGCCCAAGTGTGCAGCTGGTGCAGTCCTTCTGAGTGCAGGGTCCAGGTGCAGGCCAGGGGTCCAGCAGGGCAGTCCTTCTTCTCCTTTAGTTCCTTTCTTGTTGAATTCTGGAGGGGATCTGAGGCGTGGGTGCAGGTCTGCCAGTTTTATCCTTGCTCCTGGGTGAAAAGCAGGGGGGCCCTGGTTCTCCAATCAGGGACAGGGTCGTCCCCCTGTGATGACCACTTCCTGGGAAGTGTGGCAAAAATCCATCCCAGAAGGCAACAGTCTCTAAAAATCCAAAATGGATGAATCTGATTTTTGGAGGAGAGATCTGGCTGAGCCCACCCACTGGTGTGGCTAAAAATCATAAACACACCCCTCTCCTGCCCTCTCCTAATCTAATCAAGGGGGCACCTAGCTGTCTGGGGTTGCAGGATGTGGGGGTGTTGCTGGGTGCTCCAGATGTCCTTCTCTGCCTTTGAAGACCAGTTTGGCAGCCCTCCCCCTTCCTGCCTCACCATCTGCTGAGGGGAGATTCTCTCCCCCAAGCACATTCCTTTGTGTGAAGCCCGGCCACTTCACACCTCATCAAGGCAGCCTGGCAGAAGCTGCTGCAGGCTGGCCAATCAGAGCACAGCAGCAAAAACAATGCAGAGCTGAAATTGGCAACTTTTTAGGTAAAGTCTAAACTTTTTACCTGGACAAGTTATATTAAATCCAACAACTGGAAGTTGTGGGATTTATTACAACAATCAATTTGATACCAAATTCTTGGTATGTAACATTTAAGGAGACTTTAAAATTTAAAATAAAGTCTGCCCATTCTAGCCTATGAAGGCCATTTACTTCAATGAGGGAAAAACGAATTTGGCTGTTTTTACCTCACCAGGGCTTATAAATCTATTTTTATAAAGTCCCTGCTTATAGTTACATGGCACCCAGCCCTAGGGGCACATAGGGCACACCTTAGGGGTGAATTATATGTAAAAATAAGGTAGTTTAAGACTTTGGAAGTACCTTTAATTCCAAAGTCGAATTTGCATATAACTTTAATTTAAAAGCAGCCAGCAAAGCAGGCCAGCCTTAAAAATGACACTGGGCACCTCAGCAGTGCACCTAGGTGTGCACCACCTATGCTGTGGTCCCTAAACCTACATGCCCTACCATATACTAGGGACTTATAGGTACGTTAACTTAGCCAATTATAATTAGCCTAATTTGCATATTGATTTTACACAGAGCACAGGCCCTGGGACTGGTTAGCAGTACCCAGGGCACCATCAAAGTCAGGAAAACACCAGCAAAAAGAGGAAAATGGGGGCAAAAAGTTATGGGGCCTCTGCAATCAGCCCTGTTTTCTCACAGGTAATATCAGTGATACAGGTAGGTGTTTGTACTTACGGTTGCTTTTGTCCACGCCAGCATTGAATTCGTTGTCTTTCGGCGAGCAGGAGCAGCGACATGATGTTTAGAAATGGCTCCATGGTGGCTTTGGATGTTTATGGCTGTATTCAGGTAAGTCCGATTAATCTGTCTGTTTCTGCCTTCTGCTACATGGTGGTTGGACCGCCACAGTCACATTGGTGGTGTACAACCTTCTAAAAGGTCCAGCGGAAACATGGTCTCCACCAGCCTATTTGTGCTTGCAGGGGAACCATGGTAGTCTGTGCTGCCTGGCTGTGGCGGCAGACTGCTGGCAGTCTTCTATTTGCTACACCGGCCAACTAATACTGCGGTCCGCTCCGCCAGCCCTATGGCAGTCCTTGGACCGCCAAACTCATAATGAGGCCTTTAGTGCCTTGCACACTGCCCTACACAAATTATTTAAAACATTTTTACAAGTTGCTTTTGCTTCAAGGTCATTAGATTTCCCCCACCTACGTTCATGGATTTTACAGTGTGTTCTTTCCTTTCTTAACTCAGCAGTAAGCCAAGGACGAGACATGGTTGATATCCATTGGGAAAAGCAATGGTTACTGGAATATGGAGGATTCAGCTGAACATAAACACAGTTGACAACATGGAAGAGTGCAGATTCAGTTGACTGAAAGACTGCAAGAAATTCAAGAGACTTCGAATATGTGTAGTAGGACTGTTAAATAACAGATATTACACACAATGTTCGACCCTGTCACGTGCCACTGTAAGCAACACTACCAGCAGCAAACTGAGCAGAGCTGAATGATTTCCATAGAAAAAATAAAAAACGAATACTAATCTTCTACGCTGCAAATAACTTACTCAAATTATCCCAATGCAAAGCCTGGATGATGGATGGGACCTTCAAAATGTGTCCCAAACCATTCAATCAAATATACACCACACATAGTAAATTTCAGAACACCAACATGCCTTTTATATACAATTTACCTTCGAATAAACAATGAAGTACCTACATGGAACCCCTAACCCAAGTAAAACAAAAACTACTATTACTCCCAAAATTAATCCTAGACTTTGAACAAGCTATGATCCATTCTATCCTAAAAGTATACCCCCCACACAGCCATGTAATGCTGTTACTACCACTTTAACCAAAGTATATGGTGCCACCTACAAAAATCATGCCATGGGCATGGGCAATGCAGGGTCCTCTCTGTGGCCACCTACACTGCGTTTCCACCAGCCTTTCAATGGCGCAGTCCCCTGTCAAGCACTAACCTGTTTTTCCCAAGGAGACACAATGTTGACCAAACTGCTTATTCCCAATCCCTCCTAGACGTTACGTGCCTCCCACTTAAAAGCACATGATCAGCATCGGAATGCCCAGGGGGAAAAGAGATGGATGAGAGAGAGCGAGATGCACTAGAGGTCTGGATCCGATCGAATGGTGATGTTCCTTGAAGAGCTGCAATTTCCTATGACAAATTACATATCAGTCAAACAGCTCATATCTTGTAACCTTGTATATACTAGTCTCTGACTACTATGTGCAAGCTAGGTGTACCTGCTAGGTTTTCCTTTCCTGCTTTAGATAGCTCTCCCTCTCTAGGAATTTTTCGGGAAACAATGTGGATTACCTAAATGTATTTGAAGTTCCATGGATATCTTGTTTGATGACGTTGCTGACATTTCCTAAGATGCGGACTCACTCAACTCCATAGACATTTAAATAGGTAACACATAATGGCAACACATTCTCAGGGAATTAGGTTTGCAGACATTCATGGTTTAATGTATGCACTGTACTTGGAATTCCTAGGAACACACATTCGGTGTCTTTTGATACCACTGAAAACATAAGGTTAATATCAAAGATTACGGTGCAAAGTTTGCATCACTCTAGAAACAGGGTTATAACCAAAAGAACAGGGCAATGTTTGCACCACTCTGGGAACACAGGGTTTAATATCAAAAGATCACAGTGCAATGTTTGTAACACTCTGGGAACAAAGGATTAATATCAATAACACTAGCAATTGGTTTTATTACTGTTCCATCACAGCGTAAGTTGAGCATAGCAATGAAACTTTCAGGCCATTCACAAATGTTTCTTATCGCCAGCAACAATTATGCAAAAGTCATTAAACTTAGCGATAACAAACGTATTCACAATACATAGTTTTTATGATAATTGCATGAAAGAATTTCCTTTCTGCGATATATAGCAAACAATAAGCGTTATTACGTGACTAGCAGCGAGCATCCAAGTGACCTTAAATGCCAAGGATGTGCCTTCTTGGGTGCATAACGCTCTGAAACATCCGACTTCCAAATATCAAGTCAGCAGGTGTCAACTTTTCACTTTAAATGATTTTCGGGAGCACGCAGCACGTTACCACCTTTTTAGTAGTCAATTCTCTTGATATCTTCAGCTTCCCAGAAGCGGCATCCAGGAGACAGCTCTGAACAAGAAGATCAAACATGGAGAAGCAGAGACTCCTTCTCTGCAGCCGGTGACCTTTACAGCAAGCAAATCACTCAGGCCAGGTGTGTTTTAAATATCTGTTGCATCCAGCCACACCCAGTCTGTCATAGGGAGCCACACCCAGTGTGAGTCATAGGGATGCAGGACGCTTGAGCAACACGTGTCCTAAATAAGCATTGGTTCCAGCAAGCATTGGTCTTTATAAACAAGCATTGTTATCTGTAAAACATTCTTATGGGGTTTACAACAAACATTGGTCCCTGCAAAGGCAGATGATTGGTTTAAGAGTTCTTTACTGGAGCACATCCAGGTTTGCAGGCCCAACAGCTATGGAGAGGCTAGTGGAAACAGGAGTGGTGATCAGCACAGCGGCACTGAGTTCAGCGCCGCAGTGGCTGACCACAAGTCTGCCCGCCGTCAGCCCTTCAGGAACCTTATTCCCAGCTGGTCCGACTGGCAGGGTCGCAATGTGGGGGTCAGGCCACCTGTAGTGCAGCAGTCCAACCGTCACCGCAGGGCTGGTGGTCTCAAGCCTGCCAGCCTTGTAATGAGGGCCTAAGTGTGGAATACACCACCAACAGCCAATTTGCCTTTAAGGTTAAGAAAAGAAAAAAAAAAAGGATAGCAATCACCTATATCTCTGTCACAGAAGTAGCCAAACACTAACATCCTAATAGAAAGCCCCTACTATCAACCCAAAATCAATACACCTTGGTGGAATGTTTGACTGCACCTTGGCACAAGAAGCCAAAACAAACAGTGGAAGGATGGCATAATGCATTTCAATCCACTAGGCAAAACTCAACTTACACTACACAAATAAATTGAAGCACTACAAAAAAGAACAAAGCTACCAATAATGAAGACTAGAACAATCTGTTAGCGAAATTGGCCCTAAGCGAACTAAAAAAGACTAAACAAATGTATGAGATGCTAGAAAGCAAAGTCAAAATATTTATAAATAACAAAATTAGACTACTTAGAAGGAATAGCCAAATCTATCCTCTGAGACAGAAACCTCAGAATCCACAACATACTCCACCACAACAAATATAATTTTAAGAATATTAATATAATAATCCTTTTAAGCCCTCAGGTGCCTTGCAGGAGCTGGGCTCATTCTCGGCCATGGTTGCATTGTGCGGAGGACGAGCCCAGCTCATCCTGTACCCGGCCCATTGGGGGAGCGCTAGCACTAGCACTCCCACCCCCCGGGCCTCCCACCCACACCCCCGTCAGGGATGGAAGGGGAATCGCTTTCCCTTCCACCCCTGATCCCCCCCTCCCAGTGACGTCGGCACGCGATCGCGTGCTGACCTCAGAGGTCGCCTCCCATCGCTAAGCATTTCTCTTCCGCTCGGGAGGAGGGGGTAGGCAGAGACATCAAAAAGAAAGGAAATGTTTTTTCCTTTTTTTGGATGTAATTCTGAGCATTTCTGCACCCCGATCGTGATGCGATCCGGCTGCAAAAATGCCCACTAGACCAGGGACTTTTTTGTTTTTTATTTATGTAATAAGGGGAGCAGCCCCTTGGGCAAGGGCCGCTCCACAGGGAGACAAATAATTATTAGACCTCTTCTGCCCCCCCGGGGCCAGATCGGCCTATATTGATTAGGCCGATATGCTCCCAGGGGGAGGGGGCAGAATCCACTAGACACCAGGGATTGTTTTTTTTTTTCTTTCTTGTTTTGTGTCATAAGTGGAGCGACCCCTTAGGCAGGGGTCGCTCCCCTGGGGGCAATAATTTTGTTAGGCCTATTCTGCCCCCTCCCCCCCCGGGGGCAGATCGGCATATATGGATTAGGCCGATCCGGGGAGGCAGAAGCCACTAGACACCAGAGATTTTGTTTTTTATTTTTGTTATGAAATTGGCATAAGGGGAGCAACCCCTTAAGCAAGGGTCACTCCCCAAGGGGCAGTTTTTTTATTAGCCCTTTTCTGCCCCTTCTGGGGCAGATCAGCCGATATTAATCCGATCTGTCCCCGGGGGCAGAAGCCACTAGACACCAGGGATTTTTGAACTTTTTTTACAGTGGTAAGGGGAGCGACCCCTTAAGCAGGGGTCACTCCCTTGGGAGGAAAATTTATTTTAGGCCATTTCTGCCCTCCTTGGGGGGCAGATTGGCCTATTTTTGTAAGGCGCATCTACCCCTCCCACCCACCCCCCCGGGCAAAAACTCAACCAGACACCAGGGAAGAATTTGTTTGGGGACAAAGCTGTTCTGCCCACCAGTAGGCGGATGGGGAAATTACCCTGGATCCACTTCTTGGGGGTGGGGGAGCAAAAGCATACTAGATGTCAGGGAATTAAAAAAAAAATATTGGGGTGGTGGCTACCAACTAATATGGGCCTGGTTATGCCCCCCATCCCAACTGAAGGGGGTAACAGTCTTTCAGCTCTCCCCCGCACACTAAAACATCTTATCCAATGGCAAGCAAGAGGACATTTGATTATTTTGGGTTTTGGTTTTACATTTGGGCCATGAGAGCTTGGCTAACTTTCAAAATCGTCCCACTTGGAATGGTGAGGGCTGCACTTTTTGGCCTTTGGGACGCTGCCATGTAGAAAAATCCACCAGACCTAGACACATCTGAAAACTAAACATCTGGGTGAATCCAGGGTGGTGTGCTTCGCATGCATCGCACACCATTTTCTTACCCACAATGCCCTGCAAACCTCCAACTTTGCGGAAATCACACATTTTGCCCACATTTTGGAGATGGAACCTTCCGGAATCTGCAAGAATCCCCAAAATTCCAACCACCCAGCATTGTCTCACCTATACCGATAAAAATTCCGCCCCACTTGTCAGCCTAAATTTTTTTTTTTCAAACTGCCCTTTCGGACCCGCTTTGGTTCCCCCTCAATATCGACATGTTTTTGGCTCTTCCCTGTCACAGGCACTTGGCCCACCACACAAGTGAGGTATTATTTTTACCCGGAGACTGAGGGGAATGTTGGGTGGTAGGAAGTTTTTCCCGGTGCGGTGATCCCAGACAGAAATTTTGGGAAAAAAGTGATTTTTTCACTAAATTTGAGGTTTGCTGAGAATTCGGGGTAAGAAAACATTGGGGGATCCACACAAGTCACACCTCCCTGGATTCCCTCTGGTGTCTAGTTTTCAGAAATGTTTGGGTTTGGTAGGTTTCCCTACATGGCTGCTGAGCCCAGGACCAAAAACGCAGGTTCACCCCCCCCCACAAGCAAGAACAGGTAGTTTAGTATTTGATAATTTTGATGTGTCCACATAGTGTTTTGGGGCATTTCCTTTCACGGGCACTAGGCCTACCCACACAAGTGAGGTACCATTTTTATCGGTTGACTTGGGGGAACGTTGGGTAGAAGGAAATTTGTAGCTCCTCTCCGATTCCAGAACTTTCTGTCACCGAAATGTGAGGAAAAAGTGTTTTTTTGAGGTTTGCAAAGGATTCGAGGTAACAGAACCTGGTGAGAGCCCCACAAGTCACCCCATCCTGGATTGCCCCAGGTGTCTAGTTTTCAAAAATGCATAGGTTTGGTAGGTTTCCCTGGGTGCCGGCTGATCTAGATGCCAAAATCTACAGCTAGGCACTTTGCAAAAAACAGGTCAGATTTCAATGTAAAAATGTGATGTGCCCATGTTGTGTTTCCTGTCGCGAGCATTAGGCCTACCTATGCAAGTGAGGTTCCATTTTTATCGGGAGACTTGGGGAATACATAATAGCAAAACAAGTGTTATTTCCCTTTGTCTTTCTCTACAATTTTTCCTTCCAAGTGTAAGACAGTGTGTAAAAAATACATCTATTTGAGAAATGCCCTGTAATTCACATGCTAGTATGGGCACCCCAGAATTCAGAGATGTGGAAATATCCACTGCTTTTCAACACCTTATCCTGTGCCCATTTTGGAAATACAAAGGTTTCGTTGATACCTATTTTTCAGTCTTTATATTCACCAAATGAATTGCTGTATACCAGGTATACAATGAAAACCCATTGCAAGGTGCAGCTCATTTATTGGCTCTGGGTACCTAGGGTACTTGATGAACCTACAAGCCCTATAAATCCCCGCAACTAGAAGAGTCCAACAGACGTAATGGTATATTGCTTTCAAAAATCTGACATCGCAGGAAATTTACAGAGGAAAATGTAGAGAAAAATGGCTGCTTTTTTCACCTCAATTTGCATGTTTTTTTATTTCAGCTGTTATTTTCTGTAGGAAAACCTTGTAGGATCTACACATTACCCCTTGCTGAATGCAGAATTTTGTCTATGTTTCAGACATGTTTAGCCTTCTGGGATCCAGCACTGGTTTCACACCCATTTCTATCACTAACTGGAAGGAGGCTGAAAGCACAAAAAACAGTAAAAATGGGGTATGTCCCAGTAAAATGCCAAAATTGTGTTGAAAAATGTGGTTTTCTAATTCAAGTCTGCCTGTCCCTGAAAGCTGGGATGCTGGTGATTTTAGCACCGCTAACCCTTTGTTGATGCCATTTTTTTAAGGAAAAAAACACAAGCCGTCTTCTGCAGCCCCTTTTCAAATTTTTTGGGAGAAAGAAAATGAAATTTTCGCTGTATTTTGACTATTTTTTTTGTCTCCTTCAGGAAAACCCACAGACTCTGGGTACCTCTAGAATCCCTAGGATGTTGGGAAAAAAAGGACGGAAATTTGGCGTGGGTAGCTTATGTGGACAAAAAGCTATGAGGCCTAAGTGTGAACTGCTCCAAATAGCCAAAAAAAGGCCTGGCACCTGAGGGGAAAAAGACCTGGCAGCAACGGCGTTAAGGCAGTGCCAAAACTATACAAAGAGAAATATACTACTCACTGATGATAAAAATATAAAAAATTGAAATAAAAAAATAATATCTAACACTATCAAACCAAGTAAACTCAATCCATAGCATCATATAAATACAGCACATTAACAACAAATTAAGCATAACATTTATAAAATAATGTTACATTATTCCCCACCCACAGTAAAAAAAAAAAAAAAGATTTTGTAGCTGCAGATCTCTGGCCAAATCGCCATACTAAAAATTAGCACTCTACCAAAAAATAATTAAAACAAATTCCAAAAGTCCCCATAAAATGCAAAAATAGAAAATCATTGGAAATCATTCAAAGCAATTCACAGTCCGTAGCTCCCATAAAAAAAATACTAAAAATGATTTTAAAAATGAACCACTACAGGAAGCATGAAAAATAAGGAAATCTATATTAAGATTGGCGTATAACAAACCAAAACAGATTTCCTTTAAAAAATTAAAAAACAGAATCTCCAACTTCCCACTGAAATAGCTCAGTAACACAAACCTCTAACAGAACAAAACACCCTCCCGTACAAAACAGGAGATTCCCAAATAAATACATACCATTTACATTTCAAAACACATTTACCAACCCATATGTTAAAGATAACATAACCATTCATTAACATTTCATAAAAGAACGTAATACAACTTCAAATTCAAAACAGTATAACAAAAATAAAATAGAACACTCCTTAACAACAACACACCCATCTTTTACACAACTATATTATATCCCCCATAACCTAGAAACGCAACTCTAAAAAGTGACTTACCTATTCGGATTAACAGGAGCACCCAACCGCGACCTCTTTCTTCCGAAAACACCCCAAAATAACACAAATAGTGTACAAAATATAGCTAGCGGAAAAAAATGGGCACTCAATAATAGTAAAAAAAAAAAAAGGGGAAAAATAGTAAAAATGTTTAAAAAAATTTATTGTACATGTAAAACAGTGATATAACAAATATTACAAAAATTGTAAAGTATAGAATAGTATGACATGTATACAATTGTATATAATAATTGTTATACAACACTTACTAAATGTATATAAAACAGTTTAAAAAATGTGCAAAAATATGTACAATGCTAAATATGAACATGTATATTATGCAAACAGTAAAACTAATTTTTACTGTGCAATTTGTTCTGTTTTGTACAATTACAAAATTGTGATGTATTTACGTTAAAAAAACCTATTTTAACAAATGTATTTAACTACTAAAAATATGCAATAAATGTCATTGAAAAATGTGTGTGCTTTATTTATCATACTTAATAATAGTACAAAAATAAAACTTAATATTCCCATTCCAATCCAAAGAAACTCTTAGAAGGTATTTGACACTACAAAGATAAAATGTATTATTACCTCTTGACTAAAGACCAACTCAGGAAAGGTGTTGGACACTAAAGGAATGACATTTACTATTCCCACGTCCACTCCAAACAAAGTCAGGGAAGGTATCGAACACTAAAGGGGTGGCATTCACTATTCCCACTCCACTACAAATCCAATCGGGAGAGGTGTTGGACACTCAAAGGGCAACATTTACTATTGCCAAAACAAAATCGCTGCCTGCCAGCTGCACTACAGCCTGCAATCTTTGAGGTGCGCACTCAGTCATCATTATGGCTGCGTGAAACTGCAGAGCCCATTACAAAAATTGAGTCAATGCGGCAGTCTCCCTGCAGTGATCAGCAAAGCAAAAGGCAGGTGGCCATTGGATGGATTCAAAAACAACACTGCTGACATATTTGCCAGTGGACACACCTGCAGAACACACTATAAAACACACTCCTTCTCAGACAATGATTCTTTGGCTCTCCACTGTAAGAAAGACCAGAGCCCACTGTTTTTCACGTCCGTGACAGATAGGCACCCCATTTTTCACCATCCCATTTAACACCTTTAACACACTTTTGTCTGTTTGCTCCCTATATATATATTTTTTAAAGTAATTCCCTGACACCCACTTAATTTTACACCCATGTCACATTCCAAAAATACCTGTTTTGCGGAAGATGAGTTGTCATGGTAGATGAAATAAGAGTAGAGCAACCATTGTTTGGATCTCAAGTCCAGCAAACTCCTCTCAGTAGGAAAATGGAAATGTGGTAAAGGATAGTCAACAGAGTGAATGCTGTAGGCACCACCTTGTGCACCAAGGTGGACATTAGGAGGAGGTGGAACAACCTGAGGGTTAAGATGCATTCCCTGGTCTCCAGGCAACACATGGAGGCCAATAAGACTAGTGGTGGTCCTCCCAGTGCCCCAATACAAATCCTATCTTGGGAGGGGAAGGTCTTGGCCATTCTGCATCCTGAGGGCTTGACAGGAATAGCTGGGGGAGTGAAGTCTGGTAAGTTACAACACAAAACCTGTCACAAATTTTCAGTGTCCTGCATGCTCATATCTCACCTTTTGCCACTGTGTGCCACATCTACTTTCCCAACATGAAATACCCAGAGTTGCAGAGATGTAAGCTCGTCAGTGTGCATTGTCGAACGTAACATGTATCAATCCCCATTACATGCCATATGTTGGAATGTTGTCTAAGTGTTTCAACATCAAATGATCATCCCATGACCCATGATGTGTGTCAACATGTAAATGTGTGGGTGAACTTAACTGCACTGTGGAAACAGATATGCAAGACTAAACATTTGTCAAGTGTTGGGACATACAGAGAGTGACATGACTACAGCTAGCAGGAGGCCCTGATCCTGTACATCTAACCAACAAGATTTCCTGCATTTGTTCACATACACCTGTGTGTCATCTCTTAAATGATGTACCCTCCCATGGGAGTTTAGCATTTGCATACGTTAGGGAGGCAGCAAGTGACATTACTACAACTAGCAGGAGGCTCAGTTTCTGTATCTCTAACCAATAGGCCTTCCTGCACTTGTCCAAATACACCTGTGCTGTCTCTCAAATGATGCACCTTCCCTTGGGAGTTTAGCATTTGTGTAGTGTAGGGAGGCAGCAAGTGATGACTACAAGTAGCAGGAGGCCCTGTTTTTGTATCTCAAACCAACAGGCCTTCCTGCACTTGTCCAAATACACCTGTGTGCCATCCCTCAAATAATGTACCCTCATGTGGGAGTTAGCAATCTACATATCATGCTCAACTAAGAGACGTATCTGTGTGCCTGGCTTTCTCTTGTCCTGGTATCCCAAAATGAAACTGCTGAGGACAGGAATGACACCTTATCAAGTGTGTACATCAAGTATTCCTAAGGCATTAAGCAGCTTTATCAGATTGGTAATGGCAGTTAACACATTGGTTTAGCACTGCTCATATGATGGCTACAGCTACATATACCACACAGTTGTGTGTTTGCCTGTATTTCACACACCTAGGTCTTGGAATGGCCAAATACACATTTCCTCTCCACTGTATTGGTTTAACTGTTTGAGATGTCATGTTCAGTCTCTCATCTGAAGTGCAACTGATCACCATATCTAATGAGCTGCTTGAGTTTAATAGTTTCTGCAAGCTTCAAACAGGTCATGTCAACAAATTCAATACCATGGTAAGATAGCACAATCAGCAAACCTACCACTTAAGAGTGTCCACGGTCTCTACTTACAATCACACAAAACCTTTGGATGGAGATGCCACACCACATTGTACTCTATTTTTCAACAGCTCAAGCTGCCAGAGCACCTAGACAGATATTGTCCACAAACCAGACTCTCAACCCATCTCTGGATGAAGCCTTCAGTGATGACACTTCTGGACCTGTGGACGACGGTACTGGCCCATCTGGGTAACCTGGTCAAACGGCAACAGTGAGTTTCACTGTGCCCACAACATCTCCCACCAAAGTTGCTTTACCATCTTGTGCACCCCTCCCCCCGTCTTGGATCCTGAGGTTCAAGTCAACAATCTTGACACGGAGGGTCCAGAACCTATTTGGAGTGGGCATCCTGTATCAAGGGCACAGGCTCGTGGGGGGTAGGGTTCATTGGAGGGATGCTGTGGGCCACCAGAGTGAGGGCACCATGGCCACTCATGATCAGGATACCATCAGCCAAGTCTTGGGGGTCTATCATGAGTCCCAAGGCGTGATGGGCCAGGTGATAACCAAACTCTGGAAAATCAAGCAGCTGTAGATGGACAAACTCCAACATGTGCACCCTAACAAGGGTTCTGAGGGACATCCATACAACCCTGAGCAGGACTTTTCTCCCCGAACATCTACCCTTTCCTGTGGGCCAAGTGCATCTGCGGCAGACACAGGAAGGGAGGCCGTGCCAAAGAACCAACCACTCTGACTCCCCTGCCTCTGTGCAGCAGCTAAACCTCCCACCCCTGGCCTCACAAGCGGGGACATCCATGTAAACATCCAGGAGATGCAGATGAAGACACCCACCACTGCCAGCAAGAAACCTCATCCTTAATGTCCCTTGTTTGGACTGATCCTGAATCCCATTCCATTTCTGATGGGAGGAGTACTCTGGACTTTGAAATTCTGATGGTGTGGCATCTACTCTTATGATTTTATTCGCCATGAATGACCCCTTCAACTTTCATTTATGTTACTTTTTGCCACAAGTTTGTTTTTACCCATAGCACTATAATACATTCATAAGTCACAAACTCATTGTCTGCTGTCTTAAATTTCCACATTTATCTATGTAGATATGTTAGCACATGTGAGCCATACAATGGAAAAAAAAAAAAAAACTACTTGTGGAAGCTGGGATATGTTGCATGTACACGGTGTCCAGCTCAGAATACAACCATTCTATACAAACATACATAGAAGTGTCTTGTCAAAGAAGAAAATATATTACGTTGTTCGGCTCATAGGCTGGCAATATGTCTGAAACTTAGCAAATCATACATGAGTGAATCATAATGGGTAAATGATCAAATTCACAGATAGAGACCTTCAGACAATGGAAGTAAGGGATATATCAGACATTGTCCTGTAGAATAGGTAGACATGAAATTGGTTGACGCCATCAGCTGGAGCTACATTGCCTACCTCCAAAAGGAATCCAACATCATCTTATGCAAGACTCAGGCAGATAACAGTACAACAATTTCTGATCACAGCGTCATTATGCTCCATTGCTTCTGCATCTGGTGGTATGACAAACAAACGTCAGTGATGTGCGGCAGGCACTTTGGCCTACAATGATGAAACACAAACCACTACATACAGTTCATACAAAATGAATAGTTACCCAATGTGAAGGGAAAGTAACATGAATTTGGCCTAGGACCACATATTTCCTGACCACATGATGCATCAGGGCAATCACACGGCAAGGAACAAGTCCAATGGAGTCTTCCAAAATTCCCTCCAGTCACTCTGCAAGCTGTCTTGCCATAGGTCTTTTACACCCAAAGTCTGTGACCCACATTCCCATGTCCACTTCGTATGTCCAAACAGCCTCATACACCTGCCAATGTCAAAACTCAGAAGTGTCCTAATGATGATGTCATGGTGGAGGTACCAAATCAAATGCAAAAACAAGCAGTATAGTTATGAAACATACATATGACAATTCATATAACAGCGATCTGGAGAATGCAGTCCACTTAAGAACTCTCAAACAAAGCAACATCTCCTAAATGTTATTGTGTCAAACAGTTCCTCATCAGACACACTTTGCCAGTACTTGCCAGAACTTTAGCTTTAGAAAGGTTTAAAAAAATACTCCTCACATCACAACAAAAGTTTATTGTACAGTCATGACATCTCATGACATACATGAATAAGTTGTTGAGATCTTCACAGTTAAACAAAGATTTGTCTGATGGTAAATAACACAGTATATGTATTTGCAATACAGCATGAGCTGTGTATGTATACAGTCTGAATCAGTTGAGGAAGTTGTTAGCAAAGGGTAAAGTCCCACAATCACTCAGTCCAGATCAGGGCTTGGCAAACTGCAGTATGAGACCTGTGTCAAACTCACTGAGCCCTACGGAGTGCCACACAACCCTGAACTCACATATAGGATGGACGAAGGATGTACTGTCATGCATGGAAGGGATGGTACTGTGTTGTTGATGTAGGTTGTGTATGCTCAGCCTGGAAAGAGCAAGGCTGATCAAAACCTTTCCACATTATGGGACAGACTGGCGCACAGTCACTGTGGCTATGCAACAAAGGCACTGGGCCCACTCCCTTTAGACCTTCTGATCTTTGGATGTGGCTAAAATGTGTCTTCTGAAGCATGATTCAGCCTACGTGCTTTTACATTGGCTACATTAAGAATAGGGACTGAGGTACCTCCATGACCTGGTACTCATTTCCATTGACCCTCATTGTCAATGTGCGTCATTGCCTAATGACAGGCCCCTTATTCCCACACGTCTGTGGTCACCTTTTCAGAAGTCATGTTTGTACAGTAGAGGCCTATTGCACAAGTGAAAACCCCACAGTGCAGATAGTTGGTTGATGCAGGGGAGATCATGTCATGTAAATCACTAGCTTTGTTACATGCAGCCAATCAGACCAAACATACTTTGGTATGTTGAATATCAGCTCTGAAGGAGTGACACATATGGTAAGACCAGTCTTCTGTGATACCAGTACATACCATGCAAAGCCACTCAGAATTTGGATGAGATTCCATTATGTAGACCACATTTTCACACATCCACAGAGCAGCAGCTTCCAGTGACTCCCGTGCCAGCCCTTTCATTGTCATCTAAGTCTTAGGATGTACACTACCATGGTAGTTGCCTGTATGGATCGTATGCAGCGAGTCAGTGCACCTGGATGTAGAGGTGTCTGTACAGTCATGCACAAGTGGTTTACCCTCCCACCTGTCTCCATGGGATGATGTCTGATTCCATCACATGTGCATGACAAAATCTCTTGTTAAATAGTTTCATATGATGGGTATGCAGTTCATGTGATACCACATACAGGAGTGTCAACATTGTTTGTTGGGTCACACATATCCTAACCCATTGCTCCTTGTCATTTATCATGAACAATTGCAGAAGCAATGAAGGACATGACAGGTAGACCTGCAGTACTTGTTTGCTCACAATGTGCATTTCCACGCCATTGATGTTAAATCATTTGTCTAAGTGCTTTGCGCATGTAAATTGTTGAATGTTCATTACCTGATGTTGACATGCACCAGCGAGTGACAATCAGAAATGTTGGAATCATATTTGAGTTTGTACTCAGTAATCCAATGGAATCTGTGTTTGCATGGCAGAGGTACAGAGATGTGCCTTCCCACTGAGCAACAGGTTAAAGGCCATATTCAGATTTTGGAGATTCCCTGAGTCATGACAACATTCAATGGACTATTGCCTTTCAATAATGCAATGTTAGAAGGGTGTTCTGAGCAGTACCAATCGAAACAGGTGATTTCCCTAGCCGTAGCTGATTCATTGTGCTGTGGATATTTCTCGACAAATCTCCCAGACATTTGACCAGATTGTCTCCAGTATACTTTTCTGTGCAAGATGTTATCTAGCAAATCAACATTAGTACAGCTTCCATTACACTATTTTGGCAGTGTACATATCATGAAATTACCATTGGTGACTTTACAGTGTGACATAGATGTTTCCATGTCACCTTCTTAGGGCTACTATAATTACTGCAACATGGCTGGATTATTTGCCCATAATTTCATCCTGATGTGGTATTGTGTATATGAACATTTGCTGATTGCTGGACCTTGTGTGGAATCTGTAAGAATGCCCTTGGCTTTGCCATTATATTTGATGCCAACAGGTTGGTAAGGGGTGGTTCAAGAGCCAAATAATTCAAGGTGACAAGGTATCCTACATGATTCATGGGTATTGTGCAGTGCTTAATTTCTAAATAAATACGTGCCGGTGCACAAAGCCCTCTTCTTAAACACTCAGCTGCTGCAATTAAATGTGTGAACACAGAATACTGAGGCAGCATAATCCTGAAGCCATTTCGGGCCTCTTTAATCCATTTACAGCCACTCGCTGCCCATTCATCTCACTCTTGCAAGCTTTCTGCTTTCTCCCTTTGTGACACATTTTCGTTTTTCTCTTCCTCCGTCTTTCCCATATGTGTCTTTTGCTCACAGTAAATGCTTGAGGCAGAAAAATAAGTGCCAGCCCTCAGAAATAAGTGCTGGTGCCCCGCACTGAAAACAACAGCACAAATAGAGCACTGGTATTGTGATTGGATAATGTCACTCATGCAACTAAAGTTGTAATTCTGATTTTCCTCTGTGCAAATGTTTACAGTTCATGTAGCATGCATGCATGTGGTGTTGGAGTCACTTTGGTGGACCTTGAGGGTGCGGCTACTGTACATTATGGTAATGGTTTGTAATCAAAACTGTTCAAGTATGTTCCGGTAATTTCAGCACCGTCACAGGCAAGTGGAGGAGATGGGGCTGACAACCGTGGGGAATCAGCTGGCCACAGTTCCTCTGGTCACGAGACATCCGATATGGAGGGACCCAGTGCACGCTCACCCCCCTCTGCCCCAGGGTGTGAGGAGTGCCAGGGAGACCACCACCTCCACATCATCTTTTTCTGAATCAGCCGCCAGGGGACATTTCCTAGTGGGGGTGGAACACTCAGGACCTGCACCTGCTTCATCTTTGTCTGCCACCCCCAGTTACATCTCTACCCTCCCTGTTGCTCCCGACCCAGTTGGCCAGGCCCCTCCCCCAAGAGGGTCGCCATCTCCTCCATGCCAAGCACCTCACTCCCCTTCCTCAGTCACCCCTGCTGCCCTGAATGAGCAGACCGTTGACCGCATGAGGAGCATCTGTGTGGGTCAGACTGCCATTCTGAATGCCATCCTGGTACAGAACACCCAGCACCAACAGATGGTTGCGTACCTGAAAGGCATTCACAGTTGTATGTCTGGCCTACAGAGATCTTTTCAGGCTTTAGCATCCTACCTCACAGCAGACTTTCATCCCCCATATTCCTTCCCCCGACAACCTTCCGCTTCTCCATCTAATTTCTGCTATTCCCATACCTGTCTAGAGTGCGCAGGCACACAACTCAACAGCCACAAGCAGCAAATAAACAAGACACGTGTGGAAGCACTCACCAGTCACTCAACCTACGTCGTTCATACCCCACCCAACAGACACTTTATGCACCATACCTCCAGACTCCACCCATCCAGACATCCACCACTCCCACCATACCCATCACATCTACATCACAGGCCACCAAGAGACACAAACGCCAATGCACACGCAATAGACACCAAGTAAGCTCAAACATACGTAAGACACACTAACACCCAAAGCCACACCTGAAACAGGCACTTCCTCAAATACCAAACCCTTAATCCCTCCTGTACACTCTCCCCATTTTCCCCAAGAAAGTTTTAGGTTTGTCCTTGCTCCTGTAGAACCTCCCCAAGCAAAAAAGGGCCCAACCACACCTCAACCCATCCAAGTCCTCCCCTGTGGCACCTGCTCCTCCTGCCCCCACAGACCCCACCCATATACTAGAAGAAACCAACCCCCCCTCCCAAGTGAAGCCCACCCTCCCAAAACCAAACCCATCCATCCAAAACCAGACTCGCCACTCTAGGGTGATTATTGAGGTGCCTGGAATGCCTACTAAATGTCCATTCCTGTGGAGGTTTCTGTGAGGCAAGTTGGGCAGCACCACAGTGTGCTCAGCACACCTTTTCCTAATGACTGGCCATTGGCCTGGTCTCCATTTTTGAAGGCTTGTAAATAAAGTTTAATAGTTTGCTTTGCCAATCATTGGTTCTGCCACATTTCCACCTTTTTAATGTTCATGAATATTAGGCGAGGTATGACTATAGTTGTGTTTGTTTCACCCTGATTGATGATCCATTTGCTGAGGTTCGTAATATCCAATTTTGGACCCAGTGCTTGAGTCACGCAGGACAAGGGAAAATGTTCTATGGATGGATATGTGGGATGTGATCCAATTGGGTTGGCATTGCATTGGGTGTTTCATAGGGTAAGTGTTTCTTACTGGCTTGGCTATTCTCAACATCTATTATGTTACATTTCCCCACCGGATGTAGATTGGACTTTTGTTTAATGTTGCTTTCTAGATTTGCACTTACACATTTGCCACTTGGTTATGCTATTGGTTATGCTGGATATTCATCATGGCACAGTTCCTGAGCAAATAGTGTTTTTTGAGGCATGTGAAATGTGTCCCAGGGCATCAGCCTTTCTGGGGTCCCCCTGATGCCACCACACCAATTCTGCAGGGATTGGTTACATTGTGTGCTTTGGATGTTTGTCACACAAATCATTCTGCATCCCATTTACCTTGCATTCTCTTGCAATGTGTGTGAGTTCATTACAAGGATTTTGCAGGGACGTTGTTTGGTTCAATAACATCTATACAAATGTAGGTGTTCTATTGACAGGCCATGGCATGTGCACAATCATCTAGCAGGTGTGATATTGATGTGGCTTTGCTGTTGTGTGACACAATGTTATGAACATATCACTATCCCTGAAACTGGGATGTGTACACAAATTTTGTAGAGTGGGGCTGTGCAGTGTCAGTGACCATGGCCAAAGCAGGTGCCATGGGGCTGTGTTGAGACATATGTTGTATACAACTTGGAACCGGACCACATTAAATATATTTGGGGCACATGCCAGATACCAGGTCATTGGCGGCCCGTCGAGTTGCCGTGGAGTTGGAGGAAACAGGAAGGTGTTTAACTTGCTGTCAGTTGCATCCACAACGTCTATTTTGTGTGCCATCAAGCAGCACGAGCATCAGCAGGACATGTAAGATCAACTCCAGAGCAGCACCATGTGAGTTTTGGCCTTATAACCCTCCATTTCCGCCAGCTCAAATGTGGTTGGACCGCCATGGTCATGTCAGCAGGAAGCAACATCATAATTGGGATGGCAGTTGCACTGGCGAACCCGCCCTCCAGGAGACACTTTGGCCCATCTCGCCAAAACAGCGGTCTAGATTTGCTAGCGGTGTGGGTGGGGACCACAATGGTCTTTCATCTATGGAATCGCATGTATCAACAGTCCACCGACCGCTAAACTCATAATCAGGCCCAAAGTCAGGAAAGGTGTTAAACACTAAAGGGGTTACATTTACTATTCACACTGCAATGTAAACAAATTTGAGACATAACAAAATAAAAGTACCAATTAAATAATTTAAAATCAATACAAAAAATTTCCTTAACTTAGTCTTTAAAAAATACATAATTTATACTACACATTATCCAATTACATCTTTCCAATTTTACTACACTCATCTTATAACACTTTAAAACTATTAAAAATATAGATATAAAATTTAAATTGTATTTTTTTTTAATTTACAAAACTATTTCCCAAATATTTTAAAATTATTTTCTACCACTTATTTTTTAAAATACTACATAAAAAAACGATTTATTCTAATAAAACGAATTCTTTTTTAAATTAATTATAATTGTGTTTCCAAATTCATATTCTTTATACATTTGAACAAAATAATGTAATTTCCCACAAAAATTATTTCATATTTACATACATTTTTATATGGTTTACATTTTACAATAATATTTAATAAAATTGTAGTAATTCCTTAAATACATTTTCTCAAATTAAATATGTTTATTACAATTATAAAATGTATTTTTTCAAATAAATAAAATTCACAGGAAAATATTTAACGTAAAACTGAAATTATGAAGGAATAATATTTAAAAATCTCCCCTCTTTTATTCCCTATGAAGCAAACATCCCTTACTAAAAATTTCTAAAATTCCAAAACATTAACATTTTAAATTAAAAACTAACTACATCCTTTAAAAAAAAAAAATCTCCACCATTTTCCCCTATAAATCTAGCTTCCCCTTTACTAAAAGAAAATATCTAAATATCAAAAACATTAACATTAAAACATTTTAAATTACAAGCTAAACATGTTTATAAATGAAATTTAAAAATGATAAAATACCAAATATTTAATATAAAAAATAAAATATTTATCTAACCATTTACCACTAATGGTATCACCAAAGATGTATACCAGTTGTTCCCAACCTGTGGTCTGGGGACCCCTGGGGCTCCGCGACTGCTTAGGAAAATAAATATTAGGTCCCCAGCTTTAACTAATGACTATCTGGGGGGTCCCCACATTCAAATAATGATTCAGTGAGGGTCCCTTGGTTCCAGTAATGATGAAATGAGGGTCCACAGAAGTCAAAAGGTTGAGAACCACTGATGTATACTACATCAATATTAAAAAAAAAAAAAAAGATTTTAAACAAAAAAATTTTTACGATATTCTAGACACTATTTTTTGTAACAATATTTTTGATTCAGTATTTTGTCCAATTACCAGAAGGAGATGCAACTGTACTGGTAGAACAGGCCTACATTATGTAGTGCTTTAAATGTGTGAGAGGAGTTTAAAATGAATGTTTGTGAGTTGTGTGTGGGATGTGGAGGATGAGTCATGCTGCCAGGTTCTGGATGGTTTGTAGTCTTCTAGTGAGTTGCTTGGTGATCCCACAGCCCAACTCACTGGTGACTACAGCATGAGTGACTTTTTTCTACTTTTGCTTGGGAGCCACTTGAACATTTTCCTCAACGTTTTCAGGGTGTAGACGCATAATTCAGTGATAGCGTTAACTCATGTGCTCATGTCCAATGTGCTGTCTATCATTATTCAAAGGTTTCTGGCTTGGATGATGGATGTGGGTCCAGGTTCAGTCAGCCACCATTTGGAGTCTCCTAGTGTTCTTGCCGAAGATCACTACATCCGTCTTGTCAGTGTTGAACTTGAGACAGTAGGCTTTCATCCAGCTAGTGATTTTCAGTCATGCAGACAGTGAACTTGTTTCTTGTGTTGGGGTTCTTGTCCAAGAAAGAGAGCAAGAGAATACGAGTTATGCGTCACTGGCGTAGGAGAGGATGTTATTGTGTAGCGATTACATTGGCCAGAGTGATCATATATGCTTTTAGAGGTGGGACTGAGCAATGAACATTGAGGTACTCCACAGATGAGTTTGTTGGTTTCCGAGGAATAGGTGCCAGGTTGACAGCTTGTGTTCTATCCATTGAGAAGAAGCATTAAGAAGCACATTTTGCGGTGAGCAGGTCTTTGGATGCTAATCTTCCAGGTGCCTGAAAAAGATGGTGTGTGTGTGTTAAATGCTACAGAGAGGTCCAGGAGAATGAGCGTTGTTGTCTCTCCTCTGTCAAGCTTCATGCGTCTGTTGCAGCAAGGAGTGCTATTTCTCTACTAGCTCAATCCAGACTGTGGCGTCGATATGAGGTAGTCAGTGATTCATTGGTTGATTAGTTTCTATAAGCCCTTTGCCAAGTTTGGTAGGAGGGAGGTGAATCTGTAGTTGGAAAGTGTGTCTGGGATAGCAGATGGTTTCTTGAGCAGGAGCGTGACAATGGCATGTTTTCAGGTATCAGGAAATCTGGTTGATTCGATGGGTAATTGAAGATGGGTGTTAGTGCTTCACTGCTCAGTAGGTGTCTTTTGGTGAAGGCATGGTTGTGGCAATGGTCAGCTGGTGCAGTGCCCAGAGTGGATAGTCTTGATGGTAGCAGCGATTGCGACAGTGGTGACAGCAGGCAACAAGATTATAGTTTGTTCTTTGGCTCTGATGGGAAGTCAAGCTACAGTCAAGCTACAGCAGTAATAGTACAGCAGCCATGTATAGACGTGATTTTGTTACAAAAGAACTGAGAGGGCTTGTTGCAAAGGTCTTGTGATGACAAAGTCTCGAAGGTTTGACTCATCTGACCTTACTTCAGGTAGGCTCCATCGCCATTTTAGATCATCTTTCTCTGTTTATGCAGAATCATTACCATGTCTGCCATTTGACAAAGATGTCGACATACCTTCTCTTTCTAAGGACTCAAAGCGTCAGGTCATCCAAATGATGATAGATATAAAACCTGATGCAACATAAGTCTGGGTCAAGTGTCTACTGATCACCAGGTGTAGGTCAAATAACAAGTCAAGACAATCAAAATAGTGTAGTTTGAATTGATGTTCTCATGGCCAAAATTCCAGTCTGATAAGATGAAGCATATAATGACCACCATTTGATCACTTTTAGAGGGCCTTCACCCAGATTATAACCAGAGATTGCCAGAAGATGGTCTCACCTACTGCTGGCACACTGAAGAATTCAACATCTCGCTCAATGCTGAAAAATCCAAGTTCAGAGGAAGGCTGCATCCACTGCACGTGTGGGCTGTTCACAGGGAACACTGCCTTTAAACCTCCACTGATAACAGCTTTAGCTGTCAACAAGGTATGCCGTGCATCTCTTCACCCTAAAAAAAAAAAAAAACACATTAGATGGCAAGTTGCTCTTCTTCCCATGCTCTGTCAGTGTAGCACATAGTAGTAGGTTTTAAGGTGTTAAATCATAAATGACATTTTAACCATGTTAGATATGATAATTTTATTCTGGTTGCTCGCAAAATAACTTCTTGCTATTTTTATGATATCCTGTGTAGTTGTTTTAGATATACTGAGAAACAGGTTATTCCTATCACAATAAATGTTTTTTATTCAAAGTGTCTTTTCTTATTGCAGTGTGTGTGTGATATTGTGATTAACAAAATACATTTGTTACCACAGTGCCCTTCATAGGGACTGTTAGTAACCCAAAAGCAATAACTATTTCAACAATGTATTGGATAGGGTTCTGCAGGGCTACAGCAGCCAGTCTTTCACATTCAGCACCTGCGCATTGAACCAAGCTCACTGGTGTCACCCGTGAGTGGGCAAGCAAACCTTGTAGAACTACACCAAAGTCATAGTTTATGCAAAGGTTGGCACCCAATGCAGGGCTTATGTCTTTACTGAGATGTATGTAGAAATCATGGGTTTCTCCTACTGGGGATAAGTGAAAACATTTCTGTACATTTGTCAAGCTTGAGCTATCCAATGGGCTATCCGATTTTTTTATTCCATACTCAGTTGGAACTGTTTACTATGGCAGCACCTATTGTGATGTGGCCAATTACAGGGAAGCAGTTACTCAACATCGCCAAGAACAAGGCGCCCTCGGTGTCAGAGCAGTTACATTTGTAACAGCTGCACATGCAGCATATGCCTTTAAACATTTTCCTGATGGGTTGAGTTTGAGCATATCTATGATGCCACAGGGCAGGTTCATACCTACATAGAAGTATACTCACTGGCACATTATAAAGCTTACCAAGATTTGGAAATCCTCTGACCTACCAGGAGCATCAGAACTGGTTTGCTGTCCAATTGCCACACATGCACAGAAATGTCTGCTTGGAACCTCTGAGCAACGATGGGGCTATGTGGCCAGTCTTGGCCGGCCACAGGCCTGTTCTTTGTCCCAGCATCCTATCACTCACTGAGGTGGTTGGGAACTGGACAGTTGACTTACACAGGAGACTCGTACAATGAGCTCCAGACCAGCTCTCAAAGCAGGACCTACTGCTCCTACATAAATTCAAGCCATTCGTCCCCAAACTATTAACTATCATGGGAAAAACATCCACTGAGCATGATGAAATGGCCTTCTGGATTGCCCTCAATATCAACCATGTATCTCTGCACTTCACCCCAAGACAAGCATAGAATACAGAGTAGAACTTTTCCTCTTGGGTTAGTGTCACCCATAGAAGAATGTAACACCTGGGGAAACACCCACCATATATATATATATATGCAATCACCTGTTGTACCATATTGCTTTGTTCCTTTCACTATTGAGTCCGGCCTCGGTCTCCATATGCTCCAATGTCTTTGCCAACTTCATGTACTTTGCATTTCCACTGGTATACAAGAGTATTTTTTTATTTATACTATGCATTTTCATACTCTCCTTACCAATTCTTTACCATCACTTTCCTCCATTATTACACCCACAGGACCCACTTTTCTATCTACTCAATTATTACTCTTGCCTGCTACTACCTTGACTCACTGTACCTAATTACACTCTGCATAACACACCTTACTACCTCAACCTGGAATTACTCTCTAATCTAATCTTTATATAGCCTGCCTTTCTCTCTACCTTTTCTTCATCTTACATTCCGTCACCTGTTGTTTACATTATGCCAGGCCCAGGCTTTCGCCACTTGCCTGGACCTTACTGCAGGCTTCCACTACTTGCCTGGACCTTACAACATGGCCAACACACCCCACCGACCGTCTCGGACGTTCCCACTCTTATGCTTTCGAACCGCCCTTTTATACACTCAAGATGGCCGCCGTTGTGCCCTCTATCTTACTCTCCAGTCCCTCTTCTATCTCTATACCATTCCCATTTACGATCTTATAACGAATGCCATGGTCTCCTTCGACCAGTATACTATCTGACGACTTGGTGCTACACGCTACTACGCGTCTCAACAGGTATGCCTGCGCCACCTTTCTTAGTTTCATCGCCCTTACTGCTAATATTCCAACTGAACTTTTCCGTAGTGTTGCATTATTTGTCTTTATCGCGGGTTTACTATTTGGTATTCCTGTCTTATACTACGGCCTGATTTTTACTTTCCTCACGGTTATACGTAATACTGTTTGGACCATTGTTGATTAGCGCTGTGGACACAACTTTTTACCGCGCGCTCTACTTATATTACTTTTTTCACCTTATCCTCGCCTTTGCCGCTAAATATCCCAACTTAGCTTCACCTTAGCGGTTTCTTATTTGTTTACATCGCGGTTTTGTTAGCTTCTAGTCCTTTCATGTACCACGGCCTGAATTTTACTATCTTTACGGATATACTTTAATGGTTTTTAGACAAATGTTTATTAGCGCTGTGGACACATCATACCGCGCATTTTAACTTACCCCACAGTTTCACCTCACTTTGGTCTCTCTTGCAGCTACATTAGCTTCTTCGCTGTGCAGCATAGCCCTTTACACAAGGGCTCATTTGTAACGTATGCTTCCCCACTCAAGCTGCAGTACGCATATACTTCGCACACTTTTATTATTTTTTCGGACGCAACTTTCCCCAGCCTTTGGGGACGCGCACAGCTTACTTTAACTTCTTGTTCCTAGTGTAGTACTAGGACAAGCTTTACCGGACATGCACGCCTCTCAGCCCCTCAACGAGAGGGTTATAAGCTATCTTTTCGTGACCATCTTGCCCCACATGGTGGCTCCCGATTTCATTACAAATCAACGTTCCCATTTTCCTTCACTTACGATCTACTGGCTCATTTCTCTTTTCTTTTTCCCTTTATCCGGCGCGCACTTAGGTTATCACCACAGGCTTATCAGGGCCTGCTACACCTGCCTTTTCTTTCATATCCATGACCCCACTCTGCCATACTTTTAAATGGCTCACTCCTAGAAGGAATGTATGGTGTGACTCATCTTTTTCGTTTATCTCTCTATTTACTGTCTATATCCCACTCCTCTTAACTTTATTTTCTTTCTTCTTTCTTGCCTCTCTTCCCAGCTCCAATTGACCTTCCAATAGCCCATACAACCGTTTACGGGGCACCCTCACTACTTACCCTCGTTACGTACCACTCTGGCCGAATGGCCCAGGTATGTTCTTACGCATTCGGGCCTCTTCCTTCGTTACAGTTATCAATCTGTCTTCATTGACCTCTCAAATTCTATGTTGTACTCTTTCTCACCTGCCTGTGGAATAGTTTTCTCTCAGCCCTTCGTAAGTCATCCACTTGTCTCACCTCACTTCACAGTCTCCCTTTTTTCTTACACCAATCAAGGTTCAACGTTACTTCTATCAAACCATGGACTATGGGTTTATACCTCTCACTACTTTGGTCCTAGATTATTTAGCACTCGGTTACGGTGACTCACTTCCTCTCTCTCATACTTCACACTATGGGTTTTAATCACGAATACTGTTTGCCGTGCTTTATTGATGCTCACCCACTCATCTGCTAAGGCCCACACAACTCACTTATGAATCATTGGTCACTTAGATCCAATTTTTGGAGTCTTTTTCCACATGCTCATCTTTGATCTTACTTTTGAATATTTACATCTTTCGATGCCACCAACAAAATTCTGTGCTTTGATTACTGTTTTGCAGCCTTGATAAAGTCACTTGTGTGACGAAACACGTGTTGGCTGTATCTCGTTGATGGCACTCTGATTTCTAGTTGCCACAAATAAAGACACCTTCTGCAAACCAGACCTGAGACTCCATTCAACTCTTTCACTTCGACAACACACCACCAGGAATTCCTATCCCTGCAACACTATTGAACTTTATATTCTGTGTGCTGTTGGCCTTCTTGTATAAGTTTGTCCTTGGGTACTCTGTTACCCATTCTTTGTGCCTACTGGGTAGTAAGGCACTGGGCCAGGTTGCACCAGATTCTATGTTTACTTGGACATTTGTCTCAAAATCATTGTTTTACTGTTTAGATGAGCGGCGTCCTTTCACCCTTACTACCCTTGTGTGCTGTTTCTAGATTTTGTTCTGTCTGAATAGGGTGAGCCGCACTCTAATAACATTTACTGTTTCTTTGTACTATTTGTTTATCTTTCAAGCAGAGAGAACCCTCTTTCCTTAGGCTTTATAATATGGCTTCATTTGACGATAACCGAGACACCTTACCTGCTGAGCTCTTCTCTATGAAAACATTAGCAACACGCATCATAGACCACACACCTTCCAAAGAAGGACTGAGACAGAAATTCATAAAACTAGAAAGACTTAGAAAACAAGAACTAGCCCGCTGGTGGGACATCACCACCCTCAAACGCTATCTGGAACTCAAACAAGTCCCCAGGGGACTGCGGGTAATAATATTCCCATCTTTTGAAGACCTTGACCCTGATCTACTTGGGGAATGGGAACACCTTATCTCCTCCACATCTTTCGGCATGATTAACATACTTATCAAGCATGCAGATAGAAAACGTAATAAACTACTCCAGGACATTACGTCTCTGGAGGAAGAGATTAAGAATCTCAAACTCGCTGAAGCTACTGACAAAAACTACACTATTATGAGGGAGATACTCGCAGGGTATCAACTATACATTAAGGATAAGAAAATGCGCAAACTTATCAGAGACGACAACGACTACAAAAATGGCAGGATTTGCACGAAGGTTTGATCAGATTAACAAAGACTCTAACAACAGACCAACTAAGGTCACTACTCCTGCTGGTTCAATCGCAGGCAGTCTATCTGACATTTCCAATCTATCCAGTGACGGCTTAGAGTCACCTGTAGATGGGTCATCTACCAGCACACATCCACAAAACATAACCCAACAATCAAATTCTTTTTTAGAGGAACTTGGTCGATACAGGAAGGGACTTCGACAGAATTACAACAGGTCAGGTACAAACATAAACCCACCCGCAGGGGGGGCAGGAAACACCACAGTAAACACCAGGGAGGGCATGACAACTCGCTCGACCACAAAAATCCAAAGGATATGAGAGTTCCCTCCTTGGATCACAACCTCTTTGCTTCAGAGGATACAGTACAGGTCATGAACCTTTCCAATTTGAAATTGTCTGTACATGAAATAAATGTCTTGAAAAAGGGCTTGGGCTTCTGTCCTACTTCTAAACCGGACTACACCAACATACACATAGATCTCTTCAAGTTCATACGTAATCTCAAATTGAAAACGTTTTTCCAGAACAAACCAGACATCAACAGTACTGCCCGCATCTCACAACCAACCTGCAACCAATCCATTAAGGACATACAAGACATCCATACAATTCTTACCCTTGACAACACATCGTCACCACCACCTAGTTTTGACGAACTACTGACTCAACTTGACATTATACCTAATTTGGACACCAATAGTGGGCTCAAACCCAGCTCCACGTTTATCCCCACTTTGCCACCAGACAATCATATTGATGTCTTCTACAAAGCTGTCAGCACGGAACTACACAAATTTGAAGATAAGAGTAACACCTGCACCCACAGATCACATAAAAATCTTAACCCTAATGAACTCCAAGGGTTGCACAAACTCTCTACCTGCACGGACATAGTCATCAGGGAGGCAGACAAAGAGGGTAACGTTGTCATTATGAACAAAATTGACTACATTGCAGAAATCAACAGACAACTCAATGACACACAGGCCTACTCTGCGCTGCATACTAATCCTCTTTCTGGCATCACTAGTCTTATTGAAAAGAAACTGACGTCTTGGAAGAACCTTTATCTTCTAACCAATCTAGAATACAGATTTTTGTACACCAAGGCTCCCTGTATATACATCCTACCCAAGGTCCACAAACCGGGGGGCTTTCCCCCTGGTAGACCCATTATCTCAGGGATTGGTTCTCCTACGGAACAAATTTCTGAATACATTGATTATTTTCTCCAACCATTGGTACACAACTTACCCTCGTACATACAAGATACTAGGGATTTGTTGTGTCAACTTGAGGACATCGAATGGACTGAAGACTGTGTGTTTGTCTGCCTTGATGTTAGCTCTCTCTATACTTCCATTCCCTTGGAAAAAGGTCTGGAAATGCTCCAACTTACACTCAGTACCCGTGATGCCACACTTTATGAACACACACGTATGCTTCTTGATCTTGCACGATTAGTACTAGAAAACAATGTTTTCCTACATGATGGTAGATGGTTTCGCCAGTGCCAGGGTGTAGCCATGGGAGCCAAATTCTCCCCATCATATGCTAACCTCTACATGGGCCAATTTGAGAAAATCCATCTGTGGTCCAACTGTCCGACAAACATCACAGAACATATCCTGTACTGGGGAAGATATATTGATGATATTCTTGTTATCTGGACTGGCAACATCCCCGACCTTAATAGACTTATTGAACACCTCAACACCAATGAGTTCAATCTAGTGTTCACTCACAAAGTAAATACCACCCAAATTGAGTTTCTGGACTAACTGCTGTATATCACCAACAATAAGATTATGTTGAGACTCTATAGGAAACCCACTGCCTGCAATTCCATATTGCATGCACAGAGCGCACATCCCCACACACAGATCAGGGCCATTCCTTACGGTGAAATGGTCAGGATCAGACGCAACTGTACTGACACTGACGTTTTCAAGCAGGAACTCAGTAATCTGACTCATCGCTTCCGAGCTAGGGGTTACACTATCAAACTCATCTCGGTAGCTAGTAAACGTATCTCTGACAAGAACCAACACACCTTACTGATTAAAAGCCCCAAAGAACCCGCCACCAGGGGTTCCCTTAACAGGAGACGGGTCGCTTTTATCACCCAGTACAGCCCTGCAAGTAAGGCAGTACTGCGTATTCTCAAGAAACATTGGCATTTGTTGATGCTGGACACCTGTCTCAAAAACTCAGTAGGTTTATTACCTACCATCGTGCATACTAGAGGTCGCACGCTCAGGAATATTCTGTGCCCCAGCTTTCTCTGTCCCTCCCCTCTCTCTCGCCCACTGAGTTGGATTCCAGAAAAATCCAATGGTTTTTATAAATGTGGCTGTTGCATATCCTGTCAATTGGCCTTAAACAAAACGTTATCGTTCACCTACAATACTGGGACTACATAACATATCAAGACCTTTATGAACTGCAACACTAAGTTCACTGTCTACTGCCTAATTTGTGTATGCGGTCTGATTTACATTGGAAGCTCCATACGCCCACTCAAGGAACGTATTCAGGAACATGTCAGAGCCATCAGAAATGACAACACCAACTATCCCCTTGCTGTGCACTTCAACACCCTGCACGGGGAAAAAGACCTTTTAAACATCAGATTCCACGGTATCATGCATGTCTCCAACTCACCTAGATGGGGTGACAGAACAAGGGACCTGCGCAGATGCGAGGCCAAATGGATCTTGAAACTCCGTACGGTTGAATTTGGCCTGAACACAGATCATGAACTACATTATTTTCTAACATGATTGCTATTTTCCACTCCTCCTCTGTTTGAATATGACCCACTGGACCCCCTCTAAGGGCAATACTCATGGAATACTGTCTGTCTAAATTTTACGTCACAATGTTTTATTTTCCTACTATGTTGTTTTAACCATGTGTCCAAACACCCACCGCATATACTGTATATATATATATGCAATCACCTGTTGTACCATATTGCTTTGTTCCTTTCACTATTGAGTCCGGCCTCGGTCTCCATATGCTCCAATGTCTTTGCCAACTTCATGTACTTTGCATTTCCACTGGTATACAAGAGTATTTTTTTATTTATACTATGCATTTTCATACTCTCCTTACCAATTCTTTACCATCACTTTCCTCCATTATTACACCCACGGGACCCACTTTTCTATCTACTCAATTATTACTCTTGCCTGCTACTACCTTGACTCACTGTACCTAATTACACTCTGCATAACACACCTTACTACCTCAACCTGGAATTACTCTCTAATCTAATCTTTATATAGCCTGCCTTTCTCTCTACCTTTTCTTCATCTTACATTCCGTCACCTGTTGTTTACATTATGCCAGGCCCAGGCTTTCGCCACTTGCCTGGACCTTACTACAGGCTTCCACTACTTGCCTGGACCTTACAACATGGCCAACACACCCCACCGACCGTCTCGGACGTTCCCACTCTTATGCTTTCGAACCGCCCTTTTATACACTCAAGATGGCCGCCGTTATGCCCTCTATCTTACTCTCCAGTCCCTCTTCTATCTCTATACCATTCCTATTTACGATCTTATAACGAATGCCATGGTCTCCTTCGACCAGTATACTATCTGACGACTTGGTGCTACACGCTACTACGCGTCTCAACAGGTATGCCTGCGCCACCTTTCTTAGTTTCATCGCCCTTACTGCTAATATTCCAACGGAACTTTTCCGTAGTGTTGCATTATTTGTCTTTATCGCGGGTTTACTATTTGGTATTCCTGTCTTATACTACGGCCTGATTTTTACTTTCCTCACAGTTATACGTAATACTGTTTGGACCATTGTTGATTAGCGCTGTGGACACAACTTTTTACCGCGCGCTCTACTTATATGACTTTTTTCACCTTATCCTCGCCTTTACCGCCAAATATCCCAACTTAGCTTCACCTTAGCGGTTTTTTATTTGTTTACATCGCGGTTTTGTTAGCTTCTAGTCCTTTCATGTACCACGGCCTGAATTTTACTATCTTTACGGATATACTTTAATGGTTTTTAGACAAATGTTTATTAGCGCTGTGGACACATCATACCGCGCATTTTAACTTACCCCACAGTTTCACCTCACTTTGGTCTCTCTTGCAGCTACATCAGCTTCTTCGCTGTGCAGCATAGCCCTTTACACAAGGGCTCATTTGTAACGTATGCTTCCCCACTCAAGCTGCAGTACGCATATACTTCGCACACTTTTATTATTTTTTCGGACGCAACTTTCCCCAGCCTTTGGGGACGCGCACAGCTTACTTTAACTTCTTGTTCCTAGTGTAGTACTAGGACAAGCTTTACCGGACATGCACGCCTCTCAGCCCCTCAACGAGAGGTTATAAGCTATCTTTTCGTGACCATCTTGCCCCACATGGTGGCTCCCGATTTCATTACGAATCAACGTTCCCATTTTCCTTCACTTACGATCTACTGGCTCATTTCTCTTTTCTTTTTCCCTTTATCCGGCGCGCACTTAGGTTATCACCACAGGCTTATCACGGCCTGCTACACCTGCCTTTTCTTTCATATCCATGACCCCACTCAGCCATACTTTTAAATGGCTCACTCCTAGAAGGTATGTATGGTGGGACTCATCTTTTTCATTTATCTCTCTATTTACTGTCTATATCCCACTTCTCTTAATATTATTTTCTTTCTTCTTTCTTGCCTCTCTTCCCAGCTCCAATTGACCTTCCAATAGCCCATACAACCGTTTACGGGGCACCCTCACTACTTACCCTCGTTACGTACCACTCTGGCCGAATGGCCCAGGTATGTTCTTACGCATTCAGGCCCCGCTTGCCTCTTCCTTCGTTACAGTTATTAATCTGTCTTCATTGACCTCTCAAATTCTATGTTGTACTCTTTCTCACCTGCCTGTCGAATAGTTTTCTCTCAGCCCTTCGTCAGTCATCCACTTGTCTCACCTCACTTCACAGTCTCCCTTTTTTCTTACACCAATCAAGGTTCAACGTTACTTCTATCAAACCATGGACTATGGGTTTATACCTCTCACTACTTTGGTCCTAGATTATTTAGCACTCGGTTACGGTGACTCACTTCCTCTCTCTCATACTTCACACTATGGGTTTTAATCACGAATACTGTTTGCCGTGCTTTATTGATGCTCACCCACTCATCTGCTAAGACCCACACAACTCACTTATGAATCATTGGTCACTTAGATCCAATTTTTGGAGTCTTTTTCCACATGCTCATCTTTGAGCTTACTTTTGAATATTTACATCTTTCGATGCCACCAACAAAATTCTGTGCTTTGATTACTGTATTGCAGCCTTGATAAAGTCACTTGTGTGACGAAACACGTGTTGGCTGTATCTCGTTGATGGCACTCTGATTTCTAGTTGCCACAAATAAAGACACCTTCTGCAAACCAGACCTGAGACTCCATTCAACTCTTTCACTTCGACAACACACCACCAGGAATACCTATCCCTGCAACACTATTGAACTTTATATTCTGTGTGCTGTTGGCCTTCTTGTATAAACCTGGGGAAACATCTTTGCATGCATTTACAGCAGCATTCATGGCATTCCTTCTTTGGTAGTTTTCCCTGATGTTTTTAGGCAGGTTCAAAATGAACACTGAGCTCCATCAACTCCGGATTTAGGAATAAAATTAAAGGGGCCCACTTCCACGTTTTTCTCTTTCATCGTAAGCAATATGATGGGAGAAGCTTCAGTTCTGGCCATCTGCCAGAGATTAGAAGCAGTTCTAGTTCAAGATCATGAACGGGAACTACCAAACATAATTGTAGAAGTTTATACCCCTGTGGAGAGAATTACCTTGGGTACTCGACTCATTAAACCACATTTAAAATGTAAGGTGGACACTGAGGGTTCCATTAAGGAGAAATGTGCAATGGAAGGGAAGACGAAACAGCGAGACAAAGGAAAAAGATGACCTAAATCATCTGCCTCTCAGAAGTCCTGTGAGGTGGTTACAATTTAAGAGTTCAAGAAAGAAAGAAAAAAAAAAAAACCTGAACAGCATCAGAATTCTGAGAGTTGTTCTTCACTTTCTTTTCAGGGCACAGACATGAAAAGAACAGAGAGTTGATCCTGGGACCAAAGAAAAGAGGAGTACAGTAGGAAAAGTGAAGCAGGACTCAAGACTGATGTCAGTGTAAAGAGAAGAGAAAGGATGAGACTATGAAACCCCAGTTAAGAAGAAAGAAGCAAGACGTTAGGAAACATGCAGATACAGCTACAAGTCCTCTTGCAAAACAGGACTTTGGCTAGAGTGCTTCTAGACGTCACAACAGGGGTCACAATAGTGCATCAGACCCATCAGGGGTTCCTGGATGCAAATCAAACTAATATGAGTTGAGACTCTAGATAAACATTGAAATACTTCAGATTCAGATAGGATTTACAATTTAAACATACAAATTGAAGGGGATATATCCAGTGGGCTGTCTTCTGGTCAAAATTGTCCGATATCCTATCAAGAGAAGGCCAAGCTCTAGTCTATTAGGGAAGTGCCACAGGGATATCATAAGGGTAGCTTTTTTCCCCATAGTATCTGAAGATACAAAGGAGATTTACACCTGTGAATGGGCTGTAAGATTGTCTCACGCCACTTAGTTTCTGTATATGGACAGAGCCTAAGACTCAAATCCACATGTCATTCCCTTACGTAGTCAACCACAGGCATAATACAATTTAAAGCCAGAAGCAAAATGTGATATAAATGCAGTGTTAGATCAATTGCAATATCAGGGCAAAATAGCCCCTTATTTTTCACCAGTAAACAAACCCCTTTTGCCCAGCTCTAAACCAGGCAGCTCCTGTAGAATAGTTTTAGACTATAGGAATCTTAATAAACATACACTAACCTATGTGGTACAAAGCACACCTAGCACATGTTCCGTGATCAACCTGGTGCAGAAAAATTATGACCACTATGAACCTTGATATTTCCAGTACGTTTTTTTAGTTAAAATATAGCACCTGAGAGTGAGTACCTAAATGCCATTAGTTTCGACGGGGTGCAATTCTCATTACAACATTTGTCTATGGGCTTTAAGGAAAGTCCTAGGTTATTTTCCACAAGTGATCAAGATATTACAACCAGATTCAGAGGTATTATAATGCATTGATATGTCTTACCAATGATGATTTAGATCTACACCTAACATGTTAGGAAATCAGTTTCAAGAAATCAAAAATTGCCTACCTGCTGTTGACCTTCCCAGGATGCACATTTCTTAGCGAGGGCAAGGGTGTAGCCCTGGACTTCCTGCAGAAGTGTGCTACCTTCCAGCCTTACAGTACACTGAAAAGTTGTAAAACTTGCGACGGTTTCTTAACTTTGGATGTACTGCCTTGCCTCACTATTGAGTGAGGTAAGCCCTTATGGCCTGATTTTGCTCATGTGTTCCTCTAAACAATGTGCACACTGATATCCTGTGTGTTCTGCAAGTAGACATGTTCAAGACTAATATTTACAGACTAGGAATCAAAACTAGTTATCAGTTATACCCAGTTATGTTTAAACCTATGTGAGTTACAATGAAGGGAAGACCATTCCAGTTGCTTACAAGTCCCACTTCTATGCTTTAGCTGAAGCATGGTTCGCTTTAATTCAAAAGACCCATACAACTGTACAGACCACTATTTTGAAGGAGCACAGTTTGGCTCATGGAAAACTAGAGACTTTCTCCGATACAAGCACTAGAAGTGGCCACCAAGCATTCCCAATGCTCATGCAATACACCCAAGGTAGGTGCAGTGTGCCTCTTATATGCAGTGGATGTAACATTTCAGTATGATTTCACTCTTCGTAATTAAGCTTTTCTTCAATATGAAGAACACGTTGCTCCAACTACCTTGCCTATTGAGTCTTACCAGAGCATATTGTATAAGATGGTTGTGCTCAACCGGTGGTAAAAACAAAATATAAGTACTCTCCAGCTTGTGCGGCAGGGTGTAGTGAAGCGTGGTGAATTCCTTCCACAGCACCCCCACACTAAAATCACAGGTGACAGAACTACACAACATACAGAATTACATGCCCTGTTTTTGCAGTACAAAAGGCGGATTCCTCAGTTCCCACACACCACTTCTCACTCATGTTTTTGTGTGCAGGGCTACAATGTTGATTTGTAGCATTGAAGTACAAATGGACTCAAGGAAAACCTATTAAAAAAACTACTTTAGGGAAAGGTCACTGTTATGATTTATCTGGATCACATTAGTCTCCACTGAGCCAACCGGTAGAAGTACTATTAGAAATTGGGTTTCTGGTTGGCAGAGGTATACACCCTGTCCAAGCAGGAACTACAATCCTAGTCAGGGTAGGTCACGCACACACCCTAAATTAACCTGTACTCACCCCCTGGTAGCTTGGCACAGAGAAGTCAGGCTTAACTTGAGAGGCAATGTGTAAAGTATTTGTACAAAACTTAAAATAGTAAAACAGGGAAAATACCACACAAAAAAATCCACACCAGGTTAGAAGAATAGAGCTTCATTTAATGAACAAAACAAGGCCAAATTAACAATAGTTTGTTAAGTCAAGATATTTTTTAAAGAATATCTGCGAATAAAGTGCTTAGAATCTTAAAGTTACAACCGGGGCACTCTGTTTGCGCTAGACTGGGGTAAATCCAAAAGTTCAGGCAAGCTGTGCTGGAGTGCAGGCTGGCTACAGGGACCAACCTTGTCCTGCTGAAAAATACTTTATGTCAAAGACTCAATGCGCTGAGCAGAGAGGAAGATGCAAAGGTGATGCATCGGACCTGGTCCATGATCCTCGAGCAGTGGTGCAGTATCAAACCTTTTGTGATGAAAGCGAAGAGTCATCGAGCCGAGCAGCTGGCAATGCACAGGTGATGCGTCGGGCTAAGGGTGATGTGCTGGTTTCGAGCCATGCAGTTGGTGCTGTGATGTTTGTCCTCAGCGGCGATGCCCCAGTGTCAGGAAGAGATGCAGCATTTCCGATCTACACAGTGAACGATGCGTGGATTTCTGTAGTGAACCACTGCAGAACCCACCTCCAAGGGCCCAAGACTGGATTGGCACCACTTGGCAGGGTAGAACTCAGTTGGCAGAGTCCAGAAGCTGTAGCAGAGCGAAGTCTGATGTCCAATACTTCAAAACAGGAGCCAAGACCTTGGAGTCTCTTTGGTACTGGGGCTGTAGAGATGCAGGTCCAGTCCTTCTCACTTCTAGGAAAGGAGGGCAGCAGGGCAAGCAAAGCAGGGCAGGCAAAGTAGGAGTTTAGCAAAGTCCAGCAGAGTTCCACCGGAATGGCAGTCCCTTCAGCAGCACAGCAGTAGTTCCTTGCAGAATGTCCACCGGTCCAAAAGTGTACTGATTTGTAGGGTCAAAAGGCCAGCCCTTATACCCAGTGGTGCCTTTGAAGTAGGGAAGACTTCAAAGAGACCTTTGAAGTGCAGAAAGTCCCTGCCTCTCCTGCCCTGGATCCAGACACAGCAGGGAGGTATGCAGCCCTTTATGAGGGCTCAGGATCCAACCCATTCAGGTGAGTCAACTCCTCCCTCCTATTCTCCTAAACTCTATATGTGACAGAGGGAATGCACAAGAGCCCAGCTGTCACCCAGCCAGGCATGTATTCAGTGAGGCAGAAAGCTCTATATGATTTAAAGTAAAAAAATTCCACATTTCTAAAAGTCACTAATGAAAATGTTCTTCGTAAGTGTTATTTATGCACAATTCAACATACTCTGGCGCATTGGTTAAACAAAATCCAGTATCCACAAATAAAAAAATTTAACTGTACATATGTACTGTAAAGAACAAACTTTATTGAAATCAGAATATGCATAAATAATTCAACTCATTACATGAACAATAATGCATTAGTACTTCCATCAACACTGTGCAACCCCGCATAGATCCCACACAATTGGTATTAAGATAAACTCCAAAGATCCTGGGAGTTGTGACCTCCTGACAATTTTATAGTTCAATGTTCAAGATACTGCTTCCTTGTTTCCGTCGTATCAATGGGGAAAAACTGTTGACGTTTGTCTTCAAATGGCCAAGAGGTCTGCAAAGCCCTCATCAGGACTCACTGTTGAGTATACGTCCACCACACGATCACACCTCCACAAAATAAATACATAACTAAGACAGTACGTACAACAAAGTCCAAAAACACCATGTGTACCACCTGTCAACACCCAAATGAGTGTCCAAAAAAGCATGCTACAAATGTGGACACCACAAAACCTAATGGTGAAAAAACACACCTGTGTGTAGTTGCCCCAATACACAACCAAGAAGAATATCAAAAAGCTTTGAATTTAACAGATAGTCCTTACAAAGTGAACTAATTCAAAAGTGCCACAGAAGTAAGACGTGGTAGCATGCTTGCTTCTTATGGTTGTTGATCGTAATTTGGGAAGGTAAGTGATTTCTCTTCTCACTCTATTGGTACACACAATAGTTTGATTTGGCACGAGGGTGAGTGAAGGTTCAGAATGTAAACTTAAGAGATGTCAGAAAAATGAAACTTAATAATTGAAAGGTCAAAAAACTGGCCAGTGACTCAAAGCTCTTGAGCTTTAAAGCTGCGTCAAGGAATCAACCTCTTTACAGTCCATACACACACCTTTCATAAATGACACATATGACACATACAAGACCATTCATTCCACCAGCCATGGGCCCAGCACATTACAATCCACACATCAGACAGTGCCATTGAAGAGCCTATCATTTTCATATGCCCACATGCCTAACACAGCAATCACACAGGCTGACCCTGTGGACTAATGTTTGGCTAGCAGTGTGTGTAGTGACCAGCTGCAAGTCACTACTCTCACCACCAACCAATCACCAGCTCTCACACACCGCCAGCCAAGCACCAGTCCACACACCACCAAGTGCCAGTCCACGCACGCCCACCAGCCAGTCAAGCGCCAGTCCACGCACGCCAGCCAGGCACCAGTCCACACACACCGCCAGCCCACGCATGCACACCAGCCAGCCAAGCGCCAGTCCACGCATGCCCACCAGCCAGCCAAGCGCCAGTCCACGCACACCCACCAGCCAGCCGCCAGTCCACGCACACCCACCAGCCAGACAAGCGCCAGTCCACGCACACCCACCAGCCAGACAAGCGCCAGTCCACGCACGCCAGCCAAGCGCCAGTCCACGCACGCCAGCCAAGCGCCAGTCCACGCACGCCAGCCAAGCGCCAGTCCACACACACCGCCAGCCCACGCATGCACACCAGCCAGTCCATGCATGCCCACCAGCCAGCCAAGCGCCAGTCCACACACACCCACCAGCCAGCCAAGCGCCAGTCCACGCACGCACACCCACCAGCCAGCCAAGCGCCAGTCCACGCACGCACACCCACCAGCCAGCCAAGCGCCAGTCCACGCACACCCAGCCAGCTAAGCACCAGTCCATGCACGCCCACCCGCCAGCCAAGCGCCAGTCCACACGCCCAGCCAGCCAAGTGCCAGTCCACGCACGCCCACAGTCCACACGCCCAGCCAGCCAAGTGCCAGTCCACGCACGCCCACCAGCCAGCCGCCAGTCCACACGCCCAGCCAGCCAAGCGCCAGTCCACCTATGCCTACTAGCCAGCCAAGCGCCAGTCCACGCACACCACCCAGCCAAGCACCAGTCCACACACACTGCCAGCCAAGAGCCAGTCCCCACACACTGCCAGCCAAGCGCCAGTCCACACACACTGCCAGCCAAGCGCCAGTCCACACACACTGCTAGCCAAGCGCCAGTCCACGCATGCACACCAGCCAGCTAAGCGCCAGTCCACGCATGCACACCAGCCAGCCATATGCCAGTCCACACAGCCAGGCAAGCGCCAGTCCACACACACAGCTAAGAGCCAGTAGACTTACACCGCCATTTTTTTTTAAGCAAAAAAGAAACAAACCAAAAGTAAATGCAAAACTACAATCAAAACAGCTCTAACTAAATACATCACGCTAATGTCTGCCATGAAACTGAGCAAAAAAATATAAACTGATACAGACCAGGAAGTTGACCTCTACACTCACGGATGCTCCCAAAAATGTTAGCGTGTGGTACAATGTAAAACATGCGGGGACACAGCCCAGGTTTAGAAGGACACTCAGGTCAGTGCATACAACTCCTTCTGCTTGCCTTCACATACAGATTCTACATCTTTTACAGGGATTTTTGTTTTTGGCTGTGGAAGGAATGTAATCAGCAAAGTGGCAATCTTTCAATCTAGTCACCACTCCAACTCTAGGAACATTTGCCTGCTCCACTACAACAAGGCTGCCTATCACAGACTCCTTTAACTTAACAAATGTCAACGGACTCTGGAGAACAATTCTTGAACATAGCAAAAGCCCACATAACACAAATACCTGTAGTAGTTACCAAACAGTGTAGGTAAGCTATGCCTGTGCTGGTTGGAACATTCCAATCTCTCAGCTGTAAAAACAACTAATTACCTAAAACGTGGACTTTTGACTTTCTTGGACCTCGTCCTAAAAGAAATACAAGAATTAATAGATTTTTGGCTACAGCAATATATGCCATTGATAATGAATTAAGTAAATATTCAGAAGGAAGCTGCAGAAATCAGGCAAATAGATCGAGAAAACGGTTTTTAAAGTTTGACAATGAGATGCATGCGCCCTTTCTAAAAGTGTATTCATGAAATCATTCTGTCCTCAGCCTAATCAATCAGGATTTATAAAATGCGGCAAATTACCTGTGAGGGTCTCAGTGCACTTTAGACCTCAAAAGAGGAGATCTGGTTTTGTTACATGGGAATGTTCAATTAAGAGCTATTATACAATGACATCGAGCATTACAAACACAAGCTTGTTTCGTGCCTTGGCAACTTCATTGAAACAGTCATGTTGACCATATAATATGACACGTACTCAGGAAAAAATGGCAAAGAAAGAATCCGCATACACACCGAGCATAGAACAAACCAAAGATGCACCATTTAGTTACATTCTACCTAGTACCTGGTTAAATCAGGATATAATTTCTTTACCCATTGCAATGTTCCATTTTCACAACTGCCAAAACTACTAATCTATTGATTGGTATGAGACTACGCACAATTGTTCCATTCACGGAATCCCCTTTTTCTACATTTGCTTGAATAAAATGATGACCCTGTGTACAGTAGCACTGCAAACTTCTAAAATCCCCACGGACATTCCCTTCTATGTGACACTCCGTGTCACTACATGGATGGTGTAGCTCTTTGATGGCAGGGTTAAGTTATGTTCTACCCATCCCCTTCCCCACACAGTTTCCTACGCATCAATAATCTCTTGAACAAAGGTTTTCATTTATATCTAACATGTTAATTGCTGTGGATTGTAACCCGGCCTGCCACACTTGATAAATTTCTGAAACAATACAGTGTTTTGGAAGGACCTTGTATCCACCACCTCTAAACAATCAGAAACATACCTTGGCCTGCTATAGATATGAAATCCATGAGCTTTCATGATCTAAACACGATATTGTCTATTTTTTATAATAATAATTTTCTTTTTTTTTTTTTTACAAAAAGGTCCCTTTCACTTCAGGAGTTGAGACCTATAACCCTGCAGATGGCCAAAACAGCCTTGCAAAATCAGAAGCTGTTAAATACTAATACCAGACACATTTTGCCGATATCTTAAACTATATTTAATTCCTATATGATGACTGGTGTACATGTTTTTAAGATCATTGGGTCTGGTGACTGGATTTAAAGCTGTCACCATATTGCTAATCAACTATGGCATCTTTCTCTGGTTCCAACAAGAGAATCTGTTGGAGTATGTGTATCCAGCTGAGCAAAGGTACAGAGAGACTAGCACAATATAAGGGATATGCTTGGCTGCCTGAATACAGAGCACTGAATTCGCACCTTTCGCAAATTGGACAATACCCAAAGTGAAATCTGTTCTGGTGCATAAACTATTAGACTGAAATCATATTGGACTTAGAGGTAGAACAGCCCTCAGTAGCTTATCTCACTATGGATGCAAAAATACAGCTTTTACATGAGCAGCAGAAATAATGTCAAACAATGCACATGTACCTTCTACAGAATACTGCCTAGACAGAGCAATGTAATCAGCGGCACTTAGGCACAGCTCTTGATGAGTGGCTTGATTCACTGTTATAAGAGTCTCATGGAGAAGAGCCACAATCACCTTCAAGTGCCTCAGATGCACAACCAATTGTTAATCCAATATGTGTTAATGACAATGAACATGTCATATGATTTTTAGAATTTCACTAAAGATCAGTATGCACCCAATGATGACCATATTTTCTTTGATGAGAATTGAGCTCACCATATATGCCACAAAGCCTGCATGAAAATGGACTTAAAGAAAGTTTTATTTATCAAGCCCTTGACTTTTTCCAATTTATTATACCACATATTTTAATTCGGCCTAATCCATATCATCACTGGTCCCTCCATGTTAGGTATGTCTTGACGACCTCACATTCAGACGTGCAAGCAGGAGATGATGTAAAGCCCTAAGGTCTGACTCATCTGACTTACTTCAGGTAGGCCAGTCATGATTTGAGATTGTGGAGGTCACCACCTTTCTCCCTTTATGCAGAATCATTGTCATGTCTGCCAATTGACGAAGATGTTATCTGACCTAGTCTTTCTAAGAACTGTGGAAGTGTCAGGTTGTGCAACTGATGATATGCCTGATGTGACATGTCTGGTTTGAGTGTCTACTTATCACTGCGTCAAGATTAAATAAGAACAAGTTCAGACAGTCAAAATAGTGTAGTCTGAATTGATATCATGTCAGAAATTCGACTCCAATAAGATTTAGTATATATGGACCACCATGTGACCACTTAATTGAGATGCCCTTTACCCAGATTATCGCCCAAGATTCTGACAGAAGATGGTCTGACCTACTGCTGGCACACTGATTTATCATCATTGAGCAAGATGTTGCATCTTCAACGTCTCAGAGGAAGGTTGTTACCGCAGCACCTGTACGGCTTTCGCAAGGAACACTGCCTTCACACCTCCACTGATGACCGATTTGCTGTCAATAAGGTATGAAGTGTCTCTCTTCTCCCTAAGAAACACTAGATTGCAAGTTGCTCTGTTTTTCATGCTGTGTGTAGCACATAGAAGTAGGTTTAAGGTGTTAGGTTTTAGATGACATTTTAACCATGTTAGAAATGTTCATTTTATTCTTATTGCTCGCATTGTGCCTTTTTGCTATTTATGACATTCTATGTAGTTGTCTTAGGTGTACTGAGAAACAGGTAATTCGTGTCACAACTAATACGTCTATTCTTAGTGCTACGGGAACAGTCCAGCCCAAACTGCCAGGCCATGGGACCCACATCTGGGCATTCTCTTTTGTTGCCCTAAGTGGGAAGGGTATGCCCAGATGTGGGCCCTGGGCTCACATCAGCCAGGCTAGCTTGAATCCAGTGGTGCAGAGGGGCGATATCACGAAACCAGTCCCAGGATGCTGGTTGCCGGTCCTTGCAAGTTCGGGCTGGACTGTTCACATGGGGAACAGGATCAAGACTGATTTGCACATGGCTGGGACCACACTGGGGTGGCGTGGTGGTCAAAAGATGGATTAAACCCATATCGATGACTGGGGGGAATATTTGCATTGTTCAGCATTCCATCAGTCATCTGTTCTTTTTTGCTCAGGACATTGGAAGGTCAACTTTACTATTCTAACTCCAGTCCTAGAATATTTTGTGAAAGCGCAACTAGCCCTCAAATATTCCAGGAGGCTTATTTACTATTTATCTCCAGTCCGGGAACGCTTTCGGGGAAGTTACAAATTTCCCTAGTATTTTAGGAAGGGTTGAAAAGTAATTTTGAAATACAGGAAGTGCTGCCCTGAGGGCGCAGGGCACAAAACTTGGAATACCAGATGTCCATCTGCACAAGAAGTGACGTTGGATTTCCCATCACCTATTTGCAGGAAGTGACAATGGGATATCTAGTGGCTGAGGGCAGCAGTGAGCGTGAGACATTGGAAGGCCAAACTTACTATTGGAACTCCAGCCCTGGAATATTTTGCAGCAAGCTATAAATTCCCCAAGTATTTTTAAGACTAGAAAAATAGTTAATTTTGAATTGCAAAAAATGCTGCCCCGAAGGGACAGCTCGGGGAAAAACACTAGGAATATAGATTTATGCCACTGCCCTGACTCCAAACACCTGGAACACTCCCCACCCACCCACAGTTCCAACTAGGTCTGAGCTCCACATGCATTTGCATTTCACAGCTCATCCCTTGATCGCTAGGAGCCAAATTGCTACACTGGCTCACAAAGGCCTTGTGCCTAACAACCAGAGACCGAGGAAGTTGAACTAGAACACAGTGTAAGATCTAAGCATATTTTCTTTCAAGAGTCAAGATAATTTCTGTTACTTCGTGTCAGGTTGTGAGATGTGATCCTAAAGTTAGACAAGGCTTGAATAGAGGCTCCTTGAACGACTCACTTTTCAAATGTATTTTTGGGAATTGTAGGCACAGATTCCTTGAAGACTTTCCAATATAACTGCCATTTCAATGCCATCTTCAACCCAGACTCAGCCTGGTGAGCACCCAATTACTGCACTGAGAGAAGCAAGGCATAGGATGTCACTACCAATTTGAAACTTGCTAGATTATGTCTGCCTTGGTATCACCATTTTAGTCAGAGCGTTTGAGATTATCCTCCCACAGTCAGAATAGTGGCTCATCAAGCACATACAGATAGGAGTGTCACCCAAAGTTGATTCAGAACAGACCTTCGGTCAGCATGTTTGACCAATGCCTTGATAAAGTTAGGTATGGAGGTCCATGTGTACTGATAAGTCCTAAAAAAACAATGAACCCAACACCAGACATAATAAACAAAACTTGGGGGTTGGGGGGTGAACTTTAGTCATGTCAATGTTTGAAAGTTGTTTTTTTGGGGGGGAAGGGGTGGGAGGTGTTAGACCTGGCATCCCTGATGTGGTCTCCCCGTCTTGTTTGCCTCTCCTTCCCATGTTTTGACTGTGCTGGACTCTTTTTGGTACTCTGGGCACTTTAACACCTATGACCAGTGCTAAAGTGCAAGTGCTCCTGTGTAAAGTGTATGTGAAATTGGCTTTTCCATGAATGGCATATTTGATTTACTAGTAAGTCCCAAGTAAAGTGCACTAGAGGTGCCCAGGGCCTGTAAATCAAATGCTACTAGTGGGCCTGCAGCACTGGTTGTGCCACCCACATTAGTAGCCCTGTAAACATGGCTCAGACCTGCCACTGCAGCATGTGTGTGTGCAGTTTTAAACTGACAATTTGACTTGGCAAATATTCCTAGTTGCCAGGCCTAAACCTTCCCTTTTTATACATGTAAGGCACCCTTAAGTAGGCTCTAGGTAGCCCATGGGCAGGGGACGGTGTATGTCTAAGGTAGGACATACACTAGTGTGTTTACATGTCCTAACAGTGAAATACTGCCAAATTCAGTTTTAATTTTTACAAGTCCTCTCTCTTAGGTTAACATGGGGGCTGCCTTCAAATAGTCTTAAAGATAGATTCCCTTTGACAGCAGCTAGAAATATGGAGTTTGGTGTCTTAACTCACAATTTAAAAATACATCTTTTAGTAAAGTTGTTTTTTAGATTGGTAGTTTGAAAATGCCACTTTTAGAAAGTAGGCATTTTCTTGCTTAAACCATTCTGTGACTACCCATTTGCGAATTCCCTGTCTGGGTCAGACTGACAGTTGGGCTGTTTGTGAATCTCTTCCAGACAGTAACACAAAGGGAGCTGGGGTGTAGCCTGCATATCCTGATGAGCCATCTGAGCTAGAGTGGAGGGAGGAGTGGTCACTCACACCTGAATGGGCTATGTCTGCCCTCAAACAATGTAGTCCCCAACCCTCTGGTGTGTGTCTGGGGCCTAGCCTTGGCAAGGCAGGATCTTGTAAACAGACTTTAATTTGAAGTTTGCCTACTTCAGAGGCAGAAAGGGGCATAGGTAGTGGACCCCAAGCCCAAGACATAAATCATTCTGGAACCAAAAGGAACCTCTGCTGAGGAGAAGAGCTGAAGAGAAGTGCTGCCCCTGCCTGTGACTGCTTTGTTGGGCTATCCTGCAGTTGCTGCTTCTGCCGGTGAAAGGGGACAAAGACTGGACTTTGTTGTGCATTCCTGCTTGAGAAGAACCTCCAAGGGCTTGAACTGAGCTTGCCTCCTGTTTTGAAGTCTAAGGGCCATCAATGATTTCCTTTGCCAGCACCTGGACTCTGCTGAGACTCCTGCCCTGCCAAGTGGTGCCCTATCCAGTCTCAGGGCCCTTGAAAGGAAGTTGGCAGAGCAAATGCTGAAATCTGTGCACAGAACACCGTGCGGGAAAATGTTTGACGCACCATCTGCAACAGATGATAAATGATGTGCCACCCACTTTGAGGCAAGAATCAACGCCCTACCTGCCATGTGGCTGGGAGATTGATACATCATGGCTGGACAAACGCAGCACCCTCTTGCGGCTGCTGATTACGGCGCAAACCCCACACAGTACGGTTTTCTAACACTGTGCGATTCGATTTCTCACGCACAGTCCCTGGGCATCAGTCATTGTGAATCAGCGCATATCAGAGATGCCCTGTCCTGAAATATAACTCATTGCTCTCTTGTGAGGGAGAAAAAATTATGCATCGTCTACACGACCAGAGAAGAAACAATGCACGGCCTCACTTGCGGGTAAGGAATTGACACATCTGACTTTTCCAATGCACAACGCAAACCAGGTACTTTGGGTAAAATCAATGTTTCCATTGTTTTCTATGGCCGAAGACTTCTTTTGAAATTCATATCTTGACTTGTGTATGTTGGATGCAGTTTTGACCTTGTTTGATTTAGATAAATATTACCTATTTTTCTAAACTGGTGTGGTATCTATTTTGTAGTGTTTTCACTGTATTACTGTGTATGGTGGTACAAATACTTTACACATTGCTCCTGTGATAAGTCTGACTGATTGTGCCAAGCTACCAATGGGGTAAGCAGTGGTTATCTAAGTGTGTATCTCCATTACCCTGACTAGAGTGAGGGTCCCTGCTTGAACAGAGTTCAAACAGACTGCCAACCAGAGACCCCATTTCCAACTAGGGGGTGTTCAGCTGTAGGACAAATAGTATTCTCAAACTTAGGCCCAAATTTACAAGGTATTTGTGCCGCTGTAACAGCAACTTTTGGCGCAACGGTAGGGAAAAAATGTGCACTCTATTTACAAAGTGGAGTTATATATGTTTAGCGCCACTTTTCTGAATCTCGCACCATTTTTTAGTAGGGCTGCCTAACCCTGCTCCGTTTAACGAAAATCATATGCAGGGTAGGTGTTCCCTACACAAAAAAAAAACTCTAGGCACCTAACACCCTATCTACAAGCGTGCTTAAATTGCACGTGAATTGGAAAAACAGCACAAATGCCCATTGGAGTTAAAATTATAAAGCCTGGTCAGGCTCTCATTAAACACTGACAACCACCAGAGAAACATGGACCCATTACTGCTCCAGCTAGGCATGAGGAGAAGACAGCAACACCAAGCACTGCCAGCCTCACTGCAGGACCCTCCATCACCATTACACTAACCACAAAGGCAGCACAGGAGTTCCCCAACACCTAGCATCGGCAGCAGGAGACCAAATAGGGAGTTTATGCAGTTGCCTGCTTCCTACTTGTGCTGGGTGCCATGGACTGCACACGTGCTACTTGCCCCTCCTAATGAAACCAAATACCTGCACATGAACAGGAAGCACATGCACTCAATGTGCAGGCCATTGTGGACCACAAGGGATTATTCATCAATGTGCTGGTAAAGTATCCTGGAAGTGTGCATGATGCCTACATCTTCCGGCATTCCACCATCAACCAACATTTCCAGGATGGACAATATGGAAATGGCCTACTAGTAGGTAAGCAGACAGCTACCACTTAACACCTGCAGCATACACACAACACTCCCCACACAGATAGGGACACAATGCTCAGCAAGCAGCAACACACATGCAACATCCATCACAGCAACCTTCCAGTATGCATCTCAAACACATAAGGACCAGTGTACAAGCCCCTACTGCCACTTGAGTGTCATTGTCAATGACGCTCACATATAGTAGTGCCTGCTCTGCATTCACAAGGGGGTGTTCAGCAACTCATTTGGCTCTAAGCCGGTGTGTCAACATAGCCATATCACATGCATCCCTGGAGTGTGGAAGGGCCTTACATTGTGTCATGTGGGTGTGCCACCAAAATATATTGTGTATTGGCACACATTTACAGCAATACATACACCCGAGGCAAGACCACAAATTAATCCCACCATAGGGGTGCAAACAGTATTGTGCAAAAAGGAGAAACACTCCACACTTAAATTGTTTTTGATCTCCCAATGTGTACAGCAGTGGTTTCCAACCTGTGGTCCGCGGACCCCCTGGGGTCTGTGACATTCCCAGGGGGTCTGCAGGCCTGGGCTGGGAGGAAGGCACTTCTCCAGCTGGGGCCTCTGACAAACATATGCGTGCTTGTTTTCATACTTATTACTTCCTTTATTGACCAGTTTTAAACACACTGCAAAGCTCCTTGTACTGCAAAAATAAAAGCATCAAGCAAACTCAAGTGATTAATGTATCTGCTGGAGAGAGAGATGGGAGTTTTGGGCAGTGGCAGTTTTGACTACAAGGTAGTGCAGTTAGTTAATATACCTGCTGCAAAGAATGTGTATCATGCAAAGAAAAGTATTTTATGTGCATGGCATAGTGGGTTACTGCTTTTGTCACAGATTTTGTTACTATGCAGTTCATAATCGTAATCTAGCACAGTGAGCTGTGAACTGCCATTAAAGAGCTGCATGCAAACCGCATGGCACAAATTAGAAAGTTGTTTTCCTAGTCTTTCATTTTCCATATGCTGCTATAAAAGGTTTGCTTGTGTAGAAACACATTCCTATTGCTAACGTAGTGCTTAATTTGTGCTTGTTATTTTTGAGGACTGGGGCTTATTCTTCTGCCTCAAGCATTTGCTGCGAGCAAAAGACATATGGGAAAGACAGAGGAAGGGAAAAACGAAAAAGCGTCACAAAGGGAGAAAGAAGAAAGCTGCTGAAGTGGCACGGAGTGACTTTATATGGATTGAAGTCACGAGATGGCTTCAGGATTATGCTGCCTCAGTATTCCGTGTGCCCACATTTAATTGCAGCAGCCGCGGGAACCAACACATTTTTATTTACAAATTAAGCACTGTGCTAGCGTCATCGCTAATCACTGTGCGGTGTTCTGAATCCTAAGTTTGTGCTTCTCCAGACCAAACACTCATAGAAAATGCCAACCAGTGTGGATGACGTGTATCCTACACCTTGTAGTCCCCTGTGAAGTGCCCTGACACCCTACAGTGGTATGAGAGGTGCTATAAAACAAATGAAGTACATGTGGCAGAGGCTAGGGAGAGATGAACGGCCCTTATGGTTTACTTCCTTTCCCCTTCACTTATTTATGTGAATCTGGGCTTTGAGAGCTTTCGCAGATTTGCATACCTAAAAAATAAAAACCGAAATCGCTCCGGAAATGTACAATCTGACCTGAGGATTCACCTTTCCTAAATAAAACCAAACATTGAAAAGGTAGTTGCCGATATGCAGCGCCAACCTTCCCAATAAAATGTTTAGATTTTTGCATATTTTTTCATTATAAAATAATTCTCTTTAGTAATTGGAGTATTTGTTTGGTGTGTACTGGTTATATTTTTTGTGCATTACTGTTTTAATGTTTGAAAATTAAATCATACAAAGTGCTGGGGGTCCCCGGCTTCCAGTAATGATTCATTGGGGGTCCTCAGGAGTCAAAAGGTTGGGAACCACTGGTCTACAGCACACATAGAATTAGCTAATTTAACATTGATACGTCATGTGCAGTAAAGGAAACATTCATACACAATAAATCAAGGCTGCAATGCAGGCATCATAGTATCAAGGTGCTAGGGTGCCCATGTTGCAACTTGGCAGCTGAACAAGTGTTAGCACAGTGGCTGAGGACAGCAGTGCTCCATATCTAGCAGTCACAGCACACTGCTATGTCCCAGTGGTGTAGGGAAGCAAGACAATTCCTGTCACATCCTGTGCCACAGGGGCTGCTCCAAAATCCACAAACATGCCAATACATCCCAAGCTACTATGCCACGCTTTGCATGATAACCACACATGCATGTGAGTCAGACAATATGGAAAAAAGATTTTGGGTAGGGGGAAGAGTACCATGACCAAGGGGGTGTGGTTTGCAGGCTATAAACAGGGCACAACACCTGTCTTTTGGCACAGAACACACACAAAGGGGTCAAACTCACAACATGGCACTTTGGTAGGTCAGGTTACAAGAAATTGCATCTAAATACATCTACATAACATCCTTCATGGGCAATCTGTAATGCCATTCAAACAACCCCCATGCCCCAGAGGCTGCACACTCACCTGGAAGGACTGCCACAGCACACCAATATCATTTATGCAAACAAGAACACACAAGGTGAGAAGTCTGATCCCCTAATTTGTGCACCAATACTGTGCCAGGCCAGTCGAAAAGATACACAAGGGCGAGTCTAACACGGTCTCTCCGATTGCAGCGGATCAGGGATATTGCATCCAACTGTGGGGGATGACCCCATTTGCCAATCGAAAAACAGACTGAGAAAGCATATGAGGCACACAAAAAGACCAGGAATGTGGTGGCGAGGACATTTGGCATTCTAAAGGCCTACCTCAGATGTCTTGATTTATCTGGAAGCAAACTGTTGTACTCACCACCACTTGTGTGCAAAATTTGTTGTGTGCCATATTGTACAATGTATGTGTGAGGACCAATGTCCCCTTGGAGGAACAGGTGGTGTTTCCCAGGGAGGAGGATGAGGACAATGATGCCCCACAACACGAGGACTACTTAATACTGCTGTTGGGGCACACAGAAGGGCAGTATTAGTGCAAAATCTTTTTCATGATTACTGCTAACATATAGCCACTAATCACCATTGCTGTAAATAAATCACTTTCCCTCACAGCGGTCTTGGATTAATTTTAGATATTAGTATGCTACAGTAAGTCATCCACAAATCTGAAACCATGAGTAGACCACAACAGTTGGCAGACCAGGACACTCAAAAGTCCCAACATATACACACAATGCACTGAGGAAGGAATGTGCAAGTGAAACGTAAACGCTGCCCTTTGAATATGGTTATCACATAGCTACACTCATGTCACATACATGTCAGAATAAAACATGACAATAGAAAAAATTAGGATCCAAGTGATGAATGCCATCCACAGGATAATCAAAGGTAGGATAGCAGTAGGCAGTGCCAGCATCAGTGGGTCACTGTGAGCTATGTGACAATGTCTGACTGGCACTATCACAGGTGGAACATACCAACACACCCCTCAGTGGCAACCAAGTGTGACAAATAGTGACTGAAATACAAAAGGACAACACCACAATGTCTAGCCCTTTTCACTCAAGTCAGTTGTCATCTTGCACGCAAGTAAAAGTATTAGGTTTCATGTTCAAAATCCTAGGAAATGTGCATGTGGCACACAAGATACAGACATTACCACAGGCATGTTGCATTCATATGTCAGAACTAATACATGCAATCTACACTGTGCATTTGATAAAGGATGTTGGCAGCAGCTGTGTGGTAGTACACATGTGAAACCCACACATTTTGTAGGACATCTGAAAACACTCCTCTACCAAACTGGTAGAGCCATTTTGTGGAGGCCACTCAGACTGGACAAGGGTTGTGGCTGAAGTTTGTAAATGTGTGGGAGTCAGCCACCAATCCTGCATACAATGTAAATGCCACAGCAAATAGTGATAATCCTGAAGCTGAACCAAAGTGTATAAGCAGGTTGTGTTAATCAAATACAGTAACATGCATGAAGGGCTGGACATTGCAGATTTGTAATTAGCTCCTCATCTTACTCATCCTCAAACAGTGGCAACCAAGTGACACCTACAGTATGCAAGGTAGCTGCAACTTGTGTGAACCACAGAATGTCAAATGTAGTCTACAAATGAACATGAGCCCACACACACAAGCTTACACATTGGTTATGCTACTTTACATCACACTGCCACAGTTAGCAATTCCCCAGTGTGATAGCCCAGCCCTAACAAGTATGAGTGAGGCATGTTGGCACTGACTTTGTACCCCAGGTTGCAACACATGTAAATGTCCCAGACATGAAATGCCATCAAGTACATGCCATCCATGGGTGTGACAGGCATTGGAATTTGACAACACAATGTCAGCACATGAAACAAATACCTGTAGTGCACATGTACAATATAACAAAATGTAGCCTAAGCCTGTACATATCCTTGTAAGGCATGTATCATCACCCCTTTAAACAGTTGACACACATTTAACATGTGTAGAGAGCAGTATATGCCATACGTAAGTGTATAAGCAGAACATCAATCCACAAGGCATGGAAAATGTGAACACGTGTACTACATGACACCATACATCTACAAACATTTAACATTTCTAGCCAAAAAATGACATTGGTCATATTGCACGTGAAAAATAGGACCCATCCTATGCGACGTATATGTTCTACCTTATGTTTTACTATTGTGACAACATGGGAAAGTGACTTGAGCCTTGTGTATAAAAAAAAACACAAAACGCATTCACAAAAACGTGTTGCATGTGAACCGTTAAGTGATGTCAGATGTGGCATGATGCAAAACTGGACCTGCAAACATTTTTCATTTTCTACTCTTTTTGTCCGTCATGGAGGGAGGTTCTGGTTTTGTGGAGAGATTGAGCGCATTTGGAGAGGTTTGTTGTGCTGTGTTGTATCACTATTGTTCCTTCTGTCCATTTGGTGTGGAATTGTTTTGTCTACTGTGTGGTCACTATATTGTGGTGTGTTTGTATTGGGGTAGTTAAGTAGCTGTGTCAGGGTAGTGTTTGTATAGTTTGGGGAGCATAAGGTGGTGTGGGAGGATAGAATGTCAGGGAAGGGTAAGATGTGTCATTTTGGAGCTGATCGGGTGGGGGTTTATCTGGTTGGTCCTGCACTACCTCCCCATATGGTGTCCCAAGATGGCAGGGTGATCCAGGGTTACTGCACAGAGGCCAGAAAGCTGCATTGGGGCAAGGGTCTGGCCCATATGAACTGGATCTTTCAAAGTTAGAGGACGGTCTGGCAATTTAAACATCAATGGGCAGACCAGATTGTGTGTGAGCGTGACCTGCTGGACTTAATTGGAACATTTGAGTACAAGTACTTTGTGGGTTACTCTAGTTGTGTGAATGCTACTGCAGGTCTGTTTGACATGACCAAATTTACAAAGTGAAGCATCAGAGCTGCCTAGTGGGTGGAGTCCCATTTGAACATATGCAACCATGAAAAGGCCAGTGAAGCAACATGGTGGCAAATAGCGCACTCACTTTATCCCCAGTAAAGTATGTATTATCTTTGACACAGATAAGAAGTGTTGGCACAACTGGGTCATGAATGTATAGAACACTTACTGGAAGATATGTCCTTGACCAATAAGGAATTGACAGGTCATGTGTTGCATAGTCATGTACATGTGATGGAAGTGATGCAGGTGTAAAGGAAGCATTCCAGAGTGTCCCTTGAGTGGCATATGTGCTGGGTTGACTGTCAATGACTGGCAAATGATGCACTGATGACTTTCACAAAATATGTAAAGGTGGCTGAGACACGTATGTATTGTTCCTGCACACATTAACATGTCAAGCTGGCCTATGCAATTTATGTTCCCTATGTACTTCAGGTAAATCTGTGTGATGTGCAATATGTAACTATGCTATTAAGTGAAAAACATCCACAATGCTAGGTCTCATGCTTACTCTTGCAGGTGGTCCCCCTCCCTATACCATCGGAGAAGTCTCCACTTTTATACCCCAATATTGCCAGTATCAAAATGTTTACATCTTATGTGGTGAGAGTATCGTGAGATGTGTCATGGTCATCTGTGATGCGCTTGAACAATTGCATGTATGCCATTACAGTCCTCATGCAAAACATGGATGTGGACTGATTTGTTGCATGTGTTTGAGATGTAAATCCCTAGTACACAATGCACTGGTGTCTACATTTACTGGTAGAGACTTATAAATATTTGTCATGGTACAAGAGTCCCAATAACAGTGTTGACTGTTGGTAAATGTGCAGGATTATGACATTTGGACAATGTCCATATGTTTTCTGAAGATGTGATTGCACTGTGTGCCCCATGCGGACTCTGTACATGGTGAGATTTTTCAATGTGATTACTACCCACATGATGCTGTATAGTGAGCAGGGTCCAACAATTCAGTACTACCCAGATCTCAACTAGCATGACAGTGTCATCCTCAATACTGTTGTTAGTCACTACATTGCCATCACGTCACTAATAGACCTGTGTGTGGGCTGAGTTGTCCATACAAACTTGTCAGACCAGATTCCATTACATCATGCATTCTCTGTTAGTGCTGTACTTGCAAGTGTCCATGATGTGAATCAAACAGCTTCACACCATGTACAGCATTAGTTGGTGCTGACAACTTCACAGTGAAGACTAGGCCTTTGACATGTGTGCACCCACATATGATAATGTGGCACTGAGTGCTGTAGTGCTACATGCAATTAATATGTTTTTGACCTGTATACAAAGTATGCTAAACTGTGCTAGACCTAAAGGTACTCTTGGACTCTCCCTTAAGTTATGGCACAATGAACCTGGTACAGAGCTGCGTGGATATTTGTATTATGTCATCCTCCTCTGTGTGGCATGTGCAACTACGGTTTCCATCAATCTCCCATATTATACCCGTCAGACCTTTTCCATGCAGCAAGTGGTCAGACACTACCTCTGCCTTGTCAGGCAGTAACTGTTGTGAGCCTACCTGTCGGTAGTGCTTTGCTCAGATGGGTTTTGTACAGGCAATAAGAGCAGGGGTCTATAATACATGAATGAGGGTCAAAGAAGAGCTATCCCACATGAAGAGGCTGACATACCATGGTCATATGGATGTGTATGACAATAGTTGTCAATGGTCTCATGGTCCTTAGGAGATAAAGGACCATGATTTTTTATCTGTCCACAGTGGATAGCTGTGAAACCCTGAACAAGTCCCATTTCTAGAGAGGCTGGAGATGGGTCAAATTGTCAATACCTTGCCCATAAGAGCAAATTTAAATGTGCACATAGTTGTCAGAGCTTTGCAATTGCTGTTTTCACTGCATGTCTGTCTTTTGCCTGACAAACAGTAGCCTAATATGTTCCATTTTTCATGCAGCTACCAACCTAAACTACTGAAAAACACATTTTGGTAAATTGGCAGAATGTTATTGCCACATCAGGCAGGGCTGCAAGGGGTACAGGAAAATGGAGGCCCTCTAGGAACATGAAATGGGCTCGGGTGGAGGGTATTCTCGCTTGACAGAACAGGGAGAGTGGTAGTGCTGCTACCCAACCAGCAGGCAGGTCAGCTACAACCAATGTTAGAGGACCATCAGGAGCAGGACCATCCGACACTTATGCCACCTACTGAACAACCACCACCTGCAGGATACCAGCCAGGGCAGCACCATGTGGAGCTACCATACATCCAGGACCTGCGAACTGAACTGGCAGATCAGAAATACAGGATTGCTCGGCTGGAGCATAAGATGGAACAAATATTGACAATAGTTGAGGACATACAGACCAACCAGAAGACATTGATCTGGAAGATCTGAGATTGTGACAGTTTTCCCTTCCCCTTGTTTCAACTGTTTCTCTTATTTGGGGGTGTCATATGGTATAGTTATGTTAGTTTAGCGTAGGTATTTTTAGGCCATAGTTGTACATTAGTAGGGGGTGGGGTTGGCGGCCATCAGTGTGATAGTGAGGGGTGGGAAGGTGATGTTTTAAAATAAAATAAATACAAATATGAACATTTATGCTAAATATAATGTTTAACTTTAGTCACTGTTGCACTCGTCAATGGATGTACTTAAAGGGGCTGAGGATTGATGTTCAATTGTGGCATCTGATTTTAGAATAGGTTAGGCTAAGATAGTTGTAGTTATAAGGAAGGGTAAGTTGGTGTAGGTTAGCATAGTTTAGTTAGGTAATGTAGTGTGCCCATAGACTTAAGTATGTTCAATAAATCTTGTTGTCCCACACAGCTTCCTCTCCATGTCTATTATGTAAGTGATATCATGTCTATGTAGGATTTTTTTTTTTTTTTTTTTTTTTTAAACACATTCCAGTTACCTGACCAACAGTACTTTGTGACATGTGACAATGTGTATCACCTGTGCTGAGGTTCCGGTCAGGTTGCCAATAGTGTGATGTCCGCTCTTGAAGACACATTTTTGCCAGGTACATGGTTCTCTGGTTGTGGATTGATACGCATCTGGACACTGGTCATCTAATTGAAGACTTTTACGGTATGTGACTTGCCTAGTCAATGGAATATTTGTCAATGATTTCCCCCTACATCAAGGTTTTGGGACAGGGTGACTCATGCCTGGCCCTCAATGTTATACATGCATTAGGTCTTGGTCATATAGATGGTGTGATGTAACTAACAGACTTGCTTAGCTCAGCCACGTGTTATATTCGGTATCTGGTGTCAATGCATGCTCCAGGACACATGAAATGCTTGGATGCCTCATGTCTTCATAATTCTCAGTCACCTTAATCATGTTGCTGTCGGTATATGTGGCATTGTTTCAGACAGACATATCCCTTTGGTAGGTACTCCGTGGCATATGTGCAATGCACTGACACTACCATGCCGTAATTTATTGCGACAATTCAATGGTGATTATTTTACACATATGTACAGATGGGCACTGTGGGTGCCACAACACTTTTACAGATGTAGCTCTCCTGCAGCAAGGTGATGCATTAGAAGAGCATTCAATGGGTGGTGATTTGGCCATTCCAAAGCAAATATCATGACTGACAGCATCAGCCATACCATGATAGGTGTACCTGAGGCAATGGATAATTTACTGACACCAGCCCAGGATGGTGGTTTGCATGGCACATTTCAGTAATAAGATTATTGCTTCGCAGATTAGCTTTCACTATGTGTGCCCATTTTCCAACACACATGGTGTAAAGATGCATTAAGGACTGCTGTCCTTTTGAAAGGGACACATTCCTGCACATACTACGACCTGCAGGCCTGCCACAAATTGCAGCATGGTGCTAGGATTCCTGCATTAGGGCTGGGCTGTAGACCGTACACATCATACTGTAGGCACACACTGACTTTACTCCTTCATATGTCCCCACCCCGCACTTTGTGAATGACACCTCAGGATATTTACTTCACTTGTAGAAACGCACAGCTCCATTTCTATGTACATAGGCCCGCATTGTTTTAGCGTCACATGATGCATTCTGTTCACTTAGTTTTAGCCTAAGATACTGATGGACACAGATCATGTGTAACATGCATTTATTTACATGTGCTATTGTGGGTTATTGATTCAGTTAATTGCACAGGAGATGGACCCCATGAGAGATCTCAGTTAATTGGACGCTCAATGAGCTACAAGAGATGGGGGACCATACAACCAGAGGTGTGGAAGAAGAGTGCTTCAGTCAGGAGGTGGTCACATTGCCATTATGTAGGATGGGGCACGTTGAGAGTCCCTAGGTCTGATTTGTCAACAGTGGGTAAGAGAAATGGAGACCTAGATTGTTCTAGTAAAACTGGCACGATCTTAAATACAGAGTTAAAGAAGAATGGTCCATAGGCCAGACAGCTACCAGGATGTTTTACGGGTGAAATTTAGGTCTTCTACATCTTCATCCTCCGTGTGCAGTGCACCCTGTGCCAAGGATTGTGCTGAAGTTGGAGTTGAGGGAGAGACATCAGGGACAGAAGTTGAATTGTAGGTCCCAGTAGTGGTTCTGTGTAGGAAGATGTGAGGCATCACAGCAGCAAGGAGAAACTGCTTGTTTCTCAACACAGCAGCAACATCCCGGAGGTAGGCAGCCAAGTACTCCTTGATGGATACCAGCTCCTGCTGCATGGACTGCAGGACAGTAAGCATTTCCTCCAGCCTGTTGGCAACCTCGCTGGTGCAACTTTGGTAGGGAATTTGTTCATGCCTCTGCCAAAGAACGACAGCGATTATGGCCAGGGACTGCTTCAGTCCATGCAGTGGGGAGTGTCTGCCTCCAATGGCAGTAGATTTCTCCCTGTTAGGACTGAGGCACCGCTGTACTTCAGCTAAGCTGCCTGCCATGATCGCCATCCCCACCTGCAAATTTTGTGCCAGCTCCCGCTGGACTCCTACCACTCTACTTTCAACAACGATGTCTGGGTCCTGGGAGTCCAGGGCTCAGTGAGAGCTGGCAGGTGGTGTGCGCTCTGTTGGGTGAGCCATCTGGAGACCCCGCATTACTGTGTGTCCTCCCTGCAACCAGTGATGGTGACCAGATGGAACCCAGGATCTGCTGGGTGGTGTCTGAATTGATGGTTGCTAGCTGGTCATCAAGATGGTCTTGGAAGTGAGCTGGCCAGGCAGGATTTCTTCAGTCTCTGCAATGAGATATGTCACTGTTGTCCTGAACTAATTAATCTATTTAGTCCTATGCTTTGACTTTTTTTTGCCTAATTTTAATGGCATTGAGCCATACATCAAGTCCCCCATTCACAGGCCCCGGGCTGCACACAGGACATTAATTTGGATAACCCTCTGTTGACACATTGAGAGGTGACATGATTTGGACATGTGAACTTGGACAGTTTTAATTTGCGTCTACATATGACCCATTTCTTGGTGTACAGTAGATGGCATTTGGACGTCATGGGTGTTTGTGCCTGATTCCATGGGTCTTTCATGGGTACACTACAATCTGTTACATTGCCAGATCTGCATTTTAGGGACTGTTGGGTCCCCACGAGGGGGCGGGGGTACCTGTCAACATGCATCCTCCATGGGATCTTTGTGTGCAATATCCTACACCATTCATAGCAAGACGCACCCACCCTGTGTGTCCATACAAAGTGGTATCTCTTCATGCCCAAAAGGAATCATCCCCTCAACACAGGCCCCCCCCTTGCAGTACGGTGCTGATGTGTCTGCATAGGCAGATGGGCAGCTGCACATTTTTCTGCTAAGTAGTGAGGATAGTGGAGCCCCATCTGTTGTGTGCAAGTTGCATATGTGTCCTTTCCTAGTGGTACAGGCAGACCTCTCCCAGCCCTTGGTGCTCCCCCACCCCTCACCACCAAGCACAACATGCCTGGTCCACGCTTCCCATTGAGTTGGAAATGGGTAGATGGTACAGTTGACAAAAGTAGTGAAGTGGTATGTCCATATATGGGGGTGGAGGGGCCCAGTGGACATTACATGCATTGGATGTTTAGCCATTAATGTGCCCCAATGTCACCCATTAGCATGTATACAGTGCCACCCCCTTATGTCAGTTGTGGGTTACAGTGCCACCCCCTTATGTCAGTTGTGGGTTACATTGTCCCCTCCCCCAATACAACTTACCTTGTGTTTGTTGTAGCTTCTTAATTGCTGCAGTGTCCTGACCTTGGACTCCTTCCACCACCTCATCTGGGATGACCGCTGCCACCTTCTCCAGCTGCTCCTGGAGTGCGGGGCTTCCACCTCCAGTCTGCAGGGCTGCCTTGGTTTCTGGCCACTTTCTCTTTGTAAGAAGCACTGGCATGATTTCAAGCGCAGAACTAGTCTGCTACAGTTCTTCTGACCTCAGCCACACTGTTGACTACTATGGACTGCCAAATGGCCTCCCTACCTATTGGCAATTTAGAGGTGACGGAGCTGGTGTTGGTGCACTGTCACCTCTGATCAGTATTTTATTTTCCTCCTGACAACCTTCCCTTGCTCCTTATGTGACTCTGCATGGGCATCCTGGCTGTACCTGGCTCAAAGGGGGTCTTCCTGTCCAGGATTCAAAATTTTTCAATTTTCAGGCATTTTCGCAAGCTTTTTCTGGATACTTTTAGCCGAAAAGGGACACTATTCGGATTAGCGTCACATAACTTACCACAAATCAGGTTAGCACCACTTTTGCAGCAATAGCGTCCTTTACTTTTGTGACACGTCTCTTAAGTTAGTGCCACTTTGCGCCACGAAGCTTTCCTTGGCACCACGTTGCGCAATACTATAAATATGGCGCTAATGTGACGCAAGGAAATTTAGTACGGCATTACATTTTAGGTAAACCTGGGCTTTAGTTTGCTATGGTGTTTGAGTGAGGAGGAAGAATTCAGTAACGGAAATATGTAGAATGAAAGCAGTCACGTAGGTCCCACAGAAGTGCATTCTAGAAAATGTCATTCCAAATCTGAAGACGAACGGAAAATATAATGCATTCTTTTACAGTATCTGTATAGCACATTATAACTGACAAAGGAGAAAGCATAACGGAGGATGTCGGATGTGCGTTCAAATGATACAATTCCGCCACAGACGTTTGAGAGGGTGTTGTAAATAGCTTAGAGGTAGATTACAGGGCTACGTTTTGGCTTTACCAATAGTTTGTATTCATGCATTATTCTAGGTTTAAAAAATGTTTTCATCCTTGTAGGATTTATAGTAATGTTTTTTTACTACAAGATAGTGCGATATGCTATTTGTGGCAAATGGCAGCGAGCTTGGACTGCCCCATTGACTGGTTCTAAATGAGCTAAGGCGCTCAAGTACAAGAACGTCTCTAGTACTGCTTTTTGCGTGGTTCAATTTCAGAGGTTACACCGGGCACATCTACCCCATAAAGATGCAGTAAATCACATTCAACACAATCAGATGCGTGCCCCACCTGTAGATGTAGCAGGGCAGATTTTACAAACGATTCGGACCTGCTCAGTGGTTTGTGAATATTGGGCAGAGATGGCGGCGGCACTGTGCCATTAGTGCGAGTGGACTGCTCTTACACTGCATATTGGGATTACACCCTCTGCACACAAAAAAAGTAACATTTATTCATCACAAGTTCTCATATTTCACACTATTGCTGGCCAAACGTAAGACTTGATAGACACAAGGTCCCTCCTTAAAACTGATACCAAGATGTTGGAGTGGTGGTTAGCCGACGATAACTGCACAGATGAAAAGCTGCACGCAGATGTGCGAGAGACGACATGTAGAAGGAGAGGCGGAGTATGGGGGAGTCCATGTCGAAGCCTCCCCATGATTTACAAACACGTAACTCCTTATAAATGTAGATCTATGTGTACTTCTGCTTTCTTATAGAGCCGTCAGAAAATGTATTCTTACAGTTATGTTGACATTGTCTCCCCCCGATATTACATTTTTTTCGTGAAGAGTATAAAATGTTTAAAAAGCAATACCCGTGTAGCTGATGAAAAATAAAGTCACTAACGCTTTGAATATGAACCAGTTTATAGTAGTTTAGAAAATACATTTGGGTTCAAATTCATAGCTAAGCTTTAAAACTGTTTCAGCACCACTGAATTTGCCTTTTAAATTCACATGATAAAAAGTCACAAGATGGTTGCTGAATTCAGAGTGTAATCTGAGAATTAATTTAAATAAACTCACTCAAATGGAGCCGAGACCATTTCCTTTAACTACCTTTTTAAGTCTCACAAGACATTGGATGCTGTTGTGTGCTTTTTAGGTTAGGCCAAAAAGGACATTTACTCTGCAGTTCACTTAAGGCTTCTAATGCCAACGAGGGCATTGAATAAGCACATTCAAGGGATGAACGCAAACATACAGCATGGCCATCCCAGCAACAAAAGGTTGTCTTTAAGCCTCTAGGGACAGGTAATGGTTCTGAAATTTGGTGTACGCTTTACAACAGTTCCGAGAGTAATTTTCTGTATAACTTCCTATGATGGGCTTCTTCCACAATAGTTCAAAAGATATCAAAGGTTTTAGTCTTCAGTTGCAAAGACATTTGTTGTGTAGTGGATTCCAGTTTAAAAACAAAGTCTAATCCCAGTAGCAAAAATGGGCACCATCAAAACTCCGCCATGTTTATTCCTTAAGTGAGCCAGATCTAGGCAACCTGTGAAACCCAAAACGTTCTTTTTAAGTAATTATAACATTTAGGAAAATTGTGGGAGAACTTTAAACCCAAATATACTTAACATCTTACCTGTGAGAATTTACAGATGCGAACAGCAATATGAAGAAATGGAATTAAGATACGGGATATAACAGCACTACTAAGTTTTATAAACACTGCTACGTAAAGGGAATAAAAAAAAGTCTACAGATAAAGGTGGCTAGGAAGATTGAAATGATTACCAAAAAATAAAGCTACATAATTTGTAAACAACCACCTTGGTGACTAACTCCTTATCAAGCCATCACTTTCACCTGCCCTGCCACCTTACCCCCGGACATGATTTGTTACATATTTTATTCATCATCCAAACCTTGCATAATTGTACATAACCACATTTTCTTTAAAAAGATTGGAAAATGTAGAGCAACTTGTCCACTTTCCAAAATTCCTTCAAGCACATACATCTTTCCTCATTTTCCCTTTTTACATTATTCTTTGAACAGGCCTGGTTTTGAACTCCTGCTGGCATTTCTGTATTTTGCAGGGTTTGTATTGCTTCCCTCTCTCAGGTACAACTCCTTTTACCAGTTATCAAAGAGGAAACATTTTTAATCTTACTCTTCCTCTCAAATGAAAGGTACAGTATTAAGAGTGTCTACAGTCTTCACAGCCACCTCATTATCCAGTGATGAGCACAAAAACTCAAATTAAATTCATTGTTTTTACCGACTGAGAATCTATACACTGTCCTCCAATGCATTTTAATCTTAAATACACACATTTGGGACAAATTGCATACCATTGTCAGTTAATATGACTCGATTAGTAACCTCTTATGGTTATACAATGACCAGTCCTAACTGTTTCATGTTCCATAGTGCCCCTCAGTGACCAAGGGAAGCTATTTTCCCTTGGTCACTGGACTCACTACACATTTCACGACAAGACCCTCCATAATTCAGAGTATCCATTGTAGGCCACCAAAATCTTTGATCATTTCTTTAGTTGTACTTCAAGTGATAAATTTAACTGACTGCAAATGGCATACCCCAAAGAAAAACTTAACCCAAGAACCACAAGGAATGGACTTCTGTAGAGTAACTAATCATAATCCTTGGTTGCACCTTCTCTTAGCAAAGGGTTGGTTAGAGTCACAATGAAGATGTATCTGGTTGGATGGCTGGATTGAGAATACAATTTTGCAGTTGAAGTTCTGCCTGGGCTCAAATAAAGCAGCTGATTGTCAGGGTTGTCAGTGGAGCAGGACATTGGAGAAAAGATGGAGAATGGTTTGGCTATGTGGGTGTGTAAAGTGGCTTCAGACAAATGGGGAAACTAGGCAAGAAAGCTGTTCGAGAGGATTAAGAGTTTAATTGGTGAAGGATGGTGTGCTAGATCTGCAAAGGGAATATTGAAGGAATTTTTACAGTTTCCTGTTTAACTTTGTATTGAGGGTTGACTGGGCACTTCTTCCACTGTTATTGTAGGAAGTTCACAACTGCAATATTCCAGACAGTATACATAACACCAGAGTAAGTACAAACATTATGCAAAACCTTTTGGCCAGATTAATCTGTAAGCAACTTGCTAATTGTTTTAGATGGTGAAATGATTGAGGTGGTGAAGACCAAAGCTAAGTCCTTTAGTTGAGGACCAGAACAACGAAGACCCCATTTGTGTATAGCCTATACTTCAAGAAAGTGTTTGGATGTCTACTGCAATATGCAAGTAAAGGAGTGATAGACCACACTGGTTGTCCATGAGTAATAATGGCTAGTACCCTCGTTGCCCATATTAAACATTGCAAGGGTGCTTGGTGCAAAACAAGCCTACCTTTGCTGTAAAGCCATTTAAGTCATGTCTTTTAGGCACATTTTAGAAACTAGACCTGATGCTTGTGCCTTTTAGCAGTTATTTTATTCGGCTTCATTTTTATTATTTTAGCCTAGGCCACATTTGTGGTGATGTTTTATTTTCTTTATCTAGTTGTTCTTTCGCTTAGGGAAGCATTCTGTTTGTAGCAAGACATTCTCACTTTGCGATTCCCTCAAGGCTGGAGCAAGAGAGTTACCAGCAAAGTGGTACACTGCGTCTCAAATATTCACAGAAACAAACATTCTTACTTGGGGACATTCTCAGAACAAGCTGTTTTATTATAAAAACAGCTCTGTCCCATACACGTTAGAGGGAGATTCCTGCCTGATGACCATAACTGCATGCTGATTGACTTTGCTACAGCTGCTTGCTGAGACTACAGGTTCCCTGGCCTACATGGGGATGGTGTTTAGACAACAGGCTTCCTTGCTCGGCTATGGAGGTCTTCCTAGGGGGGAAAACCTGAAGGGCAGATTAGGGTTTAGCACACTGTGCTCTAACAGCTTAGGTAGGAACAATATTACGATTAGTGACAGGATGGTGGGGCATTTGTGTTTCACTCGGTCATCATTTTGCTTCTAGTATGTTTCCATCATCCTAATTATTGTATTTAATGCCTTTTTTTTATAAGATGCAGTTGTTTCAATAAATATTTGAACTATTCTTTGCCTCAGTTTGTCCTTGCAGGTGTGAGACTAATTGACTTCAGGGAAATCATGGTATCAGATCTTTTTCTCTGTTAATCTTGACATGTGCCCGGTTGCCACATCTCTCCCCTGCTCTTGGGCAGAGGTGAGGTGCTGTTAGCCAGAAAACCAGATTAGGCTGACAGGTGTCAGTGTGGGATTGGACTCAGTTTCCCACAATTCAGGTGATATTGTCACCCAAATCCAGCAGCCTCATTAGGATGAGTTTATGAGTCATCTTATGCTGATGAGCAACAATGGACTGAAATGCTAGGACCAGTTTTTACCTTCATAATGTTGGAGTGATTTTTTTTGTTTTTAAAATCAAAGATGAAATAGTGGAATACAGACTAATGTCTTCAACTGAGAAGTCTGAGGTCATCCAAGATGGAGGGATTTAGGAAGATTTTAGTGGAAGAGTTTGCACCTAGGCCTATAGGGACGTTGCACAAGGACACTAAGCAATGCCAAATGTTCAGAGTAGGTCCATTGATAAGGTACATTAGCTATAGTCTACTACTCGACTTGCTGATACAACGGAGTATTAAACCATGAGACCTAGTCCCCTACGACTGGACAGTCTTCTGTATGGGCTTAAAAGGCTGCAATCCTCGAAACCGATATTTATTAGTATGGCAACAATCGGTTTCTGAAAGATTGGTCTTGCATATAGTTTTCCCTTATTATGTAATGTGTCCTGGTCAAAGGATTGATGCTGGAATTAAGGCATTATGCACTGGCCTTTGGATAGATCTTGAATCTAAATTAATTCAGCCAAAGCACCGCCAGGGTAATGTGGGTCTGTATAGTTGGGAGTGTTCTACAAACTAAAGGAATTATACAAACTGCTCCAGTCCCAAAGTCAACTGATCTTGGTGTCTAGGAAAAAAAAAAGTCTGCAAATAGCTTTCTTTTTTGCATTATATATTGTCTAGTTTCACATTCTCATAGGATCAAATTTAGAAACTCATTCTCAAGTACAAGAGACAGTTTGTTAATACTGAAGCGATTTCCCATACTGTAGAATGCGAACACAAAAATACAACAAAAATTGCACAGTATTTATATTCATCACTCTTATCAAAACCATTAAACTTCGTCAAGTTCTGTCAACTAAACTTTTTTTGTTTTTACAGATTACATTATCTTAATTAAATTGCACACAAAACAAAATCTTATAATGCATAAATATTTCCTTATTACACATGGTACAAAAATACTTATATTTTTGCTCTGTATTCCCATAAGGATGGCATGATATTTGGCAAGATTGGAATCTCTCCAATCAAAAGGAATTAAATAGTCTGGTGCAAGAATACTGAGCCAGACAAACGAGGAAAGAACCAGTGAATGATACTGAAAGATTTTGGATTTCTGTTATGGCTGGAAATCCAACAACAGTATAGCATAACAGTGTAGACAGGGAACAGTTGAACATACTTAAGCTACGTCTTCACAGAAGCAAGTAAAACAAACTTGGATCAATGACTAGGCCGAGGCCTGCAGCTATGATTACACATTGCACTAGAAAAACCACACAAGTTACGTTTTCTTAATTCATGCCAGAAATTTTAACATGCAAAACGGATTGTCTTTCGTTTCCTTTCAGATTTGCATTTACGTTTCTCAGGACTAAGTTCTGAAACCAGTGCTGTGGTACAAAAGAGCCATCCAGGACAGAGCCTCTGAAGTTAGATCGCATGTTCAACCAACATTGCTGCAACGGAAAAATTTGTCCATTTGAAGAATGATAACTGAAAGTTCACCATGGTTTCAATCCAGTGCCTGAGAGGACAGACACGTGGCACAAGTTACTGTTCTTGGAGGAAATTGATGTTTTGACAGCAAAAATCGGCACCTGTGTACACAAAGATTGATCGTTTCTGTCCTGGCACGTAGCTCCTCCGAGACCAAATGAATAAGGGAACTCAAGGCAAGAAGAGAATCTGTAAAAAAACAAATGACAAAAAAATAAGTTACTTGCATGCAGCCAATCGTAGCACACATTAAGCACAGGCAACAAAATACAGGCTTGTCCTCTTTAAGGCTGCAGATTTTCACAATGCGTTCATTAGTCGGTAGTGATGGTTTCAATGTTTGGTTTCCTACCATTAGAAACACTCAATTTCTGCAGAGACCACAATTACTAAATAGTGATTTTGCCAAATTCTGGTTTCAGATCACCCAGCACCGCCTGACAAAACACTTTGCTGTAACATTTTGCTACATCAAGATAAATCAATCAGGAACCTTAGAGTGCGGCTATTCATCCGTTCGGGCCTCAAGGTGCAGGGGGAGGAGTACCGGGGAGGGGTGGTGATGAGGGATGTACTACAGCTCAGTCCAGGTGCTTGATGGCTGGTTCAGTCAAAGAGCCAGGTCTTAAGGTCCTTTCTGAATTGAGGCAGAGGATTGCCTGAGATGAAGAGGAAAAGAGTTCCAGGTCTTAGTGGAGAGGTAGAAGTCTCTTCCTCCGGCTGTGGTCTTGCAGGTCTGCAGAATGGTGGCCAGGGCCAGATGAGCAGAACAGAGCTGTCTGATGGGCATGTGGAAAGCGAGGTGGTGGTTGAGGTATGCAGGTCTAAGGTTGTAGAGGACCTTGAAGGAGATTCTTTCACTGATAGGGAGCCAGTGGAGTGCTCAGGTGCCTAGCAATGTGGCTGCGGCAAGGGATGTCCAGGGTAAGTCTAGCAGTGGCATTCTGGATTCTTTGCAGCTTCTTTTGGCGCTTCTGGAAGGTGCCGGCGTAGTGTTGCTGTAGTCAAGCTTGCTGCTGATGAGCACCTGGCGGGCTGCTGTTCTGGATTTGACTGGGATCCACTTGAAGACCTTTCAGAGCATGTGGAAGCATGAGGAGAGACCGAGTTGTCTTTTTGGCTCACAGCGAGAAGTTGAGGGTGATGCAGAGGTTAAAAGCGTGGTCAGTGTGGGGGGGCTCCGGACACTGCGGTCCACCAGGAGTTGGCCCAGGCAGAGGGGGTGGTGCCCAAAATGAGGAGCTCTGCCTTGTCGGAGTTGAGCCAGGCAGCGACTACTCTGCAGTCCACAACGTCAGGTGGGGTGTTGCAGTGTAGTCCAAGTCAACCTTAGTGCTCATGTACACTGGTGCTCCAGGGTCTGAGAAACACTTTTGACACTTCTGTTGGCCAGTATGCTGTGCAGGGGGTGGGAGCTGCTAAGTGCAGGTGGTGTAGAAGAACACATTTGCCAGTTTCAAAACTTAAGACAACTTCAATAACTATGAATTAGGCTTTATTTGCCACAATGAACGGCATCTTAATACATTAAACTGCAGTTCATAATGCAAGGTCCCCTCTACAGTTGCAGTTAGAAAGATCTCAAAACAATATACCCAGTTATGGTACAAATTGCCCCTGCATTGTTTGAGGAGCTCCGCAATCTATTTAGAGTCCCCTGGGAAGGAATTGTGCAGACATTCTAGTGCCTGGTAAATCATGGAGGCTTCCACAGTATCTATATCTCAAACTAGCCTCAGTAGAATGTATGAGCAATTTAGCAGAGGATTTTTCCTTTTCTATCCAACAGTTGATTATGTAAGGTCTCCAAGGACATTAAACACCATTTGTTCGTAAGCAGTCCTCTGGAAAGTTACAAAAGGTCTGTGTTCATTGCTATTATAAAACTTATTTTAAAGTGATCACGCAATTTTGTAACAGCCAAACACATACATAAAAAATAGATGTCTCCAACTTGTAGGATATTTAATAGGATATACATTTAATACAATGCCTGTCCTCCGAGGGTTAACACTATGCTATGTAGGTTATTATAGCATATGAATTGTGTTACTGTGCAACTGTAAGTAGTACTCTAATCTCCAATGTGTTATGTATTTGCTTCTACACCAAATAAAATTAATGTTGCTAAATCAACGGGTTGTGGATTAAAAAAAAATAGATGCCACTTTCAACAAAATAATATGGGTTCTGTGAGCACAGAGATTGTTGTGAATAATTTGTCTTCACGTAATCATACTTATGTGCTAATGTGTGAAATAATTAGATTATAAACGTATGTTAACACAAAAATTGTGCTCTTAGTGGCCACCATCAAGCAAAAGGCCTGCATATGTTTTCTAATGTCATTAATATTGCAATGAAAAAATATTCTGGTCTCTAAGAGCATGTTCTCTGCTAAAATAAATGCTGAAATAGAGTATTTCTTGGTCTTTGCCGAGTCTGAAGCAGAGCAAGGCCACTTTGTGATATCTGTATTAAATGTTTCTAGTGTACTGTTATTATGACTTCATGTCCATTGCTTAACAGAGTTCATTTATTGAACTTGCATATTTGTCTGTAGTTTGGTTTCTAACTAATGTTTTTCTGAACTGAATGGTGCGGAAGAAATGTTTCCATGTTTTTGTATTCACTGTCCAGCAACAGCGTATTCGGAAGGTACCAAACAATGGATCTACAGATGAAGCCGGAGAAGGAAGGGTACAAGATACATTTTGTATTAGAGTTTCATCAATAGAGCAATAACCCATGAAACTTTATGGAGCTAACATTTAATATAAGTGACATCCAATAACTGTCTCATTGGTTAAAATATAAGGTGAAAAGAATATATCCAATCACATGAGTTTGGCAAGTTTAATTCAGTTACCATTGGTATGGGCATTTTTACTTTCCTGGGTTCCAGACACTTTACTCCGTACATTAGGTGTGATCTGTCACTTTGACACTTCATGCTTTGCCAGACAGTCTGGCATTCGGGTGTTTTCTTATTTTTAGAGTTTGTCAGTTCAGTACTGAACTTCTGCTTTAATTGTTTAGTGATCTTATAGTCCAAATTCTAAACCATTCCCTTACCTTGTTCCTGTCCAATGCTGATGTTGCTGTCCCCAGGACAAAGTTATAATCTGATTGCTGAGTACCTTAAGGGCAGGTAAATTTATAGATATGTATACTACGTTTTTTTGTTTCTCAGGTACCAACTGTTATTGTTCTAATACTGCCTCTTATTTTGATAGTGCCATAGCTAGGTGTTTTCTAAATGTGTTACTAAACCTTGAAGCCCAACATGTTAATGCTAAGTAGTGGTTAGTGAGGTGTTACTCATACTCCTGAATGGTCGATTATTTTAATTTGTTGATTCAATGTATTCAATTTCTCTTGCTCAAATTCTATTGCTATGGTTGTGAATTTTCTATTGAATGAATACTTTTTGCTGCTTTGAATAAGCTTGGGTTCATTTGCCGATTCAATCAGCCTTTGTTTCTTTACATGTATCAATTGAACTTAATATTCAGGACTTTAGCATTGTTAATATATAGAGAAACAAATATTATAATTTCTTAATAAACTGGTGGGGGTATTAATGTTCGTGTGTTTACTTTGGGTTTATAATGATGTATAGTGTATTTTTTTATATTTAACTATGCTTCTGATGTTTTCTTTAAAGCAAATTCGGTTCATCGACCTGTAGTATGAAATCCGCTATCTAGTCTATTGTGACTAAAATACAGCAGAGATTTCTGCTTTAACAGTTCTAATGACAGTGCGGAATAACCACTTACTGAGTAACGCTTTCCTCCGCCGTAGGAAAATCAAAGCATTCTTCCCCAAAAGTAATTGAACTCTGTCCATTAAAGGCAACCATGAAATCCTTTTGTGCTTAGACTGCTGTACGTTCTGAACAGGGGATTTCCATGCCTATTTGCACAAGCCATATTGGCACTTCTCATTTCCAAGTGGAGTGAATTGTGGCTTTTTATATTTAACTTGCAACAAACCGAAGCCCAAAAGGTACACTAGTGGAATTGTGAATTGGTGCTGTTCTGCCAGTGGTGAAAGTAGCTGCCTTTCACTAACCAATCTAGGTAGGGGGGGCTAATGCATAGCTTTAGCTCGTAGATGCAATTATTTTCTGAACTCTAAATGCCACCTTCATTCTGAAGGGTAACACAAAGATCATGCCCCCTCCCCCAACCACAAACTTGAGTTGTATAGGGTGCATTGATGTGAAAGGTCAAGCTGTCCGTCCAGCATGTTGAATGTGAATACCGAATATGGATTTATGTAGTGCAGCAGTTGCCTGTGCTAGGACTTTAAGGCAATGAGGAGTTTGCCAACTGAAAATTAATCCAATAGGGGAAAATGAAAATGTCACTTACCCAGTGTACATCTGTTCGTGGCATTAGTCGCTGCAGATTCACATGTTTGGCACAGTCCGCTGCCTGGTGTTGGGCTCGGAGTATTACAAGTTGTTTTTCTTCGAAGAAGTCTTTTTGGTCACGGGACCGAAGGACTCCTCCCTCCTCGGCTCCATTGCGCATGGGCGTCGACTCCATCTTAGATTGTTTTCCCCGCAGAGGGTGAGGATGGAGTTGTTTGGTATAAATAGTGCCCATGCAATGGAGTGAATATGTAAGTACGTTAAGAGTTTCTAATAATTATTTACAAATGTTCAGATGTTTAAGATTTATGATCTACTTCTAAACGGCTACAGGCTTCCCGGGGAGGTGGGAGGGTACATGTGAATCTGCAGCGACTAATGCCACGAACAGATGTACACTGGGTAAGTGACATTTTCAGTTCGATGGCATATGTTGCTGCAGATACACATGTTTGGCATAGACTATAAAGCAGTTACCTCCCCTAAAAGCGGTGGTTTAGCCTGTAGGAGTTGAAGTAGTTTGGAATAATGTTCTTAGTACAGCTTGGCCCACTGTAGCTTGTTGTGCATTTAGTACGTCTACACAGTAGTGTTTAGTAAACGTATGAGGCGTAGACCAGGTTGCAGCCTTACATATTTCGCTCATAGGAATGTTTCCTAGAAAGGCCATTGTAGCACCTTTCTTTCTGGTTGAGTGTGCCTTTGGTGTAATAGGCAATTCTCTTTTGGCTTTAAGATAGCATGTTTGAATGCATCTGACTATCCATCTAGCAATGCCTTGTTTAGAGATTGGATTTCCTATGTGTGGTTTTTGAAAAGCTATGAACAGTTGTTTTGTTTTCCTGATTAGCTTTGTTCTGTCAATGTAATACATTAGTGCTCTTTTGATGTCTAATGTATGTAGTGCCCTTTCAGCCACAGAATTTGGTTGTGGGAAGAACACTGGCAATTCTACTGTTTGATTTAAATGGAATGGTGAGATTACTTTTGGCAGAAATTTTGGATTTGTTCTTAGAACTATTTTATTGTTGTGTATTTGAATAAATGGTTCTTGTATGGTAAATGCCTGTATTTCACTTACTCTTCTGAGGGATGTGATTGCAATGAGAAATGCGACCTTCCAGGTTAGATATTGCATTTCACAGGAATGCATGGGTTCGAAAGGTGGACCCATGAGTCTTGTTAAGACGATGTTAAGATTCCATGAAGGAACTGGTGGTGTTCTTGGTGGTATAATTCTTTTTAGCCCTTCCATGAATGCTTTAATAACTGGTATTCTAAATAGAGACGATGAATGAGTAGTTTGTAGGTAAGCAGATATTGCTGCGAGGTGTATTTTTATAGATGAAAAAGCGAGATTTGCTTTTTGCAAATGTAGTAAGTATCCTACTATGTCTTTAGTAGAGGCATGTAATGGTTGTATTTGATTGGCATGGCAGTAGTAAACAAATCTTTTCCACTTAGATGCATAGCAGTGTCTAGTGGAAGGTTTTCTAGCTTGTTTTATGACCTCCATGCATTCTTGTGTGAGGTCTAAGTGTCCGAATTCTAGGATTTCAGGAGCCAAATTGCCAGATTCAATGATGCTGGGTTTGGATGCCTGATCTGTTGTTTGTGTTGTGTTAACAGATCTGGCCTGTTGGGTAGTTTGACATGCGGTACTAGTGAAAGGTCTAGTAGAGTTGTATACCAAGGTTGTCTTGCCCATGTGGGTGCTATCAGTATGAGTTTGAGTTGGTTTTGACTCAACCAGGTCATGGACATTACACTGGCACATGGCTTGCGGGCCTGTAATGGTCGCTCCCGTTCGGACCCTAATCTCCACCCTACATTTAGGCGCGGGTCACAGAAGAGCCAAATAGATTATATCTTGCTCGATATCCGCTTGTGGGGCCATATGGTCGACATGAACATTGTAGAACATGAGGAAAGTGACCACGAACCACTGATTTTATCGCTTAGGAATTTATTACCCCTTCCTGAAGTCTCTTGTCCCAAGACCTACGGACAACAGCTCGCACTGTCCAATAATAGACGTAATGTTAGATGGGAATCCCTGAACACTGACACAACCATTTTGACAACGGCGTATAGGCAGCTGGCAGATCATATGGACCATATATCTCAATTTCCAGAAGATAGTGGTGGGCTTATAGCAGCCCACACACAATTTTTTAACTCCTTAAAAAATCTATTTACCAAAGAGTCGGTGAGAGAACCTAAAAAGAAATGTAATGCAAGATGGTTCAACGCCGCATGTAGAGAAGCACAGCACAAATTGCTGAGAGCTCTAAGAGGAGGTCAGATAGACTTTATAAGGGAAACTAGGAAAGCCTATAAACAGGAACAAGCTAGAGCCCGTAGGAAATGGGACGAATCAAGATGGGTCTCCCTTCTGGAATCTGCTAAAATAAACGACACCTCTAAATTTTGGAAATTGGTGGCTGATGCCAGCGATGAACCTAACTGTTTGCCTGGCGCCTCAATACTCCCTGTAGAGTGGACCGATCATTTTTCCCGATTATATCTTGGGACCATTGGTGCCACCGCCAGGGAACTGACCCACATCATGACCACTGAGACCCCCAAAATTGAATTTTCCCTGGCAGAAACCAAGGCTGCGATTGTCTCACTTAAATGGGGAAAGGCCCCCGGCCTTGACAAAATACCAGGTGATCTCTACAAGACTGACCCAGATGTTTGGGCTCCATATTTAAACCTCATCTCTAATGTGATAGCTGCAGGAGCACCTGTTCCGAGCTCCTGGTTAGGCGCAGAGATGGTTCCCATTTTTAAGAAAGGCAACCCCTCTAACCCTGCTAACTACCGCCCAATCTCCTTACTCGACAACTTCCCAAAAATTTTTGCAAAGCAAACTTTGTCTTGTCTAGAGGAATGGATTTTGGAAAACAATGCCATTTCTGATCTACAAGCAGGGTTTAGACCAGCAATCAGTACCATAGATCAAGTACTAAGATTTCTAACAATAAAATGGAATACTGTAGAAGTAGGAGGGGGCAACCTTTATGTAGTTTTTATCGATCTTAGAGCCGCGTTTGATCTGGTCCCTAGAAATCAGTTATGGCTGACACTAGCCAACATGGGTGTCCCGCATGGCCTTTTGAAACTTATCGCCCGACTACATGAGAATACCTATGCCCAAATTAGGAATGGCAAGAATGGTGATCTTACTGAACCAGTGGCTATCGAGAGAGGAGTCAGACAGGGGTGTGTGTTGGCCCCAACTCTTTTTCTTTTATATATTAATAACTGTATCAAGTACTTAGTAAATTGCACAAATGACTCCCCCATGCAGGCTGGAACCAAAGTCCCTTGCTTACTCTATGCAGACGACACTATTCTTCTGTCTAAATCATCTATGGGAATACAAAATCTGGTCAACCAGTTCGGTGCATACTGCAGAGACTTTGGGTTAGACATTAATCTTAAGAAAACCAAACTCATGATATACAGCGCCAGGAAAAAGAAGCTCAGCGCAAACACAAAGATGGATTCAATCCTTGTGGAGAGAGTAATGGAATATGATTCTCTGGGCATCAGACTATCTGACAAGGGCGGTTGGGATCCAGCTATAAGGAAAGGGGCATTAACAATCAGCCAAAGATGTGGAGTAATAGGACGTAAAGCTAGCACCGCAACAAGCCCCCCTCTGATCCTCATCTCTGAAATTTACAAAGTACAAATCCGTGCTGCGGCCCTGTATGGAGCTGAACTTTGGGGATCCCACAGACAAATGGATACTCTTCAAACCAAAGAAAATAACTTCTTCAGACACATAGCCAGACTGGGGAGGGGTACACCAATGCTCCCCCTCAGACTGGACCTGGGTCTACACAGTATCAAAGACATAGCATATCTAAGACCACTCCTGTACTGGGTCAGACTATGGAAAACGGATGAACTCGAACCCTACAGGGCAGCAGTTAAAGAACTACTGCCACCTCGTCATGGATGGGAAAAAGTATGGTGGCTTAGGGAGATGAAAGCAGCATGGACCAAACTGAGTCTATCCCATTATTGGGAGAATCGCGAGATGATTCCTGGCAATGCTAAACGCCTGATCAAAGACCACTATTGGGAAAAGATCTATGAGGAATCCCTCGGCTCAAATAGTTCAGGTCGGCTGACAGCAGAGTTCCTGCTGGTAAAGCATGTTCCTCTGTCTGAAAGCTTCCTGGACCTCCCTATACCAGCCCACGCTCGCTCCTTATTACTCCAACTTAGGTACGGAACATTGGCAGTCAACAGTTTCACGGCCGGCTGGTCGACCAACAGTTCTCCATCGGACAAATGTATAAACTGTCACCTATGTAAGGAAACTTATGAACACGTTCTATTTTTTTGCCCTCTGTATAAATGTCCTCGAGGGAAGTGGATTACCCCTCTGTGCAGAACACTGCCCTCGCCATCTCGCAATAATGTACTCAGAATATGTAAATATGATACTTCCATACTGACAGTGTGCTCTGTTTCCAAATATTTGGCAGCAGCATGGAAAATTCGCAGCAGGATTATTTCAGATCCCAATCCATCAGTTGAAGAGCGGTCTAGCAGCCAGTAAACCAGCATTCGATCATATTAGTCTGGGACTCTAACGAAAACCGAGACCTATCATGGATATTAGATTGTATCCCCGAGTATGCTGTTTAGTGGGTTACCACAACTATATAATTTTATAAATGCTAAGTTATATCCTATTCTGACCAATCTATTTAATAGAACTGACCAATCATGGGTACCATTCCTTATGGCCCGACCTCTTAACTTTCTTTTTTTTTTAATCTGTGCTATTTTCTGGAGTTTTAATGTCTGATTTTATATAGTGATTGGTCTTAGAACAGTTTTTATCTTTTTAATAATCGATTAGTATTATTTTAGTGTCCAGCATTATGTACAGGGCAAGATCCGGAGACCACCCTGAGTATTCTTTTTACAACTATTTATGGAAATATTTTAGCTATACGACCCCTTTTTATCCTTTCTCTTACTATACATTGGTTTATGGTTTTTATTTCTATGTATGTATGTTTACTTTTAAAAATGGCCTAAATTTGGACCGAATAAACTATTGATTGATTGATTCAACTTGTTTACTAGATATGGAAGGAGAGGGAGAGGGGGAAAAGCGTACGCAAATATCCCTGACCAACTCATCCATAGAGCATTGCCTTGTGATTCGCGGTGTGGGTACCTGGATGCGAAGTTTTGGCATTTTGAGTTTTCTTTTGTTGCGAACAAATCTATCTGGGGTGTTCCCCAAATTTGAAAGTACTTGTTCAGAACTTGGGGGTGAATTTCCCATTCGTGGACTTGTTGGTGGTCTCGCGAAAGGTTGTCTGCTAGTTGGTTTTGTATTCCTGGAATAAATTGTGCTATTAGGCGAATGTTGTTGTGAATCGCCCACTGCCAAATTTTTTGTGTTAGGAGGCACAATTGTGTTGTGTGTTCCTCCTTGTTTGTTTAAATAATACATTGTTGTCATGTTGTCTGTTTTGACAAGAATGTATTTGTGTGTTATTATGGGTTGGAAGGCTTTTAACGCTAGAAATACTGCTAACAGTTCTAGGTAATTGATATGAAATTTTGTTTCGTGTATATCCCATTGTCCTTGAATGCTGTGGTGATTGAGGTGTGCTCCCCACCCTGTCATGGAAGCATCTGTTATAACGTATTGAGGCACTGGGTCCTGAAATGTCCGCCCTTTGTTTAAATTTTTGCTGTTCCACCATAGAAGCGAGAGGTATGTTTGGCGGTCTACCAACACCAGATTTTGAAGTTGACCCTGTGCTTGTGACCATTGTGATGCTAGACACTGTTGTAAGGGTCGCATGTGTAGTCTTGCGTTTGGGACAATGGCTATGCATGATGACATCATGCCTAGAAGTTTTAGCACAAATTTTGCTTGTATCTTTTGGTTTGGAAACATAGCACTTATTACCTTGTGGAATGCCTGCACTCTTTGTGGACTTGGAGTGGCAATTCCTTTTGATGTGTTGATGGTTGCTCCTAGATATTGTTGTGTTTGACACGGTTCTAGGTGTGATTTTGTATAGTTGATGGAAAACCCCAGTTTGTATGACAAATGTGGTGTCGTTTGCGCATTCTTTTACTGTGTTGGTCTTGATTAGCCAATCGTCTAGTTAAGGGAACACATGCATCTGTTGTCTCCTGATGTGTGCTGCTACTACTGCTAGACATTTTGTGAACACTCTTGGTGCAGTTATTCCGAATGGCAACACCTTGAATTGGTAATGTATTCCTTTGAATACGAACCGTATGTACTTTCTGTGAGAAGGGTGTATTGGTATATGAAAGTACGCATCCTTTAGGTCTAATGTGGTCATGTAATCTTGCTGTTTGAGCAGTGGAATGATGTCTTGTAGTGTGACCATGTGAAAATGGTCCGATATGATGTAGGTATTTAGTGTCCTGAGATCTAATATTGGTCTTAATGTTTTGTCTTTTTTTGGAATTAGAAAGTACAGGGAGTAAACTCCTGTGTTTTTTTGTTGTACTGGTACTAACTCTATTGCATCCTTTTGCAGTAGTGCTTGAACTTCTAGTCCTAAAAGTTCTAAATGTTGTGGTGACATTTTGCGTGTTTTGGGGGGGATGTTTGGTGGGAAGTTGTGGAATTCTATGCAATAGCCATGTTGGATTATTGCTAATACCCAATTGTCTGTTGTAATCTGTTGCCAAGATTGGTAGAATTGGCTTAGTCTTCCCCCCCACTGGTGTTGAGTGAAGGGGTTGCGTGACTTGAAAGTCACTGTTTAGGTGGAGGTGTTTTTGGAGTCTGGAATCTTCCCCTACTCCTTGGGAATTGACCCCCCCCGATATCCCCTGAAACCTCCCCTTTGGAAGGAACCCTGATATGGTGTGGTTCTTGTTTGTTGGCTGGTGGTGTCTGTGGGTTGGCCACGAAACCCCCCTCTAAATGGAGTTTTTCTGAAAGAGCCTCTGCTCTGCGGGGAGTAGAGTGCGCCCATGGCCTTGGCCGTGTCTGTGTCCTTTAAGTTTTTCAATGGCTGTATCCACTTCAGAGCCAAAAAGTTGTTTCTCGTTGAAGGGCATATTAAGGACAGCCTGCTGGATTTCAGGTTTGAAGCCTGAAGTGCGTAGCCAAGCGTGTCTCCTTATGGTGACAGCAGTGTTGACTGTTCTTGCTGCAGTATCGGCTGCGTCTAGTGAAGAGCGGATTTGATTGTTTGAGATCGTTTGTCCCTCTTCCACTATTTGCTGCGCCCTTTTTTGGTATTCCTGGGGAAGATGGTCTACGAGAAGTTGCATCTCGTCCCAGTGTGCGCGGTCATATCTGGCCAGCAGCGCTTGTGAATTTGCGATGCGCCACTGGTTGGCTGCCTGTGATGCTACTCTTTTCCCTGCCGCATCAAATTTTCGGCTTTCTTTGTCCGGAGGTGGGGCATCGCCAGATGTATGTGAATTTGCTCTCTTGCGAGCTGCCCCTACTACCACGGAGTCAGGTGGTAACTGCGAAGTAATAAACACTGGGTCTGTGGGTGGTGGTTTGTATTTCTTATCCACCCTTGGGTTGATGGCTCTTGATTTTACGGGCTCTTCAAAAATTTGTTTTGCGTGCCGTAACATCCCTGGTAGCATTGGGAGACATTGATATTGGCTGTGTGTAGCCGAGAGGGTGTTAAATAAAAAATCATCCTCTATAGGATCGGAATGCAGTTGGACATTGTGGAATTCTGCTGCCCTAGCCACCAGTTGCGAGTATGAGGTACTGTCCTCTGGCGGTGACGGCTTTGTGGGGTATGACTCGGGATCATTGTCCGGCACTGGGGTGTCATACAGGTCCCAAGCGTCTTGATCCTGATCGTCATGACTTATGGTAGTTTGCGCTGGTGAGTGCATTTGTGGCGGTGTTTGTGCCGGCGATGCCTGTGGTGGAGAGGGCGGAGGCGTGACTTTTTTAACCACTTTGGCTTGTGGTTGTGCGTCATCCTTTGGAAGTCCGATCCTTCTTTTCCTCATGATTGGGGGAAGGGTTGATATCTTCCCTGTGTCGTGCTGGATGCACAGTCTCTTTTGTGTGTAGTCCGATTCTACACTTTGGAGCTCTTGTCCAAATCTGTGCATTTGGCCACTTATTCCTTGTTCCTCTGAGTAGGATGAAGGTGTGGTATTTTTCGGCGCCGAGAGAGAATCTTTTTTCGGTTTCGGCACCAACAGAATTTTTGTTCCTTTCGGCATGGATTCTCGGTGCCGATGTTTTTCGGTGCCGGTATCTTGTTTTTGTCTCTCGGAGCCGCTTTCTCGGCTCCGAGGTTGCTCCATGGCGGTCCCTCGACCGGAGTCGGGTGTCTTCGCTATGGGCGTGCCCTTTTTCGGCGCCTTCGACGGGTCGCCTGTTTTATGGGTCGAGCCATGGCCTGTTGGCAGTGGCGTCCCCTGGGCTTTCGGTTTGTCGATGGATTTACTTTTCGACGTCTTACTCACAGTTTGTTGCTGTTGTTCGACGTCTGAGTCTCCGGATTCTGATTCCGGAACCGAGAATGTTTCCTCTTCCTCGTCGAAACGTTGTTTTGTCGACGTGGACGCCATTTGTGGACGCCTGGCTCTTCGGTCCCGGAGTGTTTTTCTGGACCGGAAGGCTCGACAGGCTTCACAGGTATCCTCCTTGTGCTCGGGGGACAAGCACAAGTTACAGACCAAGTGCTGATCTGTATAAGGATACTTACTGTGACATTTTGGGCAGAAACGAAACGGGGTCCGTTCCATCGGCTTCGATGTCGCACGCGGTCGGGCCGACCAGGCCCCGATGGGGGATCGAAACTACCCCAAAGTCTTCCGATGATCGGTGTCGATGTACCTAACTATCCCGATACCGAACGGAACAATACCGACGCTTTCTTCCGAGATTCTGACTAACTTTCCGAACCGAAACACGGAGCGAAAAGGAATACGTCCGAACCCGACAGCGGAAAAAAACAATCTAAGATGGAGTCGACGCCCATGCGCAATGGAGCCGAGGAGGGAGGAGTCCTTCGGTCCCGTGACCAAAAAGACTTCTTCGAAGAAAAACAACTTGTAATACTCCGAGCCCAACACCAGGCAGTGGACTGTGCCAAACATGTGTATCTGCAGCAACATATGCCATCGAACATATGTTTTACCATTTGCCTATTTTTCAGTGATGTTGGACTGGACATTGGGCGAGGAAGGACATTCCACTATTTGCCACAAGTTAAAAGACCAACCTCTCCACCTCTGCCCCTCAGTGCGAACCCGCCCCCCCCACCCAGAATGTTTGAACTAAATGATGATCAGTAATATGATATTAGTTAGAATCCTCGAGTTATATAATGGACCAAGGTACTCTACATATTTTGGACCATTTGCTAGTGCACATGGTCAGTACTGAAGTTTTAAAGATTATTCTTTCATGGATGGGCAACCAATGAAGATGAGCTGAAAAGCAATAGATGTCTGTATGTTCAAGATAATTCTGGCTGGAGCATTATGCACAAACTGCAGTTGTTCAATGGAGTATTTAGGGAGTTATGAAAGCAGACTGTAGTTTTGCAGATTAACAGTAAAATGTCAAATGTTTTCCTTGGAGCTTTTAGCAAAGTAAGAAATGTGGTGGCAACTTACAATCTGAACTTTGAAAGACAAAATTAAATGAATACTATTTATTAAATGCACTAATGCCTAAAGGAGTCTAGGCACTGTCAAAACCGAAGGAAAGTTGAAGTTATAAAATCCACTAAAAGACTAAGACGGCTACTAACTGAAAAGTCACGTTTTAAGTTCGTTCCTAGAGGGAAGGAGACCTGTCATCTTCTTCAGATTGGAAGGGAGAGTTCGTTTGTCCATGCATACAGTAAAACTTCTGCTGCCCTGATTATCTCTCTTGAACCTCGAAGCAACTGTTTGCCATGGATGAGCGTAGTGGCCTGGAAGGGTATACCCTGCAAAACATTCAGGATTAGTCAAGAGTGCCCTAAACGCAATGCAGTGCTTTAAAGTCAACTCGCTTCCTCGCCAGAAGCCAGTGAACTGCCATTTGATTAGTACTTGTGAGGCTGACTGATGCCTGGGAATCCCTACCAAAAAACGAGCTGCAGCATTTTGCACAATCTGCAGATGAAGAATTTTTTTGTAACTTAAAAGCATTGCAACAGCCAAGTTTAGACAATACAAGAACAGAGACCAGTCTTCTGCAATTCCCATGGAATCAAGGGAAACACATTTCTAAGGATCCTTAAGGTAAGAAGAGAGGATGAAGTGATAAACTTTTGTTTGAAAATCAGATCAATGTTGTCATTAAAGGTAAGACCCTAGGGATCTCATTCAGTGACAGGTTTTGCAAGGGTGTCAAGGTTCCGTGGCCATGAACTAGGGCACCAGAAAGTTTTTTTTTTTCCCCTGAACAGCACTTCGATTTTCCCCAAAGTTTAGTTTCAGGCAATTCTCACTCATCCACTTGCCAATGTGTGCCATACAGTTGTGGAACTGGCTTGCAGTGTCCTCTGTGTTACTAGCCACTGATATGACAATCACCGTATCAGCATAGCATACCACAGAAAAGCCTTAAGTTTTTATAAGGCTGGCCAGAGGGGTGATGTAAAGATTGAAAAGGGCAGGCCTTAATATGGACCCCTGCAGCACTCCACATGGTAGTGAGAAAGGGGGTGATGTGAAATCATAAAGAGTGATAAATGTTTCACTCTGAAAGAAAGGATTTAAGGAGAGCAAGCGCTGCTCCCTTTATTCCATTTGAGTAAACAGCTAGAAGAGCAGATTCTGTACTAGAAAGTCAAAAACCAGATTGATTTATCTAGTAGTTATTTTGCAGATCGGGTGATATTTTCTGACTGTTCTTTCCAGTATTTTGGAAGCAAGCAGTAAGAGATAGGTCTGAGACAAACTGGAAGCTCATCTCGACTTTAGAGGTGCATATTCTGGGATTCATTTGACTCCATTGGTGTCAAGTAAACAATACACTGCTTGATCCCTCAATTTAAGGGCACCTTTCCTTTTAGGCATGCCTTGACCTCCAAAAGAAGAGAATATGGATTAAGTGCATATAGTTTTATCTTACCTAATGTACGTTTATTAATTAAACACAATTAGCAGAAGCACCCATTGATCTAAGGATATGTAGCCTGATTGGTGGACTTTAGATATCTCCAGACATGTTTTAATGGGTGGAGTGAACACTGGTTTGTGGAGCCTGAGCCCTTGGGGTTCTAGCCTCAATCTAGTCTCTAGCCTGGCAAGATCACCTATTTCAGTGTAGCTTCTCTCCTTAATACCTCCTGAAACAGAAGTTACCATGGTTGCAAAATTGCAATGTATCAGGGCATACCATTGGAAATGTACTTCTCTGCAAAAGGATGGCCAGTGTTGGAGCACTCCATGGTAAATTCACTCCAGGGCACCTGTAATCAGAGGTGTCTCCTTCCCCCTAATATCTTGCATACAAATTACACCAAGTTAACAAAAATAAGCAGCTGAGGGATATTTTCTTCTAAAAAATAAAATACAGGAATATTGTAAAAGTTATATAAAATGACAAACTGCACTTGGCAGTTTGCCCCTTTTCACTTGTCCCCATTACATTGACCCAGTTTGGTGGTAAACCATCATCCCATAGAAAAAGCCTTACAAGTTGTAGTGGCCATGAAGGCTGGGGTCTACCTTTTTAGATTTTGTAAAGAACCACCATTTAACTATTTTTATAGCCAGCAGAAGGCAAAGGATGTAATCCTTTTGTAATCCTGGTGCATTCTCCCAAGATTGAGTCAAAGGACCTTAAAATGCACCATAATTCAGATGGGTTTTAGAAAGATTACCCAACCTTCTAGCATAAGAACTACTAAAATTAGGAGCAATTCTCTGTTGCATGTAGCATGTCAGAATCCTGTTTAGACTGGCACAGGGCTAGCAGGACTTAATGGGCTTGTGGGCTGAGTCCTTTCACTCCTGATGTCCCCAGCCTACTATGGGTCGTGAGCAACTGGCCCAAGTGGCGGTTCAGCACTTAACTCTCAGTAATGGCATGGTTTGAGCAGTCCAATTCTCCCTAAGTGACTTTGGGGCAGGGAGATACACAAGGGGTGAAAACCGGTGCAACTCAAAATACAGGCAGCAATAAGTTGTCCAGGCAAATACTTTTATGAAAGAATAGTATTGTAATTTACTGCTACCAACACAAAGGAAAATAAGACATTCACAAACAACTTCCACAGACTCCAAAGTTAGAGCTTGTGTTTTAGGCAGTTCCCCCATGTCCCATTCCCTCCAGCGATAGTTGTTATTCCTCATTCACCATAGTCAACATCCAGGGTAGTTAGTCTCGAGTTCTACTCTAACTTAGTCACAAAAGTGCTATCTAGCAAGCAAGTTCCCCCCCCGGACGGACTGGCCTGAAATCTTTCTTTCCAATCCAGCAGGTGCAGGGTATGACCAGAGTTAAGCACATCCCCTCTACGGGTGCTGGAATGGCAGCAGATGGTTCAGGCAAGTGGCCTGAGCTCAGCAGTCCTAAAGTTCTTCACGTACGGTTGTGTATCCACAGCAACTGGCAATGCGTGTTGTGGGGAGTGTTGGGAGGGGGGGGGGGGGGGGGAGGGAGTGCAAAGGTCCAGACGCTGATCCTCTGTCAAGGTGCAGGTCCCCAGGAGTCTCTCCTCTGGTGACAATCACAAACAGGATACAATTCTAGCATGGCCCCGGTGAAGCAACTCCCCTCCCTCCCCCTATGTCATACAGAGGTTGTCCCAAAAAGCAAAAGGCATTAATTACAGCCCCTCCTGGCATTCAGGAGTCACTGTAACCACAACACACTGGATATAGCCCAGTCATCACAACAGTCTAACACAGCAGCTCCTCCTGGCATAGGGGAGGGGGGGGGGGGGGGTGTTCAGCTGTCCCACACTGTATACAGGCAGTGGTGACCAGCTTGGCACAGTGATTATCACAATTCACTTCACAGCTGCTCGCATTGGTGTAAGAGGTGCTGAAGGGGAGGGTCTTCAGTTTCTCCCTGTACACAGACAAGTCTTGTTACAGCAACTATCATAGCTTACCTTATGGGAGCCCCCCTCTGGCATACGAGGGTTGCCAACTTTTTCCTGCACAACGGGCAACTATGGTGCAGCAGAGGTCCCCTTATACTTTGCTAGTGGAGTCCATGTGACAGGATTCGTCAACTGGACCTCACTCAAACGCTGTAAAGCTCCCAATTCATAGTTCATTTAGACACCAAATGTGACGGAGTCAGAGTTAAGTTTATGTTGGGGCCAGATTCCTTTTGAAGTACCCATTCCTATGCCCTCTCCCTCTGAAAAGAGGTATGGCACAGCAAGAGCAACTCCAAAGCTGATAGCCCCACAGCAGGACATTGGAGTGAATATAGTTCACACCTGGATTTTAGCCTCAGTTGTGTATCCAAAGGCTAGTTCTGGGCCTCTGCCCTGCTCCTTATGACTCAACAGCCCCATATCCTTCCTGATATGTGCCCAGGACCCTTCCTTGCAACCTCATGGAATCAAAGAGCACCCTTTGAAGTGTACAGAGGGAGCCTGGCGCTCTCTCTCTCTCCCCAGTGTAACACCCAGTTTACAGGAACACAGAAATGCATAAATCTGTCTACCTCCTCCATGTTTCACCACACAGATCTGGATCTTCCAAAATGGAACGCCGAGCACACAATGTAATGTACCATTCACAGGCACACACCCAGCACATGTATACAGCATACACACAGCATTAGATCCTTAATGTACTGTAGCAGTCAGGCAAATACACCAAGCACATGCATACACCATACACTGCAGAGTACTGCATTAGCCCTGTGTTGTAACATTCACAGGCACCATACATCAGTACATGTACAACAATATTATGTACTGTGCAGCACTACACCAAATCGATGAAGGCCAAGGGTGAGTTAAGCACACAACAGCAGAACTTCAACTAAGTGAGCCTATAGGCATCACTCCAGTGACAGGTAAAAAGGACTTGTTCACGCTTACTGATCACTGCATGGTATACTGCCACCACTGCACTTGTGCTGCTAAAGTCCTGGTAAAGGCAGTAGCCTTTCACCACCAAGTGTAGTGCTTTGGGCATCACTTCCAGCCCAACAAGACCATCGAAGAGACCAGCCTGGGCAATGGCATACATGATTCATGTTTACCCTACAACAAAAAGCATTTGGGGCCCAGACATCCGTGCTGTTGGGGCACTCTGGGAAGGAGTGCAATTCCATTACTTTTCTGTAGAAGTAAGTCATCCGCAAGGTAAAGTTGATTCAGTGGAATGAACCACATCACTGGCAAAAAAACATTGTTTAATAGTTGGCATGAGGCAAGAACTTTAGTAGCTAAGGCAGGTCTACATAGATTGTACAAGGTAGGGACAAAACAAAAAAGACAAGGCTATCAACTTTCAGAATGTGGAAAGGTTGAGATGTACAACCAGTGGTAGAGATAATGTGGTATTATTAAAGTTCTCCTACCCACCTGATAAAGCTTGTGTGCTACCAGGTTGAATGGCAACTGGTGGCTGTATTTGTTTTTATACCCCAAAATGGAATATGTTGCTCTACAGTATTGTCAATGAGACCAGAAACAGATCCCAGTAAGCTTAGCTGTTGGCAGGGGGATGTCCATCTCTAGATAAGTTATATGAAATGTCATGAACAGTGATGTTTTAACTATTCAAAAAACCTTACTGAGCAGTACATAATGCAAGAGTGCCCCCTCAATCTAGATTGTGTTAAACATGGAAGAAATGTTGGTTATTCATCAGGAATTTAACCTGAATTCTAAGTTTATGAACTGCAAAAAACGTATTTCCTGCAGCACTGGCCAAGTAAGGAATGGGAATGAGTCCAAAAATCAGCATACACTACTCTTTGGCACACAATATGTAGTAACTCTTGAACTTTTTCACTACGTCCATGTCCTTTGTTGTAGGTGAAAAGATTTGGATGGCGTTTTAAAGGTGTATATCTTGTCACCCATGGGTATTGCACCACAAACATGCAATACCTCTACAGGAAGTCATTTTCGTCTGGTGGCAATCATAACCGTGCGCCAATTTAGAGGGGGCAGCCAAAGATCATCCCTCAGTGATGGTAACTACTGTCCCTTCTACACAGCTTTCAGAGACTGACAGCCGGTGTACCAATCTGTAGTGATGAATATGGACCTTTACCTGTACCAGGAGACTGGCCCCTGCCATGTATTCTGAAATCTCCCATACCTGTGGTCATGTGCCTTTATGTCTGGGATAATAATGGTAACCTACATGTATGTTTTCACATGGGTTTTTGTGCCATGTGCTCATGCAAGTACACATGCATAGATACAAATATGTACACATGCGTGTATCAGGATGGGTAAAGAGGACCATTGGACTCAACATATGCACAAGATGGTAGACTTGTGCAGGCTGTCAATATCCTTTGCGGCACAGTCCCAATCTGCAAAACCATTTGAGTGAGAGCAGCTTGCCTAGTCCCTTCAAAGTAGCCAGTTCTCCTGCCAGAGGAGAACATAACCATGATTGTAGGGGCTCCTTGAAATCCAAAGGTGGTGACCACCTGGTTTTCCAGGTCTAGGCAATGGAATAATACTTGCCCCTTTTGACCAGAACTTCATTCAGCTTAATAGTTCAAGCAAGGAGGTCCTTTCCCCAATCCAAGAGACAATGACAATATTAAGCAGGGTAGGATTTGGACAAATCCATGAAGACTGGGATAGACCCCTTGCCGGAAGCTGTGGAGAAGGAAGAATGCCCCAGCTTGCAAAAAGCTGGTTGTCCTAAGGAGGTACTCTGCTTCATAGACAACTGCCATGGCCCAGGTGTCTAGAAGGACCTGTGTGAGACATGCCGAACAGGTACTGTTCCATAGAAGTCATCCCATCCAGCTGCCCAGGAGAAGCTGAAAGCTAGATTGCACTTGACATTCCATTGCTATTATCCCTTGAGAAGTTGACTATTCCATCCCAGACACAGGTTCTAGTGTGCCTGCACCAGCCTACTAAGCAACCAGTGGTGGCCATGAGAAATTGCTAGACCCTGGCCTTCTGCTGTGGGATGTTATTAAAGTTTCAGAACCATTGTAATTTTAATTAAAACAATCCAGGAGATAGTGGTTTGAAGACCCAGTCTAGATCCCACTGTCCAGACTTTGCCAAGTTGTCATTAACTTTGCATTGCCCAGCATGGGTGCCTTTGTACTTAGAAAAGTATAAAAATATGAAATTGCAAACTTATTTTCTGACCACTCCTCTCCAGCAGAATGGGTGTGCTATACTTCAGATGAAATGTTACCTAGAAAGGATTACATTCTCGCAATTTAACCAACTATTAAGATCAGTAGATTTGTAGAGCTGATCACCTGTGAGGGTATCCAGGCTCTGGCAGGGTTCAGCTGATTAGCTGAAAAGCTAGACCCTAAAGTACTTTTGGAACTTTAAAAGATAGGGAGGTCTGGAGATTAAAGCGTAGGGTGTGACATGTCTGTGGTACCACGTAGAAGGAACAACCTTCTCATCTGCTAGGTCTGATACAGGGGTAAGGATTTGAGAAAGGGAAGCAGAGTCGAGGTGTCTGGTGGGCTGATGGAAATTCAGCCAGTGGTTCAAGTAAGTGGCTCTGCAGTTATGTAGGGCCTTGTATGTATAGGTCAACAGCTTAAACTGGCATATTTTCTGTACAGGGAGCCAGTGGAATTTCAGGTAGGGAGTAATGTGGGTTTGTCTAGGGAGATCCAGGACGGGTCTAGCTGTGGTATTTGGTCTGGTTTGTAGCCATGAGGTGGGTGAGTTGTGTTTGCTGCATACAGAACACTGCTGTAGTTTAGTCAGCTGGAGGGGAGGGCCTAGGTGATGGTGAGTTGGGATTCGGGGCAGCTATTTGAATATCTTTCAAATCATGTGGAGGATGAAGCAGGAGTAGGAGATGGAGTTTACCAGAGTCATCATGGTTAGCTTCTGGTCCAAAATGTGTAGATTCCTGGTGTGACCAGTGGGGGTGGTAGGGGTAAGTCAGTTCTGAGACCAACCAGGATGTGTCCCACAGAGAGCTTTTGTTTCTGAAGATCAATACACCTCAGCCTTGCCAGTGTTGTGCATCAGGCAGTTGTCCTTCATCCAGTTGAAAACTTGTTTTGCAGTGCGTGCAAGTTGGTCTTGGTGGTGTTGTGGGAGGGGGAGAAGTTGTGCGTCAGCATAGGTTATGAGGTTCAGGCCATCAGTTTAGACTATACTGGCCAGAGGTGTCATAAGTGTTGAGGGTGGGGCTGAGCGAGGATCATTGGTACTCCAGAGGTGAAGGGGGAGGTGGAATTGGACAGTTCTTCCAGTGAGGAAAGAGGTGATCTATCAGAGCAGCTCTTTGGATGCCTATGTTGTGCAGCCTGGTGTATGGTGGGAGACGATCAAAGGCTGCGAAGAGGTCTAGGTGGATCAAAGGCGCAATCTCAGTTGAGTAGGGCTCAGATGTCACTGGTAGTTGTCATTGCTATGGAATCCTGATTGGGAGGAGTCGAGAAGGAGTTCCTTTACTGATGTATGTTTGTTGATGGCTTATTCTAATACTTTGGCCTGGAACAGGAGCAGTGCGATCGGTCAGTTGTTGAATTCACTGGGGTCTGAAGATGGTTTCTTTAGAAGGGCATTGACTTATGTAGGTTTCAAATCCTCAGGGAAGGTGGCCATGGCTATTGAGGTATTGAGTATATGTGGTTGATTCTGGCTTCTCCTATATTGAAGATGTAGTGAGGTCATGGGTTGATTGGTGCCCTCAAGTGAACAGTACATGATGGAGGCTGTGTCCTGTGTGGCGAGCTGGCTCCATTCAGTTAGTGGGATGTCTGGTGCTAGGGGGTAATGTTTTATAACTGGAAGTATGTGGCCTTGGGCTGGTGTTTGAAGTTCCTGTAGATGTTGGTGATCTTGTCATGGAAGACTTTTGCAAGGTTGTCGCAGAGTTCTTGTGATGGGGCAATATTTGTTGCAGCTGGAGGGATGGAAAATTCTTTGATTAAGAGTTTTTGCAGTTATTGGAACTTGATTCAATGTGTGAGGTTAAGACCTTTTTCTTCGATTAACCCAACTAACTGTGGTAGAGGTTGACGGCTGTCAAACTACTGGTAAATTGCTTAGGTGTGCTCATCCATAAGCTAGTAGCCCTGAACAATCAGGGTTTATGTCAGCGCTACCTACCATAATCTGTCAACTCTTTGGATGCTTAGAGAGACGCCAGATAAAACTGCCATCATACTGGTGCTTGATACTGACAAGGCAATTGAGACTCTGGAGTGGCCCAACCTATAGGCCATTTTAAAGAAGTTGGGATGTGGATTTTAGTGTCTGGCCTGGGTGTTACAAATTCATTTAGAGCACATGGCTACCCAGAAAGTGGATTCCCCAGAGCGAACAGGACTTGCGAATGGAAGTCGGCTATTTACATGAAAAGGTGGGTTTTCAAATGCTTCCTGAAACTTAAGATTGCAGTTGGTTCTCCAGTAGGTAGTGGGGGTGGTCAAAGCTTGGATACCAGGTATGCAAATGACTGTCCCTCCTGGCCACCCCCTGAATCAAGAGCTGGAAGCAGAGGACAAACTGTTTGGTCTTGGCTCTCACATTGTAATATGGGGGGATAAGATGGCTAAGGATGTGTGGACCGTGAGCATATTCTACCTTGTGTGCAACTGCTGTATACTAACCCTGCTGCCAGAATTGAAAGTAACAAAATACGCTTTGCTGAGTTGGAGATGGGACAGGAGATCAGAAGGGATGTCAGCAGCTCAATGGCTGCCACAAAGAGGAGAGCAGGCAGAGTAGGTGAGAAAACATGCCCTGGTATGGGGAAAATCAGATGCATCTTGACTGGATGGATATAATATCCCTGTATACAGATGACCTACTCCTTAATTTGTCAGATCCACATAATTCCTTCACCAGAGTCCTTGAGCTACTTAACATCTTTGGGTGATTCAGGCATCCAAATAAACTGGCACAAACATACTGTTCTCACTAGCCTGTGGAGAGGCTTGGAGATGTTTTTGATGCATATTGCTACAGAAGGCACTGGAGGGCCTAGAGGGCAAGGGATACTCTATTTAGAAGTTGGGCATGTCTTTTAATGTTTTTTTTTTTATGTACCCTGGTACTGAAAACCCCAGTAAATTAGTTTCACTACTGCAAGGGATACCTCTCCCACAAGTTAACATTGGCGCTACCTTATTACATTTTATAAGTGTAGTTTTCATGTTGTGTCTGGAATTCTAATTTACAATCCTAACTTATGAAGGCTGATTTTAAGTTACAATTCTGAAAATACAGCCTTTAGAAAGTTGGGATTTTTCTTGCCTTTGCCATTTGGTGACAGTTGTGTTTTGGCTGCCTATCGGAATACACACAATGGGGAGCTTAGGTGTGCCTTTATGGGCCATCTCTGGCAGGATGCTAGGGATAAATGGGGCCCAGCCCTACTTACACTTCAATAGGCTGTGTCCAGTCTTCACACAAAGGAATGTATACCCCCAGTAATTCATTTGGAACCAGGAAGGCAGTGCACTTCAAAGGCATGCCTCCAGTGGATTCTCCCCATTTCAAAAGGCACAACTGGGTATAACTACTGGACCTCAAACACCAACTCTTCAGCACAATCGTGGATACTCTGCCACAAAGGACTGCTGTGTTGCTGAAGGACCACAACTCTGCTGGATTGCAGTTTTGAATGGCTGCTGCAATGTTGTGCTAACGTGCTGCCCTCTTGCCTGGGTGAGAAGGACTGGACATGGATCTTTTGAACCCAGAACCCAGAGTGACTCCAAGGGCTAGCAGGCTGGCCTCTTGATCTAAGCCCTCTGGAACATATCCGGCTCCCTCAACCTTGCATCTGCAGGGTAGAGTCACAGATGGCAGCCATAGTACTGTTACCCCAGTCCTTGAACTTTGGAAGTGGGCTTAAGGTGCTCTACCAGCCCATGAATTCAGCAGAACTGAAGCATCACCACCACTAAGTAGATTAGACCCTTCATAAAGGAATGGATCACAGCCTCATTGGAACAGGCACTGCAGAATGCATTCTCAGTGCAGGCCCTCATCCCTTGAGGATAGCAGCCTCAATTAAGAGGCCGAACAGTGAATTACATCCCTTCAGAACAAACAGTTGCCCCGACTGTGAATTGCATCCTCAACACTAGAGTTCACATCACAAGCCCACTCGACAGTATCCTAAACGTCAGGCCCTTGCATCCCAGCCTTGCAGCATCTTGGAACCAATGCATTACTTCAGTTACATGGTGCATCTTTGACAGAGCCTCCCAACACTCAAACTGGGTTTTAAGGTAGCAGTTAGTTGGCCTAACTAAGTCCTAGTAGCCAGCCCATGCTCCATCGCAATCGGCTTGAACTTGTGACTCACTCCAGCACAACCAGCTATTCAGTTGTCCTTTTGTTTTTTGGCACCATGTGGTTCTACTGATTGGATTTTTGTCCTTTTTGGTTTGGATTTATATATTACATTTTACTCTATGTTCTTTACTTGGTCTTGGATCCTTTGTGGTGTTTTGCACTTTGTTACTGCTTGAAGTGTTCCATAAATATTTGTTCACATTGCCTCCATGTTAAGAGGAACTGCTCCATGCCAAGCTACCAGAAGGTTGAGAACTGGTTTATGGTTGGCTTGTGCCAAAGGGGCACCCACCCCCCCAGTGCCCCATCCTCCCTCCCCCACCCCCCCACACAAGGATTGTGCTTGCTCCTTGACCGAGGAACAAACCCCATTCAACCAACAACCCAACTTCACAGGTTGCTATTAGAATGGGGTTCAGTTAATACTACACTGCACCCACAATACAAGCACTAGATTATATAAAATGGTGAAAACAGGTTGATGGCTGTGTCTTGGGCATGTGGAGAAAAGAGGACCTTAGCACATTTTAGAGAGATGCCAATGCCAGCAGATATTTTGATCACAGGTTGAATATATTTGCAATCATGGAGGAACTGCTCACCCTTAAACCACCTATGGCCCTGCTGGAGATCTAAAGAGCAGCAGGGAAGGTGACGATACCCAAACTTGATTTGCTATTTTGCAACAGTCCTGGTGGTGGCGGAGGGGGCGGGGGGGGGGGGGGGGAAACAAAGTGCAAAAAACATGTCAAGCCTGGCCAGTTGGATTACCAACATGGACTGATGCATGCAGGCTGAAGACAGTATCAGGCAAGAGGCTTGTTTGGCAAAGTATGGCCAAGTGGTGGGATTTGTGGGCGAAGGACTGAAAAGAATACAGAGGAACGATAAGTGGGCTATGTAGAAGGATATTAGAATTAGACTGGGAATACGAAAGGATTAAATAAAATAAATAAATAAAAAAAATCACAACTGGAAAGCATTTAACCGATTGATTATACTCATACATTCTATCAGTCTTTGCACCAGGAGAGGTCAGACAGAACACTTCTTGATACCTTTCATATGCAAGGTGGTTGTTTAAAACGGTTAGAAAATTAAAGATTTTTTAAAATCTTCTCTATAAACTATGGTGCAGTCTGCACAAGTTTTCTTCTCCAGAAGAAACTAAAGCTAGATTGTCTCTTGCATCATTGTTTATCAAAGGGTCATTAAGCCCCATCTGGGAAAGCCAAGATGAGGGCTCATTCTACTCATTGGAAAGCAGGCACCATTGCTCTCATGCAGTGTGCACCTCAAGATATTTAACGCAGTACACAAAAGATCAGTTTACACCCTTGCCATATGTACAGGTGGACTCTAGAACCAATACAGCGTCTGAGCCATTTGCTCAGTAATGGTTTTATCTATTCACTGGTGTCCTTCAACTCCTCTGCCAGGAGGAGTAGCCTTAGCCTCTTATTAGTGAGAAATTGTGTTTGTTGCTCAAGAAGGGTTTTCACCACCTCAATCGCAATCCTGGTCATGGTGAACCACAAGCGCTACTAAATTGAACTATGCTGAACACTGTGGTAGCTTATCACAAACACTCAGGCTTATATTAGAGGCAAAGTGTAAGGTATTTACATAGCACACAAAGTGAAAACACAAGAAAATATAAAAATGACAAGCCTATTGAGGAGAACTGAAGTTGCACTGTAAAGGTTTAGATAAGAGCCAAAAGATGCAAAGTACAAATGGAGTATCCAGTTGTGCTGGACTGGGACAAAGTCACAAGTTGAGCCTGACTGCGATGGAGCACCGGCTGGGCACAGGACCAAATTTGGCCTGCTGAGAAATGTGCCTCATCTGCTTGGTGAGAGGTCTGCGTGGCATTGCTTTGAGTAGTCTGGCGTCTCTTCCGATGAAGTTGGCTGGCAAGGCTTTGCATTGCCCATAACCAGTTAAAAAATTTAGCTGTGCAGCAAGGTTGCGTAGATCAGCCTCCCCTGCAATGAAGCTTGCAGCTGTACAGTGAGCAGGGGCAGCTCCTCTGTTATGGGATGAGCGTCAGGCCTCCCCAAACCCCCACTCCCACCCCCAGCCAGCAACAAAAGCAGCTGCAAACCTTTAAAAATAAAAATAAGAAATGTTTGTTTTTCTTAAAGGGGCAGGGCTATGGGGAAGACTGCAATTTAAGGAAGTGCAGAGCACTCCCCTCGTCTCGGGAAAACATGCGCACTGAGCGCTCTCCAACCTGGCACTGTTACTGGGCTGGAGAGAACAGGCAGAGACTTCCACTGCCTTAGAGCAACCAGCCAGGGCGCTCCAGCCAATCCCAACGCTGCTCTCAGCAGCATCAGGATTGGCCGCAAGGCAGGCTGGGAGCCTGTGCCTGCAGTGCAGCAGAGAGCAGCAGTGAAGGTAAGTTTTAATAACTTGTTCATTTGTTTTGTCGCCCCTTCGCAGTGTCGCCAGCTATAACTGGCAGCGATACTGGTGCTTTGCGTCAGATTTGATGGAGCCTTCAGTGAGGCCAGAAGGAGTGCTCCAATCATGAGCAAGGGTCCATAAACTGTAGGGTTTGGGGAAGGGGATGGACAATCACTAACTTACTGCAGCAGAGGCCAAGATGGCGCGGACAGGTACAGGGGTGTAATTAAGGCGGATAGGCCTTTCACAATTCTATTCCAATTGTTTAAGGAACAGAGAATCCTACGACAGATCTGGAATTACAAATTATCAACTTTTCTTTCGGTCAGGAGTATTCAAACAGAATCCATAAACTTCCACTTTTTAAAGTAGGTTTGCAATAAACTACAGTTACATTAGATATTACCTATCTTTCAAAAGAAACTTTCAGACCCTGCACTACATAATGGGGAGATTCTTTGGCTTTGAATTCTTAAAGGTCCAGTGTCTTAATTAGCACAGTTTGTGTGTAGCCTTTTAGAGGTTAAATTTCATCGTTTTGGATTGAAAAAAAAAAAAGTAAAAAGGCCAGGATATTTAGCTAATGTGAACCATTTTTTAAAGCAGAATAAAAAATTAAAAAATCAGAAACCTCTAGGAATATTTATCACTTAAGTTTAAATGGCGTACTGTGAACTCTGCACATTCCAATTTTTCCAGAGAGAATACCCATGACAGAAACCGGATGACACGCATCACGTTTTCCTTTCTGCATATTTGTCAGTCTTTATAGTGATTGCGGAGCTTTGGTGGCAAAGGCTGGCCGTCAGTCAATTTGGACATTGTTTCTTTCTGAAACCCAGTTTTTTGGCACAATAAATTGAAAAAAACTAGATTAATGTTTAGCAAACAAGTTACCTATGCTTCTAGAGAGCCCCCACCAAGTTCAATCTGTGTTGGAGTAGGTCAATTTAACTAGCTCCATTAATTAGAACTCCATATAAGCAAGCGTACCTCAAGTAACAATGTTTTAGATTGCTTCTCCTTCCTTGGCAAAATTCTAATTAGGAAAAAATGTTGCTCTAATAAACTCGTTTAGATACTGCATTTTCATAATACACCGCTGCAGAATTCGTGCACAAATAGGATATCATGCAGTACTGACTCACATGGCCTGAGTTTCACTGAGTGGAGCATTTAACGAAGTATCAAGCACATGTATTTACTCTCAAAAACCACATGTTCGACCTACATGAAGGGTTAGAAATACTGAGGATAGACATTTAAAAAACATTAGTAACAGGATAACTACTGCTGTTCAAACAGTGTTAAGCGCAAGTAATACTCAATTTGTGATGTTTACATTTTTGGCCACCAATTCTGTAATTCAAACAACGTTGCAGCCTCAAAATACTTACTAAAGAGCTTTAACAAAACTGACGAGACTTCCATCCTTGCTGTGAAGCTTCGGATGGAGAAGGATACCAGCGCATCTGTAAGAGACGCAGAAAACGTTAGCAACAGATCACGATTTTAGATTACATCGAACAGAACAGATTTACTTTTAAACTGTATTATAAATCAAGTTGTCTGATTTTGGCACATTGCCATTTGATCAGCAGCGTCTAACCATTTGGATCTTCTCCTGAATATCTCACAATTATCTTAAGCGAGACCAGTGCAATTAAGGGGATTCAGAAAAAAAACCACTTCATTACATTCTACCATGTACTAACCCTTTCCCAAGACGTGACGTGCTAGCACCTACTGGTTGGATTGCAAACTGTTGAATTCATTTTTGCAGACTAATAATTTGCAAGCATGTTGTAGTCTAACGTGTAACATCCCCTGCGTGAGTATGCACGTGTATCACTTTCTGCAGCTCTGTGTATCTGAACAGTTCTTGTACTCAGCTACTTTAAGTAGGACCTTGACACCACCTTTCACAAAACATTCATCTTCATTTGGCACCTTATATTGCAATGGTCTGGCTTAAACCACGCTTCTCACATGCTGCTAACATACAAACCCATTGTCTAGGTTGAGGAACAATCATCTATGGCATGATTTCCCTCAGAGTAATGGTCTTGCATGCAAACTTATTCTTACTTAGTTGGTGCCCATTTATTACTAAGGGGAAAAACGTTGAGGAAATGAAATACAGAATTTCTACCAATAAGTGAGGTATGAGTGCCCTTCCTGGCAGTGTGATTCCTGTTCAGATTGTCTTCCCCCATTCTCTCTCCCCCCCCCCCCCCGCCCCACCCAGGGGGAAAAAATACATTCCTGGTTAGACACATGGGCGTAGGAAGTGTGGGGGACGCGGGGGATATATCCCCCCCAGATTTTGGAGTGAGGGGGACACGGGGGACAAGGGTGGGGGGGACGAGGGGACAAAGGATTTCCCCTTCTATGACCTGATTTGCAGGGCCATGAGCGCGCAAAAGCGCGACCTATACTGGCCCTGCAATTGACCTGTGACCTGCTTCCAGCTACCTGCGACCAATCTGATCATGAGGGTGACATCACAAAGGCCACTCTCCCTCTGCCCTTTTGTTGTGCTGCAAGCACAGGAGGAGTTCTTTCACACCTTGCTGCCAACAGCCCACAGCTGCCTGGAGCCTGCACTTCTGAAAACAAAGGGAGAGAGAGGCCCTTTGTTGATTGCTGTCTGAAATCAGTTCCTGCCACCCTCTAGCCTGAAGATAGCAGCAAGATTTAAATAAGGTAAAGAGGTTTGGGTAATTAAATAAAGTATTTCCCTTACTTTTTAAATAAAGTGCTGTGTTGCCGAGCATCTTCCTTTTTTATACAGTATTGTTGGTTCACTGTAAGATATGAGCAGGGCAGGTTTTAGCGCGCTTGTGTGACAATGTCTGTTAGGGCCCTGTTTCTGTCGCCCTCTGTCTCCCTTTCACCAGGGTCTCCGACTGCCACAGTGCTAATTATTGTCCCCTGAGGTGACTCAGTGCTTGAAAGTGGCTTTGAAAGCGCCTGCTGCGTGTTCCTCGCCCTGGACAGTTTTCAGGCAACAATAAAAATCTCAATCCGGTGATTAATGGTCTTCCTGGAGAGAGATTGAAGTTTTGTCTAGTGGAAGTTTTGAATCATAAAATAGTACTAGCGCAAAGAGATGCATACAAACTGCAAGGTATAGATTAGAACGTTATGGTTGTTCCCCATTTTTTCATTAACTTAATGTTGCAAAAGGGGTTAATTTCAGTGAAAATCAGTTATTATTAAAGAGAACCCCCAACCATGGCGTTATGTTTTAAATTCTGAGCCTGCGCTTCTCCAGACAGGGTACTCTTAAACTATACCTGCTACCAGTATGGATGGCCTGTGACTCCCACACCTTGTAGTCCTCTGTCTTATGTAACATGTCCTATAGACTGAGTTACACACATATGATGATTGTCTCTGTGTAATGTGTGTGATGTAAAGTGCTCTGACACCCTAGACTGGTAGGAGGGATGTATGATGGAACAACACATGTGTACATCACGCATGCCTTAACAACGTGTTCTCAACAACGGCCACGTCTTTATCATGCATGCCTTTACCATGCACACCATTACCATGCAAGCCTTAACAGTGAATTTCGTTGTAAAAGCATGTTTGGTAAAGGAACATGCATGGTAAATTCTTCCCGCCCTGCCCTCTTACACCTGATACCATACTCCACCCCGCCCAAGCACTTAAAACTCCCCCTTCCCCCCCTACCCTGAGCTCTAAAGCCCCCCGCCCTGAGCCCTAAAAGTAACCCTGCCCTGTCCTAAAAACTACCCCGATCCCATCCCCACCCTAAATCCCAAAACCTACCCTGCACTGTCCTAAAAACTACCATGACTCCTCCGCCCCTTCCCTGAACCCTACAACCTACCCTGCCCTGTCCTAAAAACTACCTTACCCCCTGCCCATGCCCTAAACCCTACCCCGCCCTGTCCTAAAAACTACCCGACCTCCCAGTCCTGTACCCTAAAACCTACCCTGCACTGTCCTAAAAACTACCAGACGTCCCTGCCCAGAATTCTAAAACCTGCTCTGCCTGTCCTAAAAAAACCTCTACCTGTCCTAAAAACTACCCGAACCCCCGACCCCACCCTGAATCTTAAAACCTACTCTACCCTTTCCTAAAAACTACCCTGACCCTGCCCCCACCCTGAACCCTAAAACCTACCCACCCTGTCTAAAAAACTACCTGATCCCCTGCCCTTGCCCTGAACCCTAAAACCTAGCCCGTCCTGTCCTATAAACTACCTGATCTCCCCGTCCTGTACCCTAAAACCTACCCTGCACTGTCCTAAAAACTTCCCTGACCCCACCCCTGCCCTGAACCCTAAAACCTACCCTGCACTGTCCTAATAACTACCAGACGCCCCTGCCCTGAATTCTAAAACCTGCTCTGCCTGTCCTAAAGAACTCTGCCCGTCCTAAAAACTACCCAAACCCCGACCCCACCCTCAATCCTAAAACCTACTCTACCCTTTCCTAAAAACTACCCTGAGCCCCGCCCCACTCTGAACCCTAAAACCTACCCGCCCTGTCCTAAAAACTACCTGACCCCCTGCCCTTGCCCTGAACCCTAAAACCTAGGCCGCCCTGTCCTATAAACTACCTGATCTCCCCGTCCTGTACCCTAAAACTACCCGCCCCCACCCTGTATCGTAAAACCTACCCCGCCCTGTTCTAAAACTTACCCCGACCCCACACCCTGAACCCTAAAACCTACCCCGCTCTGCCCTAAAAACTACCTGACCTCCCCGTCCTGTACCCAAAAACCTACCCTGCACTGCCCTAAAAACTACCCTGACCCCCTGCCCTGAACCCTAAAATCTAACCCACCCTGTCCTAAAAACTTCCCGGCGCCCCGTCGTACTCTAAAACCTACCCAGGCCTGTTCTAAAAATTACATCGCCCCCACCCTGAACTCTAAAACCTACCTGGCCCTGTCCTAAAAACTACGTGACCTCCCCGTCCTGTACCCTAAAACCTACCCTTCAAAGGTAAATGCTAGCTTTGTGCCCACTGTGCATGCGCTAGTGGTTGGCCCTAGGGACCAGATGCCAGTGATCATTTGCAACTCCCGCGATCCTGGATGTTGCCACCGATCCCTGCCAGCACACTTTGGAGGGTTCTGTGACCTTGGTGTCCTGCTCAGGCAAGAAAGGTAAGCTGAATTGCCCCACCAATCATGATCTCACCCCAGGGGTGTGGAATTAAATAAAATATCTACTTGTCCATGGGACAGGTTGCTTCTTAAATCTACTTGCCCTGTAAAAAAATCTACTTGTCCCTTTGGTGCCATATAGTCTGCAAACCTACTAACTTGCATGTTTTTAAGTATTTTCACCAGCTCTTCTCTAATCTTTTCCCATAATGAGAAAGGTTGGAAATGTACTCCTGACAATGGCAATAGTAGAAATTCTTCCAGGTTTGGGAAAAAATAGATGGAGGGAAAGTGAACTTGTAAATGCTCAATAGATTTTCACATGAGCAAATCTACACATGTATATTTGCTCGTGCTGAAATACAGTTCACAAATATTTTCTAGGAGTACGATTTCCTGGTCTACTTCTGTCAGCTCTTGTGAATTCATGAAAGCCACAAATTCAAAGACGTATACCATGGGTGCACTTTTGAGACTATTAATAATTGGTGACAGTGTGTGCTTTTTGAGACCAAAACCTTTTTTCTTTCTGTTTGCCACTGTTTTTACAATGGTGAGGGCCTACCAGCTCCTACAACAATACAGTGTTACAAAAGGTATGTCAAAAAAAGCCATGCATTGACAAAACCAAAAGACTCACAAAAAGTGTCAGATCGGTTGGCTTTGCCAGTGCTTGTTGATTTTCATGCGTCCCAAAATGTTGTTGAAAATTGTTACACGCATTTTCTATTAGGAATATATTTTTTTAAATACTAGCATGCATCAACACATTTTACTCAGTGACGCTTCAAAGAAATAACACCTAAAATATCATTGTAGCAAAGCGTTTTTTTCCCTACTTGCATTTTTTCCGAACATTTTATTTTGAAAGCAAAAAATCATCACTCTTGCTTACAAACTTCTGCCAACATTTTGCATATAATCACAGAGCATTCTGGGAGCATTATACTTAGCCTCATATTATTAAGCTTTTCAAACATGTGTACACTCATGTTTTTTACTGGAACCACTGTCATTAGTGCAACGTGACCTTAAAACGTTTATTTACAGCACTCACCCTTATAATGAAGGTTTTTCATTAATGAACCATAAATACAAGTGTGAACAGCATTAACATATGAATACAAATATTACATCCACTGCAGACAGTTCCCATCTTTGTAAACTGGCAGTCAAAGCATTTGTGCTGCAGGGGTTTGGGCCTACTTGTCCCAAGGACAAAAGAAATATGAAAACGTGTTGCCCTTGACCCCAAACAGTATGTCCTCAGCATTGGGTGATAGGAATGCCACATCCCTGCATCCCATCTTAAAATACATAAAAATATGACACAAAGCATACTTTCAAAATCTCATCTGACGTCACCTCAGTGACTTTGGAGGAGATAATGACTGTCCCCAACGGTGAGTTCCTGGCCTGGATCCACCCCTCTGGCTATGAGGCCATGAGGTAGGTCCCTCCATATGGGAGAGCTCCCCCTGCAGCCCTTTTAGGTGCAAACTTTGTGCAGGGTGCCTGCCCGCCAGGATACTTACCTTGGGTGCTCCCACCACCCAAGGGCAAATGCTAGCTTTGTGCCCACTGCGCATGCGCCTGTGGTTGGCCTTCTTTTCTGAAATGTGCCACAATTTAATATCTGAGCAGGACCGTCTTTGTGCCTCCCTTGAGTAACCAGCGCCTCTTCCAACTCCAAGTCCACAGACTCAGCTCTGGCTCACCTGAGCTATTACCTGGTGGTAAGTCTCCAGAGTCCCTGAGCAGAAGGAAACACAGCACCGCACGCCACCAGAACGCAGCATTCAGCCAGACCAACAACCTACAGTCAGTGAGTGGATCAAGATAATTGCAAAAAGGGCCACTGCTACTACTACCGCTTCCAATAAGTAAGTGCACTAGCGAGTTGTCTAGTGTAAAACATGAATAATTTGTACCCAACCTGTTTGGATACTTTTTTTAAGTCAAATTATGATAATGTGCTTCCTTTTTCAGCATCTCAACATTTGTGCATTTTCTCTTTGTATGCTGTGTACAGAACAATTCTGTAGCACTATACTTTTATTACTGTGACCAAAATCAAACGCCTTACAATGTCACATGATGTTCCCCAATAGATTCCTTTTTGCCACAACTACAAAAATACTTCACTTTTGGAGACCTGCTTGATCGCATTATCTGTCATCTTCAGCTTAAGGAACTTTTTCAGCTAAGTTCCCTGCCACTGTTAAGTATATGCTGGAGTGTTATATGAATTGCTGAAACATTCTAGTCAGGTAAATTGCCAAGTAGAGTTGGTGTGGAAACCTAACGGTGTTTTAAAGCAGCTGGATAGACCTTCTAGGAAGCCTTTGCACATGCTAGAATCACTTCCACTCACTGTTGCACAACACTGGGAGAGGATCCTTATGCTGAAGGCAGGTTTTGCTTCTAACACTTCCCATGTTAATTACATATGCGGATACACACAAAAGTCTGTTTGCAACTTTTAAACTGCAGTTAATTAATCTGTATGTTCCAAAATTGCAACTGCTACAAACTTATCTTTTCTGTTTTTTTCCTAGAATGGATATCCGGAAATTCTTTGTAAAGAAACAGCCAAGTAAAGTGACCCTATTTTCAGACAACTCAGAAACTAATACAATTCATTGCAATGATATGCCGGATCTGCAGTCTGCAATTCAATATGGAGTTAGGGTGGCTGATTTCGAAATATCAAGTGATTACGCCCCAGTCCCAGGAACATTTTGTGAAGCTGTCACTTCCTCAGATGAATCAAGCAACAGTTCTTCTGCAACAGCAACCAGTCTTCAGGATAATGAGGAAACACTTGGAAGCACAGTGACACCAAACCAACCGTCTGAGAGCACCATGCCTGTTCAAATCATTGAAACACAGTCACAGACTAAGAAAAAATGTATTCTGCATTTTCAGGGAAGGTGGTTCCAGGATTTTCCCTGGCTACATTACAGCGACAGAGTGGCAGGAGTACTGTGCTTTCACTGTGCAAAAGCTAAGTTGCTGAAATTAACAGAGCTTTCCAAGAACGCAGAGGAAGCATTCTGCAGCACTGGTTATACCAACTGGAAGAAGGCCATAGAAAGGTTCAAAAAGCACCAGAGCAGTTATGCTCATTCTTATGCACTGAATCAATTAGCACATTATAGAGGGTGCCAACCAATCAATCAACAGTTATCACAGCAAATCCAACAACAACAAAACGAAGCCTGGCTTTGTCTTAACAAAATCATTCATACTATTGCTTTTCTGGCAAAGCAAGACCTTGCACTTCGAGGTCATGATGACAGCAATGGGAATTTCCATCAGTTTCTTAGTGCACGAGCAGAGGATGTACCTTCTTTGAAACAGTGGATTACAGCAAATCGAGCAGAATATCTCAGCCCAGACATCCAAAACGAAGTCCTTCAGTTATTATCCCATGCAGTTTTGCACCAGATTCGTAAGAATATTGGTGACAATCCATATGCAGTAATTGTTGATGGCACACAGGATATATCTGGTCAGGAACAAGAAAGCTTTTGTATCCGTTACACTGACCAAGATCTGTACCCTCATGAGCATTTTATTGGACTGTATCAGGCTGATAATACCACTGGTACTGCAATTGTTAAAGATGTTTTATGCCGCCATGGTCTTTCTCTGTCAAAGTTTAGAGCACAAACATATGATGGTGCAGCAAATATGGCAGGGAAATACATTGGTGCACAAGCATTAATACGCCAAGAACAACCTCTTGCTCTTTATGTTCACTGTGGAGCACATTGTACAAATCTGGTTATGCAGGCTGCAGCACATAAATGTTCCATAATGGAAGATGCACTGCTTTATGTCCAAGAACTTGGAAATCTGTTTGGGCAGTCTTTGACATGTCGTACAATATTTTCAGACCTCATCCAGCACAGCATTGAAGGCCCTTCAAATGTGTTAAAAATAAAGCCACTGTGTCCAACACGTTGGACGGTCCGTGTAAAAGCTGTACAAAAAGTAATGGATAATTATGAACCTATTCTGGAAACCCTAGAACAATTATCAACATCCAAGTCCAGTGGTGATGTGTCTGCTCGTGCTTGTGGTTTGCTTGCACACTTTCAGAGAGGAACAACTGTCCTAGGTCTTCAGATTGCTCTCCAAATACTGCAGCTTCTGGAATGTTTGAATATTGCCATGCAAGGCCGCCAGCAAACTATATCTGGGCTACTGGCTGCTGTGAATGTAGCAAAAAGTGCCATACTGAAGCTTCGTAATGATGAGTCATTCAACAGTCTGATCTATTCCACTAACCAGATGACTTCCAAGTACCATCTTAATGCCATTGAAGTGCCACGACTGAGGCGAATCCCTAAAAGAATAGATGGAGCAGCAGAAAGTTTTCATCCTGCAACCATGGGGGACTACTATCGACCTCAGTATTTTGAACTTTTGGATACAGTCTCTGTTCATCTCACTCAGCGTTTTGACCAGGAAGGCATCCAAAGATATGAAAAACTTGAACAGGTGCTTTTAACAGGCAGTGGCATGGACTCTATTTCTCAGTACAAAGAAATTGACCCTTTGCTGCTCAAAGCTCAATTAACTATATTATCAAGTATGTTCAAGTACTCTTCAGTCCCAGAACTGGCAGACATACTCCGAAAAATGCTTCCAAGAGAGAGCTTTCTTTTCACAGGTTGAGAAGCTACTGCAGATTCTTTTAATTATTCCAGTATCTTCTCGTGAGGCTGAGAGAAGCTTCAGTGGTCTCCGCCGCCTGAAAACTTGGCTATGATCAACTATGTCCCAGAAAAGACTGAATCATGTTGCCATATGCAATATACATAAAGAAATGATGGACTCAATTGACCTACAGACAATAGCAAAACAATTTGTCCTCCGCCGTGAACAACGCAAGAAATTATTTGGCTTTTCAAATTCAAGTTCATAATTTTATTATAGATACCTACAGCAAGAAATAATAATTTCTAATTAGGCCAATTGCATGTTGAGGTTTAGGAATCTCGCCAAGAACATTTAGTTTATTTGTCCTTTTGTTGTCCCACCTTTGTTTGCTTGGTGCATGAAGATGCGAGATTTATAAACATTTTTTTGTGCATTTGGTCCAATTACTTTGTGAATGTAAATAACAATAAAGCATACTTGCAAACTGTGACTACAAGCATGCCTTTCTCAATATTTCACCTAAAAACTATGCAATTGTATTTGTTTACCCGGGTGATCTCACACAATGGGTGATTTGTATAGGGTCACTTGAAAGTCCTCAAGGTTGTCCCTGTCCCCCCCAGAAATTTACTGTCTCCTACGCCCCTGGTTAGACACCATAACCAAATTGGTCTGTTAATGTCAAAGGCGACAGTAACTGCTTACAAGAATGCAGTATCACTGGTGATAGACAGCTTGTTTCAGCCAGATCCACTTATTGCATGGAAAGGGAGTCAAGAAACTAGGAGCAGCGGACCATATTAGGCCAAGCCCCTTTTCTCAATCTGGAGATTCCTTTGTACAGCACAAGAGCTGTGCTCGACTAATTGCAACGAGCTACCATAGCAGTCAGTTTCCTACTAGGCACAGTGCATCAGACTCTTTGCAGAGTTCAAAAGACTATCCCTACATTGGCAAAAGTCACTCATTTCTCAGTGGAGACAAACCCTGCTACTCCCGTTTTTGATCAATAAAGCAATAAAACAATTTCCCGATTTCTCAACTGTCACAATGTGGTGGAGCTCACTATTTAAAAAAGGGAAATGTCAGTCAGTAGCTCTAGTGCCTTCTTCCTGCGAGACTAAGTTAAAAACATCAGCAACCTCCCCACCCAAAAAAAACCACAAGCACGAAAACAAGCATTTGCAATGCAATGGGTCTCGTTTGCTCGAGTTACAGCTATTCCTAACTGTACTTTTGTCACATTGAAAATGAAAAGTACGTTGACCTAAGCGAGCAGATTCAAAGCGCCATGGCCACCATGAGCATGAGTGAAAAGGAGACAAAGGGAAAAGTTCTTGCAGTCACTTGTATCGGCAAAAGTGCAATTATCCATGTAATAGGGTCCGTGTCCAATGCAACAACAATACTGCCAAGGAGGGACAAATGCAAAGCATTTACCAGTGATAAAAAGATTTTTGAAAGGCAAGCCCATGAATGATTGAAAGTTATGGGCGTCAGGTTGACATGGTTAAAAAGCTCACAGATACCAAGACGTCAGAAAGCAGCCCTTGTGCACTGCTATGCTCAACCTAAAAAAGCAGAGGCACCAGTCTCTACCAAACTGACCTCTAGATTGGAGTGCACTTCTTGGAAGTCACCACAATACTTAACACACTTGAAATGTGTGACCCAGGCACCATCACGGTCAATCCAGATCTCAGAACATCAGGAGTGTCTTTCTGGCATTACTTCCAGTATTGGAAGTCTGTAGGAAGCTGGCTCTGTATATACTATATCAAAATGAGATGTAGTGTGCAGAGTCCAGGGGTTGCCCAAAGGCTGAAATAGATAATACTAATGCTCTATTTGTGGTAGTGTGGTCGAGCAGATAAGCTTATCAGAGGGTAGTGTTAAGCATTTGTTGCACACAAGCAATAGAAGAAACACTCAATGCCTTAACTATAGACCAATAGGATTTTATATAGAAAAATCACTTTTGTTACTTTACTAGAACCACAAGATTCAGTTCAGAAGTAAATACTGTTGCAGGTAAGTACCTACCATAGACCATGTAACTTTTACTTTACTAAAGTAAACAGCTTTTAGGGAAACAGAATATCTATTTTAAAAGTGGACAGTGCATTTTCTGAACAGTTCCTGGGGAAAGAAAATAAAGTACTTTGAGGTAAGTACACGTCTTACAGTACCAGTCTCTGGGGGTATAGGTAGTCCACCATTGGGGGTTCAATTTTACCACAAACACCCACCACCAGCACGGGGCCGGCCAGGTGCAGAGGTCAAAGTTGATCAATTTTAACATGGGCTCCTATGGAGACCGGGGGTACTCTGAATTCTACCAGCAGGTAAGTACCTGCAGCTCGGAAGGCAGGCCGGGGGGGGGGGGGGGAAGATTAGAGGAGCAATGGAGGGGCCCCAAGTAGGCACCAATCCCACACCCTTAGTGTCACTGGCGGCTGGGTGCAGGGTGCAAACAGCTTCTGGTTTCCAATGTAACTGTGAGGGGACCCCGGGGGTCACTCAGGCTCTGCAGGTGAGATCGTGGGGTGAGAGGCTTGGACACCACTGGTCAGACAGGAAAGAGGGACGCCTGTTGATCATTGTTGCACCGGGTGTCAGTTTCTCCAAAGGCCTGGGAGCTGCGGGTGCAGTGGGTCCTTTAGCGTCAGATATCTACATCTGGGGCTTTCGCAGTCAGGGGGGTCCTCTGGATTCCATCTGCAGGCTTTGTTGTGCAGGGGTCAACCCAGGGTGAGCACTTGCACAAAATCACCTGGGACCCTCTCTGGCTGGGTGGACCACCTGGACACGGGCCGTGGGCATCAGGTGCAGAGTGGTCAGGACTCACTCTTCTGGAGTGAGGTGGGAGTCCTTCATAAGAGGATTCTTCTGTTCTTTGGACAGGGACGCTGTCCATGGGAGTTTTTAATCCTTTGTGATGCAGGCAGTCCTCTGGAGGTTTTTCCAGAGGTTGCTGGACCTGCAAGATGTCGCCTTCCTTGTGCAGGTTCTTTGAAGCAGGAGATAGGCCGGTTGGGCTGGGGCCAAGTCAGTAGTTGTCTCCTTTCCTTCTCTGCTGGGGTTTCAGCTAAGCAGTCCTTGTGAGGTCGTCAGGAATCCAACTAGCTCGGTTCAGGGAGCCCTTAAATACAAGATTTAGGGGCGTTTTCGGGGTCAGAGGGCAGCAGCCAATGGCTACTGTCCCAGAGGGTGGCTACACCTCCTTGCGTCCACTCCCTTTGGGGAGGGGGCACATTCCTATCCCTATTCGTCCCTGAACTTCAAACCAAGATGGAGGATTCTGCAGGGAGGGGGTTACTTCAGCTCTGGACACCTTAGGGGTGGTCCTAGCTGAAGTAGTCACTCTGTTTTTCTTAAGTTTCCTGCTGAACTGGCCGCCCAAAGTGGAGGCTTGTCCGGGGGGTGGGCATCTCCACCAGCTGGAGTGCCCTGGGGCCCAGCACCACAAGGCCTGAGCCTTTGAGGCTCACCGCCAGGTGTTAGTTCCTGTAGGGGGGGTGGAGGAAGTATGAAGCACCTCCACCCAGAGCAGGCTTTGTTTCTGGTCTCAGAACACAAAGGATCTCACCCCAGGGGGTCAGAAACTAGTCTTAGTGGCAGGCTGGCACAAACCAGTCAGTCCTACACTAGAGGATTGCGTAAAATACAGGGGGCATTTCTAAAATGCCCTGTGTGCATTTTTTAATAAATCCAACACTGGCAGTGTGGGTTTATTGTGCTGAGAAGTTTGATACCAAACTTCCCAGTATTCAGTGTAGCCATTACAGAACTGTGGAGTTTGTTTTGGCAAATTCAGACCATATACTTAGACATTGTAAGTGCAGTGTCGTGCTAAGAATAGACTTGGACACTGTATGGGCATATTGCTCATGCAGCTATGCCCTCACCTATAGCAGTGTACATCCTGCCTTAGGGATGCAAGGCTTGCTAGAGGGGTGACTTACATATGCCGCAGGCAGTATTTTGTGGACACGGCCCCCGGAGGGAGGGGGAGGGGGGCAGCGCAATGTCTACTTTGCCTTTTTCTCCTCCCTAGCACGCACAATTTGCACTGGCAGTGTGCATGTGTTCAGTGAGGGGTCCCCTAGGATGGCACAACATGCCACAGCCCTTGGGGACCTTCTCTGGTCACATGGCCCTTGGTACTTATCTGGATACCAGAGGATTGACAATTTTTTAAACAATGGTACATTTTTAGGGAAAGAACACTGGTGCTGGGGCCTGGTTAGCAGTATCCCAGCACACTCAGTCAATGCAGCATCAATTAGGCAAGAAGTGGGGGGTGGGGGGGGGGGGGGGGGGAAGACTGCAACAAGGGCCATTTTCCAACAGAGTTTACCTCTTCAAATCTAATCTTAAATTCTCCCCAGGCTGCACCTGGAGCAGTGGACTTTGGCTGGCAGAGCAGACTTTTACAAGATGCCAAAGGCCTCAAGACTAGAATGCAGACTGCCTCTGTTCTTTGCTCAGACTCCTACTTGGCTGCACAGAGTGCAAATCTGAATGCCAGAGTGTCTGATAACTTGGCCCTTAGTGGAGCTCCTCAATGCCCTGGGGTAGTTCAGGGGGACCAGCCCCATTCTCAGCCACTGGTGTGCCTTGTTCAGTTTACTGAGTGGATCCGGTCAGCATCTTCTGGGCCATCACAGTAGGATGGCCACATCCTAAGGATAATTCCAGTGTATTGTGATACTTGAAGTAAACTTACCAGCATGCAGTGTCTCAAACAGGCAAATTTGTTTCTGCAGAGCTAGCATATGGATGTTCCAAATGCTAGCAATACAGGGCACTGCCTTTCAGTTTTATAAAATCTTCTGTATCAATACCTAAACACCTTCCTTAACCAGTTAGTGTTGCCAAAGCCCAGGAATCACTAAATCATGTGGTCTTTGAACTAGCATTCACATTTGTTTTATAGGACAATCCTGATTGAAAGATTGACAAAGGCCGTCCATCGTCCTCCCAACCCCCCATCCGAGAGGCCAATGTCAATCTGAAGCAGCACTGCCAAACTTGATTTGAGACCTCTGGAGGTATAATCTCCTGTGTAAGGGCTGTTTCCCAAACCAATCTCCACAAGATTTCCAAATGTTAACAGCTGGCAGTCCACTCTGTGGAACTGTTGAGTGACTAAGGCATACCCATTCTAGTCCGGACTTCCTTATTTTAGACCTTGTGATGACATGCTCTCAGCATCTTGGTGCATTTACCTTTCAGCAGGTTGCACTCCGTTGTCTCTCCCATAGTTTTGCTGCACCTAGAGAGCAAATCAAGTTCATTACCTAATTACCTTCGAGTAGAATGCAATCTTATCTGCCACAGAACTCTGAATTCTAAGATCCATAGGATAGCAGAAGAGAAGACAGGCCGGTCTCTTCTAGTCTCCCATTCTAGAAGATGTGTCCCTTTGCTCTGGTAATGTGGATCATTAAACTATGGATGCTTGACACTAGAAAGCTGCAACCAACTTGCCTCCTGGATCTTCTACACCATGTTTTTAACAGGAGTGTTGTGTATGCCTTTCGTTCAACTCAGTGCCATAAGGTCAGATAAAGCAAACAGCTGTCATCCTAGTGACCCAGACTTGGACCCAAATCAGTTTCAGATCAGGCGAATCTGATTTATAGAAACAAGATATGCTACTATGAGACACCAAACAAAAGTACTGCAATCACTACTGTTGCTTAGCTTGAGGGTTATTCTAAAAGAGCTAATATTTCAAAAGACTTCCTCAAAGAAATTAGGCAGCTCCCAAAAACAACTCCACCAGGACTCTACATGACAGATTCTGCCACTAGGCAGCATTAGCCATCCACACTTTCACCTACTTAGTTGCTTCTCTTTGGTCATCTTGTGGATATGATCACATCTTGTTCTGTGGCCACTAGAGTCTACTGAACAGACCTGAGAATCTCAGTGGCATTTGAGGCCATCAAAATACAATATTTTCTGTTGCTTTAGTTTTCAGCATGGTGACATTCTGAAAAATGGAACAGGCCTTGGCCAAACTGATAATGAGCTGTTGACCTTGTGAGAAAGCTTATGTGGAATCTTTCTATGGTGGCAATATCATGTGCTTAAGTAAATTGCTAGCCCCTTAAGATTTCACTGTTTCCAGAATGAAAATATATGTCTCTGCATTGTAGGATTCCTTTAAGTCAAAAGTCTAGCTCCAGATCACACACAGGCTATTTTACATTAGAAACGTTAAGAGATTCTTTCTAGTCTTGATCTCATATCCCCAGTCATTCCCCAAAGCCTAATGCCTTCCCAGTACTATTGGGCAACTAACTGATTTCACTATCCATAACTGTCTGACTGCCCCCCCCACCCACCGATCCACCAAAACACAGACTAAATAGTCAATTATTTGGAGAGAAGAGACTAATCTTAAAGTAAAGCTGCAAAAAACCTCAAGACAGTGGAGAAAACGCATAAAGTGCAAAACTTCAAGATTTGATATGGTGACAAGATTAATCTTGAGAAAGCCAGCTTTCTGCACGACTACAAATATGTTCCAAATGAATGGTTTCATTACAAATCCCTATTATATGGAATTACCCACATGAAAGGACAGCTACATAAAAGCAGCCATTGAAAGCTACTCAAAATTCATAAGAAAGTGCGCTATAGCTAGGGAAAAACAACTACTTTAGAAAACAGTGATTTCCTCTGCAGCTGGGTTGATGAGTGTACAGTCTTAATCCAAGAGTTCTAAAAAAAATGAATCGGTGTCTACAGAATGAGCCCACATAAGAGACTGCAGTTTGCAACTCAAAACAATACCTTCCTCGAAGAAGGTAGGCCTATATGTAATCTGAACGACTGGAAACCTGCACCCTTAAGGGAGATTCCTTAGATTAGAGTCTAATCAGGAGGTCAGCCAACTAGTCCTTGGAGTTAATCTGGTGGTCCTGGGTTCAAGATGCAGGTCCAGTCCTGTTCACTCAGGCAGCAGAATAGCAGTCCTTCTTGCAGCAGAGCCTGCACCCTTAAGGGAGATCCCACAGCAACATTTAGAGTTAAAATATTTGCAAAGACATCTCGTGTTAATTCAAGCCTTTTCTGAGATGAAAGTTTTTATCTAGGATGATCAAAAGACAATTTCCATTTAACTGAGATTGTAGTCACCATCAAGAATTGTACACAAGAAGCAGCAACCAGAATTCCTGTCAGTGTGAAGTCGCAATCAACCCCAGATTAACCTGTGCTCAACCTTCTGGTAGCTTGACACAAAGTAGTCAGGCATAAGTTTGAGTGCAACATACATACTTCACATATTGCCTCCAACAGTATTAAAGTGAAAACCCAACACAAGACAAATCCCACACCAATTTAGAAACCAAGCAGAATTTAATAAATTGACACCAGCACCACAATCCAATCAGTAGAACCAGAGATCTGCAATTTTAAAGATTGAAGTAGAACTTGTGTTTAAAAGCACAAACTTATCTGGTCAGGCCAGGTCAAAGTCACAATTACGGGGCAATCACAATGGAGCACGTGCCAGATAAAAGGACCAGGTTAAGCATACTGAACAAAGTACTTTAAATCCTGGTTGAGGGCCCGTCTGTGTTGCAGGCAACAATGAGGTCCTGTGTCGAGGATGAGTTGCCCAGGACCAGTTCTGTGGAACTGCAGGGCTCTGATGTGTTGTCCCACATCAACGATGCTACACAGCAGCAGCTCAGAGGAGCTACAGTGTTCTTCTGCGTTGGAACTACTGCTTTGTGATGCATCGCAGAGCTGCAAAACCTCTTGCTGCATCTGTTCTGCCCAAAAGACCATAGCTGGGCTGGAAGGGCACCTCTAGGCCCAATCCCAAGGGTCCTGGGCTAGGGTGCAATCAGAGGGTTGGGGGAAGGGGAATTGGGAATCGCAGAAGCAAGAGCCCATGCAGGGTTCGCGGTGTGGAGCTTTTTTCTATCCCTAAGAATCTAATCAGGAGGTCAGCCAACTAGTCCTTGGAGTTAATCTGGTGGTCCTGGGTTCCAGATGCAGGTCCAGTCCTGTTCACTCAGGCAGCAAAATAGCAGTCCTTCTTGCAGCAGAGCAGCACATCAGTTATGAACCTTCCACAGATCATGATATGTACTGAATAGGTCAGTCTGAGAATCCAGTACTTATACCTGGTGCCCACCCCACTCTGTAGGGGGGGGGGGGGGTTAGTACTCTAGAAGCTTTTCCCACTTCAGAGGTGTCTGAAATTACTTGCCTCTCTGCCCTGGTCCCAGCTTCTCTAGGGGCACAAGACAAATGTGAAACTGACTGTGCTCAGGCAGAGTCAATCTGATGTGCAAGTGTGGTAGGTGATAGGTGGGTGAAGCTATCAAGTCAGATGGCCCGTCCTGCCAACACCTATTCTCCTTTGTCTCACTGACTAGGAGAAACAAGAACCAACTGGCAGCTACACCCAGTCATGTAACCCAGGATACAAGAAGCAGGCACCAAATGGTTGTTGCAAGAAAGAGGTCAATGTTTTAAAAGTGTCATTTTCAAAATAGTGACTTAAAACTCAACTTTACTGTTCAAATTACAGTTCTTTAGAGACAACTCAAAATTCCTACCTGTTGCCAATTAAACGTTATTCCTTATTAAAAGTAATAAGGTAACCCAATGTAATTCTGTGGGACAGGCAGGTTTGCAGTAGTTTAATATGTTTTCATCACTACCAGGACATGTATTTATAAAGTTTGACATGTATGCTTAACATTTACCCTACACCCTGCCCTATGGGCTGTATAGGGCATACCCTAGGGGTGACGTGTATTAAAGGTTTAGGCTTGGCAGAAGGTTAATTTTGCCAGGTCAAAATGGCAGTTTAAAACTGCACACTGGCTGCAATAGCAGGTCTGAGATTTAAAGGTCTACTTTAGTGTAGAATGAATGCTGCAGGCCAACTAGTAGCATTTAATTTGCAGGCCATTTTGCACATGTAGTGACACTTTATTAAGGACTTACAAGTAAATGAATGTGCCAATTGAGTACGCCAACCTCACCATGTTTAAAGGAGCGAGCACAAGCAGTGGTAAAGAGTCCTAAGAGCTAACAGACTGGTTGAGAAAACAGGGATAACCAAAAAGGTTTTGGGGTACCCTGCAGAGAGGACCATCTTCCATACCCTGGTTCAGTACTACTTAGAGAAAAAAAATCTCCAAGACTCAGTACAGCACAAGAGCCTTCACCATTTGTAACAGTACACCAAGAGAAGCTATTTGAACAACCAGCATGTCTGGCCTTGCTATTTGGCTACATGTCAGAGGATTACAGCACCAATCAATTTTCAGGTGTTGTAAAAATCCCAAAGCCAGACTCCAATATGAGCATTTTAGGTTAACACGCCTACTTTTGCCCTATATTCCAATTGTGAAAGTGTTAATTCATATTAAAAAAATAAGGTGACAAGTTTGCATCAAGTTCCCGGACATCTACATTTCAAATTCTAATGGTGAAGGTATAAAAATAAACATTGTCAGAGCTGACCTATTTTCACCATGCTGGTTCATACGGGTTATGTCGTGGACTAAATGTAAAGTCCTAGTGTAAGGTATAAGTTAGTGGTCAACCCTATAAAAACCACATGAATTTCTGCTGAGGCAAAGAGGCCTTCACCCCAGGTTATTGCAAGAAGTCCTGTCAGACTGCCATACTGAAGTAGATGAGAGGAGCTGAGCCCAGCTGATGAGTTTTCCTTCCGAGGTAACTCCCACCTGAAGTCTGATAACCCCAGCTTCTCTGAACAGGTAGGTGTGCTGAATCCCAGGAAACTATAGGGGCAAGTTACCCTCTCCATGCTTTCACATTTTAGCACATAGAAGTATCCTTTAGGCTGACAAACATTTCAGCCATGTAAAAAGTTCACATTATTCTTGTTTGTGACCAGCCTTAGTGCTGCTGTAATTATATTTTGTGGTGATCTAATTTACAAAGCAAAAATAGGACTTAAATATATAGTACCTTTTTAGTGTAATACATGTGTGCAATTCTAAAGAAATTGACTTAAATCACTGCTGAATCCCTCTTTTCTTTTACAGGACTTAGTAACCCAGAAATTATGGCCACCTCATCTACAGGTATGTAGAGTGAGTTTGCAAGGGAGTACAATAACCTAGACTCATGTTCAATCGCCAGTGCACTAAACCAGGTTCAGATACTCGTGGGAGGGAGATCCACGTCTTCTACAACTAGGTCAGAGCCCTGGTTTATGAAACATGGCTCCAGAAGTCAGCATTCACATTTAATTTTACTTTAAAGTATTCTTTGAATGTGCACACTCAAAGAACCATCATTACAAGTAAAGAGACATCTGTAGTAATTCTAGTTACCTCCTATAGGGCGGAACGAAGCACCCATTGCAGGTTTTTCAAGCTGGACTCTTAAAAGGTTATTCTCCATCTGTTTTTTGTTTTACATTTTTGAATCTCATGTTTTATTGAATTTATTCAGTTAAATAGGTGGCTCCTCCAATAGTGATGGGAGCAAATTACTAAGCAGCAGCTACACATCAAGAATCTAGCTGTCCCCAAAGCGGGGCTGGGGAGGCAGTTATGTTTGTAATAGCTGCACATGCAGCATATTGCTTTGAAACATTTTACTCATGGGTATAGTTTGAAGCTATATATGTTGCCTCAGGGCAGCTTCAGACTTAAAGCAGCAGCACTGTCTGCACACAGTAGGAAACATCTGTAAATCCCTTTAACTTACCAAAAGCTCCAAAATTGCTGATTTACCATACACATAGGAATATAAGAGTGGGTTCTCCCCCACCCCCCCCAAAGAAAAGGGGCACTATGGCTAGTACTAGCTGGATATATACCCTTTCCATGTCTTGAGTCCCTCCCACTCAGGGATGTTGTAGAAATCTTAAATTGCATAGGAAACTCATTCAATATGTAGTATGAACCGTGAACTCTGGACCAGCTCTAGCAAGAGCTATAGTACAAGGTTAGGTTTCCATACAAGCAAACCGTACACAAACTCATGGGAAAGACACCCACAAATCGTGCTAAATTGCCTTCTTGATTGCTTGCAAGTCCAACCAGTTGCCCTCACAGAACACCCCTAGACCACACAAAACCAACAAAGTCTTCCTTGGAATGGTGCCACACAGAAGAGTGCAACACCTGGAAAAGTATATTTGCATACATTTACAGTAACTCATGGCACACCCTTGCTAGCAGTATTCTCTAAAGCATTAAAGTACAAATTATGGGCTTCACTGGCTGTGGACTTTGATATTAAGTTAATAGAAATTTCTCTACAATTTGCTATCATCCTATGCAACATTAACCGAAGCTCCAGCTCTGGCCACATGCCAGAGGCTTGCAGTAGTTCTAGTTTAAGGCTGTGAATGGGAATTATAGAATAATTTAATTTATTCATAATGGGCAAACAAGCATTTAAATCCAAGTGAAATTGAGGGTTCCATTAAGAAAAATTGTAATAGAGGGCAAGAACTGGAAGGGGGTGAGGTGGAGAGAATATACAACCCAGATCTCCAATAATTCAGAGTCCACCCATGGTGATAATTTGAGGGACCATGACAAAAAAAACAGAACATTTAGTATTCTGGTAGCTGCTCTCCCTGTTCTCTTGCACCTCATTTACCATCCATCCTGAAAAGGTGTGGGGGGGTGAGGTAAAATTAGTTCAATTACTAAAGAAAAGAAGCAGACAAAGGTGAAACCGGGTGAGAAACTGAGGTTAGCATGAAGTAAGACTTACCAAGTAACATGCCATACCAGCTATGGATATTTCTGTGGAACGACTTGGGCAACAGTGCTTCTAAACCGTGCAGCTTAACCAACGACCAAGCATCAGACTTGGTCTCGGGTGGAGAGGCCCACTGAAGGTTTAATAAATTAGTTTGTCTAACTTGTTTAAATTTCTCTGGTGTCCTCGGGTAGTAGAAGAAAAGTCTACTCATTAACTCTTCAGGGGGCACCCCTAATGAAGACTGGGGGGCCAGCCATCTTCAACTACATCATACTCTTCAGAGTAATGTAATTTTGTACAGTGAATCCCCTCAATTTTTAAATCTAAGGTAAACCCTATTGGGAAGATTTAAATGTTTACCGGGAGTTGCAATTTGTACTATCTCATCTTTTTTGGGGGAAACCGAAATTACATTTAAAGCTACTCACCCACACATACAAAGCTCTAAACATCAGACATGCATACTTCAGTTATGGTCTTCACTTCCACAAGCCTTCCAGGCCACTACACATCTCTCCCTGGCACAAGTTGTCCGCATCCACAAAAGCTGCACTGGTGCAGTCAGTCCTACATCACAGCAAAAGTCCTAGAAAAGCCTCCCTTTAAGCACATAAGGACGTCCCCATCTCTTATAGACGTTCAGAGGACACTAAAGATCTGACTGTTTGACTAGGAGTTGCATAAGACCTACATTCCTACTTTGGCTAATCACTGGCCAGGGTAAGCTCTCTACAAACAGACATAAGAGATCACTCATGCCGCCTGTGATGCTGCTATTTTGGAAATGTCTTCAGCCAATAACTAGATAATGGTCTCCTAATATAACCAAGGGTAAACTGACTCCAGTATCAACTACAAAGACTGTCATGAAAAAGAAAAGTAATCAGACTATTTTTGCTTTCTTTCAAGCTGCATTATGTTTTCTAATACATCAGCATATTCAATATGCCTAGTCTATGTATTTTTAGGTTATTCTGGTAAAATAGAATCCCTAGAATGAGGTCAGAATATGCATTTAAATCAATTAAGCCACTCCGAAGTACATATATGCATACCAAAATTATAATGCATGTATTCCACACAAAAGTTTGTATTTTCAGAACTCACTGATATTTGGAGAAAAGCTTTTTTTTTTTCCAGTTGGAAAGACTACTCACTTCTACCTCTGAGCCACTTGGGTTGCAGCTATGGCGTATGTATTATCTAGGTAATTTAAATGCAAATTGTGGCAGGCTTTTTTTTCCCCCCACACTATTGCTGGAAACCCTGCCTAATGTACGGTTCTGATAACAATCTTGGATGGAGTGGTGTTAAACTCGTCTGCCTTGGTGTGGTCTTCCATGCCATTTTGCTTTTGCCCTATTTTGCGGATTTCTTTTTTTAATACTATGAGCACTTTACCACTGGTTACCAGTGCTAGAGTACCAAAGTGCTCACTCCCTAAAACATTGTAAAATTGACTTCCACCTAAAATCGCATACTTAATTTACTTGTAGGTCCCTAGCAAAGTGGTATACTATATACCCAGATGCTATAAATTATGTGGCACTAGTAGACCCGCAGCACTTATTGTGCCACCCACTTAAATAGCCCCTTAAACTATGCTCTAGCTCTGCCATTGCCGTCTGAATGCAGCTTTTAATTACCGATTCGACTTGGCAAAATAACCCACTTACCAAGGCCTAAACTCCCCTTTTATTACATATGTCACCCCAGGATAGCCCAAAGGGCATAGTGCTGTGTATTTAAAAAGGTTAGACATGTACTTTAAGTTCTACATGTCCGGTTAGTGAAAACACTAACTCATTGAACACTACTGTGAGGCCTACCTTCCCCATAGGATAACATTAAATGTAATAAGACAACCCAATAAGTGCATTTTTGATTGGAACATGTAAAGTTTGCATCTTGTGTCCAAGAAATTGTAATTTAAAATCCTTTTTAATGGTGGTGAAGTTGGATTTTAAGTTACAATTTTGAAAAATTGCACTTTTAGGACGTTGCCAGTTTCCTGCCCCATTTGGTGCCTGAAGCCTGTTCAGCGATCACATGAATGGGTATAGTTGGAAGTTTAACTTTGTCTATTTCTCCTAGAAAGCCACACAATAGTGGAATTTGGTGTGCCTGGATGGGCCAACAATGGCAGAATGGGGAGTCTGGAGTTGGGCACAGCCCCATTTACAGATGATTAGGCTGCGCCCTGCCTTCACACAAGACTGGTCACTGCATTGTTCATGCAGACAGCCTGAAGCCAGGGGAGACAGGAAACTTCAAGCACTTACAAGGGAATGCTCTACAAACCTACTTCAAAGGCAGCACCAGGTATAAAATTAGGACCTTGAGATCCCACTCTTGAATTCACTTTCTGGACCCACAGAGGGACTGAGGACTGCCTGCTACAATGGTCTGTGCATACTTCAAAAGACTGCTGTGCTGCATCTGTAAGGTCTGTTCTGCTGCCTGAAGCCTGCTTGAACCTTGTTCCACTTCTTGAACTCAGGACTACTAGAGTTGCTCCAAGGGCTAGTTGGCGGACCTGATCAGAGCCTCAGGAGGCTTTGCCAAGTAAGTGATTCTTGCGAGCACATCATGATCCAAAACACTTCCATATATAAATCTATAACTGAATACATCTGGGGTTTTACAGAGTTAAAAGGCAGTCCAAATTTTCTTTATTCATTTAACAGTGCATAAAACCACAAACCTCAACCTTGTGGTGTTAGAGCACAAGACAGACATGTAGTGACAGAAAATGCAGTCGGATAGCCAGCATCCATAAGGAAGTGAAACTCAAACTGCCCCTTTAAGGAGGCAGTAGCTTATGTCTAGGCATACCTTACTGGTAGTTGCACCAAAGTCTTCTGGATGAAATTATTGGATCACTACTGTACCCATAACATGCTTGTTTTAACTTACAAGTGTTGATTAGCCCGGGGAGTTTGGTACAGGTTTGACTTCTGCATCGTAGGACCTTTATAGGTGGTCAAACAGAAGCATGTCCCAACAGTCTGCCTTGCATAGAACAGTGAAATGGAAGAACTGAAAATGGATCACTTGCTAAATAAGTTCTAATGTAGAGATGTGTGCAGCACACAAACTAAAAGTGAAAAATCCCACACCAATTTATAAAACCTTAAATTTTAATGGACACCAAAACAACAAATCTGAGTCATGAATTTTTGAAGTTTAAAAGGAAAAACTAGCACCTAAAAGATCAAAGCGTCAATCACAGCCATCTGGTCGTGTGAGACTGGGTCAAAGTTGAAAAATATGGCTGAACGTGACAAAGCAAGTATGATACAAGTGGAGTGGGCCTGAAGTCAGTTTACATTCAGACTTCAAAGAAATTTTCACAATGTGTCTGAGAAGGTAGAGGTTCAGTGGAGCAGGGCATCAGGCTGTATCTGAGAATGAAGTGTTGGAAAGCCAGTGGACAAAAATGAGGTGAAAATTTCCACGTTCCAAATTTGTCTCTTTTGGAAGTCAAAAACCTCCAGCAGGACAAAGCTCAAGATTGTAGCAGACCGCTCCATGAGGCCGGATACCCGTTCTGTGAAGGATCGCTGGGACAGGATTTGCTGTTGCAGCGAAAAATCAAGTGTGGGCTCACACAAAGTCAAGCCGACCAGTGATGCTCCTTGGGCAGGCAGAAAAGCAGGTTGGTCCCAGTCTTCAGATTTCAAAGTCCCAAGTTTTGGATTTTGTTATCTGGGCACCTTTAGCACCACTTCCAAGGGCCCGGGACTAAGGTGGCACTTTTTGGAAGGCTCATGCTTGATACGGGTTCAAAATGACTGGAGTCTTTTCTGTCCCAGAGACTGATCAGGAGGCCAGCTATCTCTTGCAGTCACTCTGGTGGTCCTGGCCTCAATATGCAGGCCTAGTCCTTTTCACTCAGCAGCAGAGTCACAGGGCAACAAAGTAGCAGTACTGGCAACAGCGCACACAGCAGTCTTTGGTCTTCCACAGGGCCAGGGGTGTACTGAAGAGTTGGGTCTGAGGGTCCAATATTTATACTTGGTGCCAGCCTTGCAGGAGCAGGTTCTTACCTCCAGAGATGTTTTGATTTTCCTTCCTCCCTTGTCAGGGGGGACACAAGACTGGTGTGAACCTGCTGAGGGTACCAAACCAAAGCCTTCTTGATATGAAAGTGTGGTAGGTGACCACTCCTCCCCTCACATCAGATGGCCCATCCTGCCAACATCTAGTCCCCTTTTGTCTCACTGTCTGGGAGTAATACAGAAGAATCAACTGTCAAGTATACCTAGTCATGTGACCGAAAATATAGGCTGCAGGAAGCAAATGATTGGGACAAATAAGTTACAATTTTAAAAGTGGCATTTTCAGAACCGCCTTAAATTCAGACTAACATTAAAGATTTTAAATTACAATTCTTTAGACATGGAACTCTACTTTCCTACTTGCTCCCATTTAAAGTTATCACGTAATAAATGTAATAAGGTAACAAAATATGTGAGTGGTAGGCCTTGCAGTAGTGAAAACAAATAAGTCTCACTACCAGGACATAAAATTTTAAAAACCCTGCACCCTGCCCTGGTGTAACATGTATTAAAATGATGATTTAGGCCTGCAAAATGTTTATTTTGGCAGGTCGAAACGGCAAGTTTACAATAAAAGCAATGGCAGACCGGAGACTTGTTTGATGGGCTATTTAACTGTGTGTCACAAAGTTGCAGACCCACTAGTAAAATTACATTTACAGGCCCTGGTAGTACCCCTTTACTAGAGATTTAAGTAAATTAAGTGTGCCAAATGGGTGTACGCCAATGTTATGTTTAAAGGAGAGCACACAACCACTTTAGGACAGGTTAGTAAAGTGTGTAGTGGGAAAGGAAAACAAAAACCGGTTCAGAAAACAGGAGGATTAATGCACAACGTTTGGGAAATTATCCTGCCAGGAGGGCCAAGTCCAACACTTGCGTAACCAGTTATTTTAAAACGTAGGATTTCCACTTATTCTCTTATTTACTTCCTGGACATTTCACACTAGAAAGCGCTTTGTCAGTCGAAAAAGCTCTTAACAGTGAGAAAGTTGATCAACATTCATAAATGTTGATAAAAGAAATACTAATATTTCTATCTTCAAAGAGACTGCTTATTCATTCGACCTGCATAATGTTACATGCCACAACACTTTTCTCCCCTCGCGGAAGAAAAAGTTGTGGGGAGACAACAAGTAGCAGCAGTGGTGGTCTATGGTCCTCTGTGGACTACGTGGAGAAAGCAGTACAGAAGTAGCGATGGGAAGTGTGAAATACTTGTAATGACTAGAAGCTCATTCAGTGCTTACCTTGAGCCAATGGCGTCCAGTGGCATTAATTCTTTGGGGACCTACACTACTTTTTCCCTAACTGATCCGTGGCAAAAGACAACAAAAGGGGAAAGGAGGATCAGATGCACAGAAAAAATTATGGCAAGAGGAGAAAGACACGAGACCTTGTAAGATCGAGATAAAGATGCAGGGGGGCCTCTGGTGATGAAAGCAATGAGGTGGAATCATTCGTGTTCTGCCTCCCGTCATTTGACAGCAGCTGCCCTGGGCTTCTGCCCAAAACGTTGGGCCCTGCACTTATTTTTACAGATTACTGGAGTTCATGAGTGAAAGGGGGCAGCAAGAGAAGAGCGGTTGTGTGCGGTCATCGGTTCCTAGATAAGCGGGCAAAATCAAATCGCTTTCTAGCGTCGCCATTGGGAAGCTGCAACGCAACCACTCGGGGAGCTTAGAGAAATAATGCTCCAAAACAGCGTACAGGTTGATTTTCTTACTAATAAAAAGAAAGAAACCGAGGCAGGCAGCCAGTTGTGAGGAATGGGCTGAATCGGTTAGCGAGACTGGGGAAAAAACAAAAACCCACGAATAAAGGCGCGTGTTAAACCACTAGATGGCAGAAGAATGCAGGGCATTTTAATCAAAGGTTTCACGGGTGGGGCGTGTTTTCGCTCGAAAAACTCAAAATACTTCTGACCATTCGGTAGATTAAAACAGACTATTGTGGATTTGTTGCGTACATTCCTTTCTAAAGGCTTCTTTAAATCCTAGCGTGGGCACTTATACAAAACATGATTCTCAGTGCTTCAAATGACCAATCAAGTCATCCATCCACATCACATCTTTTTCTGTAGCCTGTTTCAAAGCATGTAAGGTAAGCAGCTAATGTTCCAGACGATCTCAGTGCAAAAGGGATGTTTATATAACATTTCCGATAGCTAAAATTAACCCCCACCTAGGCACAATGTCTTCATATGGAATTGCAACAACGGGGCGGGAAAGGGGTGTAGTGTTGGGGGGCCCCCCTAGGCCCTCATGCTACGGAAATCAAAGAGGCAGACAGTAGCTGGGTGATATGAACTGGCCTCTGGCACGTGTGCCTGGCCCCTTTTATTGGCAGAGTCACCTGACTGTTGACGCCTGTGTTGGGTGGGTGTGGGGTGTACATGTAAGACCAGCCCTCAGCAGAGTGGCTGGCAGAAACACTAGAACGAGTTCAGCTGGACTCTACATCCCTCCCAAACTTTGAGGAACCAAAGTCCAAACTATAAAAGAAAACAAAGCACCACAGTCTCGGCCTCAAAAAGGCAGACTGCAGAATTGCAATGGACATTGTGCAGCTGGGAGCACCCGGACATCTCGGCATGAGTCCATGATTTAACCAGGTACAGCTGGGCACGAATACTGAATGAAATCCGGATACTTCAGTCGCTTGTCCACGACCTCAGTTCACTGGATATTGACGATCTGGCACCGCCTGGGCTCACGTTGTCAAAGTCTATTTACAGTTTCTGATGCGGGTGCATCTTGAGCAGTGGGGAGTCCACTGTACACAGTTCTGGATGGCATTCTGGCTCTGGAGATGGTCTACCTCCTAAGGCTGCAGATGACATGACTGCCTGGTGCACCTGGGAGTCCAGCGGCAGTCTTCCCTCTCATGCCAGACCTCCATCAAGCAGGAGACTGAGGCCTTTTCGTGGGCTTCCGCTGGAATGTGTGGACTGTGCCGGCCTATAGCAGGCCCAGCAAAGATGTCTCAGAGGACTACCATACAGGACCACATCAAAGTCTTGCACGGAGCCACAAGGGTGGTTGATGCAGGGTCAGCTTGCTCGAGCCATCTGAATTCAGGTGCTCTGGCCATAGTGCAAAGTCTTCAGGTGACAATCTCAATATAAGACCTCCGTGCTTCCGGATGCCTGATGTGGAGCGGTCTCAGATGCATTCTCTCATTAAGATTCTGCTCTCAGAGGAATTTGTTGAGGCCCTTGCTCCTAGATTGCTATGGGACAGCGTGGGCTGTGCAGGCCAACGTAGGCCACACCAATGGAGTCTCTGAACTCCCAACAGGGCCCGTCCAAGTTTGGTGCAACCCCAAGAGTGGATGGTCCAAATGATCTGCTCTCACCGGCAGGTGTCTGGTTCATGGGGCTCATGGCAGGTGTTCAGATGGTATGTTTCTATGTTGACAGACATGCCGTGTCAGCATCGGTTCTGGTTACTGACTGGCTCCACTCAGGTGGTGCTGTGCTCCTTTGGTGTTTGGGCGATGCACCTCATCATAATCTGTTTTCCATCCTTCTACAGATCAAACCGGTGGCGGTGTCTTCGTCAGCAGAAGGACCACTTGGACGTTGTGGCCACTGACTGGTCTCGTGTGACCTGTGTAGTTGGCGACAGGGATGAGCAAAGCAAAACACAAACGCTGTGGGATAGCGTAACTGGATGGACGGAATGCGGAACCAATCAAACATTCACCCCCCAGTCACAGATCTGGGTTTAATCCATCCATTATTTTGCTCACCATGCCACCCCAGTTTGAACCCAGCCATATGCAAATCAGTCTTGACCCTGTTCCTCATGGGAACAGTCCAGCCCGAACTGCCAGGCCAGGTTCTCCCTGGACCGGAAACCAGCATTCTGGGACCGGTTTCGGGGTTTCACCCCTCATCAGCCAGGCTAGCTTGAACCCAGTGGCACAGTGAGCCCGGGACCCACGTCTGGGCATACCCGGCGCACTTAGGGCGGCAAAGGCAAAGCAAAACAAACGCTGTGGGATAGCGTAACTGGATGGACGGAATGCGGAACCAATCAAACATTCACCCCCAGTCACAGATCTGGGTTTAATCCATCCATTATTTTGCTCACCATGCCACACCCAGTTTGAACCCAGCCATATGCAAATCAGTCTTGACCCTGTTCCTCATGGGATGCCACTGTAGCCAAGCAGCCGGTGATAAGTGACAGGACTGTTGCACTGAGAAGTGTGGGGGACCACCCGCATCGTTATCTTCAGTGACATCTGCTCACCCCGGTGACTGTCATGTGCTGATGGATATCTTTCCATCTGCTCTCACAAGTCCTCAGTTGTATCACTACTTCCTTCCGCTTGCACACCTGTGATGGAGTCGATCTGTGGTGTGACCGGTCTGTCACTCCTCTTCTCATTTGTTGTAGCGTCGTGCCACTTCTTTTCCTCCTTGGTGTGGTGTTGTGCCACAGGTCTCGTGTTGCGTCACATGGACCTATCACTGCACCTCCGCTGGTGCATCTTCCTCTTTATTCTCTATGTGGTGTCGTGCCACAGGTCGCATGGTGCGTCACATGGACCTATCACTGCACCTCCTCTGGTGCATCTTGCTCGGTCGCAGCGTCTCGCAGGCTGAGTCCTGCGGGTAGAACATGATCTGCTCATCTGGCAGACCTCTCCTGGTCTGGTCCGTTTCTGGATCTTCTTGGTGGACCTTTCCTTGGCAGAAGGGTCACTGCTCTCTTCCTCCAGCTCTTCACTTGAGGGAGTCACTCTTGCGCCTCTAGGCTGCGCTGTTGTGGCGCTCACTCCTGCCTCCATCTGCTTTGGTAGGGTCGGTCAGTTCAGATGACCTGCTAACTGATGGGCCAACAGTGGCCATCTTCTGTCATGTGGCCAGCTGACATGGCCTCTTGTCCCGTGCGTTACGTCACACTCTTGGGTACTCTCTCTGCGGGCTTTGCCCTTGTCACGTTCTCTGGCGCAGCTCTCTGCGCACGTGACAGTCTTTCATCTCTGGGCGTCCTTTGGTAACACCTGGCATGTCCCTTTCTTGTCCTGCGGTGATGTCATCGCTGCTGGGGCATGTGGCGTTCTTTTGGCGGTTGATATCTGCCAGGGGCGGCGCAGGCCAGGGGCTTTCTCTTCATGCCTCACGTGGCACTTAAGTCCATTGCTCACCGTTGAAGCTTGGCTGGGACAGCTGCAGTTCTCTCCTTCCCTTTTCAGTGTTGTCCGCGTCGTTTCCATCTTCTGTGCCATTTCCGTCTTCTGCGCCGTTTGTCCGCGGACGTGCTGGTGGACCGGTACAGTCACTCTGGGGTGTAGCTGTAGACTTTAACACAGCTGGTTTCCCTGGTAAAGAAGAAACAAGGGTGCAGTACCAAGTTTGGCCACTGGATGCCACTAGTGCACTTCTTTCCAGCTGGAAAGACTGTTCCTCTGGTGCCTCCTTTGTTGGAGACACACCGGAGAGGAACCAGGCTGGAGGGGGCTGCAGGTAAGTGTCCTTTTCTCACTTTTCCACCTTTTTTTTTTCCTTGTAGAATGTTGTCCATTTTCCTGCACAGCCTTATTTGAAGAGGCAGGAAGACGGCATGAAGTTCGGTGAGGGTGGGGGGCTCCGGGCATTTTTTCCAGGTGCTTGTAAGCACCTCATCCCTTCATTACACACATTTTTCCTGTAGTTTGTTGGGGTGGCCCTTGGTAATTCACTACTTTGGTGCATGTTTGCACCGTGGTAATTCAATTTGTTTCGGTGTGTCTGCACCTCTCGCAGTTTCTTGTGGCCGCGGCAGTCTTGATTTGCTGCGGCCCATGTCAGGGCATTTCTGAGGTATGGGCGGCCCTGGGCATAACTTCAGTGCGCAACAGCACCATTCCGTGAAAATAGGGAACAACCACCCCAGGGCATTTTTCATTAGTCTTGGTGCACTATCGCACCATTATCTTAAAGCGCGGCCGCATTGCCTACTTGAGGGCGGGGCGGGGCAGCTGGTCCTGGCCATTGTTCGGTGTTTTCATTTTTATACTTCACGGTGCGCAACAGCACCATTACATCTTACGTCGAGGCAGCTTTACTTGAGGCTGCTGGGCATTTTCTCATTTTTCCTGGTGCAGGAAAGCACCATTACAACTCTCGATGAGACCGGCTGCGGTGACGCTCTGGTCGCTAGCACCTACCCCTTCTCAGAACAGTGGGGCTGCGACTGCCTCCTTTCACCAACTGCTCTTCCTGCGCCGGTTGTGCTGGCAGGAGACCTAGGGGTACCTTAAGCAGAGGCATTCTTCCACCCCATGGGCACCAAAGTTTGTGTCTGCAGCCACGTGGGGATGCAGATCCCACTAGTTGCCAATGTAGTGTTGGGGGCCCTAGGCCCTCATGCTATGGAAATCAGATGCAGACAGTAGCTGGGTGGTATGAACTGGCCTCGGGCAAGTGTACCTGGCTCCTTTTATTGGCAGGGTCACCTGACTGGTGACACCTGTGTTGGGTGGGTGTGGGGTGTACATGTAAGACCAGCCCTCAGCAGAGTGGCTGGCAGAAACACTAGAACGGGTCCAGCTGGACTCTACAGGGGGCAGCCCATCTTTTTACTTAAGGCTTCAGTGGCATAAGGCAAGAGGCTAGCACAGTAATATCCTAGGATTAGGAACCCTTAGGTGAAAATTGCGGACAACTGGAATTTAAATACCAGTTGAGTACACGTTTATATGCTATATAAAAAAAAAAAAATAAAAAAAAAAAAAAAAAAAAAAAAAAAAAAAAAGCAAATCATTTTGCCTCTTGCATGGTTACCCATCTTATTTCTAGTTTGTGTTTTCATGTTACGCCAAACTCCTGAAGGCTCAAGAGATGGTATGGCAAGTAAATTATAATCTTAAGTCAAATGCCCCAGGTATTCGCAACACCACCGTAAAACAGGAAGGATTACAGAGATGCGCACATCCGTCTTGCAATATTCAGACAGATTTCCACTTAGGATTGAAAAAAATCCTAAAGACAAAAGTGCACATCAGTAGACAGAATAAGGTCCACGAAATAAAACAAACTGCTTATTCTATGGCGCCTATTAAGATGACTTCATGCTTTGCTCATCTTTAGACAGAGAAAGTGGTACGGCGTCCCCTAGTACAGTTCCTCTAGCAACAGTACACGTCTGTGGACTCCCACCATGCTAGAAATTAGTTGTATATCTTTAAATTTGCTCATAATTCGTGACACAATCAAGGTATTTAAGCACTCATCTGCATTATTTGCTTTGGGTGTCAAACCGCAAACAGCAAATCACCTACAGGGTGGTGTGAGCCCAGTGTAACATTTTATTGATTCAGAACTGAAGAGTTCAAGTGCTACTAGTCAAAATCAGCCCAGGGCAGATGTTTGCGCCTCCTCATGGTGTTGGATCTAAATTTTAAATATCCCTACCACCATATAATCTCTTGGATGCTTTTTGTATCCTTTGATTTACATTCAGAACAGTCGCAAAACTGCTCATTTGAGGACAACTTTGAGGCATTAAGACCTCCTTTACATGAAAAAACGTTTACTTCTATGTAATGGATAAAACTCATGTTGGTTGCTTCCATTTTTATGCCTGTATTTGAATAGAATGTTTCAAACCAAATCAATTAACTACCAACTGTAGCTGTAAGTAGTGTAACCGGATACCAAATGCAACATTCATTGTAATTCTTACATTTGTTGGCCACAAAGTCAAGTTAAGCACCCATTATATAGTATCTCAAATATCCCAATATTTATAGGACATTAGTAGGTACACAATTCTAGATTGTTGCTTGTACAGACCGAACCACCATTGAGGAAGACCCAATAAATCAAAGATAGTAATTTCAGTTGATGGCTAGGAGAAATCACTGCTCAATGTAAGATAGTCTCCAAAAGAGAGCTTGGCATAACAACTCACCCTCTATTCTTCCTGGGGAACACCTAGAATGGCTATATCTCCCTCTCCATTACCATTCAGGTCAGGCTGTCCTCCATCTGATCTCAGTAGCCTCAACGTGTTTGCATTCTCCAAGAAATCTCCTCAGACTGACTCAAAGGTTATCTACATCCACACAGGGAAAACAGAATGCCTTTTTGGATCAGGCTTTACAATCAACTGTTGCTATTGATACTAATCTACCACCTAAGCCTTAGAGACCCATCATGTATTTTAGAGCGCACTACTCACCCATAGGGACTCAAGGAGCGGAGGGGTGTGTCCTCAGATCATTTGAAGAGCCAGGTCTTGAGGTCCTTCCTGAACTGAGGCAGTGATGGTAATGATCTGAGGTGAGGTAAGGTGTTTCAACCTTTTGCTGCCAGGTATGAGAAAGATCTTCCTCCAGCCAAGGACTTCATGTGAGGTACGTTGGCTAGCAACTGCTGGGATGAGCAGAGTGGTCTGGGAGAGGAGTACCAGGTGATGCAGTGGTTGAAGTAGCTGGGTCCAATGTGGTGGAGGCCACTGTAGGTGTGTACACGGAGTTTGAAGTTTAATCTCTCCGGTGGTGAGCCAGTGGAGGTTTTTCATGCGTTCCGTGATGTGTTCTCAGCTGGGGATTTCTAGGACGAGTCTGGCTACAGTGTTCTGAATTTGTTGCAGCTTGTTCAGGTACTTCTTGGAGTTCTGGCATAGATGGCATTGCTGTAGTCCAGTCTGCACATGATTAGGGTGCATGTCACTTGTAGATACCAGTGAGATGTCATGGGCAGCACATGATAATCATGGACAATTTGCAAAAGCATTGGGAACAAGACTTTTCAGAAACTAAGTTCTCAGGTTGACAGTCAGGTAATCAGTGCAGCTGTCTATTCAGACTGAGCTAGCTTGCACTGCTAATTGCCATGGGATTTCGATTAGATCTGCCTGGCTCCCCTAACCACCCCCTCTACACCATCCTTTAACCTGTTCTGTGCCGCGGACGTAATGGTTACGTCCTGCGGCACAGTGCTGCTGTGCCCAGGACGTAACCATTACGTCCTGGGCACACAGCCCAGAGGGAGCGCTAGCGCTCCCTCTGTGGGGTACCCCCTCACCCCCCCTAGTCAGGGATGGAAGGGGAAGCCCTTCCCCCTTCCACCCCTGACCCCCCCCCCCCCCAACCCCCCCTGTGACATCAGCGCGCAAGCTGACAATCACAGAGCCTCCCCCATCGCGCTGGTGCTAACGGAAGAGAAATGCTTTGCATTTCTCTTCCGATCACGTGGGGGAGGCCGAGAGAGGCTTCAAAGGGAAGGAAATGTATTTCCTTCCCTTTGAAGTCTCTCTGCGTTTTGGCAGCCGGATTGAAAGCAATCCGGCCGTCAAAACGCCCACTAGACACCAGGGATGTCTTATTTTTGTAAATGATGTAAGAGAGCGACCCCTTGGGCAAGGGTCGCTCCCAGGGGGGGCATTTTTTTTTTTTTTTAAGGCCTTTTCTGCCCCCCGGGGGCAGGAACCTCTAGGCACCAGGGATAAAAAAAAAAATCTTTGGTTTGTTTATTTTTTGGTTTTAGGTGTGGGGAGCGAGCCATTAGGCAAGGGTCGCTCCCATAGGGGGCAAATTATATTTAGGCCATTTCTGCCCCCAAGGCCTATTTTTATGAGGCCAATCCACTAGACACCGGGGATTTTTTTTTTGTTCGTGAATTTCACGTAAGGGGAGCGACCCCTTAGGCAAGGGTCGTTCCCCTGGGGGGCAAATTTATTTTAGGCCATTTCTGCCTCCCGGGGGGCAGATCAGCCTATTTTAATTAAGCCGATCTTTTTTTGTTGTTGTACAGATGGGGAGCGACCCCTTAGGCAAGGGTCGCTCCCCTGGAGGGGCAAATTGTATTTAGGCCATTTCTGCCCGCTTTGGGGGCAGATCGGCCGATTTTAGGTCAATCTGCCCCCAAGGGGGGTAGAAACCACTAGGGATCTTTTTTGCGCCGTCACACAAGGGGAGCGACCCCGTAGGCAAGGGTCGCTCCCCGGGGGGGAGGTGGGGGCTTGGCAAATTAATTTTAGGCCATTTCTGCTCCCCCTAGGGGCAGATCGGCCTATTGTTATTAGGCAATATGCCCCAGGGGGGCAGAAACCTCTAGGCGCCAGGGTTAAAAAAAAAATTAAAAACAAAAAATTAAGAGATGGGGAGCGACCCCTTAGGCAAGGGTCACTCCCCTGGAGGGGCAACTTGTATTTAGACCTTTTCTGCCCCCCTTGGAGGCAAAACGGCCGATTTTAGGACAATCTGCCCCCAAGGGGGGCAGAAACCACTAGGCACTGGGGATCTTTTTTTTGCACCGTCACGCAAGGGGAGCGACCCCGTAGGCAAGGGTCACTCCCCGGGGGTGGGTGTGGGGGGGCAAATTTATTTTAGGCCATTTCTGCCCCCCCCCTAGGGCCGGCTGAGCTAGAGGCCAAAATCCACAGGTAGGCACTTTACAAAAAATACCTGTTTTCTGTGAAAAATGTGATGTGTCCACGTTGTGTTTTGGGCCATTTCCTTTCGTGGGCGCTAGGCCCACACAAGTGAGGTACCATTTTCATCTGGAGACTTGGGGGAACGCTGGGTGGAAGGACATTGGTGGCTCCTCTCAGATTCCAGAACTTTGTCACCGAAATGAGGAAAGTGTTTTTTTTGGCCAAATTGAGGTTTGCAAAGGATTCTGGGTAACAGAACCTGGTCAGAGCCCCACAAGTCACCCCATCTTGGATTCCCCTAGGTCTAGTTTTCAAAAATGCATAGGTTTGGTAGGTTTCCCTAGGTGCCGGCTGAGCTAGAGGCCAAAATCTACAGGTAGGCACTTTGCAAAAAACACCTGTTTTCTGTCAAAAAATGGGATGTGTCCACGTTGTGTTTTGGGGCATTTCCTGTCACGGGCGCTCGGCCTACCCACACAAGTGAGGTATCATTTTTATCGGGAGACTTGGGGGAACATAGAATAGCAAAACAAATGTTATTGCCCCTTGTCCTTCTCTACATTTTTTCCTTCCAAATATAAGAGTGTGTAAAAAAGAAGTCTATTTGAGAAATGCCCTATAATTCACATGCTAGTATGGGCACCCCGGAATTCAGAGATGTGCAAATAACCACTGCTCCTCAACACCTTATCTTGTGCCCATTTTGGAAATACAAAGGTTTTCTTGATAGCAATTTTTTACTCTTTATATTTCAGCAAATGAATTGCTGTATACCCGGTATAGAATGAAAACCCTAGGCAGGGTGTAGGTCATTTATTGGCTCTGGGTACCTAGAGTTCTTGATGAACCTACAAGTCCTATATATCCCCGCAACCAGAAGAGTCCAGTAGACGTAACGATATATTGCTTTATAAAGATCTGGCATTGCAGGAAAAAGTTAGAGTAAAACGTAGAGAAAAATTGCAGATTTCTTCACCTCAATTTCAATTTTTTTTTTCCCCAGTTATTTTCGGTAGGAAACCCTGGTAGGATCTACACAAATTACCCCTTGCTGAATTCAGAATTTTGTCTACTTTTCAGGAATGTTTCGGTTTCTGGGATCCAGCATTGGTTTCATGCCCATTTCTGTCACTGACTGGAAGGAGGCTGAAAGCACAAAAAAAAAAAATCGTAAAAATGGGGTATGTCCCAGTAAAATGGCAAAATTGTGTTGAAAAATTGGGTTTTCTGATTCAAGTCTGCCTGTTCCTGAAAGCTGTTGATTTTAGCACTGCAAACCTTTTGTTGATGCCATTTTCAGGGAGAAAACCACAAGCCTTCTTCTGCAGCCCCTTTTTCAATTTTTTTTTTAAAAACTCGACATTTTCACTGTATTTTGGCTAATTTCTTGGCCTCCTTCTGGGGAACCCACAAAGTCTGGGTACCTCTAGAATCCCTAGCATGTTGGAAAAAAAGGACGCAAATTTGGCGTGGGTAGCTTATGGGAACAAAAAGTTATGAGGGCCTAAGCGCGAACTGCCCCAAATAGTCAAAAAAAGGCCCAGCACAGGAGGGGGGAAAAGGCCCGGCAGCGAAGGGGTTAAGCTAGAAGCCAGAGTTAAGGTCATGAACCTTTTTTTCAGGGTCATCCATTTAATCATGGGAATTCATTTTTACTGTTTTATCTGTGCAAAGGTGAGACCCTAAAAGTAGTGGGATTGAAAGAAAAAACTCCTCCAGCAACAGTACAAGTCTGTGGAATGCAGACACTACCAATAGAGGGTTCAGTCCCCTCACTGGCAGTTAAAGCAGGGCTAGGGATATCCATACCAAAGAAGACTATCCAAATCCAAGACTGCGTCAAAACCAACAACTGTAGAAGTCATTCTTCAGGGGGGAGAAAATGGCAACCTTAAACCGCCCATCAGGATCGCACTTCCATGACAAGCAGTTTTTTTTTTGCATCTGGACTAGTGGATTGCAATCACAGAAGACAAATGGCTAAATATTTATTTCATGGAATTTATCATTCTCCCACCAGTTCCTTCAAAAGCTTCAACTTTCAAACCTAATGAAAGAAACATTTGTCCTACTTAAAAAAATAAATAAAAAAAAAGCAATAGAGGTAGTATCACACCAACAATAAGGCTAGGTGATATACTCCAGGTATTTCCCAGTGCAAAAGAAGGTACCAATGCAATAGTTCAGAAAGATCTGCAATTCACAAATTCAAAAGACTATCTGAATTCTCACTGTCCGTCAAATAATTCCACATCCAAGACTAAATCATTGGATGAGAGACACCTTTGAGGTGTGCATTTTATCCTGATATTTCCAGAAACCAGAAGTACTTCAGATTTTGTAGTGGTTGATTATCAGCAATACACAAACTCCACTACTTGTTCTGATGTCATCTTCACAACTTGATAACTATGGTAGGGGTAGAAGCCCACTCAAGGACAAAAAGCCATCTTCAGCTCAGTCTACCTTATGGTTGGCTGTTGGTTCCCAACTGTCAGCTAAAACTTAGACAAAACCCCATTGTATCATCCAGCTTGTTGTGCAAATAAGGTGCAACTCAATTTCCACAAATCTACCCTCTCCAGTACAATGGTGGTCTTACCTTGGGGGCAATTATATACACTGTAAAAGGTAAAACAGTTTTATTCAGGGGAGTGAGTCATCTTTATAGGCCGAGTGCAATCCAACAGCCAGGCAAGATCATTGCTTCTGGTTCTTAGGCATCTTGTATTTACATTGTTCCAAATGCAACCCCTACAGCAGTTGCTGGAGGTGGTGTCAAGTGATTGGGAGGACAGCTATATACTGACTGCATCATAACAGTCTCTAGCATGGTGGGGCAACAGTTAAAATCTTCAGCAAGGAACTCATTCTCAGAGAATGGATTGTCTTCATATATTAGTCAGTGATGCATGACAGGATAGGGTGCTCACTTGAAACAATTGGATCAAAGAGTGGACAGATGAGACCAAATCACTTCAAGCAAACAGTATTTCATCTGACCCTCAAAACATTCTTCCATTCCCTGCAGAAAAAGAACTGGGATTCAGACAGCCACCACCATACATTATATTAATGAAGGAGGCAACAAGTCAGTTGTCACTAACCAAGAAAGCTGTCAGTTTGGCACTGGTATTCTGGCAAAGGATCAACCCCCAACTGCTATCTACAGTCTTAATCACTATCACAAGGAGGCCCACAAGTGGGTCATGTACAACAGTTACAAGACATCTTCAAGCAGTAGGCAGCATCTTTAGAAGTCTTTGCAACAGCACTGAAAAATGCTCAAACTCTGCATCTAGACAACTAGAATAGGAATAAAGCGTCAAAGCCTTTTTGATGACTTGGCAATACGATTTTCTATTTACCTTTACTCAGTTTGTGATCTAAAAACAATGGACACAATCCTACTGCCTGTTAAGAGGACATGGTCTCAACTTACATTTAGTTCAATTCAAGCTATAATTCATAAGGGAAATCAAAATCAGGTTTGCTTTTGGTAAGACTAAATACTTTTAAAAAAGTATTTAAAGTGTTCAGGCCAATCAGAAGACAGCCTTGGGTGGGAATTAAATCTAGTTCGGTCAATCAAGGAATTTGTAAAGCGCACTACTCACCCATGAGGGTTTCAAGGCGCTGAGGGGGGTTCGCTGCTACTGCTTGACAGCCAAGTCTTGAGAAGTCTCCTGAAGGTAAGGCGGTCCTTGGTCTGGTGCAGGTGGGTGGGAAGAGTGTTCCACGTCTTGGCTGCAAGGTGAGAGAATGATCTGCAGCCGGTTGTAGTTCTGAGGATGCATGGGATGGTTGCGAGGGTGAGGTAGGCGGAGCGGAGCTGTCGGGTCAGGTCGTAGGAGAGCTGTCTGTGGAGTTATTCTGGTCCAGTGTTGTGCAGTGCTTTGTGATTGTGGGTGAGGATTTTAAAGGTGATTCTTGGCAGGGAGCCAGTGCAGGTGTCTCAGGTGGCCTGTGATGTGGCAGGGGCGGTGGTGGGGGAAGGGGGATGTCAAAACTGAGCCTGCATTTTACCCACTCAACACATTGCATTATCTTTCCTGGAAAGCAGCCTTCTTTAAAGTACTCACTTCTGTTCAGAGTGAGTGCGATACAGTCTGTCATCCATTGAGCCTTACACAATATTCTACTCATTAATATGAAAATCAGAAATTGATATTCTGTTAAATACCCATCTTCTCCTAATCATCTGCAGAGGGCCAGTCACTAATTAAACTTAAGTGTATTTAGATTCTACTGTGACAAGGTTAAAAGTGAGAAGATCAAACAACCCTGAAGCATGGCCATCTTAGACCAGGATTAACAGCCTCAGTCTATTGCTAGACAGCTATTAGCTTTCATTACTTAGGCTTGTCTGGAAGGGGTTTGGGCCTGTCAGTAGCACTAAAGCAAACTGAACTAGAGCTAGAGCTAAAGCAGCAAAAACATGGTTTAGGAATTGGGGAATCAGATTTGTAAAGCAACAACTTGGAAATAAGCCCATATTTACTAAATATTGCATAGACTCATGGTTTGATGAGGCTGGGTCAAGACAAAACACCTTTGCAGACGATATTTCCATGTTCACCTGAAAACAGCTTTTCATTACAATAGTCAGACCTTTCCTGCTGACCAACAACAGCTTTCAACAACTTGAATTAGCTTGCTACTCTATTCAAGCGTTTATGACCATCAATGAAGCTCCTATAATGCAGAAGAAAAGTTGCCCTGTAGTCCTGGTTATACTTTGTAGGAATCTTCATTCACGTCAAGCTGGCTAGGTATGGCTGTGCATTTAAAAAAAAACTAGAAATCAAATCCGTCAGCTGAGGAAGCCACCAGTACAATGCATTTTCGGGGTAGGAGAAGCTGCTGGACTCTCTTCTATTTCAATGTAAGCCTAACCACCTGAACTTTCCTTCTTTGAAGCACCTTTCTTGCACATAATATGTTGCAGTGAAGGCTTGAAAGTACACATTATGGTTCTAAGTATTAAAATTAAAAATTTAGCCCCCGATATGCTACTATGGGATGTGGCTTATAAGGACTTCTGGACACCAACACCATACCCTCCATCCCAATACAATGAAAGCCAGAAGTAGATTGCTTGGCAGTTTTTTTTTTTTTTTTAAACAAACCAGGTTTGATGCAGTCAAATTGCATCCATTAGAATGCTGCTTCCCACAACTATCCTCACTCAACACAAGTATTAGTGAATTGTGAGTATGGCATGCTGCCTTCCATAGCAGAAAAAACAAGCAAGTTTATAGTATGCACATAAGGTTCTACTGTACTGCGACATTAATACAGGATACATTTGGCTAGAGAAATTTTAATTACGATATTCTGGGCTTCCAGGCAACTAAGTACTATTAGGAAAGTGTTTTTAAAGTCCTAAGTAGCTGTCAATTTTACGTGCAGCGTTTGTTCGGGAACAGGTGGGTGAATTTAATTAGATTTTTTCCTATTTAATGAAATTTAAAGAAATGGAATTAATCCTTCTTGAATTTGATTAGAATTTGTTGGATGAGCTGAAGTGCAATATTAGACAAATTGTGAGTATCACAGTGGAAGCCACATTGGCTTTGAGAACCACAAAGCAGCCATTTTCACTCATGAACTGTACTACTATCAACCGCCATTTTGGTTAGCTTGCTAGTTCAGATGTGCAGGCAAGACACTGCCTATTTGAGACATAATACTGCATGGCCACACCAAACACTAGCCTGTCTGTTAACTGACAGCACACAGTGCCAGCCATGCTGCTGGCTTTAGCCCTACTCTCTCGCTTGAGAGCTACTCTAACATTTATATGTCCCCACCCGGGCAGAATTATTGAGCCACATGGACTATCTCTAGTATCCTATGCGGCTGATACTCAGTTGGGCTACTCCTCTGCTAAGAATAGCCAAGAACAGGCTACTTTATTTTCCGGTCTCTCAGATATTGCCAGATGGATGAGAGATAGCAAGCTTAAGCTAAACGATGGGAAAACAGTTATGATTGTCAGGAATTCTTCCCTACTCTGGTCTTCATCTTTGGCAGTGGACCTGTTAAGGCTCTACCTCCGCCCAAAGAATCCATAAAAAGGTTTGGGTTTTTGGTTATATCCTCACCTTCCAATGAAATGGCACTAAAATTGGCAGCTACCTGTTTCGGTTTTCTACGAACCCTTAGGAAAATCTTTAAACTACTTCCATTCTCAGCCAAAAGACCTTACTCAGGCTCCGATACTTTCACGACTGGACTATGGGAATGTACAGTTCCTGAGCTCTCCTTTGCATGTCCTAAAAAGACTTCAGGTGGTGCAGAACGCTGCTGCTCACTTACTCAGACACCCCGTGTCATTCTCCTGCCACTCCAACAGTAAGCCAATGGAGGGAAGCAAAGGCTGAACAACGCATTATCTTTAAAGCTATGTGTTTCATTCACCCAGCCCTCCGAAACAAGGGTCCAGTCTTCCCCAGACGAATGATCACCCCCTATACCCCCCGGTGATAACTCCAATCTTCAGCTTTTCTAATCAACTCCTTTCGTGCTAAGAGATTCAGATGGGGTAGATCCTCCACCTGCAGAGCAGCTAAGATCTGGAACTCCTCCCTCCCCTTGGAACGTCGTCATGATTTGTCAGAAGCTTCTTTTCGTAGAAAATTGAACTGTATTGTTCCCTGTATCTAGTGACCTTCAGCGCTGGGAGGCCTTCGGGTAGCCATGCGCTCTACAAATTCTGTAAACTATGCGTGGAAAAAAAAATACAAAAAAGTGGTAGGCAGGCATGACTGCAGGTATTCCATGGAGTTTCTACTGGCTTGGAATGAAAGGGAGTGTAGCATCTTGTCAAACATTGAGGGAAGCGATTTTTACTAAAAGTTGTATAATTTGTGAACTGTTGCAAAAGAGGGAGGAATGGCAAGTTACTCAGGACGAACGCCTGTATCAGGTGGAGGAGAAAATGGAGTTATGCAAATCTCTTTATATAAAGAATACACAACAGACTACACTGTGCCGTAACACACTTTCTAATGAGTCGATCAAAATATATGTAGTTTTGAGGAACAAATTAGATAACTTTTAATAAAAGAATCTTAGACTATGCAGGACTGACTTTGAGCTGGCATGCCCAACAGGTTACAAAGACATACACCTTCCATGTGCTGTTGGCTGTGGTGTGATATTAGCAATCATATTTAGGAAGGATCTGGAACCAAGGAAGATAAACAGTCCTCAACTGAAGCTGAATTTTTGGGCTTATTAGTTTGCTGGGTTCTGCAACCTAATGGCCCGGACCTCGTTACAGGCCCCAGATTCTCTGGGACACGAGAGAAGAATCCTTGGAATTTCTCAAAGGTCTGCATCTCTTCTGTGATAAACTATTGGTCTTAGGTGACTAATCTATAGACAGACTTAGCCAAGAATACACAGGCAAGAGACTGTTCATTCACTGGAGTCAAACATTTAATGCAACATTACCTAGCCAACACTCAGCAGTCCACACTTTGGAACTGATTTGTGGGTCACAAGACATGAAAGGGGAGATAATACCTCAATACCGGACAGACCATTTTCTGATCCTCTGGAACCAGTGGGGGTACATGACAGGACAGAATGGTGCAGGGATACAACCCGAAACTATGAAGTGCCCAAGGGGGAAGAAAGTCTAAAGGTGGTTGGTAGCAAGCTAAAACCATATCTTCCTCAGTTAACATGCCAGGTGATACAATGGTGGCATCCTATAATAACTGGACAACCAGGATAATAGGCAAGATGGTGCCAGTGAAGCCAACCCGCCTTCAAAATCAGCCAACCGCACCCTGGGTAGTGAGGAGCTAAGAGGGCATGTAAGGAACTAGAACATTGTTGGCGATCCAACTATGCATCTCATGCCAAGTCTGAACTTAAAAGAATTCAGATATGGGAAGCTCAACTACAAATGCCTGCCACTCCCCTGATAAGATTCCCTGCTACTAATACCTCAAAGAAAATTACTAACATCACGAGCTCCAACAAATTAACCTAGTGTCACTCCTTCAATAACTCATACATAATTAATTTAGCAATATTTTTGAGAACAAAACTGCAGACATTATGCAAAGCAACTCAACCTTATAAAGAGGGACAGCAGAACAGCCTCACCTGACTGGGATCAGCAGGTCAGGATTGGACAAGGAAATGAGGATTCACTGACTGGAGTTAAGGGAGATGGAGTAAGTAGAGTATGCGAATTTAAACAGGTCTGATATTTAGTATAAGAATTTTATTCATTCTATCAAATCAGGTTCATCTTATTTGATGCTAAAGTTCAACTCCAGTTGGCAGACTATCAGAAGTCCTACAGCCCATTTGTAATAAATGTAACTCCAGGAGTCGCCCCCCTGGTTTTGAAAAAAGCATGTGGAAGACCGCTTTTAAAGAAACAGCTGCTCCAAATATTCCTAGCAACTACCAATCCCACTCCTTCCAGTACTAGTGAAGTTATTAATTCTGTTCTAGTAAATTACTTTTAGAGCAACAAGCTACTGTACCCAGCTCAGTCGGGTCTCTGTCCCAAGCATGGGACAGAAACAGCAAAGGTATCTATTGTAGATGATCCAAGAATGGCAATCGACAAGGGCAACTCTGTTGCTCAGTTATCAGACTTATTGGCTGCCTTTAACAGTTTCCCATAGGATGCTAGCAGAAGGAATATTGGAAACAAGAGTGGAGGACACTGCATGGTATGTGTTGTATTCGAAGTAGGCAGTTTTTCTTCCACCATACCATTCAGAGCCCAATGTTGTAGCACAGGGAATACCACAAAGATCACCATTAAGGTTCAACTTTATTTAATATATACTTGAGGCACTTGGCAAAGCTGTTGTGCCACAAAAGGTCTGTCTTTATAAATTACACTGAAAATACTCCACTTATCCCCTTCGCTGCCAGGCCTTTTCCCCCTCCTGTGCAAGGCCTTTTTTTGGCTATTTGGGGCAGTTCGCACTTAGGCCCTCATAACTTTTCGTTCACATAAGCTACCCATGCCAAATTTACATCCTTTTTTTCCCCCCAACATCCTAGGGATTCTAGAGGTACCCAGACTTTGTGGGTTCCCCAGAAGGAGGCCAAGAAATTAGCCAAAATACAGTGAAAATTTCGTTTTTTTCAAAAAAAATTGAAAAAAGGGGCTGCAGAAGGCTTGTGGTTTTTCCCCCTGAAAATGGCATCAACAAAGGGTTTGCGGAGCTAAAATCACCAGCTTCCCAGCTTTCAGGAACAGGCAGACATGATTCAGAAAACCCAATTTTGGCATTTTACTGGGACATACCCCATTTTTACGATTTTTTGTGCTTTCATCCTCCTTCGTCAGTGACAGAAATGGGCATGAAACCAATGCTGGATCCCAGAAACCGAAACATTTCTGCAAAGTAGACAAAATTCTGAATTCAGCAAGGGGTAATTTGTGTAGATCCTACAAGGGTTTCCTACAGAAAAACTGGAAAAAATATATATATTGAAATTGAGGTGAACAAATTAGCAATTTCTCTACGTTTTACTCTAACTTTTTCCTGCAATGTCAGATTTTTGAAAGCAATATACCGTTACGTCTTCTGGACTCTTCTGGTTGCGGGGATATATAGGGCTTGTAGGTTCATCAAGAACTCTAGGTACCCAGAGCCAATAAATGACCTGCACCCTGCAGTGGGTTTTCATTCTATACCGGGTATACAGCAATTCATTTGCTGAAATATAAAAAGTGAAAAATAGCTATCAAGAAAACCTTTGTATTTCCAAAATGGGCACAAGATAAGATGTTGAGGAGCAGTGGTTATTTGCACATCTCTGAATTCTGGGGTGCCCATACTGGCATGTGAATTTCAGGGCATTTCTCAAATAGACTTTTTTTACACTCTAATATTGGGAAGGAAAAAAATTTAGAGAGACAAGGGGCAATAACACTGGTTTGCTATTCTATGTTCCCCCAAGTCTCCCGATAAAAATGATACCTCACTTGTGTGGGTAGGCCTAGCGCCCGCGACAGGAAATGCCCCAAAACACAACGTGGACACATCCCATTTTTTGACAGAAAACAGGTGTTTTTTGCAAAGTGCCTACCTGTAGATTTTGGCCTCTAGCTCAGCCGGCACCTAGGGAAACCTACCAAACCAGCACATTTTTGAAAACTAGAGACCTAGGGGAATCCAAGATGGGGTGACTTGTGGGGCTCTGACCAGGTTCTGCTACCCAGAATCCTTTGCAAACCTAAACATTTGGCCAAAAGAACACCTTTTCCTCACATTTCGGTGACAAAGTTCTGGAATCTGAGAGGAGCCACAAATTTCCTTCCACCTAGCGTTCCCCCAAGTCTCCCGATAAAAATGGTACCTCACTTGTGTGGGTAGGCCTAGCGCCCACGAAAGGAAATGGCCCAAAACGCAACATGGACACATCCCATTTTTTCCACAGAAGAGGTGTTTTTTGCAAAGTGCCTACCTATTGGATTTTGGCCTCTAGCTCAGCCGGCCCTAGGGGGGGCAAAAATGGCCTAAAATAAGCTGCCTTGGGGGGGGTGGGGGAACCCCACAGAGGGAGCGCTAGCGCTCCCTCTGGGCTGTGTGCCCAGGACGTGATGCTTACGTCCTGGGCACAGCAGCACTGTGCCGCAGGACGTAACCATTATGTCCGCGGCACAGAAGGGGTTATAATATCTTTGGATCCAACAGTTTCCACCAATATATGAGGGAGGTTATTAGCTGGCTAACATTGAGTTCTCAAATTCAATGAAGATACTGTGTTGCTCAGCAAATAAGGCTCCACTGCCATTGCTAGGTGAATTCTGGCCTCCACAAACCAATTTTCCACAGTCCGCATCCTCAGTTTTAGAACCTCTTTATATAAAGAGAAGGATCCATCTTTAACCTCACGTTAATAGGTTATCTTCAACTTGCTTCCCTCTCCTAAAAATACTAAGGAAACTGCCCTTTCTTCCTACATAAGATTATTGTTCAGAATATACTTCGCCACCTAGATTACTGTAACATTTTTATTGGGTGCATCTGACATGCTCATCAAACGACTGACGTCCAAAGTACAGGAGCTTTGCAGGCATTGCATCGTTCAAGAACGTCCTCGATTTCTGCCATTTAATAAGCTGTGCTGAATACCAGTCTGATTTTTTAATTACTTTGTATGGTTTATAAGGTGGCATATTTGATGGGTCCAGTATACTTCAGAAATAAGCTTAGGAATTACCATCCAGGCCACCAATTATGATCATCCAAAGCAGATGTCATGCTTACGAAAAGATCTTTCCGTGTTCAGAGTCAGGGTGTTCTCAGTGCAGGCATGCTCGTGGAACAATTTACGAAGTGTACCGCGAAAATCATCTGATCTTTGTCAGTTTAAGAAATCTCTTAAAATTGGGCGTTCTACTAGATGGTGCTGAGATAGTAAACAACTGACCAGGTTAGGATGTTTAGTGCCAGGATGTGTTTTAGGCAATCATCTGCTTTAAAAATATAAGTTACTACATCAGATTAACAAATTAGCTAGGTATACACCCTATATGTGAAGGAGGTACTTCGCATATAGAAAAAGCATTGGCTAAGTCAATAGGTCTCGCCTATGCAAGAGCTATTGGATTTACCAATATGTTTTAGCCACATTGTGGCATGACTGTTCAGCATGACTAAAAGATAGTGGAGTATTAGGTCAGAGTGGAGTGCCAAAGTATAGTGCTGTAGAGTGGATTAGAGTGGAATGGCAAATAGTGGAGCTGAGTGCTGTAGAGTGAAATATAATGGAGTAGAGTACTATATTGAAGAATGGAGTAGAGTGCTGTGGAGTGGAATGGTGAAGAGTAGGGTAGAATTAGAGTGTGGAATGGCAAAGCGGGGAGTAATGTCGCAGAGTGGGGTTGGGGAAAGTGGCATGCACTGGAGTGGCAGAGTGTAAGGTAGAGTGGTGTAGAGTGCATTGGTGTAATGTTAGAGTATTGTAGCATGAATTGCAGTGGCATTGAATTCAGCAGCGTGGAGCAGAGCAAAGTGGGGTACAGTGTGATGCAGGGTAGAGTGCAGCTGCGTAGAGAAACATCGTATGTGGCATAAAGTGTGGAGTACAGTGGCAGAGGGCAATGTAGATTGGCATACAGTGGATTGCTATAGAGTACGACCCATAGAGTTGTGTTCGGGTGAAGTGCATTGGCACAGAGTGTATTGGCATAGACTGCAGTGGCGAGTGCAGTGTTGCAAAGTGGAGCTGTGCAGAGTAGATTGGTGGGACGTAGACTGGAGGTGTAGTGTGCAGTGCCGAAGTGTGCATTGGCACAGAGTGGTATAGGGTAAAGGCATAGCATGAAGTGGCACATAATGCAGTGGAGTGTGTTAAGTGGAGAGGTGTAGAATGGAGTAGTCATGGTGTAGTAGTATACTGCCTTTTCATACAACACATTTTCAATTGAAATGACCATTCCTTTTGCACAAACATTTAATTTTAGTAACAAAACTATATAGTGTGCAGACGAAACTGTGGAAATGGCATACTGTAATGTTTTTGATTTTAAAAAAAAATTGTTTCCAACACTTCAGAAAACAAAAAAGTGCTTGATTTGTGTTCCTAATTCTGACACTCTGAAATACTTCCACAGCTCATTTAAATGTTGTATGCTACAGCAAGATGGTCACAAATCCTCTCACTTTGATGTCAGAAAGTAACCAAGCGCCTTTGGGAAGACAGTGACTGACATTTGACCTCAGTCTTGAATGCACGGCAAATGTGACTGGACAAAAACAAGATTTACAGGCCCGTTTGGAGAAAGGGAGCACTCAAAAGCATACTGTAAGTACGGTTTGAGAGTTGAAAATAAAGCCAGCAAATGGAAAGCAAGAAAGTTACAAACCACAAAGCCATTGGCAAGCACTGGGCAGAATGCATTCCTAGGTCAGCTTTCTGAATGTCAGATGTCTTTAGCAAGAAAGCATCCTTTACAACGAAGGCTTGATCACGCATGCTTCTTTACAACACAAGCCTTTACAATACAGAATTTCACAGCGAATATGCCTCTATCATGGATGCCTTAACGATTTTCCTTGTAAAGGAATGAATGATAAAGGCATATGCGTTTTAAATGATGGTAAGAAAAAGTCTGTCCAGGTCATCTGCTAGTGTGACATTCCAATGGTGTGCTCACACTTAAGCTTGCAGACAAAAATGTTAGTTTTAAGGAATTGGGATCAGTTTAAGGGGTGTGTTTTATTTTTATTTAGTTTAGCTACTTTTAGAATTTGTCTAGTTTAGGGTTTTTGGGCTAGTTTATGCTTAAATTTGGTGTGGGTTAGGATTCCTGTGTTTTAGGGCTCTGGGCATGTGTTTTTGTCCATATAGGCACTGGCTCGGGTGTGATTTGGTGTTTTGTGCATACATTGGCTCGTTTCTGAAAAAGTGGAGTGTTTTTGGAGTGAAAGCCATGTGTTCAAGCAATGGCATCAGGATGTGTCTGCAGGAAGGTGTTGGGTAGAAGTGGAACTTGCACCAGCGCTTTCTCATGTACTCGCTTTCCGTTAAGAAAACTTCATACCAGCACTTCAGTGTTGTTTCCTTGGAATTAGTTGCGTGGAATCGTGCCCTATACGCAACATAGCTTTTCACAAATTTGTAACAGTTTTTCATTTGCCATTTCCTGGTTGTTGGTGATTGGATCATGTGTGATGCAGGACACCCATTGGTTACTGCTGGGCAAATCAGTACGTGCAGTTTATGGCTGGCAGAAAGGCCATCAGCTTTCACAGTAATGATGCATAGTCATACTCAAGTGTGGAGATATCACAGTGCTAGGTCTGGGTGAGTGCTATTTTGACACTACTAGCTTCCTTTAAAAATTGTAATTGTTTGTTCTAAAAGCATGCATGCTAAAGATGCATGCGTTGTAATGGCATGCATTATTCCTCCATACAAACCTTTAGCAAACTAGGCAGCTAGGCTGTCTGATACAGATGTAAAAAGGATCATTCTTTTAAATAGATTACGGCTAAAATAGTCAATTTTTCTAGGGTACTTTCTAAATTAACCAGAAGGTATAACAAGGCAATGAATTTAAAGCGAGGCAAAACTTAGGTGTGTAGGGTGGACTGATTAAACCCGTCTCTGCTTTCTCCTGATGAAGACCCTGGGGCGCAACACCAACTGTGCCTGTGGAATGATTAGAAAGAGGTAATTGCCAGTCTTATTTGCTGTACCTTTAAAGTAGTCTGCCCAGATGCCTCTCCAACACTCTGGTTACTTGTTATGTGCTTTTTCCGTAGATGCATTTGCAGTTATTCACACTTAATTGACTGTCCTATGTAACATTGTGTGATATGTTATGTCTTTAAATACATTACAGATGTAGAAAGCTCAACTCCTTGATCTATATTGCATAGAACCTAGGTGTTGCTTCAGCTAGTTCCAAAATTAAGAACATTTTTTAAAAAATCATTTCTCTAGAGCCAATGTTTTTCTGCTTGGAAAATGTGTGTAAAACTTCATAAAGCTACAATGCCACAAGAGGCAAGAACATGTAAATTACTGTCCATTTTAAAGTTACAGTATTTCTGGATTCACCAGTTGTAGCATTTCTTAAATTTAGAGCTCCCTGCCTCGAGGGCACCCACATATTGCAGTCCTGCAAACGTATCCTACGTTGCCCGACTAATTTGTATAAAAAAGGTAATGTGCAAGATACGACTACCCTAAATGTGGAGACAGTCAAAAGCTTTGTAATGTCATCCAGCACATGACGAATATTAGCATAATTTGCAGCATTCACACTGCAGTCTACAAATTCAGACAAGTCCATTTCTTCTACGAAAGAAACTGAACTAAAATCAACTGAGAAGAAATGTATAGTCCAATACCAGCATTTTATTTCACCTAGGCATATGTACATGACCAACGCAACAAAACTCGTCTGGATATTGATTCTCCAGAACCTCCCTCGGCCCCCCCAATACAACCTTGAACCCAAAAACAAAATATACGACTCCTGGATACTTGAGAACATCAGCTGCAAGCAGGTAACCAAATAATAGTAAAAAGCAAAGAGTTTAAGAAGCTTAATGAACACTGACCTACCAAACTCCATCGCTTACAGGTACTTTACGTGAGAAAACAGAACTAGGGGAAATGTGTAAATTGGACTACTGCAGCAAAAAGCGTAATCCAAGGCGGCTGCAGAGAGCAAATATGCAGTAAAGAAATGTCAGCCAGTAGATTTAACTGTAGTGGCTCACACAATTTACATATGTAGAACGTTAGACCCCTGAATCTGCAGATACCACGTTCTGTCCCAAATCTTCCGTCCGTTGGCACCCAACTGCCACTACAGACACGCTGGCTGCACAATTCTATGTCAACAGCTTATTTACTCTCAAAGTCTGCAATTCAATGAGCAAAGCCAGGAAATGCCTTTAGAGCAAGCTTCCATGGTAGGGCTTGTGTGGTGGGTTACTGCTTTAACAGTAGATCTGCAGGAGTAAAAGGGTCTGGGTGTAAGCCTGTTAAACACAAGGTCAGACTGACCCTGCAAAAGCAGAATCCAAATGAAGACCTGTGCTGTGGGCTCGCTGGCAGCAGGGAGTGAACTCACCTTACACATTCAATACTCTGGTTCAATCTGACTAACCCCGTGCCCCCAACTCACAGAACCCCCAAGTGAAACAAAACCAAGCTTTTCTGTGGCACATCGAAGTGACCTATCCACTTGGAGGTAGCTCACTACGATTTGGAACGTGCAACACCTATGACATTACCTTGCTATTGCGTGGTCAACAAATCATGTCTGCAGCCCTTTTCTGTAGTATTTATCCCTAAAACCAAATTAATTCTCCTACCTCGGTCTCATGAGAGATGGGGAAATGGGTCTGTAACATGGTACAGTTTAATCTATCAGCCACAGTAAATTGCGTCATCAGCATTCACATGTTTTTGTAACATTTAACTCCCACACCTCCCCACTACTCTGGAAAACAAAGCTCAAGATTATTTTGGAATGTTGCTTAGTGGGCTGGGTCATGTTATTAGCATGCTAATTGTCTTACCGGTGAATGCCATTAAGTGAAAAAAGTGAGGACAGCAACAATAAATAGCATTCAGAACCAGTTTCAACAAGATTGCTTCTCAGATTGGAGTACAAGCTACCAGGACGACCTAGTCTCACAAGTCAACCTACACAAGGGTGAACAAACGTTGCACAGGAGTTTGCCACCTCAAAACCGTGCATAACTGCAGAAATGGTTGAGATGTCTGAAAGGTAGTGCACCAGTGGCAATGGCAAGAACTCCAGTCTAACCAAAGAAGCTGCACTGCGATTTGGGCAAACTGCCTCTTGAAAAAAAAGTTAATTTGGATGTTTTGCATGTAGCCATTCGGTTACTTTAAATGTTTCCTTGTGAACCACAATGCAGTGATTTTAGCAAAAAGGGGTACGATTAAGTCAGTTGGATGGGTCAGTAACATTCTACAATGTCCTTTGATCGCAGCCAGGCTGCATCGTTATGTTCAGTGGTTTCGTGAACTCCCCGTAGTTGTATTTTGACTTCATATTACGGTTGAGGGTGTGCTACAGACTAGGTCCCTGAAATTGCTGGGATCTATCACTGCTCGTAAAGTAAATGGTCACTCCAATGGATGGATGGTTCCTCACCGGTGCAGAGGGACCAAGTACTCTAGGCCTTTGCTACACTTACCTTTGTGAATTGCCAAGGGCTTTGGAAGTCAGCAAGTTCTGGACGAGTTTGAGGTGGTTGTGTTTGAAGGTTTAGGCATATTCTTGCCCTCTGGTTGTGCAGCTCGGATAAGGGTTTTGTTCTGTTTTTTTGGAAAAGCTATAAATGTTGCAATCAAGCATGCCAAAGCTATGATCAACTTCACGCTCTGCTCCTTTTGGAGTAGTGACACAATTTTACACATTAAGGGGGGAGATTAACTACTTGGAACATATGAACGTTTAGTATGAAGCTATCTGAAAAGTAGCAGCTCTAAACAATATTGAACCGCTTCATTTTCAAACCGGGGCTGCAGAATCACATACCTTAGTCCCGACAGCATAACTTAGTCCATGGACCATCCAGCCCTTGTTCCACAAGAGCTTACCATGCAACAAACTGCTTTTAACATAAGACATACCCAGTGCTTTAAATGGAAAAATAGAAGTGCAGGTACTCTCTATCAGAGTACCTGCTTGTTTCTGAGAAGTGCCGGTACTCTCCAATTAAAAGTATTACGTTTTTCTTGAGATATGCCGGTACTCTCCCTCTCAAAGTAAAAAAGTGCCGGTACTCAGTACCGGAGAGTACCGGCCCATTTAAAGCACTGGACATACCCTTACCCCCAGTTCTCCTCAATTTTATCTGTTCAAATATAATTCATCGACAAGTACAAAAGTTAAAACATTAAATTACAGGACATAGCATTGTTGACTTCTATCCAAAATGCGAGCTGTCTATAGAAGACTTTCTGCACATTATTAAGTAACCTAATAGGCCGATAGTTTGGAGATTAGGTCACCCGTTTTTATGGATAGGCACACTTTCTGCCTTTACACGTTGAAGGCATAGGTGTGCCTGTGGAAATAGTTTGAAACTGTTGAAATATGTGAGCCAGATTGGAAGGTTTGAGCGAAACATGGGGTCTTGACCTTCCAGTGAGAACAAATTGCAGGCAACATGTTTTCAAGGGAAAAGCGCTCATGATTGGGGGCTGCTGTGAACCAGTCAAGTTAAGCTGCTTGACAGAATTTTAATAAAACGATTTGAAGTGGTATTGCGATGTACGTGGCTGAATGAATGTCTGGCTGAGTAGTCCAGTCTTTAGTGCCCTGGCTCACTCTGCCAGAATGCCTTAGAGCCATTTTTGGTAGAGGCCTCTAAGACATCCCCAAACTGCATGTTTCCAAAGTGGCGAGCTGATCTATTGGTTTCCCCCGTATGAGATTTTGAACTCCCTGATAGCCAACCTATCACCTTGCTTTAAGATGATCACAAAATTGTTTTTCAGCAGAGGAGTGAAAACTATTGCTGGAATTTTGAGTTCTTGACCGGTCTGCTTGAATCCCTTTGTGAAATGTTTTGAGGTTCAAGAATGGGGAACTTTGGTTCGAGAAAGTCTGGGGAATCCCGGTTATGAAGCATCCTATCCATACATTCTTAAATGCTAAGAATCATGTCCTCAGATAAGGAGACTGCGTTCCACTTACATTCCTACGATTATCGGCCACAGCCAAGGTGTGGCCATTAGACACTGCAGCTTTCAAAGTAGAGTGGAACACGATTACAAACTGTTAGAAACAAGGGTTCATGATCACGGTCGCCTGAGTAACCACCATTACCCCCCCCCCCCCCACTCCCTTAAAGTACGCAAGTCTAAGAGGATGTAGTCTGTGGTCTGAGTAGTAATCTCTGAAAAGTTGGAAACCGGGTTTAGATATAAAGGACCACAACAATTGAATGCACATCGAACATAAGAAAGAATGATCCACCACCTGTATAGCAGCCCTGGTCATGTAACTAAGAGGGAGTGGTATTGGACATTTCAAAACACATCCTTGTCAGTATCCAAATGTAAAAAAAAAAAACCCACTGGCTCTAAAGTTTAGGTCCAGTGAAATAATGTTGTGGGTAGCCACAAATAAGGATATTATCTCAAAGCTTGGTGAGTGTTCTGAATTCATCCTGTAGGTATGTGCTTCTGTTAGATGTTAGTTAATAGAATGGGAGTGCCAAAAGATTGCTTTATAACAAGCCCTTGGATAACCGGTAAGTGTAATGACCGCTCTAGAACAGTAGTCTTATTCATCCAGACTAAAACTTCCTGAGGGTCACTCTGCAGGAGTATCACTGGAACAAAGCAGTTTATAGCAATTTCTGTAAATATTTTGCACTGCCCAGGTCTCTTAAAGACGCAAACCTTGTTAATGATTTTATCCCACTCATGATCTCCTAATGTACTTTTTATTCCTGCTGAATGCCAACTAAGTAACAATACTAATATTTGGCATTAAGCAGTGACTTCAGGGGGTGTTACTATAATAAAAGGCGGGCAAATTGGGAGGATAGGACGAGTTAAGGAGGGCCAGTACAAGGTCTATACAGTTCGCGGCTAGCGTATGGGGTGAAGTTGGGTCCATCTGAACCCCAGGAGGGTCAACCCACATGTAGGGCTCTAAATAGATCATTGTCTGGTCTACAAATGGATGGAACGGGGAACATTGCCCCGACTCCAGTTGTCTCCCCTCCTTGGAATTTGGCACCATCCCCCCACCTGATAGCATTTAACACAATTGTTAACTAAGGGTCACTCTGTTAAGAGAAGGAGCCGTTCAGTGATTAGTGGAGATTTGGAAATAACTTGGCATCAAGCCATAAGTGTAGGGATTGATCATTGCCATATTCTGAAGCCTACGATAAAAGTAACTTAAGGGGAATAACTAAGCTCCTGTGTGTATTTGACGATATTTAGAAAAATGATGTACAAGTTGTTGGTACCTGAAATTAATTAGCACATTCCCACCAATGATTTCAGTAGCAGGTCCACCTGTGCTACCCTGAAAACTATCAAAACATCCTGACCCATTTTGAGACAAGATGAGCCAATGCAGAACCTTGTTCCTGATCTGCAAAAAGGATTCTGTTTCATGCTTGGTTAAGCGAGGGATGGCAGTCAGTACCGCCACATATGGGCAAGCAGGGGGTAAGAGAATGATGTCCCTACATGAAGACTGAGGTTTTACAGCCCTGCTACCATGGTTCACGACCATCACACTCACCCCAATCCCAAGTAGGCTGTCATATGTGGTGTGAAGCCACATTAGACAGACAAGTGGTGTGGCAAAGGTCCCAGGCTCTCCACATAGAAGTTGCCCCTGTGCTAATTTAAAGGATATTCCCTGAAGCGAGTGGAGAGCAAATGTCGAACCCTGACCTTTCAAGGAAAGTTGGTGTAGCTGGAGGGGGCCACAGGTGGAGGAGGGGCAGACACGGGGGTGGGGGGGGGGGGGAAGATGAGAAAAATTACTCCACACTGCTTTGATCAGATGGTAGTTCGTCATGTGAAGTTCCAGAGTGGAGACCAGTTAGTGGTATGGACATATTGGAGATAAATTGCAGTTTGTTCTATGTTCTATAGTCTCTAACGGCCCTTCAATTGGTGAGAAGAGCAATTTGACTGATGCCATGTTTGCCTAGTAGACTTTTGCAAAAAGGCATGAATCTGGTAGCTGAAGTAAATGGTCAATGACTTATTTCCAAGCAGTTAATGGGATCCTGCATGTGGTGCTTTGGTTTTAGCCACATGGACGTGCCAAATGAGTTTGTTGAATTTGGCTTGGGGGGGCTGCTTCAGAAAGAATGCTGGTGTTCTAGCCCTGGTTTGGGGTAGTATGGATGTTGGATAAATTGGTGGTGACTGGTGAATCTGCCACTGATAGGTTTGATGATGTCAAGAACTATGCCCATTCCTCATGGGAATTTATCAACTCCTCAAACTTTACCCCAGGCTAAGTCCGAGATATGCTCAAAGATGTATGAAGGGTGGCATTTGGTCAGTTCATTTTCCTTGTTAATTACTCCCAAAGCCTGTGGAGTAAACCCATGAAGTGAGGAGTTGGATGCTGGCTTAGACAAAGATAATGCCTTACTTTTGTACACCAAGTGGAAACGTAAAGTTTGATGTACAACAAATTGCACGTGGGACTGGGGGAAATAGATTGGAAAAAGTACAATAGCTGCAGTCAAACGTTAAGAGGCTTCCAGGTTGGATGAAGTATAAGGAAATTGCTTTAGTGCTTAGCAGTGGCTCAAGGCCAATTCTGCTCTGGGTGCAAGATTTTAAATCCTTTGGGATTTGACTGGTGTTGACGGGCCTGCCATTTGCCCTGGCGCACCCCAGGAGGGTGTCAAGTGATTTAGTAAAACTAATTGCCTTGAAGCAGTTTCTACTCCAAGGCCTCTTGGATTGTAAGTGATTTAGTCCCTACACAGATCAGCAATACCAACATCCCCAGTTTACTTGCTTTGAGAGGTTGGGGCATGTTTGGACTCCAGTCACATAGGTCAGGCTTTGTCCATGCCACGATTGGAACCTCCGTATTCGCAACATTTTCCTCCTTCCAAAAGAGAATGTTGTTTAATGAGATTGGAGTAGTTCTCTGGTTTGTAGGTCATTTAGAAGTCTATTTAGGTTGCATCAGTATAAAATTTGAAGGTTACGAAATTGAACGTTATGTCAAGGGGCTCGAGTGCATAGTCAATAGAAAACTAAAGGTTTTTTTTTTTTTTTAGCACAACACAAAGTAGTAGGTATGCAGATTTGGCCAGCCCAGTCTCGATTTTTGAATAACTAAATCCAAGGTGGTCCAGATTTGTGGTTGGTTGGCAGGTCCAGTAAGTTTTAGTGATCGAGCCAAAGCCATTGTTTCCAGAGTTGTCCTTCAAATGAGGATTCAGAATATACTGACCATTCAATCTAGAACACCAAATTTGCTTCAAGTTACTCATAAGCTGTCAATGGTATAGAAAAACTAGCATTGGTAAAAGCAATAGTTCTGGTGTTGGCTGCCAGCCTTTATGCTTTATCACAGCTTATTTTGTTTTGGCATTAATTTGCCAGTATTTTAAAAAAATAAACATAAAAACACAAGCTTTGGCTTCAGGCAAAAATATTTGAGGTCTCAAAAAGCATGTTTTGCTATAGTAGTCCCAGATAGTGAAGGGAACCATTTTGTGCGAGAATGTTATTTGTTGAGGAGCAGAATGGCATCTCGGAGGTTATCCAGTGGATAAAGGTGATGCCCTTCTGCTCCATACTGAATGCGGTAGTGGACTGAAGAAAAATTAACATATCAACGGATGAGAGCCCCAGTAAATGTCTGTTATGTATAATTTTAGTAAAGCAGAAAAAGGTCTGGGGGTAAAAGCAGACCAACATTGAAACGCAGGGGAATGGGAATCTGGTAGCAAAAACAAATAATCTCCACAGACTACCAGAAATATAAATGTATTACAGTACTGTATCACTGTCATTGAGTCACATTCATCCAAAGCGGGTAAAAAAACAAAAGAAAAACACAAACCTTTCTAACAAGAGAAGCTCTTTTCGCTAAACCTCGACATCACCTGTGGCCTTTTGAATTTGAGAGCGCCCTGCATCTTCAGCGTTATACCATAACTCAGTTATGAGCAACACTACCATCGTCACACCTTCGATTAAAACCTATCAGGATAGCAAATGGTTTAGATGTCTGTCAATCACATCAGCAACCCTGCTAAAATTTGGAATCGCATTTGCATCGAGGGCAGCCCAGATCCGGATATCTAGAAACCGCTCCAGTTCACTTTCTTTATTAAGCCTAGTTCCTCTAAAGTCCGCTTGAATTTGCCACTAATCATATTCTATAAATTATACACACACACTATACTTGTGGACAAAGCAAACGTTAATGACATTATGGATGTAGATGAAAACTAACGTTTAATTACCAAAAACACTGACATTCACAGAAGGGTTTACTGAGCTAGCTATAACTTGCGCCCCTGCCATACATGGCTTAGGACCTCACATATTCCATCAGTCGTGACAAACGGCCCCTGCAGCCAAATTTGGTTTTAATTTCAATACTCCTGTTGAGGTGGGGGTGCCCTCTGTGTCCCTCACCTCCAGCCACACAAGTTTTTGCGGGTTAGGGTAACCCCACAGGGCGTTGGAATAAAGGGAGTTTGGACATTAACGTTTGTTTTCACCACAGGACTGCTTCCCAGCAGACATTTATATGCTCATGCTAAACATAAGTAGCAGGGCAGCTTACCGTTTCTTCTAAGAAAATTATATTGAGCTTCACCGCTCTTTTCTGCCAAACGTGGCTGGCCCATTCAAAGTCTTGGGTTTACAAACTAAGTAGTTCATTACCAGACTAATTAGGGGGCAAAGGTGTGCCAACGGTAAGGTGTGTTTAGCATTAAATTAGAAGTAATTGGCTCAGTGAAAACTAAGTCAAAAGATGCCTGTGTGTTTACAATCGCTATGAAAATATGCAAAGACTCCAGGTAATCTGAAAGACTGCATACCAAAATGCAGCGCAAAGAATCCGATCGTGCAAGTTACATAAATAGCAATACGTTGTCTTGCCAGAAGCCAAGAGCCTCAAAAACGGACCACACGACTGGAAACGTGAAAGATAAAATGAGGCAACGGACCTGAACCACAACAACTGGTAGTAGATTGGACAAAAAGGTGGTTCACGCTTATAATTGCAACCATTTTCAGTATATTCGATTGCAGTCATGTCTAGTGAAGCTCAAAGCTTCCACGATTTTTTCCTTCGGCTGTTTGTGGATTTTTGTAGCCCAATGTAGGCCTATCAAACTAAATCAGAGCAAGTACGTAACAATCAACAGTTTAGAAGTAGGAATTCAGGAGAACTACAAGATTAACTGCAAAATTCTTATCAATCAGCCCAGGTCTGTATTTAGCCAATAAGGGAGTGAGCAAAGCAAAGTGGGGTTAAGCAGTGCAAAACTCACCTGAGCGTGAAGTGCGGCAGCAGCTGCAGCAGCCGCTGGGTAAGTGAACGCAGCATGGGGAATGGCTGGGGCCAGTTCTGTGGCATATAGTGGATAGGGAGCCCAGCCCTCTGGGGATGCAGGGATCAGAGCTGCTCCCGTCAGGTCATCTAGACATTAAACGAAAACAAAATTGCAAATTGAATGGGTCTAGAAATGGGCCCTCTTAACCAAGCTGATCAAAATAGTGCATGCAAAGGTGAGCATTAGATTAGTGATTTCTTGTCAGGGGGGGCACTACAACACTTGTGATTTACCACTGCCCTCATTACATGATCTAAACCGGACATCCAAGTGAGTGACTTATAACTGATTTCTGAAAGACCTCCGTGATGGAGTGTTTGATGTGCATGTTCTAGGAACTTAGGGTGAGACTATAAAATTAGGAGACCGGCAGTGTACAATATTAGAATAGTGATGCAGACATCTAGTGGAATCCATTGGACTGCACAAGACCAGTGAGGGTGATCATGTGGGACTTTGGTTTCTCATAAGCCAGTGATATGGACAGTCAGACTGCAAGCCACACTTAATGTGACCATGGCACTTTTGAAGCCACTCAAGCTGCAACAAAGAATACAGTCTCCCACAGACAGGCAAGGCTATATTCCAGGCGTATGGCTTGACAGGCTCCTATGCCCCTTTATGCTTACACCTCACTCTTTCCACTCCAAAACTCAATGTCTCGTCTTCAGTGAGACACTGGTTAGTCTTTCCATTAGGTTGTAGACCAAGATGAAGTGTGCTTGTCATAGTTCATTACCCAGACTTTAGGCTTATTTAAATAACTTTAGCAATTCTTTGGTTGGCCAAGAGGACTGAAGACCATTTCTACTGAAGGGTCCTATGCATGTGCAGCCCTAATTGAGGCTATGGACATAATTACCCTGTGGTGTAGGAAGATCAAAACGTCCTATGCATTTTGCATCCTACAGGAAGCAAAGTCATGGGAGTTTAGCAATCTGAGTCGATTGCAACCAAGTCGTGCCTCCATTCATACCCCCTTGCAACAAACTGAAGCAGCCATTAAGCTGGTTGAGTGCAATACAAAATACACTTAAAGATGGAGCTTTACAAAGTTCAGTTAGGAGCCACTTTGTTCGTTCAGTAGCTTTTGGTGATCTAGGGCAGACTGCAAGAAATTTGAAAAGTTGCCTCCGGGTTAGGCAGCCTACACAAGCATGTCCCTCAGACTATCGTATCAATTTAAGTGTCAGTAAAGGAATGTTTCTTTCTCAAAAAGAATTCCCCATGGAGATGTATCTGGGGGCTGCTATATTAGAATTTGTGCCTCACTAACAGAAGTTAAGTTCACTGTGACCACTAGATCACATACTGTGGCATTTCAATGCTAATGAAGTTTTTTGACCAGAAGGGTGCATAGCTGCATAGAAAGTCTGCAAATCCATACATTTCATATAACATGCTTGGAAATATCTACAAAAAATATTTACTGTCTGAAGACCAGGACTGAGCAAAAATAGACTTCAAAGCCTTCGGTGCCTGGTATAGGGCTTAAGGCTCCTCCAGACAGGACCCTGCCATTTAAGGCAGTTACATGCAGAATACAGGCTGTTTGTTCTTTGGGTTGTTAAGTAACCAGAAGTGGCTTCTACTTTGGGGATCTGGCCCAACACTGAGGCACAGGGACCAAGCTATTTGCAAGGGCAGTCAGCCCAAGCTCTGAATGGTTACCTGTGTAGAACTGCAAAGCTACACTTCCAACAGTCACGTGGACTTAAGCTAGTCTGAGTTCACAATGGCAGAACGTGTTCATAATGCTGCTGAATTAGAGGAATATGGCTGAAGATCTCCATGCCATTTCCTCCCCACCCTGAAAACATAATGTAAGTCTTTAATGCCCAAAAACCCATCTAGAATAGGAACTAATCTTTGAATAAGAAATTGACAGAATACCAACTTGCTTGCTGCAGCAACTACATCTTCCACCCAAGATTCTGCTAAGTAATCCTGATGCCTCTTCAGGAAATGCAGTCCTCAACATCAGAGGATAGATCCAAAGTAGGATCATCTTCCTAAACATTAGTGTCAATAAGGGTAATTAAGATACAATGTTCTATCAGAATTTTAAATAGGACATTAACTCAAGTGATTTATTGCCGTTTTGGGTTGCTTCATATCTAGTCCCCAAATCTGCATAGACTTTCAGAAAGCTCCTTAGTAAATTATTTTCCTCAGACTATGCGGATAGAAAATCGCATTCAGGAGAGGCTAGCCCATGCGCACAAATCTGAGGATTGCACCTTTGGAGATGGAACCTCTAAAGACACTATATTTAGTTTATACCCTGACAATTTAACCTATTCCTCACTAGACTTGGATTTAGACCTCAAGCAGTCAATGCATACTTTAAATGTATGCCTATGATGTTTACCTACTCCTGTGCAAGACTGGATTTCTAGTTGTAATTATGTTTTGGTGTCAGTAAAATCCCTATATTGCCTTACTTATGGACAAAGTTATCATTTTAACCAAGCGTTAGTCTCAGAAGTTGCTAAAACTCCATTTGTGCCATAAAGTTCAGTCTTAACCCAAACCTACTGCTTTGACAGAGCAAACATTGCACAACTTGAAGGCACCTAAAGATTTAAGTGTCTTTCAGAAACTCCCTAATCATGGAGAATGAGTTACTGTAGTCCTCACAAAAAAACTGCATGGTGGACATACCACCAAATCGCGTTACAGATGAATTTAAGCCTTTTTACTTAGGCAAGGGCATCTTTAGGGCTGGATTGTGCACCCTGGCATCATTCAAACAAACAGCGTTTTAGAGTTGTACCAGGGCAGGATGCAGGCAATTTAATAGATGTGAAGTAGGGACAGTAAAGGCCTGCGCTTTGGAATCACAACCATCTGTTTACCGCTTTCCCTTACCTCCCCAAATTAGATAATTTTATCAAAATGTTAAGGCCCTAAAGCGTCACATTGTGCACCCATGTCTTAAATGAGGATTGATATGTGGTCTAGTAACCATGTTGGTAACTTTGGAACATGTGTGTGAACCCTGGCTCTAGCACTAAACTGCAAATCTCAAGAGCCTTGACAAGTCATTCAATATACCTTTGCCTATCATTTTAAATGTCTTAAGTGTTCAACAATTGTAAACGTGAAATGCAATGTAATTGTGAAAGTAAATTCCAAAATCAGGGAATTTAAGGAGCTTAGGGACCGTGGTTCAAGCGGATTTTGAGGGCCCCTGTTCAGAACAGCTTTGCATCATAAATTCAATGTCAGCTCATTATGCCCTGTTTGCTCAGATCACTCGATACACTCGTCGATTTTTATTTTTTTATTGTATTTAAATCGGTTATTCAGGGCTAGTGACTTGTCTTCATTATTTAAGACTGCATCAGCTCAAATATTACTGAGCATCTGTGACACCGTCTTATTTCATGTGTGAGGGCCTGTTGTGATCTTAAAGAAACTTTATGGATGTTGCATGAAACAAACAGCATGTCTCGTCCAAACGTCCACAATAGACTCACACATCATGCACATTAAAATTAAGTTAAAGGAAAGCTGTATTTAAACCAATTTGTTGAGTAGTTACTCAAGGCAATCCGTGCAAGACTCGGCCAAACAGAGCTGGCTCCATCAGGGGAGGCTTTAAAAGTCTGAGGCCATGGGACACTTTACCCATGCCTTGAAACATGTAAGCCCAAATTGTTGTACAGTGCTGTTTCTACCCATGTACTAGATGTATACATAGGTACGCAATTTCCTCCCTTCATACTTTAGAGCCCTCCAGACCCTCAACTCAGCTGCCTTCACCATATTTAATCTATCTAGTGAAGACTTGCCTTCGATGTCTTTCAATGAGATTATGTACAAACAGTACCCCTTTTAAGTACTTCCATGAAAGGATTAAAATACTCATTAACAAAGATTGCCGGTTCAGGAGGATTGTGCAGAACAGGAGGGGATTAATTTGGGCCTATGGACATGAGCAGCGGTACCTTGCCTGAAAGGTAGCCTCCATTAGCACTGGTACGGTATGAAATCTAACATTTGACAGTTACATTTGTTTTCTCCTATGTTTTTAGCTGATCAGGCTTGCAACCTTCAGAGGAAGCCTTTTTCACGACTTAAACTTGTCACTGCAAAACTACTTGAACAGTTTGCAACTTGTCGGTGCCAAAAATAAAAGCAAGGAATTCTGCAGAGTCCATTCCAAGAGCATTGGCATCCAAACCTTAACTCATACCCATGGCAGAGTGGGATTTGTGCCAGATACTTAACTCAATTTAGGGATGCAGCATGTGTCTTGCTACAAGAAAGTTCGAATATCCCAGAGAATAACCCCTTGAAAGCATGCAATGGAGGCACCATCTACTTTTAGCTAAAACCGGAAATGGGAATGAGAGAAATACAAAAGGCAGAGCTAGAAGTGCATAGAGAGGCTGCACGTGCACAGGCACCTTAAGTGTCAAAAGGTAAGCACAATGTCTAGTCCCCTTGCAGCAAATTTCTCCTAAACTGGGCAAGTGTGAATGGGCCAAATATCCAATTATCACGGAGTGCTGCAGCTAAAAACAATTCTAGAGGTATTGTTACCAGCCATCAGTAGGAAAGTTGTGGGGTGTTTGCATTCTTCCAAAGCGAGGTCTGCAAAAGCTTCCACTGCAGCACCGGCAGCGGAAAAGGAGCCTGAACTAGTTAGTGTCACAAACATTCTCATACGTACTAACCACTGTGCAATCACATTGGACAGACCCGACGGTGACAATTCTGCAAAATCACACAAAATGTATCAATATTAAATTTAGCATTAACGAGCTTGTTTATATGTAAAGCAATTTGAGTAAACACATTGTACTTTAGGGGTTTACAGGTACAGTGCTTATAGAAGAGATTACGTTCAGACCACCCTGACGTCTGTGTACCAAGACGGCTATTAAATCAAACAGACATGAAAGTGTGTGCTTGAGGCCCTTACCTTAGGTCTTACAATATGACCAGCTTCAATAACTTGCTGCACCCCTTTACCTCCAACATTCAAATCAATTCTATTTCCTGCTAGGTCTCACATCTGTATAGCAGTCATTCGAATCTTTGCATTACAAAAGCGTTGAAGGCACCATAAAAACTATATTTAAAATTATAGAAGCCACCCAAGCAAACCCTCCATGTTATTTACCTAGGTGTGTCAATTCCTCAAGTCAACATTTCACATGCCAACACCGAACATTGCAGATCTTACTTCCAAACTGTACATTTGTTGCCATTTACGAAATGTAGAGCTCACGTTCTGAAAATAGGAGCAAGTCATTGGTATGTCTGTAGGCAAACTCATACTGACCAGGAGGTGTCTTGTGTGCTCTGGCTTCGGTGCTTAATGCTACAGTTGAGGCCTAAATTACAAAGGTATCCGGCCACAAAACATTGGACTGAGGATCTTTTCAGAAGCCACATTCAAATCTTAACGGCCATTTATGACCATAGAAAAAGTTTACCTTACTTTTAGATTGTTAGTTTTCACACCTGTACCTTCTTGAAACTATACCAAATTATATACTTAGTGTAGTGTGGATACACTGGTTACTGGATCTTCTGTCAGACTTAAGTCTATTCCATGATCTAACTGCATGCAGACAATACTCATTGGTACTCTGGGATAACAAATCTTTAGTGGTATGTGCATGCTTTCACATGATAGAATTGATTGGAAACAAATCTGAAACTTAATTATTGGTAACGTGGTGAACACAAAATAGGTAGAACTTTTGTGCTAAAGAAAGCTAAACTAAGAAAAAGCAATGGAGAAAGTTTGTCACTTAGCGTGCCAACTAGGTATAAAAAGTGTTCTATTTTAAGCGGTTTAGACCCAAGAAGGTTTTAGTGCATCTTAAAAGGTGATTTCCAGTTTTGAAACTGGATACTTGAAGGCCTACAGAGAAGCCTACACCTACAGTTTAATAAAGGTAGTTTTTTTTTTTTTTTTTAGGTAAGCTGCACCTATCAAGTGTGCCAATTACACCACACCTAAATCTGTTGGAGACTTGCACATTACCTACTCCACAATACGATGACTACTTTAATCCAAAAACGAGATACAGCACTTAATATTCTTAGCACTAGGGTCACTATTTATCAATGCTATAAGCCTGTATGTGCAGGGGAACAAGAGCAAATTATACTTACATGGGTCCCGTGCAATAAAGTGCGCGCCAAGGGCAGGGTGCATATTGGTGGGATTTGGAGTAGCCATTAGCTTGTTCTTGGCCATCTTGGTGTTAGCTTTTGCAAACTCTAAACGCAGGGTTTGTGGGTTCTCTGGATCAAAGCGGATGCCCTGAAAAAAAAAATACGATCATTTCAGTGACCACTCATAGCTCTTTGCTGCTCCTTTTAGGTATGATGCAACACCCTCACTTCTACTGCAGTTTTATAATGTCAATGAGGAGCTTTTAGTATTCACTAGAAAAGTTGTAACTTTCACAGACAAACTTTGGTGCATGACAACCAGCACAGTTTATTCATCTTTTAAAACAAGCTTTAACCTGAACCTTAGGTCTGTTTAGAATAAGGATCCTAATACATGCCCTAGGCTTCCTGCATGGAGGTTTAATAACATCTTTGAAAGGTGTGGAGGCATCTTTCACAAGACTCAAACTTTATAGCTGCAGGGCTCCCAGCTTGCATTGAAACACCCCTAGAAGTACTCACATTTAAGGAATTCTTGGCCGCTTCTGCACCAGCACGGTTGTCAAAGGTAACAAATCCAACAGGCTACAAAACAAAACATTAAGTTCACTTTCACTGCGCAATATTACTGAAAGATTTCAAAATGTTTTAAGCATTGGGTCAAGGCACGTTTTATATGATGTCTCACCACATTTCATGCAGCCACTCAATAACTGGCCAGAGAAACGTCATGCCTTGAAACGTCAATTTGACCAAAAGACTTCAGTTATTCTACATTAGACTTGCTATTAACCCACACATGACTCCCACCATGATGCTCATGACTACAGTGTTATGATTTTACATGGTTAACCACATGGCAAGCCTATAGCAAATGCTGGAAGCATGCTAAAGCAAGTATTCTAATAAGAATATTCATGTTTTGAGTAATGGATTTGCATAGAAAATATATTAATGTAGCAAAAGATAATGCACACATTTGAAAATGTGTCCATGTGAGTGGCTGCCAATGTTCATGAAGTGTACTTAATAGCTTATTGATAAGCAATATGGAGCTTAGGTTTGATTAATGTAGTAATGTCATATTAAGCATTATGTATTAGCTTTATTAATCGTATGCCTTAACTTAGCAAGGTCTTGGCCTACTTGCACGGCCTCATGTCAACCTGTATTTCTGAACAAATAAAATGTTTGCTTAGAGAATTAAATTGTCATATTCCAATGTGCTGACCAAATATGCTCATATCTGAAAGTCTCTCATGAGAACCACCTGCTAGAAGGTAGTTAGATTTGACAAGAACAGCATAAGTGTAATGTGTGTGTAAGAGACTTTTAGGCGGAGAACAAAAACTGCACTGACTGGGAGCGTTAAGTTGCAACAATATTGTTACCTGATGAGCTGGATGATGAGAACATTACAAGAGAAACCAATCAGCGACATGTGAACTGTGTACTAGTGGAAATTATAGATTTGATATTTTAGTTTTTTTGGACAAAGTGTGAACATTTGACCCCTTGGCCAATAGGGACATGGAATGTAATTTTAGGAAATCTAACTTAGCCTGACTGCACCAAGGTGAGATGTGCCATTATCCCCATTCTTTGAGGGTTTATCTGTATTCTTTCGAATTGCTTAAAGACTTTGCATTTTTCTGAACTTTAACGCTGAATCCTGATGCCCTGCTGACCAAACTGATATCCTGATGACGAAGACCATCTTAGCCTGCCGATCCAATTGAGGCGAGGCATACTGTTACACATGTGTTTTGTTATGCCTATTTGCTTTTTCTTTCTAGGTACCAACCACACTATTTGGATACAGCCATAGTTAGATGTTTTCTAAATTTGTGTTGACTACATTTTTTTGCATGAAGCCCAACATGCTAATGCTAATCTGGTGTTAGATAAGGACCCTCACTAATGAAAGTCTGCTATAGGAAGTAATAGTCAATGTCTTTCCTTTGCTGAATAAATGGGATATCGTTTGTGCAATTGTTCTAGTTATTAATTGGCACTGTAGCCTTAGAATGTTTAATTATTCAAGCTTTGATTAAATTACATTTGTCGCCGCTTTGGGCAGCCAGTGACGTTTCTGTAGGTTTATCATTTGGTATTGAGATTTTTACGTGACATTAGCATTGTTAATAAAAGGAATTTAATATTCTAACTTATTAAAAGGTGTGGTTATTCATGACTATCATGGTGCGTGATAATTACTGACTCCCCTTGATGGATTCATTATTGACTATTGATCTGCATGTGCTGGATCTATGGTTGGACCATCGTAAATGCAGTTAAAATGGTTCGACCTAGTCGCATCCCCTTGTAAGTTTACTTACGGTCGGACGCGCTAACAAGCACACACCATTGCCCTTTGTAATACACTTTCTGAAGTTTTGGACCTCCCAAAATTGCCATCCACCTTGCCATAAAAATGCATTTTGAATTCTTCAAATGCTGCTTTGATGGAAAGTTTGTGGGTATCTTATGGGGCTCGGACCCAGTTGACAGTAGTAGGATGCTTGACAGTAACCTGGCTATAAACCTCTTGAATGCTTTGTGTAGAGTATTTTCAGAAAAAAAAAAAATATTCCAAAACACTGAAGTGCGTTATCAAGCACACACTGCAAAGCACATGCCGCTATGTGCAATAATGGTGATGCAGTGTGCAGAAGGTGAAGTTATTGGAGATAAAATGTTCGAACGTATTAAATGGCAAACAATTTCTATTTCAAATCTATTTTTAGAAACTAGTTCAAGGGTATAATAACTATTCTGTGCAGGCATTTAGGCCACTGGGACACTCCGTGTTTTGTACTGTATGCTTTCATTTAATAGGTACATCAACACTTTATTCACTTGCCCCCGACCCCCTTTTTTGGGGGGCCCATTTAATAGTGGGAAAGAGGTTTCAAGGAGTTTTTAAAATGCTAGTTGTACAGTCCCAAATACGTGTTGGCTGAAAAAGGTTGGAGTTTTCCCTCTTAAGGGAGAATGGCAAATATCCATCTTCACTCAAGGATTGGACAGCAAGTGTACGACCCATCTCGGACCAGCATATTCATCCTCTCACTGTAGTTTGTTCTCAAACACATGCCATCAATCATTCAAAGTATTAAAAACCTACCTGTTTTGAGGTAAGCTTGATTAATGATCCTTCATAACCCTGTAAAAAAGAACAGAGGTTACCAAAAACAAACAGAACAAGGAAAGCAAAAGGCAACACGGTCATTTCTGGTCAGACTGTAGTACTTCCTTGGCTACATTTACACTATTTTAGACATGTAAACTAAGAATATTGCATACTAGTACAGTGACCTAGATGCTTTTGAAAGCTACTTCAGTGGAAGTGCTCCACCAAAGGCAAGTATTCCACATGGGACAGTGCAGCTCTTTTCGGTGTAACATTAACTACTGTTAAATCCTCCTGTTTAAATAGGTTGAATACACAAAATAAATGGAGTCCGGCTTTTATTTTACACATGGCAAGAAGTGTAACCACTGAAGCCCAAAAACTAATATATTAATGTATAAAAATACCCAATAAGGGGCTGGGGGGAGAATTAGAAGTTAGGCAAACCATGCTAATGTTATTTGAACAGGATAAGGCCATTCTTCAGTTAATTAGGCTTTCAGAAGGGGTTGGCATGCCTTCAGAATGTAGGTAATTATGAGACTGCACTATGACTGTTCTTTACTACAATTTAGGTTTAGTAGATACCCAAAGACTGCTCACACATACTCAACAGAATATATATATAAAAAAAAAAAAAAAAAAAAAAAAAAGTAAATACACAGCTGTCTGGCAATTGTGAATAATACACAGTAAGTCTTGCTTCTAAAGTTAAGGCACCTATAATTGGCCATACCCAGATTAGTGCACCTTTTTGCTTTATTGCAGACTAAGAGCATATCACATTTTGCAAATAAAGTGGACCTCAATTTTGACTGGAGGAGTGTCTTCACCTCCAGTGGCCAGATAGCAGATCGTACTACAGAAGTAGGGTTAAAGCAAAGGCATGCACTACATTTAAAATGTAAGGGAGAGGAGGTCTGCTTTTGCGATTGCATGAACAAAGATTATACAAATGGTGATTTAGGACCTGCCATCAACCACAAAGCTACCCTTCCTCAATGAAAGGAGTGTTAAAAAAAAGTTTATATTTAGATCTTTCTCCAGAGTGGCACTCCACATTGCTGATGTTCCCTGGCGGTTGGACCAACTCCAAATATTTTAAACTAAAAAAAGATGGGAAACACTCCGTAGCAAAATCTGTTTTTTCCACAAACAGTCAACGTGTTTTGACACAATGGCCTTTTTCACAACTGTTAGTCCTTCCATGTTGGCAATAAATGCATTCTTTTGCCCCGATACATTATGGATCTCATATTTCTAATTCATTTCTAAATGAAAGTCTTACAATAACACAATCACTTAAGGAAAAAAAAAGAAAAAAAAAATCAATAGCACATTCTTAATTTACATTCTTACATGATTATATACTCATTGAATTTTATTTTTTCCACTTTTAGTGACTCATCACATCAAAACCAAATAAGTAGGAAGATAAGAATACCATCCTCAGTGGGCATCTTAACATTAATGCTCTTTATATCTCATTGAATCCTTGTTACACCATCTGTCAAATTATATATGTGTGCATATAATTCCTCATCAAGGTTCAAACCTCCTGGGTGTTTTATTTTCAGTGTCATAAGGTACCTAGATTCTTTTCGCCTTAATGTTCAAATCCTATCTCCCCCTCTGGGTAAATGAAGTACTGTGTCTATCCCATAATATTGTAGACTTTTCCATGTGGAATCTTCGTGTACCCTATTCATTTGTCTTACTATGGCTTCCGTTATATCCGTTTTCTATGACCCTTATATATGTTCAAGTATTCTCTTTAGTTGACAAATGGTAGCAAGACTCATGAATAGGGTACACGAAGATTGTAAAATTAGCTAAAAAATAAAACAATTTTCCTACATTTCTGTGTGGGAATCACCTCACTGGCACAAATTTCCTACCACCCAATGTTCCCTTCGGTCTCCGGATAAAAAGGATCTCACTTGTGTAGGTGGGACAAGTGCCTGTATGCTGACATCAGATGTCACACTTTGGGGCGGGGGGAGTCAACACTTCTTACCTTCTCTTCCCCCCCCCCCCCCCATGAGCCAGGTCCAAGACAACAATTACGTCCTTGGCACCTCAGCCAAGGAGGCAACCGTTACATCGGTGGCAGGGAAAGTAACAGCTTCTAGCGAGCAACCTTTCCTTTAGGTTAATTTGGCTAGTACAACACTGATCGAGACCAACGAGTGTAAATCACCCTCAGAATTAACTTTGAGAACCATAGAGAGTTTATCCAAATGTGTATGGCAGTAGACTTTGGGAAAGAATTTTGAGAGGAAACTGCAGCAGTAGACAGTTGCCATTACAAGCTACAAATAAAGTAGATCCTGAAGCTTAGTATGCATTTAACCTAGGTTTTGTATCCAATCCTGCCCTTTAAGCCATTACTCCATTACTATATTAATAATTGGAACGGGAATTTGTCAAGTGTCGCCACCTCATCCCCCCCCCAAAAAAATAAGCATTTGCAATGCACCAGGTCTTGCATTTGCTAGAGTTAGAGCTATTAGCGTTGTAAACTCCTAACCAGACATTTCTTGCCACATAAGTTGAAAGAAAAAAAAACTAGCACGATTGCCGTATGTAAAACTCGCCCTGCGTGGAAAATAAGAGTGCAAAAACCAGGCTGAAAATGGAGCCATGTATGTTTTTGGTAGTTTACCGGTGCTGTGTAGGTGGGCTAAACATCAGAAAAGGCATGACGTATGCATGCCTCACTAATGAAAGCAAGCAGATTCAAAAAGACAAGCCCATGAACCAATGAAAGTGACAGGCATGACATGGGCGTGGTTAAAAGCCTAAAGAGATTACAACAGGGACGTTTGTGCACTCGACCCTAAGAGGTGACTAGGCAATGTGGTGGTTTGACACCCCATACATCCCCCGCCCCCTTTAACTTAAGTGTGGATTCTGCAAATCAAAAATTCAAATTTCCTGTCTTGGCCTGTCATCCCTTCGAGATCCATAAAAGTACTACTGAGTAGAGTAATAGTTTGTATTATTCAGGAGTCAAGAGACTTCTAGGTAACTCCCCCCACAAAGAAGATGCAAAACTCTATCACCTGAATATGCCTTTACAAATACACACTGCATTCAATGAATCTTAAATATGTGAAACACCTTTTCAACTGAGAATGTTTACAACAGTTAAAATCCAAACCTCCACAGTCCTTAAGATAAAAGGCAAAACATGCGATTACGACAGTGCAAGTCAGAAACATTCTTCCCTTTAAATTTCGGCAGATGCTGTCTGGAACCGTAATCAAGGGCTGATTGCATAATACTGCACCATTCACTGCTGCCCCGCCCCCCCCCTCCCCGCATAAACCAACACTGAGCAATTCTGTCAGAAGTGTGCACGAACTCCCAGACGGCATCGATCACCTGTGCTGCAACAAACGCAATCGTGTGATCCTGGGCAAAATCTCTGCTTTTAGTTCAGAAAATGCTTTCTAGAAATGTCACCTCTAAGTGTGTGCAAAGTATTTAGCTTAGTGGCAGATGGATGTGCAGGCAGTGGAACCGTGAATCCTGGGTTTTGGTTAGGGCAGAGGTCTCCAAACTTTAATGCCCCCCCCATTGAAAAAAAACAAATCATTGACCCCCCCCCCTCAGAATTTCACAATTATTTTATAAAGGTGGCAATGTTTAAATTTGTCTAGACCTATTTAAACATTGCAGTTAAGTGCTGTTACCTTTTTAAAAATGCAATAACATGCTTCTGCTTAAAACAAAGGCCTGGTATCTGTATAATGACCAGATTTTGAGCAGCAAAAACCGGGACAGGTCAGACACAAAAGGAGGACTAACGATTTTACACTTGTATCTGGCCTGGCCAGTGTTTTTTGTGTAGCTTTGTGAATACCTATAGGTATACATATATAATCACATATCAAAACAAATCCCTTTCAGGGTTAGAGTGATGCATAAATTATGCAAAAAAGAATAGAGAACTCTGGGTAGTTCCCAAGTTATGTGATAACAGCTCTAGTAAGGAGCACCCTGCAACACTCTGGATTTGCTCACCTCAAATGTCTGTTTATCTTACAAGTCTTTAAGCATAGGTTTGACAGTGTCAACCTTGCCGAGCTGTAAAATGACAAGCCATACACCTAAACTTGGGAACTACCCAGAGTTCTCTATTCTTGTGTGTACACACACACATATATACATACACAAGTTTACAAGACTATACATATAAAATTAGCTATGGCTTGACCCCACATCCACCCACCTCTGCCCTTTTCCCCTTCCCCCCCATTCCATATCTCTGCTGGGAGTAGACAGGGGACTGTGTTGCCTGACAGTAATAGATAAATTATTGCATAGGTTGTAGGCTTCTGTTAAAGGAAGAGCATACCTTTAACTTCTGCTTCCCTAGATAATTTGACATTTGTCCCAAAAACCGGGACATTTGAAATTAAGAGAAGCATCAGGAAACCGGATAGTCTTCTAAAAACCAGGACTGTCCGGGGAAATCAAGGACGTCTGGTCACCCTAGGTTTGGTCTCCACTTGATAGCAAAACGAGAGCTTCTGGGCACAGTTAGATCTCCCAGAGATTTGCTTGCATTATCTGCCAAACTTGTCAGTGCTATGAAAGTTTAGGGACTACTAAGCACTATGAAAACAAGTTAAAGTTATTAGTGTTGTAAACTCCTAACCAGACTTTTCTTGCCACATAAAATAAAAAGTAAAACAGTTTCACATTAGCGAGCCGCTGGCCGCCATTAGCACAAAGCAAACACAAGGAAACATAAGTTCACTTGCAGTGAAACGTATCGGCAAAAGTGAAACTATCCATGTAACCGGCAAAAGTGCAATTATCCATGTAACCGTGTTGATGTTATACAATGTGCTCTACTAATAGACAGCAAGATCTCGCAGCCTGCGAAAAGAGAAAAAAATAGAGCAGAAACCATATGGAAAACATGGATCCTTTTATGTTTTCAGTAGTTGGCCGGTGCACTCGAAGCGGGCTAAACCCAGAAAAGGCATGACATATGCATGCCTTTCACCAATTACATCAAGCTAATTTTAAAAGGCAAGCCCATGAACCAACCAAACTGATGGGCTTGCCATGGGTGAGGTTAAAAGCCCTGAGGTATTACACCAAGGACAGAGAGCTTTGCGTGCTCAACCCTAAAAGCTGCAAGAGACCTACTTGAGTAATAAACCCACAAAACTACTAAGATTAACAATACTTTACAAAGCATAATGAAAATAGGATTCTATCAAATTTCCGTAAACATTTACCTGGGAGTAGGGCCAATAATATGGGTGTAAAATTCTGAAAATGAGACGTTCATAAATCTGAATGCAAATAATTTGTTATGTTACTTTGATAGATTAAGAGTGTTTAGGGACATAATGATTTGAGATATTGTACGAAATCGTAGACACGTCTCATATTATGCATCTGTAGACCTCCACTCACGCACTTCTGGCAGCAGTCATTATGAAATTAAAAACTAAGCCTGGATTCTCCTTGTATGCCCAGCTGGTAAACTGAAGGCATAGGCTTTCAAGTGCACGTGTATCGTTGGCTTTTTCTGCCCATGGTTATATAGTTTGTAGATATTCGTGCTACCAATGCCACTAGGACATTGAGCAGTGAGGGGCATATGTTTAGTGCAGGCAGGCATCCCATACTGTGCCAGTCAGTATTTATTCAAATATGCGAAGCAGGTATGACAGTGGACAGACGCAAGGCTTTAAACGCCAGTAGACTGGCCAAAAAAAAACCAATGAAATCACTGCTGGATTCTTGGAGTTAGCGGCTTGAGAGGGCATGTGCAAAGAGGTATACGTGATGTATCAAATAGTGTGACATGAAGTAAACAAAAATCCAGTTCAAACCGCATGTGGTAATTTCAGCCACATCGGTGTGACTTAATGGAGTTTAAATTTAGGACCGTGTAATCTGGGAAGACTGACGGTATATGCTTGGAAACAATCCTCTGCAGCTGGCTAATAGGTTGATGTACAGTGGCATTTGGATATGCTTGCCAGGTATAAGGTCACTCGTTGTCTGTCCTCGTTGGTCAGTGGTCCTGTAAATTTGGGGTTGAGGGAATCAGACTTACACAATAGATGTGTGGGGTCTTCCTCCACGAGTTCCTGGGCAGACTACACTGAACCCAGCTTGTGACAAGCAGCTTTTTAACTACGGGCATCCTTCGGTTTTCCATCACTATGTAGCCCAAAACTAAGCACCAAGAACACAACCATATCACTTAAACCTCAGTAGTGAGGTTGACCAGTCAAAAACTTACTCAGGGAGGGTGGTTTGGGGTTGAAGCTTGCAACTCAAGCAAGTGTCCAGCCAGTACTTTTACTTACAGTATTCTGTTGAGGGCCAAATTAGACTTTTCGTAAGGGGACACTTCGACTAGTATACTGATTGCCAGCATGACAGTCCTGGTAATCTTACTAAAAAGCCATGCTGTTGCTCTAGGAAAGATATTCAATGGTGTCTCAATAGAGACCTGTAGCCCTTTTGATGGGGTTTTAGAACAAACTGTTTACACGGCCGGCCACCTTTTTGCACAAGTTTTCCTTATGCAGTTCGTTTGCCTTTCAATGCCAGAGTTGTATTGTGTGCCGGTTCTTTTTGGCGTATTGAGTGACCATTCCCTTGCCAACCACACACCTGCAGGCTGGAACTCAAAGCCTAGCACCTAGCAGTCACCAGGTGGTCAGGTTATCAACTGTGCCAATACCCATAGCAGAGCGACTTATTATAGGTTGCTCCTTGGCAGGCTTTTTCCTCTGGTAGCTTCCCTTGTGCCCAGAAAAATCCAGCACCAAAGCTAGGATCAGCCCCACGTTGCAGCACTGATGGCAACGCATGGATTGATTTATTCAACTCCAGGAAATGCTGTGAGGTTATCATGTGCAACAGCTAAGGAATCAGGAGGCAGATTCATCCAGAAGTGAAGGAAAAGCTTTTGATGTGGTGAAGCCAGAAGAACGAGAAGTGGGAACGGAGTGGAGGCAGTAAAATCAAAACAGCCGATGTGAAAGGAAGCAAGGGTTCCTGTCTGAAAGTGTACACTTACAGGAAGAGGTGAGAGCGTGTTGAGAATATAGTGGTACACTGAAGGTGGAGGCCCACCAGCATCTAAATAATCAAGACCATACTTGTTTCGAAGAGTAAAGGCCACCATTTTTTGGCTCCTTACACCTACAAACTATCCTTGCAATTCGCTTTGCTTTAAGTAAATAAAAAAAAGTTGCATTATAATATTTCTATTCCATGAACGTTCCTGGACTGGCGCACCTTTCTCTACCAGCTTCACTGAACCAATGCCATCTGATGCTTCCAACAATCAAGCAGCCATGAGATTGAGTGTGGGCATGCTTTATCATTCAGGACAAACCAACAGACTAGACTTGTCAGATGCCTGCAGTTACTCAGGCATGACAAATGGTTGTCCGCCATCAGCTGTGCTTCATTCAGTCAAGCACAGAGTACCCCTTCACTTCTGGTGGCTGTGCTTCAACGGTCACAATTGTACACCAGACATGTTTTATTACCTTCACTCTACCAGGCTTGCTGGGTGGCTGTCCACTTCCAGCAGCCATGCCTTAATCATACAGGCCCACCGTGTGATCATTCACTTACAGTGGCCGTGCTTAAACAGTCCCCTGCAATCATACACTTGGCTTCAGTCACGTGGGCATACTGAGTGGCCATCCACTTCTGGCAGCAGTTTCAGGACAGGTGGTCTAGGTGGCCTACTTCCAGTGGCTAGCCTTTACTCACCTCCACTTCAGAGAGGACTACACTATGGTTGTACCACTATCCACGCTTGCCCTTACAGATTAATGTTCATTGCGGACATAAACTTTGCCCCACTGTACTGTTGTCACCTTGGCTTGGTCAGTGAATCATTGTATGGCTGTGGTTCCTTCGGACTCTAATCCCAAATTGAGTTCCACTAAGCTGGTGTGGGGGGGGGGGGTCTACATACCATGTAGATCCACCTTCATCCTGGCAAGGACGCAGAAAAAGGCCTATGAAGTTGCCAGATCTGTAGCTGGGTCGTAGTTAAGCCCTGCCCCGGATTTTTTTGGTTTTGGGGGGGGGGGAGGGGGGGAGGGGGGGAGGGGAAGCATCCTCCTGGCTGGCATCATTCACAGCAAGTTTTGCTATTGTCTGACATGAAGTTGTTATAATCCAAATTAAGAACAAATGCAAATAACCTGTAGGTCTTCCCACCACACTTTCATGGCTTGTGTTGTACGTAAAAGGCAATTATAATTACTACATCTCAAATTATGTACGTTGGCTGGATGGAAGAAAGCAGGCCTTGCATTCGACGTCGGAAGATTAGAGATTTAGAGATATTGAGAGAGCTATTGAGAGAGAGAGTAAGAGATATTAAGAGAAATAGAGAGTTAGAGAGATATTGAGAGATCTATATAGATATACAGATATATCTGTATATTGCAATCACTTACCATATAGTGAGCGAGATGAACCCATGAGCAAAGTGTGGCAGGATTTACTCCAGTGCAGGTGTGAGTGTTTACATTTTGCTGGGGCACATTTTTATATGCTAACAATGTACTCCGAGTGAGCTTGGTCTTTAGGCAAAATGCAAATAAAATTGTTGCATAGCTTATTAATGGATAGGCAGATGGTAGGATAAAATATGATTACCACTTTGCGTGCCAGCAAATTTACTTATTGATATTTACAGAGATGTACTGCATGTGCAGTGCAGCACAGAAGCTCACGCCAGTGTCTGAGGTGAGGATGGAAAGTACAGTTTCTGGGGATGAGGGAGAAGGCATAGTCTTTTCAATGAAGACTGTTAGTAGTGGGGTCTCTAGTTGGCAGTCGGGTTGCACCCTGTCCAAGTAGGGACCCTCACTCTAGTCAGGATAAGGGAGATGCCCGCTCAGATATCCTCTGCTCACTCCCTTGGTAGCTTGGCACAAGCAGTCAGGCTTATCTCAGAAGCAATGTGTAAAGCATTTGCACATAACATGCAGTAATAAGTGAAACCACTACAAAAAGGACACCACACCAGTTTTGGAATAGCCAATATTTCTGTGTGAAACAAGATACAAATAAATATCCAATTTACAGTTGGAAAGATTAATTTTGCAAGATTTACTCAAAAAACAGTTCCTTATATAGTCGTTAGCTCCACCTGGGACTATCACAGCATTGTGATCAACAAATCCAACAGTTCAGGCCAGCCGCTGCGTTTTGGGCCAGCTAAGGTGTCAGGAAGACCTGCAAAACAGTGCCTTTGGAATTGCAGGGCATTGAGATCCTCGCGGTGAGCTCAGGAGTGAGTCGCTGATGTCACGTTGATTCCAGAGTCAATGCAGGGGTCATAGGGCCCTTGAAGTCACATGCATTGCAGATCGAACTCTGGGCTGATGAAGTCAGGAGCTCTGGCGTGGATGGCGCCAGGGCTGTGGTGCAAAGTGGGACGATGCAATATGCGGTCCCCCAGAGGTCACGGTGGGCTTGGTGACTGCATCCAACAGAGACTTAGACCAGGATGTGGTGTGAAGTGGGGTGGTGGGACATCACCAGGTCATGGTGCAGGCAGCGGCATAGTTGTTTTTCGGTACATGGACAGCCGAAATAAGAACATCCTTCCAGACCACAAAATACTCAATGAAAGCCTGTCTCCAAATTTTCTAAGTTTTAGGTCTGAAGTAAAGACAGCCTACCTCATTTGGTCCAAAAAGACAGTTTTAGAAGCAATTCTGGACACAGATGCTTACAAAGCCTTTCCAACGCAAGAAATAATCACACTAGCTCTCTCAAGAAGAAAGTCTATTTCTGTAAGAAATTGTTCCTGGGAATGAGGTCTAGCATAGCCCAGCTGATGTCAAGTCCTTTCATACATATAAGACTTTAAACACCTTCCGTGGCAAAGTGCCATACTTCAGGAAGTAACTTTGGGTAGAAGAATTAGTGACATTCAAGCCTTTACTATCAAACATCCATATCTTCGGTTCGAGGTCAAACTTAAATTTGAAAACCAAGTATTGAAGATGGACTTCAGAAATCAGTGCAACATGGGGGAAATAGCTCTTAATACTCTGGAAGACGAGATGTTTGACATTCTACATTGACCAAACTAAATCATTTGTCAAATCTGATCAACTTCGCCTTTGTGCCTCCAAGACTAGTTCAAGCTCCATCAAGTAGTACAGCTTAATGGGTCTGAGGCCACAGCCTGCTGCCACAAGACAGCAAGAAGATTATTAACTGCCAGGATTTCATCTCACTTTACTGGCAATCTCGGTCTTGTTTGTTTGGGGGGGGGTCTCAAATAAATGCAGGGCTGTCACATGGAAAACTAGCTATGCTCCCTAGACACTGTCTAAATACCCCCATGAACCGAGATGCAGCAGTAGCACAAGCAGTTTGACATCCATTCTGAGGCGAGCTACCTTTATGAATATACAAGTATGCACTTAGAAAGTTTAAGTTACCTTCCTTTAAATGCTTCTCACCTCCATGTTTTAAGCTCTAAAATGTATTACTGCTTACTATTCAGATAAAAGCATGCGTTTTGAATCTTTCATTGAATTTGGAGAGGAAAAAAAAGTTACTTTAAAAAGGTAACACTCTTCAATATTGACACCTTTCATAGATTTTCACACGAACCTCCATCATCCTCTTCCATGGGTACTCATCTCGGATACCTCATTTATACTGCCTTCACCCTTGTGCACATAAAGCAGAGGTATGCTGGCCCTGTAGTGCATGAGCGATGCAGCACCTGCCTGCTGATTACTCCAGAAAGAGTGCAGCTCCCCCCCAATGTGAATTGGTTAACCATGGCACCCATTTATGATGTAAGGCTTTTTTTTACACTACTTCTAAATTACTGTGGGACTCCCAGCTAGGCAACATAGAAGAGAAAAGCATGTGAATCTATAAAAGATCTCTATACTGGAGAACCACGGTGTTCAGTTGAGTAATATTTTGTTCCAAGGTTGCACACAGCTGATGTATTCCAAAATTCTAGTTCCAAAGCTGGTTTAAGGAAGGTATTGCCTCTTAATTAGTTCTCCTAGACAATAATATCCAAAGAGTAGGCCTTCCGGTGTCAGCAGGAAGCTGAATGAGGTTGGGAAAATATAAGGTAAGACCCAAAACTATCATACAATAGGGAAAGGTTGCCCATACTTAACCATCTGTTAACCTGTGTGGGGGTATCCCCGGGAAAGGTAGGGGGGCATTTCCCTATTCTTCAAGGACCCCGTCTGCTCTCCCCCATAGTGGAATTTGGTCCCCTACAAAGGAACTCCACATCATGAATGAACAAAACACTTCAAATTACTAGTTGTTGCTCTCAAAACTCCACCTTAATTACCATTTGGGGTTCAGCAATTTAAAATGGAGTCCTGTACAGCCACATGTAAGGCGGTTATACATACATATGTAAATGACGCATATGCAGGGTACTGGCAAACCAATATAATCCTTTGGGCTAGTAAGCAACTCCACCTAGCAGGTGACCAATATTTGTTTCTACATCTCAATTCTCTGGAGCCTGGTGAGCAGACTATAGCAATGCTCAAGATACGGAAGGTGCATAAATGTTGCCCCCTAGACCAGGACTCCCACTCTAGGTGAAATTCATTGTTACATGATTGCATGTGCCGATGTGAAATCAAACTATAGGACTTGTTTAGCTAGAGGCAAACACTCAAGAGCCAAGTAGGTGATTCCTTTTCTTCCAACATTATGGCAGTCCGTGCTATTGCTTTATTTATGAATGAATTAAGGGGAAGATAAGTGTGATTTTATACTGCCCCAGAAATAAGCTGAGCTGCATGTAAACAACCCCCGTGTGCTCACGTCTGTTCCTTTCTGCACACTTTGAGACAGATCTAGATCTCCCATCCCAACATCTGCTTTTAAATGACCAAAAAATAGTGTGCACTAGGGAACTGTCCCCATTGAAAAGAACTAGGCTCAAACTGCACCAAGACTGCAGGGTGCCAATTATGGATCTGCACAAGGTGTCTGCAGTGCTTGGGCCAAACTCCAAATCGTGTAAGTGTCCTTCCCCCCCCACCCCCCGCAAAAAAGCAAAAACTGCATCACTTGGTAATTTGGGAAAGGGAGATGAAACCAGGTCAGCAAGCACAAGATGGCTGCTATCAAAGCCCTGCTCCAAAACAGAAGCCTACCACCAATCCATCTCGAGACCACTCCTATACAGATGAAGAAATCAAATTAAGCCTACACCTACCCCTCCACTCCATCAAGTCTTGCAAAAAAGGTGAAAGTCAAATTACAAATCACACCCCTCATGGTCTCCTGCATGCAAACTGATCTTGCAATTGGTCCCTGGCACACCCAGAGTTTCCCAGGACATCATAAACCCCACAGCAAAAAGCAGCATTTAAAGAGGCCATGCTGACGATCTTTGGCCTTTTGGCGTCCCTTCAGACAACATGGACACCTAGGTATCTATCTCAACTTCTTCCAGTGTGTCCTCACCAAACACTATACAGAGTCAGTGCCATATACAGCCAGATTCCAATCTACTCACACTGTACAAGTAGAGTATGCACACACCATTTTTCAATCTGATTCGGATCTAGCGCAAGAATCTCAGTGTGTCTCTAGACATATTTATACGGGACAGGTTCTGCCCCCCCCCAATAACTGGGAAATGTTTTTATTTAGGCTTACAAAATGCCAGTGAGCTAGATACCTGAAACAGACGCACCTTCAGGGCCACCACAGAAGTAAACTGTTAGCTTAGTGGTAGTTCGGAAGTCAGCAGAAGAACTGAGTTGCACACCACAGAAACAAACCTATTAACAGATATTTAACCTGGGTCATCTTCATCGGAATGAAGCAAGGGCAACGGCACTCCGTGCTCGTGCCTATTCATCCTTTGACCAGTCAAAGTCATTATGAACCAAAAAAAAAAACAATCTGCAGAATGTCCTGCCTTAACAAAAAAGTGATCTATTGTTTGTGTAGAATTCAACCGTTCTATAAATATTGTTTTAATTCCTGGTGTTTGGATCCTGTATACGCATTGTCATTACTGGTAAAGAGTCCTACCCAGATATCGCCAGAAAACCACATACTCCAAATAAACAATCCTATTTGAATAACTAATTTAGGCTACTAAGTTGGAGTGCAAGATTCCACGGGTCCCTCTATTCCTTTCTGGTTCCACTTCAAGGGACCTGCATCGGAGTCTCCCAAACCTACACATCCATGCATGGATATTGAAAAGTGGCAACTAAGTTTCACGTGCCGCCTGAGGCAATTGATATGCGTGTGGTCAGACAACATCCACTAATTTACGTACGCACCGTGCTGGGAAAGGTGTGGTGCACGAAGCTCAGACCCATTACAAGCCAAACTTTCCAATATTTCTCTTTAGCACAACAAGAACTTGAGCGTTCATGCAATTTATGTCCAAGTATTAGATGTACCTAACGCAATGTTTAACCTGCAAACATTTTGTCTGCCCTTGTTAAACCAAGAGCCTCGAGTTAGCTCTTTACCTGCACAGACCTAGGTTTACGTCTGGCACATGATCAATGCAAGAAATCTCAATCACACAAACGTGTATGAGAACATCCGTTTCATTATTTTTCAAGCTCTTTTGCCCTCTCATGAAAGGGCTGCACCTGTGAATAAAACCACCTAAAAACGTGTTTTCCGCCACTTGTATCCACTGACCGTGTACAAAACGTATTAAGGCGGGAGAAATGTGAGGCATTAACATTAGTTGCTCAGCTGGTTAAGGGGGTGATATGACCCTCCTATTGAAATAGGAATTTTTATCTTTTTTACATGATAAACGTTTTGCATTATGTCTTAAAGGCTTGCGGTAGACACAAAGGTTATTCATCTGCCTTTACAGTTTGTTTTTGCCTGACCAACCTTCTAGATCGGATGGATAGGAGCTCCATTAATGGTTTACTTTATGCCTCAATCAGATCTGTACTGATCATGAAATTCCTAATGCCCTGGTCCTTCAAGCCTTTGTACAGTTCTTCCTCAAGGATTTAAACAATTAACAGTCTTCCTCTTTGAAATTATGTGAGCTCACCGCATGAGTGAACTGTCGGCCTTCTGTATAGCAAAAAATTAGCACCAAGGACTCCAGCAGCCTTCCCATCCAAAGTCTCAACTGCCTTCCATGCTGGCCAGTGTCACACTTCGTGTTTTTGCTCGGCTTTATTCCTAAAAGGAAAAAAGAGGACTTGCCTACTTCTTAACAGGGCACTCTGCTTTTACATCGACTGCACAAACAACAACTGCAGGTATGGTCAATCTTTTGCACACTGGCCAATAAACTACTCCATGAAGATCTGAGGGCCCATTCCACTGGGGCCCAAAGAAGCTACAATGGCATTACCAATTGGGCAGGGGATGTACCTGTAAGCTCCATCTGTTCTGGGGCAGTAGAGTCACTGTAAATACACATGCAGCATCCTGCCAGCACACATGAACATTGAAGATTTGTCCAGATACTCTGGTCCTGGGGGACTAAAGGGTATTCTAAAAGGGAATAATTGGCTGTTAGAGTATCCATCCGAAAGAGCACTACCAAAAATAGGTAACTGTTTTTATGGTAAATAGTTCCAAAACAACAGAAGTGAAAAACCTATGGTAGGTTTGACCACTTTCATAAATCGGAGCAAGCATAGAAAAATGTCCCAATACAATTAGGATTTTGGTTTTCAGATAAAACTGATAATAACTGCTATAGTGGAGAGCATCAACCCTTTCACAAGGAAAGGATAATTAACTGTTTATCATCCTTTCCTTGTGAAAGTGGCAGGCATTGGGGTGACTGAGGGAAGTTCACAAAGCACTCTCCTCAGAGAGGATGTGTGTGGCTTGCCATCTCAGGCTGGCTCAACATGCACAGTAGGCTTTGTCGAGCCTGGCAAAACAGTTGCCAGGCTGGAGAGCCTACACAGGCTCCTAGTCTGCCTGGGTGCTCCGATCTAGTCCTGACAATGCTCTGAGCAGCATCAGGATTGGCTGCAGGGCAGGCTGGAGCCTATGCCTGCCTGGCCCAGAGATTCAGGATCAGCAGCTTGCAGGTAAGTTATTTTTTTTATTTTTTTTTTTAAATGTTGTTAATCCCTCCCCCAAACACCACCAGCCCCCCTCTGTGCACGGCCCCACCATCAATCCCTGCAAGCCGCAACTGGTGTAGAAGTTAGCTGATTTGCAGTTTAACTCTGTAGTGTCAGTCTCGGGCAAGCAGCACCTCCAAGAGTTCATCCTCTTTCAGTGAGCATCAGTTTGGCTTTTTCCAAAGTCTGGTATCATTCAAGATTATTCAAAGATGATTTTATACACATGCCTCCAGGATCAGTGTTCTCGCACACAACACCAAGCACTCCTGTTCATTTAATGGTCCTGAAACGCATTCCTGCACAAGTCACATCTCCCTCAGGTAAGAAGATTATGGCATGTCTTGAACATCTTCAGTGGCCATGCGGAGTCCCAGGAGGGCTACATACCGTCTTGATGAAAATGTGCTGCTTCTTTCACATACCTTAGCTCAAGACACCTACTAGTTATAGGCCATAGAAATATGAAGAGGCAACAACTGCACTGTTTTCTAGCTTTTGCTGCAGACAGCACAGTTTAAGGAAACCGGTGCATAGGCCCGATCTTCGCCTACCTAAGTAGGGCACTTAATACAGCCCCAGGATTGAAGAGTTCAAATTTAATTCCTACTTCCTCCATGTGAAAACTAATCTTTGAACGTTTGGTGCTGACCCTTCGCACCATCTTGTGTACAACTGCTGCGATGTCATTTTGTAGAGACTCCAACATGGAAAATGCAGTACAAGTGTGCATGCTGAGGTAAAGTGCCTTGCTCAATTTTGTCCAATTCTCACATGGCCAGTGTGCCTCATTTCTTTCAAATAAATGAAGGTCTGCTTAATTCTTATTAGAAAAAAAATCCAAAAAACAATGCTACGTTTTCTATATGCGGATTTTAAATGAACAGAACAGCCCATAAAATTCAGGGCCAAATTTAACGACCCAAAAGATCTGCAGGCTATAACACAGATCACCAAAAAAAAAACATAGCCAACATGAATATTAATCCTTTAGTGGTCTGACCGGCCAGAGGACGATTAGGCCCAGATCTGGTAGTGTAAAAAAAAAAAAAAAAAAAAAAAAACAACTATTATTCACCCAGTTCTTTCTTGGAATCGGTATCTTGGGACAACCAGCAGTGCGATGGTGTTTTGCAAGATCATGTAGAACATGAAATATTTATATTGAATGATGCCAAGTAGGTCATATTCATTCAACCAATCTGTGCCATCTAAAAGCCACAAGAACTTGTATTAAATGTCTACCATCAACCTTTTCTTCTACAAACAAAACCTTAAAATGTGCATGGATGGAGATTTTTTTTTACCTGATTAAGTGAGGAAGGAAATGACTTGAAAAAAGGGATTTTACATCTAATAAAATCGGGCAATAAGGTGAAATAATGGTTGCTCGTAAGAGTATATTCAAGGAAAGGGTACATAGAATTATATGAGCAAAAAAGAAGGAATCAATGTACAATACAATTGAAATGAGAAGGAATTCAGTGCAAATTTCTTAAAAAACACCAACATCTTCATTTTGAATGGAGCACAAAAAAATAGCTCAGATGACCGATTATCACACTTTGAAAAAAATATTCAAAACTTGAAGCCCACCAGAATTCAAAAGAAATAGAAACTGAAAACAGGGACCTTAAATAGAATATACAACATTTCAGTGAGATCACATCCTCAAGTTGCATACTATTCTCAAATGAAATCAAATTATATGTATTTATTTTTTTCCCTCCACACACACACCTCTAAACAAACTCAACCAAGGATACTTGAAAAAAAATATCCCTTAACACACCAAGAGTGAAATACAAAAAGCTTTTGCACCAATTCAGTGAAAATGTCTAAGTAGGACTAAGTTTGCATTCAGCAGCTAAGCACAATTGCTTACTATGTAGAAGCAATTTTAAGTAACTCAAATCAGTAGAACCGAGACTATCGATTTGCCATCCCCTTCCCACAACCCTGGTAACTTCTGCCGGTATACCAATCACAAAGTACATTTAGCTGAATTTCCTTAAAGTAGCATGGAGCCTGCAGAGCCACAAATCAAGACAGCCCTTTTACATAATGGAACAACCTGCCACAACCACTGAAGAAAGGATCAAATTAAATTTACTGAGCTTGCAATTGCTGGCTAGACAGTTCAAAGAAAGAATTCAGAGGATCCACACCATCCAGATAATAAATTATCCACAAACTGGATAGTGCTCATAAGCAAATAAAAGACATTGAATACTTATAGATTCTTTCACTACGCCATTAAGATTGAAGGCTGTCCAGAAAAGATTATGCACTGCTTGATAGCCATGCGTCTAGATCACAGGCCATTAACAGCAACACAATTTGGGTAAAGAGTCATGCTATTGGATCATTTTTGAACAGATAAAAACTCTTCAATGCCTTGCAACAGAAAGTTACAACCAGTGAAATACGGTATAGACAAGGTCCACAAATACCTACAACATTAGGTTAAAAGCCTCTCAGGAGTATTGATCAAGGTTCACAGCCCTAGAAATTCCAGGAGATCTAAACAGCACTAAGGTAAAGGCCAACTATGTTGATGGTACCTACAAAGGAACAGTGTCTGTGTGCATGAGTTGTCTAATGGATATCTGTGAGGTGTGTTGCCCTATAGGGTTAATATTTGGACTATGAAGCTGGCCACAGGGGGACAAATACAAAACCTTTCAAACAAGAATATGCAATTTAGTATTGACTCGTATCTTTTCAATACTTTCACTAAAATAATCCCAGCAGTGTGTAGAAAGATTCAAACCAATAGTTATTCCACATGTACCAAAACCAACCAAGTACTATTTTTGTATATGCAGTTCCTTATAATGTAATTGACAGCCGAATATGTACAGTCCAGCTTTTTTGGTCAGTGTATAAGTTAGTATGTATTCTCATGACCTTGTTGCCGTGTGTGTGTGTGTGTGTGTGTGACACACACAGGATACTGGCTGACGGTTTTGTAATTGTTTTACAATGAGTCTTGGCTTTTCAGTACGGACTCTGTATGCTGAAGAAGGTGTTGACATTTTCAGCCCAGTGGCCTCTTTAGGATGATAAGTGTGTGTGTGTGTGTGTGTGTGTGTGTGTGTGTGTGTGTGTGTGTGTGTGTGTGTGTGTGTGTGTGTGTGTGTGTGTGTGTGTGTGTGTGTGTGTGTGTGTGTGTGTGTGTGTGTGTGTGTGTACCTATTAATTAAAAATACCCAACCAAATCTATCAACCTCACACATCCACTGAATATGAATTACCATATAACTACCACTTCGTGTTTGGTCACACTATTCTATAAATGTGTCTAAAAGCAGGCTGCCAGCAGGCTAATATGTCCATGTAACAGAGAAACAAAAAAAACAGTCATTCACATGCATGGTGTGAGACCTTTAAAATGTATCCAGTCCAAGATGCAGAGATCCTGAGAGGTCAGTGTCCCACTAGCGTCTATGCCACCATTAAGTGGAAAGGAAAGATCAGAAAGTCACCACTTCATTCTCAGGGAGGCCTCCTAACTTGCCACCACTTCACATGGGCACAACCTCATGTAATGGCATGGCCTGTGCCTCACAGTGCAAGCTTCCCTTTTAAAATCAATTATTACCTCTCTAAAAACTGAAGTGCGTGTCATATGGTTAAACTCGCACATAACCAACAGCAAGGGCAAACGGAAATGCCAAAAGCAAACAAAGGATAAAATCCCCCGTTTACTCCATTTTGGTCTATTCCTTTAAAGCTTTCGACCGTATGAATAAGGATCTCATCATCATCATTAGCTTTATTTCGGTAAATATAAATCCCATAAAAGCACATCACATAAAAAAGGAACGGCAAGCTACATGATAAACAATTTAAGTCATAAAAGATTAAAAAGGAGAGAAAAAAGAAGAAATATTTACACATAAACAGTTCCCTACTGGAAAATCGCACCTTATAGTTATACGTAAAAACACATTGTGGGTAAAAGAATAAAATACAAGCCTGGCAAACCATATCAGATAAAAAGGATGTTTCTATTTAAAAAGTATCTAAGAACAAAACGAGATAAAAACAACAGGTAGGGAATACGTCTGAACCAATAAAAGTAATATGTGCATACAATGATAAGTCCATCAATTGTTGCTTGCCACATTCATTGTTAAATAAGGATCTCTATGGTGCTCCCTGCTCTGCTGGTGGCTTCTCAAAACTTCTTGCACCTGACGCACTTGCGTGTGCTCCTATACATCTAAACTTGTGTGCTCACTCGACTTATCTCCTCTATGAGGACTTCTCGGCTTTTACCAGGTATTTTCTGCCATATTAAGTTGTGTGCATTACTTTGGCATAGGGCTGGGGGATAAAGTTGAAGTTTATATTTACCCATCTCCAAATCCCGCCTTTCGGGAAAGGGTCAGTCTGCGCTTACCTTATTCCCAGTTATATAAATCTTTGACACATCTAGGACTGGACCAGTCTTTCCAATATCTCATAATGAAACTTCGAAGGGAAGATAGTAATGTAAATAAGGCACTGTGAATGGGAACATAAAATCTAACAATGTACGTTTCTCTAATACTGCGCACACATTAATTACAAATCTAATCATTACTGCTTAACACTATGCACACGTATCTTGTCACAAATCTAGTCAGTCTATTGCTTAACATACCACAATGAGCACACGTATTGTATTAACTCCCCGTCAAACCTATGTTCCAGATTGGCATTGTTAAAAATCACCAATTAACCCTTACTGTGCAAAATTGTCTAACTGTGCCAATCGTGAATTCACACGACCATGTTTACAGTCAGGCATGTAATTTAGAAATGCCAAAATTTCTTCATGATTATTCAGTCCTTGGGCTGCTGTATAGAATCTTGTGATTCATGCACTTCCTTCGATGTCACATGTAGTACAGTCTATTCTATCATTGGTATGTTCTGTTTCAGTATAGTGCTGTACGAAAGGAGCCCCTTGTGTTTTACATGTTGAGGGACCTGTGCTGCAGAATCCTATTCTTCACTGGCAAGGCAGTCTGACCTATATATATTTTGTTGCAAGGACAATTAACATAGTATACCACATTTCTGGTATTACAATTCAAAAAGACGGTCATATCTGTCCTCCCACCTCCACTTCTTTACTCTTAGTAAAATTACAGGCAAAGCATTTAATAAACCTGTAATGTCCCGATACCGGGGGCAATCCTAGCATGTGTAAGGGTAGGTTCCAGACTTATGAGTAGCCCTCACCAAAAGTTGGAGTAAGTTGGTCTTTTCTGAATGTAAACAAATGCCTGGAAATCTTAATGGTTTTAATTAATTCCGTGTTGACATTAATAATTCTTTTAATTTTGTTGGCTACTGATAAATAGGTCAAAACGTGTTAATGGTGTCATGTGATTTCTCTTTAGGGGATAGTAAACATTCCCTAGGTGTGTACCATGCCCTTTTTAAATGCTCACCTTACTAATTTGTGGGGGTATTAACCTATTTTTCAAAACTTCTCTTTTCTCAAAAGTCTTTCCGAGTGCAATTACCCCGGATCCTCAAATTGTCCATAAGGAAGGTTATTTTTAATGCACATGGGCGATTACTTGGAAAGTGAAGGGTATTCCTGACTGTTTAGTGAACAAATTCACTAAACGTTTATTGTTCTGTAACAATCCATAGGTATAGAAAATTGAGTTCCTCTCAGCTGTTCAACATGGTGAAATGTAAATCACTACACCTGTTAAGCCACTGGTGGAATTTTTAGCGCCTCCAAACCTCTGAGAAAAAATATTGTCAATATATCTTCGTCATGTTCTATTATGTTCTTTGTGGATATAAATCATAATTTTTTTTTTTTTAAAGTCTTCCAAGTAAGAACTATTTGCTATTTGAGGCAAATATACACTCCTTTATCTGCAACAGCACCTCCTGCATAAACATACAAGTTTTTTTTTTTTTAGACAAACCAATGCATGTTCCATAAGGAACTCTGTAGGAACCTGATGGGAAGTGACTTATTCAAGATTTCCTTCATCACTGCCAACGCCTCATCTCGAAATATGTTGTATACAATGTCCAATGACACCTATATTTCCTCAGCAGGATTATATGAATTTTCGTACTTCCCTATAAAGTCCATTGAGTCCCGGATGTAGGCCTTTGTTTCCACTACAGAGGGCTTAAGAAAAAAAATATATATATATCTATCAACTAGTTCTAGAATTGATCCACACCTCGATATAATGGGACAACCCAAAGGGTCTTCATATTTTTATGAGTTATTTGTAAAATATAGAAGACTTACCTTTTTTTGTAATCAGTTCCGTTGCCTCCTGTCCACCCCATCTCTAGGGCTTGTTGGGTAGCCTCATTTAGCCAATGTTTTAGGTATACTATTGGATTTTAACCCAATCTCAAATAATGCTTCGTGTTAAATTGTCTCAAGACTTATTCCTCGCTGTCCATTACTATCCCACCCTCGGTCTGCTGGTCTAATCACTATATGCAGATCTGATAGTGATTTTAATGCTAATGTCTTCTCTTTGTATGTTCTTCTTTACATATTGTTGCCCTTCACATAGTCAATCCACTTAGTATGGTTTCTTCAAATATCAATATTTGTGGAGGCATATCCTTTGGCGGGGGAGCAGTTTGATTTATTTTTCAAAAACTTAATACTTTTGTTTCTCTATTTTGGAAATCTGCAGTTTTATTTTCCTTCGAAAAGGTAGAATTTGTCACAATAGGGCATTTTTTTTTTTTAGTGAAGTGCCCCATATGTAGGAGAAATGGCAAACCGACCCTCAGGTTTTTGTCCCTTCTTGAAACACATGGTATGTCCTGCAAATTGTACAAGAGGTCGAGGAGAAAATAAGGCCGAGCTGCACGGCCTTCAAGAGGCTACTGTGTTAGAGCTGTCTGAAAGACTGGAGGGGCAAGGAAGATGCAGCAGCCCTACCTCTCCTGTCCTCTGCCGTTCACAAAGAACCCCTCATACCACGAGGGGGGGGTGGGGGGGGGGGGGGGGGGGGGGAGTATTGCGGAAAGGTTAAAAAGACAAAGATGTATCCAGCTGACAAGACTAAAAATCGAAAGGTAGGGTCTGTCTCTACCGGTACACTGTTGAGCTGGCTTGATTGACGGGAGGCTGACAGAGGACAAATTTAAGATGTAGACATCAAGGAGAAACACAGAATTGGTCTGCAGACTTGGGAAAACATTTCCAACTATTACTAAATATCGACAGAAAATACTTTTCTACCAGAAAATGTACAGAGGGGACCCTATACACTTCAGCTCGTTCAGTATCACCGGAACATAGTCCCTCACCACTACCTTCTCAGCCTTTACGGCCTCCTGTGCCTCCAGTAGTTTCCCTGCCCATGAGGCATGCACCACCAATTGCACCTCCAAATATACTGTCACTGCACTTCAGTCAGCTAAATCAGTTTCACAGCAGTTACAAGGCCATGGTTTTCAAAAGGCAGATCGAGTCCCCAGAAGGCATTAAGAGTGCTCATTGCAGGACATCTGCACCAACATAACCTCACTCAAGATATACACTGTTCCAGATCAACGAGGCAATCTAGATTTTCTAAGTGTTCAAAGTCTACCCATACATGCTTGGGTACTTCATTAGTATTTTCCAACACTTACAGAATTGCCACCAGCAACGGTCTCCATTATTAAGGGCATCAAAAACTTACGTTTTGCCAAGCGAGGCTACCAACCTCAATATCCAATTTGTGTAACTCAGTCATCTGAGACCTTGCCAAGACTGCTTTAATTGGTGATGGAATTATTTTACTCTGAGACATAAGCCTCCAAAACAAGAGTCTTCCTGAAGTCGGACTCTTCCACACAGATATAGTAGTTGCTGCAAAAGTACCATTCTACAATACCATCTTCTACAGTAACACCAGAAATAATATTTTAAAAAAAGTTCTGTGGTACTTCAGTAACTGAAGAAAACACCGAGTGCGGTGTTAGAAATGGGGTCTCCAGTAGGCAGTGGTGTGCACCCCGAGTAGGGACCCTCACTAGTCTGGGTAGGGGGTTTACAGCTGAGATAAGCTACCAAGGGGGTGAGCAAGGGTTAACACTAGCAGTCAGGCGTATCTCAGAGACAATATGTAAAGTATTTGTATACACAATAACAGTGAAAATCATACCCACATAAGTTCAGAAAATAGCTGTTGGAAGTGGCCCCTCTGCAGGGTCACCCCAAAACCTTTTGGCTTCCTCCTCTTTTTCTGACATTGTTGCTGGCTTTAGGACTCTGGACACTTTACCACTGCTAACCAGTGCTAACGTGCATGTGCTCTCTCCCTAAAAACATGGTAACATTGGCTAATACCCAATTGGCATATTTAACTTGTAAGTCCCTAGTAAAGTGCACTACATGTGCCCAGGGCCTGTAAATTAAATACTACTAGTGGGTCTGCAGCACTGATTGTGCCACCCACATAAGTAGCCCCTTAACCATCTCAGGCCTGCCATTGCATGGCCTGTGTGTGCAGTTTCACTGCCAATTCGACCTGACATGTAAAAGGATAGCCAAGCCTTAACCCCTCCCCCCCTTTTTCTACATACATGTCACCCTAAGGTAAACCCTAGGTAACCCATAGGGCAAGATGCTACGTAGGTAAAAGGAAGACTTGAACATGAGTCTTCTACATGTCCCGGTAGTGGTAAACTCCCAAATTCTTTTTCCACTGCTGTGAGGTCTGCTCCTTTCATAGGATAGCATTGGGGCTACCCTCATACTGTGTGAGGTGGTAGATTCTGGTCAGAAAGGGGTAAACAGGTCATGTTTAGTATGACCAGAATGGTAATAGAAACTCCTGCTTATTGGTGAAGCTGGATTTGATATTACGGTTTTGGAAATGCCACTTCTTGAAAGTGAGCATTTCTTGGCACAAAAGTCATCTGTCGCTCACAGCACTTCTCCAATCCACATCTGGGTTGGGCTGGTTGACCGCTCCCTTGTGCATTTCACTCGGACAACCACAAACGCAGGACACTTCTGGACCAGATTCTGCAACCTGTCAAGAGGAGCTGCCTGGCTGCCCAAAAGACTCACCTGGACTGCTTTGCTGTGAAGGGCTGCTGTCTTGCTGTTGCCCTGCTGCCCTCTGACTTTGTTGAGAAGCAGTCTCCAAGAGCTTGGATTGAGCTTGCCTTCCGTTCGTCTCAGGGGCCAAAAAGGGTTCCTCTCTTCAAGTAAACTCCTAGTGCGTCGAAAATAGATGCACAACCTGCCGGAAACGACCCAGCCTGGCCAGTGACAAGAAAACTGCTGCACAGCTGAGCCAGAATGACAGAGCCCGACTTCCTGGGTGAAGAATCAACCGCGCCAGCGGTGCGACAAACTGACGCATCATCCACCTGATCAACACAGTGCCTGTTACTTTGACCGGCACGCTCAGGATTTCTACACATCGTCCCTAGGGGTCAGAAGAACCCCGCATCACAGTAAGGTCCCGAGCCTGTGTGTTGGAAATTGACGTAAAGCCCTTGCAGTGTGTGAAGAAATGACACATCGTCTGTGCCGTATCAGGAAATCCGACGCACGCTTCCTTTTTCCACACATCTCCTCTGTGGTCTCTGTGCATGTAATTGACACAAACCGGGTACTTTATGCACACAAGAGACAATTGTTGATTTTTTAAAGCCTTAAGACTTAACACAGCAAAAAGTGATATTGCAACTTGCGCTTATCAAATCATGATAGTTTTGACCTTAATTTAAGATATCTTAATTTTTTCTAAACCGGTTGTATATTTTTGTTGTGTTTTTACTGGGTATTGCATGAATACTTTACACATTGCCTTTCAAGTTAAGCCTGGCTGCTCAGTGCCAAACTACCCAATGGTGGGCACAGGATATTTGGATTGTGTGAGACTTACCAGACTAGGATTGTGGTCCCTACTTGGACAAGGGTGTATACCTCCAACTAAAGATCCCATTTATAACAATAGCCATATTTATTGGAGTAAAACAAGACCAAAAACCCAACATACATAAGTAGAGTAACACATTTTCAAATATTAAATCTTAAAGTGCTTAGAAACACAAAAGCACCAACTGGGGGGTATCACTTGCGAAGGAGTGTGGGGCCAGTCAGTTGAATGGACCACAGTACAGTACCTTGGAAAACAATGAGGAAAAAGACATTGCATGAGTCAGGGAGGTAAGGCATCACTGGTGCAGTGTGTGTTCTTACTGCTAGGCAAGGGAGAGGAGTCAGTTTCTTATGGTTCGAGGGAGGTGATGCAGTGTCAGTGGTGACAAGTCTGTTCCTTGCAACTCGGTGGAGTTGATGAATCCAGCACATCAAGCTGCAAAGCGTTGACTTTGCAGTGTCAAGATCACATCATGGGACTACAGGTGCTGTGGTGAAGTCAGGTGTCAGGTGTCAGATGTCCGACAGCACTTGGGGCTCACGTTGTGGCAGGACTGGAGGTACTGAGCGGCATCAGGCCTGCATTTTAAGTCAGTTGCACTCAGCAGGGACCATGGCTCTGGTGCAGGCAGCAGCTGGTGGTGGTGGTCAAAGAGCAGCACCGGTTCTGGAAGTTGGTGCACTAGTTTCTTCCTTGTTGCACCAGCACTCTCCCAAGGCCCAGGAACTGGATTTGGCACCACTTGGCAAGTCAGGACTCTCAACAAGAGAGCCAGAGGGTGGCAAGTGAAGTCTTTAATGTCCTGAGACTTAAGAGGCAAGCTCCGTCCAAGCCCCCCTGAAGAACCTTTGGAAGCAAGCTATAGAAAAACCAAGTCCAGTCCTTTTGGAGCACCAAGCACGAGGCCAGCACAACAAAGCAACAGGCAGAGTGGCAGTCCCTCTTACAACATCAAGCTCCTCTTTCTGGCAGAATTTCCTCAGTCCAGAAAGATTCTAACTATTTGGTGTCAGCGGTCCCAGTACTTCCACCCATTTCGATCTTTGAATTAGGCAAATTTCAATGGAGTCTTTGTAGTGCAGAAGACTGCCTCTCCCTGCCCTGACCACAGACACTCCAAAGGGTTGGAGACTGCTTTGTGTGAGGACAGGTACAGCCCCTATTCAGGTGCAGGTGTCCATTCCTCCCACCACTCTAGCTCAGGAAGGTGCATCAGCCTGGTGATAGAGCAGAGGTGTGCCCTGCATATCCTGATGGCCTATTTGCACTACTGTCTAGAGTGAATACACAAACAACCCAACTGTCATCCTGACCCAGACATGTATTCAGACAGGAAGAGACCAAATGATTAATAAAATGCATACTTTGTAAAATAAGCAGTACCAAAGTTCAAATTTAAAGACCAACTTCACCAAAAATAGTTTTTTTAATTGGGAGTTCAGAGACACCCCCGAACTCCATATCTCTATCTGCTCCCAATGGGAAATTACATTTAAAGAGATATTTCAAGGCAATCCCCATGTTACCTAATGGGAGAGATGGGCCTTGCAACAGTGAAAACCGAATTTGGCAGTATTTCACTATCCGGACATGTATAACACCAGTATGTGCTACCTTTTAAATAAACTGCATTCTGCCCATGGGCTGCCTCGGGCCTACAGTAGGAGTGACTTACATGTTGTAAAAGGGAAGGTTTGGTCGTGGTAAGTGGGTGCACTTGCTAGGTCGAAATAATTTAGAACTGCACACTGACAATGCAGTGGCAGGATTTGAGACCTGTTTGCAGGGCTCCTCGTGTGGGTGGCACAATTTCTGCTGCAAGCCCACTAGTAGCATTCGCTTACAGGCCATGGGCACACTGCACTGTAGTAGGGACACACTAGAAAAACAAATATGCCAATCATGAGAAACCAATCACCAATACATTTTAGACAGCATTTGCACTTTACCACTGCTAACCAGTGCTAAAGTGCCCAGAGTCCTAAAGCCAACAGGCCAGAAAAAAAACAATAGGAGGAAGGAGGCAAAATGTTTGGGGATAACTCTGCACAAAGGGCTAGGTCCAACAGGTGTTTGTGGGATTGTTCCTTCCAGGAGAAGCTGCACCCAAGAAGATACAGGATTTTGATGAGGTCATATAAGAGGAGATGGTCTGGAAGCAGGCTAGGAGTGCTGCTATAAATTAAGCAGACATGCTGTGTATAGCTATTGCCACGGTCTCTCCCTTTGCTCCGTCATTCTTATGTCTGTTGTACTAGTCTGAAACTTGAAGTCCAGTAGTGGATCTTAAGCCAATTTTCTAGAACCATTCTGCGATTTCCTCCCCCCCCAACCACCAAGATACTTTCAGGTTTAAAAAGAAAGGATCAAAATTGAAGTGACCCTACCCCTAAGCACAATGGGAAAAAAACAAAAGAAACCTGCAGGCATGTCAAATGTTGCCACTTCACAAGATTTACTCTGATTCAATGAGATTGGATAAGAGTCAGAGGCTTATTTTCACATCGTCCATGATCCAAAAGCATAAGAAATACTTAGGCAAGCTATATATAGGACCTGGAAGCAGCAATAAACACCATCAGCTAAGGGAGTATTCTTTGGAGCAGAGACTTATGTTAATCTCAAGTGTCAAACTGACAGCCCATTAGGTATCCGCTTCTGGGCTCAATTGTGACCTTTTCATATTTCCAAATGCAAACCAGCAAGAAGGATATTTCAACAGTGCCAGACGATCAGAAGAGTAGGCTCTCCGGTAACTGGGGAGGCATGTTGACTCCGAGGCTGCAGTTGTCTCCCTTCCTGTATGCAGTGCTTTACATGAACAAGCAGGGAGGCATGATGCAGACTGGCCTAGATTATTAATCTGAAGAAGTCAGATCAAGGAGCCCTGCACATCACTGCACCTGTAGGGTATCCACAGGAGTAGAAGCAGATTCTCACAACACACAAAAGCATCATAAATGAGTGCTAAACTAGTTTCTGCATAACATTTTGCAAATGGGCTAAACTGGTTTGCAAACTCAGACAGAAAATGTCCAAACCAAACTTCTATCAATTAGAACTCTGAGAAACACTTTTGATCAACTGTTCAAAAAGTTAGTCTATGGGCTTCCTGTGATCAGGCATTGCAATGTGTTCACCAAGCTGAAGAAACAGGATGCTTGTTGCACCAAAATTACCACAGCATTGGTGGTACAGTCAGACTATCGGATAACCACATAAAAGACACCAAGCAAACTGATGTCCTATTAAAGGTCAAATCCTGCAACCCAACCTTCCATTGTTGAACTTGGCAGCTGGCTTTTAAATTGTAGTAGGGACATTTGGACCTTTAAGATTGCTTGAAGATCTTGACAAAAACCAGACGTCCTTCCACAAGAAAGTGCTATTACTTTAAATGGAAGAGGTTCTGCATGTGGTGCCAACAGAAGAACTTAGACATTAGAAGTCAGGAAGAATCAGTACTTCCACACCTTTTTGATTTGCTAAAGTCTGGACTGTAGTTTTCCACAATAAAAGGAGCATTTAGTAGCCATTAAAGTTTACGGATATTCCTTCACAAATTGAGGTTTTTGAAAAGGTTTATCCTCCCTCCATGGGAACTTAATATTGTTTTATCCAAGTTACTGCACTCCCTGTTTGAGCCTGCTCATAAGGTTTCTTTTCAGCTTTACAAGTAACCATAATTTCAGCACAAGATTTGTGAGATTCAGCTCTGCTGCAAGGAGCTTTATATTGTGTTCCATGAACAAAGTACTGATGAACTCATCTGTGCTTCCTACCCAAGGTAGGTAGCAGGGTTCCATTTTAAATCAGAGCTTATTTTCCAACTTTCCTTCAGGAACCCTTCCCCAGCAGGATTTTTAGATTCGCTGGTATTGAACAGGTTTTGAAATTCTATTTGGATAAATATATCATACGTTTGTTAACTACAATCCAATACGAGCAGGGTTAGTCATTTCACAAGTCCATTTTTAACCTTTTACAGTCTAATTTACAGTAAACAAAAATCTTCTCGGGCACGGAGCCCACTGAGGTAGAACAGCTACTTCAGCATTCGAGAAATTTCCATTCCAGACATTTTATGAGCCTCCTGGAGATCAGAACATCAGTGGTGGCCACCTTCAACCTCAAGGTGGGGGGAAGAGGGGGCGAGAGAGAGAGACAAAGACAGACGAGAGACACCGAGAGAGAGACACGAGAGAGAGAGACACCGAGAGAGAGAGACACGAGAGAGAGACACCGAGAGAGAGACACGAGAGAGAGAGACACGAAGAGAGAGAGAGAGAGACACGAGAGAGAGAGAGAGAGACACGAGAGAGAGAGAGAGAGACACGAGAGGAGGAGAGAGAGAGAGAGAGAGACAGACACGAGAGAGAGAGAGGAGAGAGAGAGACAGACACGAGAGAGAGAGAGAGAGAGAGAGACAGACACGAGAGAGAGAGAGAGAGAGAGAGACAGACACGAGAGAGAGAGAGAGAGAGAGAGACAGACACGAGAGAGAGAGAGAGAGAGAGAGAGAGAGACGAGAGAGAGAGAGACAGACACGAGAGAGAGAGAGAGACACGAGAGAGAGAGAGACAGACACGAGAGAGAGAGAGAGACACGAGAGAGAGAGAGACAGACACGGAGAGAGAGAGACAGACAGAGAGAGAGAGAGAGACAGACACGAGAGAGAGAGAGACAGACACGAGAGAGAGAGAGAGAGACACGAGAGAGAGAGACACGAGAGAGAGAGAGAGAGAGAGACACGAGAGAGAGAGAGAGAGAGAGGAGACACGAGAGAGAGAGAGAGAGAGAGAGACACGAGAGAGAGAGAGAGAGAGACACGAGAGAAGAGAGAGCGAGAGAGAGAGACGAGAGAGACACGAGAGAGAGAAGAGAGACACGAGAGAGAGAGAGAGAGACACGAGAGAGAGAGAGAGAGACACGAGGAGAGAGAGAGAGAGACACGAGAGAGAGAGAGAGAGACACGAGAGAGAGAGAGAGAGACACGAGAGAGAGAGAGAGAGACACGAGAGAGAGAGAGAGAGACACGAGAGAGAGAGAGAGAGACACGAGAGAGAGAGAGAGAGACACGAGAGAGAGAGAGAGAGACACGAGAGAGAGAGAGAGAGAGACACGAGAGGAGAGAGAGAGAGACACGAGAGAGAGAGAGAGAGACAACGAGAAGAGAGAGAGAGACACGAGAGAGAGAGAGAGAGACACGAGGAGAGAGAGAGAGACGACAGAGAGAGAGAGAGAGACACGAGAGAGAGAGAGAGAGCACGAGAGAGAGAGACACGAGAGAGAGAGAGACACGAAGAGAGAGAGAGAGACACGAGAGAGAGAGAGAGACACGAGAGAGAGAGAGACAGACACGAGAGAGAGAGAGACAGACACGAGAGAGAGAGAGACAGACACGAGAGAGCGAGAGAGAGAGAGACGAGAGAGAGAGACACGAGAGAGAGAGAGACACGAGAGAGAGAGAGAGACACGAGAGGAGAGAGACAGACACGAGAGAGAGAGACAGACACGAGAGAGAGAGACAGACACGAGAGAGAGAGAGACAGACACGAGAGAGACAGACACGAGAGAGAGACAGACACGAGAGAGAGAGAGAGAGACAGACACGAGAGAGAGGAGACGAGACACGAGAGAGAGAGAGACAGAGAGAGAGACACGAGAGAGAGAGAGACAGAGAGAGAGACCACGAGAGAGAGAAGAGAGAGAGACCACGAGAGAGAGAGAAGAGAGAGAGACACGAGAGAGAGAGAGAGAGACACGAGAGAGAGAGAGAGAAGAGAGACAGACACGAGAGAGAGAGAAGAGAGACAGACACGAGAGAGAGAGAGACAGACACGAGAGAGAGAGAGAGAGACAGACACGAGAGAGAGAGACACGAGAGAGAGAGACACGAGAGAGAGGACACGAAGAGAGAGGAAGAGAGACACGAGAGAGAGAGAGAGAGAGACACGAGAGAGAGAGAGAAGAGACACGAGAGAGAGAGACACGAGAGAGAGAGAGAGAACACGAGAGAGCGAGAGACAGACACGAGAGAGAGAGAGAGAGAGAGAGACACGAGAGAGAGAGAGAGAGAGAGGAGAGAGAGAGACAGGAGAGAGAGAGACACGAGAGAGAGAGAGAGAGAGAGGAGAGAGAGAGACACGAGAGAGAGAGAGAGAGAGGAGAGAGAGAGACACGAGAGAGAGACGACAGAGAGAGAGAGAAGAGAGACAGACACGAGAGAGAGAGAGACAGACACGAGAGAGAGAGAGAGAGACAGACACGAGAGAGGAGAGACAACGAGAGAGAGAGACACGAGAGAGAGAGACACGAGAGAGAGAGACACGAGAGAGAGAGAGAGACACGAGAGAGAGAGAGAGAGAGAGACACGAGAGAGAGAGAGAGAGGACACGAGAGAGAGAGACACGAGAGAGAGAGAGAGAGACGACGAGAGGAGAGACAGACACGATGAGAGAGAGAGGAGAGAGAGAGACACGAGAGAGAGAAGAGAGAGAGACACGAAGGAAGAGAGAAGAGAGACACGAGAGAGAGAGAGAAGAGAGACACGAGAGAGAGACACGAGAGAGAGAGACACGAGAGAGAGAGAGAGAGACACGAGAGGGGAGAGGAGAGGAGACAGACACGAAGAGAGAGAGGAGGAGAGGAGAGAGACCACGAGAGAGAGAAGAGAGAGAGACACGAGAGAGAGAGAGAAGAGACAGACACGAGAGAGAGAGAGAGAGGACAGACACGAGAGAGAGAGACACGAGAGAGAGAGACACGAGGAGAGAGAGACACGAGAGAGAGAGAGAGAGACACGAGAGAGAGGAGAGAGAGACACGAGAGAGAGAGAGGAGAGACACGAGGAGAGAGAGAGAAGAGCAACGAGAGAGAGAGACACGAGGAGAGAGAGAGAGCGACGAGAGAGGGAGAGACAGGACACGAGAGAGAGAGAGAGGAGAGAGAGAGACAACGAGAGAGAGAGAGAGAGGAGAGAGAGAGACAGGAGAGAGAGAGACACGGAGAGAGAGAGAGAGAGAGGAGAGAGAGAGACCACGAGAGAGAGAGAGAGAGAGGAGAGAGAGAGACACGAGAGAGAGAGAGAGAGAGGAGAAGAGAGAGAGACACGAAGAGAGAGACACGAGAGAGAGAGAGAGACACGAGAGAGAGAGAGAGAGAGGAGAGAGAGAGAGACACGAGAGGAGGAGAGAGAGAGAGAGGAGAGAGAGACACGGAGAGAGAGAGAGAGAGAGAGACGAGAGAGAGAGACGAGAGAGACAGACACGAGAGAGAGAGACAGACACGAGAGAGAGAGACAGACACGAGAGCGAGAGAGAGAGAGAGAGCAGACGAGACAGACGAGAGAGAGAGAGAGAGAGACAGACGAACGAGAGGAGAGAGAGAGGAGAGAGAGAGAGCACACGAGCGAGAGAGAGACACGAGAGAGAGGAGACACGAGAGAGAGAGACACGAGAGGAGGGAGAGACACGAGAGAGAGAGAGACACGAGAGAGAGACGAGAGAGACCGAGAGAGAGGAGAGACACGAGAGAGAGACGAGAGGAGGACACGAGAGAGAGAGAGACACGAGAGAGAGACGAGAGAGACAGCGGAGAGAGAGAGAGAGAGACGACGAGAGAGAGACGAGAGAGACACGAAGGAGAGGAGACGCGAGAGAGACAGAAGCGAGACGAGAGACGAGACCAGGACGCGAGAGAGAGCAGAGAGACAGACGCGAAGAGAGACAGAGAGACAGACGCGAGAGAGAGAGAGAGAGACAGACGCGAGAAGAGAGAGAGAGACAGAGAGAGAAGAGACGAGAGAGAGAGACAGACGCGGAGAGAGAGAGAGACAGACGCGAGAGAGAGAGAGAGACAGACCGCGAGAGAAGAGAGAGACAGACGCGAGAGAGCACGCGAGAGCGAGAGACAGACGCGAGAGAGAGAGAGACAGACGCGAGAGAGAGAGAGACAGACGCGAGAGAGAGAGGAGACAGACGCGAGAGAGAGAGAGACAGACGCGAGAGGAGAGAGAGACAGCGAGAGAGAGAGAGAGACAGACGCTAGAGAGAGAGAGACAGGACGCGAGAGAAGAACCACCGAGAGACAGACGCGAGAGAGAGAGAGAGACAGACGCGAGAGAGAGAGAGAGACAGACGCGAGAGAGAGAGAGAGAGACAGACACGAGAGAGAGAGAGAGACAGACACGAGAGAGAGAGAGAGACAGACACGAGAGAGAGAGAGAGAGAGACAGACACGAGAGAGAGAGAGAGAGAGACACGAGAGAGAGAGAGAGAGAGACAGGAGAGAGAGAGAGAGACAGACACGAGAGAGAGAAGAGAGAGAGACAGACACGAGAGAGAGAAGAGAGAGAGAGAGACACGAGAGAGAGACGAGAGAGACACGAGACACGAGAGAGAGACGAGAGAGACACGAGACACGAGAGAGAGACGAGAGACACGAGACAGACGCGAGAGAGACGAGAGACGAGAGACAGACGCGAGAGAGACGAGAGACAGACGCGAGAGAGAGAGACGAGAGACAGACGCGAGAGAGAGAGAGACAGACGCGAGAGAGAGAGAGAGACAGACGCGAGAGAGAGAGAGAGACAGACGCGAGAGAGAGAGAGAGACAGACGCGAGAGAGAGAGAGAGACAGACGCGAGAGAGAGAGAGAGACAGACGCGAGAGAGAGAGAGAGACAGACGCGAGAGAGAGAGAGAGACAGACGCGAGAGAGAGAGAGAGACAGACGCGAGAGAGAGAGAGACAGACGCGAGAGAGAGAGAGACAGACGCGAGAGAGAGAGAGACAGACGCGAGAGAGAGAGAGACAGACGCGAGAGAGAGAGAGACAGACGCGAGAGAGAGAGAGACAGACGCGAGAGAGAGAGAGAGACAGACGCGAGAGAGAGAGAGAGACAGACGCGAGAGAGAGAGAGAGACAGACGCGAGAGAGAGAGAGAGACAGACGCGAGAGAGAGAGAGAGACAGACGCGAGAGAGAGAGAGAGACAGACGCGAGAGAGAGAGAGACAGACGCGAGAGAGAGAGAGACAGACACGAGAGAGAGAGAGAGAGACAGACACGAGAGAGAGAGAGAGAGACAGACACGAGAGAGAGAGAGAGAGACAGACACGAGAGAGAGAGAGAGAGACAGACACGAGAGAGAGAGAGAGAGACAGACACGAGAGAGAGAGAGAGAGACAGACACGAGAGAGAGAGAGAGAGACAGACACGAGAGAGAGAGAGACAGACACGAGAGAGAGAGAGACAGACACGAGAGAGAGAGAGACAGACACGAGAGAGAGAGAGACAGACACGAGAGAGAGAGAGACAGACACACGAGAGAGAGAGAGAGACAGACACACGAGAGAGAGAGAGAGACAGACACACGAGAGAGAGAGAGAGACAGACACACGAGAGAGAGAGAGAGAGACAGACACACGAGAGAGAGAGAGACAGACACACGAGAGAGAGAGAGACAGACACACGAGAGAGAGAGAGACAGACACACGAGAGAGAGAGAGACAGACACACGAGAGAGAGAGAGAGACAGACACACGAGAGAGAGAGAGAGACAGACACACGAGAGAGAGAGAGAGACAGACACACGAGAGAGAGAGAGAGACAGACACACGAGAGAGAGAGAGAGACAGACACACGAGAGAGAGAGAGAGACAGACACACGAGAGAGAGAGAGAGACAGACACACGAGAGAGAGAGAGACAGACACGAGAGAGAGAGAGACAGACACGAGAGAGAGAGAGACAGACACGAGAGAGAGAGAGACAGACACGAGAGAGAGAGAGACAGACACGAGAGAGAGAGAGACAGACACGAGAGAGAGAGAGACAGACACGAGAGAGAGAGAGACAGACACGAGAGAGAGAGAGACAGACACGAGAGAGAGAGAGAGACACGAGAGAGAGAGAGACAGACACGAGAGAGAGAGAGACAGACACGAGAGAGAGAGACAGACACGAGAGAGAGAGACAGACACGAGAGAGAGAGAGACAGACACGAGAGAGAGAGAGACAGACACGAGAGAGAGAGAGACAGACACGAGAGAGAGAGACAGACACGAGAGAGAGAGACAGACACGAGAGAGAGAGACAGACACGAGAGAGAGAGAGACAGACACGAGAGAGAGACACGAGAGAGAGAGAGAGACACGAGAGAGAGAGACGAGAGACACGAGAGAGAGAGACGAGAGACACGAGAGAGAGAGACGAGAGACAGAGACAGAGACAGAGACAGAGACAGAGAGCGAGAGAGAGAGACGAGAGAGAGAGACGAGAGAGAGAGAGACGAGAGAGAGAGACGAGAGAGAGAGACGAGAGAGAGAGAGAGAGACGAGAGAGACGAGAGAGAGAAAGACGAGAGAGAGAGAGAGAAAGACGAGAGAGAGAGAGAGAAAGACGAGAGAGAGAGAAAGAGAGAGAAAGAAAACCTACCTGTCCTGCTGGCACCTCACTCCAGAAGAGGTCACAGCAGTTCTACCAGCACCAGCTCCCCCACCAAATCCCGGTGCTGCTCATGCTATAGCTGGCATGAGTGCAGGGCCAGGATTGATGTGAGTGGCTTGGTCTGCCGCTTAGGAGCACAGACTCCAATGCACTGTCTAAGTGCACGTCAGTTTGGCTGGTCTAAGAAGGCCATCCAAACTGACATGCAGACTTAAGTGCACTCCACTCCTCCGCACTCCCATAGCCCAGCCCCACCCCTCCCTGCACATGATGGCCAAGCCAGCAGCTGAAAAATAGATGTAGTTTTATTTTTCAGCTGCTGGTTCTTAGCCAGTGGGGCGATGCTCCTTCCCCATAGCGGAAGAGACATTGTAGCAGTACATATGTTTACAAAACAGTCTTGACAGATCCCAGATCAGTGACCCATGTTGAGCCAAGTCGCTCTGCAAAATCTTTGATATATAGTAGATTGTCACCTTTGACCATATGCACTACGCTAGTAAGTGATGGGCTTGCTATCATTTCAGTGCTTTTGACTAAAAGCGAATCTCCTGGAAGATAATACAATAGGTCTCATCAATAATCCTAGTTTTTCAGGGGAATCTATAATAAGTAACTGAGGGGAAAAAAGCTGCAACCACTTAAGTGTGGTGTATAAACTGTCTGGAATAGACCCCTTCCCCTTAATGTTTGCTTTTGTATATGCTAAGTGGGAGCTTTGAGACATTGAGATCAAGATTATAGCAAGACCCCTAAAACCACATGACCCTTATTTCTCCCCATAAAAACAAAAGGAATTATCCTCAGGTCTACCACAAACCTCGAACTTTGTATAAAACTGACTCAGCTACCACCAACCAGGCATGATGGGCTACTGGTGGAATGCGGTTCCTTAAAGTCAGTGCAGTTCTCCCAGCCTCCAAGGCTGGAGTCTACTATGCTGCGTGGTCCGCATTTTCTCTCCCCTTCCCCTTAAAAAATGTGCTGAATGTTTTCTAGTCATTAGGTTATTCTAGAGACTTAAAATTACTTTTAAGTACATACACAATTGGGCAATATAGACTTTCATAGGCCGTTTTAAAACACCTCATTTGTAATGAAAATTAAAGCATATACACTTTGAATACGTTTTATAAAATGTGCTCAGGGATCCTACAAAGGCAAAGACATTTATCTTATGACCACAATGAAAACTCCCTTAACGTAGAGCAAGCGTTACTGATTTTCCAATTTCTCTTCACCATGGCTGGTAGTAAAATATCCAGTTATTTGCAGTGACTACATGCAATGTGCGTGGCAGCTGTCCATTCAATGGAAATCTGAACGCTTACTTTAGGACTAGCAGGCCAATAAAGCATGCCCCTGAAATGCAACCTAAATGACTACAAAATAGATCAAAACAATTGGAGGCAATACTTAAAAGCTTGAGGTTTAATTCGTTTACATTGAGTACTAATTACAGTATGGGTATAGGTATTTTCCACACCCAGCTCACCCACTTTGCTGAAGTTACTCTAATAGCCCATTGTAGATATCCACAAAAAACATACAGGCTACGAGTCTCCTGAATACCCCTAAAGCAATTCTGTCAACAAAATATCAATATTGAGAATTCTTGAAACTGTATCCAAATAGGTATTACATTACTCTACACCAAGAAGACTGAATACAAATCATGATAGTTGGTTTTCCACTACTCATAAGTGCAGCTTTTCCTTATAACACTCAAAACAGACTATACTTTTAGTGATTGAATTAGAGGCCTGATTAGTACAATCACCGTTGCACGTAAAAAATAAAAAAAATAAGAAAACCAAAGGACATTGTCAGTGTAGCCCACATGCACAATATCTGTAAATCTGGATTTTAGCATAGGCAGCATAAAACATGTTAGTTATGTACACTTGCAGTTGAATAGAGTTCATCCGAGCAAAAGGGTGTTACAGCTACCTTGAATGGTCTGAAGAGTAGGTACAACTCTCTTGGCTTGATGTCAACTGGAAGTCCACTCACAAATAATGTTCGTACCTGGAAATGGTAAAAGCAATACATTAGGAGTGAAAAAAAACCTCATGCAGACAACAACAAAGTCAAGCACCCGAACGGAGTTACCCATCACCCAGGACACTGGACTGCTTCTGCCGGTCTTTAGCCTGGAGTAAAAGTAACAAATGCCTAATATGATCCTGGCACAGATTGGTACTGTGAAAATTCGTCTAATGGACAATCAGCCTGGAAAGGTAGTCCTCACCTCATATCCTCTTTATAGATCCAGTTAAGTGTACTGAAAAACAGTAAAGCAGTTGCATGCCCTTCTTCAGTACCCTTTCTTTTCCAATCCGGATTGAATCACAATAACCGCAGCTGCACTTGTCTAACTTTGTTTTCAATTAAATGTATTGTTTTAATGAAACAAGATAAAATCGTATGCATAACAGTGTCTGCTTAGGCATTATGTTTTAAAAGTTTTTTTTATTTTATATAGGTTATACAACAGAAGGAGAAGTAATGAACGCATTGCAGGTAAGAGTTTAAATAAAGTAGGGAGGATAGAAAGATGAGTTTTGGCGAGAGATGTGAGAAGGTGGGAAACGGCGTTAGTCAAAAAATGGAACGTCAGCATTCACTACCAGAGTGTGGTGGGTTCTGTGACAGGAGTCAAGGTTGTTGACAAACATGGGGTGCAGACCGGGATTAGTGGGTGAGCGTTCAGGAGTGTGGTAGGAAGAGTGGCAGATTGTCACGAGTTTAGCATTTCTGGATGTACAAGTCAAGTTAGTTCCATAATTTGAGAGCCTTGGTTATGAGACTTTAGCACTTTGTCTGTATTCCTATTAAAAGCACTCATGACCACCAAGTGGGGTAATAGAAGTTCGTTTTATAAGATACATTCACATAATATATTTGACAGCAATAATTAAGAGAAGGTTTAGGAGGAACAGGATGTGATGGTTCATATTGAATGGGGGCGCACAGATTACATGAACCTAAAATAGGATTTAGTGAAATTGTATGAAAGGCCTAATTAATGGTATTTCCAGTTTGACCCAAAGGGTCACAAATCTTATGCAATGGAGAAGCAGGTGATCAAGGGAGCCCGATACAGCTCTGCAATTCCTTCACTTAAGGGAAACTATAAATCCCATTTTTAATAGTTTTTCTGGGGTCCAAAATGCTCCATGTAGAGTTAAAATTTTACATTGTATTCGTACAGGAGTTATTCTTCATTGAAGCATCCCGTTTAAAGAACCATTGTTTGACATAGGAGCCGAGGATACAGGGGTGTAATGAGCCAATTACTTCTGAGTTGCTTAACTTTGTTAGGGGTCAGTAATGTTTAAAGTTCTGTAGATTTTAGCAGCTGCAGTGGTTTGCTTGGAGAGTTTGGCGAGAAGATCAGTGAGATCAGGGAGAAATTTATCAAGTTGGCCTACAGCAACTTTCAGGTTCAGGAAGTCATTGAAGTCTGTTTAGGATGTGTGCTCTTTACAGGTAAGCAAGTGTTTTGGAACGTTGTATGAAGCCTAGGTCTTTAATATGTAAGAAACCTATTAACCCCAGCAGCCCTAGTTTTAGAGGAACCTTTGATCCCAATTCTCATGTTACCCTTAAAGTGAAGCATAATAGGAGCCATTACTTCTGTTCTTTAGATTTATTTATTTTTAATCTACGTTTTGAAAGCCAATACGGTATCTCATGATGCAATGTATGTTGAATTTTTAGTTTGTCAGGTTTGAGACTAGGAAATCTGGTTTAGCTAGGAGGTTTCAATTGGGGCCCCATAGTGGCGTGTCAGAATGGTTTGTTGGATGAAGGCACCATACAGCTTGTCTGCACAGAAGAGCTATTTGGTAGTTAAGATTCGGTAGACTGACTCTTAAGATTATTTATTCTTAGTTTTTTTTTTTTTTTTAAACATGGATTTTTGTCCTTTACTTTTCATATATAGTTAGAAATTGACTTGTCAAATTGTTAGATTTTGGAAGAGTTAAGCAAGCATTAAAGTAAGAGCATACTTGGGAGTGGGGGCATCTTTTAGATACGTTTCTAATCTACCCCACCAGGTCATGAATTTGGGGGAACGATGCAGAGACAAGATTTAGGGTACCCTAGTACTGCTCCTCATGTTGGTCAAAATGAGTCCAAGCACCCCGATAGGATTAACAGTGTTGAGTGGAGGGTAGAGGACACAAGTGGCATTTGCTTGATTCCAACAGAAAATTACTTTCAGCTGAAATAAGGTGGCTGCCTGTTAGCCATCCAATTATTAGAGGCAAGGAGACATTGATCAAAGGGTGATAGTCACACCTCAAGCTGCCAAAAGTGAGCAGCTTGTCTGAAGACAAGTGTAAAGAGCTTTAGGTTGAAATCACAAAAAGACCCAGGAACATGGTGAGAGCAAAAAATGAGAATTGAACGTTATAGAACACATCTACAAGAAGGTAGCCAAAGTAATTTAAGGCTATGCCAGACGAGATGTGTACTTGCCCTTTACCTCAATCATCAAATTCACAAGCAGTTTCATTAGCCACCTAAATCATTCTTCAGACCACGTGAAAAGGATTTTACCCCATGACCTGGTTTAAAAACCACTGAAAAGGTAGTCTGATCTTGGTGTTTTCATAGGTCGTACAGTGGGAGCGGACACGCCTGTCAGCTTGGCCAAAGGAAAGAATTGCAATGGGATATAGTAGTCTGCAGATCCGCTGCTTGATTTAACTGCAGAAGATTTGAATTATTCAGTTGCACAACGTTTAATTGTGATTAAAGTCACTAGTAGGGGTGTAGTCTCGAGTCACCAGGGAAATTAACTGGTACAAGCTGGTTTTACAAAGAACTTTGGCTACAACCATAGGGTAATAAGGGATCTTACTACAAGGTGACTTGAGGCAGCAGTTGTCAAGAGCTAAAGTGCTCAATGATCTGGCCAGCGTTTGTTTAAATAAAGCTTTTGGGGCCAAAGGAGGAGGGAGAGAGGTAGGGAGAGGGGGCAGAGAGAAGGGGGGAGGCAGAGAGAAGGGCAGTTGAACCATGGAAGGACTACAGATTAATTTCCACTAAGAATCTTCTCTGCAGTTTCTTGCATTCACTGTATAGCTTGTACTAATTGTGAAAGTGATTAATGCAGAGTTAATGCATAGGGCCCATCATCTAGGAAATAACGTCTCTGAACAGTTTTGTCTTTTAGCCTGGAGTATAGTAGCTCCAACCCATGAAATATTAAGCAACTGCACGACTTGTTTTATACTCAAATGTCCTTTGAGTTACCAGAACCCTCCCAGTAAGGGTGACCGCTATTCAACTTGAACATTCAGTGATCGCTCTCCATTCAGCAAATGTCATGACATTGTTGCTGTTTAATACACGCATCTGTCGGAGTGAAACCTTTTCAACCAAAAAACTGCATAGTGTCAAACACTAAAAATTGCACGTTTACTGACCAAAACCTCAAATAGCACTAGGTACACCATTTACACCCCCACACAAAAGTTAACTACACAGACTAGTAATTGCTTTTCAAACTTAGATAAAAAGCATGAATTGCTTTTATTAATCCATAGTAACAATCACCTTGGTTTGGTAATATGCTCGAGTCACTTATCAATGAAGCTTCATGACTTGTGAACACGTATAATCTTGCTCCAAGAATAAGACAGCTGAAACGTGCATTTAATTCTAGGTTTTGGTGGTAAAAAAAGCTTTATAAAGGATGCCCGGACTGCAAAGATATGGGAGCAGTTGCGACAAACTGGTCTGGTGGCTGTCAGTACTATGCCACACAGACTTCAATTACTAGTGAAGAAATGACTCCCAACTTCATAGCTTATAGCATCCCTGCATCACAATTTGCCATAGTCTGCACAGGGTAGCAGAGCAAACCAGTCTGTCGGCAGCAGAATGGAACGCAGTGATGCACAAGTGTCCTTGACGAAGTACTTGTATGGCACTAAATATGAAGCCGGCAAAACAAACCAGACCACATTGCAGAGATAAGCTTAAGAGCTCTGCGTACTTCGACATGAGCAAGCGGTTAGGAAAAGCAAGAAAAGCACACTGCCTAGCCCAAAACAGCCTATTTAAACACTGCTAATACAATGCAATAGGTTCTGTGCAAACATAGTATATTGCTTGCAGAACTAAAAGTTCTAGGCGAGTTGGGCTAGTGCATACTTTACGATATAATCATTTATACACTACAAGCTTAGTCGAAATGTTCATGCTTGGTGCGGCAGGGCATTTACTTATGGGATTTGTTTTTTATGATGAGGGTATAGTTCGTTTGCATTGCAGGGTTATGAACAGATTGTACAGAAACAACTGTCAAAAATCACTGCCAAGGAAAGTGTACGCTTGGGCAGACTAAAGCTTCCATTAAGGCGGGGTAATGCGGGTTAAAGCCTGGAGCGTGTCAGCCATCTTTGCCTTTGGAGGGATACCTAAAGCATACACAGCTCTTCCTAGCTAGAGGGTGTTTAAAAGCATGTCAATTGGTGTAAAGTACCAGGTCATCAGAATTACTTACTAGGAATGCATACCATACCTTCGTACAAGAACAAGCCAAAGAAAGCCCTGGAAAGTTGTGGCAACAGTAGTTGATTGTGTCGGGCATTGCCATGGTCACTCAAACTAGGTTCACCTTCAGAAACAGCACTTTATGCAATTTATCACTTCGGCTCAGAAGGGCGTGCCATCTGAGGGCTTCTGAAAGCCACACTTTCAATCCACTATCGTTCTTCAGACAATAGCACTTCCTAGAATACTCCCCAGTGGCAAACGCTACAGATGCTTCTGTACATACCGCCAAGAAAAACTGTGCCACTTCAAGTTTCTTAAAAATTGGTTTTCCACTGCACAAATGTATCAGTGAAATCCCAATAAGATCATATCACACCCCCAACCATACCCCATTCCATAAGTGTCTCATGGTGGGCCTTCAGAGGCTGTACTATTCCCACCATCAGCCCAATATCTTGCAGTATTTTGGGGACAGCCTCTGGCTAGGTGTACAAGTTCTTCCCGTTTAGCACACCAGTCCATTCCTGACCTTCATTCGGATAGCATTGGTGGGCGCTGGGAATTTAATTTGTGTGTAATGTCTTTTGGGACCATTGTTGTCAGACCCACGACTGATCTGTGTGCACCCCAAATATCCTCCAGACCAGGTATACCTAGTTTTTGATACAGCTCAAAAGGTCTCAAACCTCGGGGAGAGTTTGTGATTAGCTTCCAATAGCGTGCCACACTAACATACCATATGTAAGACATCTGCCTCCAAGAGTGAATAGCTGGTGTATCTAGGCTCCGGGAGTAGGCCTGCATGTCAGACATCGTGATGCGAGATAAGTTAATAGTGCATTGGTATAAACCGACTTCGATTCAATTTTGTGGGTGCCATACATGTCTTGCCGGTCAGTGTCTCTAGGGTACCTACTCACTGCTCCCAACTGTGCCAGATTCGAGCATTTCAGGGGTGTTACGAATCAGGGAGCAGTAAATCTCAGATTCCACCATGGCCCAGGCAGCCCCTTAATATATTTGCCTCAAGTGGCCTGAATTCAGGTAGATCATCAAGTTCCGATCTGTACCTCGTAACAGCATGTCAGAGCTGTAAATATTAATGAAATTGGGTGTCTGATAATGAGGTGAAGCTATAGATCTTGTTTAGGTGCGATGTACCACAGACTTCTCTCAGTGTAGTGACTCCCGATTATGTCCCATTAGCTATCTCCCCCCACCCCCATCAGTTGTGCAACACATCTAGCTTCCTCCCCCAGCCCATAAATCAGTCCCTCGTCAGGTGAGAAGAATTCTTAGTAACCTTTATAGTTAAAGATGGTATGGGTCAGCCAAGCAAAACTCAAAATTGTCAAGTCACATGTGGGCTAGTTATCACTAGTATGCCAGGTCTCTCCACCCTCCATTCATCCAGTCTTTTAGCAAGGAGTTGGGATACCCAAAAGTACAACTGATTATCCGGCTTACCAAGCCCGCCATCATAGACAATGGATGGCACTTGCTGAAGGCTGTATGTGGGGCAACCACTCCATTGCGGTTGGTAGAGCAACACTTTGACTCTCCTCCCCCCGCCCCTCCCATCAACCAGGAATGGGGATTGGACAGATGTGTAGAAAATGTGGGAGTACCATCATTTTTATGAGCGCCACATGTCCCATTATATTCAAAGGGAGTTTGTTCCAACCATGTAAGCTATTGTTAGTTGTGGTTAGAAAAGGGGTGAGGTTGAGGCCACGTGGACACCCAGGTATTTGAAGCTGATACAGTTGATTGGGGCAAATCACTTCTGGCCTCTCTAAAAGGGGGATAAAGCCACAAACTGACAAGTATTCCAGTTTGCGCAGAGGCCTCTTCATGTACCCTCAGTATTTCCAGGAGACAATGACCAGATGTTTCAGGATCGACAGAAAGATGGGAATGTTGTCTGCATACAGGGAAATCTTATCTTCTGGTGCCCCGCACCAATCCCATCCCACACCTAGGAGTTGAAGTGAATGATTTTGGCTAGGGGGTTGATGATCAGAGCAAAGAATGGCGACAGTGGGCATCCCTGCCTTTTCCCATGCCTGATCAGGCAGATGTGAGAGTTCCTGATTTATAAGAACTTGCACCAAAGGCTCTTTGTAGAGAAGTTTGATGTACCTTCACAAGGTAGGCACAAATCTCATGGCTCAGAACTAGTTTGAAGTAAGCCCAGTTGGCTAAGTCAAACACTTTCTCAAACTCCACAAGCAGGAGTGCTTTGGAGTCAGCTATCATGAACACGGCTTAGTGCAGTATGGATGCGTCTGATGCAGTGATGGCTACTGCAGTTGAGCTAGAGGCACATTGGTCAGGCTGAAATAGGGTATCGAGAACTCGCTAGAGCCTATTCACCAATGCCTTGGCAAATATTTTTATGTCCGTGTTTATCAAGGAAATGGGGTGGCATAAGGCATAATCTGTTAGTTTTTCCACTTTGGGAAATACCACTATAGTAGCCAAGTCTAGGTGAGATGAGGAGGAGCCTTTTTGTGCAGCTTGTGTTTAACTTTAGCAAGTGTGCAGCAATAAGATAACAGGATTTCTCTTGAATACTGCTGTAAATTCAATCAGGTCGGGAGTCTTGCAGGTTTCCAATCCATGTATTGCAGACATTTCATCTGCTGTAAAGGGAGGTGGGGTGGGAGATGTTTTTGTGGAGATCATGCGAGGTGTAGAAGGGGTATCTGAGGGCGACTGGCTGGTTTCTGGCAATGCCTTGGTTGGCTGGCATATAACAGTTTATAATAGTCAGCAAGGACTACTGCCGTCTGTGTGCAGTTGGTGCCCTGATGGTTCTATCGTAAAGTTGATCAATTTGGAACCATCTTCTCTGGTTGCCAACCAGAGTAGGAGTTTACCACTTATCGATTTGATCATATATGCAGTGGGTGGATTCCCTCCAGCATAGGCAAACCTTGTTAAACACAAGTTGTCACAGCAAAGTTCAGTAGCTTGAGCTGTCAGCCGATGCAATGACGCGTTGGAAACACCCCTGGTCTCCAACTATAAGATGCAGGTTTCAAGTTCCATCATTTGGCTACATTAGTCCCGCTTCACGCATTTGAGAAGGTTTTGGCAAAGCAAGCGATTGTGGCTTTACTTGCGGTCTATAAGTTGCTGGTTTTGGTGATGGACCCATCACTTCTCAAAGTTCCATGGCTTGTCGGTCTGTAAACCAGTCAAGACACCAGAGTGGTAGGTTATGGTGCACAGGCGTCCCCCACATGGAGCGACTGATGAGCTGTTGGAAATTCCACAAGGAAATTGTTTGCAGCCATAGGGTGCATCTGGTCAGTGGCAGGGAGAAGCAGGTCTATATGCAAAAGGGTTTGACTGAGGCAGATGTATGTGTAGCTCCTCCCTCGAGTGCCACACCTGCCAAGCATCGCACAGTTCCAGGTAGTCGAACCATGAGACAACCACCTTGGACTTATCTAGGCAGTGTCTTTGGGGGTGGTTGGGGGTGGCTACGTCTGGCACATCTTCATCTGGTTTCAGAGTGTCATTGAAGTCACTGCCAAGGATAGTTCTCAGGTGGCAGCTCCGTAGTCACTTCTGTAAGTTCAAGGGTCTGCTCTTGTTGCTGGGTGGTACATAGATGCCAAGGATATTGTGTGCTTTTTCATTCTAGTGTCCCAGCCACCCCAATATAGCTCCCTTGTGGGTCACTGATGTGTGACCATCCATTGGAAGTGCTTGGGGAGCAGTATGGCCACCCCGCTGTATCCCCTACTAAAACCATGGGAAAGACCATCATAACCAAATCTTCACAGAAAAGGAGTCGTTGGAGCCTAATATGTGGGTTTCTTGCAGGAAGACCATGCCAGGCAAGAGCTGTTTGACCAAAGGACTGCTGTTTAATGCAATCCAAGATGCAGTCAAGGTTCCAAGACATTACCTGAAAGTCATACATGGGACATGTAGTTTATGGTCATGGGTGCATTTGAAGGTAACTATGAAATAAATTACAATAAATGACAACTTGGCACAGTTCAGTCCCTACCCACCAATAACACCCTCACCAAACCCTTCCACCCTAGAAGTATTGGTCACCTTGAAACTCCCAAATACAACACATTTTGGGGTATTAGGATCTCCTGTGCATAATTGCATGCCTATTGCTGCTGGACACTCATGGTACAGGGTGTGAGAGTGGACTCCAAGTGGGTCTTTGGATTTGCTTTAGCCACTGTATCCATCACCACAGGGACCTCTCAGAGGTAGCTGCATGCAGGGTTTCCTGAGCCAGAGTGCCGAGGGCTGGAATGCACTGTCCTCCTTTCATAGGAGAGTTTGAGGGTTCAGGAGAGTATTTACATGGTTCAGGCACCCTCCAGGATTTTAACAGTCTGTAGGGTTTGGGCAATTTAGAGGTATTTGCCTTCAGCAGAAGGTCTTTCACGTTGGCCAACCATGGAGTCATGGCATCAGAGTGCTCCTTTTTCTATGGCCAACTCCCAGGACAGCCAGGGACCGGGGGTGTTCAAAATAGCTGATTTATAGATCACTTTCAGCTTTGCCTGGAAGATCAGACTCAAAAAATATGTCCTTCAGTTTTATTTTGACCATACCACTGTCTATGTAATCTGGAAAGATCATATTGTGGGCCAGCTGGTGGAACAACTTCCCTTGGTTGTGTGCCACCTGCAGCATGCTGCCTGGATCCAGATAGTTTAGGATTTTAGCCATCATAGGGTGTGGGGGTGCACCCATAGGATGGCACTTCACCAGGGCCCAGTGCACTTCACAACAAATCACTGGGAAATTGCTCCTTCTGTGACGCAGAACTGGATCCAGTGGTCTATGAAGGTCTCTGGGTGGGGACTTTCATTGCCTTCCGGGAACCCCATAAATCTGAGATTCTTGCATCTAGATCTGTTTGGCATCTTCTACTCTGGCTTCCAGGGTAGACAGTGGGGGATCAGGGTAGTCACCCCAGGTCTACCACATCCTCCTCTAGGGTGAAACACCCCCTCCCCAGGTGATCATACCAGTTAAGCTACCACTCTGGTATACAATTTATTGAGTGCCTCCCCCGACCTCTCCCAACCCTCCCACCCTACTTCCTCAGCCCCTCAACCACAAGAATAAAAATAAGATGGAGGTTATTCTTACATCCCCATGTGTGTCAACAGGTTTGTGCCATCCATAGTACGAAAATTATCAGGACTATTGCATGCCAAGGATACTGTGTACAAGATGGACTTGTTTGCTTCACTGCACTATCCCTCTTATTTAGAAGTGTCCGAGCGCTGCCTATGTGTCAAACAATTGGTTATGAAACTACTATGGGATAATTTAGACTCAACAGGCACAGGTAAACCATTCTAGTTGCCTTGCACCTGCAAAATTGTGCATAGCAAGTGTTCAGCCAGGTATTTGGAAGTTTTACACCACTTGCCAAACTGCCATGCGGATAGCAGGAATGGGGCTAGGGAGCATCAGAGGCATGAATAAATCCAGTGCAGTAAACCACCACTCAGTTTAAGCTGAACATGGTCCATCACACACACAGTCTCCTACTACTACTACTACTACTAGAAAGCCTACCATGAAGTCGAACACAAAGTTAATCACACAAACTTTTCAAATCTTGATAGGAAACCTGGTTAAGCTTGCCACAATAGGTGGGGAGGATTGATCATTCGAAGGTAACAATAGAAGTAATCATATTGAACACTAATACACTGTAATGGTTCCAAGACCCTTAAATCGAGGACAGTTAGTGTGTGGTGTCATTTAATGAACCTAAACAATGAAATTAATTTATTGCAGTTTTGTGCTGACGCAGCATAGAGTGCATGATTGAAAATGTACATTTTACAGTATAGGATAGACCAAACATACAGCCTGAAAACTTCAGGTCTTACTAAGGCTGGTCACTGTCACCCTAAAGTGTGTGACTCAGTCTGAATACGAACAGATAATGTACATATTCCATTCAGCCACTGTTCTTATACTGCAAGATAATTGTGCAACTAAAACAATGAAAATACCGAGATTGACAAGGCATTTGATAGCAAGTGTGCAGCTAGCAGTAGCTAGCCAGTGTTTCCTGGGCCCTAGTGCAAGGAAGGAAACATCCTACCATGCAGCTTGAATTATAAAAAAACAGTAATAATCAGGGTTCAATGTGCCCTTCAGGCCTCTGGGACCTGGTGCCACAGCACCTACAATGGAAGCTACGTCCTCGCTTGCTGGTACAGCATCTCCTCAGGATTGAAGTTTTAATCTGGTAGTTACCACAACGGTGGTCAAAACACTGACGGCTCAATGCAGCCAAGCCAAATGCCTGGCTTGGCTCTAGTTACACCTGGGCCCTCAAACCAAAAACAAGCGGAGCCTTCTTTAATCATGAAGCAACAATTAAGCAGCATTAACCTTTGTATAATGGAAGAGTGAAAGATACCCATTATTGCTGAACTATAGACTGTAAATCCACACTGGATGAATGTAGCATCTTTACATGATCCAACTTGTGTGATCCTAAGCAGTTATTCACTGTGCCACCTTTTTTTTCCATTAGCACATAGGAGAGCACCCTGAAATAAATGAGTGGCACATGTGTACTGTACACTAGTATGATGCTGTCTATGACGTTCCTACACTACCATAGGCTATGTATACGGTGCACATGACAATTTATTTGCTTCACCAATGGGTCACCCTTGTTGGGGGCCAAAGGGGAGTAAATGAAGTGATTCCAAGTTCATGTTTAAAAACTATCACTTCTAATGAATACCATTCAATGCAGAGATCGAGATATGATATATTAAGGCAAGATGCCTCTGCAAGTTAAGGACAGACTATCATAACTTACATGAGTCATATTTATATGCCATACGCGGTCACAGCTCAACCATGGGTCCACTCTCCCTGTAAAACTGATGGCTTGCCCACATCTAAACAGTCACAAGCAGTACAATTCAAGAAGTTTTTTTTTTTTTTTTTTTTATAGTTTAACTTAAATAGGATGAGTTCTACCCACTAGCAGTGCCCAACTGTTGCCGTATAGCCAAGCTGCTTAAATAGAATAATTTTGGGAAAAAAGGTGGAAAGATCAGAAGTTAAGATTCCATGACAAAAACAGCTCTCCACTGGATAGCTACAAGGCAGACTGAAAAGAAGCCAGCCAAAGAACATCTGGAGGTGAACTGTGGAAACAAATGACCATCCTAAACAGCTGCGGCACTGCAGAAACTTTCCCAAAAGACCGGTCCTTCATAGCTAAGGAATAAGGGGAAGTACTATGCGGAAATAGAGTAAATTCAAGCAACTTCTGTGATCAAATTGTTCAGTTTTAGTCTAGGTATTTGTTTTAAAGATTCACTAATCAGACTCCAGCAAAATCTATACTTTTAATGTATAAAGTTTAGTCCAGTTTAATAAAACCATATTTTGCACTGACAACTTGCTAAATCTAGAGTAGCTTCCTGTATGCCAGTTTCTCTAAAACCTCTATATCTCCATTACCTGCTAGAGTAATCCTGCTATCCGAAAGACATTTGGTTACTCTGTGCAGCAGAATATACTGCCCAGGTTAACCAGATGCACATACTGAAACCAACTACTGCTTTCACCTAACCTAGAGTACCAGAACAGGGCCAATGTATATTGCCCTTACAAGTTGTTAACACCTTCCAGAGACGTACTGGAAACGTAACTGCAGAAAGCTTGTTGCACTTTTCTAGTAGAACTTAAAACCAAAAGGAAGAGGCCAATACTCCAACACCAGGAATGATGTTGGTATGATTGCCAATAGAGGCAGACACAGGGAAACAATTAGGATTTTAGTTAAAAAAAAAAAAAAAAAAAAAAAAAAAAAAAAAAAAAAAAAAAAAAAAAACACCCCACACCCCTTGATCCCTGTACTGGTTGTCAAAACAAATCTAGACAGTTTGTGCTGAAACGTTTAATCAATGGTTCAGCCTTTCTTCCAGTTTTAGCAGTGTACATGGCAATGAGGGAATTCAACCAACCAATATTATAGCCGAATACTCATGGACTATTGTGAAGCATGCTGAGCCCTGGTGAAAATGTCATTGTTCCGACAGGATTTTAAAGTCACCTAGCGAGAAGGGGATTTTATGGGGGCACAGAGTAGCCTAGCACAGTTCAGTCAGGTACTGGATCACAAATCTTTCTACAGTTGACCAGATATTTGAGTCTGAAGTGTCCCAAATTCAAAATTTATATTTGAGAGGATCCAACTAGCAGCAATTGGTTTTAATTGTACAGAGGCAATTTGAGCAACATCCCTGCTCCTTTTAGGGAAATATTGTGACTCAAACTACATCTTACAGGACACTTCTTTCCAGTGATCATCTCGTAACCGTTTGGCTAAAGTTAGTGTAATTAGAAGGGAGATTGCCGATTATAGTGAAGGCTCGGCACAAGAGCTATCACGTTCAAATTATGTTTAAGGAAAACCTTCAAATGGGCGATTATGTAACAAATAGGATCCTCAACACAAGAGTGAATTGCTCATTGAGTTTTGGGGTAGGTTAGTTTGCTGCATCTAGTTTGGGTAGAGTTATGCAGCGCATTAGAGCCCTCTTTCCGTAGTAAGATATATTGCATTTAAAGATTTAGTAAACTCAGATTGCACACTTTTCTGAAAAGTTCGATGTAGAGAAATCAGGCTCCTTTATTTGGTATTTATAAGAGCTGCAAAGCCAATTACCCATCAGGTCTGTGCATATAGCTAGCAATTCAGTGCTTTAGCATTTGTAAAAAACGTACATCCTTTCGATTTACAACTGGTAAAAGTAAAGCAATTAGATAGTTTCTGGAGAAATAACCTGTCAAGGTTTAAGCGGTCCTGTGTTTTTACAGGACGGGAGATTACATGTACAATACAAGGTCCTCCTTAGGGCTGCATAGAGTCCAGTTGATCTGAGAGAGCAGATTCAGAATGATTTGAGAGCCATTGTTCCATCAGAGACTATTCCAAACTCTGGCGGCCACTTGTCAATGGGGGAGGGGAGTTATTTAAAAAAAAAAAATTATATATATATATACACACACACACATATATACATACATCCATATACACACACACACATACATACACACATATACAAAAAGAAAAAACCTCTATGTTGAGAGACTGTTCCATCTCCCACTCCGTCCTCCTCGGACTCCCAAAAGCACATGGGCTCCAGACTCCCTGCCAATCAAGACGCTATTAACAGCATGTCTGCAACATCGCAATTGGTCTGAGCGCCCTGCTTTGGCGCTCACAGGGAGTAAGTTCCTGTGTGCTTTATCCTCCCGGATGTTCATTACAGTGGAGAAATGCAAAGTGTGCATGACTGTTTGGCCAGCCGAACACAGCAAAGCATTATGCTCAATTATGTGCACTCACCACTGCCTTCAGCCCTCCTCCTCCAGCCATGCCCTAACCTGGCTCACAGAGGAAAAAAAAAAAAATGTTACAATATTTTATTTTTTCCCTTTCCTCCCCTACAGAAAGCAGCGGGTGAAGGTCCTCTGCCCTAGTGGAGCCGCTGCTGATTCCATACCCTAAAATCAGTTTAAGAAGCACAAGGAATTACAATAATTGGATTGCACATTGGTCTTTCAGTGCTTTTTACTACGCAAGCGAGATCAGTAACTTCATATTCACGGTTCATCCAAACATAAGTTAAGCTTTCCCTGAATGTGAAAGGGCTAAACAGGGGAAATGAAGCAAGCACCTAGAATATTGCAGGCATACTGTGGGAGGTCGAATCACAACATACCTACAGAAGGTAAGAATTTGAGTCAAGGATGTCTGGAAAATGCAAAAAGGTTGCACTGTGAAATTTGACCGTAGCTTCCAAGAAAAACAAGCATTGGCAAAACCAATAGGTCTGCGGTATGCAAGATCTAATGGCTTTGTCAATGTCTGTTTAAGCCATGTTTTACAGGAGCGCAGCTGCTGTGTAGTATGACAAAGTAAGAACATGGCTATGACAAGGTAAATGCTGACCATGTCATATTACTGCTTTTTTTAATAAATAATTTTCAACAATGCTGAAAACACATTGACCAAGCCAACAGATCTCACAGGTGGGATTTATTGACTGTTAAAGCCTACGGAAAAGAAAAAATAAAAAAAAAAAATAAAAAAAAAAAATAAAGATATACTACAACTTACCCAGCACTGGCCGTGTCATGGAACTTTATTTCTGGCAAGTAGGAAAAGAGGCAAGTTACAGGGAAAGAGAGCAGATGGGATGGGGAAAGCAACGAAAGTGAGCAGGCAGGGCAAGCAACAACTGAGTGTTAAAGGCCATGGGAAGCAATGATTGGTTGAGGTATGTGGGGTGGCAGGATGGCTCCTACCAGTGTGTAGTGGTAACAGGGACAGGCCTAGTTTTGCTTTACATCAACTGAAAAATCCAGACTTTACAAATGACACAGGCTATTAAGCTTGGACTGTCTAAGTACTGGAGGGAGGAGGCGCCTGGCAGCTATGAAGTCTTATATATGTATAGCTTTCTGTGCAGTAATTTAACTACTAGACCTCTATCCCACATGCTTGCAACCAACAAGTCTGCTACCAAGTCAGTCAACACAAATGTACAATACCGTAGTTTCAAACGCACACTGCCGACCTTGTTCAAGACTATCCAGCAGTAGTGAGCAGCTTTTAAAGAATCCTTGGGGCAGTTACGTTGTGTGCATCAGAAGCTTGCACAACGTAACATGACAGGCATTTGATTTTCCAGTCACTCCTGCACTCTACAACCAAACTAGTATGAGTAAATAAGCATTGGCAAAGTCAATACAACGCCACTTGCTTAAGGACTTGTTGTTTTGATACTATAAAATGTATGCCTACACAAGTGGCCGCATCATGCCCATTAATTTATTTTATCAGAGATGGATCAGTAAATTAGACTTGCAACATGCTTTAAAGATGCCAAACCTAAATCCTCCCAAAGCTGCATGGAGGAACTTGTGAAACCAGATGCTAATGCACGAAAACAAAAGAAACTAGTGATGAGGAAGCCAAATGGTTAGTGGGTGGGGCCTTTAGATGTTTGTTTTTAAAAAGATGCGCCAGCAACAGCACATGTGTAATCTCAGGCGAAACCTAATGAAATTATTAAAACTAACCCAGGAAAAAAAAAGCAAGGGTAGATTGGTCATACCTCTTTGCAGGAGAGAAAAGCTGTGCTCTATCCGTTTTTATGGGCCAACTGGATTCTCTGCAACAAGATTTGCCTTTGAACCCAGGGACAGTTGATTCCTTACTGGCTAAACAGCCTGGCCAAAAACAAAATGCCCAAAGAGGACAACTCTCGCAAGTGTATGTACATCTGGATCTCAAAGTTTCAGAAAACTAAGTAAAATCAAACAAATCTAAAAATTAACTTAATACCCAAATCAGTACTATTCCTGTTTAGATTAGGAGCTAAATAATCAATCTAGATCTTCTCCTGTGAGAAAATCTCCAGCTACCCCTAAGTAGCTGTGTGCAGCCTGGATTATTATATTAGGCGTTTTTCCTTGGTTGAATTAACATATGTATACAAAAAACTGAAACACTTAGTCGTGTTCAATGTGTATTTTCAAAACGTATGCTCATGTTGACAAATGGCATAATTTCCCCCCAGAAAATTCGATATTTGAAAGATACATCAGGAGGTGAGACTTCGTGTTGCCAGGGGAATTGCATTTTTGGCTATTATGCATCAAAGATATGCTATATATAATGAAGCATTTTTTAAATAAACTTTATGCTGGCAACTGTGCCTGTTGGTCTGCGGTGATCACTACTATTCCTCTTACCTATGGGGCAACTAATGTAATCTTTTCTAATGTGATAGTGTAACAATATTAGTAGCTCGGGACGATTTCCATTGATCAGTAACTCTTACTACAGAAAAAGCTGGACATCTGAAGTAGATTAAGAACTCCAGCAACCAAAACAATCTGCATCCTGAACTGTGCCTACGTCCAACAGGTCAGTGACGTGATTCTGCAACAAAGTCCAACTGATTTCAGCTAACACTAAATACCTGAAAGACCTATGTAATGTGCTTTTCCCCACCCGAAGGAAACAAAAATATTAAGTTATTTTTGTGAACGTAGTGGGTTTCCAGAACTCTAATGACAATTGCGCTAAGATTGCTGCCGCATAAGTCTCAGTAGTGCAAATGCCAAAAATACAAAGGCATCCATACTCCTTCCTAAAGGCATGGAAATAAACAGGGCGAGTAGATTTTAGCCCAGACTAAGTAGGGCTAAAATGAAGACTAATGTTTATGCTAGTTCTCAATAAACACCTTGTATAAACATACATTTAAACTGAAAAGATCTCACTTTCAACACACCAGCTGCATCAGATTGACGTTTTTAGTTTTGTCACGCAGACAAGGCTCTTCAGGCAATGTGAAATTTAACCCAAATCACACCTTAGTAAGAGTGAAACAACCAGGCTAACAATTGGTTTCTCTCACTCAAGAGCAGAAGACCAAGCTACCCAGTTCCAACCAACCACTTTCTCTTTGCAGGCCATTTTAGTGCACTGGCAAAAGATTTGAAAGAATGGGTAAACTGGAGGACTTACTAATAGCCGCTTACACACGTTTATTTCAGAGGTTTGAGCTTCGATATTAGCTACGCGGACTGATGTTGGACTTTCAAATGTGTGTGATTTATACCCTTAATAAAAAAGTCAGAATGCATGCCTTGGACCAGAACCAGGTTACAATATATGCAGGACCACTGAAATATGCAGATTCTGCCACCTATAAATTACGCTGAGATGTGTTCTGATAAAAAAAAAAGTTTTAAAATACCAATTTTGATACTCTATTACCGTCACCCAATTTTAGGAAATTAATTCAACTCGTTTGGTTTCCTGAGTAGATTTTTAAAGATCACATTCGTTCCCATTTTTATCTAGACAACCTGCCTCCTAAGCTGCATATCTATCCATTTATCAAAATAAATCTCGCATATTGAGGCTCAACAACAAACCAAAACAGTGAGGGGATACATTTTGTATTAAAACCTCCACACCTCATCAAAAACGTCACCCTTCTTAGTTTGCCCCCTTTTTTTAATTTTTTTTAAATTTTATATGAGGACTCTTTCTGCTGAAATTTGTCTGCCTGTGGTTTTACCTCCACTTGCCACCCCTTTACCAGTTTATTTAGCCATTTGCCTCATGTGCTACCAGATGGTCTCTTTTGTGATCGAAAGAGGCACAAGCACTAGCAAAGCGAGATCGGCCTTGCTTGTATTTTGAGTCCAGACTAAAATTGAAACACTGCAGTAAGAAGTGATGGATTTCCGAATACAAATATGAAATCAAGAATACAGCTTCATTGTAATTTATATGCACAATTTCCCCTAATGTCAGCTTTGTTCTCAAGCCAGACAAACAGGAAGACTAGAATGGATAAACAAAACAGTCAAGAGTATTAAACAAGTCATTCCATTCTGTTAGAAACTGATCTTTGCATCTCGAAGAAAAAAAGGTTGTAATTCTCCATACCAGGTCTACGATGTTCCTCGCTTTACAAGAAATTTGATGTATTCAAAAAAGTGTTTAAATATTTTGTATTCTCATGGTTTAGGTACAGTTGTGTCCATTAAACTACGTGATACAGGAACAGCCAGTATAAATAAGTCAGTAAGATAGTGGATCGTATATAGAAACTGTACCTCAAATACTTGCCTTTTAAAATATTGCTTATAACTTCGAGAGACTACAATGAATGGGTTTGAGCTTTTTTGTTTTTAAAACAAATATGGTGTATAAATGGTTCCTTGCTGAAGAGAATATACATCTATAACTAATGAATGCAAGAAGAGACCTGGTTAACCAGACTGCCCTGAGCTTCTAAAATACTAAACTAGAATACAGCAGCTGAACTGCTGAAGAGCAACCCAAATAAAACTTGATCTTATGCTATCAGGGAAGGTATGTAATGGAAATCTTAAGGAACTCTACTAGACAGATCTTCGATGAAGACTACATCATAATTTGTCCAAATGGCCATCCAGATACAGCCATCACATGGAGCATCAAATTCCTTATTCTCAAAATCAATATTAAACTTGGGTCTTCTTAAAGTCTTGTGGCGAGTAGCAGTTCGTGTGCCCACCATATGTAGAATTTATCCTCCCTACACCCCCCAAAAAAAAATTAAAAAAAATATAAGATTGAACTGGGATTTGAGTTGGAACATATACAAAACCAAAATTTAAGAACCCTTTCATCACATTACACGTGCTCCATATACACTACATATAATGCTGGCCTATTGGAATTGTAGCATTGTAGGAAGACAAGAAATATGTGGAAAAATGCAGATCTGGTCAGGTCAGTAAGCAATATGAAATCTTAGAGGGAACCACCTTGAACCCTCCTGGCCTTGTTTATTCTATTACATAACCAAAATAATTTACTTATGGAACTTCCTACCAACATTTATACCTTTGCAACTCTACAACTGTTGACTAACCAGTAGTCCACAGTGCCTGAGCAGAAGTATTAACCATACATGGGTTTATAGATGTAGGATGCTGGGAAAACTTTGAATAAAGACCTCTTTTTACCTATTCACGCAACACAACATCCTGATCTGGAGTTTAGCCATGCACGATCATGGGATTTGTTCTAATGACGTGCACACTTAAGCATGCTTTATTTGTGCAGGTAATGACTGCTGTCCAAATTTACAAAGCTAATGTATTTCTAGGATTAAGGTGCAAGAACCTTATAAAGCAAAACAAGTTAATTTTGACCCTCCCTCTTTTCCCTTAATACACATTATCTATTTCCATCATGGTTTCCTCAGAACTAACATTTTAGAATGCAGTCAGCCTACAAGATTAACATACTTTGATGAATGACCCACTTGTTCAGTCTCCAGGGACTGACTTCGTTTTAACCGAAAGTGAAAACGTTTTTGTGATCAATCTGCTGGCTTCCCAGTAGTGTAACCAGGTCTTATCCCAAAGTCTTGATCACATCCCCAGAATTGATAGCTACTTGAATAACTATTGTGTATAAGAAAAGTGCTTCATAAAGCACATGGATGATGCCCACATTGTAGTTCTTTCGGTATCATTCAGGACACTGGATAATTACCAGAAGTACAGTTTTAAAGAACCTAGCAGCATTTAAGAAGCTTTCCTTATAAGCCTTACAAAACAAACAATCCTATTGCCAAAAGATCTTGCTTTGGTCAAGAAGATATGTATTGAATAGAATAGTGTCTCCTACCAAAAACATCTAAAAGCACAGGCATTGTTACCGTACCAATGTGTTTTCATCCCCCCCGCCCCCTCTCCCCCAAACCCCATCTACACACTATCACCAAACAGAACATAGAAAGCCAGATGTTTTAACAATTTTATGAATGGGACAAACTAAATCAAAACTTTGGCGACTTAAATGCTTTTTCTTTCGTGTTGGTGCCAGGGTAAAAAAAAAGCGTAATGTAATTACTTCAACCCATCCATTCCCAATGCACTGACAATTGCCTCTTCAAGTGTCCATTAGTACTCTTTGCAGATGTCCACCAGGTTCAAGCCCTCTACAAAATATTGGTTTAAAATGATTGATCGTTTCGCATAGAAAATGTTAAATTCAAACACATCTGTCATCTTGGAATCTGGATACCAAGTGGAATGCCATTTTGTAAGTGGATCTCGTATCTCACTATGCTTTAACAGCTACCAAGAAAAGTCATCAGAAATGAAGCAATCTATTGCTAAAAGCATACTAAAATGCACCACGTAGCAATGCTTGGCCTTCACAAATATACAGCTATTAAGTTTGTAAGCTGTTAATGTGCAGACAGGACAAAGATCCAGGCAAGATCCAACACAAACATTCAAGCCAACTCATTCTATCATCACAAAACTGTATACATTTTGAAAGGGACAAAACATCCTTCAACCCGATTACTTCTCCTTTCTAGTAGTAACAGTACTGCCTCTGGGGTAAATCTGGATTGTTTTCCTAAACTGAATTGCACCCAACTGCAGTCACTTCATTCACAATTCCAGTGATTCGTTATCCAAAAGGAATATTAGATTGCACGCAAAAGAAAATATGTATGCTTCCATGCCCATCATACACTCTTGCAACCTGCAATAGCCTGTGCCTGATCGCCTCAGAGCCATCCTGGCTGCTTGATTCCTCAGCCTTTCAAGCCTTCCCATGTGCATGTCTCCAGTTTCACATGCTGATCTCGGAGGAGGACTTCATCCATTCTTGAATGGTTCACCTGGTAAACAATCTCCCCCCCCCCCCCCCCCACCTCCAGTTTGACCCCCCCCCCCCCAACCCACTCCGAGGGGCACATTTGCCACACCGGGACTCTTGGTGGAAAGGGCACAAAGTGCCAACACAACACCCACCTCTTGGAGCACCCCCAGACCTATTGTGGCATGCATTTGTAATTTCAGGGACCGGGGCACTGTTACAGAAAGCCAGGAAGAATGCACTGATCATTTTTAATAACTCAAACATAGCCCTAGACCTTCCCCCCCCCCCCCCCCCAACTACACCTTGGTGGTGTAGACTAGGAAGGAATTGTTTGCCACAAAGAAACTGTGTTGAAGGTCTAACATAAGGGTTAAAGTTTCTGGGGTGTTTGAGTGGTCCATACCAGCAAACTTTGTTCTTTGATACTCAGGATGTATGGGATTGGTTGGAAAAACATCCCCAAATGCCAGTCTTCCCACCCCCCCACCCCCGCTCCCCCTCCTCCCTCTCAACTATCTCAGAACACAAAACAACATCCCCTCCAGGAACCGTTACCTCATTCTGACTAATGCCAGCATGGCTCTTCCCCTCTGACACCACAAATAGGGGACATTGTAATTTGTCACTGTAGGTCAGATTACTCACATCATTTCCTGCCCCTCTGGCTTGCACTTCACTGATGACTCCCTTATGGTGCATGATGTTACTAGCCCCTTGAGGTACAAGTATTTTATACATAATGCTATGCTACATTAACATGCTTTCTATGTCACCCTGAGTGATGCAATTTCCTGCACCATTGCTTTCACGGTTCTCCACTGACTGCCTTGCTGGTCTACCCCCAAAGCAGTTATGCAATATGACCCTGAGGCAAATATTCACATTACTTCTTTAAGTCCTACTGGCTCGCACTTCACTGAAGAGGATCGGCTGTAGTCTATGATGTATACAGCACTTACCACTAAAAGTATGACCGACACTATCGTATGCTGCAGTACTAGGTTTGCCTGTTGCACTGTATGAGCGCTGCAATTTCTTGCATCATCATTTGACACTGTTTTTTGCTGATGGCCATTCTGTTCTACCCCCCAAAGTAGTTGCTCAAGTTCATACTCAGTTGAGAAGTTTTCAGTTTTGGTTGAACCAGTGTTCATCATTGAACTAAACATTGGGGTATTGTCTTTACTTTAGGCCATCGGCTGTGCACACTTGACTCAGAAGACATGGGGTACTGAGGGAGTGATCCTGTACGATAGTCCACCTAAGAGACCAGCATGAGGCCTGTTACAAGTACTTATAAAAATTCAACATGCAATGTCCAGGGGCATGGGCTTAGTCCATAAGTGTCACTGTATTCCGTCCCAATGTAACTGGCACAAGGTTGTTTATTTTTTTTTTTTACATAAAACTACTCTCCCCTACCGAGCCATTTAAATTCTGTATGAAGTGGTGAGGGCAGTTTGCCATCACATACTCTGCCTTTGCTCATGGGGCGCTGGTTTGGGTGCAGTCACAAACCGAATTAAATGGCCAGAATGTATGTCAGAGGGGCCCCGTATGGTAGACCGCTATTGATAGGCAGTGTTTGTGCTTCCAATATAGAGCGGGATGTCTGACACTTATCCTCCATACTGGCTGACAGCTTCCACCTCCCATGCATGATCAGTGGAGATATCAATGCGGTGCTGGCTACACGTCTTGATCGCTCCCACTCCCCTCTCCCAAGTGCTTCATCAGTCAAACAGGTGAAAGCATTACGAGACCTGGTGTCAGGGTGGACATTGACTGATGCATGGAGTGATGAGGGAATTCTCCTCATACTCCCCACCACATACACATTCGACTGGAGTGAATCGTATGCGCCACAGACAGGCAAGTGAACTTTACTGAATCCACCTACCAGAGTAAAACCTTGCACAATCATAACCCTCTTGAACTCACAAAGTGATGGGCTGAATTCCCTCCCCAGTTCCTACTTGGCATACATCCGGCAGCTAGAGGATATTGTTTTTAAAGCTACCCTAGCCACTACCACCATTTAGTTTGCCAAAAACTGATACTGCTTCCTCCTTGCTGATAGAGACCTTTAAGTTCCAATACAGTGAGTGTCTATATTTACATTGGCAGGGCAAATGTTTTTGCATGATCTCACATGCTGAATACCAGTTGGGGGTACTGAAGCTGGGGGGTGGTACACGAGGATACCTGTGCAGATGACATGCAGGAGTGCCTCATCCATTAGGCAGAACTCTGAGCACCTGCAGGCCATAGGCCACAATACTTAAACACAAGGTACATACCGAAGGTGACAAAGCAGGTGCACTGCTGGCTTGTATGATCTGGACACCTATCCACCACCCCTATCCTTTTGGTACTTACACCCACCAATGACCACTTTACCGCTCAAGTGGATATTAATACTGCATTTCAGGAATATTAGGCTGAACTGTATGGACCCTGCCCAGTTCGATCTCCCACCTCCATCAACACCACTGTGTTCTATAGCTGCCCCCCAAGTTCCAACACTGCAAAGTGGAGCTGAAAGCCCCCTCACACAGGACACTCAGTCATGCAATCAGTGAACTTCCATGTAATAAGACACCTGGTATGAATAGACTACACAGTTATGACACCTTTACATGCCAACTACTTCCACACCTCGAAACACTCTAGAAAGCTTCTCTGGAAGTTGGCTCTCCCACCTGCCATGTGGCATGCTCTGGTTACCTCCTTGCTTAAACCTGGCTGTGCCCCGGAAGACATTCTACAGATCAATAACTACCAAATACAAAATACTGAGAAAATTGCTAGCAATGCAATTACTCCTTTTGCTCTCAAGGTTAATTCATGCAGATGTGTGGAGTTATCCTATGTTGCAGCACCTCACTGAATATTAGATGCCTTTACCAGGTCATGGAGGTTGCTAGAGTTCCTTACCCTGCAGCAGGATACCCCTCTTGCTCTTCGGCAGGCATTCAACATGGAGAATACCAAATCTGCCTAGTGTTACGAACAGATAATCCAATCCCAGCAACAGATGGGCCAGGATGCTGTATACCAAACCCACAGCGAGAACATGGACAGGTTCCCATATAGCTCCTCCATACTCTAGATACTGCGGTACTAGACAGGGATGTCCTTTATCCCCGCTCGTGTTAGCCATGGAGCGCCTGGCATAAGGCGGATGGCTGGTGTATGGGCCACACCACACTTTCCATGTATGCAGATGACATGATACTGTATATCTGCCATCTCATTATGGATTATACACCCATAGCCACCTTACTTACGTCATTTGGCAACGTATCTGGTCTCCACATCAACCGTGCCAAGTCCCATTCACTCATTTCAGAGACCACTAGTTGTGGATACACTGCCCATGGGTTCACATAGTATCTCGTTAGCAACATTGTTATCTAGGTATAGAGACCTATAGAACTACCATGTAACCAGCAGATGGCAACCTCAAACCCATCACAAATATTCTGGATCACTATCCCCTCAGTAGCAGGCCACCTGGCGTTCAAAATTGTTATGCTACCCCCATCTGTTGTACTTAGATTTGCTAGTAGTCGTTCCCACTGCTTGTGTTAAACTATTCAATTTGTTATTGATCGAGTGGATATGGGGCTTGGGAGTATGTGGAGTGGGGATTCCTTATCTGCAGTTACCATAGAAGGAGGGCGAGATGGTTGGTCCAGACTTCAAAGTATATTTTTTTAGGGCAGTTGCAATGGACGCTGGGTTTCCATTTAACTGAGATTGGCTATACATAACGGCTGTGGTAGCTTGGCACACTACATTCATTACTGCTACCAGGTACAGTGAGACCCCACTAGCCTACCATTATCACTTAAAAAACAATTTGCATAGTGGAAACATGCCAAAGTCCCCCTGCATTATGCCCTTGAGATACCACTGAGGCATGCCCATACCTAGAGCAGGTTAGAACCGTGGGAAACTGTGTTGCATTATGAGGACATGTGTGTAGATTGTAAATTAATGTCATACAAAGTGTTTGCTCAGATCTTTTTTGGTACACGCCCATTTCACCAGTTCTGTCCACACAATGGGTGCAAGCAGGGTCAGAACTGTAAACAGTGGGTGCTGACATCTAGTCAAATTGCTCTAGAAAGGTCTACATACACCTTCACACTTCTTTGGCACCCCTACAAGCCTGTTGGTAAGATCTGGGTTGTGCTCTACATAAGGAACGGCACTTTCTCATCTAATAATCTGGCATAATTCTCCATAACTCACGATTTAAATGAAATATTCATTTCTACATAGGGTCTTTTTGACAGCATTAAAGTTACACAATGTCTTGCAGCTTCCTCAAACTGCCCCAGGTTGACCCTGCAGATTTATTACACATGCTGTGTGGCGTGTCCCTCCAACACCCTTCTGGGTGTATGTTCACACTGCTCTTGCCAAGGTTACCCACTCAAACACTGTAAAGCAGTATCGCCTGGTTTTGTATCCCAGTTCCAAAAATTCAAAAGCCATAATGTGCCTTGTGGACCTTTTACTCCTAGCCAATTGTCAGATTACCAGACTGAAAATCCACCATAGAACCCCACCCACCTCATATCCAGCTGGTGGGATGAGGTCACACTGCAATTTAGGTCTTCTATAGAGAATATTGTGGTCCCCAACAGCCTCTAGCAGTGGTTCAACCTTTTGACATCTGTGAACGCCCCCCCCCCCCACCCCCACACTATTACTGGATTACCTACTCCCTCCCCCTGAATCAATACTGGAAGCCGGGGACCCCAGCCTAAACTATGATTTAAACCACAAAACACAACAAAAATACAGAAACAAGCATTCAAACATGACATTTAATTTGCAAACAAATCTGAATAAAAACTTTTAATTGGGAGTTTGGAGCTTTACTAAATTCAATTAGAGCCATACATTGTCCATACTATCATACTAAATTGTGTGATGCACCTGCACTGCTTTCACGAATCGATGGTGGGATGAAATGGCCAGAAAAATAATCCTGTGCTGGTCTGTCCTTAAAAATGCAGCCATCTTATGTGGCTGAGCCTGCCCCTTGGGCACATATTTTGCTTCTTTATTAGTCCTGGAGTGACACCTTACTTAATGGTAAGCAAGCACTCCAATTTGCTAATGTGTAAGGAATGCCAAACCCATAATCCATCATTCATAATCCAACTGATAAGAGTTTGAATCAACAAACGCAACTTTGACAAGGGAAACTATTCTGCCTCAATTTGGCTTTGCTATATGCACAACATCCCTTTGGCATCCCATGGGACTATTATTGACCATGTGGTGTGTGGAGCTAGGAGCCTCACTTAAAATCATCCATCATAGGTATGAAATATCCCTTAAAGACATCTGCTGGAGAACCACCACACGTTTACAACCAGCTTTGACATACTCATAACACCTCCAGCATAATCAAATCATAAGGCTATGACTAAATTTCTCACTTATTCATGCACGATTAGTGTTTCAAGCAATAGTCCAGTTTCAGAACGTGGGAGTTACTGCAACATTTGGTTGAAATATTCTTTTAATTGAGGAGTTGCATGTATTTCTGTAACTAATAAATTGAAGCCTTTGGGGAATAAAGGCTTATCCTTCGGTAAACGCTCAGATACACCCCCCCACAATTGCTGTTGTAACTCCCTACTTTTTTTTAAATCCATGTAGACAGTCATTTGTGACACGAAGCATGAAGGATACACCACGATTGACACTACGGACTCAGTTGCTTTTTTCACGAAAATTGCAGTTGTGATGTGTGCTTTTGGTATTTAATTCTTGTACAGCTGGACTAGGAGTGTTTCTGGATCCAACGATCAAACCCCGGGTGGCAGGGTGTTTACCAGGATAGCACCAACACTAATTGCGATCCGTTGACTCATGGAATTTCCCACAACTTGGGATGCGCAAGCTTGAGGCATTGCCACCAGCGCTATTTGTTATAGTATTTCATTGTTCAAATGGTGCAAGATGTTCGACATGCTTCTAATTTGCCATCTTGGCATGTTAATGACCATTGTGCATAACTGTTTTCATTCCAAGAAGGGTGGCCAAGTTTAGAAGTACTAACTACGTGAAATCCAGTGAACTGCAGAAGCAATGAGCAACAAACGACTGCAGTGGTGGCATCATCCAGTGAGCTGCGGCAAACGCAATACATTTAAGAGACCTATAATTGGAGCAAATGATAAACAAAAAGGTCTGGCCAACTAGACTCGTCTGGCAGTGAAGTGTTTGTTTCAGGTGAATGAATATGCACCTAATCAGGCAAAAGACCATCTCGCAGGGCAACAGAGCCAACAGAATAGAAATGTTATCTACTGCCTCGTGCTTCATACTGGTACGGGCAGAAATATCTGATTTGTGGTTGACCTCTTCAGTCATATGCATTTATGTATGTACTCATTTTGTTTACAAGAGCCTGGTAGACGCTAAAGCAGTCTGACCAGATTTAAAAAGTACATTAACAGCTAAATACTGCATACAGAATTACAAATATGTACAAAAGTGCAGTTAGCAAAACTGCCTCTTGAGCGGACTTGACAAGGATTCCTGGAGTGCACATCTTCTACACCTCCCTCCACGTGTTTCTATGAGGGGTCACCAGCACAAGAACCCTTGCCTACCAAGGTCATCTGTGCATTTCATAGTACAGATATCTACAGACTTGACCACAGTGTAACAAAGACGACTTAAGGTATATTGGTTTAACAAACTTTTAAATCACTCAGACTACCACCTTTGTGATACTTCATAATGCAATCGGACATGCACTGTAGCATTGCCTTATCCCTAAAAACTCTAGCCTGGGCTAGATTTAGCATCTGCCTTAGTCAATTTGAATCCCCCCCCCCAGGCTAACCTATAATTCCAAGTATCAAAATATCTGTATACCGTCTTTACCACAGGATAATAAACCCCCCCCCCTTTTTAAAGACCTATTGGCTTTAGAGTGTGCTTTGTATTAGGGCCTTCTTCCTTTGAAATAACTTTTCATAAGCAGGTGAGATCTATGGCATCTGACATGGCCTAGCTGGCTGGTGATCATAACCACCTCAGGTCTATGGTATTGAACATAATCTTCCCAACATGGTATGATATGCAACAGTTTCAGTTGACTTACTCTGCCTTCTTTCCTACAGACGTTTAGGTGAACAAGTAGCCCAAACTCTGCTCAGTAGCGCTTTTTAAAAGGGTCGATCAAATGGGGTCAGTGTAGCAGATAAAAGATGGGTGACCCAGATACCTTCTAAGAATGTACATACTTCTGTATTTGTTAATATCTATGGCCAGCAAAACAGCTAATGATGGGTCACTTCAAGGGCACTCCGCTCCATGGATGTCAAAGTTGTTGAAACAGGCCAAAGCAGAAAATGAATATGCGCTGCAGCGCAGGATTGCAGTCCGAATTGGGATACCTTTTTACTGAGCCTTGCTCCTAAATCAGAGGATTCATTTTGTAGTGACAAATACTGTTCTTTATATTTTCATGCGACTGAATTTCCGTCTCCAGGAGACTTTCATTCCACATGTTCTTTAGCGAAGGCTTTAAGTGATGCACTCCTACATGTGCTCTGTAACCTTCAGTTCATCACAGTGCACGGAGTATGCTGTTGAACTGGTAGTTTCCTTGAATGTCGTATTACAGCACTAGTATCTTGATCAGATGACTCGCAAAGCTAGTCACCTCTTCATAACTATTTCCTCATTTTTTTTCTCCATTTTCCATATTGCTACCTGATGCTCTAGATAAATGCTACAATTAATGTAATGCTTTGCATTATGGGGAATATTTTTCCACTTTAACTCACTTACTAAAGATCCTAGACAAACAATTTATCATGACTAAATCCCGACGGTGGTAGTTTGCCACTTGATACTATGGCGGGATGATCTGTTACATTTAAGGCTGCAGACAGTTCACGGATAGGAGTATGGGTACATTGTCAATTAGTAGAAGTTGTGTAATTTAGGATTAAGAAAAGTCGTTCTGTCAGGAGAAGGCTTGAATGTACTTCAAAATTGAGATTAGCTGTGTACAGCTGCTTTTTAGAATCTTTATTCGCACTGTGGTTTTCGCCACAACAGCTACGGAATAAAATAGTTCTTGACTAATTGTTTTACTGGGTAATGTCAAATTACTTCATATGGAAAGTAGTGCATGCAGTTTCAGTATTTTACTAGTTTGCAGTGACTAGGCAAAAGAAATTACAACATACGACACAAATTAGGCTTGGTAAACACTGGTGGGAAAGCAAGTTCTGAAATTGTGGTCGTCTGGGATGGTGCAGGTAATGTTGGGTGTGCTGATCTAGTTAACAGGGAATACGGACTGTAAGGCTTGGAATCCGTGTTCACTGTATTGCAAAGTTAAAGGTCTAGGACACAAGACTCCTAGGTGCCTCTCCAGTAGAGGTCAGATTGACTAGAACACTGATCCACGTAATAGTGCAGCAATCCATCCAAGTTCCCATTTAATCTGTGGTGTAGCTTTGCTCTTGTGACGCCTCCAAAATCGTTGCCCATGCACACTCCCCATACTGCCCCCATTCATGGCTTACCCTTTCATAAATGGGGTTCAAGTTCAGTCCTAGTCTGGATTCTGCAACCACCAGTGAAGCCGCATAAACGTTTTCCTACCCACTTTCCAGCTCTTAGTACAAAACTTTGCCCTACTTGAATCAATGAAAAATTATTTCCTGTTGAAGGATGAATGACAAGCCAGTCGCCAATTACTTGGGCAAATAATGAAAGTGAACATGCTGAATCCCAAAATGAGATCTGGGCAGTGATTTTAACCAGCAACAAACACCAGAGTGATGCATCATTTATTTTATGCAGTGAAGAACTCAATGGTCGGGGAATGCTGGCTATTGACATAGCTTACCTTCTTAGATGTAGTAATTCGAAGGCATTGTCAGACAATATAGTGCACCTTGCATTGGGATTATATACTTTGGTTTGACGAGGTGTGACTACATTTTCAAAGGTTACACAAAGAAAATTGAAGTGTCAAAGAAAGGGGAAAGGATTGAAAGCACAGACTACAAATAATGCTAAAATGTTGGTATGCCCACAGAAGATGTGACATTAAGGAACGCAGAAGTCTGACGACACTCAAGTTTACATACTGAACGTGGGCTACGCTAATCAGGTCAGTTCACCAGGGTGTAGGAGGAAACAGGCACAACTGGGCAGTGCTTGCTTAGTTTCACCACTTTCTAAGGAACCTCAACATTCTATTTTTCACGAACTACCAAGCCCCTCCGCGCCCCCCCCCCACCCCCCCCACCCCCACATAAGACGTTCATTTTCATGTGCTAGTGCGGTCAAGCAGTTATGGCTCAACTCCTGTAGAGTAACAAAAATTGTGTTGACAACGTCTTGTCGTTTAAGACTTATTCACCATTAGGTTCACTAGCACAGTAAGAGTAGCTTCACAGGTACATGGATTTCTAACTAGATGTAGCAAAACATCTACCCTTGTTACAACTCTGGCAAAATGGCAAGTTTTCAAATGAGCACATGAGAACCGCCGTGTGGCTAAAACGTTATGGCTGCCTTTCTTTGTGCCAACAAGTCCAGTTCTTTTCAGTTGAACTGCCGTTAGTATGGGTTGTCTGATGAGTCTCCAATACAAAGGGAACAACTTACTGCCTGAAAAGTCCAAAGATTTGATTTTTATTGTTCAATTTTTTTTTTTAAGTTGGAATGGGGCAGTAAGTCTCATGGAAGCATTGTAGTACTGATTGCAGGTCGACACACCAGTCTGCCACAACCTGCAGTTAGTCAGTGTTCCCGGAATTTGCTGCACTCCGTCTGCTGGGCACAGGGCATGACCTTTCATAATTTTCAATGTTTAGTCTCCCGGCTCATTCCAACTTAGAAGACAATCTGCTCAGTGTACCCAAGAGGGCACCCAGCAGAGTTTGAATTCTGCGGACCCTGCTTGGATCTGTGTCTAGCAATGCACAAAGTGCTTTTCCAGGCAGGATCGGATATTCTGCCAGAACCACATTCGCCTTTGGACGAAGGAATGTTTACTCTGCCAGTTATACCAATCCTGATTTACACGTGTTACTGGGTCTATAATTATAAGTGTACCCCGTCATTACATAATGACAGTCAACAAAAAATAAGGCATTCGAAGCCAACGAGATTGCTCCGTTCTGCAGATGCTTCGTTACTGAAGTGAAACTAGGACAAAAATGACCCTCATCCAGTTTGATTAAAAACAAATTTACAAACTTAATCCAGATCCTTTTCAGATGCTGAAGGAGGCGCAAACCAAGTCTAATGAAACTTTAGTAGTCAAGAGTTTTTCGATGTAAATCGCCAAAACACTAGTTAAGCCAAACCGCAAATAAGTGTGCCATCTTCTTGTAGGTTTAATGCAGTTCTTTTCTGCAATTTGTTGTAACAGATAGAATTGAGGCCGAATGCTTGCTATTTTTAGTGGACTTCTGATAACTGTATCCCATGATTAGTACGAGATTAAAGTTCTTAATCTGTGCCAAGTGTCTTGTGCCGTATAATAAACCTGTATGAACAATTGGAAAAAAAAGAATTAAAGCTTGCCTCCTATGGAAAAACACAACCGTAACGAATAGTTTTTGCAAGCGGTGCATTTCCTCAAGGCACACAAAGGTGGAGCTCATGGTTACCCGGCAGAGCAAAACATTCTATTACCTAAATGATCACATTCAAATTGTGGGGAAATGTTGGTGTTTAACAGAGCGCAGTGGCGCTGGCTTTACATTCAGACTTTAGACAGTAGCTGGAAGAGGAAGAACTGATCTTCCGGTGATATCCATTCAGGGTTTGATGAACCTCTGCATCTCCAGGTGTCCCCTGGCTCATGGTTACAATTGTGCAGTCAAATACATCATTCAACTACAGGAACACATTTTCTATTCTAGTGAGTAGGAAGTGTCCATAAGGGAAAAAATTCCGCAATCAAAAGTTAATATCGGAAAGGAGCAAAGTGCACAAGCAGTTTCATATTCGGGACTTTATTTCTCCACAGACGATAGGTGTTCAGACTGCTTCATATCGGAGGTGCAATAAGAACAACAAAATATTAAGATAGGTCAGTGCTTCAAGTGCATGATGTTGAAGGTACGATCAATTTTGCAATGTAAGGGCAGAAGGTGAGTGTGTAAACATAATGGCTAATCTAGGAGCCTAGTACTCAATGGAGAGGACATGGAACATGTGTTCAAGAATCTGGTATTGTAAGGATAGGATATAATTATAGAGGGTATTCTGGAATAGACATTGAGCTAGTGAATGGTTATGACTGTATTAAAGTTTAAAAATTGAGTTAACTATTTAGGGAGTATTTGATCAGGATAGGGGTCTTCTGGGTTGTCACAATAGAGCATGTTGGAAATGGCTCGCACTCCCAAACATCTTGATTATTGCTGAATGCATATGTGAAAAATTATCTGAATGGATTAAAAAAAAATATATATCTTCTGTGATGTAAAGGTAAGTTCATAAAGTGTTCTGCAAAGGTTGTTGGCTGCTAGAAAGATGCAAACAATTATCAAAGATGGAGCAGTACTAAAAAGGTTCACAAGGTGAGGCTGCAGCCCATTCCTTTGACAGACTAGTTTGACAGTTACACATTACACAAGAACGAGATGATTGAAGGTGTCAATGCATTGAATGGTTTGCGCCACTGGCGATAGCATGGAAGACCAGTGGTAAGGTAGATGTGTGTAGACCCGCACAATATTAAGAGATCAAAGTGGATCAGCATCTGTTGCCAATTATTCATGAGATGTTAACACTCAAAATGATTGTTTTCTATTAACTTGTACTTGAAGTATCAAATAGCACTTCATAAGAATTCCAGACCTTTATCATTCATAACTCCAGAGGGAATTTACATTCAAATGCCTGTATTTTAGGTTAGTGACGTCCCAGAAAGCTATGCATTAGCTCTTAACAGGACTTACTTGCAAGGCAACATGGAAATATCTGAAAGTTTTTTTTTTTATTTTTTTATTTTTTTAAAAAGGTTAACGGCATGATGATTCAGTGAGTAAAGTGCAATTTGGAGGCATCTAGAGTTAAATAGGACATCCCATTGACATGGAAGGGGTGAAACCATTAGGGAGAACACCTTCCAAGCACAAAGAAAGGCTATATACCAAGTTAGAGTACCAGGCTAAATCTATAAATGGATTTTATAAAGATGGAAATAAATGAGCAAGTCTTAGATTGGTAAGAAGCAGGAAATGCAAGAGATTATGACCAACTTGCAGCACAACATGTGGTTTCTCCCACTTAATGGTTTTGAACCGGTTATCCAACAACTTATCTTTATGGATGTGATTATACACAATATATGTACTGTTTTGATGCAGAAAAGCCAGAAACTGAGGTGCTCAAAGTATATGCTTCAAAGATACAACAGCTGAAAGCAGTTACTCAGTGGTAAGGAAAGCATTGGGTTGGTGGGCAATGTAATGTTTGACAGCATTTGTGAGGTTTGGAATTCACTGTTTGAAATGGCCCTTTTTGCAGGGTTATCCCCAAACTTTACCTTCTTCCTACTTTTTTTCGGGTCTGTTTTTGCTGGTTTCTGCACACTTTACCACTGTTATTCAGTGCTAAAGTGCCAGTGCTCACCATATAAATTGTTCTGTGGATTGGTTTATCCATGATTTGCATATTTGATTTACTAGTAAGTCCCTAGTAAAGTGCACTAGAGGTGCCCAGGACCTGTAAATCAAATGCTACTAGTGGGCCTGCAGCACTGGTTGTGCCACCCACATGAGTAGCCCTGTAAACAGGTCTCAGACCTGCCAATGCAGTGTCCGTGTGTACATTTTTAAACTGCCAATTAGACTTGGCAATTGTACCCCCCTTGCCAGGCCTAAAACCTTTTACTACATGTAAGGCACCCCTAAGGTAGGCCCTAGGTAGCCCCAGGGGCGGGTGCAGTGTCTGTTCAACGTAGGACATATAGTGTGTTTTATATGTCCTGACAATGAAATACTGCCAAATTCGGTTTTCACTGTGCAAGGCCTCTCATAGGTTAACATGGGGGCTGCCTTTAAATAGCCTTAACCCCTTTGCTGCCAGGCCCTTTCCCCCTCCTGTGCCAGGACTTTTTTTGGCTATTTGGGGTAGTTCGCGCTTAGGCCCTCATAACTTTGTCCAAATAAGCTACCAAAGCCAAATTTGCGTCCTTTTTTCCAACATCCCAGGGATTCTAGAGGTACCCAGACTTTGTGGGTTCCCCTTAAGGAGGCCAAGAAATTAGCCAAAATACAGTAAAGATTTAGTTTTTTTTCAAAAAATGGGAAAAAGTGGCTGCAGAAGAAGGCTTTTGTTTTTTTTCCCCTGAAAATGGCATCAAAGGGTTTGTGGTGCTAAAATCACCAGCTTCCCAGCTTTCAGGAACAGGCAGACTGGAATCAGAAAACCCAATTTTTCAACACAAACTTGGCATTTTACTGGGAAATACCGCATTTTAACGATCTTTTGTGCTTTCAGCCTCCTTCCAGTCAGTGACAAATGGGCATGAAACCAATGCTGGATCCCAGAAACCTAAACATTTATGAAAAGTAGACAGAATTCTGAATTCAGCAAGGGGTCATTTGTGTAGATCCTACAAGGGTTTCCTACAGAAAATAACTGAAAAACAAATATTGAAATTGAGGTGAAAAAAACAGCAATTTTGCTCTACGTTTTACTCTACCTTTTTCCTGCAATGTCAGATTTCTGAAAGCAATATATTGTTACGTCTGCTGGACTCTTCTGGTTGCAGGGATATATAGGGCTTGTAGGTTCACCAAGAACCCTAGGTACCCAGAGCCAATAAATGAGCTGCACCCTGCAGTGCGTTTTCATTCTATACCAGGTATACAGCAATTCATTTGCTGAAATATAAAGAGTGAAAAATAGCTATCAAGTAAACCTTTGTATTTCCAAAATGGGCACAAGATAAGGTGTTGAGGAGCAGTGGTTATTTGCACATCTCTGAATTCCGGGGTGACCATACTAGCATGTGAATTACAGGGCATTTCTCAAATAGACTTTTTTTGCACACTCTTATATTTGGAAATAAAAAATGTAGCGAAAGACAAGGAGCAATAACTGGTTTTGCTATTCTAGGTTTCCCCAAGTCTCCCGATAAAAAAAAGATACCTCACTTGTGTGGGTAGGCCTAGCGCCCGCGACAGGAAATGCCCCAAAACACAACGTGGACACATCACATTTTTTGAAAGCAAACCGGTGTTTTTTGCAAAGTGCCTACCTGTAGATTTTGGCCTCTAGCTCAGCTGGCACCTAGGAAAACCTACCAAACCTGTGCATCTCTTAAAACTAGAGACCTAGGGGAATCCAAGATGGGGTGACTTGTGGGACTCTGACCAGGTTCTGTTACACAGAATCCTGTGCAAACCTCAAAATTCGGCTAAAAAACACATTTTCCTCACATTTTGGTGACAGAAAGTTCTGGAATCTGAGAGGAGCCACAAATTTCCTTCCACCCAGCAAACCGGTGCCTTGGACGAGATTACCTCGTCCAGGGCACCGTAGGGGTTAAAGCGCAAATAAACTGGAGTTTAGGGTGTCTGAACTCAATTTAAAAATGTATCTTTTAGTGAAGTTGGTTTTTAAATTGTTAGTTTGAAAATGCCACTTTTAGAAAGTAGGCATTTTCTTGCATAAACCATTCTGTGACTGCCTGTTTGTGGATGGTCTGTCTGGGTCAGTTTGACAGTTGGGCTGTTTTGCACCTCTAGATGGACACAAAGGGGGATGGGGTGTAGTCTGCATATCCTGATGAGCCATCTGAGCTAGAGGGGAGGGAGGAGTTGTCACTCGCTTGAAAGGACTGCCTGCCCTCACACAATGCAGTCTCCAACCCCTTGGTGTGTGCCTGGGTCCTGGCCTGGCCAAAGAAGGATCTCACAAACACTTGACTTTGATTTAAAGTTTGCCAACTTCAAAAGGTAGAAAGGGGGATTACTGTCCCTTTGCGGTGTTGCTTTTCTGTTCTGCAGATGCTGCTTCTGCCTGAAAAGAGTTCAAAGGGTGAACTTTGCTGTGAATCCTGCTTGAGAAAGTTCTCCAAGGGCTTGGAGTAGAGCTTGCCTCCTGTTGGAAGTCTCAGGGACAAAGACTTTGGATTTCTTCACCTGCAGCACTGGGAATTGCGTTTTTTGTGCTGTTCAAAAGGAAAACTGGCCCGCACTGTAACCTGCTGATGCTACACGGAGCTGCACTGTCCTGATTCCCACCATGACCCTGGTCTCACCAACGCAGTCATCAGGCAACTTCACAGAGCTGCTGCTCACACCGCGACCTGTGGGCCATGCACTCCAGCATCGCCTGCTCACACCACAGCCTGGGCCTCCCAGACGATGCTCCTGCTGACACCAGCACTTCTGCCTGCAACGTGGCCTGTGGACACTGCTCTTGGGGGCGCGAAGCACCGTTTCCCCACCACAGCCCAGGTCCACCAGCACCATCAACTCCAGTGTAGTCACCAAGCATCACTGCCTGCACCATAGCCTGTGGACACTGCAGGCCACACCGCAGCCCTGGTCTCACTGACACCGCTGGATACAGTCACTAAGCCGCTGCCTGCACTGATCTGTGGGCACCACACGTTGCATCGGCCCACTTTGCACTGCAGCCCAAACACCATCCACACCGGCACACCAGACTTAATCAGCCCAGATATCGATCCGCAATGCGTGTGAACTTCAAGGGCCTGACGACTCCTGCACTGACTCCAGAACAGACACAGCAAAACACTGCTCTACGGAGCTCACCATGAGGATCAAAACGCCCTGCAAATCCAAGGTACTGTTTACGGGTCTTACCAACATCATTGCTGGCCCACGACTGGCCTGAACCATTGGTTTTGTTGATCACGATGCCATGATAGCCCCAAGTGGAGCTATCAACTTCAAGGAACTGTATGAGTAAATCTTGCAAAATTCATATCTTTAGCACTGTATGTTGGATTATCGTTTTGGTCTTGTTTACACAGATAAATATTGGCCATTTCTAAAACTGTTGTGGGGTTTTTGTAGTTTTCACTTATTACTGTGTGCTATGTGCAAATGCTTTACACATTGCTTGTGCGATCAGCCTGACTGCTCGTGCCAAGCTACCAAGGGAGCAAGCATGGGTTATCTGAGCAGTTATCTCCCTTATCCTGACTAGGGAGAGGGTCCCTACTTGGACAGGGTGCAAACCAACTGCCAACTAGAGACACCATTTCTAACAACTGTGCATACAGACAGTAAAATATTCCTTAATGTATTCACCAGAGATGCAGGAAGAGTGACATCAATAGCTAAGCGGTTGCTCCAGAAAGGTATTCTAGTGCTAAAAACAGAAACTGCTTGCAACATATAAGAGGATACAGTGTGGGTCAAAAAAAGGCGAAACAAATTTATCAATGGATGCAGATCAACTAGTACAGAGGAAATGATTAACAGGTTGTCCACTGTAGACTGGGAAGAGGAGTGTTTAGAAGGCAAGATGGTGAAAAGGATTGAAAAGCATGCTATGAATGGGTGACCTAATACTATATTGGATAAAACCAGATGTAAATCAATACGTTTTGTAAAGTACAACTTCTAACCCAAAGGGTCTCAATGCTCTGGAGAGGGGGCACTGATCAGTTGAAAAGCCAGGTCTTGAGGTCCTTCTTGAACTGATTGAGCAAGGGGGAGGGGGGGGGGGGGGGGGGGGGGGGGGGAGGATGGACTGCCTGAGGTGGAGTGGCCGCATGTTCCAAGTCTGTGCGATGAGGTAAGAGAAGGATGTTCCTCCTGCAGGGTTTTCTGATTCTAGGGGTGGCAGCAAGGGCCAGATAAGCAGAGCGGAGTGGTCTGGAGGGGCGTAGGACAGACTGAGTTTGAGGGTGATGCGTTTATTGATTGGGAGCCAGTGCAGGTTTCTCAGGTGAGTCGAGAGACGTGGCTGTGGTGGTGTGGGGGGCGGCTGTCCAGGATGAGCCTGACCTCTGTGTTCAGTATGCTCTGGAGTATTGTTTGAAGTTTCTTTGTGATGCCAGCATAGAGTGCATAGCCATAGGAGTTTGCTGCCCACAAGTGCGTGGGTGACCGTTCTTGTCACAATAGGGATGTACTTGAAAATCTTTAGAACAGGTGAATTGTGTGGAAGCACGATGACAGCACTCACTTGGCAGGGGATTAACAAGGAGTCTAGGATGATGCCAAGGTGGTGTGTGTGGAATTGGCAGTTCCAAGGGCTGTTGGCCACCAGGAGTCGTCCCAAGTTGTGGGAGTGAGGCTCAGGATGTCGATCTGTCTTGTTTGAGTAGAGCTCGAGGAAGCAGTCTTTCATCCTGTCAGCGACTGCCCTCATTCTGTTGATGGTTCATCTGTAAGGGATAGATTTTGCTGTGTGCCCTTGGTGTAGGAGACAATGTTGAGGCTGTGGTGTGATGATCTTGGAAGAACGGCAATGTAGATATTGAAGAGGGTGGGGTTCAGAGAGGAGCCCTGGGAGACTCCAGAGCTTGTTTCTGTATGTACCGAGATGAATGGTAGGAGTCGGACTCTGGGTTCTTCCGGTGAGGAAGGAGCAGATCCACCCCAAGGCCTTGCCGCGGATACCTGCATCCGCTAGTCTGGTGCCTAAGGTGGTGTGGGAGACCGTCGAAGGTGGCAGAGAGGTCAAGGAGGGTGGCTGTTCGTGGTCCAGCAGAGTGTGAACGTCATCCGTAGCTGCTTTGAGAGCAGTTCTGGTGCTATGGATGCTCCTGAATCCAGTTAGGGAGGATCTGGAAGGTGGTTAGTCTTAAGGAACTCTGCTGATAGCTTTTTCAATAACCTTGGCCCAGAATTAGCGCAATGGGATTTGTCTGTAGTGTTTTATTTTTTTAACGTTTTTTTTTTTTTTTTTTTTATAAACCTTGGGTCAGAGGGTTTCTTCAGTCGAGGGTTGATATCTGGGTGTTTCACCATCATCTGGGAAGGTGACTGTCTCAATGGAACAGTTGATCGTCCGGCACAGTTTGGGTGTGATGGTGGTGCTGGCTCAGTTAAAATGTGGTGCGGGCATGGGTCTGAAGGTGTGCCCAAGTGGATAGAGCTTATGAGTTTTTGGATGTCTTCTGTGGTGGTGAGGGTCCAGTGGCTCAGGGTTGGCTGGGGTGGGCTAAGCCATCGAATCCTTCAGACACGTCCTGGATTGTTTGGTATTAATAAAAAAATAAAAATAAATGAAAATGATGTCTGGTGTCTGTTTCGGGGTCCTGAATTCCTCAACTATGGTGAGGAGCTCCTTGCTGGTGTGTGCATTGGTGTTGATGTGCTCCTGAACAGAAGACTTTCTGGAGGATTTAATGCGCTGGTGGTGTGAGGTAACTTCATCTTTGTAGGCTTTGCAGTCCGTTATGCTCTTGCTCTTTTGTTCTAGTCATCTACTTTGTTTCTTGGAGATAGCGAGAACCAACAGTTTCCCATGGTGCTGATTGCCAGCCAGTTTCTTAGGAGGAGCTAGGGTGCAGGTGCAATTGGCGACCCAGTGGTGAAGGTTTCGGGGCAAGGCATTTGAGTCCATGGTGTCTGGAGGTGGGGAATGGCTGAGTGCATCAATGAGCTGGGCTTCCATAACCTTGCTCCAGTTCCTGTAGGAGGGTGGAGTGAGGTGGGCTTGGTGAATGAGAAGTGTGCGTAGTGGTGGTCAGTCCAGTGGTGTTTAGAGATGTGTGGGATGAAGATGTTTCCAGATGAGAAGACAAGGTCGATGGTGTGTCCTGCTGACTGTGGGGCGGTTGACCGCTTGTTTGAATCAAAGGGTGAGGAGAGTCTCCAAAAGGGATGAGGTGTTTGGGTCATTGCAGTTGCAGAGGTTAAAGTTAAGGTCACCGAGGAGGATGTCATTTGTGTAGATGACGGCATGGGGAGTAATGAGGTCAGCAAGGGCTTTGCTGAACGGGAGAGTGATGTCTGGGTGGTCTGCAGAGGAGGGTGCCATGGAGAGTGGTGTTCGGGTCAGTCTGGATTTGGAACTTTAGGTGTTCAGCAGCAGAGGCCTGGTCAACAATGCTGGTCGTGAGGCACAGTGAGTTCTTGTAGACTACGGCGATGCCTCCTTGCCTGACACAATCTTTATGGATAATCTTCTAGCAGTCTGGAATGGCGGGGCGATGTCTGGGGCTAAGATGGGGGTAATCCAGATCTCTGCGAGGAAGGCAACATAGGGGGTGAAGGAGTTGAGTAGATCCCATAATTCTGTGTGTTGAGGGCGTGTAGGGTGCTGGCGTCCTATCAATGGAGGGTGCAGAAACCAGGATCCGTGGGGCTGGGCACAGTTTTGCTTGCCTTTGGTGCACCAGCTGCACTTGGCCACCATGAGAATGGTGGGAGGGTGGGAAGCTCCGTGCTAAGGGGGGGGAGGGGGGGGCAGGGGCAGCAGCTGCAGGGGACGTGGGAAACAGCAAGTGGATAGAGAAGGAGGCAAGAGGAGAAAAGTGAAAAAGCAAAAATGCAGAAAAGGGGTACAGAAAGGCAGTAGAGAGAAAGACCGAAGGCCACCAGGGATGAGGTGCAGGTGGGTGCCTGAGGTGGAGGAGGGCCTCAAACCCAGAGCCAGGTAGGCTCACAGGACGCAGGGCAGCAGCAACAGGTGGTGCTGTGCGGCGGAGCAATGCAAAACACGGACCAGAGGTCAGTGAAGTCACCTATGTGACGTACTAGATGTGGCCTCAGTTCTGACAGAATAGTGTTTTGAGGTGGAATAAAGTGTTTGTGAAGCCTGTAGACTTGCAAAGCACAATTTTCTTACGTGAACGGAAAGTTCAAATGAGTGCTATAAAAAGAAGGTGAGTCCATTTTTTGTGGTCTTCTCTCAGAGTTCAAACTGAATGTATACATGTGCATGGAGTATGAGAAATGGCAAGATTCAGGACAGTAAAACCACTTGTGAAAGTATTTAAGCCAGTAGCCCTGTAGACAATGATTGGTCTGAATATTTCAGGGCTTTTTGGAACTCTAGGTAATGTTAAACTATTTTTGTTGTGAACTATTTCTGATCAAATACAGATTTTTGATAAGCCAATTTTAATACATTGGAGACCGCTACATGAAAGCTAATTATCTTTTGTTTTATCATTGCAGGTTAAGAAGCACAGAGCCATCATGGGTTGGTAAAATGACAATGCCATTCAAAATATAGCTGCCTGATAAACTGGCCATCTTGAAATATTAAGCATACTCCATCATTGTTATAGCATGCTAAGATGGCCAACCTGTTGCTGCTAAACCTGGTGGCCACATTGGAGCAGTAAAATAAATGTATAAAACATTACAATTCAAAGGTGGTTGTCCAGTTTTAGAGCAGTCTTATGATGCTGTGCACTACATAAAAAAAAAAAAAAAAAAAAAAAAAAAACGCACCAGCATACCAAGAGCTGCCTGACCGCACTATCGAATGGTCTTTCCTTAAAAAAAATAAGTTATTAATAATTAAATGGAGTAACCGGCCCAAAAAAAAAAAAAGTGAAAAAGCCCTGCCCCATAAATAATCCTTTTAAGGTAGGAAAAATGCCACCATTCACAGTACCAAGCCAATGGATAAAAGGGCTCGCTGAAAGGTCATACTACCTAGTGGCAGTCACCACCAGGTAGTTTTAGTTAGGACCATGTTTCCATAGAAAAACATTTTCTTGCCTACATCTTTGGCACCATTTGATGAATTGAATCTTCATGAATTTTCCCAAAATGTGCCCTTGTGATTCTTGTGCACAGAAAGATTTTGGGTGATTTGTCAGGCAGGGCTGAGAAAAGGGGGAGGTGGGGGCTAGGGGAGGGAGGGTTAAAAAAAAAAAGAAAAAAAAATTGTTTCCCCATAGGACCTTTAGATACAACTACAGCCCGAACCACTGGATGGAATTACACCAAATTTGTCAAAAAGCTAGCTTTTGGTACACAGATTGTGCTTTTGCTTATTTGGTGTAAATCCGTTCAGTAAATTGAGATATTAAAGGGAAAACCAGCAGCCCAAGGACCACCACCTCCCTGGGGTTTAATGAACTATGATGCATGTGAGGGACATGTGCATGCTGCCCCCTCCCACAGCCCCAGGGACCATCACCTTCCCAGTGCTGTGTAACATTGGAGGGAGACTGCAAGCTCCCTCGAGGAGCCAATGAGGGCCCTGGGGACCACCACCCCCAAGGGCCTGCTCCTGCTATGTCCCTGGGTGCCAACCCCTGGGACATAGCTGTTTGCCGACAGCCCCCCACCCAGCAAAAGCAGAGTCCACTTTCTGGCAGCGGGAGCTGCCAAACAGCTCCTGCTGTTAGAAAGCAGCGTTTTTAATCGGTCATCCTTGCATGAGATGAGCACATTGCTTGCACAAGCAAGGTGCTGCTATTAAAAGCAGCTCCTGTTCGTGAGAGCAATGTCAGCTCCTGCAGGAAGCCAGCTAGGACTGTGGGGACCTTGAGGCTCCCCCGTGGTCCTCTCACGCTTTCATCCCATAATGGGATTGAGAGAGATATGGTCATTGCATGGTCTCTCCATGCAATGACAGACTAGCAAGATGTGTGGTTCAAATGCTAGTTAAGTTTTGATGCAAAGCAGAACAGTCTTCTGACCTACTGTAAAGTTCTTGGAATGTCACTCAGTAGTTTTCTAGTTCAAAGCCTAGTATCTCAGAGCAGTGGGTCAGTTTATTTACTAGTGTTTATACTTTTAAACCTTCCTAGTAATGGAAGGTTCAGGTCTCTTTCCTCTCGAGTGTGTGGGCTGAATGTCAGTTCTGTCTGGATAAAGCACAATAAGGAGTAATCTATGGCCTAACGGTTAAGGTCGCCGACTCTCACACTGACAGTTGAGGGTTCTACTCCCGGGGTGTCTGAATAATTTCTGGACAAATTGAAAAGAAAAATGGAGGGAAATAATAAAAGTATATCCTCCAATTAAAAACTCCCTCTCAATCTTTTCTCCCACTCACGCACCCATACAGACCCCACTCAGACCGTTGTGCACCCACTATTAGCCCCACTCAGACCCCAACACCCACTCACACCCTAATGCACACACTCAGACACTGAGTCACCCACTAATACACTGATGCAGGCACTGTCACACCCAGAGACTCAGCCACTCATTCCCCCCCTCCCCAGATACACCCTCTCACCCCTATTTTCACGCCCAGAGACATGCTGTGGCCAACTCTTGCTGCACAGTCAAAGGGCCGTGCGCAGTGTAACGCTGGGGGGGGGGGGGGGGGGGGGGTTGGCTGCAGGCCAGGAGTCTAACCCCCTGTGGCACATGGGCCAAGGCCGTGCAAGGTTGGGTGCTTATAGAGGGTTGGCCTCCAGGCATTGCTGCAGGCCAGGCCCTGTGGCCAAGCACCACCCCTCCTGGTCCAAGGTTGTATAACATTAGAGCTGTTCGGGTCGAACAACCCTCACTACCAAACAGGGTAAAATTCTAAAGCTCAAACTCTTATTATTGGCACCGTTCTCAGGAGACTCGAATGAATCCACATTTTAGTCCTTGCCACCACAGTATTCAAGAGCATTATCTATTTATTTACATTGATACTCAAAAGAATAATTGCTAGTGAAATACTGGGTGTATAGAAGAAGGTTACAGAAAAGACCGCAAGAGGACTCAAATCAACTCATGCTGCAGACATCAGGTGTGATGTGCAATTCGTAAGTTCAAATCCTGGCAATACCACGTTAGCCTTTCAATGTCAATAAAAGGAGTCCCATGAAGATTGATTCTAGTAATGCCAGTTATATACAATACTGAGAAAGGACAAACTGTATTAGCGTGAAAATAGCAATCTACTTGAAAGGATGTCCACATCTGATAATTAATCAACTATTGTGTATGGTTAGCCATCACTGAGGCTCAGCATACCAGTCGCGTGGCAAAACTCAAACTGTTAAGCAGCCTGCAGAGAGAATGAGGCAACGTGAAGAGAACAATTTCACAGAATGTTCAAAAGAGGCCAGTGGCGGCCTGTCCTTTAGGGCGGAGGGGCCACGTCCCCCCACCTTTTGCCCCTCATGAAGAGTGTGTCAGGCTGAACAAAGGTCAGCCTGACAGACACTCCATGTTCAGCTCAGGCAGCCAGGAGCAGACATGTGCGATTTGCGCACACTCCTGGCTGCCTGAGCTGAACTGTGCTGGGCTGAGGTCACAGCTCCTATGGGCGTGACCTCCTCGGCTCAGCAAAAGGTGCCTCGAGGCCCTGCCCCAGGGTGACGAGGAAAGCGTCACCAATTGATACACTCCCTGGGCGCTTCAGGTTTAAGCTCTGAAGTGCCCAGGGCGAATGTCAATCAGTGACACTTCGTCAGAGAGTGGGGTGGGGTCAGCAGTCTCACTGACCCCATCCAACTCTGACGAGGCTGGGACTGCTGCCTTCCCTCATTGGCTGACCTAAGGTGCCTCTGGACATTGAGGCTGATTAAACATCTGTACTGAAAATCAGCAAGTGGGCTTTGAGGGTTGCTGGGCTTTGCAAGTGGAAGCGATTATGGTAATCAGGGTGAAAGTTAGTGGTGATCAGGGTCGAGGATGTTATGGCGACTATTGAGGACACAATTTTAGCAGCAGTGGTGGTGGTAACGTCTGTGGTAATAGTAATCAAATTATGGTGCAATGAAAAGAAACCTTTGGTGGCAGCCGGTCCACACAAAGAAAGGGGACCTGCAGATCATAGTTCAGAATATAAAAAGAGAAGCAGATACTTAAGTTTGACAGGAGACATCAACGAATAATAGTAGAGGTTCAGAGCTCAAGGCTTAAACTGTAGGTCGTCGAATTAAGGAATCTAATCTTTGCATTAGATACAGGAGATAAGGGCAGACATAAGTTTATTTATGTCTACTACTATCTTGGAAAGGAGGAATAGTTAGATTTGTATGTTTTGGGTGACAAGTGAAACTATTCTTCCCTTGTGATTTATGTGGTGCAAAAAAAATGTCCCCTTTAATCTGTCTGCATAGCAGCCGGGAAAGGAGGGGGGGGGGTATTGTGGTGGGGGTGGACACTCAACTGGCTTCATTCATGGATTAAGTCTCGTTTGGCAGCTCCTTGGCCGTCTCTTGCTATTTTGCAATCATCCTTTGAATGCCGTAGAATTTAAAAAAAAACTTCCTAGCCAGATTTAAGCAGGTGTGCATTTATAATTCAAACAATTCTGAACGCTAGTTCCTTGCAGTTATTTAACAGATGGCGCACAAGTGTGAGAATCGTTTAACAGTACTCTATGGTGGTCAACAGCCAGAATTTTAGCTCTGAAAGTACTTCTGTATATAGATAAACAATTATGCAACATAAAAGGAGACGATCGGTTGGTTGATTCCATGAAGCTGTAGTTAGATTAGGAACAGTTAAGAGTACCCAACTATGCATATTAGAGGTCAGACTAGAACAAAACAAAAAAACAGGAGCGGACAGGGAGAAAAAAAAAATAATAATAATCACCGACAGTCAAACTTGGTTGTTTTGAACTATAAAAACAAAATTCAAGGTAATTGAAGCCATTTATCTGGAAAGAGATTGTTGCCAATTTTACAAACCAAATAATCTAAAATATCGATTCTTTACTTCTCTTTAGCCTTCGGCCCAGAAAATTGTTAACTCGCATTTTTTTTTTTAGTTTAATAAAATATTGTATCTGGACTTTCCATGGCCACGGCTTTTATTAACTTTCTGATAAATGACTAATTCTACAGACATCCCAATCTGCTTTGCGATTTTGATCCTTACCCCACAATTAACCATAAAGCTTGCGTTTTCAGTTAAACTCTGATTTTCATACAAAATGTCCTCTGATAACTTACTGTAGCCATGATCAGTCGTGTTCCACTGATTATAGAACTATTTAATGCAACTGTCCAACATTATGGCGACTTTCTCGCCCCCAAATTCAAGGCTACGCAGAAGGATTAGATTGTAATGGTTAGAATTACTAATTAGTGTAAATACCATCTAAAAAAAAAAACATCAAAATACATGGAGTTTAGAAGAGGACTTCCAGCAAGAATCCACCGCTATTTGCATGTAAACGTAAAAATTGTGCGCAAGTGTGTCAGGAGCTCAGAGAGACCAGCAACCATCTGGTATCAGGTCATTATGGGGTTTGCCTGCACTATTGCGACACTTCAAATTTGGCATCTGCCAAGTTTGGAAATTCACAATGAATACCAAGGGGGAGATTTGGGCAATGCCTATGGCTCTCAGATTGTCGAGACCTATTGCCAATGCTAGCTATCTTTTTTCCCCCACCCAGCTCAGGTACCTATGGCAACAAGATCCAGTTTCCAGCCATGTGGATCATATTACCAGCAATGCAATTAGTTGGCCCAGACAACCTCTATTGCCTGTGGGGTAAACTGCGAACCAGTGTGCTGTTATGTTGTGTGCACCACTATTAGAATGGCATGCCTACAGTACAGTCTGGTACGAACACAAAGAAGGCATGATCATGCAGGAATCCAATCATTAAAAGACGAGTCAATCGTTTCATGTCCAGAGCAACGTGAACTTTGAGAGACCCACAGGAACCCCATTGCCCCATGGTTCAGTAAACTTCCAAAAAGACGGATTCTTTTTAGGATCCAGTTCCTTAAAACCATTTTGGGCTGTAAAATTTAAAGTATAGTGATAGGCTTAACAAGGTTTGCTCATACCCTTCTGGCTTAAGGCCTTGTACAACTTTTTTTGAACCAATTTTTCCAGTTTTGATACATAGACAGGCCATTAATATCAGTGCTTTACATTTCAAATGATAATTTCACATTGTAGGAGCGGCAACACACATGCATCACTGGTAAGATAGGAGTCGCTGGTTCAATAATTAACGTTAAAAAGTGAATGTTAATGTCAAACACAATTGGAAGTATTGTGCCAGATTGTGGTAACAAATACAAATAAGCACATTGCGTGGTTTAATAATAGATTAACAGACCAGTGCATTAATATGCTGCAATTGGCAGAGTATATATATATATATATATATATATATATATATATATATATATATATATATTTACGATAGTGGCTTTGGCAGTTCATTTCCAATGATTTTTTTAGGCTGGAGTAATCGCCACTTATGAGCTATATAACAGAGGGTAAAAATTTGATTCTGAAATGGGGCTCCAGGAAGGGGGGCACAGTTCTTGCTATGTTCGGCTACTTAAAGTGTAGTCTGACATTACAGTTGCATTCGCTCGTGATATGAATGCAATTCCTGCATATACATGCCCCAACCACTTGCCATTGGGATTTTGCTCAATCCTCTTGCATCTTCCCCACCTAAGTGCAATCATCACAGCTTTATCCCATTTTAACAGTGCGGCGCACCAATGGGAAAGTGTTGGGAAATGTAGGTGGCTTCCAATTCAGGGAAAAATCGCTTGTCTATAATACGCAAAGTCAATAAAGCAATTAATTACCCTCGCACACTTGGGGCGGCGAAAGAGGTACAGTTGGGCACTTTCAGCAGTATGTAGGTCTGTGTGCTCAGTCAACTGAGGGTTTCCATTACTTGATGCCAAAAGTGGCTCAGTTCCAGGCACGACCAGAACATGTGGATCATATTGGCAGCCGGGTCACGACAGCAGGGGCATTTTGAAGGGGATCCAAACATTTTGTGGATTCTATCTGGTGTAAGGTAGGCTTTATGAAATGTTATATTGTATATATTGAGATCTGGCATGCCTCAACACTTTCATATCAGTATCCTGTCCCACTCTTTATCCAGAAATTCTGCCCACATCCTGCTCTCAACTATCATGTGGGTTGCAGGGGGGTCTTGCATCATGTCAATGCTGGGTAAACCACGTGATTAGGTGCTTTCCACCGCCCATAACATGTAAGGCGTGTACTAATGGTTGAGGGTCTGGTTCTGAATCAGTTATCTGCCACAGATCAGCTGTTATGTTGAGGAGTCTAGTATGTGCCAGAAGATACCCGGCGTATACCCCCCACTAAAAATCGTGTAAATGGTCAAAGGTTTCAAGTACCTTGTCGCAGAATAGAGCTCTCACTGTTTCCCCCACCACATCCCAACATTGAAGACCCGCTTGTCCCAGAATTATCTAGAGCAGCTTGAAGGCAGTTAGCTTAATTTCTGGTCTATGTGTCGGAATTTGGGGGCATGATTTGGATACTACGTTTGTAGCTAGCATGGGCTACTGTCAGTGTACTGCAGTGCATGGGTGGTGAGGCTGACTGGAGAAAGGCTTCTTAAAGTGCACTGAGCATCTGTCATTTCTTCTGGCAGTTCGCCCAATAGCCACCAAACTGGCCACCGAAGTTGTGCTGTCAAGTAACAGTGTTCGAAATTCAGGGTTCCCAAAGCCCCCTTTCTCAATTGGGAGCTGCAATTTGCGTAGCCCCACCTGACACCTGCCTTTGTTCCAGAGAAAGATACCCAGCACAGCATGAAGCACACAAGACCCTCCTAGGGATGGATAGTGGGAGGTTGTGGCGCAGGAGTACAAACATTTTAGTCAAAGCAATTCTACCTTTAACAGTGAGGGAAAGGGTGCTCCAGAAGATCTGAGAGCACATGCAGTAATGGTTCTGGTGAGGTTAGCATCCAGCAGATGGTGTGTGGCATGGTAGAAATGTATACCTAATTAGTGAAAGATATTGGGTTCCTACCTAATTGCCTGGTGAATCTACTAGCAGCCACTGTGGAGGACAATGTGAGTGTAAGGGATACAGGTAGGACTTAGACCAGTTTACCGCCAGTCCAGACACTGCTCAGACTTCCGATAGGATGTCAGTTATGCCATTCCTAGTGTCACAGATATAAATCAGTATGTCGTCTGCATACAGTGAACCAGCATACAGTGTTCCTTCCAAGGGGGGCACCCAATCTTCACCCTGCTGGCGGAGTTTCTAGGCCACCGGCTCCATAGCCAGGATGAAGAACGGGGGTGGGGTGGGAGATAAGGACACCCCTGCCTCTCTTCACTGGGAAAGAAAGGGGACTTACATTGTCCAACCTCCACTCGGGCAATGGGATCCACATATAGGAATACACAGGTGGCCTGCGATACCAAAGGCTGCTATAATGAGAACATAATTCAGTCTAGCTTGTTAAATGCTTTGTCAAGATTTACAACTAAACATGAAGCATAAATTCATTGGGCTGGGGCTCGCTCAGTTATACTGTGCAGTCGGCGGATATTAAGCATCATGGATCTGCCCAGGAGAACACTATTGGATTTTTGCCTGGTTTGGGAAGGGATATTAGAGATCCCTACATGGGATTTTGAATGGGAGCTGGAGGAAGGGGCGTGGAGTCTACTTTCCTCCAATGCTGTTTGATAAACCTAGTACCTTGGGAGCCAATATCAGCAAGTAGGTTTTATAAAAACTCAATAGGGTACCCATCCAGTCCTGGGTTTTCCCTGTAGCAGACTCACATATGTTTTGGGTTTTAAAGGGCACATTAAATTCCTCTACACTTTGTGCGTAGTGTTGGTACGGTCACTCCCTGAAGGAAGGACTGTATCTTTTGAATTCTATCTAGTGTCCGGGATTGTACAGACTATGGTAAGCAGTGGAAGCATCATGATTTCCATCTAACTGGTAAGCAGGCTTGTGGGGGATATTCTTATCACAGTGATAGGTGGCATTGGGGCAGAGCTGTGTAACAACCATGCCGTAACAACCACACCAGTAGATGCCCTGATCTTCGCCTGATAGGCTTTAAAGTCGATGAATCTGAGCTGTTCTATTAATCAGTCATGTGTCTCCGTGGCAGCAAGTAATTGGTGTTTTCCTTTTATTTTGGGGGGAGGGTGTGTGGGGAGTATGTGACTGGAGTTCCATGTCCCCAAGTTTGGTTTCCAAGTGTGTTACTTCCCTGTGTATTGTTACTCCAACCCCAACCAGTGGGTATACAGTGCCCACATATTGCTTTTAGCACCTCCCAGTCTACCACTCAAGTCCTTGCAGTGCCCCAGTTATCGGCCAAGTAATGTACCAGTGCTTACCATGTGGTTCCCCTGAACCCTTGGTCCCCCAGTGCTACAGGCTGCAACTTCCACATGGGGACTAGCAGGTGTGGTTGCCACTATTGGAAGTGTACCACTAGGGGATTATGGTCAGAAAGTTTTCTGAAGATATTCTGCATCTGTAAACAATTGTAAGGGGGACCGACAGTGAATAGTCTAACCTGACATGTAGGTCATGTGACAGACTAGTGTGAGAACTCTTTGGCTACAGATTAAGTGTGCACCAACAGTTGCGCAAAACCCACTGCTTCAGCCATTGGGAGAAATGAGTAGCTGCAGACACCATGGGTGAGGTTGGTAGAGATGGATATGAACAATCTTGGTCTACATTAAGTAGACTATTAAAGTCCCCACCTATTATTCATGGGAGTTGTGTCCATTTAACCCAAACAGTTGATAGCCATGTGAAGAATGAGATTTGAGAAATGTTGGGGCCCGTAGACACTGCCTAGCAGTACGGCCTTCCTTCTTGGGGCTCTTCAACAAAAACATTGACCTTCTGGGTCCATTTGTGTGCATAGTATGAAACGGGACCCCCGCACAGATCCAAACCATGGCTCCACATGAAAATGCAGAATACGTGTTGCAGTAGCATTGTCCAGGCCATGTATGCTGCAGCTTGGCGTTCTCACCACCAGGTATTTGTGTTTCCTGTAATAGCACTATCTGCTCTCCCCAGGGCCTTGCACAACTTGATGCTGTTGTTGGAATAAGCAACAGCACCCACTAGAACCTCAAAGCATTCATAAGATGCATTGTAAATGCACCAACAACAGTATTCCTCTGGGATCAAGTGGTACTGTTGCCTTCTCCGCTTTTCATCACAGAAAGCAAGTTTCATCTTCATGACATCATTGCACCCTGCATTTTATGCTCCTGTATGCTTCTGATGAAGCAAAGCCTGCACAACCTCCATGTCAGGCACACGTTACATTTATCTGGGATAGAAGCCCCAGCTGTGTTCTACCACATCTGTAACATTTGGGAGATAGTGAAACCTGCTAAGCAGGGCTAAGGGAGAATTTTCAAATGTATTATGCTTTACTGTGTAGTCACCCCACCATTGCTGGACCCTATTTTTGTTTGATAGCTTCACAGTTCTGTGCACTTTACACCTGCTAATTAGTAGTGCTTGTACTCCCACTTTAAACATGGTTGAATTGGCCCGTTCGTAATTGGTATGTTTGACTTGCCTATAAGTCCCTAGTATATGGTGTAAAAAGCGCACCCAGGCCCTGGAAGCTAAAGGTCATGTGTAGCACGTATTTTGCCATCTACTAGTGTGACAAAGCACACATTGCATCAGGCCTAGCCTGTGTAGCCTCACTGCTGCAGTGTGACCTATGAAAAGAACTGCCAGGTAAGAACCTCCCTTTTAAATATTAGCAAGTCATCCCTATGTAAGCCTGGTAGCCAACAAGGTATGATGGATAGTATTTGAAAGTGAGACAAGTAGAAAATAATATACCATGTACCTACAGTAACAAGGCCCAAAAAGCGTGTTTCACTGTGGCAGGCCAAGCGATTCTACGTGTAAATATAGTAAAAAAAGAAAACAGTTCAGATTAAAATACTTCATGTCAAGGACTGAAAGCTAGAATTAGCCCACTTTAGTTATTAAAAATCCAAACCAATGGCAAGGTCAGATTTATCATGACTATTAAGGAAAAGTAACTTCGAAAGTTATGTGCCTGAACTGTCAGAAGGTAGTCAGTGTAAGTTATGCCAGCTCACAGTCTGTGCTCTACTTTGAGTAGGTGTGAACTGCCTCCCTGGGCAAACAATTTGGGGGTGGGGGCCCGAATGGGGAGAGATTAGCTTTTTCGAACTTCATAGAATTTGCAGAGGTGGTTCTGGGCATCCTTTTTGACACTAGTGTCAAATCCAGCTTGACAGGTCTGTTGAGCCACATGTAACACCTGGGAAACTGTAAAGGGAAAGAACAGTATGCCAAGACACTTCTTGTAGATGCTCCCACTTGATTGCTGAAAGATGCTCCTTTTGTCCTGCCAGACTTCTGTCTTCAGGTTTATTGAGAGTAGAGGGCCTGCCTCAACGGGAGGTTAGTGTTCATGGGAGGACACCAAGTACTACACTTCACACACACCCAGCTGCCAACTTTCAGCACTTATGCCGAGACATTTTGGGCTTGACTGCAGTAAAGCAAGCATAACTACTGCAAACATAGGTATGTCAGGACCTGGGAACTTTAATGTCTAGTGCATATTTAGTAGTCAATCCCACCCCCTATCTAGTTCCAGGCATAAAGGTGGCATCTAAGGCACCCATATAAGAACATTTTCTGGAATTTGTTGAAGATCAGAAGAGGACTGGACTTGCTGTCTGACCCAAGAGGAGCTTTGAACTGGACCTGCTTCTTATTGTGCGGAGAACAAAGACTCCAGAGGTCAGTTGTGTTTCTTTCTGTATGACTCCAAGGAGAGAACAAACTGCAAGGGCCTTTTTCCTGGAAGGACCCAGCTGACTAGAGGCAACTGGACCATACCTGGAGATGCCCCTGCTGTTTGCCTCTGCCTGACACCCTGTGAGCGTAAGTGCCTCCCTGAGGTCCTGGGGGCTTACAAAGAGTACTCCTGTGGATGGTTAGAATTTAAGACTAAGTCAGAAAGTAAAATCTTATCAGGATTAATCTGGTTGCTGTATCCGACCCACACTCCATCGTGGTTAGACCCCCCAAAAAAAAATTACAAAAAAAAGGGAGACTCCTTAACCCCGGTCTTCTGCAACTATTGTCTATCATTAGCACTGTGCTTTTTGGTATCATTCCTACTAAAAACTAAAAATTTATCTCTGGTCTTCCAGCTTGGAGTTTTGCCATTTGACTAAGTTTACCTCTACTTTGGTCAGGAGATTGGACTTTTTAGCAGGAAAGTAGCCATAAATTGATATAGGAAACTAATCACTGGCTAGTGCCCAGAATAAGATAAGTCACCTCACTACCATCTCCTAACAATCCTTGAATAATATCTGGTAAAGAATGAAGGACCCCGGATATGCTGGAACTCGGGAACTGTGCTCCAAGGGAGGTATTGTTGGTGACCATCTGCTCTAAATGGGTGCCAACTCAGATGCGCGTGACTTCTAAAGATTCCCTCTCCTCCCCCCCCCCCCCCCCCCCCCCCCCCCCCCCCCCCCAACACACCTTTTCGCTTACAGTCCCCAGAAGATCAACAATAGCATTTAAATTACTGGAGTGTGACAATGGATGTTTACGAACTCCCTGAACTCTCAGCAGAAGCGCTTGCTGGTAACTTTTATCCTAGTCTCAACTTTAGCACAAGAGCGACCTCTGGTAGCGGTTTGCCGGTAATACACAGTTTAAACAGCAATTTTCCACTTCAGGGGGATTTTTAGGATTCCTCGATTTTTTTTAAATCCAATTTCAACCATTTGTGTTTTCGGTTATTAAATTGGGCTTGATTTATCAGTCATTGTGGGAATATTATAGTTTTAACCATTCGGTACTGTTTTACCTTAGCACACAATTATCCTGGGAGCTGCCTATGCCAAGTTAGTCCAGGCTTGAGCAAGTTAGGCACGGGTACACATTCACTGAGAACGGTATGAGGATATCGTCGCATTTAATTTAAGTTCATAAAAGTACTGCATTCACAAATTAACGTAGTTGGACAGCAACCCCTCTGCCATTGGCCATAGAAGAAGACATCCTGAATTTTTGATTTAAGGAAAAAACTGGTAAGGGTGTGTAACGAAGTGTAGGGGAGCACACCTGAATACTGAGCTTGCAACACATCGACTATGTGCGCAATTTCTGGTCTTGCTACTAAGAGGGGCAAGCTTAAGGACTGAGCAATCAAATGCAACTAGACTTTCTAGTTAATAAAACGTGCATTTGAATCTCTGAAAAACAATTCTTAAAGACTATTTTGAAGTGGTGGGGCCACTGGCACTTATTTCTGGGGACCTGCACTTATTTTGCCACATTGGATAAATACCCAACGCAAGGGGGAGAAATCATTGTAAAGTGAGCAAGAGGAAGACGGCAAACCCGTCACAAGGTTAGAAAGAAGGAACCCGCAGGCGTAAGAAAGGGGCAGAGAGTGTCTGGTAGTGTGAGAGATATGAACTGGATTGAAGACTACCAGCCTTGGTATTCGGCGAGCCAACGTTTAATTGCTTTGGCCGGGGGCTGAGCAGAGTTTGGGCACCGGCGGCACTTTCTTTTAAAAATTAAACACTGCCAATACGTTTAGTGACAACCTGGTGTATACGTTTACTTCAGTGAATGAGTTACGGGAAGCAAACAATCGCACCTTGTGAATTAATTACATATTTTTTTTTTTTTTTTAAAGTACTATCTAACTCTTTCCTGAGACAGAGGTTCAATTTTGCTTAAAGGACGACAGATTAGAAACTGAATGCTATTTTTAATACGAGAATTATGCAGTTATGATTTCGATGAGGTTTGCTGTTAGTGGGTGTTACACAATACCAATACCGTTTCATTTTCTGAGCAGTGTGGCTTACAGAAAGAATCAACAAATTCACTCACTTCAATAGCCAACTAACATTACATTTAAGTGCATGCACGCCATTAAAAACACGTTCAGGTAAAAGTACCATTGTAAAATGCATCTACCCCATTTACTTGCATCTCGGCTATTCTACAATTGCAAAGTGCACTTGCAAATAGGTTTAAATGTTATTTGTTTGGCAAGATTATTTTCAAAGTTATGATCCGAGAAGTGCATAAAAAAAACAAAAAAAACACACCTTTGGCAAAGCCATTATTTCCGTTTCTGGTTTTAATGAGCCAGTGCATGCACATGTGCTGTACAGCATAGTAAAGACCGACTTGGTGGCTTTACTACTACTGGAAAATATAGTAGGAAACACGGGATTGCCTTCTGTATAAAATATGTAGGAGAGAATAATTGAATGCGACAAACAAGGTGATGACTGAATACTTTATACAGGTGTGCAGTCAAACCAAACCTAAAAAGTATATTTAATCACCCAAGTGTTTTATAAGGAAGAAAAGTTCTAGAGCAGCATCACAATGGTACGACTTACAAGTCATCTCCTGACGCAACCATTCACTATTGTTTAAAAACATATTACAAGGTGGTACCTCAATTATCCAAGAGCAACAGGTATTTCTTCAGTAAAGAATGTTCTAATGTAAGAATTAAGGACATATCCACCTGGACAAGCACACCAGTTACTCGATCTTTATTGTTTAGCGTCTGTAGCCTATCCACTTTCATAAAATCCTAAAGTTGCAGATATCCAACAAATCAAAACAGAGGCACATTGCTTCCGGGATCACGTTTGAACAAAGACCTATGATAATATCGTACAGCTCAGAAGTAAATGGCCGATTCAAAGGTCCCACCAATGTTACTAGGATTGTTCTTGCTTTGGAGACTATAGCATTAATAAAGTCATGCCCTATTGAACAGAAAACGTCCCGATCACCCAGTTGCCAGTAAGTCATGGTGTTACTAATTAAACGCGGGAGTCAAAATGGTATTGCTGAACACAGTTACTGCCCATGCCCCGACTTCAATGGACCAAGTAATGCCTAGACAATACAATTAAAGAACCCGGGAATACTATTAAAAAAGTGTACTCCGGGAAGTTCCATGTTCTACTGCTTTGACATCAAGACAATTAGGACAAGGCTAGTAGTTTGTAAATCTACAGAAATCACACTATTTTCCAGCACGAGGAGCCATCTATAAAGGAGAAGGGTAAACTTTCTGGGCTTATTTGATGGCAACTGACAAACAGTTTTAGGGAAATCGAACCATGCATGGAGCCCACACTTCATGTCTACAGCATGCTTAGAGGTCCAATCTGCTTTCAACGGTTTCATATGGTTTAAGTTCTTCATATAACACCTCTGCATTTGTTACGAGCTGGATTACCAAAATCCTTTTCTCCGAGTTGAGCACACCAGATTGTAATTAAATGCCAATTGAAATGTTCATATTTATACAATCACTTTATTCGGTTTAACTATATAGCCATACAAAAAGAACACATTCATCACAAAAAATGCATATACATAAAGAAAAAGAAAGATACACAAAGCATTAAGACATTAAAATCATAGCATTGCACCAACATATTACCTTTAAAAACATTTTTTTTTAAAAAACACACTCCCACCACGAAACACACTGAAGCATCAGCCACCATACGGAGAAAATAAAAGAAAACCCATGCTTAAAAAAAAAAAAAAAAAAAAAAAAAAAAAAAAAAAAAGGTTAAAAATCTACATGTGAAAGGTACATAAAAATTTGCTCAACAGGGTAAAGTGCAGTAGAGGTTTAAAGGAAACATCACAAAGATACAAGAATGCTGTTTGGATCAAACGGTCTTAAAGGGTCGTGTAAGTTACACCTAATACTCCCCAAGACCCCTCTCCCACACATTGGGCCGTGAGCTCTACCTTACCCTGATTGCCAAACATGCCTTAACTAAAAAGTAATCTCACACAATCGACTTCAAAAGCTCCTTGGATTCCCTTGCAGCCCCTGCCAAAAATTGTAAACTATTTTGGCCCAAAACCTATTCCCTGTATTCAACAACTGGAGAGAAATAGCTCTGGTCGACCCAGGCTTTCGGCCATGTATCCAATATATTTCAACCATGGTATTTTTAGTCCCAGATAGCAGGACAAACAGTAGCGAAAATAATTTCCCTTCTGAGCTCAGCATGTGTCTAGGCGGTGTGCTTGTTTTAATGCTGCTGCTGTCGGCTCAGTTTTGAGCTCCCAGCTAGAGTTGGTAACAAGCCTATTTTACCCTTGCTGGAGCTGTACAAACACAAGTATTTCAGTCTTAACCTGATGGGCTTCCATTTGGGGATTTCAGAAGAGCCATGCTCTGCACCAGGAAGAAAATCGGTTTTGCAGGCGTTTACTTGGAGTTGGGACCAATAGTCCTTGTTTTACTAGGAATTTTGTTTAGAGTATGTGGAGGATCAGATTACGCTTGACGCCTTGCTTCTATGCACTTTGATATGGGCCAACAAGCATGCTGAGCTCAAAAGGGAAATATGTACACAAGTTAAGATCAAACATTTAGTTTTACCTGATCAGTTTAGATTACTGCCTTTGAGGATCATCATCAAGATTAGATTTGTTCTGTGAAATTAATTCAATAAAAACTAATACTTTAAAGCCATACATAATTGGCAGTCAGATTTATTGGTACAATTGTAATTTAGGCAAAGACTGTAAAATGTAAGAAATTCCAAAACCTGTTTAATTTTACAGGTAAACGAATCAAGTATTCTTGCATTAAAGTCTATAGTACAAGTTGTGACATGGGGAGCTTTTGCATTCTCCCCATGTCATCAGCCCATGTGTTACCTGTAGTGGTGTACCCCTATACCCACATTTAAAAAGTGGGTACTTTTTTATATACAACTACATTTTGAATTCATAAACAGAACTTTTAAGTGAAACAAATAGGTTTCGCAATACTCTTTAAAAAGGTATGAAGTTGTGTTAAGATTATCATCTAGGCATGGATTGCTACACATTTGAAAGCACCTATCAAATGTAAGTCTTTAGGATAATTTTCACATTTATCTGCGTACAGCGAGCCAATGGCAACTCGTGACAAATTAAAATTGCAGCAGTTTCACAGGTGATACCTGACTACACAAATCTTTTGATAGTCTTTTTGCAATAGCATGCAACTGAATGTTCATACCAAATAAGAACAGATTTATTTGGACTTGTAGGCTCTCTTTAGTGTGCACGCACATTAGTCTTTCCTGTTACCACCCTCCTCATAAATAAATAAAAATATATATACAATGCTGTCAAACTACTTTATTGCAATCCACAAAGACAGCCATTTATATTTTATGTTAATAGTGCACACTCAAGTAAGAGAAGTCAAACTATTGGGACTTCATGGCTGAAAGAGGCATTTTTGGTTTCCGGAGCGTTAGTTAAAAATTAGATTGGAATACTTTATATACATCTTAGATTGGAATACCTTATGTACAATTTATACTCCTCTTCAGTCTGATTGATGGAAAGGCTTGATTATAACTTGAATCCCAAATTATTTCAAGTCTTCAGTCCAAAATATTTGTTAGTTCTTAAGGGTGCCAAACACAGACTCCCATATGCAGTGGGAAATTCGAAATCAAACATCCTAGAGAACCATTGCAGCAGCGTGTGCACCAATATGTTGGGGCTAATCAAGCCCCGCTTTGCAAATGATAAAAAGTTTAATTTCAAAATTAAAGGGCAGGAGAGGGTGCTGTGTAACGGTCAGAGTTGCCGACTTTGGAGCAGGAGATCTGGGTTTAAAACTTTGCCTCAGCTCAACATCCTGTGATTCTGGGCAAATCACTTCATCTCCCCTTGCCTATGGACAGCATCTGGCTACACTTGCGGGTGATTAGCTGCGCTATACAAATCCGTATATTTCCAAGAAAGTTCCATTAATCAATACTGATCATATATTAGGATTAGTGTTCGATTTTGTGCTATTTATGTATAAAACCGCCATAAGATTGGATTCAGTATAGTTTCTCATGAGGAATTTGAGCCTATATTTTGGTATGGAAACAAATATTTTGAATAGCACTTTAAAAAACTGAGCGGTCTGTAAAATCCGGCAAATGAATGAGTTGCAATGTTTTGCTGAAAGCCCATCAAAAAATGTATGAGTGGATTTGCATTCAAGTCAGCTGACACCAATCTTGGCTATATTATGCATACAATTCACTGCAGACTAGTAATCAATAATGACCAAGTGTACCAGTTGTCTTAGAAATATTTTTTGCACAATTATATCTAGCATTAACAGGTTACTTTGAATCTGGTTTCTTCTAAAAACCAAATAACGGTCAGAAATTCCATTCTTTACCCAAACCTAAAAAGGTGGCCTAAACAAGCTATTACAGAACAATTTACCAATAGTGACAAAAAAGTTAATACCTTGCATTTTTCTAGTTTTGTACCATCATCCTATTTGAAAACTGGGATTGCAGCATGTACTTTTCAAGACATGGAAAAGGACTCTAAAAGCAGTCTTCAAATAGTGGTTGCAAAAGGCTGGCCTGTTGCTGTATTGGAAAAAAATGTATATTGTGCCAACAGCCCGAGAACTTCAAGCAGCAGATAATACGGTTGATAGTTCTTATACTAATATAACATCCATTTGAGGAGAACTCATTGAGAGCTCTACGCATTAAAGCGCTGTGTGCAGCAAGATTCTCTTTGAAAATATTTAATCGAGAGTAGTAGATGCATAGCAGTTTGGGGGTGGGAGATCATGCTTGATAAGTTACACTTCCAAAGATGGTATAAAATGTACTTGATACCACCTATGCGTCGGTTACAGTGAGGTGGTATAATGTCTAGGTTAGCCCTACCCGAGGCACTGCAGATATCATGCACCAAGTAATGCATTTTAAACTTCCAATACCTTAATCACTGTTTGCGCCAGTATTTACATTTCTGGCTGCGGGTAGATCTGTAGTTGATTGAAAAACGTCAGCTAGTCTGCTGTTCTTACTGCCAGCACCAATAAAACTATTTCTAAATATGCACAAGTTATCTTAACATTTAATAAGCATCGATATTGCTACTACAGGGTACTTAATACAAGTAATTACCTAAGGCGGTGTCAAATAATTATTTACTTCGGGATACATGTCAGTTCGCAATAACTGACAAATGAGACGTGGTGCAGTTTTTAGCTTGCCCGGTCCTCTAACAAGAGGTGGGATTTGTTAGCAGGCAAAAAAAGGAAAGAACGGCCTTAAATTAACCAGGATAAGTATTCTAGCGGAGCCTCACCAAACAATTTTGGTGGATAGAAAAAAAGACCTAGGTATAATTTAGTGCAGAGGTCACAAGAAAGCATAGTGGAAGGCCTCTGGAGATGGTTACGAAAGAAGTGAATTGAATTGCCTTTAGAAAGAACTCGCCAGGTTAGGCAGTGTGGTGAAGCTTGAGGGGTGAATGTGTTGCAGCAGGTAGAGTGCATGCACAATAAAGGGGGATCATGTTGCCCAAGGAAAACAACACTATGGCTTTTAGAGGGAAACTAAAAAACAAACCTGGTGCGCAAATTATTTTTTGCTCTTGATAAGGATTATAGGTAGATTTTACAATGGGAGTTAGGGAGAGAAGGCGAAGAAAAAACGGAAGTCACAGACATTAACATCTCAAGGTTGCCAGCAGAAAGTGCATTTAGAAAATGCAGGCACAAGGTGATTAGACAGAGGAGGCAGGGTAGAGTTTGTGCTTTAAGTCATCAGCTGTGAAAGATCCTTTTAGATCTCAGCCACAATTAACCACAAAGTGCTCAATGAAGGACTACATCAGCGGAACAGCGTTGTCCTAACACCTTCCGCAGAACTGTACCCATAATGTACAATTGGGCCCTTTCCTCTATGGAATATCAAATGTGTACTCAGAGCATTGCAGCCCCAGTCTGACGTGAAGCAAGCCCAATGATGATACATGAGGGCCTCTGCTTCTGAATTTACCCATACCTGAAACACCTGAAATTCTTTGGTGTTGTGGTTGTTCTGGAACAGTGTACTTTGTTAATTGACTGTTAAACACTTACCTTGCTGCTCTGGTTGACAGTAAGATTGGATTTCCAATGTATGCATGCAGTAGTTTCACCTCAAACTTCAAATCAAGTCTGGCAACCTTCCCAAATTCAGTTTCACTGGGTTAGTGAAACCAAAACAGTTGCCTCTCCAAAACTACTGAATATGTGAAATCCTACTCCATGTAGTGTCAGTCCAGACCCATTACTTCTTCCTTGACCAGAAAAATAGTATACTACTCAACCAACCATTAGACATCCTTCTCTTCAAGGCTTTATAAAATCAGGTTAGGGATGGGACATTTGATGGTCTAACTCTGGATGTTGTCCATTTCAGCCAGATGATCAACCTGTTCACCACGTTGTTGTATGCTTACTGCATTACAGCACAACACTCCCCGTTTGCACTCCACTAAAGTGTCCTCGTCTTTGTGCTTTAGGAAAATCATAAATACAATACATACGATCAACCAAGCACTGGACTATCAGGCTTCTATGGGCTGCAAGTTTGCTTGTATTTTTGTTCACCTGAAATCACCATAAGCCAACAGCATTTTTTAATTATGAATTTAAGTGCATGTGGACTTTAATTCAGCAGGAGGTTTAGAGTTTCTCCTAAAATCGTGGAAACTGGACCGCTGCATGACTGGTGTCAGTTTAAGGAAAGACATGCTTCGGGAGCATACTTACACCTTAAAAACATGGAAAGGTGGTTCGAATTTTCTAGTTTTGATGAGAGTTTAAAATGCAACAGAAAAAAATCCACATAAATGTACGAACATATCAAAATACCTTCACAGACTCATTTCCAAACCAAGGACATCATGATTGGTACAGATCCCAAGGCTGTGCTTGTATATAGTTTCTTACATCAGAGAAACTGGGCACCAAATTAGAAGAAAAAAAACAGAAAGAAAACACTTGTCGTCAGCGCTTATGGCTACGTTGCAAGTCATCCTGGGCACTAGCAATTTAGTACTATGAAAACACTGGGGACAAGGACGCGATTATGCCAAGGAACCAAAAGCACAATTTACTGTAACCAAAATACTAACTGGTTCCCAACAAGCCCAATGCCAGAAATATCCCGAGCCCTGCTGCTATCAAGCAACCTTAACCCACTCAAAAAGATGTGGGAATGAGCAGAGCCTGCTAATGAATGCACAAACTGTCCCGTTGCCTCCTTTTAAACAACCATTGGTGCATTCCTTAATTGCTAGCAAGGAAATAATCCAATACTAAAAGAACCAAGTATTCATTTGACACTTAATGCAACCTTTTCATAACCTCAGATGGATGAGATCCGACTTACCCAGTAATAAGAGGAGTAGCTTCAAGGTGGTGTTGCCCCCCCCCCCCTCTTTAATACATTTATCTACTGGCAAATGGTTGGCTACAGGTGCTTTCAGTCTGGTATGGCAAGGTGTGTTGGGTTTCACCATGAATTTTACATACACACAAAGAAGCACACTCCCTCTTTTTTGGAATTCCTCAAAAATGCTTATTTATTTTACAAAATACTGTGTTCTTAGTTTTTGCCCCTACAAATCTGCATTCCTCTCCCTTTCTACTTACTCTTAGGCCAGTCTAATGCACCCTGCTTGCCATTTTTTAACCTACGGCAGCGTGATTTTGGAAAATCTGACGCTCCACCCCTCGCCCCCCTCAACCCCCCCCAGTCTTATTGGGCAAGCTACGCTCCTGTAAGTAATACCAAGTAAAGGGAATACTCTAGCCACCACTCACTCCTTCATGTCCAGGTTGAGGGTATAGTCTACCTCCAGTAAGTAAACGTGGAATCCGTTGGCAGGACTACCTATGCAAATTGAAAAATTAATTGCTAATCCACAACCCATTTAACAACAACTCATTCCGTTACTTTTGATGTGATGTTTGAGCCATCATTCAGGTACTTCCACCATGCAAGGAGGGTCCCTCTTGTTGGATCAGCAAAGAGTACATCATCTAAGATTATGGTGTTGCATGGAAACTGTATGGTCAAGATACAAAAATACCTCTTAATCCTAGCCTAATAGAATGCTATTGACCAATAACTCCTTCCAGACCTTACTAAAATCATGACAGCTCAGTTGTCAATTAACTGAGAATAATGTAATCTTTAACATTAACAGTAAGGTTTTCACCAGGGAAGAGGAAGTGAATCTGCACTAGCTCTAGCCATGGTCTAATTATTAGGTTTGTGTGCCAACCAGATTCTGCAGTCCTATTGTTAGACCTACAAGTGGTCTTCAACACCATGGACCACAATAACCTTAGACACCATAAAGAGCTTGTGATGGAAGGATCCACCTCAGCCTGGTTCTTTTCTTACAGAACGTTCTCAACCAGTTATACTGGATATCCCACAAGGTAGCCCCGCAGGAAGTTAGTTGCGAACACCGCAGAGCTCAATGTGGTCGCCTATCTTATTTAATATTTACATTAGTCCCTGCATACATTTAGTAAGGTCCTTAAGCTGCTCTGTCATTTCTTATGTGGATATCAGATAATCTTCCGGCTAGAGAATTATATAGCAATGTGTTTTGGCAGTACAAAACCGGATGTTGCACAATATTGTGCAACTTAATGCAAGCAAAACAGATTTTATTGTCAGATGATGAGGGGTTCATACGGGCCTATAGCCATGGGGACTATCACAATACCTGCTTTGGAGGTAAAAATCATTGGCCATCTATTTATTTAGATAATCATTTACCATCGGAACCGCAAGTAAAAAGTTCTGCTCTTTAGACTGAAAAGCATTAAGGGACGTACCGCCCTACATGCCAACTAAATTACGTACCCAAGTAATAGTAGCCAGTATTTTACCTAAAAATGACAACTGCAGTATTTATTTCTGCATTTGATAGGCCGTTACAAAAAATTGCAAAGATGCAAAATGTTGCCTTTATGGTCACATAGGGACTGAGAAAGTATCACGACTCTGAAGCCAGGAAGCTGCTGCTGCTCTGGCTCCCTGTCAAACAAAGGGTATTCTTCCAAGACCTCTGCCTCGTGCGCAAATATTATAATGTAATTGAATTTCCACCTCTAGCTTAATGCTTTATACAGCAGCACAAGAGGGTCACAAGTCTCCTTTCCTACACAGGGATTGTTTAACTTTCCCAAAGTCGGGAAAGCTAAAAAGAACTTGGTCTCTCTCCTACCTAGGATGTAGGATTGTCTTCCCAAGAACTAGAGTCTATCACATCTCATCTTTCTTTTAGAACGAAACTGAAGAACTTTGTTCTGTTGACCCAGATCACACGAACTCTCCACTCAACTGCTATTGTTCAAGCCAATTATCGCTATGATAAATATATGCACTTCAACCTAACAAAGCTTAAGAACAGATTCGGTTGCAATGTGGTTGTATGCTAGCTAGTTTAGATTGCATATAGGACCTTGATTAACGGTTTTAAAAGTATTCTACATGTGTGAAAGGATCATATAGCTCTCCCAGACTTCCTGTCTTTAGCAGCGAGTGACAATCCATTTTTTAAAATTTATTTACGGTTAGCGCAGCCTTATATGCGATGTTGTGGTTAATGAAACGGTAGCGTATTCAAAATTATGATTGTCTATTAATTCACAATAGAACAATTGAAAAAATTAAGATTCATTCTGTTAGCAAATATGACAAATTAAGAAAGGGGAAATTAGGTTAGTCATCACTTAATATCCTCATTTGTGAAAAACTAGCACATTTTAAGACCGTGTCAATTGACAGAAATTGCACACGTGCCTTAAAAGTCAAATCTGTTTAAAAGGACCCCTCGCCATACTTAGTTTGGGTACTCGCTCTGTTAGCCTTGTTTCTAGGGTGAAGTCTCTTGGAGAATGTGTAGTGACTCAGTGCTGCCGTGCACGGTTTCTGGGGCTGTAGAACTGCACTGCGTGGTTTGCAGGGCTTGGGGGCAGGAAGTGCAATATTTACATCGGTAAAAGTCAAAGTAATAGACCCTGGTGCCCGTCACACGCAGTGACCGTAGTGAAGGGTAGTGCGGATGCAGGCCAACTGCACCGAGAAAGCCATGTGCTTCACGGCGACCATAGATGGACTGCCTGTTTCCTTAAATTCCAAGAACATCCTGCTCCTTAACCCTAAACAAAACGTACTTCTAAAAACTGACGGATCCCATCTGGGGATCCGGCCTGCCAAGAATTTCTCATCTCTTTTAGAGCCGAAAGGTCATTTGTTATGGGGAAAGAGCTGCAGAGGACGTCGAGGCTCGTGTAACGCAAACCTACACTCCAAGACACTCCGTGCACACCCGTCTAACGCACCTCATAGTAAACAACCACCAACGCCACACATTAAAGATGGAACCTTCCCGGGAGCAATGCCACGGGAGTATCAAGGAATAGTACCACCGGAGCGGGCGCTGCATCCACGAGGGCGCGCGCGCTAACCTCGGAGCCGGTCTGGCAGCGCCGTCCTGGCTCAATGACCTGCTGGAAGGGCATGCCCTTGCTTTCTGGGCTCCGAGTACGCGGACCCCACGGAAAGCCCTCGGTGCAGCGGTATCCAAGCAGGGCCGTTCCCCAGCACGACGAGCCTCACAGTTGGCTAGGGACAGAGGCTCATCCGGAGCCCGGCGCCCCACAGCTGCGCCCTCATTCGCACCTGGTGCGCAGAGCCGCGGGCACCGGCCCTCGAGCGCACCAATGAACGGCCTCGCGGGTACTCGGAGGCGCTCGTGCGTTACAGTGTGGGCTGCACGGGGTCCCTCTTACCCGGGCCCCGCACGAACAGCTCCGCAGGGAGCACCACGAATACTGCTCAAAAAGACAACGAAGAACTTCCATCCACCCCTCCATACCACTAACATTTTAAAAAGTAAATCAAGTAACTGCTCCAAAACACCCGCAGGTTTATCCACCCAACTGCCCTCACGGGAGTCCGTTTCCTGAGCACTGAGGTACCAGAGCCCCTCGACGACTCACACGCTGCGGGTTACATTACATTTTTTTAGGCAATCTGAGAAACATGTATTGCAAGTAGTAAGGTGGGGTACGAACTCACTCCTAGGTACTGACAAACACCTGCGAAGTTTTCCGAATAAGTGCAGTGAACGCTGCCACTAGTTGACTAAATAAACAATCTTAGAAACAAAGAACAGAATGGGAAACGTTTTCCAACATTTAGGCAACAAAACGGGGGGTACTTGGCCGTGAAGGATGCAGTTGTGCAGCCTGGGAGCTCAAGCGCAGTTCATACCTGGGCGCCGAGAGGTCAAGTCAGCTGTACGGAAGGGACGGCAGCGGCCACCTCTATCTGGAAAAGTGGACAAACTGCCCCCCAGAACAAGCGTAGGGGGCAAGCGAGCCTCCCCTAGCTGCGAAGTGCTCAGGTGAACGCTAAAAAACTGAGGTGAGGGGAGCGGCTGAGAGCTCCTGACGGAAAGAGAAAGCAAACCCGATCCCGACAGGAAAACAATGGAAGAGTAAAAAGCGAGAGGCAGGTCTCTCTCTCACTGGTCTAAACACGGAAGAGATTGTCAAATTAAGTAAAGCAGCACCGCGCCGGGCACAAAAGAGCTCAAACAAAGGGTCACCAACAGTACGGCCCAGCGGCTGACAAACAGCCGAGGACGCCTCACCTCCTCCTCGACGCTGCTCAGGTGCTCCCCGTCCTGCTTGTGGCTGCTCATGGTGCAGATGTCGACGGCCGCTGCCTCCAGAGTGCCCACGGTGCTCGGGCTCGTCCTTGGTTTCGGTGCGGTGTTCTCCCCACCCCTTGGGGCAGCAGCTTTAGTACTTGTGTCGGTTTCACGTTGAGAGGTGAGACTTGTGCGGGCAGGAGTGTGCGGTGCTGAAGACTTAGTGTGCCCCGAATGTCGCTCCAAAGGGTGGCTTGTTTTATTACCCCTTTTCCCTTCTTTTTTGGAAATAGGGTGGGGAGAAAGAAAAAGTTAAGTGTGCTTTTAGTGTGTGAAAGTGCGCTGTGAAGGTGCAGAAGAGGAGTGGGAGGGAGGTTGCTTTATACCCTCTGGGCTCACATGGAGTTGGCTGAGGCACTAACCCCAATGGAGCGGGGGAAAAAAAAAAGTGCTAATCAGCAACGAGGGGGAAGGTCGAGTCTCGTTTCTGCTGCTTTTCAATTTGACCATCAATTAGAGGGAGAGGGAGGAAGGGGCAAGGAAATGTGCCGCTTGTGTTGGAAATGCAGCTCAGCTGGGCTGGGATCCAGGCCCTCCCCACTGCATCACTGTCTCCCTGGGAACCTCCAGCCCAATCACAGGAAGCGGCTGCAACTTTTTTTTTCCACGAAAACTTTTTAAACTTTGATGAACTTGCATGATTGAACTTTCTTAAAGCAGCAGGGTTAGACGACCCCTTCCCGTAAACCCCGAAAGGCAAGTTCCCAGTCACACGCTGTTGTGTTTGATGACATGTTTCGTGAACAGTTTCTCCACATTTAGGCTTTCAACCACCGTGAAAGCTACAGTAGGCCCGTTTTATTAATACAAGACACTAGTTACTTTGTTACTAGTTACTTTGTTACTAGTTACTTTGTTTACATTGTTGCGTTGTGGTAGGGATTCGGGGTTAGTAAATGCTACACCAGACGGGTGCATAGGAAGTTTTGAAATTCTTGTTGACAGCAATGGTAATCTTTAACATTTGTATACACAAAACTGGGGATGCAGTGCCCTGACGCCTATAGTGGTTGGTACCTTCAGCCAGCCTTGGCCTTTTAAAAGCGGCACACTTGTATTTTATATTGCGGACTTTTGTATAGAGCTCTTGTGCTATCGGTATGGCATCGCAGAGCTTCGGACCCTAGCTGCTTTGCCTTTATGGATCAGGGTTTTTCATGTACCTGAGCCGTGGTTACCTGCTGACGTTTTGTTTGGCCGATGAAGATCCGCCTGTTGAGTGCAGTGTTTGCTGAATTTCCATACTGGACATTGAGGCCCACACAGCTAATGGGAAGGAAGAAACGACAAGTCCCAGCCTGCAGGCGCAGTGCACTAAAAAGCTAGACCGAGCTGAAATATCAGAAACCATGGAGTCAATCGACTGCATTTAGCGCGAAATACCATGCAATGCAACTTTAAGATTTTAATCATTAACCATTTACCTCTGTTTAGATCGCAGTTCTTTTTGAGAAGCCACTTGTGCAGGCCACATAATCGTGGTCATATTTGCTGTGCGTTCAAACATAGAAGTCAAATGTCAACCTACCTCACCTGACCAATTAATGCTTCTTCTTTTAACATGGAGACTGGTGTTTGCTTCTCTTGCCCTGCAAATTGAGAGGATTTTGTAACGTGAAGTATGTGGCAATGTTGCTGGGGCACAGGAGTGTGAAAGGAAAGGGTCTACCATACCAGTGCTCAACAGAAGTTAAATATCTGTAACTGAAATGTGCAAATATCTCAAGATGTATCTGCACTGAGGAAAATGCAGATGAAGCACTTTTCTTGCTAATTCTGAATTGTGATGGAATCAACGATTTTGATGGGGTCAAAACACTTGACTTGGTGCTATACAAATGATAAATATTCACTGTCTAGGAATTTGACACATTATCGTTTGTGTGCTATAAAGTTTTATCCGTAGAATTGAAGGTCTGTACAAATTGTGGGCCAGATGTACGAAATGATTTTACCCATTCTGTGTCTATGGGAAAATCCTTTCGTATATCTGGCCCTTAGTGTCCAACTGACAGCGTGCTATTACACCATGCTTTAGAATTCTTTTGCAACAGAGTGCTCCAAAGTGCAACATCGGATGCATACTGCACGCTTAACATTCTCCTTCTGAATGGGCGTGGCTGGTTTGCTCAGTATATGAGAAGTCCTGAAATTTCATCAGAATATTTATGTTATGTACACCATTCTTTTACGCTTTTAGAGGTGCTCCCATGGTGTGTTTTCTGTCCAACAAACACTGCAATCAACCAAAAATACTGGTTCCAGATACCAATAACCAGTCCCAGGGCTCACTCGCAAGGGTGCTGCATAATGGTTAGTTCGTGTTTAAACAGAAATAAACCAACCTACTCATAGTGTTGTTTTTCATAATCCTTTAAAGAAGTCTTAAAAATTCTCCACTCCAAGTATAAATACATTTATCTAATGAATGATTCCACGAACAATGTTGTTCAAACTCATTACTTAACAGCTGGTGCATTGTTAGCCCCAATTGAACGTCCATGAATCACGAAACTGAATGCATTTATGGTCACTAGGACCCTTCGTCAGGGAAAAGCTATGAACAAACAAAAAAGAAATACGCTATTCAAATACTGAAATACTGAAGGGAAACCCGCCATACCCTGCAGGGTGATAACCAATACATGTGTACCAAATAAAATCAGAATAGTGAAAGCACATCTGCATACCACGAAGTCGTAACAAAAATGCTGAAAATTACAACATGACAGAAATCGGCTCATTTGCTACACTTATCCTTTGTGTGACCCTTGGATTTTTCACAATCACTATGACTTCAATGATATAACATTGATGCAGCACCCCCCACTCCGAGAATTGTTCCAGATCCATTGCATTTTATGTCAAAAACATATCGGATTCAACATGCACGCAGCAAATAACTCTGTGAAGCATTTCATTTAGACCGCATGAGCTATCGTTATGTATGCCTGCAGTTTGGCATTATTCCTGGTAAACCACCTCTCGATTCCTCTTCCAGAATTTGGGAGCCAGTGGTATATTTAGAGGGGGCAGATGGGGCCACAGCCCAGGCTATGTTTGCCCTGACCCTCCTTTAACCCCTGCAGGGACAGTACCCAGGCTGAGTAGCACAGGACACCCGCTCGACTGGGGCCCCCAACTCTTCAGTGGACTCCCATTAAGCCTGTGGCAAATTAATATTTGTGGGATACGTGAGACAAAGGGGCCCCTCTGCAAATTCAGCAAGGAGGCCCATCATTTGATATATGTCACTGCCCACCTCCGCAGCCACTGAAGGTACTAGGAGGAGACACCGAAAAAACTAATGGATGCTGCACCTTGACACACACATCCAATAGTCCATCCACCTTTCATTGTAAAGCAGGTTTGTTTAAAATATTTATATCTGACATTGTATGCAAATGTGTATGGATATATTTGCATTTGAATATAGCTATAAATATACACACACACACACATATATATATATATAATAATCTTCAACAGATGGAACGATGACCATCTGACGGCTGCACCGATCCCGTTAATCAGATCCCAATCATTGGAACAAAGTCATATTCAACAAAGCCAAATTCAGTTCATTGAATTTATTTCTTGTAAAGGTTACACAGAGTCCTGAAGTGAAATGTCAACGCGTTTCGGCAGAACGCCTTCTACTGGACAAATCCGGCTATCTAGCCGGCACCATATAAATACAAGTTAAAATCCTTCATTTGTTTTCATAGCATTCTAGTGTGATCTAAAGCAGCGGCCATCTTAAAACATGCAAAAACCTAAAATTTTAAATCTACAATTTATACATGAATCGCTTTCAATAATTTAAATAATTTAAACATAAATGCATCATATATGTCACATAGGTATCCTAAATACATAATACATATCATTGATTCAATCTTGTGATAATCATCAGTTGACTATTCTACACATAAAATTACGTGTTGATGCATCATTTAAGCCAATGTCATCAATTGTTCTAGTCAAACTCCATAAATCAAATTGGTCAAATATTTGTAGAATATGTTTTTTTGGATATATTTTTCAATGTGAATATATAAATATTTATAGTTCTTTCAATTGTTAAAATTAATCAAATTATCACAAATATTGTAAATATTGCAAAATACTGTAAAATGTTATAGATAGTTTGTTTTATGAGAAATTCATTAATGCATAAAAAACAATCAACACAATAACTATCAATAATGTTATAGTTTATAATATATTCAATCTTGTTCATTATTGAATTCAAAATTTGAAACCAATTGTATACTATCAAATCAATCTCACATACATAACGAATTGCAATATCAAACTAGACTCCAGTGAAGTATGATCATTTAATATAGTTTCCCACTTCACTATCAACCTACACTTTGTCTCCTGTATCTAATCAATAAATACATTGGACCTGAAGTATGTCTAATTCTATCATGGTACATAAATAAATATTTAAAGGGCAATACATGTATTTTGTAGATTAGATCATCTCTATCATGATCTATATTCTAGGTTACTTGATATATGCATGTATTCAATGTGAAGTTGGGAAGAGGCCTCGGCCTGAAGTGCAAAGTGCTATGTGATCTAAAATATTTCTATGTTAAAAAAGAGTCTATAACAGGTGCACATTAGTGATAAAAAGTTATTGTGTAATGAAAAAATTCATATATATATATATGTATTCACTCTTCTATATTTGTTAGATTCTAAGGAAGAAAATGTATAGTTAAATCTTAAGCATATGCGCCTCATGGAATTCACTTTCAGAGACTTCACCGTTGGGCGCATTGGAGAGTTAATTCAGCAATGTATCAATCAAAGCATTAGATGTGGTGCACATCACTGGTGTAACTTTTCTAAGACATGTACTCTATTTAGAGACGCAAGGACTGAGGAGTCCTTTGAGTGTTGGTACAAAAATGTGAATTCAAATTTTATTCCAAGACCGGAGACTCATATTAAGCACTTTCTCTTCTAACTGTTTATTTCCGCTGCATTTCGACACACTACCATCAGTACCCATAATCCTGCTCACCCAGGCAGTAAATTACAGAAAACAAAGCAATTAAAGATAGTATAAATTGTGTCAATCACAATCAAGTTCCTATTTTCTTGCTATTTTCTTGCTGATAAGATAAGTTTTTCGTAAAAGTAAAGGTGATTGATGCAGTGCTTGAATTCATCTCAGCCACTGGCAATCGCTTGAGGCTGCATCCCAGTCCAATGTATTTCATCCATTATGCCACCTCAGTTTGGACCCAGCCATAGGCAAATCAGTCTTGACCCTGCTCCTTATGGGAACAGTTCAGCCAGGTATAACTTGTTTCTAGTGGCACATTTAGCCCAGAACCCATGTCTGGTTATACCCAACACACATATGGTGCCAAATGCAAAAGTAACAAGGTGGATGGATGGAATGCTTGAAACAATGGATTGAGATGAGGACCCAAGTAATTGCCAGTGCCTGAGATTAGTTCAAGCATTCCATCCATCACTTTGGGCCTGATTACGACCTTGGTGGTTGGGATTACTCTGTCCCAAATGTGACAGATGTCTCGTCCGTCGTATTACATGTTCCAAAGGATATAATGGAACTTGTAATACGGCGGGCGGGATATCCGTCACATTTGGAATGGAGTAATCCCCTCTGCAAGGCCATAATCAGGCCCTTGGTTTTTTGAAGATACGTTTTTCTGTGCGTGGTGTTGTTGCTGAGTATTTATGGAAGAGTATGTTGCTATTTGTAGTTTAAACTTTATTTGTTAATTTAAAAGCATTTGCTCTGAGAAGCATTGTTGTCGGATTTTACCGCTTTTCAGGAAAGGAGCAACAGAGCACTGCTCCAGACATTCTAGAGGTTTAATTAGCAATATTTTTCTGGTCCAAAAATAAAACAAAAACAGCAGCGTTTCAACCGCAGTCAGAATGTGGCGGATCGGACCGCCACTACCGCAGTAGTCCGATGGCCACCCCGAGTCTGGCGGTCTCAAGATCGCCAGACTCTGAATGACCCCCGCAGTCTTTTACTCTGTGTCAGGTGGCAATGACACCATTAATTTGACTCCCGAAATGGTACCAAAGAATGTGAAGCACAGGAGCTTTCTAATCAGAAGGTCCCATCTTCAGATATAGAGACAATTCGGCACCTTTCAGAGCATTTTATTTTCATTTCTAGAAGGGAGTTTAGTATCCCTGTGTTGGTGCAGCAAGTGCACCACAAACTTAATTAACCCAAGCTATGGCAAAGCCAACGGGCCTGCCACAACACCATCCTTGAAGGAGAACACAATGTATCCCTTTCTATTCTGAACAGACTGGCACATTGGTCGGGAGGTCTGAGATATACGTGGACCTGATGTTGATTTATTCCTCTCTGCCAGATGCAACAGGACTTTAATGAGCTTGTTAGACACACGTAGACTTGACGGTGATTCATTGGGCTTCTAACATATGTAACGTTTAAGGAAAAATTACAGCAGTTAGGGAACGCTTGACCCATAGATCATACAAGTGCCCCGGTTGATTAGGACAGCGTTTCCCAACCTGTGGTCCACGGACCTCCAGGGGTCCATGACACATTCCCAGGGGTCCGCAGGCCTGGACCGGCATGAAGGCACTTCGCCAGCTGAGCCCTCTGTAGAAAAATGTGCATGCTTCTTTATCTGGTTATTCATTTGTGCCACAGCTTTAAAAGCACTGCAAAGTTCAGTGTAAGCTTTCCGACAAAAATAAAAGTGTCAACTCTGGTGATTAATATACCTGCTGGAGAGATGGGAGTTTGTCTATTGGCAGATTTGACTCATTGGAGGTAGTGCAAATGGTTAATATGCCAGATGCAAAGACCATGTATCATGCAATGAACCACATTTTCTGTGCACAGCACAGTGGGTTACCACTTTTGTCACAGAGATTGTTTTGTTATTGTGCAGTTCATAAGTCACAATCATAATCTAGCACAGTGAGTTATGAACTGCCAACAAAGAACTACATGGAACAAATTAGAAAATTATATATTTTTTTCAATTCTTTCATTACTGCTAATAAAAAGGTTTGCTTGCATAGGAGTACGCTATTATTAAAGTCAAGGCTAGCCACTGTTATGTTCTGAATCCTGAGTTTGTGTTTCTCCAGACCAAGCGCTCTTAGAAAATGCTTAATAGTATGGATGAGGTGAATCTTACACCTTGTAGTCCCCTTTAAAGTGTTTTGACACCCTACACTGGTATGAGAGGTGCTATAAATCAAATTAAATCCATGTGACAGAGAGGCTATGGAGAAATGAGAAGCCTTTATGGTTTTACTTCCTTTGCCCATCACACATTAAATAAAAAAGTTTATGTATCTAAAAAAGTAAAAACAAAAATTGCTTGGGAAATGTAGAATGTGACTTGAGGATTCAGCTTTCCTAAATAAAACCAATCATTGAAAAGTTAGTCGCCAAGATGCAGCACCAACTTTCCCATTAAAGTTTTCCAATTTTTGCAATTTTTTCCAATATGAAATAATTATATGTTTCTTAATTTGAGTATTTGTTTGGCATGTACTTGTTTGTGTATTTTTTGCGAATTACTGTTTTAATGTTTGAAATTTAAATCGTACATATTTGTTGGGAGTCTCCGCTTCCAGTAGCGATTCAGTGGTCTGACAAGAGGATCCTGGGCTTCGAACCTTATGTATAGGTGGATAAACTGCCCGCATGCAGACTGATAACGTATATCTCCTTCCTTTGAGATACTGAGGTGCTCTCGGAGTAACCATCCACTCAGCTCCATTATTGGGAGTCTCCAAACATATCTGTTATCCGGGGTAAGAGCGTTTGAGTCAGATGACTTTTTTAATCTTGTTGTGACACAGTGACAAATGGGTTGAAACGTCAACGCGCATCCCTGCTCGCAACAGGAGTGAGTTTCCATCAGGCTTACTGTTAGGAACACAAGGTTTTCCCATCTTCTATTGTAGATACACTAGCTGATGTTTGTGTTTTTATGAACATTTATGAACTTTCAAACCACAATGAGCATTGCGCCCTCTTCACCTTGTTTATTTGTTGAGTACATTCAATTTGTTTTGGAATCAGTGACCTTGTGATTTGTTTCATCAAAACATCGAGTGCGTCATATGATTAGAATACATATATTGATGTATTCAGGCAGGAGCCATAGAAGTACACCTGAAAATGAGTCCCACTGGACAATTGTGTTTAGTAAGTTTGATTAATAGGTGGAACATGTGAATGACACAACAGACCAATGGATAAAGAAGTCCTTATAACTGCTCTGGCCCGTGCAGCCCTGTGAGGATACACACCCAAAGAAGACTCACAGTTTGTATGTGACCCTCTCACGCAAACACTGACGCTGTCATGTTCTTGATCTGTTCGGATACTTACACGGAGGGATTTTTACCTTCATTTCCTGTGTGCTCGCTTCGCGCTCTGTCGTGACAGTGTATGTTTTTTACCCTGCATCACGCCACACTTTCTCAAAAGATGACCGCCACCCTCATTCAGCTGGCCACATTTCAGGCGAGGCCGCCTTTAGATGTTAATGTTATTTTGTCGCTGCTGCGTAAACGACTGTGTCTACTCGAAAGAAAGTGCGCACACCACTGGCGCAGCGACACTTGACCCACCTCCCCGCCCCCGCAAAGTACCCGGAGGAGCCCCCTCCCCCTTGGATTCAGTTAGGGGTCTCTCCCCCCCCCCCATCCCCCCGTGCACAGTGTTCTGTGCTGCGCCCCCTTCCCCAGCGCTGCGAGGGCCTTTGTTAGGCCACTGGTGCACATCCCTAGCTCTTGACCATTCCTTGTAGTTATTGTACCAGTGACGTTGCAAGGTGCCCTAGGTCCTCAAACAAGGAAGCAACATGCTCCTCCCCAAAACACGTTTTCGTAGCAAAATACAGCTAAAACGGGATCGCAGAGCTCAGGCCGCTGTGCCCCAGGACATAATGTGCTCTGCCCAGAATATTATTCCACTTATTCATATATATATTTTTTTAATTCGAGGAAGATTCGAAGGGTTCTTTTGACGGGTGCTCTCTTGTATGGCCAACTTCCAATGTAGTGCGATTACTAGCAACAGCCAGGCGAATTTACCTGTCAAGCTACAACGCTATCCAAGTGAGCTAGTGACAGGAAACTGATTTAGACGCATCATATCTGTGAAGGAGTGCAGTTTGTATATTAAAAGAAAGTCCTGGTGACAGTCGTGTGCATCCGATCATCAGAAGTGAAACATTTCTCTGTCGCATCTTTGCAGATTGTTTAAGGAACACAGTCTCAGGCGAAATACGTAATGTACTGTATGTAGTTGCATTTACATAGCGCTTCATACCTCTGATGAGGTGCTAGTTCATTAGTGGGAAGACAGCAGTAGCAGGCAACATTATAGAGGAGGGATTTATTGAAAGTGTGATGAACTGCAGTGTCAATGGACTTAACACAGACCCCTGCGGCGCAAGAGGGCCCGCCTCCCCGGGGGTGGGGGGTGGGGCTGGGGGTATTTCAGTCTAAAGCCTACGTAAATCGGTGAGATATGGAAGTATCAGCAGCCCTGCATCACATTCTGCAGGATCCCCCTCTTATGCACTGTGGTGTGCCCTACCTGGGAAGCGTTTTGACATGATGGGTAACTGACCAGAGTAGTGGCCTTAACTTGACATTGAATTCTGTGACTAAGTGTGTAGATGGACAAAGAGGGATGCTGTATAACAGTCATGCACATTACAGTTATGTATTGTTGTTCTGGTTGAAAGGGTGTGAGTTATGAGTGTGGCCTATGTGGGAAGTGTTTTGGTCTAATGTGTGATGAGTAGTAGAATGTGCTCCTTATTGTTTTTCGATTGTTTGTCTTGAGTGGAATGAAACTGAGTGAGAGGTAGGCATGCATGGGGTCTTGCCTAACTTCAATAAGTTCCCCTTCCTGGGTGGTTTTGAGTGGCAGAAGCAGCTCTCACGAATGCACTGTTTACTTGCAGTCAGTGTAAATGCTTTGTGGAGTCAATCATGAAGCAGTAGAGGAGTCAACCATAGGAATGCTCTGGCTACAGACATCCGTGGTAGATGCTTTACCCGCTCAGATAACCCCTGCTCACCCCCTTGATAGCTTGGCATGAGCAGTCAGGCTTATCTCAGAAGCAATGTGTAAAGTGAAAACACTACAAAAGGACACAGGTTTTAGAAAAATAGCCAATATTTATCTATATAAAACAAGACCAGATACGATAAAAATCCAACATACAGTAATAAAAATATGAATGCTGCAAGATGTACTTAACAATATAGTTCCTTGAAGTTGATAACTCCACCTGGGACTATCACGGCGTCGTGAACAACAAAACCAAAAGTTCAGGCTGGCCTCGGCGTCGCGGGCCAGCTTCGGTGTCGGGAAGACCCGCAAACAGTACCTTGGATTCGCAGGGCGTCGTGATCTTCGTGGTGAGCTCCGGAGAGTGGCGTATCTGGCGTCGGTTCCGGAGTCGGTGCAAGAGTCGTCGGGCCCTTGAAGTCACGCACCTTGGGGATCAAACTCTGGGCGGATGAAATCAGGTGCGCTGGCGTGGATGGCGTCGGGGCTGCGGTGCGAAGTGGGACGATACGACGTGCGGTGCCCACAGGTCACTGTGCAAGCAGTGGATCGGGGACGGCGTCCAGCGGCATCGGTGAGACCAGGGCTGCGATGTGAAGCGGGGTGGTGCAGGCAGCCGCATTGTCGTTGCGGAAGCGCTGTCGTCGGTAGGCCCAAGCCAGCGGTGTGTGATGGGACGGTGCTTCGTGACCCTCACAAGCGGTGTCCACAGGCCACGGTGCAGGCAAGGATGCCAGGTGCCGACACTGGAGCCGATGGTGCTGGGGTCAGTGGACCTGGGCTGCGGCACTGGACGGGACGGTGCTTCGTGCTCCTCACGAGCGACGTCCACAGGCCACGGGCAGGCAGCGGCGCCGGTGTCAGCAGGAGTGACGTCATCGGGGCTGCCCAGGCTGCGGTGTGAGCAGGTGACACCAGAGTGCGGGGCCCACAGGTCGTGGTGCGAGCAGCGGCTCGGTGAAGTCATCCGATGACGGCGTCTGTGAGACCAGGGTTGGGGGGCAAAGTGACTCCGTGCAGTGTCGACAGCTCATGGTGCAGGCCAGCGTCATCGTTGGCGGTGTCGCAATGGTTTCTCCTCTTGAGCAGCACAAAACACACAGTTCCCAGTGCTGCAGGTCGAGGAAACTGAAGTCTTTGGTGTCCCTGAGACTTCCAACAGGAGGAAAGCTCTATTCCAAATCCTTGGATAACTTCCTCAAGCAGGACACACAACAAAGTTCACCCTTTGCACTCTTTTCAGGTAGAAGCAGCAACTGCAGGCCAGTCCAGCAAAGCAACACAGCAAAGGGACAGTACTCCTCCTTCAGCTCTTCTCCTGGGCAGAGGTTCCTCTTGATTCTAGAAAGATTCTAAAAGTCTGGGGTTTTGGGTCTTCTTCTTATACCCTGTTCTGCCTTTGAAGATGGCAAACTTCAAAGCAAAATCTCAAGTGTTTGCAAGATCCCTTCTTGTCCAGGCCAGGCCCCAGACGCACACCAGCGGGTCGGAGACTGCATTGTGTCAGGGCAGGCACAGTCCTTTCAGGTGTGAACGACCACGCCTTCCTTCCCCTCCAGCACAGATGGCTAATCAAGATATGCAGGCTACACCCCAGACCCCTTTGTGTCACTGTCTAGAGGAGAGGTGTGAACAGCTCAACTGTAAAACTGACCCAGACAGGGAATCCACAAACAGACAGAGTCACAGAAATGGTACAAGCAAGAAAATGCTCACTTTCTAAAAGTGGCATTTTCAAACATTCAATCTTAAAATCAACTTTACTAAAAGATGTATTTTAAAATTGTGAGCTCAGAGACCCCAAACTCCACATGTCCATCCGCTCCCAAAGGGAATCTACACTTTAATCAGATTTAAAGGTAGCCCCCATGTTAACCTATGAGAGGGACAGGCCTTGCAACAGTGAAAAACGAATTTAGCAATATTTCACTGTCAGGACATATAAAATACATTACTATATGTCCTACCTAAACCATACACTGCACCCTGCCCTTGGGGCTACCTAGGGCCTTCCTTAGGGGTGTCTGACATGTAAGAAAAGGGAAGGTTTAGGCCTGGCAAGTGGGTACACTTGCCAAGTCGAATTGACAGTTTAAAACTGCACACACAGACACTGCAATGGCAGGTCTGAGTTATGTTTACAGGGCTACCAATGTGGGTGGCACAACCACTAGTAGCATTTGATTCACAGGCCCTGGGCACCTCTAGGGCATGTTACTAGGGACTTATTAGTAAATCAAATATGCCAATTATGGATAAACCAATCCACAGTACAATTTATTTGCGGAGAACTTGCACTTTAGCACTGATTAGCAGTGGTAAAGTGAGCAGAGACAATGAACCAGCAAAAACAGACCTAAAAAAATAGGAGGAAGAAGGCACAAAGTTTGGGGATAACCCTGCAAAAAGGGCCATTTCCAACAGCAGTCTTTTGGGCTAATGTGCATTGGCCCTTGGCCCTATGTGGGGATGTCAATGGTAATATCGAGGAAGTACTGGCAAGGTTGGTTTAAAAAAAAAAAAAAAAATTCCTCACTAGATCAAGGTTTTACTCTACCTTCCTTGGATAGATTCACACTCTCACCTGTTTCAGGTACAATACCTCTGTGATGTGCAGTTTGTGCTGTTTTTTTAAGCAGGCTGCACCTGCAGGCACTGTTGTCAGTGGGAGCCGACCAAACCTTGGTTGTGCGAGCTCTGCATGGCTCACCATATATCAATGTCAGTGTCCTTGCTCCGGTCCAGGTGACACGATTAATCTTCATCTACAAGAATTTGTGCCCACAACCTCAGGTAAGTCACAGCAGCACCAGCAATGGTCTCAAGGAGGTTGCTTTCAGTTCTTGAGAACTTCCAGCGTGGGTCTTCCTCAAACTGCTGCAGTGAACATGTCTTGCAGGTGCAGTCTGTTTTGTGATAGTGTCAACCTTTGTTGTTTCTTTGCACTTTGACCACTTTTGGTGATCTGTATTTCTCCAATGCTTTGGACACTTCTTGGTGCTAGTTGACACAGTGGTACTCTTCTGTAGAGTTCTAAGAAGCTCTTGCCTTACCTCTCAGTTCAGTCACCTATGCTGTGGGGACAGCTCGGGGTCCGTGCACCTCACCTTTAGTGCAGAGGCGCAGATCTCTGCCCTTGTGACAGAAGTGGTGCTGATTCGCCTCACCAGGGCAGGGTCAGCTTTGTGCAGGCGCACTTCCTTAAGCAGTCAGTCTGCTCTTTTCCTCAAAGCAGGGACCAAGCAGCTTCTCCTGGTGGGCTAGTCGAATTGTTCCTAGGTTATTGGTCCCAAGCCTGGCAAGGGGAGTTGGTGGTCAATACCCCAGGCTTAAGTGCACATGCATGATCATCATGTGTGGTGAGATGGGGACCGGGGGTCAAAAATACTACAGCTTGCTAGGAAGCACTTGAGACATGGGCACATGTTTTTCAGAACCCCTTCTCAAGCAGCAACTACAGTTCTTCTCAGGGTAAGAATTAGCCTGTGCTCAATCCTCAGATAACTTGACACAGAGCAGTAAGGCTTAACTCAGAGACAATGTGTAAAGTATTTGTGCAACACTTTAAAGAGTAAAACAGTGAAAACACACCATGAAATGATCCAACACCAGTTCAGAAAAATAGAGCCATTTAACAATAAATAGAACAAGATCAAAATGACAAAAATCCAATCAGTAGAACCAGAGACATTAAATTTTTAAGATTTTAGTTAAAATAGCGTCAGAAAGAACAAAGTGCTAACTGTGGATATCTGGGCATAGCCAAAGAGATGCGGTTTTGAGGTGCGGCGAGGTTGCAATCCAAGTCTTGCATCGTTGTCAGGGATCCCATTGACAAGAGCTTTTGATGTGTAGTCCAGAGTCGAGAATGCGTTGTGCAGATGCATGAGGTTCCGAGGAGCTGAAAGGCTGCCATGCAGAGTCTAACATAGTTATTGAGGCCTTGGTTGATGAGGAATGCAAGGGCCTGCACAGAGGATGCAGCAGTGGTTCCTATGAGGCAACGGGCTGCGATGTGGGCCTTTGTGACAATTCCGATCCATGTGGCAGTGGCGATACGTCTGTTTGTTGGTTCTGCTTGGTGTTGCACCGTGCAGCGGAGGAGATATGTCGGTTCCGCAGGATCCATAGAGGCTGGCTGAGCACTGTAGGCCCACTTCCAAGGGTCCAGGTCCAGGGTGGCACTGCCTGGCAGGGTAGACTCACAGATGGCAGAGTCTAGGTGCTGGTTTAAAGTTGTTGGAGGCTTCTGTCCCAGAGTCCCTGGTCAGGAGGCCAGCCAACTAGCCCTTGGAGTCACTCCGGGTCCTTAGGCTGAACAGATGCAGGTGCAGTCCTTCTCTCCCAGGCAAGAGGGCAGCATGCAGCAGTTCAGCACAGCAAGGCAGCAGTACAGCATGGCAGAAGCCCAGCAGGGCAGCAGTCCAGTAGAGTGGCATTCCTTCAGAAGCACAGCATTCTTTCTTCATGGCAGAGTATCCACAGGTCTAGAAGTGTACTGACGAGATGGTGTCTGAGGTCCAATATTTATACCTGGTGCCCTCCATCTGGATCATGGAAGGCGCTTCTAGAAATTCCCTGCCCTGGCTCCAGCCTAACTACATGGGGTATGCAGTCCTTTGTGTGGAGGCAGGGCACAGCATATTCAAGAGTAAGTAGGGCTGGGTCCAGCTCCACCCTTCCATTCTGCCCATGATGGCCAATCCAGGCACACTTCAGCTCTCTATTGTGTGTTTCTGTCTAGAAGGAATACTCAAAGCCCAGTTGTCGGCTACATCCCAGTCATGTGACCCAGGTGCAGTCACCAGGCACTAAATAGCTAACACAGGAAAATGCCAACTTTCTAAAAGTGGCATTTTCAAAATTGTAACTTAAAATTCAACTTCACCATAAGTTAGGATTTTTTCATTACTATTCCAACAACCCCAAACATGAACTGGTTACTTGCTCCCATTTGGAAACTGCAGCTTATTAAGGAAACCTCAGTGTTAGTCTGTGGAAGAGGTAGGCCTTGCAGTAGTGGAAAACTAATTTAGGCTGTTTTCACTACCAGGGCATGTAAAACTTAAAATTACATGTCCCACATTTTGAATACACTGCATCCTGCCACATTGACTGTTCAGGGCTACCATAGGGGTGACATGCGTATTGAAAATGAATGTTTGGGTCTGGCAAAAGGTTAATTTTACCAGGTTGAAATAGCAGTTTTTAAATAGCACATCTAGGCTGCAATGGCAGGCCCAGGAGATGCTTAAAGGGCTACTTACGTGGGTGGCACAATCAGTGCTGCAGGTCCACTGATAGCATTTAAGTTCTGGTCACATGTAGTACCACTTTACTAGGGACTTACAAGTAAGTAATATGCCAATTGGGGATAGGCCAATGTTACCATGTTTAAGGAATGAGCACATGCATTTTAACACTGGCTGGCAGTGGTAAATGGTGCAGTCTCCAAAGCCAACAAAAGTGAGATAAGCAAAATGTGGTGGAGAAAGGCAAAATGTTTGGGGTAAGACCACCTTAAGGCTGACCGGTCTAACACAAACCAGTCCAGAAGGCCTTTTTCAGGCCAGGTAGATCGCAACTTGCCTGTAGAATTGTTCTGCATCTTAATAACAAGCCATGTTTCATAGGCAACCTACATAATTGGGAGGAGGGACCTGCTGTACATTAAGGCTAGCCTTTGTTCCAGAGTAAATTTCAATTGGTACTTTTTGGCACTTGAGCAAGTAGTATCACTTCAGAAGCCATGGAGAGAACCACTTTAACCATTACATTTATACTTAGTCTCTGACAACTGATTCACCAGAAGCCAAGACCACAAGGACACTTATGAATTGTCAAGTCACTTCTTGTAAAGTATCCACTTGTATCTAGCCTTCTGGAACACTTTGGAAGTTAGGGTACATGTTCCAAGTCACTGCTCATTAATCAGGTCTAGATAATTTAATTACTTTTCAGTAACGATAATGGGGGTTACTCAATAAACTGACAAAGGGACATGCACAATGTGTTCTGAACCATGTCTTTGACAGTGCACATTTAACACATTCACCAGTCTTAGTCCACCCACTTCCAGTCCATGTTCATTCATCTATTCAAGCTTCTATTGGAATAGGTCACATTTGATTGACACCTCTATTTTGGAGTACCCGCAGCTCAGTCCAGTGCCATCAGCTTGGGGGAGTCTGAACTCCTTCTAGAGAATTGTCTGTTCCTTGTATTTTGTTTTAGCTTCACTCAGTTTTATGATATCTGTAATAAAGGACTAATGTTTGTGATACTTGATTGCCAACTCCAAAATATTGTTTGATCACAATATCATGAGCAGAGTTTCATGACCACAATATTTTGTCCAACAATATTTTTGAAGGCATATGTATTTTTTTACTGGTGACAGTAACGTTGATGTTTAAAATATAGTGTATTAAAATACTGTAGCGCATAATATCATGTACTGCAAACGCAAAGGTACACAGTGACTTTATGGTTAGGTGACAGTGTCAGTTGCAACATAACATTTTAAAGTAAACAAAAACACTGACCAAAAACAAATTATAGTTAACTGAAGTAATTGTAACTTAGGCCCCTGCCATGGACTGAGTTGTAAACAATGATGTAATTTCATATGTTGCATCGATGTTATCAATGATGTCATTGAACATGTCATGAATGATGTAATATGTGAAAGTAAAAGCAGTGCATGGCGAGGGCTTGAGTTATAGTTTAGTTAGCTACATATGTGGTGAATTTCAGTGTTTTTATTTAGTTTCCAATGTTATGTTGCAACTGACATTGTCACCTTAACCTTTGTTTTTTTCAGTGAATTTCTAGGGTTTTCTACGTTTTCTTTTTTTTTATGTAAGTCAATGTTATTTTGTAAAAGGCAGACCTGTTGGTTTTGTTTTTTGCAAGTGGTCATTGCAATGTTTACCAATAAACATTTAAATATAGAATTTGTAGTCAAAACAAGATTGAACAGGTGTTAAGGTCTTTTACGCTCCTTAAGTCACTTAGGGGGTGATTCTTACCTTGGCGGGCGGCGGAGGCCGCCCGCCAAAGTACCCCCGCCAGAACACCGCACCGCGGTCGTCAGACCGCTGCGGTGATTCTGGGTTTTCCACTGGGCTGGCGGGCGACCGCCAAAAGGCCGCCCGCCAGCCCAGTGGAAAACAACCTTCCCACGAGGACGCCGGCTCTGAATGGAGCCGGCGGAGTGGGAAGGTGCGACGGGTGCAGTTGCACCAGTCGCGAATTTCACTGTCTGCAATGCAGACAGTGAAATTCAAAGTGGGGCCCTCTTACGGGGGCCCCTGCAGTGCCCATGCCATTGGCATGGGCACTGCAGGGGCCCACAGGGGCCCCACGACACCCCATACCACCGAACAGGATGGTGGTATGGGGTGTCAGAATCCCCATGGCGGCGCAGCGAGCTGCGCCGCCATGGAGGATTCTTTTGGGCAGCGGAAAACCGGCAGGAGACCGCCGGTTTTCCACTTCTGACCGCGGCAAAACTGCCGCGGTCAGAATGCCCTGCGGGGCACCGCCAGACTGTTGGCGGTGCTCCCGCCAACCCTGGCCCCGGCTGTCAGAATGACCCCCTTAATGCAGCAATAAGACCAACCACAAGGTGTTCCTGTATTCCCAAACTGAAGAGCAAAAGCTCCAGCTTTGGGGACGCTTAAATATATCATCAAATTTTCTGCTGTTGTTTTCTATGGACCCCATTTAAACATAGGGTAATTTATATTAAGTATTCCTGGGGAGTTGCTGCACTCCACAGAGCCCACCACTCCACTTGATTAGCATCTAATTGGCCAGAATGGGGCTCCACAAAGGAGTAAAGAAATATGCAAATTTGCCCCTAAACGGTCTAAGAGCAGTGAATAATAGATGAGTGGCCCCAACCACTCATTTATTATTATTTAGATTCCTTTTTTATTATTAGTAGGAACCCCGGTCCAACCCAGGGCACCCACAATTTGTTTTGTTGTTGGCCATGCAGGGTGCTCAAAGCCCTTGCAGCCCCTACTGGCTCCCCAACCAGCACCCATTGTGAGTCTTGGTGGGAGCCAGATGCTTATTTCTGTGGGTGCATGCCCTGGTCCCACGTGGGGCACCCACATCAGCTAAGAACTGGAACAGCATAGATATTGCTGCAAATCCCTGAAGTCACAATCATGACTTATATGCATTTATAACATGACAAAAATGTGTGTTCAACATTACTCTATTGGAAACTGGTGCACTCAACATCACTAATTAGGTGCATTCACTTTAGTGTTAGGAACAATATATTGTGTGCCCTAACCTTATTAAATGAAAACGATATTTGAATTTAATTTTATAACCATCCTCATGTCATTTGACTGTATTTGCATTTGAAATCATAACAATTAATGTGATGTTTACACTAATGTTTATTGATTAACATTGAGAAATGCAATTCTCAACCACTTTTAGGGTCATACATTAACAATTGTATTTCATTTATATTAAATGTAACAAGAACTGTAACGAGAATGTAATTGACATTTATATTACTGTAGAAAATATGTGCAATGTGAAATCAAATATCAATTAGTGAAAAATGATTTAGCATGGACATGACTGGGCCTGAATTTCTTTAACGTGAGTAACTATTCTTCATTTCTACTAACACGTCATTTCATTGCAGGTGCATTTACATGAAATGGCAGTTTGGAAATAGATAGTTTATTGTTTTACTAATAGAGAGTCTAAGAGAAAAACCTTGATGGGAGAACATGAGGAGACCAAGACTGAGATGACTGTCCCTTATTCATGCATGTTGCAAACAATATCCAGAGGACCAAGGACAACTGCGTTCTCGGTAGTGGTATGAGAAAAGGAGCTAATGTTGCAAGTTACGCCGTAGGATATGAGAATACAATGGAGCCCTTGCTGGTGTGAGCTGGAAGGTGTTACCTAATCAGATTTTGTGGTACTAACTAGGGCTTTCACTGATTGATTGTAGTAGACTTTCTCTAGACTTTGAGAGGCACAGACACCTGACCTTCCCATTTGTCCCCATGCTTTGCAGAGTGTGGCTTAGGTTTACACTTATCACTCTTATGCCTTATTTCTCACATTTTTGTCCTTATGCCTTTTGCTAGATATATTTTATTTGTAATACTATAGACCCTTAGGCAATTCCCATATGGTTTCATAGATATTTAGTTTGACCCTTTTCACTTGCTTTCATGTGTAAGAGGGAAGTCTGACGATTGTTTCTGAGCATCACATATTGTTGATTTTCTGTATTGATGTAACAATATTTTTGGTTTGTCTTATGCTAACCCATTTAAATGTCTTCAGAAGATTTGGTTACCTTACGGTGATTTTGTACCTTTACAGTATATTTTTGAGAGTTGTTTACATTAACCTGAGTGTTAATTCTTAATAAAACCCTTTAACTTTATTTCTGGTTTGGATTTTCATTGTGAGGCCAAATTGATTGCACTGTAATTTAAATGAAGACTGATTGTCACCTAATATCCTAGTTAATCCTGTCGAGAGAATGTAAAGGATCATCGCCTTAAGTTTAGAGCATGCAAATGCTCTATCAAAGCTGGTAGCAGAGGACAGCTCCTTCAGGGAGAAAGGGAATCAGGGTGTCCCAATATGAAATTGCTCAAACCCACCCCAAAGTTCTAAGCTCATGACTCATTCGGAGGATTGATGGAGTTCCAGCACTGTTATATCAGCTGAGTTGTATGAGGATAAATAGGGTTGTGTGTTGCAGGTGCTTATGCTTAGATTGCAGTGTTTTGTGCTGATTGTGAAGTGTTTTGCAGATAAATTTGAATTTGGTGTGTGAATGTGGTGCTTATTGCAAAGAAGTTGAGATGGTTATCAGTTCTGTCATGGCCTAAGATCCCAGGATATGAGATAAATGAGGAAAGTGTAGAAGATATTTGTTGCTGTTCTTGTCTGCTGTATAGCAATGTTGGTCGTGAAATGTCATCAACAGCACCACCAGAAAGGTACCTTCTTTTGCATGATGATGAGAGGTTGGTATAGGGAATCTCAAGTGCACAAGGAGAAACTGTATCAATTCGAGTGAGATCAGGTGGTCGAGGTTTTATTTGCAAAGTGCATAAGAGTAGGTCAGAAAGTGTAGCTCTGAGCCATTTTTGAAGTGATTGGTTACCCCGATCCTTTAGAGGAGTAGACAAAGTTGGTGTTGAAAAATCACTTGCATTTGGTTATGCACATAGATTTTAAGTGAGAGAGTGACTACAAGAGAAATTGTAAAGGAGGGTGAGCTACTGCAAGGAGCGAGATTTGTCACATTGTGCCACAATGGTATAGGTCGGCTAGTATAAAGCTGCACTGGTGTTGGTGGACTACGTCATAGAGAGTCGCACTGGTATAGGTTGTGAATGCCGAGCAGAGGACTGTGGGTGAAGAATTACTTCCTGATTGTAAATGAAAAGTTATTGGGAAGACTTGATATTTGATTGAAAGATGAAATTCTGTAAAGCATTGCGAAGTCTGATGAAGGGAAATGCATTCACGTCAGTTACAGAGGGAGTGGAGACTCATTCCGAAAATACGCCAGGCCATTAAATCTTGTAGAAAGTAGGGCTTCACATGTGTCTTTGCCTCGAACAATGGTGCAAGATCACTGAGAAAGAGGGTGCACTGGCATTTCCACATCATGAAAAATCATATTTTCAGAATCATTGAAATTGTGATACAACTTCTATCTGAGATGAAACCGCCTCCTAGACCCAAACAATATTACGCACTTAGGGGGTGATTCTAACTTCGGCGGGCGGCGGAGGCCGCCCGCCGAAGTTCCCCCACCAAAATACCGCTCCGCGGTCGAAAGACCGCTGAGGGTATTTTGGGAGTTGCCCTGGGCTGGCGGGCGGCCGCCAAAAGGCCGCCCGCCAGCCCAGGGCAAATCAACCTTCCCACTAAGATGCCGGCTCAGAATTGAGCCGGCAGAGTGGGAAGGTGCGACGGGTGCAGTTGCACCCGTCGCGTATTTCAGTGTCTGCTAGGCAGACACTGAAATACTTTGTGGGGCCCTCTTACGGGGGCCACTGCCGTGCCCATGCCATTGGCATGGGCACGGCAGGGGCCCCCAGGGGCCCCGCGGCACCCCCTACCGCCATCCTGTTCCTGCCGGGCGAACCGCCAGGAACAGGATGGCGGTAGGGGGTGTCAGAATCCCCCATGGCGGCGCAGCAAGCTGCGCCGCCATGGGGGATTCTAAGGGCAGCGGTAAACCGGCGGGAGACCGCCGGTTTACCCTTTCTGACCGCGGCCAAACCGCCGCGGTCAGAATGCCCTGCGGGGCACCGCCGGTCTGTCGGCGGTGCTCCCGCCGACCCTGGCCCCAGCGGTCTGAGACCGCCGGGGTTAGAATGAGGGCCTTAATGCTTGGCAACACATAGTTCATCAGAGACAGAAAGGGAAATATGAGGGAAAGGTCAGGAAAATGCTACATACGTGTGCAGATGCTAGATGAGATAATCAACAAAAAACCTGCAGAGCAGATATTTTTGAGGGAACTAGATTATATCCTGCCTTGACAAGTGAAGAAGAGGGGAGAACTAAACCAAAGGAACACATAAAGAAAGAAGCGAGAATAGGGGTGAAAACAGTATACTGATGCAGACGACGATTTCATAAATGAGCTGTTGTTGAATTGTTCACCACCATTTAACATGATTCAAACAGGAGGGGCAACTGAGACAATAGGGAATGGGAATGTTGACATACCTACTGCACCAGTAGCACTAAATTCAAATTGGATAGGAGGAAATTTAGAGCCTGAAAGCTTTAACTACTCCAGATGCACTGAGTGTTCCCATTACAATTGGTCCTGTAGTTCCATTATAAAGACCAGGAGCGACAGGGAACAACACACATACACTGAGTGTTCCTGTAGAAGGGGGTATCCCAGATAATGACAATTCAGGAAATGTCATAAGGAGACTTCCTTCAGTCCAGAGACAAATAAATATTACACGTATTGCAGCAACAGACTTGACAACAAGTCAGACAGGTTTTTCTCCCAATGCAAGGTTTCTTCAGAGATCACATCTATTTTTTGTACCCCAAAATTACACCATTCCAAACGCTGACAGTAGTACTCCTAGTAGAGGAATACCATTGAATTTGCCTCATTCTGCAGCTTCCATTCCAAATGCACCACATGAAGGAAATCCAAGTACCGTCTGAGGAAAGATAATACTTAATACCTCAGCAAAACAACCAGGTCTTACTGCTCAAGAATTAGATGATTGGCTCAAAGGTATGCACATTACAAATGAGACTGGAGGTTTAGGATACAGTGGGAGAACATTTCAAACCCCAGAGAGAGAAAAGACAATAGATGCGCTAAACTGAAATTAGAATTGAATAAAATGATACTGAGAACTATTGACATATCCCAATTAGACTCTTATCAAGAGGACAAACTAATGTTTGTATGCAAAGACATCACAAGACCTGCAGGACAAGAGAGAATAGTTGAATTAGCCTGCAGACATGAAATTGATTTTAAAAAGTCCAAAGCACTGTAGAGAAGGTTTTGTTTAAGCTTTAACCATAGAGATCTTGCTAACATGAGACCAGCGGGAATTAAATCACAAATCAGGTAATTAATTGGCTACTGTTGGAAATGGCGAGTTTTTGCCGGGTTATCCCCAAACCTTTTGCCTCTGACCTCCTGTTTCCAACTGTGTGCTGCATTTAGTTTTTGCTGGCTTTTGGAGTCTGGGCACTTTAGCACTGCTGATCAGACTCGTCCTGGACATCCCCCAGCACAGTCGCATCTACTCCCACCTCAGAGACCTATACTGGCTCCCAGTCAACAAGCGCATCATATACAAATCCTAATCCACACCTACAAGGCACTGCATAACATAGGACCGGCATACCTCAACCACCGCTTTGCCTTCTACATACCCAATAGACATCTCCGCTCCTCTCAGCTCGCCCTTGCCGCCTTCCTCGATATCCGGAAAAGCACAGCAGGAGGAAGGTCCTTCTTCAACCTGACAGCCCGGACATAGAACACGCTACCTCAAGTCAGGCAGATAAAATCATTGGAGCAGTTCAGGAAGGACCTCAAGACCTGGCTCTTCGACTGAGCAGCATGCCCACAAACAGCTCCTTGAGACCCTATGGGTGATTAGCCACACTCTACAAATCTATGATTGATTGATTGATAGTTAGAATCCTTGTGGACTGAGGACATTTTGCCAGGAAGAAGAGCTGGATGCTGTAGGAGGGACTGCCACTCTGCCTGCTGCTTTGCTTTGTTGTGCTGGCCTGCTGCTTGCCGCTTCTGTGCTGGGAGTGAAAGGACTGGACTTTGCTTTCTACATCCTGCTTCCAAAGGTTCTCCAAGGGCTTGGACTGAGCTTGCCTCTTGTTAAGAAGTCTCAGGGACGTCAAAGACTTCATCTTCCAGCACTTAGGCTCACTTGCTGAGAGTCCTGACTTGCCAAGTGGTGTAAAATCCAGTTCCTGCGCCACTGGGAGTGAGTTCTGGTGCAACCAAGAACAAACCAAGCACATCGACTCCATACCGAATTCGGAACCGGTGCCCCTGTGTTGTCCCAACTGAGTGTAACAACCATGACCGATGCCTCAGGCCTGATGTCGTGGCAGTGCCTTCGAAGTCCCGCCACAGCATAAGTCTCGAGTCACCGACGTCCGTGACACCCGACTCTGACTCTACCTCAGCACCTGGAGCCCTGTGGTATGATTGCAACACTGCAAAATAGATGCCTTGTGTCTTGACCTGCTGGATCCATCAACCCCGCCTTGTTGTAGGAGGCTGGCCTGGCTTGTAGTGGGTACCAGAGGTACTTACACCTTGTGCCAGGTCCAGTTATCCCTTATTAGTAGAGAAGAGGTGTTTCTAGCAGCTTAGACTGATAGAAGGTAGCTATGGCAAAGCAGCTTAGGCTGAACTAGGAGACATGCAAAGCTCCTACTATACCACTTAAATCATATGCACAATATCATCAGAACACACAATACACAGAGTTACTAAAAATAAAGGTACTTTATTTTTATGACAATATGCCAAAAGTATCTCAGTGAGTACCCTCAGTAAGAAGGTAAGTAATATACACAAGTTATATGTACACAAACCAAAATTAGGTAAGTAAGAGCAAGAAAAGTAATGCAAACAGTGTAGAATTACAATAGGTTGCAATAGGAGAACATAGGTATAGGGGCAAAACAAACCATATACTCCAAAAGTGGAATGCGAACCACAAATGGACCCCAGACCTATGTGAGCTTGTAGAGGGTTGCTGGGACTGTATGAAAACAGTGAGGGTTACCAAAATACCCCATCCCAAGACCCTGAAAAGTAGGAGTAAAGTGCACCTACTACCCCCAGAGAGCACAATAGTCGTGATAGGGGGATTCTGCAGGAAGAACAAACACCATCAGTGCACTGACAACGGATTTCCGGACCGGAGGACCTGCAAGGCAAGGGGACCAAGTCCAATAGTCGCGACAGTGTCCAGTGGGGGCAGGAGCCCAGGAAACCCCAGGTGAAGGTGCAAGGAAGCTGCCTCTGGATGGAAGAAGCTTAGAGTTCTGCAAGAAAGAAGAGAACTAGGGACTTCTCCTTTGGAAGACGGATGTCACGCGTCGCAATGAAGCTTGCAGAGGTATTCCCACGCAGAAATACCACAAACAAGCCTTGATAGCTGCAAGGGTTGCAGTAGAGGTTTTTGGGTGCTGCTGAGGACCAGGAAGGACCAGGATGTCGCCTTTTGTAGGAGGAGACAGAGGGGACGCTCAGCAACTCAGAGAGCTCTCACAGAAGCAGGCAGCACCCGCAGAAGTACCCCAACAGGCACTTAGAAGAAGAGTGAACTGGAGTCCACGCGAAGTTACAAAAGGGGGTCCCACGACGTTGGAGTACAACTCAGAAGGTTGTGCACTGCAGGACAGAGTGCTGGGGACCCAGGCTAGGATATGTACGAAGGAAATCCTGGAAGAGTGCACAGCAGCTGGAGCAGCTGCAAATCACACAATACACAGATTTGCAGTCTAGTGTGGGGAGGCAAGGACTTAACTCCACCAAACTTGGACTGAAGAGTCACTGGACTGTGGGAGTCACTTGGACAGAGTTGCTGTGTTCTAGAGACCACGCTCATCAGGGTGAGAGGGGACCCAGAGGACCAGTGATGCAGTCTTTTGGTGCCTGCGTTAGCAGGGGGAAGATTCCGTCAACCCACGGGAGATTTCTTCGGAGATTCTGGTGCAGGGTGAATGCAGGCTACCCCCATAGCATGCACCACCAGGAAACAGTCGAGAAACCCGGAAGGATTAGGCGCTACAATGTTGCTGGTAGTCATCTTGCTACTTTTGTTGCGGTTTTGCAGGCGTCCTGGAACAGTCAGCGGTCGATTCTTGGTAGAAGGTGAAGAGGGAGATGCAGGGGAACTCTGGTGAGCTCTTGCATTCGTTATCTAGGAATTCCCCAAAGCAGAGACCCTAAATAGCCAGAAAAGGAGGTTTGGCTACTAAGGAAGGAGGATTGGCTATCAAGAGAGGTAAGAGCCTATCAGAAGGAGCCTCTGACGTCACCTGCTGGCAGTGGCCATCCAGAGCAGTCCAGTGTGCCCCCAACACCCCTGTTTCCAAGATGGCAGAGGTCTGGGACACACTGGAGGAGCTCTAGGCACCTCCCCTGGGAGGTACTGGTCAGGGGAGTGGTCACTCCCCTTTCCTTTGTCCAGTTTCGCGCAAGAGCAGGGCTGGGGAATCCCTGAACTGGTGTAGACTGGCTTATGCAGAGATGGGCACCATCTGTGCCCATCAAAGCATTTCCAGAGGCTGGGGGAGGCTACTACTCCCCAGCCCTTCACACCTATTTCCAAAGCGAGAGGGTGTAACACCCTCTCTCAGAGGAAATTCTTTGTTCTGCCTTCCTGGGCCAGGGCTGCCTGGGCTCCAGGAGGGCAGAAACCTGTCTGAGGGGTTGGCAGCAGCAGCTGCAGTGGAGACCCTGGAAAGGCAGTTTGGCAGTACCCGGGTTCTGTGCTAGAGTCCCGGGAGATCATGGGATTGTCCCCCCCATACCAGAATGGTATTGGGGTGACAATTTCATGATCTTGGACATGTTACATGGCCATGTTCGGAGTTACCATTGTGACGCTATACATAGGTAGTGACTTATGTATAGTGCACGCGTGTAATGGTTTCCCCGCAAGTCCGGGGAATTTGCCCTGAACGATGTGGGGGCACCTTGGCTAGTGCCAGGGTGCCCACACACTAAGTAACTTGGCACCCAACCTTCACTAAGTGAAGGTTAGACATATAGGTGACTTATAAGTTACTTATGTGCAGTGGTAAATGGCTGTGAAATAACGTGGACGTTATTTTGCTCAGGTTGCAGTGGCTGGCCTGTGTAAGAATTGTCAGAGCTCCCTATGGGTGGCAAAAGAAATGCTGCAGCCCATAGGGATCTCCTGGAACCCCAATACCCTGGGTACCTCAGTACCATATACAAGAGAATTATATGGGTGTACCAGTATGCCAATGCGAATTGGTAAATTTAGTCACTAGCCTGTTAGTGACAAATTTGGAAAGCAGAGAGAGCATAACCACTGAGGTTCTGGTTAGCAGAGCCTCAGTGAGACAGTTAGGCATCACACAGGGAACACATACAGGGCACATACTATGAGCACTGGGGCCCTGCCTGGCAGGGTCCCAGTGACACAAGGACTAAAACAACATATGTGCAGTGAAATATGGGGGTAACATGCCAGGCAAGATGGTACTTTCCTACAGTTGTAAGGAACCAAAGCCTCACCACAGATGCCCCATCAACTCCCCTGCAACTGTAAGGAACCAACGCCCCACCTTGCCTGCCTAGCAGTAAGGAACCAGCTCCTCACCTTCCTGCACTTGCTCCAGTGACGCCTCACCTTCCCGACTCTGTGCAGCATCTTTGTCTCCTCATTTTTTTCCCAAGGTACTGTACCTGGGGTCCGTGGCCAGACTCCCTCGCAAGTGGTGTTGGATTGTTAGGAATGACTCCTTCAGACGCCGTGATAGCCCCAGTTGGAGCTGTTGCGTTTCTAAGCACTATACCACATTTATTCTATAGAAATTCGTATCTTTACTTGTGAATGATGGATTTTTGTCGATTTGGTCTTGTTGTACTCTACTCAGATAAATATTGGCTGTTGTTCTATACTTTACACATTGCCTCTAAGATAAGCCTGACTGCTCGTGCCAAGCTACCAAGGGGATGAACAGGGGTTATCTTAGCTGTGTGGCTCTATTACCCTGACTACAGTGAGGGTCCCTACTTGTACAGTGTGCAAACCACTGCCAATTAGACACCCGATTTCAAATACTTACATTAGAAAATTTGAATTAGATGGGAAGGAAGATGGGTAAAGAAGAAGGACCTAAAGAAAGTAAGGCTAGATTTGCCTCCCACTGGAGCATAGGGAGATGAGGAAGATATTCAAGTGCTTCCAGTGAGAGAAGTTCCTGGTGGGGGTTATGTTCATGTACCCTGGAGTAAGAGTCCTAGTGCGTCAATCACAAATGATTTTCCAAAGTTGAGAGAAAAGATTGTAAAATGATACAGACATGTTGAATGCTTTGTAAAGCTTTCAAAAGTTTTATTGGAAGATTTGAACACCTTGTTTGACATTGTCGTTCCAAGTGATTTATGGGTTGAATACAAAGTATCTGTCAATTGGCCTGACAACGAATCCATAAGACATCCAGAGATGAACGATCCATCACCAATAGTGATGAAGAAGTATAATCAGGTGATTTCATTCTTCAAATTAAAAGTATCCCCTAAAGACATTCATTGGATTAAGTTTGACAGAACGACCAAAGAGTCCATACATTCCTATTATGAGAGATTGTTGCAGCTGTTCAAACAGTATAGTAGTACAGAGACTATTGAAGAAAGATATATGGGACATTTTGTGTTCAGATTTGTGCAGGAATTGAAACCTGAAGTTAATACAATGTTTCAGGAGCATTTGATCTGTTATAGGAACAAAATCATGTATTTTCTTGGGGTAGCGGACCGCATTATTTTGTTGCGCTGGGGTTAGCAGCATCCATGTGCTTCCAAGGGGCCTGTTACCTGTATGTCGCAGGGTCATCACCTAGAGTGGGATAGTTTCCCCTGTTATAAGAGAGAAGTAAAATTGGGTTTCACATTAGAAGAGTAGTCACACCTTCTTAGTGAGGATGAGGTACACTTATGTCCTGATAAATAATTGTCTGATTCTTAGGGACAATGTTTAGTGAGAAACGTGTTGACCATAATATATGGAATGTAGACCAGTAGTCACTTCCATCACCTGTAGTTTTCCCTCCATTTGTATATGGAACAGAGTTGTTACTTTTTGCACTTGAGGGGAACGAGGCAATTACACATAACATGTTCCTTTTATTTGGTTTTAATCTTGACATAGGTCCCTTTCTATACAATTATTAAAGATTTTTTTGTTTGGGAGCTATAGCCAATTATAATTACACACTACCCAGTCCTCTTTTTCACTTTTCCTCCTTCAGGCATAAACAACCCAAAAGTTCTCAGCAAAGAGCCCCTTTGGGGGCCTGTCAGGCATTGCTGTGCCAGCCTGACGAGGAGCAATGCCGTACGATGAAGCATGTCACCTATGGGTGAGTGAGGGCAATCGCTCCTAACTAACTCATATGTGTTGACCATTCCCTCCACACCTAATTGGTTGCGTGGAGTCAATATTCTCAGAAAAATGTACTTTTTGATTTTGTAGTTACGAATTAGGGAGGGTGTACACTGGATCAACCCCTTTCCCCCTATTGTTCGTCCTTGGCTGCACAGAGGAGTCAGAATCCACAGTTTGTCAGGCACATTGGTGCTATGCAGAGAGTGTATCAGCAGGGAGTTCCACTGATGCAAGAAGGTAATGAAATTGAACAGCAGGGTGGCGGACGAGGTATTCTAGATCTGAATACAGGAGTTGATGTGGTGACTTTGAAAAGTACTAAACTGTGTCATGTTTATGACAAAATGGGCCATTGGAAGAGAGGATGTAGGTTTAATCGGAATAATGTGGCAAATGAGAATCGGGTGCAGAGTGGAGGATTTGTGCAGTCTCAGGGAAACAATCTGGTTCAGTCACAGCATATACAGAGAAAGCAAATGCAAAATGTTAATGTGTTCCAAGGTCAATAGATCCAAGTTCCACGAGCCCAGATGCCCCAGCAAAAGGCAAATGTTCTCAGATTTAATCTGAATCAAGTCCCAAAGGTTAATACCAATCCCTTTGTAAATCAGTACCCCATGATCCCAACAGATGAGGATTACAATTCTGATCAATCCCAACAATGGTGCCTGAGACGGGAGGAGGATTGCATACCTGGCGCATCCTTAGAGGCAGACCAGAGTGGTCCATTTGTAGGTGGTGAGGGGAATGGCCACCCCATGTAATTTTTCCTTGACACAGATGCTACCCGCTCATCCTTGAGCACAGCAGTGATTCCCAATCGACCTGCCTCGGGAAAAAGAATCCACGTTGTAGGAGTTGCAAATAAATGGGTGACTAGCCCTATCACAGAAGCTGTACCTGTATAAATACAATCATTTGAAGAGAATCCCCGATTTCTGGTGTGTGATTCGAGTCCTTTGAAGTCAGCTTGGATGTGAGCACTTGGGCCAACTTAATTGTTCTATCTATTGCACTCCAACAGGCATAGTGATACAGACTCATGATGAAGATGTTGTATTTAAAATTGTGAATCAAACCCCAGATGTTAGACTGTACCCTATAATGACAAATGATGATTTACCTGCAGAGATACAGTACTACCTGAAGTCTGGGACTTCTCAGGAAAAGATATAGGTCTCATCAAAGGTGTTGAGCCTGTACAGATAATTGTAAAGCCAAATACTGAGTATCCGAGATTCCAACAAAAGAACATGGCACCTGAAACAATTGCTGGCACTAGTCGAATGATTGACTCCATGAATGAGCAAGGAATACTCAAAGGGATTTTTGGGAGTCCATGTAACTCAGCCATCGTCGGACTGCTGAAACCCATTGGAAAGTACTACATTGTCCAGGAGAAAGATCAATGAAACTGCAGTTCCTTGTTGTCACATGGTACTGAATCCAGATGTGATTTTTGTTTCAGATTCCATTTGAGGCTGAGTGGTTCGCTGTGATCAACCTTTGTCAAGCATTTTTCTCCATATCGTTGCATGAGGAAAGCTAATTTCTCTTCACTTTTCAGTTTAGCAGTCGTGTTTTGGCATAGTGCTGTGTCCCACAAGGGTATACTAAGAGTGCATCAGTTTTCAATCAGATTCTGAAAAAGAATCTGGGGTCCCTAAAGATGCCCTGTCAGTAAGGCCTGATTCAGTATATTGATGACCTATTGGTGGCATCAAACACATGAGCAGCTTGCAGATGAGACGCAATTGCCCTATTGAACCATTTAGCTGAGAATGTACATAAAGTATCCTTGACCAAATTGCAGTACTGCAAGAGATAAGTCTTTTACCTTGGACACATTGAGAAAGACACAAGGAAGGTGTCACAAGACAGAATTTCAGCAATTCTTAAAATGAATCTGCTAACAACTCAGAAAGAAGGCAGTGTTTTTTGGACTGTCATCAGTGGATTCCAAACTTTTCCCTTTTGGCTAAGCTTTTACAGCGGCTGACACACAAGGATGTTTCAGACCCGGTACCATTGGATAACCTCTACATGCATGCATTCTCATAGCTAAGAGAAAGTATCTGTTGTGCCTCTGCTCTGGGAATGCCCGGTAACAACAAATGTATTGTTTTATACTACAGTGAGAGGGAGAGATGCACTCTCTCCGTGCTAACATAGTTACACAGAAACTATTTTGTGGCTATACGTGACCCAGTAGTTTCTAAGTTGCCCAACTGTCTTAAAGCAGTTGCAGTGATGAGTGTCAGCATCAAACATTGCGAGAGCATTGTTAGGGGCCAAGCTCTGACTGTTTTTGTTCCCCAAGCTGTACAAATGTTGGTAACTAGAACAAAGACCCAACACCTCACAAGCAGTAGATTGATACAGTATGAACAGGTCATCCTGGCTGCCCTTGAACATTACCCTTGACCCAAGGGAAGGTCGCTCCCCCTGCCGCTGCAGCTCCTCCAAGTTCCCGAGTTCCTGTGTTCCTGAGACCCACCTAACTGTAAGTACCCCCCTCCTCCCAGCCCCTCGCCCTGCCCCGCGCCACTCACCTTCTCTCCTGCTCCTGCTTCTTTTCCTCCTCTCTGTCTCTTCCTCCTCGCTCCCCCTCTGCAATCTTCTTCTGTGTTCTTCTGTTCTTCCCTTCTGTTCTTCTGTTCTTCCCTTCTGTTCTTCTGTGTTCTTCCGGTCTTCTGTGTTCTTCTTCTCTGTTCTTCTCTGTGCTTCTGTGTTCTTCTTCTGTGTTCTTCTGTGTTCTTCTGTGTTCTTCTCTGTTCTTCTCTGTTCTTCTCTGTTCTTCTCTGTTCTTCTGCTCTTCCGATCTTCTGTTCTTCTGTTCTTCTGTCTTCTGCTCTTCCGGTCTTCTGTTCTTCTGTTCTCCTGTCTTCTGTTCTCCTGTCTTCGGCTCTTCTACCTCCTCCGTCTTCTTCCCCCGAGCCTGCCCTCCTGCTCCTTCCTCATCCCCCTCCCTCACTCGCCTCCCCCTCTCTCACCCCTAGCTAACCCGTTCGCTATCTACCTCCCTCACTCCTCCTATCTTCCTATCTCTCTAGCTCCCTATCTCACTATCTAACTCCCCCACTCTCCACCTCCTCCTACCTACCTATCTGTCTATCTATCTATTTCCCTATCTATCGACTTCTCTATCTATTTTCTCTATCTATTTCTCTATATCTCTCCCCCTCCCGCCACCCCCTCTACTACCTATCTCCCTATCCTCTCACTCTACCTCTCTCCCTCACCCACCTCTACAACCCCCCCTCCCCTATCTTCACAACCCTACTCCTATCTCTCTCCCTAATCTCCAAACCTCCTAACACTCACCCTCCCCCACCCTAAACCCCCTACCCCAGCTCCTCTCACTCTACCTGTCCCCCCCCCTCCCTCGCGCTTTCCCGCCGCGACCTCCTGCACGCCCCCGCCCCCCAGCTCCCATTCGCCCCCAGCTGACCCCTCCCCCCCCTCCTACCTCTTATGGCGGCCGCTGCGCGACAGTGGTAGCGACCCTTGACCCAAGGGTAGGTCGCTCCCCCTGCCGCTGCAGCTCCTCCAAGTTCCCGAGTTCCTGTGTTCCTGAGACCCACCTAACTGTAAGTACCCCCCTCCTCCCAGCCCCTCGCCCTGCCCCGCGCCACTCACCTTCTCTCCTGCTCCTGCTTCTTTTCCTCCTCTCTGTATCTTCCTCTTCGCTCCCCCTCTGCAATCTTCTTCTGTGTTCTTCTGTTCTTCCCTTCTGTTCTTCTGTTCTTCCCTTCTGTTCTTCTGTGTTCTTCCGGTCTTCTGTGTTCTTCTTCTCTGTTCTTCTCTGTGCTTCTGTGTTCTTCTTCTCGGTTCTTCTCGGTTCTTCTGTGTTCTTCTCTGTTCTTCTGTGTTCTTCTCTGTTCTTCTCTGTTCTTCTCTGTTCTTCTCTGTTCTTCTGCTCTTCCGATCTTCTGTTCTTCTGTTCTTCTGTCTTCTGCTCTTCCGGTCTTCTGTTCTTCTGTCTTCTGTTCTTCTGTTCTCCTGTCTTCTGTTCTCCTGTCTTCGGCTCTTCTACCTCCTCCGTCTTCTTCCCCCGAGCCTGCCCTCCTGCTCCTTCCTCATCCCCCTCCCTCACTCGCCTCCCCCTCTCTCACCCCTAGCTAACCCGTTCGCTATCTACCTCCCTCACTCCTCCTATCTTCCTATCTCTCTAGCTCCCTATCTCACTATCTAACTCCCCCACTCTCCACCTCCTCCTACCTACCTATCTGTCTATCTATCTATTTCCCTATCTATCGACTTCTCTATCTATTTTCTCTATCTATTTCTCTATCTCTCCCCCCCTCCCGCCACCCCCTCTACTACCTATCTCCCTATCCTCTCACTCTACCTCTCTCCCTCACCCACCTCTACAACCCCCCCTCCCCTATCTTCACAACCCTACTCCTATCTCTCTCCCTAATCTCCAAACCTCCTAACACTCACCCTCCTCCACCCTAAACCCCCTCCCCCAGCTCCTCTCACTCTACCTGTCCCCCCCCCTCCCTCGCGCTTTCCCGCCGCGACCTCCTGCACGCCCCCGCCCCCCAGCTCCCATTCGCCCCCAGCTGACCCCTCCCCCCCCCTCCTACCTCTTATGGCGGCCCTGCGCGACAGTGGTAGCGACCCTTGACCCAAGGGTAGGTCGCTCCCCCTGCCGCTGCAGCTCCTCCAAGTTCCCGAGTTCCTGTGTTCCTGAGACCCACCTAACTGTAAGTACCCCCCTCCTCCCAGCCCCTCGCCCTGCCCCGCGCCACTCACCTTCTCTCCTGCTCCTGCTTCTTTTCCTCCTCTCTGTCTCTTCCTCCTCGCTCCCCCTCTGCAATCTTCTTCTGTGTTCTTCTGTTCTTCCCTTCTGTTCTTCTGTTCTTCCCTTCTGTTCTTCTGTGTTCTTCCGGTCTTCTGTGTTCTTCTTCTCTGTTCTTCTCTGTGCTTCTGTGTTCTTCTTCTCGGTTCTTCTGTGTTCTTCTGTGTTCTTCTGTGTTCTTCTGTGTTCTTCTGTGTTCTTCTCTGTTCTTCTGTGTTCTTCTGTGTTCTTCTCTGTTCTTCTCTGTTCTTCTCTGTTCTTCTCTGTTCTTCTGCTCTTCTGTTCTTCTGTCTTCTGCTCTTCCGGTCTTCTGTTCTTCTGTCTTCTGTTCTTCTGTCTTCTGTTCTCCTGTCTTCTGTTCTCCTGTCTTCGGCTCTTCTACCTCCTCCGTCTTCTTCCCCCGAGCCTGCCCTCCTGCTCCTTCCTCATCCCCCTCCCTCACTCGCCTCCCCCTCTCTCACCCCTAGCTAACCCGTTCGCTATCTACCTCCCTCACTCCTCCTATCTTCCTATCTCTCTAGCTCCCTATCTCACTATCTAACTCCCCCACTCTCCACCTCCTCCTACCTACCTATCTGTCTATCTATCTATTTCCCTATCTATCGACTTCTCTATCTATTTTCTCTATCTATTTCTCTATCTCTCCCCCCCTCCCGCCACCCCCTCTACTACCTATCTCCCTATCCTCTCACTCTACCTCTCTCCCTCACCCACCTCTACAACCCCCCCTCCCCTATCTTCACAACCCTACTCCTATCTCTCTCCCTAATCTCCAAACCTCCTAACACTCACCCTCCTCCACCCTAAACCCCCTCCCCCAGCTCCTCTCACTCTACCTGTCCCCCCCCTCCCTCGCGCTTTCCCGCCGCGACCTCCTGCACGCCCCCGCCCCCCAGCTCCCATTCGCCCCCAGCTGACCCCTCCCCCCCCTCCTACCTCTTATGGCGGCCGCTGCGCGACAGTGGTAGCGACCCTTGACCCAAGGGTAGGTCGCTCCCCCTGCCGCTGCAGCTCCTCCAAGTTCCCGAGTTCCTGTGTTCCTGAGACCCACCTAACTGTAAGTACCCCCCTCCTCCCAGCCCCTCGCCCTGCCCCGCGCCACTCACCTTCTCTCCTGCTCCTGCTTCTTTTCCTCCTCTCTGTCTCTTCCTCCTCGCTCCCCCTCTGCAATCTTCTTCTGTGTTCTTCTGTTCTTCCCTTCTGTTCTTCTGTTCTTCCCTTCTGTTCTTCTGTGTTCTTCCGGTCTTCTGTGTTCTTCTTCTCTGTTCTTCTCTGTGCTTCTGTGTTCTTCTTCTCGGTTCTTCTGTGTTCTTCTGTGTTCTTCTGTGTTCTTCTGTGTTCTTCTGTGTTCTTCTGTGTTCTTCTCTGTTCTTCTCTGTTCTTCTCTGTTCTTCTCTGCTCTTCCGATCTTCTGTTCTTCTGTTCTTCTGTCTTCTGCTCTTCTGTTCTTCTGTCTTCTGCTCTTCCGGTCTTCTGTTCTTCTGTCTTCTGTTCTTCTGTCTTCTGTTCTCCTGTCTTCTGTTCTCCTGTCTTCGGCTCTTCTACCTCCTCCGTCTTCTTCCCCCGAGCCTGCCCTCCTGCTCCTTCCTCATCCCCCTCCCTCACTCGCCTCCCCCTCTCTCACCCCTAGCTAACCCGTTCGCTATCTACCTCCCTCACTCCTCCTATCTTCCTATCTCTCTAGCTCCCTATCTCACTATCTAACTCCCCCACTCTCCACCTCCTCCTACCTACCTATCTGTCTATCTATCTATTTCCCTATCTATCGACTTCTCTATCTATTTTCTCTATCTGTTTCTCTATCTCTCCCCCCCTCCCACCACCCCCTCTACTACCTATCTTCCTATCCTCTCACTCTACCTCTCTCCCTCACCCACCTCTACAACCCCCCCTCCCCTATCTTCACAACCCTACTCCTATCTCTCTCCCTAATCTCCAAACCTCCTAACACTCACCCTCCTCCACCCTAAACCCCCTCCCCCAGCTCCTCTCACTCTACCTGTCCCCCCCCCTCCCTCGCGCTTTCCCGCCGCGACCTCCTGCACGCCCCCGCCCCCCAGCTCCCATTCGCCCCCAGCTGACCCCTCCCCCCCCTCCTACCTCTTATGGCGGCCGCTGCGCGACTGCGCAGCGGGCGCGCGCAGCGGGCACGCCGCTGGCGCGCCGGAGGCGCACCAGAGGCAAGCCCGTCTGCGCCCGTCCGCGCCTGGCCCGCGCCCAGCGCCACGACCCCTGGTCCCCAGCTCCCCCAAGCCCCGCTGATCCGCTACGACCCCACCACCCTCCACGCCCTCAACCCAGGGCGCTCCAAAACCTGCTTCCTAGCTCACCCCAAACGCACCCATGGACCCTTCGCCTGCAACTCCTGCAAACGCATCTTCCACCACGCAACTACCACGACCACAAGCCCACGCGCCATCAACCACCTCAAGTGCATCCTGGTCAACGCTCGTTCCGTCCACAAGCACGCCGTTGAACTTTGGGACCTCCTGGACTCCACAGCCCCGGACGTCGCCTTCATCACGGAGACATGGATGAACGCCTCCTCTGCTCCAGACATCGCTACCCGCCATCCCCGAAGGCTACAAGATCTCCAGAAAAGACCGCACCAACCAAGTAGGAGGAGGTGTCGCCATCATCTTCAAAGACTCCATCAGCGTCACCACCTCCACCGAAGACCCCCCCTCGCCGCTGAACACCTGCATTTTCAGATTCGCACCGACCCAAGGACCACCCTCAGAGGATCCCTCGTCTACCGTCCTCCCGGACCTCGCGCCTCTTTCAGCGACGCCATCGCCGACTTCATCTACCCGCACGCCCTCGCCTCACCGGACTACATCCTCCTAGGCGACCTCAACTTCCATCTGGCACAAAACAACGACCCCAACACCACCACCCTGCTCGACAACCTCGCCAACCTCGGCCTCAAACAACTGGTGAACACCGCCACCCACATCGCCGGACACACGCTCGACCCTATCTTCTCCGCCAGCAAACACGTCTTCTTCAGCCACACCTCTGCCCTACACTGGACCGACCACAGCTGCGTCCACTTCACATTCCAACGCGAGACCTCCCACCTCCGCACTCAACCCATCCCTCGTCGACAGTGGAACAAGATCCCTGAAGAGCAACTCTTCTCCGCTCTCGCCGCCAACCAACCCACCCTCACCACCGACCCCAACGACGCAGCTCTCAACCTCACAAACTGGATCTCCAACTGCGCTGACAACCTTGCTCCCCTCAAACGCACGCATCGACAGACCAACACCAAAAAACCTCTCTGGTTCTCTGACACCCTCAAAGAATCAAAGAAAACTTGTCGTGCCCTTGAGAAGGCCTGGCGCAAGGACCACACCGCTGACAACATGACCGCCCTCAAGAACGCTACACGCGAACACCACCACCTGATCCGCACTGCCAAAAGGAACTTTTTCACCGACAGACTAGACAAAAACAGCCACAACAGCAGAGAACTCTTCAGCATCGTCAAAGAGTTCTCCAACCCCAGCGCCAGCGCCAACGCCGTCACGCCCTCACAGGATTTGTGCGAATCCCTCGCCACTTTCTTCCATCGCAAGATCAGCGACCTCCACGACAGCTTCGGACACCAGACCCAACCATACACCACTGAACCTGCTTCCCCGGACATCACCCTCAACAACTGGACCCACATCAACACGGAAGAAACCAAATCCATCATGAACTCTATCCACTCCGGCGCCCCTTCGGACCCCTGCCCGCACTTCATCTTTAACAAAGCCGACGACATCATCGCCCCGCACCTCCAGACCGTCATCAACTCTTCTTTTTCTTCTGCTACCTTCCCCGAATGCTGGAAGCACGCTGAAGTCAACGCCCTACTAAAGAAACCTACGGCTGACCCAAGCGACCTGAAAAACTTCCGCCCCATCTCTCTTCTACCTTTCCCAGCCAAGGTAATAGAAAAGACCGTCAACAAACAGCTGACCACCTTCCTGGAAGACAACAACCTGCTCGACCCTTCACAAACCGGATTCCGAACCAACCACAGCACGGAAACCGCCCTCATCTCAGTCACAGACGACATCAGAACCCTGATGGACAACGGTGAAACAGTCGCCCTCATTCTCCTCGACCTCTCGGCTGCCTTTGACACCGTCTGTCACCGCACCCTAATCACCCGCCTACGCTCCACCGGGATCCAAGGCCAGGCCCTGGACTGGATCGCCTCCTTCCTCGCTAACCGCTCCCAAAGAGTTTACCTCCCTCCGTTTCGCTCAGAACCCACCAAGATCATCTGCGGCGTACCTCAAGGCTCATCGCTCAGCCCGACACTCTTCAATGTCTACATGAGCCCCCTCGCCGACATCGTACGCAAGCACGACATCATCATCACCTCCTACGCCGACGACACCCAACTTGTACTCTCCCTCACCAAGGACCCCGCCAGCGCCAAGACCAACCTACAAGAGGGTATGAAGGACGTCGCAGATTGGATGAGGCTCAGCCGCCTAAAGCTGAACTCTGAAAAAACGGAAGTCCTCATCCTCGGCAACACCCCGTCCGCCTGGGACGACTCCTGGTGGCCCACGACCCTTGGCACCGCACCGACCCCCGCAGACCACGCCCGCAACCTCGGCTTCATCTTGGACCCTCTTCTCACCATGACCAAGCAAGTCAACGCCGTGTCCTCCGCCTGCTTCCTCACTCTCCGCATGCTCCGCAAGATCTTCCGCTGGATCCCCGCCGACACCAGAAAAACCGTGACCCACGCCCTTGTCACGAGTCGCCTGGACTACGGCAACACCCTCTACGCCGGGACCACCGCCAAACTCCAAAACCGCCTGCAACGCATCCAAAACGCCTCGGCCCGCCTCATCCTCGACGTACCCCGCAACAGCCACATCTCCGCACACCTGAGACACCTGCATTGGCTCCCAGTCAGCAAAAGGATCACCTTCCGTCTTCTCACCCACGCACACAAAGCCCTCCACAACAAGGGACCGGAATACCTCAACAGACGCCTCAGCTTCTACGTCCCCACCCGCCCCCTCCGCTCCGCTGGCCTCGCACTTGCTGCCGTCCCTCGCACCCGCCGCTCCACGGCGGGTGGGAGATCTTTCTCCTTCCTGGCGGCCAAGACCTGGAACTCCCTCCCCACCAGCCTCAGGACCACCCAGGACCACTCCGCTTTCCGGAGACTCCTAAAGACTTGGCTGTTCGAGCAGCGATAACCCCCCCTTTTCCCCCTAGCGCCTTGAGACCCGCACGGGTGAGTAGCGCGCTTTACAAATGCTAATGATTTGATTACCCTCAAGAGATGTACAACATTGAATTCTGCAAATTTGTTGCCTTTGAATGATGAGAATTTTGGAAATTAAGTTGAACATGACTATCTAGATGTCACTGAACTGTGCAAAAAGACGAGAATTTACATACAAGATGTGCTACTTTCTGAATCAGATTATGTAGTGTTTGTTGATGGCTCCTGATTAAGAGACCATGAAGGAAAACTGAGAGCAGTTTGTACTGTTTGAGGTGTGGTCGAAGCTTCCTGGCTTCAAAGAGTATTTTCGGCACAAGTGGCTGAATTGATTGCTTTTACGAGAGCATGCTGTGTTTCAGACCAGCTGTAAGTGACTATTTTCTCCAATAGTCAGTATGGCTTTGATGTTGTTCGCGACTTTGGGCAGTCATGGTCGCAGAGAGGTTTTATGACTAGCTGTGGGTGCAAAAATTCACTCCGCTTAAAAAACTTGCAAAATTGAGGAACTCCTTCTTCTAACGCGGAGTATCTGATAAATTCCACCATCTGGCATGTGGTGGATTTTTTTTTTTCGTTAGCATGTCCAAGGCTTGTTTTGGTGTTCACTGGCGAGTGCCACAAACGTCTATCCTTCTTGGAGAGCAAGTGAGAATTCACATCTGTTAGCACAGCATCCGGCCACGATGGTGCATTTTCCATGCCGCTTGAGACCGCGTCTACACTTTGAGCAGATTCTGTACTCGCAAAGCAGCTAATCTACTCCATTATGTTTTTTAGTGGGCAGTCTACTCCAATGGACCGTTCAAGTTGTTTTTAGTGTGAGAAGCCTTTTTTTCTTTCTTTTTTTTTTCAACAGGAAGTGCCCCAGAGACTCCAAATTCCTGTTCTGGTCCCGCAGGCTCCTCCCAGTACTTTGTCCATCTCCTGGTCACTTTTCACTTGGATTTCGAGGTGAAAGGATCACTCTCGTTGTCTGCTTCATATATATCATTGGATTTAAGGACTTTGTTTTTGTGATATCAAAAGTAAGTTCAAAAACTATTGTATAAGGATGGGTATTTGTTTGATAGAGGGTAGGTATTAGTTTTACTTTGTACTTTTAGTCCGTTCTTAAATTGGATTGTGAATATGGTGGGTGGCCTGGAGTTTCAGTAGGGGCATAGTTAGTTATTTTTTTGCATTTAATTTTTCATCTTTTGTAAAGGAAAAATATTGCACAGTTCAGTACATTTTCTCCATGTTTGTCACACTTCAAGTATTAATTTATCTTACTATGTGCCTAGTCTGCCAATGGGCCATCCAGCCTGTAAGCCCAGTATTCGTTATCAGTGCATGAAAGAACAGTTTCTGTGGTAGATGTTGTTTTAATTAAAACATATTTTAAGGCAGTGATGACATTTGATTAAGTTAAAAATGTGGTTTATTGTTTGTCTTTCACGCTTTTTTCCTGCAAAAAGTGTATATATGTGGTAATATTTTATGCCATAGGATGTGTTGTAAACTTTTTATAGCTCAGCTAATTTTCATGTTTAGTATTGCTGAGTTAATGGTAATGTTTCTTCAGTGTTACCAGGCAACCATGTGTCTTGGTTCTCCATGCCATGAGGCCATGGGCCATTTTGTGTAGTTGGTGCCCATAGGCCTGAATGTATTCTTTATTTTCCATGCCTCCTTGCTTGTTGTTTGACCATGTGGCCATTTTGTGTAGCCAGCCAGTGTGTTTGTGCCGTAGGCTTGCAAGTGTTCTTTGTTATCCATGCCTCCTTGCTTGTTGTTGTAGTTTGACCATGTGGCTAGTGGCGATTTTGTGTGCTTTTGCCATAGGCTTGCCTGTGTTCTTTGTTTTCCATCCTTTCTTAGTTGTTGGTTTGGCAGTGTTACCAGTGGCCATTTTGTGTAGCCAGCCAGTGTGCTTCACCATAGGCTTGCACGTGTTCTTTGTTCTCCATGTCTGCATGCTGGTTGTTGTTGTTTGACAAAATGGCCACCAGCCACATGGTGCAGCCAGTCAGTGTGCTTTTGTCATAGGCTTGCATTTGTTCTTTGTTCTCCATGCCGGATTGCTTGCTGGTTTCTTGTTTGGTTGACCATGTGGCAAGTAGCCATTTTGTGCAGCCACCCTTTATTTATTCCAGTTTCAAAGCCATTTTCTTGGGAGATTTAAAGGGCTATGAGTTTTTGTTCATTTATTTTTACTTTTCCCTGATATCATTTTAATAATGTGCTTAAGGTTAATCGTAATATATGTATATTATGGATATGATTATAATGATTTGTGCTTTATATTACATACATTTGTTTGCATTTTTCACCTGCACCTCCTTGCCATACTCCCGTAGTACAAACATCAGCTATTAAATCTTTTTGTTTTTCATTTGTAATTTTTTTTATCATTTGTTATTTTAATTTGTTTTTATCATTTTTTTTGCATTTTGCCTCTATCCACCCGGCCCCTGACTGCCAAAGGTGCACAGCCGCACAACAGCATTAATTTTTTTAGGCATCATTCCATTTCCCCCTAGACACCCTTCCTACTAGGACATGCACTGCACACACACCAGCATAAGTCATTTTGTAAGGATTATTCCATTCCCCCTGGATCTCCTTGCCTTGTCTGCACACTAGCCTTCATTTTTTAAGGATTATTCAATTTTCCAATGCATCTATCTGACTGCCACAGGTGTCTCCTCAGGAATCAATGCACATAAAGCAAAAGGTTACATCTGTATGTTGTTATCCTGACTGGGAATGAAATTCTACGGTATGGTGGAGGGGTTAGGCATTAAAATGGTTGGATATATTGTTGTTTATTATTCAGGGTAATAGCTTAAGTAACCAACCACTCTTTGTCTGTACTAATTCAAACTGCAACAATGACACATTTTACTGAATGTTTTTCTAACTTGTTTGCTTTTAGGTGCACAAGAGAAGAGACAACACCCACAGTACTGCCAGACAGAAGGCCTGTACAGAAACACATGACCACTCAACACATGACGTCAGTCCTCCAATCTCTTCCACTTGTGCAGCTCAGTGCCACTGCCAATTAAAAACTTTGAGATGGCTCAAATAAAGGTTTTGCCAAGAAAGTGGACAATGAGGTGGAGAAAAAGCAGCTTTCTTCCACTGACATGCCGACCAAAACCTTTTTTAGGAAACGTGTGCCTGCTGTACCGTCCTTCAGTCACAAAGCTGGGAGCAGCACTCCCGCCTCAACGACACCACCCAAACTTAAGCTCAATACCATGTCTGTCAGCGAGCAGCTACTGACGTTGAATTGGGTTTGTCCCTTTTGTAAAGTAGCATTCAATCATTCAGGAAACAGAGCAAAGTGAACAGCAGCCACAGCCAGCAATAGTAGATCTTCCTCAAGATGGAGCAAAACAGGATGCTGAGCTTCCTGCCAAGCAAGAACCTCCTTTTTTTATAATCATTGGCTCCCAGATCTCCAGCAAGAAACAGGAAGGGTACTCCACCTTCTGCACCCCTTCTGATGATCTGGACATGGAATTGATTTCCAGCAGGGTCCAAGACACTACAGGAGAGGCAAGGGAAATGAAAGGTTCCTGAAAGCCTTAGAATTCCGGAAGGGGATGAGGAAGATGACTATGAGCCAGTCATTGTTATGGAAGCTGGCACAGAGGAGACCGACATTATCCCTCATATTCCACCTGCTCCGAGGGCTGTGGCATAGGTACCAGCACCAGCTCCCATATTTGTAAGGCCCCTGATGAGATCTGCATCAACCCCTACCTCAGTAGATGTATGCGCTGCATGGAGGCAATTGATGACACACCCACCTACCTCCAGTTCTTCTTCAGGCATTAGCACTGGCACACTAAGAAAGTTCTCCTCCCTAGTTTGGGACTTTCTTATGATTAACAAGCAGGAGGCTAACATTGCAATATGCTCCATTTGCCACACAATTGTTCGTCGAGGTAAGCCTGGTTCACAATGTGGTAATGGAGGCCTGTCCTGTCCCCAACAAAAAACATCTGTTTAGAGCCTGTCCTCTGATAGGCCTGCTTGCACTTTATGTGCACAATCCCTCTCGCCTTCTCCTCCCAGTGGTCTATGAGGTGGTGAATTGTGGGCAAGTAAATCCTGCCCAAAACAAACAGTTTTGGTATCTCCCCTTTTTGTCCTTTGTATCATCTTGAAGTCTGTGATAAAAAGCGTCCACGTCAGTGAAGGCTTCATCCACCCACACGCTATCATTTATAATTGGCTCAATTAACTAATGTATGCAATGGTATCTTTAGACCCTGACAGAGGATGGAGCCATAACATGACTTCTCTATTGTTGCTGTCACCTAAGGGCTTAACATGAAATAAATATTTTTAGCTCTCAGGTGTAATCCAAGAATTCCTGTTATAGTTGGTGTAAATTTGTGTGGCACATATCTGAGACAGCGCATGGGAGTTTAGCAGAGCTACTGACAAAAACCACAAATTGCCTACCGACCTTTGAAAGGAGAGGCAGGGTGATGACTAGCTAGGCCCTGGTAATAAGTTATAACAAATTCTGCTGGGGTGTGAGATGGAAAGCAATAATTGAGCGTTAGAGGGTTTGGTGCGTGGTTGGATGTAAGCAGCCTACTCAAACAGAGGCACATAACCCCAAAGCCATGCAAAACCTGCAAGTGGCATAAATCGATAGTTCAGGAGGTGGGTGTCTTCTGCATTGATCCCTGTGTAGCCTGCAGGTAACTCACAAGTGAAGCCCAGATGGCTTTGGTGAGCAATGGTTCTGTTACATTCATGTCAACCTCCTTAGGTTCCTTGTGGCTTTTAGACTTGTGACTATTCATATAATTTATGTCCTGTTTTCCTAAGTTATAAAGATTTGTGGCAGGTTTACAAATGGTGCCAATATAGTGCCTTTTTTGCTATACTCTGCAGCCAAAATGGGTCTTTCTCACAGTATATTCTCGTGTGCATGTGACCAATCCAGGGACTCCATTACTTGTTAAAACATCAATGGGAAGAAGGTAGATATTTTCCAGATATAGTTTGATACCATGGCCAGAACACAGTAAGTATCTTTCAGAACACAGCAAATACTTATTTACAACTAGCAATAATTTTGCAAATACTACACACTCCAAACTTGTAGCTAACTAGGATGTTATATTGTTATGTTACATGTTGTTTTCTATATGCATGACAAGTTACTGATTTATGATGAGCTGTGGGGTTTTAGATTTTGTTATGCTTTGGTGTTTTATGTTACGTTGTTTTGTTGTGTTGTGTTTTCTGTTACAACTTGCATGCTTGTGTTATGCTATGTTCAGTGGTGGGATTTTTAGTTTGTTTCCCTTTTTTGATGGCTTTATTTAATATATGCAAAGAAGTCGTCTACTTAGAGGCAGAGCTGATGGTAATGGGTCATAATGGCTATTAAATTAAATAATGCAGCTACGAGGAATATGGTAGCGTGGGAGGCAGTTGAGTTTCCATGCGCCAATAGAACTTGAAAGAGACTTCAACCAATTAGTAGATAGTAGAACGCTTCTTGTCACTTGCGAGGGTATCCAGGTGCTGTTAGGGTCCAGCCAGATCTTCAGAAACTTTCAGAACTCTTGAAGAGATGAGGAGATCCGGATATGAAAGGGTAGCTCATTCCATGTTTTGCTAGGTAGGAGGAGCGATCTGCTGTATATATGGGGGCGCCATAACAGATGTGCTTGTGTTATAAGAGCATCCTTTCAGAGCAGATATGAGTCAGGAACCAGTGGAATCTCTGTAATCCAGGTGGTGGAAATAGGTGGTGCCTGTGCTGGAGCTCGTGGTGGCAACGCCACATCTTATTTATTTTTCAAATTAAGCACTCACTGCAACCACTGTAACCTATTTATGGAAATACTGATTACCAGTATAGTTTGCAATCCTTACGACTAAAACTGGTTTAAGTAGGTCCTACTGGGACTGTTAGCCAGTAAAATCTACCGTGAATATGTGTATGTATTTCTGAGTGTTTGTACAGCATCGTTGTGTTTCTTCTAGTAAATTCAGGACGCTTTAAGATTCTCTAGAGAACGGATTCTATGGTCAAACTAAGCTAAACCAGCCTGGTCTGCGCTCAACAGAAAACTTAGGTACATAAATAATGATAGGATGCACATATCAAAGTTATAAAACACACATGTGGAGGATTAACGAGAAAGAATGGGGCTCTTAGCCACCTCGTCATCCCTGAGAAAGGGAGAAGAGAGAGGCGGGGTGGGGAATAAAATATGGAGAGAAGATGATGATAAGGGACTAAAAGGGGGGCCAGGGGAGAAGCAAGCAGGAGCTCTTCAGACGAGTCCTACGAGTCCCACGGAAACATAGGCATACATTTCCTCAAGTGGACGAGAAATGTCAGTGTGCAGGCAGGGTCTAGTCTGCAATCTGTCATCCTTCCACTCTCCTAAAACGCTTGTGTATTGGAAAACAACTTATATTTGCCAACGTGAACACTGGATTTGTAAATGTAACGCTTAGCAACAATAATTTAGTTTATAGCAGTTGATAGAATGATTAAGTTGCATTAAATGTGAAATATGAAAAATGTGTAGAGTCCCCCTGGCTATGAGTTTATCAAGTGATAAAATGCATCTTATAGATAGATCTGTGTTTCTGCACGCTATACAATTTGCTTCTCCCCTTTTTCCAGCCGATGTCTTGAAATCCATACATTTCTTTTGTCGAGGACAAAGTAGCAACACATGCTTATCTGCGCAAAAGCACCCATTAAAACGCATCATAGTTTCGCAGAACTGTTCCATTAACCCTTGCGATCTTGCGAAAGATAAGTTTGGCTTTTACTAATGCTTACAAGATGTCAGCTTATAAAACATTTAATGAGTAAAACAAAAGCTAACATGCTGAAAATTCCCACCCATACACTTGATCACTTTCCTACCCCTGCCTCTTTCCAACCTGTATTCACGTTCTACTCTGCTTGTGGTAAAATCAGCATCCTTCCTATAGTTTTAAATATTTGAACATTGCTTTATACTTTGATATTTCCATTGTTGCTAGTCAGTTCACTGCAAAGCAGTGTCCACCTGTTTGTCACGTTCTAATGCTAATATTAATATGCCTACAGTCCTATTGTCTTATAGATGGTAATATATAAAGAATCAAAAATGGATATGAAGGTAATCTAGATATTTCTGAAATCTACACACAATTCTGAGTTTCTGAACAGTAGTTATTTGTAGGCCTGGGCACAGTTCAGGGAGTCCGACTCTGCGGACCCTACACAGAGTTGAAAAAAAACTCAGTGGAATTCTGCAGAGGTGGAGTTCCGTGACCCGCAGAGTCCTGAATGGCGCTTCCGAGATTGGGCGCATTAGAGGGCTTTGGCAGTGAAAGCTGCCATTTCAGGCCTCTTGTGGACCGGCCTGTCCCGTGTGCAGTGCACCTGGGGCAGGCTGGTGCACAGGAGGTCTGAAATGGCAGATTTATTTTGCTGCCTACGGCCCTGGCCTGAATTCAGGCTAGGGCCTTAGGCATTTGAAAGCTGCATGTCTCTTGTGCACCGCCCTACAAGAGGCCTGAAATGGGAGCTTTTTTCACTGCCTATGGCCTTGGCCTGAACTCAGGCCAGTGCCATAGGCAGCAAAAGATATCTGCAGTTTCAGGCCTTGTTTGTGCACCAGTGTGCACAAAGAACAATAAAAAGAGATGAGGACTTTCCTTCCCGGGGGTGGTCCTCTCCTCTTCGTCTGACGGTGACGAGTCTCTCTCTGCAGTGGCTGCCTCCCTCTGTGTTCCTGTGCGTGCTGCAGCACAGTTATGGGCTGCACAGTGCAAGTGCAGACTGTCTGCGTGTGTGCTGTGCAGCCGATACTGGGCTGCAGCGCGCACTGGGTGAGCTCTGCTTCACTGGTGGGGCTAGCGGAGGTTCTTGACTCACTCCACACTCCAACACAACATGGACAAGTGAACTTTTTTCACTCAAAACTGACCCTTTTTTGCAAGGTGGTTAGATGTGGATTTTGGTGCTCAGTTGGCAAACAGGGAAACCTACCAAACCTGGACATTTGTCAAAATTAGACACACAGGGGAGTCAAGGATGATCCATTTCTGTTGCAGGTTGTGGGCCACACAAGTGGGGTAGGGTCTTTACCAGGACAAGTGAGGGAATTCTGGTTGGTAGGTATTTTGTGGATCCCTGTAGATTCTGAAAGTATATCTCACAGAAATGCAAGGTAAATAAGTGATTTTAGGCAAAGTTTCTGCTTTGCAGAGCACTGCGTGTAAAAGAAAATGTCATGGGATCAACACAAGTCTCACACCCTGGACTCCACTCAGTGTTTAGGTTTCAGAAATTTCTGGGTTTGGTAGGTTTTGCCAGGTAGCAGCTGACTGAGCCTGAAAAGAGCAGCCAATCAGCATGGCAAGTGGGATGATAGCTGGATTTAGCCTTACTCTGCTGGCCCATATGTAAAATCAATGCTGGAAGGAATTAACATTTCCTCTTGTTTATCATAGGGATTTGTGGGGAAGAGAGGTGCTGATGTCAGGATTGGCCGGCACCCACCAGATCATCTTATAAAAATATATGCCTAGCATCCACTAAGCTATCTGCGCCTTGACACCCTCCCCCACCACTTCAAGGCAAATTGGGGCAAAACCACTCTATGCTCCCCAGGGAGAAGGGTTGAGGTCAGAAAGACTGGATGGTTATTTATGCTGTGGGTTTGCCCAATGCCAGTGTTGAACGCCTTTGCTTTTTGCAAATGCAAAATCCCTGGTATCTATTGTCCCTTCTACCCACGTCCTCCCTCAGAGTACAGATTAGGGACAATATCCTCAATCGGGAGAAACCTCCTATCTGGCTGGTTTGCTCCTTTTGAGGTAAGGGTATATCCCAAAACCAGGATGGGATGCCTGTACCCCTTTCTTTTTCTCAGATGTAAAAACCCTGGTGTCTAGTTGCCCACTGTGGGGCAGATTAGGGTTAACCTCCACAATTGGGACAAACCTCCTATCTGCCTCCAGGGAGAAGGCCGAAAGACTCCATTGCCCCTTCTGAGGTGGGGGAATGGCACCACCATCTTTTTGTTTTGCCACTATGTTGAAATCTCTGGTGTCTAGTGGGCTTTCTGGCCTCCCACCATGGGCAAACTGAAATCTCACTGCCTCCCTGCCCCATGGGGAAGAAAGACTGGTTTTCCTCTTTTGGGGTGAGGATATGGCTGAGTGACATGGCAAGATGCTCACACTCTTTTTCATGTGCCCAAATCTAAAATCCCCTGTGTCTAGTGAGCTTTCTACTCCACAGTGGTGCAGATTAGAGGCAACCTCCTTAATCTGAACAAACCTCCTTTGACAAGGGTATGGCTCAATGCGATGACTGTTTGCTCCCATCTTTTTATTCTTCTTTTGGCCCTATTTCTAATTCCCTGGTGTCAAGTGGGCCTTCTGATCTCTTTGGGGTTCAAATTGGAGCAAGTCACATTTTCCTCTGAGAGAGGACAGAAATCCTGTGTTGCCCCTTTTGGGGTGTGGGTATAACCCAATACTTGGGTGAGACACCCCTAGCCATTTTTTCCCCACACTATAAAGTACCTGAAGTCTAGTGGGCTTTCTACCCCACTGGAAGGGGCAGATTGTGGGCAATCCCTCCAATCCCCCCGCCAAGAGAAGCAGAAAGACTATATTATCCACTTTGTGGTGGGTACATGGCCCTGTGGCATGGTGGGCCACCCTCATCCCTTTTACTAAAAAAAAAAAAAAACATTCTGTGGTGTCTGGTGGGCTTTCTAGCCCCAGGGGGCAGATTGGGGGGAAACCCCCAATCTGCTTCCCAAGCGGGGAAAAAAGACTGAATTCGCCCATTTGGGGTGGGGTTCTTTTAAAATAAACACCTGGGGTCTAGTGGACATTCTGTAACCTCCCTGGGGGCAGATTGGTGCTAAAGACCTCCTATCTGCCCCCACCAAGGGGAGAGGGAGCAGAGACTGTTGTGCACTAGAGGAGGGATAGGGCACTAGCTCATTACCTGTGAGCGCATCCCCTTTAAAAACTAATACCCGGTGTCCAGTACAAGAATCACTGCTTGGGATCACCCTTCTGTGGCAATCCCCAAGCAGGAACCCACTAGGGAGAGATACAATTGAAAAGGGAAGATTCCCCTTTCTCAGCGATTCTTCCCCAATTAAATTGGTACTTTTTGTAGTAATGGCGCACGTTGATCATCATTACTGGAAAAAAACACAGTATCTATCTGTTGTGGAAGCTCTTCTGCAGCAGCTTGAATTGCATAAAAAAGGTTTTTCCTCTGGTGCCACCTCAAAGGGAATATATACCCAAGATGCTCGGTGTGACTTCCAAATCTATAGCGCCTGGTTGTCAGCACTATAAATTTCGAGGGCATGTTCATTGTGCCCAAGGAGTTCACAAACCAATCCCCTTTCTAGGCGATGTGGAAGCTGCATATCCCATGAGGAGCAACTCCGTGATCTGTGCCGTATGTTGATATGTTGGAAGAGTACCCTGCCCTTCCACAGTAATGGCAACAGAGTAAATGAAGTGGAGGGGTACTTGAAACAGAGCAGAATAATGATTGAGAACTGTCAGCACTGAATTGTGTTCTAAGCTGCTACACTTAGACCAAGCTTAGTATTGACCACTGAATGTTTAACAATGAGCTATGAGGATCTATAAGTGTCCTTACCCATTGCAAGCAACCATTTACTGAGCCAAACAGATGACAATGTGGAGAGAGGACGAGCTCCTGTGGAACCCTAATGGTATTTGTTCAGAACACTATAATTTGAAAAGCCACGTAGCACTGCATTCTCCAGCCAGGAGAACACTGAGCAGAGGAGAATCATCCTCTGAGGAGAGATGGCAGACAAGAGCATTACATGCCAACATTTGGAAAGCTAAAAGAGGGAGATTTTCTTTAAAAAAATCTCCATTCACTTGTATTGAAATGGGAGAATTTCAGGCAGGAGAAAGTTAAATTACAGCCATTTTTAGCATTAAAAATCATGAGTCTCCTGCCTCAATCAGGTCTATTGGTGGTGCATGCTGCTTTGTATGCTGGCTGTTCATTGTCTGTTTGGAAGCATATTTGAGAGTGGCATATCAGAGTATGTTTTCACGATCTGATGATTTTGAATGAGAAGTGGTATATGCATTTCTGTTTGATGTTTCTTAAATCCGTAACCACTCGCTGTTTCTCAAGTTGTTCTCTTGTATGTTTTATTATTGGAAGAAGTGCGTGGCGATAAAGGTCTGTATAAAGCCTTGTCCTTCCCGGAACAAGTTAGGAAAATCTAAGAAGTCTCACAACAAGCAAGTTGCTGCGACTAAAAGAACAGTAATTCATGCAAAAATTGTTAGAAGATTAATGAAATCCCTCCTAAGTCACAGGAACACAGTGTAGCCAAGCCATATTCAAGCAAAACTGTTTTAGTGAACACATTGGGCCTCATTACGACTTTGGCGGTCAATTCCATTGACAGCCAAAACCAAACCCACATGATGGGGAGAGCAGCCATCATTCATTCTGGTGGTTGGCGGTGCAGAAAGTATTCCCTCGCTGGCACCACCACACCAGCATGACTCCGCCCTCTGTATTACGAGCCATAATACAGCTCAGCAGTGTCCTGTTGGCGTGGAGGTGGTGCAGAGAGAAGACCGCCAGGACCCATGCCCGCCCGGACGTCCTCCTCAATAGAAGAGGTAAGTGGGCATCCGAAAGGGGGGGAAGGGCTCTGTGGTGTGTTTGGGTGTGTGTGTGTTTGAAGAGGGGGTGCTGAATGCGTGCATGTCTGTGAGTGTATGTGCGTGTATGGGGGTGTGTGTGAATGAATGCGAGTGAGTGGGTGTGTCTGAGTGCATGCATATGTATGCTGAATGGATGTGTATGTGAATGCATGCGCGTGTGAAGGGGTGGGGGAGTGCCTGTGAGTGTATGGATGGTGGGGGGGGATGTGTGCATGTGTGTTGACGTGTGTGTTTGCCGGCAACAGGAATGAAGATTTCTGTTGCCGAGTGCGTGACTGCCAGGCTTTTCGTGGCAGAGTGACCACCACAGAAAGCCTGGCGGTGTGCAACCTCGTAATCCAGACAGCAGCCTGATGCCTGCCGCCGGATTGGAGGAGGTCGCCGTGGCGGTGCAACTGCACCAGCGGGCCAAGCAGAGTTGTGGAGGTTTTGGCTTCAGCCAAACTCCACAACCTGTAATACGGCGGCCTTCACTGCAGGCTCCACGGTGGTCAGACCGCCACGGATACCGCCAGACTCGTAATGTGGGCCATTGTGTGAAATTACTTTCCAGATTCTTTCATCATCGGTGGGAATGGGCACAGAAAAGACTGGCTTTGAAAAGCTGGACAGGACTATCTCCATCCACTGCTTCAACTGTTATAGAGACTTGCATAGTAGATTGTTGATAAGAAAGAGGATATCGTCCCTCCGAGACAGAAGTCGTGATAGAAACTGAAAAGGAAGTATAGCTCAACAAAAAGCTGCAAAGAATAGCTTGGTGTGAGGGGTGCCATGTGTAAGAACAGATTTGTGAGGAAGTCACTCTGCACAACATGATTTAAGAGGGTGTTAAAGCTGTAGCCTTGATAGGAACCATGCAGCAAAAAACTGTAACGCAACTAGCCTAATGATCAATTCTGTGAGACTAAAATTGTTGTCTGAATTGCAGACCTCAACTAACCCAATATTCAATGCTGAGAGTCAAAAATTGTTGTCTTAATTGAATCCTGGGTTGCCTCTCTTACCTTATGTTAATGTGATGCCACAGTTGACATCCTCCTGCAAGCTGTCAAGCTCATATTCATACTTTGGTGATTGTCACCATAGTCGTCCTACTGCTATAAGACCTAAAGAAATAACCAATATATACAGCACCGTTTAAAGCAAGCAGCTCCATTAAAAAATGGTAAGTACCTAAAGAAGAGGCTTGTAAAATGTGATGTAGAAGGCGTCACCTAAATCAAAGCCCTGAAATCAACATGTCCACTTTCAGAGTTAAAATTGATCGCAAAGCAGTAACGAGGATGATCTGGGTGGTCTGGACAGAGATGGACTGATAATGTGCATGGTAGGTATAGCTTCTGTCAACACTCAAGTCAAACCCAGTTTCCAGGGACGTGGATAATTCTCAGTCCTTTACTTTGTCTACAGGAAAATAAATGAGCTTTTATTCAGTTGTGTAAAATCAAAGATGTAATGGTACAAGGATATCCTAGCAATATATCTGCACAACCCTCCTCAGAGATGAATAATGACATATTAGCTGGCTTGCTGAATAGCATTTTGTATGAAGTCTGAGAATTGAAAATATCTCAGTAAAATACCACTTTCAAGGACGATTTTTACTTGTTTAATATTAAATTAGAGTCCATGATAGAGACACTCGAGCAGGTGGAACTAGGTTTGTTTGATGTGGAAGATCAAAATCATACCACCAAAAAATGTATATGTATTTAAATAGTTGGTGGAATTTAAAAATAAACAGAAGGATTTTGAAAAGAGGTCAAGAATTTCTAGACTTTCATTTGTAGGCATCGTGGAAAAAAGTGATTACACTGCAGAGATAGTCAATAAACCCATCAATGTGTTTTCCAAGGAGGTCTTTCTATTACAAGAGCTCATCGTGAGCCCTGTTGCCATTAGAGACATACAGTAACTCCTCATATGTTTCTGGTGAACTTTGCAGAATTCTTCATTAAAGAATATTACAACCGGCTATAGAGAATATGTCTTTTAAGGTAAATAACGACTACTTAATGATCCTCCTTCAATATCATCTGATACTCCTTACAAGATTTCTAATAAGTGCAGGGAGTTCAACATCTGATTCCCAGTTTCAGAATGGTTGGCTCTCAAGCATTCTTCTTTCAGCAGGTAAAGTAGAAGTTCTAACTCAGTGGGACAGTTTGAATCATTTCAGGAGTCACTGGGGCAAAGGAACTGCTACGTTACCTAGAGCAATCTAAATAATATGAATTCTAGCTTGGTTTAAAGTGTGGCATTTGACATATTGGTGGTGGGGATGCAGAAGTATATAGTGGTAGTTTTCAAAGCACTATAATTGTCAATGTCCAGTTGTGTTACATGTACATTGACCCAGAAGCCTTAACCCCGAAAAATGGGCAACCACTTCCCTTAACCACCCTGCTGACGGGGAACTACCTCGAGTCATTGGATGCCTTTAAAAGAGACCACTTCTGCTGGAGGGAAAGTAAAATGGCACTAAAAACCTTCAGATGGATATTCGGGCTGGCCTCCGCAGAGAGGAGTAAAAAAACACCTAAACAGGACAATAGAACAATAGCCAGTTAGCAAGCAAGAAACCAACCAAGAGCATGCAAATGAACAAGAAAATATTGTGGCACAACTATCCCTGAATTGCCCCCCCCCCCCTAAAATACTGATATACGACCTGGAAAGGGAAGAACAACCACAGGAAGTGATTGTGCCATCTTTGAATGGGAAATCCGAACAGAAGCATCAACTGGACTACATCTTGGATTGGGAATTATAGTGTTCACCCAAGATGATGCCCACCACCTCAGGATGCCAATGAGCACCGCAGAAGGCAGCATTGCTTATGTAGAGTCCAACAGCTGTCCACCGTACCAGCCCACAATGCCCCTGAAGTGGACAATTATCCCTGGTCAGGGAAGGCCTGCCCGAGCTCTTTGTCCATCATGCCACGTTACCGATGAAGGAAAATGGAGCACAGAGTGAGTGGGAAGCGGTGCTCTAAACAATAATGTTTGAAACTATTCTGACATTTCAGTATCAGCACATATCACAGACACACACTTTTGCATATGTTTAAATTTGGCATGAGTAATGGAAACCAGAGCAGGAAGGGTCCCCGGATACAGCGAGCGGCTGATGGACTTAGGAAGGAATGAGTTCATATGGGACAGGGTTGGTGAGTAGGTAGTGTAAGGGTGGGATGGTAGACCGGAGCAGTGGGTAAAATGCAAAAAACTTTTTTTTTATCAATCTGAGATTAGTACTACTACAAATGATGGAAAACATCTACAGAATGCCTGTTATGCTCTCTCCCATGATGATTTTGTAACTGAAAGGCTTATTTTCTCTTAAGTACAGATCTGAGAAAAATGTCATATAATACTAATGACCTGAATACCAGGCAATAGTGACATGCCATTGAATCAATGATTTGTATCTCATATGCCGTCTGTTATTTTTATAGCAATCACCTATTTTTGTAAAGCAAAGTCTCAGCACATAAAGCAACTCTCTAAATGTTCAAAAGTTGGTTTGTTGTGTCTAACGCAGTGCACAAAGAGGTGTCTATATGTTTTTGAGGGCACTAGATATGAAAGTGCATAAGTCTGAAACAGATAGACAAGGCCGATCGGTGTGGGTAAGCTGCTGAATCTCTTTGGGACATTTTACTTTTGCATCTATGGTTGCTCTTATTGATGACGAGTCTATGATTTCAAAGTATCTTTGTATTTCACTGCATGGCTTTCAGGGGATTTTTTTATTATGGAGGATGATGTTAATTTTATTCATTCAATTACTTTAGATAAATCAAGTGCAATTAGAAATTGAATTAAACTCTAGAGTTGAGAGGATGCTAAGTCAATTGAAAGCTAACTTAAGGTTGGTAGATCTATGGAGATGGAGTAATACTCCGCTAGAAAGTGTATATGTACTACGGGAACTAGGTATAAGAAGGCTGCCAGTATTGATTTATTTTTTTTGTACCAGCTTCATTTGTTTCCACACCCAGCTAATATATCTAAATGGCTCCTCTGACCTTTAAGTAATAGAGGTAAATATTAAAATGATTAGAGGAAAAACTCAGAGCAAAAGATGACGGGTTAGTCAGGTTTCATCTGAAGATGAGCGGTCAGCAATAGAAAAGAAGAGCTTCATAAAGGATATTTCTTTAACTAAATTAAATAATTGATGATTGTTTCGGTTATCTGGGATGCCCTTATGGCAGCACTCTTAGACTGAAAACTCTCTAAAACAATATGTCAAACTAAAAAAGGAAGGAAACTATTTTATCAATGTATGTCGAAAGGGAATAGCTATGAGTGTCTCAAAATGAATATTTTGAAAGACTATTAGTATCTCAAGAAGGGTTAAGGAAACAAATTGCAGAGAAGCTATGGGGGGACTGAGTTCACAGGAAACTTTTACATTGGCCTTCAAAAGTAAAAACAAAATAGGAAAAGAATAAGTAATATTCACAATCCAGCCAATGATTTCTTACCCACTAATCCCACTGAAATTCAGCATATAATTTTGGAGCATTGTCCCTGTATTTACAATCCTGTTCAGATTATGAATATAATTAAGATTGAATATTTTCTTTCTGGGTTGCCAATAACACAATTGGCTGCAAAAGCAGCCACACAAATAGTAGCATTTTTCTCTGATACTGAAATATCTGATAGTTTACCTGTGGTGCCAAATGGTAAGGTGTATGGACAGGATGGGGTTACCTGCAATATATTTTAAAACACTTGATGATATCCGGATTAAGCTTGTTTGTAGACTTACAAATTATATAATGAAGGGTGCACATACTACAAAATCTGTCAATCTAGGATCAGTGGTCAGCTTCTTGAAATCAGGGAAGAGGCAGGATGACTCAGAAATTCACATAGCAGTTTTAGTTATGAGCGTAAAACCTGCATTGAGGAGGGACACTGGAGAATACAAATCTAAGGTTCCTCACACTTAAATCCACATAGGTCAAAATGGCTTTATTTCAAGTAGACAACAAGCAACAAATGCTATATTCGTGAGCCAATTCATGCCTTCACACAGCAAAAAAGTCTGTTGGTGCTAATGCTGCTGGATGCGGAGAAAGTTTTTGACTTTGTGTGCGTTTGTAGTGCATTTTGAAAGCATTTATCTTTCCTCCCCAACTCATGAGGTTACTGACAGTTTGTACAAAGATACTTGGGTTCACATGATGGCCATTTCTGAGTTAGCTGGTCCTTATACATTTGCCAATTTTCTTGCTAGGAAAACAGCAAGGAACCAACCTGAGTTACAGGCTTCACTCCCGGAATTTAGGCCTGTTACATGAAAGAGGTACTGCATAAGACTCAATTTGTAGGGTGCCTTCAGAGGCTTTACAGAACTTCTTGATGCAAGGCAATTTCTTTTACAGTGGAAAACCCCTAAGAACTGATGGAAACTTAAGGAAATCTAAAAAAAAAAGTTTATAACCAAGAACCAGCTTGTGAGATTTTCTGCGTAGGAGGAGAGTAGGTTGCAGCTATGTTGTTAAGATGCAGATATGAGCTTCCATTCCATTTTAGAGTGGGGTGGAGAGGGTCTCCTTCCAGCTGTACATGGCATCAAGGTAATGAGGATGGAGAAAGGGGTGAGAGTTCAGCAGAGTGGAAGAAAGAGAGCACAGGAGGAAGAATGGCAAGAACTTAGTGAATTTAGGAAATGCAGAGATACACGCCGTCAAGAACAAAGCCCATAAGAAGCCATGTCACCGATTAAAATTGATAGTTTGAATGTCGAGAGGCTACATTTTAGAGCAAAACTGAAAAGGATTAAGCAGGAAATAAACTGTTTCAAACCTTGTATAGCATGTTTACAAGAAACTAGGTTTACTAGGAAGAACAGATTGCTATATGAACAACTGGGAACTATACACTTTATTGACCGCTCAATATCAATAGAGGCAACTGTTAAATGAGTGGCCACACTAATATTTATAATATAGCTGATTTCCATATGAATTTTAAGAAAACAAATTGGGCGGTGAGAAGTGTAGTCATATGACTCAGCATAGGGGGTATATTGTTGAATAAATGATTTTTATATGGCTCAAATTAAGCCAACCCTACAATATATGACAATATTAGAAAGATTCTCTATAGATCACCCAGCAACCATATAGCAGTGGCACACATACGTTATATCTCATCTTTAACTAAAGATAAAACTAATACCTCTAGGTGCTCTGGAATTTCCAATGTTCAGAAAGCCATATATTTACTAAAAGACAGTCTAGGCTTAGTTGATACTGGGAGACAGTGAAACCCAGACCTTAGAGTATACACTTTCCTTTCAGCAGTACATAATTAGTACTCCTGGATCGATTACCTGCTAACAAGCAAAGAAATAGCTCAAGGTAAGTGCTAAGTTTCCACCCTCTTTGGCTCTCTGATCACGCATACCTCACGTTGACACTAGCAACCACAGACTCCACACCTCACAGTTATAGCTACACCTTTACCATGCTTATAGTGCTTTAAAAAGAATGTCTTGTGAGAATGAAGGAGTTTGTGAAAGACTTCATCAATACAATTATGGTACAGCCAGTGTTAGTATGGTATGGAACACTTTAAAAGCTGATGTGAAATGGTTTACACAAGAATATGTAGTCATTAGATAGAGAAAATTACAGAAGCAAGAAGCTAAATTAACCACACTGGAGGGAGAGCATGCCTTCCTTATAACAAACATGTATAACAGACAACAGGCAACTTGGTGAGAAGCAAAAAGGTTCAGAGCAAAGACTCAGGTGCTCAGCATTAAAAGGTTAGAGCAACAGACCCTTTTTTTAAGGAGAAATTGAAGATGTTTGTAAATATAAGAAGCTTTTAAATCAAGGGAAAAATTGAAAACATCAAGAGGTGAATTTGGGGTAGGGGCATTTTCAATCTTAAAATCAGACAATCATTGTGAGATAATCTTTTTCAACAATTCATATTTGAGCGTAGGAGAGGATGTCATATTATATTTGCACTGACGTTCAGTAAAGTAGAGAAAAGCAGTGTCAATTAATAAATGTTTGACTTGAAGAATAATGTCTACTGCCTAGTCTTTTTAAAAGATTGATCAATCTGAAAATGTAATGTTTGTTGTACCTCAGGGGAAATTCAAGAAACATTTGTGAGGGTGACAACAGCTGGGTGAGAATAGGTTCTACTAGGTAAATTTGAGTTCATATATGAATGGAAGAATTTTAGAGGCTGTGATATGTAAACCGCATTCTTAAAGTTAAATGGAGAAATCAGTGTGTCTTCAAATTTGCGCCAAACAGTAAAATGAACATCATCCTCATTTGCTTCAGTGTAAAAGAAGAATGATTCTTCTGAAAATCGGGAACATTTACCGCACCCAAATGTTGAGATTTACATAATTCATGAAATGAGCTATGTGCTTTTTTGTTCCATAAACATTTACTTATCAGACTATCAAGGATTTAAAAAAATGTCTGAGGGAGTTTCACAAGTATCACTGATAAATGGAAATGAACATCTGGTAACATCATAATTTTTAATGTAGTCTAATCTGCTCCACCATGAGGAATACAAATGTGAATATTTCTCTGGTATAGTGAGGATTTTACCATTAACATCAATCAACTTAAGATGAATTGTATTTTTGATACAATTGGAATATTTAATTCCCAAACATCTGATTATGTAAACATATCCTTTACGGAGGGCCTTTTTAGGAGTGAGACTTCTGACTTTTCTGTGTTTAATTTAAATCCAGATATATTTGAGAACTTAAAATATTAAACAGAAATCAGGAATAGAGGTCTGTGGGTCTGAAACATAAAATAAAACATCATCAGGCATATGCACTCAAATTAACTTTTTGTTTCTTTGCGCTTAAATTTATGAAACAAAGTGACTGATGGAGGGATTCGGTAAAGGACTCCAAAGATGAAATAAGCAACAGCGGTGACAACAGACAACCCAGTTACATGCCTCTGTGTAAGCTGAAATGAGGACGGAAGCTCAGTAACATAAGTAGAGGTTTTATATGAAGCGTGTAATAAGTTGATTTGTTTTAAAATCCTGGGGCCAAAACCATTACATCATAAATTGCCAGTCCCCAAGGTCGAAGGCCTTTTCAGCATCTAATATTATGGCTGCATTAGGGAAGTTGTTTTTTGTTGTAAGCTGTATAATATCTAAAAATGCTCTGGAATTGTCTGTTAGAAATAGGGTCTTTGGCAGTCAGGTTACCCCCTGTCCAAGCAAGGACCCCCACTCTAGTCAGAGTAAAAGAGAATCACCCTCAGCTAACCCCTGCTTTCCCCCTTGGTAGCTTGGCATGAGTAGTAGGCTTAACTTCAGAGTGCTAGGTGTAAAGTATTTGTACCAACACACACAGTAACTCAATGAAAACACTACAAAATGACACAACACAGGTTTAGAAAAATAGAGAATATTTATCTAAACAAAACAAGACCAAAACGACAAAAATCCACAATACACAAGTCAAGTTATCAATACAAATGAGAGAAAAAGTCTTCATGTAATTTTAAACACAACGCTAACGCTGTTAGCGTGAAAATGTACCTGGGTGCGTCTCTCTTGTTTGTGAAATCCTGCCTTGCCCAGGCCAGGCCCCAGACACACACCAGGGGGTTGGAGACTGCATTGTGTGAGGGCAGGTACAGCCCTTTCAGGTGTGAGCGACCACTTGTCCCGTCTCTCCTAGCACAAATGGCTCATCAGGAAATGCAGACTACACCCCAGCTCCCTTTTTGTCACTGTCTAGTGAGAGGTGCAACCAGCAAACTGTCAAACTGACCCAAACAGGGAATCCACAAACAGGCAGAGTCACAGAAATGGTTTAAGCAAGAAAATGCTCACTTTCTAAAAGTGGCATTTTCAAACACACAATCTTAAAATCAACTTTACTAAAATATGTATTTTTAAATTTTGAGCTCAGAGACCCTAAACTCCACATGTCTATCCCCTCCCAAAGGGAATCTACACTTTAATCATATTTAAAGGTAGCCCCCACGTGAACCTATGAGAGGGACAGGCCTTGCAACAGTGAAAAGCGAATTTAGCAGTATTTCACTGTCAGGACATATAAAACACATTACTTTATGGTCTACCTTAACCATACACTGCACCCTGCCTTTGGGGATACCTAGGGCATACCTTAGGGGTGCCTTACATGTAAGAAAAGGGAAGGGTTAGGCCTGGCAAGTGGGTACACTTGCCAAGTCGAATTTACAGTTAAAAACTGCACACACAAACACTGCAGTGGCAGGTCTGAGACATGATTACAGGGCTACTTAGGTGGGTGGCACAACCAGTGCTGCAGGCACATTTAATTTACAGGCCCTGGGCACTTCTAGTGCACTTTACTAGGACTTACTAGTAAATCAAATATGCCAATCATGGATAAACCAATTACATACACATTTTGTGTTGGAGCACTTGCACTTTAGCACTGGTTAGCACTGGTTAGCACTGGTTAGCACTGGTTAGCAGTGGTAAAGTGCCCAGAGTAACAAAAAAAGCAAAAACAGAGTCCAGCACAAATCAACAACCTGGGAAACAGAGGCAAAAAGTTAGGGGAAACCACGCCAAGGATGAAGAGTCTAACATCTGTCATGTATCTGCCCTTCAGAAAACCAGATTGCTTTATTCCAATCAAATCTAGGATAAAGTATTTAATATGCAGGGCCAAACGTTTTGCAAAAGTCTTTCAATTTCAATTGGCAAGTGATATTGGCCTATAACTGCCACCTTTAAATACATTCTTGCCTTTCTTTAGAATCAAGCAAACAATTGCTTCCAAATAGGCAACCACATTCTTCATTTTTAGAAGGAAAATAATGGAATAAGGATAATAATTATGGTACCAAGATATGTGAAAATTGAGTGCAGAACTCAATTGAAAAAACATCTGGGCTAGGAGCTTTGTCTTTAGTTAGTTTAGCAAGAGCTGCTTTAATCTCAGAAATGGAAATATAATTATCTGGAAGGAAAGGTCCACTAATTGATGTTGACGTTTAGGAAGAGAATAAAAAAAGGTCTACGTTCTCTATTGTTGAAGAATGCTCCAGTGTACACAATGACCGATGATAATCCATAAAGCAGTTAAATATTTTGGACTCTTAGAAATGTTTATTACCCTGTTCGTTAATAATATTGTATTTGTTTTTACTTTTTGTTTCTTTTCTTTCAAGTAGTTCACTATTATTTTAATTGCTTTATTGCAGCCACCATAGTGTTTTGAGTTAATGTTTAATAACATACCATATGCACCTTCAATTGATCTTTTGTTGAAATCCAAGTTGGCCTGAATGAGGCATTTTCAAGTGGATTCTTTGTTGGAGGTTTAATCTTGAAGTTCAAGATCTTGCTGGGGCCTAAAGAACTCAATAGACTGATCCTCGATGCTTCTGGTGCCGCCATGGCTCGCTGTGTCTTTTGCAGGGAAGGGAATCTAGCTGAGAATTGTCCCACATGTCCAAAGGTCTGAGAGAGATAAGGATCAGCAGCCACCTTGCGGGAATTCCAACCACGCTCCCGAATGAAGTATTAATTTGTACAACAGACTCAAATACTGCACTCCCTATAATTGAAGGGTTAGCCATTAAGCTTGGAAAGTATCTGGATACAAGGTAATTTCTTAAAAGACAGAGATATTATATATAAGGCCCCATGATCCACACACACATACGTACAGTGAATATTCTGAACTATTTGGGCATTAGACTTACACCTAGTAAGAAGGCTCTTAAAGAGGCTAACTATAGCAGAATACTCTGAGAGACCTTGTGGTTAGAAAGGGGGAGGGGCTTTGTAAACTCTGTTCTTGCAAGGGCTAACATTATTAAAATGACTGTTCTGCCCACACTGTGCATCTGTTCAGGGCATTAGCCATTTATCTCCCACTAGCCTTCTTCAAACATATAGATGCCATTATCACATCCTTAGTATGGGTTCACTAAAGGGCGAGAAGAGATTTAGGGTTTCTGCAGCTGCCACTGCAGAGAGGTGGATGGGCTGTCCCCAATTTCCAATATTACTTTTGGGGCGGTGATGTGTATGCGGCTAACAAAACTGGTCAAGGATCAGAATAGCTCTCTGTTGTTTACTGAGGCTGTACTGGACAAAGCACTCAGATAAACACTATTAAGGCACATGTATCATAAGCGACATCCCAACCACATCAAATGTAAGTGAAGTGTATGTCAGACCTGGTTAATATGTGGAAAGATATACTGAAACATTTTAAAACTCCCAAACACCATTGGTATACACTAGTAAGGGATATTACAGACTAGAATTCAAACCCTCGTATGTCACACTGGGCTAACGTACAACTACTGAGTGTTCAGAAGGTTAATGGAGGAAATTAACTCAGAAAGGCTGACCCAAACTTTTGAAACGAGTAGCTTAGCAACCGGAGCTGTTCTAAATAGAATCCAACACTATAAGGCCCTTTTTGACTTTTACATAGCTCTGGCTAAAATGGGCTGTGGATAAGCTGAGTCAGTGACTGAGATGCAGTTCACAAGAAGCCAACATAATGTTCACAGCCTTCCCAAATATAAGACCATCATCAAGAGTAAAAAGGGCATTATTCTGAATATGAAAGTATCGCTAATCACTGCATAATATCTTGGTGTCAACAGATCACCAACAATAAGATTGCAAATGTTTAGAAGGCAGAATGTTGGATACAGCAAGGGGAAAATTAAATTTTCCACAGGTATGGCAATCTGTGTTACTTGTTTTTTTGCTCGGCTTACCAACAGAAGGTGGAAAATTGCGCTTTGTTAACAAAATCAGTGGGTCGCCAAAGGAGGACTGTGAAATCAGTCCAGAGCTAATGCAGTGAGGCACAAAGGGGCTTTTAACATATTTGATCCTCACCTGCGAATGTAGAGAACCTAAACTCTAAAGTGCCAGAGTTCCACCGCCGGAATTGGTGAGCTGGAGCTGAACCAAACATATAGGAAACACGTGTTTCCATTGTATCAAAAATGGCCACCAGCTGCTGTACATTGCTATGGGAAAATTGCTATGGGAGCAAAAAAAGAAGTGAAGGTGAAGCGTTATACAAAACAGGGAAAATAAGGGGATAAAATTACTTTCACCAAACGTATTTTATTTTAGAAAAATTAGGGGCTACATAAGCTTATATTCAAGCAAGATGATTAATCTTCTTCATGCAATCCTATTATCCCACAAGTAGATTAATTCATAGTGTATAATGTCAATCAGTGAACAATATTTTAAACTAAAAGGTGAATCAGATATCTACTACAAAGTCCATAATTGGCTGCCTAGTGCGAAATAGATCAGGGCTGAATCTTTATACCGTCAACTTGAAATTCAGTTTCTGATGTCATTGCATCAATAGCAACTTTCCAGGATTATTCAGTACACATAATTTACTTATTGTGTCAAAAACATAATTGAAAATGCATGATAAATTAATTGTCTTTATACACATTTTATAAAGTTTTGATCTGTTGTATCCACATCTTGTACATCATTCATTTGCATAGCATTCCATTAATTACACAATACATAATGTACATTATAAGTCAATATGCCAAGACATGTTGAATGCAGCGTAATATTCAACTTTTCTCCCAGGTGTGCTCAAGTCAATTGTATCAACTAAACACTCGGCCCTCATTAAAAGTTTGGTTGTCCCATGACCGCCACAGTGGCGATAGCAGCGGGGAAGACCACCATATTATGAGGATGGCGGTGTTCCCAACAGGACACAGCCAGTGCACCGCCATTGCCGACGGACCGCTGCGGCTGGCGACAGGCATCTTTGGGCCAGAGAAGACCATGTTTACGCCTACCACATTACGAGGTTGCACACCGCCAGTATTTCTGGGGTGGTTACACCGCAACGAAAAGCCTGGCAGAAATGAACAATATAAAAGGAGACACTCACCTTCAGGAACACAGACACGTCCGGGGCCGCCTTGGAACCCGATCTTGAAGTCTTCCTGCTCCTGCTGGCCATACTACACCTGAACGGGCGACAAAGACAACAACCGTAAGTACACCCACCTAGCCCAGACTCGTGGGAAGGCCATTAGTACACACCCATACACAGCACGGCCACACCCACGCAAATATACCAACACACATACACATCTACATACACACCCACAACACACACTACAGCCAACATACACGTGCCATACACACAACATACCGCACACACACACTACCGCCACTGCCAAACTCATCTACACACAACACCACCCAGTCACTCAACAACACCATCGTAAACACACAACCGCATTGGCAGAGAGCCACACCGCACACCTCTACTAGAAAAGACATACTGGCTGCAACACGTAACAACAGCACACAACCAATAGAAACATTAACACTGCCAAGCAACTTGTCTGAGCACACGCCACCACACCCAACACACAAAGTACATCACAGATGCATCACAACACACACACCACTACAACACAATGCCACACAACACCAACACAACACATCACAAGTCTATAGCACAACTGACCCACACAACTCATGCTGCTACACAAACACATCACATACACACAAGACACACACCCAATCGCGCATGTACTGGACATACATGTGGAAAGAAAGTCAGGACAAGTTTGTAACCATCGACACCAACGGTGAAGTGGAGCAGATATATTGAAATAAATAAACAGAGGTATATACAACTATAAACAAAATGGGCTTACTGGCCAGTCCAATAGTCCTCTGTGCCCCTGGCACACTGGGCAATGTCTCTGTCACATGGCAGGTGCATCAATGGGGCAAGCAGGCACCTCAGGGGTGATGAGGGGGGCAAGGTGGGGGCTTTGGTTTGGAAGGGGGGTCCTTAGGCTTAGGCTTGGGGGGGTTGGACTTTGACTTAGATTTAGGTGAAGGCCCTTGGCTTTGGCTTTTGGAGGGCCTTCCCTAACGTTTGCGGGGGGGCAACATCTGATGTATAGTAGGGACATGGGAAGTACCTGGAGGCCCTGGGAGGACAGGGAGGTGGAAGGACTGGGTTTGGTGAGGGTAGCAGGGTGCATGTGGGAAACAGGGACTGGGTCAGTGGGAGGCAATAGGGCAAACTCATACAAAAGTTGTTTTTTGGAAACACAGTCATGGGAAAAAAGTTTGGGAGTGGAGGGAGAGGGAATGCTTGAGAGGTCTCTATGGGTATGTGCCTTGGGTGCCGGTGCATGGGTGGATGCCAAGTGTGTGCTGGGTGTCTGTTGGGTGGGTGTGTGGGTGTTTAGAGTTACTGGGAGGTGGGGGTAGGACATGCAGGGAGATGCCAGGGTGGATGTGTGAGTGTCTGTTGGGAGTGGTGTCTGCAGGCAAAGTGGATGTACTGCATGTGGGGGTTTTGGTAGTCATGGTGAGTGTGCATGCAGTGTATGGGGGTGGATGCATGGGTGTCTGCTATTGTAGTGATGGTGTGCATGAGGGGAGTGGTGGCTGGATCTGGGAGTGTTGATCTGGTGATAGCACGTTTGAGTGGTGTAGTGTCTGTGAGGGAGGCGGTGGTGGGGGAGTCTGTGTGGGAGTGGATGTTGTGTCTGAATGTGTCTGTTGTCTGTGTGCATTGCGGTGGTGGAATTTGTGGTGCCTGTGTAATTTACACAGGGAACACTTATACTTTAGCACTGGTTAGCAGTGGTAAAGTGTCCAGCGCAAACAAAACAGCAAAAGCAGAGTCCAACACACAGAAACAACCTGGGAAGCAGAGGCAAAAAGTTAGGGGAGACTTGGCATCTTCGGCGTGGTCTGTGTAATTTACATGTGTATTTGGCTTTCCATGATTGGCATATTTGAATTACTAGTAAGACCCTAGTAAAGTGCACTAGATGTACCTGGGGCCTGTAAATCAAATGGTACTAGTGGGCCTGCCGCACTGGCTGTGCCACCCACATGAGTAGCCCTGTAAACGTGGCTCAGACCTGTCACTGCAGTGTCTGTGTATGCAGTTTTAAACTGCCAGTTCGACCTAAACCTTACATTTTTCTACATGTAAGGCACTCCTAAGGTAGGCCCTAGATAGCCCCATGGGCAGGGTGCGGTGTATGTTAAAGGTGGGACACGTACGGGTGTGTTTTACCTGTCCTAACAGTGAAATACTGCTAAACTCAGCTTTCGCTGATGCAAGGCCTATCTCTCTCTGAGCTAACAATTTAAAAATAATCTTTTAGTGAAGCTGTTTTTTTGATTATGAGTTTGAAAATGCCACTTTTAGAAAGTAGGCATTTTCTACCTTAAACCATTCTGTGGCTCTGCCTGTTTGTGGATTCAGTGTCTGGGTCAGTTTGACAGTTGGGCTGTTTGCACCTCTCCTCTAGTTAGTGACACAAAGGGAGCTAGGGTGTAGCCTGCATATCCTGATGAGCCATCAGTGCTAAGAGGGGAGAGAGGAGTGGTCACTCAAACCTGAAAGGGCTGTGCCTGCCCTCACACAATGCAGTCCCCAACCCCTTGATGTATGTCTGGGGCCTGGCCTGGGCAAGGCAGGATCTTGCAAATGAGAAGACTTTACTTTGAAGTTTACCAACTTCAAAGGCAGAAAGGGGTATAAGTAATGGACCCAAAACCCCTGCAAATCGGATTACTTCAAGGATTGAAGAGGACCCTCTGCCTGGAGAAGAGCTGAAAAGCAGAGGAGAAGTGCTGCCCTGGCCTGTGACTGTGCTGTTTTGGGCTTTCCTGGAGTTGCTGCTTCTGCCTGTGCAAGGGGACAGAGACTGGACATTCTTTTGCATTCCTGCTTGAGAGGTAACTCCAAGGGCTTGGGGTAGAGCTTGCCTCCTGTTTTGAAGCCTCAGGGACAGCAAAGGCTTCACCAACCAGTTCTAAGTCTACCTGCTGTGGACTCTAGCTTGCCAGAGGGTGCCATTCCAGTTCCTGGGCTCCTGGAAGTGAATTTCTGGAGAAAAATCTGTATAACGACGCCGACAATGCTGAGTGACTTAGTAAAGGATGCTGCTGCCCAGAACCACAATTCCACCTGCCCTGAGCCGTGGACCTCACAGAAGTGCGCCGACCCCGCTGACCCTGTAGGCTTCACGTCCCTGCAGCCGCTGATCCGGCTTGACTTCACTGACTTCGGAGTGTTGTAAGTCTGAAGTCTGGGACATCTGTTGCTATTGAAGTGCCTGCAGCCCAGTGACATCCTCGTGACCCCGTGAGGTCGCTCGGCAGCATCATGACTTCGCCAGACTTCGTGCCTGCCAGAACCAAGGGACCAACTTTGCAACTGACATCCCCTCACCTCCATTGCTTTGCAGTAAGGACCTGACGCCGCTGCATGAAGCCTTTGCTTTTCTGCCCCGTAGCACCAGAACCGACATCGCATCGGACCCAGCAATGCCTCGCTCCCCGACTCTGTGCACCAACCTGTTTTTTATTTGTTTGCTAAGGTACGAACGACTCCGTGAACAACGTCCGTGGAGTCGCATTGTAGGAAACAACTCCGTCACAACGCCACTTAATACCAACTTGCAGCAGTTGTGCCTCTAGGCTCTAGTTTTGTGCTTTTAAGTGCCAAATCCATATTTTTAACTGTGTGCTGTGGATTTCTATTGTATTTGGTCTCGTTATTTAGATAAAATATTAACTATTTTTCTAAACCTGTGTTGTGTCCTTTTGTAGTGGTTCACTGTATTACTGTGTGTGTTTGTACAAATAATTAACACATTATCTCTGAAGTTAAGCCTACCTGCTCGTGCCAAGCTACCAAGGGGGTGAGCGAGGGTTAACCGAGTATGATTCTCCTTTGTCCTGACTACAGTGAGGGTCCCTGCTCGGACAAAATGCAAACTGACTGCCAACCAGAGACCCCATTTCTAACACTAAAGATGTGGAAACATATGGCACACTTTGACTTCATGAAGGGTCCTACCATCCACAGTAGCACAGTACTTGCCACACTACCATGCTTATTTACATAGACATACTCGGTACTCTTTACCCATATGATGCCTGCGTGGCAGGGTTGCATGCATGACATCCTTTCACAATGTGTACAGTAATATCTTGGCCCCGTACACCTACAGTATGAGGCAGCTGATTGAAAACTCATCAATTTCCTCAGTCATAGTGGCAGGCTATAACTGATGGCAATTGCCTGACACCTCAGGTATACTGTTGTTGATGGAAGGATCTGCTCACTCAAAAGATTTGTAATGTGTCTTGACAATCTCTAACATGGGAGTAAGTCCCCTCATGAGTCACTGTCTGCATTGCATTGGCAGACAACATCAAGGAAAATCCTGCCAAGTTGGCTCATACCCATAGCCAATGTGCAAGTACCAGTAATCTACACCACATCTTCCCAATAATGGGCTACCCAAACCCAAACATGCCTACCATTAGCCAGCTGTGAGTGTGTACTTAGCCCTTTGTGGCTGCTGTGCTGCCCTCAATCACCCATCCACCTCAGGGTAGGCCAATGCCACAATGCGGGCCATTGGGGGGTCAGGGTCTGACGGGCACTCCTCCCTAGCTTGGAGAACGTCCCCAGCTGGGCCTCAGTGGTCTTCTGTGCCCAGTGTCTCAGGTCCCCCCACTGCTTTCTGCAGTGGGTGCTCTGCCGGGCATGGACCCCCAGGGTCCACACTTGTTTGGCATTGACAAGCCAAATCCCCTTCTTCTGATGGGCGCTGACCTGCATGGGTGACACAGACAGAAGGAGAAAGTCATGTAGAGTGGCATCACAACAGCAGTGGACTCCACACATCAGACACATCTCATGACCACACAAACATGCACGTACGCCACTAACGCACCAAAACCTTTGCCATCTGCATTCATCCACTCCATGTGCGTCGTTTCAACTCCTTTCACCCCAACACACATGACAAGCTGACAGGACAGGAACATTTGATTCATCTGCTACTCTGGTGCCCCATACAACTGTCCATACATGGGCAGGACCCAGCCTACTAGCTTTTCCAGCTCCTCATTGGTGAAAGCAGGGGCCCTATCTCCTGTAGGACATGGTATATTGGCTTCCAGAGTCTGAACACAGCAGCACTTGCAGTGGAGGTTTTGCTTGCATGATTGTCAGTAGTCAAGTGAGCTGTGCAACAAAAAATGGAGTTTACATTCGCCGGGTACATGACCGCGACTGTCAGCGGTGATCATCATTGGCCCCAGTCTCCCATAGGCAACAATGATAGCCAATGAGTAGAGGCACAGTGGTTGAGACCGCCAACTGCCATGACAAACGCCGGCGGAATTAGGTCACTTCCATCTGTCCTGTGCTTGCTGGACAGATGGCTGACATTTTACATGTATGTTGTGTATTGTAGGTGAATGATAAGGGTGTCATGGATGATTTTAGTGAGATGTGCAAAGATGACTTATGCACACACATGTCAACATGGTACACACATTTGATATTCATAACTGGTGTTGCTGGATGTGCAGATAACTATGACACAACATGTGCAGTCACTTGCTGCCTCATAGACAGGGTAATCATATCTATATTTTCAAATTGGACATACAACTTAATACCTCTGGTAATAGGGTGTTGTTACATGGAATTGTCAAATGTACCATGTCTGGCAAACTGTCTGTCTGGGCCTGGAACTGTCATAAATGATGGCATACAGGGACACTTAACATGGCCATATGGATTCTGTATACTTCAGTGTTATGTACACACTACTCTTGTGTGCTAGATGTATTGTGTTAGGTGGCTTGTGAACTGACAACATCAACTTGTGCCTATTCCTCTCTCCCACCCTTGTCGATCTTGCTACCCTGGAAGAAAGACACATCATACAGAACTATCGTCTGAACCGTCAGACCATCATGGAACTATGTAACCAGTTGGAGCCAGATCTCTTGTATGCCATACGTCATCCCTATGCCATACCCCCAACGATGCAGGTGTTGTCTGTGCCACACTTTCTTGCCTCAGGGTCGTTCCAGATCACAATGGGCTTGGCAGCAGGGATGTCGCAGCCCATGTTCACTATTGTGTTGAAGGATGTACTGTGTGCTTTTACTCAAACATCTGGACAGCTTCATCAGGTTCCCCCAATGTATTGATTTGCCTACTGTTCAAGCAGGCTTCTATGATATGGCACATATCCCTCATGTGATAGGGGCCGTAGATGGCATCCACATTGCTTTGGTACTTCCCAGAGCCAATGAACAAGTGTACATGAACAGGAAAAACTTTTAGTCCATAAATGTCCAGGTTTTGTGTCTCACTGACCAGTATATCTCCCAAGTGACGGCCAAGTTTTCTGGTTCTGTGCGTGACTCCTACATTCTGAGGAACAGCAATGTCCAACGCATGATGGCACAACTACAGAGAGAGAGGACCTGGCTCATTGGTATATCTCCAATACTGCCCCCGTCACTACCAGTATTGTAATTTGTCAAATCTTTGTGCACACAGGTGACTGTGGCTATCCTAACATGCAGTGGCTGCTGACACCAGTGAGATACCCAACAACAGATCGGGAAAACCATTTCAATGAGGTCCACGGCAGGACAAGGCAAGTCATTGAGTGGACCTTTGGGCTACAGAAGGCCAGATTCCGATGTCTGCACGTCTCAGGAGGTGCCCTGCTCTACAGACCACTTAAGGTCTGTCAGATAGTTGTTGCCTGCTGCATGCTACACAATCTAGCCCTTAGACGTCACATCCTATTAATGAATGTTGAGGAGGTGGCAGCTGGACGTGATGTCATGATGGTGACATAGTGATGAGGAGGCTGATGATGAGGATGCAGCTGACACTAGAACAGAGTTGATCCAACAATACTTCCTATGACATGCAGGTATGTGTTTATTCTGTTTTATGAATACTGTACTTCTGTGTGCCTTGTGACATTGCTCCTCCTGATGTTTGCCATCAGTGGAAGTGGCAAGTGCAGCTATACCAATGTGTGGGTTTGGGGGACAACATGTTGGCCATCAGGAGAGGAGTTACTGTTCTGATGTCAGAGCTATTTTTGATATTCTGCAGTCTGGCGTCACATCTGTAATGCATTGGCCATGTTGTATGTTCCCTGTACTGCTCTGTCAACTTCAATTGGACTGCCACACTTTAAATGATTGACAGTATTGCTACCTATCCTCACTGTACACAATGTACGCTTATGAAACATTAGTTTTACTGACAGTGGGACTTGCCTTTAGTGGAGTAATGTCCGCTATGAGGGAGGTACCATTGAGAATGCATGTGTGGGACATGTGGGTCTGCCGTGGTAATATGTGTTTACATTCCACTTGCCTGTTCGCACTAGTGAGCCCGACAATGTACTACATTTGTGTTGGTTGTGCAACATTGACTTCTATCATGATAGTTGTCTCTGTCTTGGTCTCTTTGCAGGTCTGTTGGGTGGTGCTACTTTGGTTCCTGCCTTGACTGGTGGCTCCCTTGACACAGGTTTTCAGTATATGTCTGTTCTGCTGTCATACTCCCTGCACATTGCACCCCCTTCTGTCCATTTTCCAGAGTTTTAATGGTCAATGTGTTAACTAAATTTACATTTTGTACAACAGTAAATCTTCTTTATTACAAAAAGACAGGTAAGCAGTAGTTGAGCTCAATGCTGTTTATTGTGATACACAGTGCAATGGGTGGAGAGCGGTTGGCTCAGCTGCAGGTGGTACAGGTCCAGTATCCAAGGGCCAAAATGGAGTCATGACAGTGGACAGTCAACAGGGTGTGTCAGTGGCACACAAGGGAGAATGTTCAGAAGAGGGTCACTTCCTGGCAGTGGTTTTGGTCTTGGCATCAGGTCCTGCAGGATTTCTGGATGGACGACCTTGTTTGCGTGGGGGTTCCTCAGCCACAGAGGGAGGGGTGCTAGTGGCCTGTGGGTCCTCTGGCAGGGCCTCTATTCCACTAGCTGAGGCAGATGTGGATGGCTTAGTTGGTATGTGGCTAGTGGAAGGGGCCTGCTAGTAGGTGGATGACACATGCAGGATGGTAGTGAGTTCTTTGAGCACCCCTGCAATGGAGGCCATGGTGGCATTGTAGCCCTTCCACTGCTGCATGGCCTCCTGCTGATATTCCCTCTGCAGCCTCTGCTTCTTCTGCAAGGTTGAGAGGATCTCGCCTATTTTGTCCTGGGATTCCTGGTATGCTCCCAAAACTTTGGTGATGGCATCCTGGCCAGTTGTTTCCCTTGGGGGCCCTATCACTTGGCCCACAGGTGCCCTCTGACTGCCTCTGGCTCCCTGTGCCTGTGCACCTGTGCACCTGGCACAGTGTGTCCACTCCCAGTTACACCAGGACCTTCATTGTCTTGGGTGTGAGGGGTTGACTCTGATTCCTGTACTGTGGGGCACACTGCTGATTGACCAGTCCTTTGTACATAGGTTTGTGGTGCGAGGGGCTGGCCGTGCTGTTGTTGCCGATTGGGTGGGGGACTCAGATGTGGTCAGGGTGGGGCTGGTGGTGGTGGACTGACCAGTTTTGTCGGGTAGCCCAGGTAAGTCGTCATAGGCAAGACATCCACTGGGGCCTTCTTCCCGGGGAGGACTGGCTGTCTCTGGCATCCTCTGCAGGGTGGCAGTGGCAGGGGTACCTGTGGATGGAGAGGGAGAGAGTTACTTTGTGGTGGTGTATATCTTTGTTTGATTGTCTGCTGCATGAAGTGGCTTGACTGCTTCCCAGTGATGGCATTGACAGAAGCAGCACTGCAGACATTGTCTGTGGGACATGGGTTGTGACATTGGTTCCATGTACCATTTTGGGTGGCGGATGGTGGATAATATTACTGTCATTGCCATGTAGTAGTACGCATTCGACACATCCAGTTGATGTAGCTGTTGCTATGGTTTTACGTGCTGGTGTTCCACTGTGAAGTGGGAATAGCAGCTTTTCATGCATAGGGAGTAATGCATTGTGGGAGTTGTGGTGCTTGCCATTGTGAGGGCTATCCATGCACAAGGGAGGGACTGTGTGGGGATAGTGGCAGTGGGGTGGTGTGACATGCAGGGGAGGGGCATCAGGTGATTCGGGGTTGGAGGGCAGAAGTGCGAGATGGGGTGAATTGAGGAGTTATAGGGCGGTGGGGACGCATGCTGTACAGGAGTCGTTGGTGCCAGGGGAGTGTTGCTGACTTACCAGAGTCCAGTCCTCCAGTTATTCCAGTCAGGCTTTCTGGATGCATGATGTCCAAGACCTTCTCCTCCCACAATGTAAATTCTGGGAGAGGGGGTGGGGCTCCACCGCCAGTCTTGTTGATGGCAATCTGGTGTCATGAGGCCATGGAACGCACCTTCCTCCATAGGTCGTTCCACCTCTTTCTGATGTCCTCCCTTGTGCATGGATGGGTGCCCACTGAGTTGACCCTGTCAACTATCCTCTGCCATAACTCCAGTTTACTGACTATGGATCTTTGCTGGACATGTGCTCACAACATCTGTGGCTCTACCCTGACGATTTTGTCTACCATGACCCTCAACTCTTTGTCTGTGAATCATGGGTGGATTTGAGGGGACATGGTGGTTGTGATGTGGTTTGAGTTGGTGTTGTGTGCAAGGGTGGGGTGATTGGGGCTTGGTGGGGCGTGGGGTGCTTGGTTTTGTGTGCTGGTGTGTTGTGGTGTTTGTGTGTAGTTGTGATGTGTGTATTTTGTAGATGGTGCAGTTGTGTCATGTGTGCTGCGTGCATAGTGTATATGTGGCTATGGACTAGAAGTGGTAGGTGATTGGTTTGTGGGTCCTCTCTCTCTGTCTGTGGTGGGTGTGGGTATGTGTAGTGTTCATACTGTCCAATGTGGTGTTGAGTTCTGGTGGTGGTGGTAATTTGAGAGTGGCGGTTCACACGGACAATGGTTTTCCACTGTGCAATGACCATTGCGCTGATTTGTGGGTCGTAATATGGAGGGCGGAATGTTGTCAGCATGGCGCTGCTGGTGGTGGGACCGCTTCTCTCCCACCCTCAGTCGGTTTCGGATTTCTGACTGTTTTTGTGCAGTCTTCAGTATTTGACTCATAATATGGTGGTCGGGATACTGCCATCACTGGTGGTCTTTTGGCAGCCGTCACCACGGCGGTCTTCCGAAAAGTCTGCTAAACTCGTAATGATGGCCTCTGTATTTTTGCAAGATTTGGATTCAAAAGAGCGATGGGGAAACTGTTATACACTAGTGAATATATCCCACACATAGAAAGAAATTGTTACATTTATTGTGCAGGAGTCGAGATTATGGTAGGTTATGCCTCACAATTTGAATACATAACATTTGTTATACAGGATTAGGTTATATTATTATATAAATGACCAGAACAAAATTTCTATGCAAATATTATAGAGTTGCATCCTTCCAGAGTGTTTAAACCTTTTAAAATACTGTCACATTTCAGTACCCATGGGCATTCTTCTTTATTCAATATTGGTTGGAGAACGCTACCTCACGAGGTTTCTCCACCAACTCAATGACCTATCACCACAAGCTGTTCTCAAAGCGATTCATTTCAGATAAAATGAGGGCAAGGGGAGGCAGACATAACCTTGCATCTGATTCTGCTGTGGTGCTGACAGTCTGGTTTTGATTTTTTGACCTTTTTGTTATATGTAGATTAATTCACAAGGGCACTGAATAGCATAAATTGCATTGTAGAATTTGTAGTTTGAGTTTTAGTTCAGTGTGTGTTTGATGGCCTCATATTTAAATGATTTACACTCTTCTGTATAGCTGCACATTATTCTACTGCAATTGAGGCCTATTATTTGGTTTAATCCTCATACTGTTGGCAGATCTTTAGGTTTATGCTGAAAGCTGGCATGTACTTGGTGGTTATGTGATTCGTTCTCTTTTCTGAAGGATAACATAGGAGGATCATTGGTGAGGCCTATAGATTGTATCAAAGGCCAATGTTTTTTATTACTTTTTTCAAAGTAATGCTGTGTTTATGGGTGGTAGTGATGCAGATAATAGGCTTGGTCTCCTTCCTTGCTTTAGGAGTAAGCAAGTAGTAAGCAAGTGTTCACAGCAAGAGTACAATGTTATTGTAAAGGTTCTCTTGATTAGTTTTCCTCTGGCTAAGAACTTTCACTTAGAATCCCAGCTTACCAGAGGTAATTCTGCTTCTGTCTTCAGTTTCTGTGAATATGCAGGAGTTGAACATATGGTAATTCATCCTTGAGTGCCTTCAGGTGGTTACTGGAAACTGAAGCAGACTATTGCATTCTGTGGGATTGCGGATTAATGTTTCCAGGTGGCCATTGAACATAATTATTGTTTACTCAAGGAAGTCAAAAAGTGGCTTGATGTAATTTGAAGTGAATTGTAAGTCTGTGGGCTATGAATCAATCCATGTGAAAAATTCAATCAATGTCTTTCCATCACCTTTCGAGGTAAAAGAAAAATTGTGTATTCCACGGATGATCATGATGGTGGAAAGGATTTACTTCTACTATGTAAATAAATGTATATTCAAAGTCACGGACATAGGGGGCCAGATTCACTTGGCAAACTTAAACGTTTACAATTTTGTCTTATTCTCAAAGGTATTTTTTGAGTATTATCTTTACAACTGCAGTGTCTCCACGCTCATGGTGAAGACTCTGCACATAAAAAGAAAGGACTGTCCCAGCGTACAGAATATGACAAAGATTGGGGCAAAAGAAGCCCCCAATTGAAGTACCTTTTTTGTAGATAATAAATACTATCAAAGTAGTTTTCGGTAAGGGCTAAGTTCAAAATGATGACTTCACTATGGAGGATGGCCGGACCTGGACAAGTGTCTTGTAGTTTAACAGTAAGTCGAATGGCAGCCATTTGCAGAATGTTTGTGGGCAATGTCTCAATAGCCAAGTACACCATAAATTCATTGTTGAAGTCAAAGGGTGTTTCATCACTCTTGTTTATGAAGTCTCCACTTTCACATATATAGCACTCAGTAAGGCCTACAAAATGTTTTAGAAATATGTCAATGTATTTCCCCAGGGGTTTGAGCACTGATCCAGAGTCAAAACTATTGGTCTGCCTGGTTGATTGTCTGACGTTTTGTAAATTTTAGGAAGAGTGTAAAGAACATGTGTGTGTGGTAATTTTACTTTAAGAAAATGTATTCCTTGGCTACTAAACCCAATAACTTTTACTTTACTAGTAATGTCTTTTTTGAATTTGTAAGAGAGGATTAGCAGCCAAATGGGCAATTGCTTCAGAATTCCTTGTTTGAATGATGGTATGTTCTAGATTACAATACCTCCACCCTTGGTGGCTGATTTAGCAATAATAAAGAAGTTGTTTCTCAATTTAGTCAAATTGTATTACTCATCCAAGGTGATTTTGTATAGAATGCATTTGTATGGGGAATGTATTTGTAAGAGGATTTGAGTTTAACATTTTCTCTCAGTATTAAGCTCTCAAAAGCCACTAGTTGACTGGGGAATTTGGCAGTGGTAGGGTTAAAGACTTAGGGCCTCATTAAGACCCTGGCAGTCGCAGTGGCAGCCGGACTGCTGCCAATGTGGTGGTCCAACCGCCACATTACGACCATGGTGGTAGCGCCATGGTTGGACTGCCAGTTTTCCTCCATAGGAGGGACTGGCACTACTTGCAGTCCTAATCTGCCAGGGCTGTGCTGCCTACGACCCCCTTCTCCGCCAACAGTTAAATGGTGGTAGCACCACCATGTAACTGCTGGCAGAGACGGGGTGCAGGGGGCCCCCTATGCACAACAGCATTGCCGCCGGCTCTATTATAAGTATGCACCAATGTTGTAGGCCGTTCCCCACTGGGCCAGCGTGCGGAAACACCCTTCAGCCCGCTGACTCAGCAGGGAACTCTTAATGGGGGCTGCGGAAAGGGGGCTGCACTGGTAGCAATCTGAACATCTGGACTTCGGCAGACGGTCTTTTCTGTCTGCCAAAGTCGTAATCGACCTCTTAGGGTGGTAAGTTCAGAGGGGTTGAAGTCTTCAGTGAATGGATTCTCTAAAAAGAAAGGGAATGAATGGAATCTCTCTACTGAGTAAAGACATGTTAACAGTGGATAATGTATGGTTTGACAAGTTAAAGATGGGTATTGTTCCCAAGTTTTCAGTCATTGTCTTTGTGTATATGGAGTAAGTCATGGTAAGGTATACTTCACAAAGCTGTAAGTTCAGCTATCCTGCAGAGAATGTTTGAAAAACATGTAAAAATGATGCAGATATTATATTGCATGAAGGAATTTGGAAAACTATAAAAATGAAATGAATTTTCCAGTATCAGGGGTTGTAAATCTTAGGAGAATGCAGTTTTACACAAATCGGTTAATATATTGCACCGCTTCTTTTTTGCAAAAAATTAAACGCAAAAATTCAGTCTGTTCCAGATGCCTGAAAAAGATCTAGACAGTTCCAAGGGGAAACATATCATCCCAAGGAACACTTGATTGTATTCCTTCACCATGGAGTTAGAAATGTTGTTTAGTGCCATTCAACACCCAGATTTTGTGAGTCTGAATAAGTCATGTTATCTATTGGGACCTGTACGTTCATTGTTTTAACATTCAGGACCTAATTATGCAGGGTTGCGGTGGCGGTCAGACCACCGACAATGTGGTGGTCGGGCCTCCACATTACGACCGTGGCAAACGCGTCACAGTCAGACCGCTGGCACCGCCTCATTTCCATCAGCTGACGGCCTGGCGGTGCCGGCGGTCTCAATTTTCCTGGGGATTACGATCCCTCTCTCCGCCGACGTTTGCCTGGCGGTTGCACTGCCATGTAAATGCTGGTGGAGATGGGGTGCAGGGGCCCCCATGGCCAAACCCATTGCACTTTTCACTGTCTGCTTTGCAAATAGTGAAAAGCGCGACCGGTGCTGGTGCACCCTATGCACTGCATCATTGCCGCCGGCTCAATTATGAGCCAATGTCAATGTTGTGGGCTATTTCCTGCTGGGCCAGTGGGCACTGGCCCAGTGGGAAATTCGTAATGGGGCCGCAGGAAGGTCACCACACTGGTGGTGACCTGACCGTGGGACTTTGCTGGATGGGCTTTTCCGTCCGCTCAAGTCAAAAGGAGGGTCTGAATCTTCTTTTTTCCAAGAGACCTGGGAAATCATTTCAGACCAAATTAAAATAATTTATGTGAAGAGGGCAGATTGCCAAAACCTTCTCTTACCACCTTCTTCCAACAAGCATTGGCAAAGTCAATAGCCCTCGCTTTGGCGACCTATTGGCTTTGTCAATGGTTTTTAGCGATGATATAAAGGAAAGCCTAGGATGCAGCTGTCTGTGTCATTTTGTAGGCTTGCGTACCATGATGAGTGCGAATACAAAATGACAAAGGCACTTTTTTCTTTTTATTTACCTATTCGGGTTAAATCGGTAAATAAAAAGACCAGGTTGGGGAAGCAACATAGTGGCTGAGGCAGGGCAGCAGCAACAGCGGGGTGGCGGGTGGGTAAAGCAGCACTGGGTGTGGGGAGGGAAGCAAACGAAGAGCTTCCGAGGGTGGCAGCAACATTAAGGGTGCAAGTTGGCGCCAGAGAAAAATGATCAGAAGAGAGAAAAAGCAACATGAGGTACATGGGGAGAAAGTAAACAGATGATAGACGTGGATCCTCTGGGGACAAATACTCAGACTAGAAATCAACACTGGGTGAGAATCACATGAGGGCTAGTGCATCAGTAAATCACGGAGGGGAGCTGGGAAGATTGAATAGGGGGTGAAGATAAGCACACTAGGGAAACGGATGGAAAACACATGCTCTCTTGCAGAGTGATTAAGGCAAAAGAGAAAGGTAGTTCCATAAAAGTAACCTGTTAAAGGACACAGGAAAATTGGCAATGTATCAGACACAAGCCATGCCACTGAATAAGAAGCAGTCAAATGAAAGTGACAGTAAAGCCAACCAAAATTAAACAAGAGCGAATTTGCAAGTCCCTCTATTTACCTGGTAAGCCCACAATATGTATTTCGCAGTCAGGCTTGACTAAAAAAGGACTTTATCATTTTCTTCTACAGAATTGAAACAAAGTATCAAGGTGGGGCAATCTATTGCAGCTCACATTTATGACATATTAAACCTCTCGTTAAACAGTCGCGTTTCCCTACCTCCTGTAACCATTTGTTCCTGATTTGAACAGCCAGGGTAGTAACATTGGGAGAGTAATCCCTTCGGCCTTGACTAACCCTCACACCATGCACAGTGTGCTTCCGGGTGTTTCTTTCATGTTCGCCGTTCCTGGGCTGTATTCCTTTAGCGTACACATCACCTGAAGGAATATTAATGTGTGGCGTCAACTCATTTGTTGGGCACAGAACTGAAAAGGAAAGCTTGCCCTTTGAACCTTGGTGACTGATTGTATGGAAATCACTAAACTTTTACTAGATGGTTTTATGAGTTCTGTCACAGCTGACTGAAGGTCATCACTAGTCTGTGAAGTGTTCTTTTCCCCAAGGAAACGTACACAAACGTGAGCATTTATAAATGTATAACGCACGTCCTCCACTTTCACACGCAAAACAGTAAATGCCACTTGTACACGTCATTTCATGTAAAAGCACAGCACCACAGTCTCTAGTTAATTTAAAATCTACAGTATGCAGCACAGACCTACCCTGCACTAACTCGGGTCCAAGAACAGGAAAATATATGCAATTCTCAACTTACATCAGTCAAGCAAATACATATTGTTCGCAAAGCAAGCTAAAAATATCTAAAACTGAAAACTGATTTGATGCCATGGAAACCATAAAAAATGTTACTGTCCGGTTTCATATACATATTGACAACATATATATATTGTCAAACCACTTTTTAGAAATAGTACCATCTGATGTATCCACGTATGCAGTCTCTGTATAGCGGTCCGATAGATAGGACAATGTTGTGCCAGTTCCCGGGTGCTGCTTTTAAGCTTCTCTGCAAGATAAATAGCGGTTCAGATCATGATGAATCCGTAAATGATGTACCCAGTTTTTGAAGATGGTGAGGCCATGGCTCAGGTAATAAATAATCTTCATAGAAAGTTTATCAGAATGTCTTTCAAAGGGCAGAAGCTACTGGGTCCAACTTTGGGGGTTGTAGCCTTTTATTCTTCATTTCCTGGGTCTGACTTACTATGTGGTCCAGATACCACTTCAGCACATGACTCTCAGTGGTGTGCGGTAAAGCAGTTCAAGGTTTCTCAATGCGGAGGTAGATGTAGGGAGGTGAACACAGGCTCACAACTCAAAATACTTTCAGTAGCAGCAATAAATGATTTTCTAGTCAAATAGTTCTAAAATACAACATAAACAAGCAATACACACAACTTAGTGTTCGGTAGGCAGGTCCCTGACTCCCATTTACTTCTCACTAACGGTTGTGCTTATTCCCCATTCACTACAGGTGCCATTCAGGTTAAGCCCCACTAATAGTTCAAGTCTCAGGAGTCCCACTCTCATTCTTCCAAAAGTCAAAGAACTTCCAGTGCCTGAAGCACAACGTGGCAGAACAAGTTCCCATGGGGCCTTCTGGCCCTACGATCAGTCTTAACCACTCCTGCATGGATTGCACTACTGGAGACTCCAGGAACATTTCACTCTCATACGTCGTGGAAGACCACAGCAGCAGCTGATGGTGAGTAGCACTTGTGGCTCTGCAGAGGCAGCAGCTGGGCCTTCACAGAACATCCTCCAGTGAGTAAATTCCTCTGATCCTTCCCACAGGGGGTGATCATGCAGGTTCTGACCCTCTGTCAGGGCTTAGGGATGCACACTTCACCAAGGCGTCCTCTCCTTCAGGTGATGGAGGAAGCAGGCAACGTTCCTTGTTTTTTTATGTTGACCCCCTATGGCATACAGGGTTGCCGACTTCACTCTGCAAACACAGTACTTCCCAATTGGTACAACAGTCTCTGTAATCCTCACGGCAGCCCCCCTCTTGCACACAGGGTTACTGACTTCGCTCCACACATGGGCTGTGGCATAGTCAGCTCTGCAATCATGCAGTCTTTGAGGCCCCCCTTCTGACATATGCGGTTGCTGAGGTGAATGTACGCACACCGACAACAATGTGATCGGTGCAGCAGTGTCACCTCACACCTCACTACAGGGAATCCTCTTGTCAGGGTTTCTCCAGTGAACCTCCCTTCCTCCAAGTGCTTTCCTCTTCTCACAGGGCACATTGGTCATGGCAAGCAGGCAGGCACTGGTGCTGCAGGCTGCAGGTGCAGGTGGTCTTTGATTTCCTTCGGTGATATCCTCTCACCCAGCTGAGATACTGTCAGAACTCATGCCCCAGTCCTGGTCACAGGCAGACGTCTTGCAGAGACTTCTCCTCCACAACATACAGTCCAAATGGCTTCCTGACGGGTGACAATTTTGGGGGCATTGAGCTTCCCTTCTTATAGCCCATTTCCAGACACCAAATTTAATTTAGGGTCTGAGTCTTTGAAGGTTGTGATGGGACTCTGATTCTTTTTGAAGTGCCCACTTCTCAGTCCGGCACTGCAGAAGCTACTTCAAATCTGATAGCCCCTCCTCACAGGCATGCGTGTTACTCAGTCACAGTGTTATGTGCATCAAAAGGTTACCCCAGGTCCCCAACCCTACTGTTTATGAATCTAGTATCAGCCACATCTCCTTCTTGAAATGTACCAAGGACCCTTTACAGTGACCTCTCCTCAAACCAAAGAGCACCATTTGAAGTGTACTGAATAGTCTGGCTGTTCTTCCTCCATAGTGTGTCTCACCCAGTTCTCAGGAATGCAGCAATCCACAAATCTATCTTGGGGATTCCTCTACCTCCACATGCTCCTCCAGTCAGCCATGGGTCTCCCAAAATTGAACCCAGAGTATTTCATATATTGTACTGTGAAGATTTGGCTGTATTATATGGTTTGGCTGGGAAGCCCTACATTGTAGTACACTCGCAAATACAGTCTTGGGTGCAGTCAGGTCTGTTTACTTAACCTTAAACTCAACCATGGGTAGCTGTGACTGCAACCAGAAAGGCTTAGCAAACAAACAATGTGTAAAGCATCAAACAGAATTAGAAAGTCACACAACAAGAAAGAAACAAGACACAAATTTATATGAATAGAGTAGATTTGTATTCATTTTTAGAGACCTTAATTATCAACATCTACCAGAGGGTTCCAGAGATACAGATTTCAGAAAAGTTAAATATCTTTTATATCAACCACAAACAACCATTGGACAACAGAAAGTTTGGATACTTTTGAAAAGTTTCTAAAAGTCAGTTTGACAGCTCTGGCCTGAGTGGTCCTGATGCTGAGGGATACATTCCAAAGATGCTCAAGGATGGTCCTGATGCTGTGCGGTTAAAGGGCTGCTGCTGATCAGTAGTCATGGTTCAAACCTTTGATGGGGGCTAGAGTCCCTCTTGCATGACAAACAAAACCACAGATCCAGCAGACACCGGTGCGCCTTTTGGCTACCTCTGAATTGTCCTTTGGGGTGCCCGGTGTACAGTAGTGGAAAAACTTCTGCAGTGGTTACCAGAGATGCAATTTTGGCTCTTTTAGCTTTAATGTCCCCAGTGCCTTCTGGGAGATCAGCCAACTGACTCTTACTTTGGACTGAAGCTAGGAATCAGCTTTCCCCAAGCCAGGGAGGCAGAACAGGGTCCAAACTCTGCTAGCCCAATGTACAGCAGGTGCAGTCTCTACCGCATTGCAGCCTCTCTTTGTGCACTTATAACAGAGGCAAAGTGGTCTTCTTCTCGTCTTCCTTTCAAGTCCAATCAGTACTGAGTGTCAACATGACAGGGATGCCATATTTATCCCAGGAAAGTGCCCTGAGGGGAGCCAGCGGGTTACTGGGTACCCTCCTACCTAGTGAAGCAGTTCCTGTGATGTATGGCATCTAGCTATCGTAGATGGCTACATTCTTGCCCCTTTCTAGATGGCACAACCCTTCTTTGGTCATCAGGAGCAAGGTAGCCCGCCCTAGAGGTGTGGCTACCTGAGGGCAACACGCCCATGGTAAAACTGGTTTGGTGGGTGAATTTCTCCTCTCTGGCCCAGTTTCCATGTTGTCTACAGGAAAAAAAGGTGTCCTGCTCAGGGTTGTTGGGCTGGGGGCCCATCCGAGGCAACTGCCCCTTTGAAGCATGCTTCTGGGCTAATCCCCCCGAGTGACCATCCTGACAGGGGTGGTGATACCTTGCTGCCGTGGCACTGCCTTTATTCCTAAGCCTGGGCATCATTCACAGGTCTCCCCATGGGGTCAGAAAGCTGTCTGTGTGCGCCTTTGTGAGGCTGCTGGACAAGCAGACCACAGAGTGGCAACTTCCTAAAAGTTACCTTCCTTTAATAGTGACATGAATTTCGACCTGGGCATCAGGTTGCACCTAATGCCAAAAGGTGTTGGGAAAGCAGCAAGAAGCCTGTTTCCTTATATGAACACTCCCCCCCACCCCTCTCCATCTAATGCGTCTCGAAGACCTTAACCACACTCTTGGTGAGTGTCGCCGACCATTCAGCAAGGCAGGATCTAGGAAACTGTCTTTCTTGTTACAGGGCCCAATCTTGCCTTACATCCTTCTGTGACGGTCATTCCCTTTGGGGAGCTGACCTCACTCTATATTGAGAGGGTACATCTTAAACAGGACTTTAGCTAACTCTGTGTCTTTCCCATCATTCTCTTTTACCTTGGGCAGTGAAGCAGCTACCTGCCTCAACCCTAACTTAACCATGGTAATACCTAGCTTACTCACAGAGGTTATCCAACATTGGAGTAAGCCCACCATGACCGCCATGACCAACAGAACCAAGAGGCATACCTGCTACCTGTCATGGATCTGACCATCATGCTAGGGCCAGTGCTGCCATAAAGGCAGACACCCAGCAGAGGCTACTGATAGCTGTCAGTGTCCAGAATCACACCCTTAGCTACACTGACAGGTGGATGTGCTACTGTATGAGCTTCTTTGGGTTCAGTGTGCCATTCTGCTCTGGAGAGTGGGGGGCTACCACCTCAGGTGGAAGTCACCCTCCTTCCACTCTCTCTTCTGACAGTTCAGGGGTGCCCCCCCTACATTGGTCAACTGCATGAGTCTTCAGGACTTCTTGGGGAGCAGGTAAGGCCTGGCCAGTGCAAACTCTGGGGTTCTCCCTTACTGGGTTAGAATCCCCTTGGCTCACTAAGGCCCTCATTACGACCCTGGCGGTGTAACACCGCCAGGGCCGCTGTAGGCGGGAGCACCGCCGACAGCCTGGCGGTGCCCGCGGGGCATTCTGACCGCGGCGCTTTGGCCGCGGTCAGAAAGGGAAAACCGGCGGTCTCCCGCCGGTTTTCCACTGCCCCTTAGAATCTTCCAAGGCGGCGCAGCTCGCTGCGCCGCCGAGGGGATTCTGACAATCCCTACCGCCATCCTGTTCCTGGCGGCTCGCCCGCCAGGAACAGGATGGCGGTAGGGATTGTCGTGGGGCCCCTGGGGGCCCCTGCAGTGCCCATGCCAATGGCATGGGCACTGCAGGGGCCCCCGTAAGAGGGCCCCTAAAAGTATTTCACTGTCTGCTTGGCAGACAGTGAAATACGCGACGGGTGCAACTGCACCCGTCGCACCTTCCCACTCCGCCGGCTCGATTACGAGCCGGCATCCTCGTGGGAAGGTCGTTTTCCCCTGGGCTGGCGGGCGGCCTTTTGGCGGCCGCCCACCAGCCCAGGGGAAAACTCAGAATACCCGCTGCGGTCTTTTGCCCGTGGCGCGGTATTTTGGAGGGGGGAATTCTGGCGGGCGGCCTCCGCCGCCCGCCAGAATTGGAATGAGGGCCTAAGTGTATTTCTAAGAGTTGCCTTCCTTTCCTACCCTTCTTTTTCTTTCCTTTCCTCTGTGGCCTACCATTGCTAACCATAGGGACAGTACCTCCATACTCCTTGGGAAGGCAGTGCACTGGGCATCCTCCTACTTTGGTCTCAGAAAAACCTCTGGGAAGTCATTACAATCTAGGGAAAGGTCTGGACTGACTACCACCCTATGACAGCTAAGAGAACGCCCTATCTCTACAGTTACTAAAGCCACAGGCCTAGTAGTAACTTCACCTGGTGTAGCCCTTACTCTCCTTACCTCTCCTGGTAAGTACTGGTCTGGGAATACTAACCAGTCAGGCACAATGTTTTGACTGGCAGAAGTGTCCCTCCAGTCAGTGACTGGGATCCCATTCACCTTGATGGGGTGAAAATTACTAAAGCCTTCAGAAACTACCAACTTACTTCTGGGCCCTTCTCCCATTTAAAAGCACCTAGGGTTTCCTCATCAGAGAAATCCTCTTCTGAGGCTACACTGGTTATCCCAGTGGTAACCTTACTATTAGGCAAGCTGCATCCCCTCTGTAGTGCTCTACCTGCTGAGAGTGAAAGCAGGGTCTACTATTTAGAAGCTTTTAAGCTCTGGGTCCCCACTAATCTGTTTGCTAGTGGTGAAATGGGTATTGATCATCTCTCTTTTAGATTTCTGGTGTTCTGAGGAACTTTTTTTGGGTGGGTTTACAACCTCCCTCCTAACCCCCCTCTCTTAGGATCAGTCTCCCAGTTTTTCTAACTGAGGGTCTAACCCCATTCTTTTGAGATCAGCCCCCCAGTTTTTTTGGGTACTCAGGTCCTCACCCACTCATCAGCCTTTTTGTCCAGCTTTCCAGGACGAGAATGTTTTGAGTCTACCATATGTCGGTGTAACTTCTCTGAGAAACAATTGATCAAAATTTGTTCTTTAACAACTAAATTGTGCAAGACCTCATAGGCATCAACCTTGTTACTTTTAACTCACCCATTCAATGACTTCACGGAGGCAGCTAAAAAATAAACCCATGATTGTGTTGCTCCCTTTTTTGTGCTTCTAACCCTCTGTCTATACTCTTAAGGAGTTATACCAAAGAGCTCAATGAGTGCACCTTTCATGTAAGTGTAAGATTCTGCCTATCTATCTCTTCCTACAGTTGGAATGAGCTCCCACAGTAAGGACCCCCCCAATGTTGTGCACCTGCCCTTCCTATCCTCACAGATCTTTCATAGGATGCCAGCCATTTGTCTGTCATCCCCCTCAGTGTACATAGGAACAATCACTTTTGACAACCTTGGATCACTCTGGATTACTCTGCTGCTGCCTCCAATCTCCTGTGGTCTCATCCCCAGGTTGATCCTGTTTCCTCCAGGGCCAGTCTCTTTTCCTCTAGGTTCAGCTTACTCTTCTGTAGTTCAAAGAAGCTGGCCCTCTACATCCTTAGGCCTCCTCACATATGTCAAGCTCCTTTCACTCCCAGACAGGGACACATGCCTTGAACAATTTGTGGCAACCACATTCTCCTGGTCCCCTTCAGTGAATGGATCCGCATTGTCATCCTTATCCCCACTCTGAGGTAATCTCATCCCCCAGCAGGGCCTCTGCTTTCCTTGTCTCTTCCCAGTCTTTAAGGGTTTTTTCCAAGTCGTCCTTCTTAGCTGAGACTCCTGGAGGGGTTTTCTCTCTTTTCTCCACACCCTTAACTCATTTATTTCAAAGTAGACAAGGTGGCCAAGTCAACTCCTTTGCCTTCCATCCTTGAAAGCAAAACGAAAATTTGGAAGTGTTACTGCTAAGACATATCGTAAAATATATGTCTTACTTAACAAAATATAGCTCTCTGCGATAGGACTCTATAGGCCTTCTTTTGGGGATACGTAAATAAAATGTCCCTTTGGTGTCTTTGCCATTGGTTTAAATGGCAAAGTCAAACTGGCAGTGAAAACACTGTCCTTCCAGTCTGCAGTGGCAGGCTGGGAGTCATTTTGTACCTTGTCACACGAAGGGTGGCAAAACAGTGCTGCAGCCCTGAGTAGACACTCTGGGGGTCATTCTGACCCCGGCGGTCATGGACCGCCGGGGCCAGGGTTGGCGGGAGCACCGCCAACAGGCTGGCGGTGCCCCGCAGGGCATTCTGACCGTGGCGGTTTGGCCGCGGTCAGAAGCGGAAAACCGGCGGTCTCCAGCCGGTTTTCCGCTGCCCAAATGAATCCTCCATGGCGGCGCAGCTCGCTGCGCCGCCATGGGGATTCTGACACCCCATACCGCCATCCTGTTCCTGGCGGGAGAGATGGCGGTATGGGGTGTCGTGGGGCCCCCGTAAGAGGGCCCCAGAAAGAATTTCAGTGTCTGCTCAGCAGACACTGAAATTCGCGACGGGTGCAACTGCGGAGCCGGCGTCCTCGTGGGAAGGGTGTTTTCCACTGGGCTGGCGGGCGGCCTTTTGGCGGTCGCCCGCCAGCCCAGTGGAAAACCCAGAATCACCGCAGCGGTCTTATGACCGCGGAGCGGTGTTCTGGAGGGGGGAACTCTGGGGGGCGGCCTCCGCCGCCCGTCAGGGTTAGAATCACCCCCTCTGTCTTATATGCCTTGTGTACCATATACTAGGGACTTATAAGTAAGTCAAGCCTTGCCAATTGTGTGTATCCAGTTTGCAATGCAATTTGTATAGGGTTAACACACTGGCACTGAGGTCTAGTTATCAGGCCACAGTGTACTCTGAGTCTAAAAACCAGTAGCTAATAGTGCAAATGGGGGAAAAGGTGGGGGAAAACCTGCAATGACTGTGTTTCCTTAGGTGTACTGTTGACAGGCACACACATACATGCTCAACACAGCACTACATGCTAACTTGATGTAGGTCAAAGGTGAGTTATGCAGTCAGCTGTGGAACTTCACATGAGGGAGCCTGTAGGCCTCACTCCAGTGACAGAAGTAAAAAAGGCTTGTTCACTTCTACGTATCATAACACAGTGTGCTGCCACCACCGCACTTGTTTGACTTAAGTTATGCCCAAGGCAGCAGCATTTCACCACTATGAGGTAGCACCTTGGGAGCTCCGCCTGATTCAACAAGACCACAATCTGTCAGACAGACCTAGGTCTTTTTGCACAAGCATGATCCGATTTTACCAATGACAACAAAAATGAGCATTAGGGATCCAGATATCATTGGAGCTGGGGCACTTTGGGCAGGGGTACACTCCATCAACATGAAATGTACTTTTTCATACTAAAAGAAGCCCCTACCAGATCAGACTGTTCTGAACCCATTCATAGCCTGGAGAGGTTGGATGATCAGATCGGATAAACCAGCTGAAGAGTCAATCAGCATTCCAGTGCCTCAATCTGGCATTGTGCTCTACGACAAAACCTAAACCTTCCAGAGAAATAGACCATCTCAACAACTTGGGATTCTCTCCCTTCATAGACATGAACTATTTCAGTGGCCTAGAATCAGTTTGCACCATAAACCTGGTGCCAAGAAAATACGTACTGAACTTACACAATGCCCACCTTGTGGCACAGTACCCTTTCTCAATAGCCACCCAGTGCAGTTCTGTTCTCTGAGCAGTACCCTCCTACTCATAAAGGCTACAAAACTCTCGCTACCCTTGTTACCCAAGTGAGCTAACACAGCTCCAACTCCCTTATCAGAGGCATACATCTGTACATGAAAGGCTCACTGTAGTTGGCACTTTCAGTACCGGTGCAGTGCATTATGCCTTCTTTGGCTCCTCAAATGCTTCCCCACACTCCTCAGTCCACATCACTTTCATGGGGTGCCTCTTGGAGGTCAAAGCAGTCAGTGGGGCAACCAATGCTTAATTTATTTAAAAAACCATAAGTGCCAGGGCTCTCGTCAGTAGGTCACTGCCGCTTGCACCACACATTGCCCCTGCCATGCTGCTTACTAGCCATCATACTCCCACAAGTGTGACAATTCAAATTATTCCAAACCCACAAAGCTATAAGGATTGTTTGGGTGGCAGCTAATTGTCATTTTAATGCATATCGAGTAATAAATAACTGTTGTTTTGCTCATCTCTACATTAGCCAGACAGTGTCAACTTGTGGCAGGGTGTCACAAGAGTCTGTGTTGACAAGTGTGAGCACTGAAAACAACTGTTTCAAATTAAACACTGTTGGCAACTGTGCTCCCATAGTTTGCCACAAAGTCCCTGTAATACCCAATGAGTCCTCAAAAGGCCTTCACTTCATCCTGGGTAGTAGGTACCTCCCACTCCATCAAAGACTGAATCTTAGCATCCAGAAAGTGAATATTCCCGTTCCAGACCTCATGCCCAGAACATGGTTCGCCAACTGCTGAAAAGTGGCAGGAGCGTTCCTTAAACAAAAACTTAGCTTTCTGGTTAAACCACTCCTTCATCAGCTGTTGGCTAGCATGAAGGTTTTCCTTTGCCTTACTCATGTATTGGGGCATCAACTTCTTGAGGCCAATCACATAGTCCACCATATTGTTCTGCTGAGACTCTGACGTTCATTTCCATCGTTCTCTGACTAAGTTCAGGGGACCCCGCACCAACTGTCCAAACAGCTCAAATGAGCTGAACCCTACCACTTTCTGCGGAATCTCTGTAGGTTTGTCTCCACACAAAATTCTAATGGGGGGAGCAATGAGATTGCCAGTGATACCTGCAAATGCACTTGTGAATATTACAGATGACATGGTGCTATATTATTGTAAAAGCCTAGCTGATGTAGTTCGGTCTTTTTCTCATCAGATGGAAGCAACAACAGTACAACAAACGCAAGGTCAAGGTCACAATTTGATGGGTGATCATATGGAAGCACATGAGGAAGTCTTGCCTGGAACCACGGTGGAAGGGCCCTTTCCAGATCATACTCACAACAACAACAGCAGTGAAGTGTGCAGGTTTGCCAAACTGGGTGCACGGCAGCCACACGAGAAAGGTGAATGACCCAACAGAACCTGAAGAAGAACTGTTGGGATTACCAACAGTTGATAACATAGCGAGAAAAGGATAGGAAAGTGAAGAGCTGAATACAGAGAATGAGCGAGATGTGCCTATTCCTATAACAGACGAAAAGGAACAAAATGCAGAAGGAGCTGAACGATCTGCAGGAGGTGTAGTAGAGTTGGTTCATGAAGAAAGAGAGATTCTGGCCTATTCTGATCAGAGGAGGGTGTCCTCCAATGAGAGTGATCAAAAAGAGTTGGGCAAGAGAAGATCTGCTCAGAGGAGGGCGTCCTCAGTAGCAGGTGGTTTGACATACCAAACTGAAACAAGCATTTGCAATGCAACGGGTCTCGCGTTTGCTCATGTTAGAGCTGATAGCGTTGTAAACTCCTAACCCGACTTTTCACCTATCGGCAAAAGTGTATTTATGTACGTAACCGAAAAAGTGCAATTAACTGTGTAAAGCGCTCGTAAAATAGAGAAAAAGTAGTCCACGAGCCGGACAGAAAACAGCGCGCCTCGCATGTTTTCTGTACTTGGTCGATGCGCTCGAGGAGGGCTAGCCACCGGAAAAGGCATGACGTGTGCCTGCCTTCGACTAATGAAAGCAAGCGAATTTTAATAGGCAAGCCCACGAACCAATAAAAAACACTGACGTGATGTCGACAGGGCTCCGAGCCCTTTTCTAATAACTAAAGCGTCTCGCTGTGATAGGCATGCGCGAGCACATGCAACGCAGGCTCGACCCTAAAAAGGACTATCCCCATTGGGAAAGGAATTGAGGATAGTCCCGCCCAAGTGGATTATACTCTTCCGGAACCACTTGCGGAAACGTCAGAAGAAAAAGGTTCAAAGTCAGGTGAAGACTCAATCTTGAGAAAATTGTTAACGAAAAAGACATTTTAAAAAAGACAATTGGCCAGAGAAAGGCTCAAGGAGTGGGACAATTAGGGGCATATTTATACTCCGTTTGCGCCGGAATTGCGTCGTTTTTTTTAATGCAATTTCGACGCAAAACTAACTCCATATTTATATTTTGGTGTTAGACGCGTCTAGCGCCAAAGTCCATGGAGTTAGCGTCATTTTTTAGCGTGGACACCTACTTTGCGTTAATTATATGCAAGGTAGGCGTTCACGTCTAAAAAATCGACTCCGAGGCATGTGCGTCGGATTTATACTCCCGGGCAAAATTCACGCCCGGGAGTGGGCGGGTCAAAAAAAATGACGTACGGACGCTTTTGCGCCGTTTTTTAGCGGCTGCAAAAGGCAGGCGTTAAGGGACCTGTGGGCTCTGAAGGAGCCCAGAGGTGCCCTCCCATGCCCCCAGGGACACCCCCTGTCACCCTTGCCCACCCCAGGAGGACACCCAAGGCTGGAGGGACCCATCCCAGGGACATTAAGGTAAGTTCAGGTAAGTGTTTTTTTTTTTTTTTTGTGGCTTAGGGGGGCCTGATTTGTGCCCCCCTACATGCCACTATGCCCAATGACCATGCCCAGGGGACAGAAGTCCCCTGGGCATGGCCATTGGGCAAGGGGGCATGACTCCTGTCTTTGCTAAGACAGGAGTCATTTCTATGGGGGTTGGGAGTGAAAAAAAATGGCGCGAATCGGGTTGAGGCGAAAAAATTGCCTCAACCTGACTTGCCCCATTTCTTGACGCCCAAGCCCCATATCCCCCTACGCCGGCGCTGCCTGGTGTACGTCGTTTTTTTCCACGCACACCAGGCAGCGCCGGCGGCTAACGCCGGCTAACGTCATTGATTAAATACGGCACCCGCATGGAGCTTCAGAATGGCGTTAGCCGGCGCTAATTTTTTTTACGCAAAACTGCGTTAGCGCAGTTTTGCGTCAAAAAGTATAAATATGGCCCTTAATGTAGTACCACCAATTCAGGAGGAAAAGGAGTTGAATGAGGGGGAAATTACTAGTGGAGAAGAAGGTGAAAACAGCAAAAGATTGAAAAGAAAGAGAGTTGCAAGCAAGTGATATGCTGGACCAGAATGGGCGTATATAACTATGAATGAATGGCTAGAAGAATTTTTCAGTTATTGTTTTGATAGAGACACTGAAAATTTTTATTCTGGCATGTGAAGACTATGAGAAAAAGAATTTGGGAAAAGAAGTTGATAATTATCTGAAAGTCGTGCTTAAGAGAGACATTAATAACTGGAATTGACAAAGAGACAACAGAACTTGAGAAGCTGCTATACCGAAATTGACAAAGAGAATGTCCTGAGAGAATACATTTTTGAGAAATAAAAAAAAAATTCTTAGCATTTTTTTAAACTTTTTGTTTTTTAAAGTTTTTTTTAGACTATGGAGACTATGAGAAACTTTCATAACCAAAACAGTAGAATTAGTTGTTGTAAATTTTTAGGTATTGGATTGGCAGTAGCCAGTGTGTTAATGTGTTTATTATTGTTCGTAGGGGTGACTGTTTATGAGACAGATGGAGCCAAACATACTACAAAGATTGATAATTCTGTGGATACAGCATGTACATCACTAACTAAAGATGAGTTTAGAATAGATGTAAAATACTTGCATGAAGAGAAAGAGCTTTCCTGTAACGTTTTCTATTGCTTACTACATGAGTATGTTGAAGTGATGGACGCAAAAGATTGTTATTTATGTACACAGATTCCAACTTCAGTGGAAGAAGGAGCTACTTACCATAGCTTGCCTGTAACTTATGCTATAAGTTGCAGTCTTTTACTAACACATTTCTATAACCAAGAATAAATTCAATATTTCTATTGACATGACATGGATACCATGAATTATGACATGGTATTCTCACTTGTACCTGTCATAGGTTACTTGACTAGAATAGCCAAAGATTATCAAATAGTTATTATGAGAGATTTCTTTTAGCCTACTTTAACTTTTGGTACTGCATTCGCGCACAGGACAATTTTAACATGTTCACTAACACCTGCAGAGAAGAAATGTTTAGATATCACAGAAGATAGAAGGAGCAAAATAAAGATAAGAATAAATAAGGGAATTATTAGTAGAAGACCCGGGATTGATTATGCTTATACTGATATTACTAAACAAGGAAAACTAACATTGGATGCTGAACTTCTGGGCAAAGTTTGTATATATAGGCCTTGGAGTAAGAATGATAGAGTGTTTGTGGGAAAGAGTGAGTGTAGACATGTTTTTATGTTTTGGAGTAAGGGGGATTTTATGATGAATGGACAGGATCCACCAGTGCCTGGTATTTACTATATTTGTGGAAGAAATGCACATTATAGTCTTTCTAGAGGATGGTATGGAACATGTTATTTGGGAATAGTCTTTCTGAAAATCCTATCAGTTGGAGACTTGAGTAAATTATCTGAAACAATGAAAATTCAAATGAGGCACAAGCAAGAATCAATTTCTAGCATAGTGGGAGACATTTTTGGGGCTATAATTCCTTCAGTGGGAGTAGTTCTGAATTGGATCAAGATACACAAGTTGTGTACAATAGTGGATAACGTGTTGACAAGTTATTCTGGAGCTATCATTCTTCTAGATACTGAGTTGGCTGCTATAATAGCTATGGCACTTCAGAACCGCCTTGCGTTAGATATTCTTTTAGCAAAGGGTGGCGGAGTTTGCAAATTACTTGGTTTAAATCATTGTTGTGCATACATTCCTGATAATTCAGGAAAAGTTAGGGAATTGATTAAAAACATAACAAGTAACAAAGAAGATGTAAAGGAACTAACGGAAACAACAGTTTGTGAAAAAGCAGGCAAGGGAATTGCATCTGTGGGAAATTGGTTTAGTAATGTGGGAAGAGGTATTATCTTGACAGTAGCAAAATGGGTGTCAATAATTGTATTTTGTCTAATTGGGATCTGGGGAACATATAGAATGATAAAATGTTTGAAAAAGAGAATGCTGGAAAAGAATCAAAGAAGATTTGATATACAAATGACTAAATTTTATGGGAAAAATAAAAGGAGAAAGAAAAATAATGTGAAAGTAAATGAGACCAAATTTTTAAATATTGGATGATAATAAAATTAATTTATTATGGATTGATGTGATGAAATAAATAGTCATCAGAGGAGGGATTGTGTGACTGTGAATTTTCTAACATGTTCTATTAACGATTTTGGTATATTAATTATATAGTGAATTAACATGCAAAAACGGGTGGCGTTTAAAAATGGTCGCCACAGTCATTTCTGTTCATAGCTGAGAAAATGTTATCAAAACATTGTGGTTATTTTCCATAGGTCAATACTTATATAAAACTGTGTTAGATGATTTAATAGATGTGTACACAGCTACCCCTAGTGGGTTGCTGCGTTATGTCTTACAAGGCCATGTTTAACCAAGTTCTTGCATAAGTTGAGTGTTCTATTGTCTGAAAATGTTACTAATACATGGTTTCTTCCTCGAAAATGGAAGTGAATGTTAGAAGTGAGAAAGTTTCTTCCTGAGAAGAGAAGTTTAGATGGGATGGAACAATGGAGCTACAGATGAGACGGAAGAGGATAAGTTAGTGTTGAGAATATGTCCTGGTTAAGGTGACGTTGTTGCATTTTAGGTTATCAGTTAGAATTATTATTGGCTGAATCGTAACCACCCCATGTACTGACCAATCCTAAGCTTTTTGAAGATTAGTATAACAACCTGAGTAGGATTTTTCTTTAGTCAGATTTTTAGATGATTAGAGAGACTCAAGATTTGATGAAAGCAGAGACACGATTTTAGAGTTCCTGATGGTTCGAGGCATACAAGCAGTTTGGGTTTAATTATTATTAGGCCCGATTCTCTGAAGACTTACCTGATGGTGTCCCCTTGCTGAAGTAGACTGCATGTTGTTGTTTCTTGGGTAATGTATAATGTTGATATGTTATATGTGTCTCTCTTGCTTTGCAGGTACCAGCTGCAACTTACAATTTGGCTGCTGCATACTAATATTTTTTTTTTATAATAACCTGAGTTAGAGTGATTTTCCTAAATTTGTATTACTAAATTCTTTTCACATGAAGCCCAACAGGTTGATGCTAATTTGTGGTTAGTGTGGGTATTAACTTTGAATGCTCAAGATGTATATTGACACTTTTTGATTGTTTGTACTAGTGCATACGTTGCCATTATTATTGATTCTAGTATTGCTAATCAGTGTTATTATTTTGGGGATTATTTGCTTGATTGTTTTGATTAAACTCAGATATATAAGACGTTCTAATCAACCACTATTAATTTGATATGTTTATCACCTGTGTTTGAGAGTTATCTTTGTGACATTAGCATTGCTAATTTAGGGAAATACATTTTATAATTCTTCTTAATAAACTGGTGTGGTTCTTGTTTGAGGTTCAAGATCTTTGATTATATTGATTATTGTTGATGATTACATTCCTCATTGATGACATCCCCTCATTCATTTGTTGCGTCGATCCAATGACCCCTTATGCAGAACTATTCAGTTTAAGCAATAGCTAGGATTTCGTGGCGCTGCAGCACTGGTACAAGATCAAATCTTCTGATCCTGGCTTTACATACTTTTCAGCACCACACAAGAAAACATGTCCGACCTGATTATTTCCTGATCTCCCACCGCACGCTTGAAGGTTGTAAATTTGAGAAATTTCCAAGGGTTATGGCCGATCATAATTCCCTAGGTTTTGAGATTTCAGTGAGGGGCCTAGATTTACTATCTTTTAATTGGACATTTGAAAGAAAGTTGCTTTTGAACGCGGAGTATACTCAATATGTGAATAATTGGATTCCAGTGTTTTTTGGGAATAATGTAGGTAGTTCTCCATCTCCGGTGGTTTGGGATGCCTTTAAGGGTGGTGTAAATGGGGAGACACTCAGCTTTAGCCGTAGCAAGCAAAATAAACAGCGCCTGGAGTTACAGAACTATATAAAGAATTGGAAAGGGCAGGGACTCTGGGAGTGACCACGCTCTTCAATCTGGCTGGTGTGGCAGGAGACACCATAGCGCATTTATATTTACTGGATGCTGAGAAAGCATTTGATAGGGTCTCCTGGAGTTTTTTATGGGCCATAATGAGAAGGTATGGGATTATAAGGGGCTTCATCCATGTCCACTGGCAGGGTGGAGACACTAAGGGACATATTTAAACATTTTGCCTCAAAACTGCGCTAACGCAGTTTTGGGGCAAAAATATTAGCGCCTGTTTGCGCCATACCACAATGCCAGCCGGGTGCCAAATTTAAGGAATGGTGCAAATTGGCGATAATATTGGGCTATCGTCATCAAAGATGACTCTAACTGGGTGGAGGTGGTGGTATGGTGTGAGGAGGTTGTGCGCCAAAAAATTACGTTAGGCTGGTTAGTGTAAAAAAAATGCTGCTAACCAGTATTGCATCATTTCTAGGTGCACAATCATCCTAAAACATGACTCCTGTCTCAGAAAAGATAGGAGTCATGCCCACCACCCCAGTGGCCAGCACAGGGGACCAGTGTCCACTGGACTTGACCATTGCCCCCAGTGACATGCACTAATAATTACCTATGCTTACCTAGGATGGGGTCCCCCATCCTGTGGTGTCCCTGTGGTGTGGGTGGGGTGTTCCTGGGTCGTGGGTTTTGCACCTGTGGGCCCATTCCATGGTGTTCGACCAAGGAAATGGGTCCACAGGTCCCCTAACGCATGGTCTGACCAAGGCGTTAAATAATGCATTATTGCACGGGGATAAATATGGCACTATGGGGATAGCGCCATTTTTTTGGATGGGAACGCCTTCCTTGCATCTCATTGTCGCAAAGTAGGTTCACGCATCCAAATAATAGTGCATACTCCTATATTTTGATGCTAGACATGTCTAGCATCAGAATATAAATATGGAGTTAAGTTTGCGCCGAATGTGCGTCAGAATGACGCAAATTAGGCATAGAGTATAAATATGAGCCCAAGGTTCTTGCCTATGTGGATGATATGGCTATTGTTACATCGAAGCCTGGTTGGGCAATAAAGGAGATTGAGCAAGAGGAGGTAGCATTCAGGAGATTTCCCAGTTACTGACTGAATCAGGATAGGTCCCAAGTTGTGCTTAATAAACATCTGCAATTCTATGATACATGCGTAGTGGAGAAGGCTATATACTTGGGTATCACTATTATGGCAGACCTTGACAGGCTTATAGAGGCCAATCTAGCCCTGGTTATACAATAAGCTAAAATGGACTTTCAGAGAATAAATAACCTGCATCTGTCAATTGTTGACTGCAGCAACATAATTAAAATGTTATCCTTACCAAAAATCCTATACTTTCTTAAAGCTGTCTCCCTGGAGTTTGGATAAGGGTGGTTTAAGGCCTTGGACGGACTGGTTGGAAGATTCTTATGAGTGTACGGTAAAGCCAGAAAATCCCTAAATTATCTAACACTGCCTATGGAAAGAGGTGGTTTGGCCATCCTGAATTTTAAGCTTTATTATTGGTCAGCTGCTCTGCAATCTGTGTGTCTATTGGTATGGGGAGGTGGAGAAGATCAATGGAGTGGCAGAGAAGTACCTTCTATATCTGAGTTATTGATTGGAGAAGAGGCAGCGGGTGCCTGTCACAGCAGATAGAACCTAGTTACTATAAGAAGGTTTGATTTAAGATGCTAAAGATAGCCTATACGGTCTGGACAGCACTCCACAGAAAGTTTGGCCTGGGACACCTACATTTTTATACTCTGCTTCAGTGGAATGTCATGCTTCAAGAGATTTTCAGGGACGCCTATATGTTGGGTTGGGGAAAGGCAGGGGGTTTTCTACTATTGTGGGAATGCAATCTCTTTTGAGGAGCTGTAGTTGAAGTTCGAGCTGAATCAGTGGATGTTTTTTAAATATTTACAAATTTGAGACTTTCTATATAGGAAAGGAGGGGGTCCTAGTGGCTTCTCCAAACTAAACCTATTGGGTTATTTAGACCCGGAGGGGGGGGGGGAATGTTCGATCAGCCAAATTTATGAACTCTTGAACTCCCCCTTTAGTGACTATTTAGAGAAGCAGCAGGAAAAATGGTGGGAAAATCTTCTTGCACTCCTTTCTCGAATCTCTGGAATTATCGCAGCTGGTATTATGCTCTGCTGGATTACAAGCCCAACATTATAAAACTGCCTTTGATCTGTACTGCACCCCGGACAAAATGTTTAAGTGGGGTGGTACAGCGGGTACTTGCTGCGCTGGATTTACTGCATATGTTTTGCACCTGTCTTACCCTTGAGTCACTTAACAAGGAATTTTTGGAACCCTCTTTGGGGATTAATGTCAGGTTAACTCCGCAGTTGGTTTTGCTGAGAGTACATAATGATATAGTCCCCAGGTCCTGTCAGCTGTTCCTTTTCGTGGCTATGGCTGTGTTGAGGTTATGTGTCACATGGGCGTGGCTAGACACAAACCCTCCTGCACTTTAGCAGTGGTTGTCAAGATTACTGGCGCTATCTAGACTGGAAAGGGCAGTATATGCCTGTAAAGGCAAAAGATCAAGGGTGAAAAAGGGGGAGCGTATTTGGTCCCATCTTTGGAACTGGACCCACTTCAATCACGTGGTCATCATCCATATCATCAGTTTTCTGTTCTGAGTGCAAAGGTGTGACGGAGTTGATGGTTTACTTCTGTGGTGTTTTTTTGTGATAGGACTATTGGCAGATCTTTGAAAAATGATTAACTTTGCTGCAAGTAGAGCATTTCTTATCTTGCTCTGGGCAGTCTCCAGGAAGTGGGAACAACCTATCACAATAGTCAGTCACAGGATTTATTCTTCCATGCACATGCCAATGTTTTAGGGAGGCTGACCACCTTCAAAACTTGGTTCTTTAGTGATGAGCGTGCTTATTGCTGCTTCCATATGGGACGCTCTCAAGTTGGATACCTCAAACAATCTTCCCAGTGTCCGATTGTCAGTGTCAGATGTGGTTATTGCAATTGTTGTTCATTTTTAAATGATAGACAAAGGGAACTTGTCAAGGTTTCTAATACTAATAATATTTGCAAGATGTGTTTATTTAGTAACTGCTGTTCCCCGTTTGCCTATGTGTGTAACAGAGTGTATGTTGGATCACCCATTAGGAAACTCAAATACGGTGCTAGGAACATCTGACTGTGTTACACAATAAAGACTTGAGGGACCCAACAGCTGTACATTTATATGATGAACATATAGAATCTGACGTAACTGAGATCAGATTCACATTATTGGCACTGATACCTCCACATAGGAGAGGTGGAGATATGCTCAAAGTATAGATATAATTTATGATATCAAAATACCTTATAAGGTATTAAAAGTTATATATTAAAAACTACTAGAGAAATAACAGTATGGCCATAAATGCAGTAAGGAATGAGTTTTAGACAAAGGGATACAAAGTCGCTGAGCTGATAGGATATGGGCAATAAGAGCTGATTTGACTGCCAATACAGGTTTCAATTACGCAGGAAACCAACTTCACAAGTATTAAAGAGAGTGATTCCCACTTGCTTGTGGTATGTAAAAATTGGAAAATTCATAGATACTGCACAAGAGCATAGAGACCAAGAACTCTAAAGACACGTGGCACAGAAGACAACCGCCGCTAGGTACAGGAGTGGTGGATTGGGAAGGTGTGAGGTAGTGACAGGGTCACGCATTGTTATCACCTGCGTCATTGCCAAATGTTATGCCGAGCAGATGACTGCTTTCTACAATAAAGCACTTGAGACATGTTTTCGGGTTGGCCCTAACAAGGATCCCTGCAGCACTGGTTTACAATAATGGGTCAACTGTTGGACCTGGCCTTTTTACAGGGTCATCCCCAAACTTTTTAACTCCTTTTTCCTACTTTTTTCTAACTCTGGGTACTTTACCACTGCTGACCAGTGCTGAAGTGCAAATACTCTCTGTCTAAATTGTATTGGTGATTGACTTATCCATGATTGGCATATTTGATTAACTAGTAAGTCCTGCTAGCGGGCATGAAGCACTGATTGTGCTCCCCCACTGAGTAGCCATGTAAAATGTCTCAGACCTGCCACTGCAATGTCTGTGTGTGCAGTTTTATACTGCCAGTTTGACTTGGCAAGTGCCCCCACTTGCCAGGCCCAAACCTTCCCTTTTTACATCCTGTAAGTAAACCCAAAGTAGGCCCAAGGCAGCCCCATGGGCAGGGTGCTGTGTATTTAAAAGGTAGGACATGTACTGGTGTGCTTTACATGTCCTGATACTGAAATGCTGCTAAATTCGGTTGTCACTTTTGTAAGGCCTATCTCTCCTATATGATAACATAGGAATTGCCTTGAAATATCTTAAGTGTAGTTTCCCATTGAGAGCAAATAGAGATCTGGAGTTTGAGGCCTCTGAACTCACATTTTAGAAACACATCTTTTGGTGACGTTGGTTTTTAGATAGTAAGTTTGAAAATGCTACATTTAGAAAGCGGTCATTTTTTTGCTTAACTATTCTGTGCCTCTGCCTGGCTGCTGCACACACGTCTGGGTCAGAGTAACAGTTGATATGTTTGCAAATTCACTAAGGAATGAGTTTTAGACAAAGGGATACAAAGTCGCTGAGCTGATAGGATATGGGCAATAAGAGCTGATTTGACTGCCAATACAGGTTTCAATTACGCAGGAAACCAACTTCACAAGTATTAAAGAGAGTGATTCCCACTTGCTTGTGGTATGTAAAAATTGGAAAATTCATAGATACTGCACAAGAGCATAGAGACCAAGAACTCTAAAGACACGTGGCACAGAAGACAACCGCCGCTAGGTACAGGAGTGGTGGATTGGGAAGGTGTGAGGTAGTGACAGGGTCACGCATTGTTATCACCTGCGTCATTGCCAAATGTTATGCCGAGCAGATGACTGCTTTCTACAATAAAGCACTTGAGACATGTTTTCGGGTTGGCCCTAACAAGGATCCCTGCAGCACTGGTTTACAATAATGGGTCAACTGTTGGACCTGGCCTTTTTACAGGGTCATCCCCAAACTTTTTAACTCCTTTTTCCTACTTTTTTCTAACTCTGGGTACTTTACCACTGCTGACCAGTGCTGAAGTGCAAATACTCTCTGTCTAAATTGTATTGGTGATTGACTTATCCATGATTGGCATATTTGATTAACTAGTAAGTCCTGCTAGCGGGCATGAAGCACTGATTGTGCTCCCCCACTGAGTAGCCATGTAAAATGTCTCAGACCTGCCACTGCAATGTCTGTGTGTGCAGTTTTATACTGCCAGTTTGACTTGGCAAGTGCCCCCACTTGCCAGGCCCAAACCTTCCCTTTTTACATCCTGTAAGTAAACCCAAAGTAGGCCCAAGGCAGCCCCATGGGCAGGGTGCTGTGTATTTAAAAGGTAGGACATGTACTGGTGTGCTTTACATGTCCTGATACTGAAATGCTGCTAAATTCGGTTGTCACTTTTGTAAGGCCTATCTCTCCTATATGATAACATAGGAATTGCCTTGAAATATCTTAAGTGTAGTTTCCCATTGAGAGCAAATAGAGATCTGGAGTTTGAGGCCTCTGAACTCACATTTTAGAAACACATCTTTTGGTGACGTTGGTTTTTAGATAGTAAGTTTGAAAATGCTACATTTAGAAAGCGGTCATTTTTTTGCTTAACTATTCTGTGCCTCTGCCTGGCTGCTGCACACACGTCTGGGTCAGAGTAACAGTTGATATGTTTGCAAATTCACTCTTGTAATGGATCCTATTTAGATTTAATGGGAATCAGGAGTTTAGCTTAGCCTTTGGCTTGTAGGTCTGTGCCCCCATCACCTAGTGACTTTTACCTACTTAGCTTGCTCTGTCTTAGCCCATTTATTTAATTAATTCTTCCAGGACGGCTGTCATGTTCATAGTTAGGAGGATGTTTTAGTTTCACGTTATCAGTGCCATTCTGTAAAGGTGTCACTATCAGAATCAAAGATAAATGAGATACTTAGGTTGTCACATTATGTACTTTCGTGTGTCAGTAGCATAATATACCTTTTGTGGGAATTGTTTATGTAATTGCGGCCCCAAACATGCCTTCTTATCTATTGTATGGGAACATACCTGCTTCAGGGGTCCTACCAGATCTGTATAAATACATCTCACACAGACAAGATAATCAGATGGATTCCTACCAGATGCCATCGACTCTATCTATGCTACACGTCGCCTTGATGCTGACCCATTCTTCGTGTCCCTATGACGTCTGATCTAGAGACCTCATTCCAAGGTAAGGAAGGTTGGGGGCTATTCTCATGGACATGGTACTGGCAGATTAGATTTAACACACCTAGCTCTCTTTAGGTTAGATATCAGGTTCATCATGCTAGGGTGGTAAGGCCTATTTTTTTATAGATTTCACATTACATGTTATTGCAAGATGGTGGGGGTATTTGCATTCATGACTCTTGTTTTTACCATTCTGTTCCTTGAATTATTCATTATCCTAATCATTGCACTCTTTAGTCTATGCATAATGTCTGCCATAAATCACCTTTTCCTGTTTGGGTTGTTGGTGAGGTACTGCTTGTGAGCCGGGAGGGTTGGGACGACAGTTGCGACTTGTTGTAGGACTGGCCTAGTCACCTACAAACATAAGTATTGCCATCCTTAAACCAGAAATCTTGTCTAGTGCAAGAGTCAAACTACGACACTCTAGACAGCCACACAAAGGGAGTTGAGGTGTGTCCTGCATATCCTGGTGGGTCTTCCTGGGCTAGAGTGGTGGGAGGAGCTGACACCTGCACCTGAATAGGGCTGTGCCTGTCCTCACACAATACATTCTCCAACCACCTATAGTGTGTCTGGGGCCATGACAGGGAGAGGCAGGGTCTTGTGCACTACAAAGACTTTCCTTTGACGTTTGCCTACTTCAAAGGCAGCAATGCATATAAGTATTAGACTGCTGACCCCACCACTTCAGAACACTTCTGGACTGAGGACATTCTTCAACAGAGAACAGCTGGATGCTGGAGGAGGGCCTGCCACTCTGCCTGTTGCTTTGCTGTGCTGGCCTGCAGCTGCTACTTCTACCCTGGGAGTGAAAGGACTGGACCTTGCTTTCTACATCCTGCTTTCCAAGGTTCTCTATGGGATTGAAATGAGTTTGCCTTATGTTGTGAAGTTTTGGGGACATCAGACTTCATCTGTTAGTGCCTGTACTCTTCTGCTGAGTGTCCTAACTTGCCAAATCCAGTCTCTGGGCCCTTGGAAGTGGAAGCTGGTGACCTGAAGTAAAATCCACGAACCAAGCCATTGTGGCAGAAGAATCAACGCAGCGCCTGCACGCAGCTGAAAAATCAAGTGGCAGTGGCTGTCTCGCGACTGCAAAATCAATGCATCACCTGCTTCATTGCGGATCCATCATTGCCATGCATCTGGATTTTTCACGCATCCCCCCTAGGCATAATTTTCTTCATTGACGCTGCACTGCAGTACGGAATTGACACCTTGCCAGGCCCTCGGGAAAATAATCCACGCATTGCCAGTTCGGTGGGAAAAGAACTGCTGCAGCGCCCTGTTGCAGCTGATATGCTAATATGAGAATATGCTAATGAGTTGCGTATATTTACTAATCAGAAAATCTGACATCTGATTAACAGTAAATAGAAATAATGTGTATTGTGCAAAATGTGCCCACGGGGAGTGGTCATCATCTGTGTTAACAGTACTAAATAATGTGAAATGTAATAAAGTTTTGTATTAATATATCATAGTTAATGATATAATCTATGTTTTGTAATGCCATATGTTCCTAGCTTAGCCAGAGGCCTAATCAGCACTGGGCCTTGCTTGCCTAAACATGGAGACGCGATGAGCTGCCGCAGACTGGAACTGGAGAAAAGGACCTTGAACTATACAGAGTTCAAGGATGAGCTCTGCCAGAGAAATCTGCAAACTCACCAGCGGACAGGAGACGATCAGAACAAATTGATACAATTATGTGTAGAGTAGGCTAAATGTACTTTCCCAGGACTTGAACAATGGAGCTACAGTCTAAGAGCTGGGGGCAACAATTTTGTTAACTGAAGAACCGGATGATGTACTCATCGACAAGAAGAACCAATCATGTTAATGGAACTTGTCTCTCAAAATAACGTAGACAAGTGGTAAACAAAATCTATAGGTTAGAGTCATAACCCCTAATAAGGTTGACCAATGGACAAATTGCGGGACGGACTGAGAGACCCTAATAAAAAGTCATGACATGAGAGGAAAAACCAGAACGGAGAGGCGAGAGTTGATGACCTCAGGAGACGCTTTCCGAAGTGCTGAAACTTGGGCTTGCTTCCTGTGAGCCCGAGTCTTATTGATGACTTATGACCTGGAGACAAAGACTGGCTCGTTGCTGATCTATCTTGGATAGGTAGCTATAACCTGACTGGCTAATGAATGCTTTTTTTTCTTTCTAGGTACCAACCGTGCTGTTTTAAAATGGTTTTCTCTTCTAGTTAGATTTTTCCAAATTAATGATTTTTGACTAAATTGTTTTCGCATGCAGACCCACATGCTGATGCTAATTGGAGATAGGTAGGCTGACAAGGGCGACTTAGGGTGACTTAGACTGACTGACTTATATTGCTGAGTATTTAAATTGCTCATGAAGTGCTATGCTTTGTTTAATGTTGGTTGCATATTAATAAGTGCTGAGAATTCATTGCTTATGTTGCTAATAAAGTTTGGAATTCATGATGTCACTGAATAAAGGTTTTTGATTAGAATTGTAACTAGTAGGGAATAAAACAAATTAACTTCCATATGAGTGATGGTGGTGTTTTGATTAGATTAGTTCATGGTGATTTAAGTTGATTGGATTGATTTGGTGTAGATCTCCTTTACTCACTAAACTTGACTAGGATACCCTATGCGATCCAAAAGATTCATCGTCCTCACTAAGGACAAGGCGTGCTAGCAGCCCTGTCCAGCGAAGAAATAATCAACACACTGCTTGCTTTTCAGACGCATCTTCTCCTTTGCGGCCTGCATCATCCTTGTTTTGACGCATTCAGGGTACTGTGTGTTATAAGGATACAAACACTGATTATTCAGGATTAAGACTCTTTTAAACCTTTTAAAAGTCTTATATCTACTTGTGTATGTTGGATTTTTGTTGTTTGGTCTTGTTTAACTTAGATAAATATTGGCAATTTTTCTAAACTGGTGTGGAGTCCTTTTGTGTTGTTTTCACTGTGTTACTGTGTGTGAGTGTGTGTGTGTTTGTGTGTGTACAAATGCTTCACACATTGCTTTTGAGATACGCCTGTCTGCTTGAGCCAAGCTACCAAGGAGGTGAGCAGAGGTTTTCTTAAGTGTGTAACTCCAGTACCCTGACTAGAGTGAGGATCCCTACTTGGACAAGGTGTGAGCTGACTGCCAACTAGCAACCCAATTTCTAACAGTCACTTGGCCTCCATAGTATTCTAACAGTAAAATGGGATTGTGGACGTACTCAGCACAACTCTTCATTACCCATTAATATTACATGTAGTATACAACTGCAAATCAAAAGAAATATGCCCTCAAGATTACTTTTATCCTAAGGCTGCCAACTGAGCAGCAAAAATATTCTGGATAGTTCAAGAAGGACCTGACAGTTGACAAACTGTTTGTGACACTTGATTTAATCAATATCAGATACTATGTGACATATGTAAATAGGTGAAGTTCTGCATATGGTGTGAATGTGTATGAATAGATCTTTATCACGCAATTTATGATAAATGAATAACTGTTGGATGGATCTGACATTTGTCTGACTGTGCCAGACAGTGCTATAACTGAAAAACGTTGATAACCAATTAATTTGTGGTCTGGCCGTGAACATATTCATTTATTTTTTAAATATACTCTGCTACAAAGAAATTGGCAACAACAGAAACGTAAAAACAAATTCCTTTTTTTACATCTTACTTAAATAGATAATAAGGCCGTGCCTACTAGCAACTTCGGCTTCAGACAAAGAAATTGACCTATAACTGTTCGGCTCAACAACAGTGCCAAGTCTTCAAACAAAACTGAAAAAAACAAACGCGCGAGTAGGTGATGCCTCACTTTAGCCACCACTAGATTCCTGTTGGTTAGCAAATCCAATCAATGGGCTTCTCATACTTGGCGTACTCGTGTGCATGCAGGAACGTATGGCAAAGAGTTAAAATATATGTGTTTTGAAATGTGTCCCTACTGCTCATCATTGTTGGCCCCCAAGAGTACATCTTTATCTGCTGCGATGTCAGTGGTCAGGCTACGTCATTAGATGTGTCTGAGGTCAAGATATAGTACAACTACACTGAGTGTGAAGGGTCAATTTACCCACTGAAAGGAATTCACCTAGTGGACTTTTGGTGAAGTGAATAAATAGGTCATTTCTAGTTCTCCAGCCCTGAAGAATTTGTCCCAAAAATAACTGGCCAATGAAAATTTTGCCGTTCCTAACATACTTGGCAGAGCATGTATTTAGTTGTTTTACTCAGGTGCTGACGGGTGTACTATTAAAATCTTTGAACTGTCCCTTGGGTTGAATGGACCACCGAAAGAGTGGAGGTCTCACTGTGCCATGGGGGATTGTCATGCCCCTGGAAGAGGGATACAGAAACGAGAAGAGGAAAAATTGAGTTAATTAGGGTAAGAGAACACACTAGGCATTGTCTTTAAGTAAGAAAGTCAGAGAAGCTCAGGAAAGCAGAATTTTAATGAAGGACTGGCTCCTAACATAACTGGGAGATTATTTTGCAGACAGTGCCTCTTTTGGGAAAGTATGAGTTGTGGCAGGAGGAGGAATATGAGGCAGAGACCCCAGCGCGAGGAAGAAATCAAACAAAGAAAGGGATCATTTAAATTGCAAAAAAAAAACATCCCATTACAGTCCGCCTTCAAAGCGGGATACTACTGATTTAGTGGTTTGGGAGAAATAGATATATATCGTGGACATCCTACAATCTTATATCTACCGCCCAGGTAATGGCCACAAATGTCTACATCTACAAATGTTGCAATGAGGAGAACGCAATGGCCCTGATCTATCTGGAGGAGAGCAATGGGTTTGCCATCAGTAGCAATTTGGCTTGCTTGGAAAGTGAGCACATACCTCCCTGATCCGTCCACCAGACTTCTAATGAGGGCAGCATGGTGGTGGATAGTCACTAATCGGTTTTCTTATACTAGTGTCTGGTTGCTAGTGTAGATGTTTTATCTACGACCAATTTCGGACTTATTAAATATATACAAAAGCAGGAATGAAAAATACAAAGTGGTAGTAAGAAGAGTTACATTGTGCATCACTTGATGTATCTCAGTAGGGCGGTAAAGCATATGCTGAGTATGGAGTGTGAGAACTCAGAAGACATGGCAACAGTAGGGAAAATCCAGAGATTTACAGACAAAGGGGTAGAATAAGGCCTCCTTGAAGAACCCTTTGGCTTATCTATAGCTGTGTAGGCTAATATCAAAACTAGGGGTGTGGGAAGTTACATATTTGCTTGTGAAAGTGTGAAAGTAGAAAACATTCCCCTTCCAGTGGCGACTGAAGTTTCTCAACTTCACAAGAGGCAAAGTTTTATTTACTCTGACCTCCACATTGGGGCCAGTCAAATGTTAAGTCTGGGAAGGACAGGTATTTTGGCTGAAGGGAATCATGACATTGGCTGCCAGAGGAGGATGTTGTACATGCTGCTACTAGGGGTTGTGCATGTTCGGGTGTGTTTCCTTTTGGGTGCTCATTGTGAGACTTTATTCCCCTCGCAGGCCCAATACAAAGCTACTTCCACTATGCTTGTTTGGCAGCAGTGTCATTATGTTCATCATCTCTGCACTTGGTATTTTCTCATCCAAGTGTGGGCATTTTGCATCGGTTCCATCTGTTTGATTAGTCTGTTTTCTGAAAGTTTTTCGAATCCAGATCCTTCTCTTTAGATTTCCCTGTAATCATTTCAGAGCTCAATTAAAAATGGAAGTTGTTTTTTTGTGTATTGCACTCTTCCAAATTCCCAAACCATCATGCCTGAATTTCATTCACTTCCTGTTTTGATGCTGTTTCGTCTTCCAGAGCTCCTCAAGGGATTCATATTAAAGGAGTAATTTCATCTAGATGTATGGGTTGTACCAGTATTCTTCCACCACACTGCTCATTCCAGAACACTTTTGTCCTCCTATTCTGCTACTTCCCGTTTATAATCTGCCAGAATTCTTACAGATATTTGCTGAATTCAGATTATTTTTCCTCCAAGAAACTGACGTTTTACTAAATCTGCTTACCAGCTCTTGCTGTTCTAGTTTCTCATTATGGATTCTGAAGTGGATTTGGAAGGCAACTGCCTTTACCTTCGAGTAAAGGGGCGTTCCACTTGAGTCAGACAATCAACTATTTATATGAACAGCAGCAGGTAAAACAGTGCTACACTGGTGAATTTTCACTGTCTGAAGTCCTTCCCCTTAGGCTGGGACTTCTGGTGTTCAGAAAACACTAGTATGTGGCACCCAATCAAGGTCCTGAGTGGCAGTGGGAATGCTTCTCGCTGTTGTGTAGTGTCCCTTCCCCCCCCCACTTTTTTCAAAATTTAGTCGGATTTGCACTTTGCCAAGTTTTTAAGAACATTTTACAGAGTTCACAACGTTTCTTATCTGTACTTAAAATATTTCATTCTTCCAGAAGGAGCTGAGAGAAGCAGAAATTAATACATCCAGTCACTGTCAAGATAACAGAGGCAGCAATTAAAAACCCCAGAAAAAAAGTTTGCAAAACCAGATATTTTAGTCTCTAAAACGATATAGGGGTGAATTTAACATTGTTACTCTGAGGGCTCAAACCCTTCATTTGGTGAGATCAGTTAGCAGGACCTTATAGTCAGTTCTGCTTAAAGCGGAGCCTGAAATACTTGTTTATATCTTGCTTGAATTTTAAACAAATCACACAGGAGATCACACAGGAGTGAGGGAGGCAAGCCAGTTTTGTATCGGGGAATTATCCGGAGAAGGTAAGGTAGCTGAAACTAAGTTTTGGAAGTGTATCTTATTGGTATTTATGTAGTTCTTTCCATACCCCTTGCGAGGCCTAAAGCAGTTCTGACTGAGTTCGTGTTGTGACATCCATCATTTGAACTGGTGTTGCGTGGAGTCAAGCTGAGATGCCATCACCCTGCTGGAAGCACTCTTACCCCAAACTCAGTCACACATTACCAGAAGCACTCTTACAACCTTCACAGACTACTAGGCTATATCTGGCTTTTAAAAGAAAGTGCTTCTACATTAATTTGTGAATTTGTTTGGTATTCTGGATAGGTAAGGGGTGAATGCAAGAATGAGTCAACAGATGAAAAGATGAATGAGTGGAATTGGAGTATTTGAGTGTATGTATGATAAGGAATGAGTGCACGGCCGCTTAGAAGGAATTTTGGTTATAATTATAAGCCAGAACTGGTGGTTTTACCAGTGCTTTGTTAATTGCTTATTATTGCAGACTTTGGTACAATAGCCAGTCTTGTTGGCTTTGTGGATGCTTGTTTTAAAATGTTTGCAGACTTGTGTGCTGATGTCGGTAAGAGGCTTAGTTTTAAAGGGGCTTGTCAGTGAAGGGTGCCATAACAGATCTTGAAACCCAAGTAAGGATCATCAAACGAGAGAGCATGCCTACTGCTGTTTATTGTTAGCAATGTAGGACTGTGAAAGAGAACTATTTTTTTCTCTACGCTAAAAGGAGTCTTTAATAGCAAATCCGATAAGAGCAAAATTTCTAATAGGTCTAAGTTTGAATATAACAAAGAAAGATAAATTATACACGCCTTTAAAGTTTTTTTTTTAAATTCTAATTAACCATTTACTGCGTTTACCGTGTGTAAACTTGTGTGACTATTTGAGCTTTATTCCTACTTACAGCACAGTGAAAACCAGTGAAATTAGCATACTTTTCTGGTAATTCCAGATGGCCAGTTACAGATTGTTTCTACTGGATTCAGCCGTCATTTTCCACTGGACAAGTTAAATCACAAACTTAATACAGCTGACACCAATACCTAGTTCAAAAGATTTTCATTCTCCTGGCTGGATTAAAGAGTAAACTCCAAAGAATCGACACGAATAAACAGGTTAAATATACGGCTGGAATTAGCTGGATAGTTATGCTTCGCAGTTCTATGCTATCGTAAAAATCCTGAGCCGGCAGCAGTGACCTGCAGAAAGAATTTAAATTGTAAACTCGAATCTCCACTTTTTACTGCACATTTAATTTGACAGAAATGTTGTAATTTGTAGTGCCGTGCACGGAAATTAGTGGCGTTGCGCAAAATCATGGTGCTCCGTAATGAATACAAGGAGGAACTGATCATGGGGCTCCCTAAAGAATGTAAGAAGGAGCCCCGAGAACGGTTTGAGACACCATCACCCCAGCGCTGCAGGGCCTTTGCTACGACCCTACTGAAATCAGGAGTAGTATATAGCTATAGCCCTGGAAGTGTTACCCTATTAAAAAGTCACTCGTTGACTTTATTTCCTAAGGTGTTTCTGTCTTTGTTTAGAAGCCCACCCACGTGGACACCTCCCCCATGTCGAATTCCAGCGTGAGCATCGCTCTGGATGCGAGCTTTCATTTGATAACATCAGCTTTTTTTAGAATCAGTGCACTTAGCTGAGACAGACCTGCTGTTGATGCTCCCCAGATCCCCATTGGTGCGTTAGTGTCTTTTCGCGAAGTCTGCCGGACAGCACACTCTCGCCTGGAAACAGCAACTTGTTCAGGGAGGGAACCTCAGCGATAGATGCTGGGAGAAAACCGCATGACGTTGTCAAGCGTTTCGTTAAGCAGAAGACGACTTTAAATCACACAAACTGTGTGGAATGTATAGTAGTTAACACTACACGTTTAACAGTTATCAGTTTCCATCGCCCCTTCTCCCTCCAGCTTCCCTCTTTGGCTGTCCCCAGAAAAATATGTGTTTGCCCTACTTGGCACTTAATTCACCAGTTGCTGCATCACTGAAGATGTTAACAGAACATGCTTTACCCCAAAACAAGTTGAACGTTATTAAAACTGCTGCATATAGAGTGTAGGACAGGTATGACCATTAGAGGTCCATAGTTGAGGGATTGTAGGAGCAGATCCATTCAAATGCCAACTATGTGAATGGATTCTGTTAGAAATTGGGTCTCTAGTTGGCAGACGTATACATCCTTGTCCAAGTAGGGACCACAATCATAGTCAGGGAAAGTCACTACACAAGCTAAATTATCCTGTGCACACCCTCTGGTAACTTGCCACCAAACAGGCAGGCTTAACTTAGAAAGCAATGTGTAAAATATTTGTGCAAATAATCATACATTAAAACAGTGAAAACACCACAAAAGTGTTCCACACCAGTTTAGGAAAATAGACAATATTTATCTGTGTAAAATAAGACCAAAATGACAAAAATTCAATAGGCACAAGTCAAGATATCTCTTCTTAAAGGTTTAAATGAATCTCAATCCTTAAGAATCAGTGGGTGTATCCTTTTAACACACAGTACCTGGGATGCATAAAAAATGATGCATGGGGGCTGCAGAGGAAGAGATGTGTTGAGAAATAAGGCGCTGCATCGGATTTTCTGGCACGGCACAGACGATGCATTGTTTCTTTCCAGGCTGCAAGCTGACTGGTCAATTTCCAGGAGCGCAGCCTTGGTTCTGCTCTGCGGTGCAGGGATGTTTTGATGCCCAGAGATGATGAGCTGAAAAGAAGAAGTAGCAAGCGCTGCATTGATCCAGTAGGCGATGCAGTGATTTTTCAGCCGCAAGGTAGGCGCTGCATCGATTTCTGCAGGCGTTGTGTCGATTTTCCAACGCACAGGGATTTTCTTCTCTTTGGTGAAGTCTTTGTGACCCTGAGACTTCAGAACAGGAGGCAAGCTCTATCTAAGCCCTTGGAGAGCACTTGTGGGGAAGGTAGAGTCCTTCCAGCAGAGACAGAGGCCAGCGGGCAGCAGGGCAACAAGCAGGGCAGCAGTCCTTCCAGCAAAACATTCCAGGTGAGTCCTTTGGGCAGCCATGCAGTCTCTCTAACAGAGTCCAGTTGTAGATCCAGAAGTGTCTTATTTTGGAGGGTCACATACCCAGTATATATACACACCCCAAAATGCCTTTAAAGTGGGAGAAACTTCAAAGAGTGGTTTTGAAGTGCACAAGTTCCTCTTTCAACCCAGCCCTATCTGCCAGGAACACTGTGGAGGGTTATCTGTCCTTTGTTTGAGGTCAGGACACTGGCCTTTGAAGTGTAAGTGAGAGCACCTCCACCCTCCCTGCCCAGGGAGACCCATTCAGTATGCAGATGAATGCAGATGTGACTGGGTGTCCTGTGTTAAGGGCTGTCTGGGTGGAATGCACAAGGGGAGCTGTTAACCCGCACAGACCTGATGTGTATTGGAGACAGGTAGTAAGGCACAGATGGCAGTAAGTGCAGAGAAATGCCCACTTTCTAAAAGTAAAGAAACACAAATGATGGGTGGAATGCAGAACCAATCAAACATTCACCCCCGGTCACAGATCTGGGTTAAATCCATCAATTCCTTTGCTCACCATACCACCCCAGTTTCGACCCAGCCATATGCAAATCAGTCTTGACCCGGTTCCCCATGGGAACAGTCCAGCCGGAACTGCCAGGCCAGGTCCTCCCTGGACCGGAAACAAGCATCCTGGGACCGGTTTCTGGGTATCACCCTTCATAGGGTAGGTCCAAACTGGAATGGCATGGCAAGCAAAAAAACTCATGGATTAAACCCAGGTTTGTGACTGGGGGCTGAATGTTTGATTTGCTCTGTTTTTGCACTTTCTAAAAGTGGCATTTCTAAAATAGTAATATTAAATGCAACTTCACCAGTAAGCAGGATTTTCTATTACCATTCTGGTCATACTAAATATGACAGGGCTACTTCCAGATCAGAATGCTTGCCTATGAGAAGAGCAGGTCTCACAGTAGTGAGAAATTAATTTGTGAGTGTTTCACTACCAGGACATGTAAAACACACAAGTACATGCCCTGCCTTTTATTTACATAGCACCCTATGGATTGCCTAGGGCCTACCTTAGGGATAACGTATATATGTAGAACAAGTGGAGTTTAAGGCTTGTGAAGAAGTGTTAAATGCCAAGTCGAAGTGGCAGAGAAGCTGCACAAACAGGCCTTGCAATGGCAGGCCTGAGACATGGTTTAAAGGGCTACCTATGTAGATGGCACAATCTGTGCTACGTTCCCACTAGTAGCATTTAAGTTACAGGCCCTGTGCACATCTAGTGCACTTTAGTAGGGACTTATAGGTCAGTTAAATATGCCAATTGGGTAGGAACCAATGTTACCATGTTAAGGGGAGAGAGTGCACAGTGTCCTAAAACCAGCAAAAACAGGATCAGAAAGATGGAGGGAGGTAGGCAAAATGTTGGGGGATGACCACCCTACGGCTGTCAGGTCTAACATGTGTCTCTCCCTAGCTGAAAGTGGGGAGAGCTACCCAACCCCTTGGCAGCTCTCTTCACTAAGGCAGAAGAATCTCGAGAGACCATCAGCATTGGCGTGGTCAGTCCCTGGGCAATGCTGCACTATAATGTCCATTCTCTGTAGGGAGATGGACTACCTCTAGCATTTAGGATTTTCACCCCTCATCTGCATGAGCCATCTAAGGGGGCCTGTGGTCTGTCTGAACCCAGAACCAAGTCCCAAACAGGTATGGTCTCAGCTTCTTCAGTACCCAGACCACAGCAAATGCTTCTCTTTCAATGGCGCTCCACCCCTGATCTAGTGGAAGTAACCTCTTGCTAATGAAGGCTACCGGTGGTCTAGGCCCTCCTCATTCAGCTGTGCTAAGACTGCCTCTAAGCCATGCTCTGAAGCGTCCGTCTGCACTATGAATTCCTTGGAGTAATCAGGGGCCCTGAGCACAGGTGCTGTGCACATGGCTTCCTTGAGGGAATCAAAGGCTTTCTGACAAACCTCTGTCCAGTTCACCAATCTGGACTGCTTCTTAGAAGTCAGTTCAGTTAAGGGGGCAACAATGGTGCCATATCCCTTAACAAATCTTCTGTAGTAGCCAGTGAGGTCTAGGAAGGCTCTCACTTCAGTTTGGGTTTAAGGTGGTTGCCAAGGCACAGTTGTCTCAATCTTGGCCTGGAGGGGCTGCACTTTGCCACCACCTACCAGGTGCCCCAAATACACCATGGAATCTTGCCCAATCTGCACTTACTGGCCTTGATTGTCAGTCCTGCCTGTGGTAGGACCTGGAGTACCTCTTGGAGGTGATGCAAGTGTTCCTCCGAGCTGGCACTGTAGACAGTAAAGTTGTCTAAGGCGGCACAGAACGCCTCTTTACCAGCCAGGACCCTGTTAACCAACCATTGGAAGGAAGTAGGGTCTTTCTTCAAGCCAAAGGAAATCATCCAGAATTGGTAATGTCTCTCTGGGGTTGAGAATGCTGACCTCTCTTTTGCCCCCTCATTCAAGGCGATTTGCCAGCACTCTGATGCCAAATCAAAAGTACTGATGAATTTGGCAGTGTCTAGCCTGTCAATGAGCTTATCTGTTCTGGGGATGGGGTGTGCATCAGTCTTAGTGATGGAATTCAGGCCTCTCTAGTCCACTCAGAACAATAGTTTTGGTACGCCGCCTGGTGGGGCATCCTTTGGTACCAATACCACTGGGCTGGGTCAGGAACTGTTAGAGATTTCAATCACTCCTAAAGCTAGTATCTTGGCAACTTCTTCCTTGATGCTGGCTCTCACCCTGTCTGACAACATGTACATTTTGTTCTTTACAGGGGCACTGTCTCCCGTGTCAATGTTATGGTCGCACAGATGTGTGAGTCCAGGGATGAGGGAAAACAGAGAGGAAAACTGTCCCAGTAACTGGTAACAGTCACGGCACTGTTCTAAGGTCAGGGAATCAGAGATTGATACCCTCCACTGACCCATCCTTCTCCTGTGCAGAGAGGAAGTCAGGGAAAGGTTCACTCTCCTCCTCCACACCCTCATGTGTCGCAAGGAGCATACTCACTTCGGACTACTCAAAGTGAGGCTTGAGTTGGTTCACATGGAGCATCCTGAGGGAGATTCTAGGGGTCTGGAGGTCCACTAAGTAAGTGGCCTCCCCTCTACAATCCTTTATTTCATATGGGCTAGCCCAGCATTTGTGGAGAGCTCTGGGCTCTACTGGCTCTATGACCCATACATTGTCGCCAGGTTGAAACTCCATCATAGTGGTCTTCTGGTCATACCAGAGTTTCTTTACCTGCTGGCTGGCCTCGAGGTTGCTGTGGGCCTTCTTCCAGAAATGTTGCAACTGGCTGGTGGAGGGCCAACATGTAGTTGACCACATTCCAGGAGGGTTATCTGGGAGCTTTGTCCCACCGTTCCTTGACAATGCTTAGAGGTCCCTTAACAGGGTCGCCATAGAGGAGTTCAAAGGAGCTGAAACCTAGTCTTAATAAAAGCACCTCCCTGTAGGCAAAGAGAAGACATGGGAAGAAGATGTCCCACTTATGCCTCATGACCTGTAGGCATGCAATCATGCCCTTCAAGGTCTTGTTGAATATCTCAACTAGACTATTGGATTGGGAGTGATAGGGTGTGGTGAACTTGTACGTTACACCACGTGTATCCCACTTGGACTTCATGTACGTAGACATGAAGTTAGTGCCTCTGTGAGACACTATCTCCTTGGGGAACCCCACACGGGTAAAGATCCTCATCAAAGTTCTGGTCACCACAGGTGTAGACACTGTCCTCAGAGGGATTGCCTCTGGGTAGCATGTGGCATGGTCCACCAAGACCAGGATGAACCTGTTGCCTAGGACTGTTTTGGGGTCCAATGGACCAATGGCATCAGTGCCCCCACTTTCAAAGATGGTGCCGTGCCAACAATGGGGAGTGGGATCAGGGGAGCTTTCAGCTTTTTCCCTGACTTCCCACTGACCTGGCAGGTGGGACAGGACCTGCAGAAAGTACCTGAGGCTGTCTTCATTTGGGGCCAATAGAAGTGGGTGGCTAGCCTGGCGAAGGTCTTGTCTTGCCCTAACTGTCCTGCCAGGGGTATGTCATGAACCAGACCCAGTAGGAACACCTGGTAACACTGGGGGACCACCAGTATATGTGCTGCCCCACCAACGGGAACCTTAGGCTCACTATATCGGAGATCATTTTCCTAGTAGATTAGGTGATCCCCAGAGGCTTTACCTGCTCCATGGGCTGCGGTCTGTCACTTCAAGCCCTCAAGAGTGGGACACTCCTTCTGCGCTTGGCAGAATTCCTCCCTAGTGGGCCCGCCATCAACTTGCCAACCAGCCAGCTCAGGTAGGTGACCTAGGGCAGAAATGTCCTCCCCAGTTGACTCAGGGGCCTCATCTTCAGGAACCCCATCAACCTCCACCGCAGAAACTTGTGTGGGACTGGTTTCCCACACATCCTGCCCCTCTCCTTGGCAGCTGCATGGGCCATTTTCCCAGGCTCTAGATGCCCGTGACTCCCTTCCCGGGCAGCAGTGGACCATTTGGTCATACAGACTCACTCAGACAATCCCATCATCTCCAAGTGGGACCTGAGCTCTACCTCCTTCCAGGTAGTGTGCTCCAGGTCATTGCCTAACAGACTATCTACATGTATGGCAGGGCTCCCAGCAACTTTCAGTGTACCTGAGACCCCCCCAACACTCGAAGGGAACCAGAGCCACCGGTAGATGGTTCTCACAGTTGACGGCAACTGTGACTTGGTGGAATATGTTTGGTAGGGCCTGCTGTGCTGACACCAGCTGACACTTTACAGTTGTCATGCTAGCTCCTGTGTCATGCAGATTCACCACCTGTTGCCCATTAATGGTGTCCCACTGCCTATATTTGTAAGTATTGGCAGGCATATGGACTTTTGGCACCATATCTGCATCCCCCAGGGACACTAGGGTTACCTCTATCTGTTCCCCAAACCCATCTGGGAATACCAATCCGAGTGCTACACTAGCCAACCCAAGTGTCTGCCCACCAGAGGGAGGAGGTGCCCTCTTGGGACATTCAGAGTCACCCTTACAGTATTTATAGGTAGAACACTCTGCATATTGGGGTACAATCCTCCCTGTCTTTTGATCAAATAACCTTTTCTTCTTAGTCTCAGACTGGGACTGGTTACCACTATTCCCTTGGAAATTATTTTGAGGGGCCTTTAGAGAACCTCTTATTTTTAAGTTTTTCTTCCTTCTCTCTCTTCTGTTGGGAACCCTGAACACCTGTGTGGGTGTCCCCCCAGATACCCTTTTGGATACTCAGGTGTTAGCCCAAAGGTCTGCCTCCTCAGCAAGTTTTCCTGGATCAGTAACGTACTGTCAACAAGGTGCTGAAGCAACTCTGTAAAACAAATACTGAGTATGTGCGCTCTCAGGAATATATTGTACAACCTAAGATAATCACTGACTTTGCTGCCCTGCACCCAACCATTTAGTGTCTTACTGGAGTAATCAATTAAATCTACCCAGGATTGATTGGGAAATTTGTTACTGTCCCTGAATCTTTGGTGATACTTCTCAGGGGTCAGTCCAAATTTGGCAATCAAAATGGCTTTAATGGGAGATTACTTGGTCTGGTCCCCAACCTCTAAACTTAGAATGTGTTCCTCCCAAGTGTTGGCATGTGTTTCCACAGGACCTCCACCCAATGCCTTACAGTAACCCCATGTGTCCTCAGTGCCACTTCATAAGCAGAAAACCACTTGTCACTGTCATCTCCCACCACATAACTGGGCACCAAAGCCTTGATATTTTGACTCTCAGAAATGATGCTTTCAAAATCCTTGACATGCTTATAAGAAAGAACAGGCACTGCGTTGATCCGGCAGGTGATTTGTTCCAGTCGCGAGGCAGGCATTGCGTAAATTTCTGCAGGCGCTGCGTCAATTTTCTGATGCACAAGGATTTTCTTCTCTTTGTTGAAGTCTTTGTGGCCCTGAGACTTCAGAACAGGAAGCATGCTCAATCCAACCCTTTGGAGAGCACTTGTAGGGAAGGCAGAGTCCTTCCAGCAGAGTCAATGGCCAGCAGGGAGCGGGGCAACAAGCAGGGCAGCAGTCTTTCCAGCAAAGCAGTCCAGATGAGTCCTTTGGGCAGCCAAGCAGTCCCTCTGACATAGTCCAGTTGTAGATCCAGAAGTGTCTAATTTTAGAGGGTCACAGGCCCAGTATATATACCCAAAATGCCTTTGAAGTTGGAGAAACTTCAAAGAGTGGTTTTGAAGGGCACACGTTCCCCCTTCAATCCAACCCTGTCTGCCAGGATCCCTGTGGGGATTATCGGACCTTTCTGTGGGTTCAGGCCACTAGCTTTGAAGTGTAAATGAGAGCCCCTCCACCCTTTCTGCCCAGGGAGACACATTCGGTACACAGATGAATGGAGATATGACTGAGTGTCCTGTGTTTATGGCTATCTGGAAAGAATGCACAAGGCAGCTGTCAACCAGCACAGACCAGAAGTGGATTGGAGATAGGCTGTAAGGCACAGATGGCAGTAAGTGCAGAGAAATGTGCATTTTCTAAAAGTGACTTTTCTAAAATAGCAATTTAAAATTCTGGCCATACTAAACATGTCAGGGCTACTCCTTTCAGATCTGAATTTACCACGTAAAAGTATATAAGGGCAGTTCGAGTGATGACCTTTGAGAGGAGCAGGCCTCACAGTAGTGAGAAACTAATTTGTGAGTTTTTCACTACCAGGACATGTAAAATACATATGTAATGTCCTGCCTTTTACTGACATAGCACCCTGCCCTGTGGGTTACCTAAGGACTACCTTAGGGGTGACTTATATGTAGAAAAAGGGGTGTGTGGGGCTTGGCAAGTAGTACTAAATGCAGAGTCGAAGTGGCAGCAAAACTGCACACGCAGGCCTTGTAATGGCAGGCCTGAGACATGGTTAAGGGGCTACTTATGCGGGTGGTACAATCGGTGCTGCAGGCCCCCTAGTAGCATTTAATTTACAGGCTCTGCGCACATCTAGAACATTTTACTAGGGACTTGTAGGTAAATTAAATATAACAATTGGTAGGAGCCAATGTTACCATGTTTAGGGAAGAGAGCATATACACCTTAGCACTGGTCAGCAGTGGTAAAGTGCACAGAGTCCTAAAACCAACACAAACAGAGTCAGAAAGATAGAGGGAGGCAGATAAAAAGTTGGGGGATGTCCACTCTTAGGCTGTCAGATCTACCAAATTCCATTTAGTTTATGGTATCTACATTTACCTAACACAGATATCCTGAGAATCCGGGAAGGATCTGGCCCATATGCACCTACACTGGTCAACTGTACTATAACGCTGTGCCATACAATTTGCAAAGGTTAACTGGTCACACTTCAGCTGCCAGTGTCTTTTCTCAGTCTAAAGAGGAATCCATTTTGCCTAGATGTTAGTTTTCTACATTCAACAGGGGATGACAGGCAAGCACTAAGAAGTAAGTGCCTGAATTTTTTGAGTACACACGTTTGCATTTCAGACACTACAGGTGTGTGAAGGGCATAGGGGCTGATCGAACAGATGCGTCAAGGTTTTGAAGCACACAAACTGTCCTAAAGCCCTACAGTGAGCCATGGTCACAATTATATCTCATTTCAGGTTGAAGTAATCTCTATGGCTCTAATCAAAATGACAATGGTAAATAACTAGTATTACTCATTAGTAACTCTTTCTTCACTATCATGACATATCAATCCAAAAGGAATGACAGACAACATAGAGGCTTGTGCAGTTTTTTATTGTGGCAAGGATTACTGTAGATAAGTTTACATGTTTTCATGTTTGGCAAATGTGCTCATAGAAGGAGTTACTATGTGTCTCGTGTATCTGAGAGTAGTGATTATGAGTAAAATGGGACATGTACAATGTGATCAAGGTTGACATCCACAGCCCTGGCTATGCAGTACAGAACATTGTAGACTGTAGACCAGATTTTGTTCTTGGAGGGACAGAGAACCCCTAAAATGTAACACCCCAAAATATAACCTTAACAACACGCCCATTGGTGGATGAATCAGAGAATGTGTTAAACCTGAGTTTAATGAGGCAATGTGTCTTGGGATAAGGCACGTTACAGCATTTCAAAATACAGTCATTTAAGGAAGGACAGACTCAATAACTGAGTGCTGCTGCAGAAATAACAATTAAAAAGATTTATTACAAAAATTCAAAGGTGCGGTACAAAAATCATTAATGTAAACACATAAGGCTATTTCCTTGATTTCTGTCAGCAAATAGAACAATATAGGATAAAGTGCAACATGAGTATAAGTCTCCAGTTCACAGCAAAATCAATAAACTGACAGCATCCCCAGTAGCATTGGGAGATGCTGTGGCTCACCCCGAAAATCTGGGATGCATGTAGCTTTCTTGTGTGGAAAGTCATCAGTATCTGCAAAATCACCAGGGAGTGGGTAAAAGAATTATACTCTCAGCAAATCAGGGCACAGCTCTTTTAAATGGCATTTTGCCTTAGCATAAAAGCAATATCCTACTATATTAATATTTATTTTTCCCACTCTATTCTAATGTCATCCGGAGATGGCAGGACAAACTAGTTATTATGCTATTATAAGTGAAGGAAATACAGTGAACTAGGGTAAGGAGCTTGGGAAATGCAACATTACTATATCTGTGTTGGAAAGTTTTTCTTGGAGAACAACAAGAACATCATCAATAAAATAAACAAACATGACTCTGCTTGACTGTGAGCTATAGAAATGAGGAACCGTGATATAGCCAGATAAAATCATTTCAAATTCAATAGCACCATGCCAGTTTGGACATATAGATTTAAAAGAAAATACACGTTTTCACACTGTTATTAATGCACAAAAATATAAAATGCACAAAACAATTGTTCTATATTCGCTAAAACTTACAATTAGTCTAATAAGTATAACAGTCTGTATGACTATCTGCTTCTTGCAATTCGATCCTCCCACTGCTTCAGTTGATAATTCATTCGATCACTGGCATCCCCCATCTCAGTTTCATATTGTTTCGTCTTAGATGATTCTCTTTTCTCTTTACACCCACAATTTAGAAACTCTAATTCAAAGAATTTGAATAAGAGAAACAATACAAGTGCACAAATGAGCACAATAATTACAGAGGTTAATAATGACCTAAACATACCCTCTCCAAAACTATTGATCCATTCACCAACCTTACTAAACCCCTTTCCTATCTCACTAACTCAGGGACCTACTGCGTCCTATTTCCTGTCCCCACCTTTCTCTGGTCATATCCAATAAAGTGCAGGTATAAAACCAAGTAAGAGTTCATATGGGGAGAGGCCAGTACTACTTTGTTATTGACACTGAACAAGACAAAATGCCAAAGGTAACAATGCTCCCAATTTTCCCTAGGTCAAATAACTTTTTTAGGGTAGATTTTAATGTAGAGTTACATTGTTCCACCAAACCATCGGTTTGGAGATGATATGTTGCCATGCAAATTTGTTTTACCCCAGCTGTGCACATATCTGATTCATCGGCTTTGAGGTAAACAGAGTCCCTTGATCGGTGATTATATCATGTGGAAATCCTATCTGGGAAAAGAGCTTAGTCATTGCTTTAGCAGGTGCAGGTGGTAGATCTCCTCTAACAGCATAATTTATGTCACACTCCCTCTCACCCACAAATTCTATTGACCTAACTCCTATAGGTTCATGATACACCACACACACTTCACCCTTTCTCTCATGCTCCATTCTCAACCTTGAATGCTAGCGGTATTACGACGTCCGCTGGGCCTGAGGTGCTCACCTCCAGCCCGGCGGACTGCGGAAAAGCAGAAGGAAGGGCAGAGTATCAGTGGTTTGGCTTAGGCCAAACCGCCAAACTTGTCATTTGGCTGTCTTCACTGCTGGCCTGTCGACGGTGAGACCACAACCGCAGTCCTGGCAGTCTTAAGACCACAAACACGTAATGAGGGCCTGAGTCTTCTTCTTGCATTTCAATTGCAACACCATGTGGTGTGCAATAAATCATGCAGTTTAACTTGCAAAGCAAGTATCTGCTCAATAGATTAACAGAACTTGCATCACACAATATGAAATGATGATTGTTCTCCATTGATCCTATTTTAACAGGAACAGCTGCCGTAACCTGGCCAACAATCAGTTTATTGCTAATACCTAGAACTTGGACTTCTCTTCCAAATAGGGTTAGGACTGGAACCTTCACAGATCTAGCCATAGAGAAGGTATAACCAATGTCAATTAGGAATGATACTCTGTAGCCCTTCACCTCACCATCTACATGTGGGCCACTCTTATCTACATCTAGGTCTGCACCAAGGACACAATCCTCCTCTCCCTTCGATACCATCATTGGCAATTAGTCTCTGGGGAAACTGAAGAAAATCATTATTCAGTCTCAATGGATTTATTTGGTTCCCTAAACTGTAAGGCAATTTATTTCTCAGGCATATCCATGTGGAATTGCCCCTAATTCTTCCTATTATGGACAGAAAGTGGCTGGGCTGTGGCTACTGACTGTGTCTGCATCTGATTTGTGTTTCAAAATCATTCTGGATTTAATCCGGATTTTGAGTGCACTCATATTTTCAGTGCCCAATTTTACCACAGAAATTGCCAGCAGTGTCCTTCTTCGGCAATGTAATATTTTCATTCACTCCAGAATTATTCATAACTCCACTGCCATGAGCTTGCACCTGAACCATTTCATTTCCCTGTCTCACACCTAGCATGAGATTCACTCCATTCATTCTGGCATTATCAAGTGGTGCAAAATCCAAATTAGAACTCAACTTCTGAATCTTGCCACTTCGCTGAACGTGTTTTGTCTGGAAAATAATCAGCCTCTACTTAATCCTTGCTTGCTTCACATCAAACCAATACTGATATCCTTGGCACACTTCAGGAGCTCATGATTTCCCTTTACCTGCCAACATATTATACTCTGCTGAATATGCAAAAAAAACTCAGCATCCAAACCTAGAATGAAAGTCTGTATGGAGCCCCTAACCCTATTTCTTAAGTTCTTTAACTCCATTGTGTTTTCTTTACATCTGCCTACGCCTTTCAAAGTAATCATGCACCAACTTGTCTGGCTTTGTATAGCTCTCAGGTTATTCGCCCAGTTAACTTCCTTCTCTGGCACCTTGTAGGAAAGTACCATCTTGCCTGGCATATTACCCCCATTTTCACTGTATGTATGTTTGTTTTTGCCTATGTGTCACTGGGATCCTGCCAGACAGGACCCCCGTGCTCATAATGTATGCCCTGTATGTGTTCCCTGTGTGGTGCCTTACTGTATCACTGAGGCTCTGCTAACCAGAACCTCAGTGTTTATGCTCTCTCTTTGCTTTAAAATTGTCACTGTAGGCTAGTGACTAATTTTACCAATTCTCATTGGCACACTGGAACACCCTTATAATTCCCTTGTATATGGTACCTAGGTACCCAGGGTTTTGGGGTTCCAGGAGATCCCTATGGGCTGCAGCATTTCTTTTGCCACGCATAAGGAGCTCAGATAATTCTTGCACAGGACTGCCACTTCAGCCTGAGTGAAATAACGTCCAAGTTATTTCACAGCCATTTTCACTGCACATAAGTAACTTATAAGTCACCTATATGTCTAACCCTCACTTGGTGAAGGTTAGGTGCCAAGTTACTTAGTGTGTGGGCACCCCACACTCGCAAATTCCCCGGACAGCATTACACACGTGCACTACATATAGGTCAATACCTATATGTAGCGTCACGATGGTAACTCCGAACATGGTCATGTAACATGTCTAGGATCATGGAATTGTCATCCCAATACCATTGTGGTATTGGGGGTACAATTCCATGCATCCCCGGGTCTCTAGCACAGAACCCGGGTACTGCCAAACTTGCTTTCCGGAGTCTCCTCTGCAGCTGCTGCTGCTGCCAACCCCTCAGACAGGTTTCTGCCCCCCTGGAACCTGTGCAGCCTGGTCCCAGGAAGGCAGAACAAAGAATTTCCTCTGAGAGAGGGTATTACACCCTCTCCCTTTGGAAATAGGTGTGAAGGGCTGGGGAGGAGTAGCCTCCCCCAGTCTCTGGAAATTCTTTGATGGGCACAGATGGTGTCCTCTCTGCATAAGCCAGTCTACACCGGTTCAGGGATCCCCCAGCCCTACTCTGGAGCGAAACTGGACAAAGGAAAGGGGAGTGACCACTCCCCTGACCAGCACCTCCCAGAGGAGGTGCCCAGAGCTCCTCCAGTGTGTCCCAGACCTCTGCCATCTTGGATGCAGAGGTGTTGGGACACAATAAACAGCTCTGAGTGGCCAGTCCCAGCAGGTGACATCAGAGACCCCTCCTGATAGGTGCTTAACTCTCTTAGTAGCCAAGCCTCCTTTCTCAGTAGCCAAACCTTATTTTTGGGCTACTTAGGGTCTCTCCTCTGGGCTATTCCTCAGATAACGAATGCAAGAGCTCGCCAGAGTTCCTCTGCACTTCCCTCTTTGACTTCTGCCAGGGATCGACCGCTGAGTGCTTAAGGATGCCTGCAAAACCGCAACAAAGTAGCAAGACGACTACCAGCAACATTGTAGCGCCTCGTCCTGCTGACTTTCTCGACTGTTTCCTGGTGGTGCATGCTCTGAGGGCTGTCTGCCTTCACCCTGCACTGGAAGCCAAGAAGAAATCTCCTGTGGGTTGACGGAATCTTCCCCCTGCCAACGCAGGCACCAAACTTCTGCATCACTGGTCCTCTGGGTCCCCTCTCATCCTGACGAGCGTGGTCCCTGGAACACAGGAGCTGGGTCCAAGTGTCTCCCATAGTCCAGTGGCCCTTCTGTCCAAATTTGGTGGAGGTAAGTCCTTGCCTCCCCATGCCAGACAGCAAACCTGTGTACTGTGTGATTTGCAGCTGCTCCGGCTTCTGTGCACTTTTCCAGGACTTCCTTTGTGCACAGCCTAGCCTGGGTCCCCAGCACTCCATCCTGCATTGCCCAACTCGCTGAGTTGGACTCCAACATCGTGGGACCCTCCTTTGTGACTCTGAGTCGACTGCTGTCCTCAGGTCTTCTAAGTGCCTGTTCCAGTACTTCTGCGGGTGCTGCCTGCTTTTGTGTGGGTTCTCTGAGTTCCTGAGCGCCCCCTCTGTCTCCTCCTCCAAGGGATGACATCCTGGTCCTTCCTGGTCCCCAGCAGCACCCAAAATCCTCAACCGCGACTCTTGCAGCTAGCAAGGCTTGTTTGTGGTATTTCTGGGTGGAAACACTCCTGCATCCTCCAGCACACCGTGGGACATCTGCGGACCAAAGGAAAAGTTCCTGGCACCTTCCATTGTTGCAGAATCTTTGGCTTCTTCCACCCGGAGGCAGCCCTTTTGCACCTTCATCCGGGGTTTAGTGGGCTCCTGCCCCCCCTGGACACTTGCATGACTCTTAGACTTGGTCCCCTTCCTTTACAGGTCCCCTTGCATGACTCTTAGACTTGGTCCCCTTCCTTTACAGGTCCCCTTCCTTTACAGGTCCTCAGGTCCAGGAATCCGTTTTCAGTGCTTTGGTAGCAGTTGTGGTTCTTGCGGAATACCCTATCTCGACTATACTGTCTTTCTGGTGTAGTAGGGTAACTTTACTCCTACTTTTCAGGGTCTTGGGGTGGGGGGACACCCTTACTGTTTTCTCACAGTCCCAGCGACCATCGACAACCTACCATAATCCTGGAGTCCATTAGTGGTTCGCATTCCACTTTTGGAGTATATGGTTTGTGTTGCCCCTAGGCTGATTTCTACCTATTGCATCCTATTGTGATTCTACATTGTTTGCACTACTTTTCTTACTGTTACTTACCTGATTTTGGGTTTGTGTACATATAATTTGTGTATATTACTTACCTCCTAAGTGAGGGTATCCGCTGAGATACTTTTGGCATATTGTCACTAAAATAAAGTACCTTTATTTTTAGTAACTCTGAGTATTGTGTTTTCTTATGATATTGTGCTATATGATATAAGTGGTATAGTAGGAGCTTTGCATGTCTCCTAGTTCAGCCTAAGCTGCTTTGCCATAGCTACCTCTAACAGCCTAAGCTGCTAGAAACACCTCTATTCCACTAATAAGGGATAACTGGACCTGGCACAAGGTGTAAGTACCACAAGGTACCCACTATAAGTCAGGCCAGCCTCCTACACACCTTCTTTTTCAAATGATCTATTTTAGACCTGACAGCCTAAGGTGGTCTTCCCACATGCTTTTATTTTGCTTTCTTCCCTTCTGTTTGACTGAAATTAGTTTTTGTTGGTTTCTAGGGCACTGTGCACTTTACCATTGCTAACCAGTGCCAACGTGATTTTGCTCATGCCTTTAAACATGGTAAAATTAACTTATACCCAATTGGCACATTTAATTTAATTATAGGTCCCTAGTAAAATGGTACTGCATGTACCCAAGGCCTGTAAATTAAATGCTACTACTAGGTGTGCAGCATTTATTGTGATGCCCATCACTTAAGAAGCCTTATAAAATATATTTTAGGCTTGCCATTGCAGCTGGTGTGCAGTTTTAAACTGCCATTTCAACTTTGCAAAAAAACCTCATACTAGGCCTAAACCTTCCTTTTTAATACAAATAAGCCACCCAAATGCCCCCAAACAACCCTTAGAGCAGGGTACAGTGTATTTAAAAGGTTGAACATGTACGTTTAAGTCTTGCATGTTCTGGTAATGATAAACTCTTACATTTGTGTTAAACTACTGGGGGGAAACCTCTTCCATAAGATACAATTGGGTTTTCTTATTATGTTTAATAAGTGATAATGTTTGTTTGGGAACAGGTAGAAATTTCATGTTTGGTCTCCAGAAAATCATAATTAAAAGTCTTATTTAATGGTACAGTCAGATTTCAAGTCACAATTCTGAAAATCACACTTTTATAAGGTTCCTACAAAACACAAGGGCAGCCCCTATTAGACAAGAACCAGGGCATCAGGTATTACAAACAAAACAGTGGTTCTCATTAGTGATTAACTGGATTAAGTGGTAAAATGAAGCACAATGGCTAGGTAGAAATGTATGGTTCCAAAATACAAAAGAAAAGAGTGGTCAAGGAAAATATGCAAAAATATTTTTTTTTTTACATATACATCAAGTGCATAGTGTCCCATGTGAGAAAGAAAACGGAACCAAACATTAATTTCTATAATCCACAATAATACAAGTAGCAAAAAAGAAAAACATACATTTTTATGCTCCTTAATGCAACAAACAGCCAAGCAGATATTCATCAATTACTAGAATAAATCCATATCCTTATGTTATTTAAGGGATTTGTTAATGTTGGTTTCTTTGTATTGATTAGTGTTGACAGTGTTTCAATCCTATTGCAGATATAGGGTCTCATCAGGGCCAAGCAATGTAGCGAGACCCCTAATACGATAAAAGGAGGAAAATGATCACTATGCGGCAACAAGGGATTTAGTGTCAAATTAATTATAAATTGATACTTGTACCTTAATTGTCTAGAGTACTTACTCCAATGCACCGAAGAGCAAATAACATCCACCTAATAAGACACACAAATCTTGGACCTTATTTATTGAGAATAAAATCCCTATCTGTGTGAATGTGGCTCCTTGCAAAGCATGCTACATTTTTGCAGAGAAATTCAACTATAGTATTTCAAAAGCTTGAATTTCGATGAATCTGATTATGAAACCAGACAATAATAAAATCAAAGCTTCTTCAAAACCAATCACAAATGATCAAACCAACTAAACCAAGAATCAATATCTCATAACCAAACACCTCACATGCAGCATAACAATCCACCACACAGCACAAACCACAATACTTAAATAACACAGACTACTCACAATCACAAGAATTATTCCACCCTATTTAGAGTTGCAATCCTCTTTGCTCAGGAACAGCACTGCAAGTCAGGAACTCTGCCACCAGGAAAATCAACATCCACTTAAAGTAAGGACTGGGCAAAAATATATCTCTGGAAGCAGAGGATGGTTGCAAGATAAGAGCACCACCTATCTGCATTAAAGTTTTGTTGGCATAGGTCACCCCAAAAAGTTTACACCTCAAATTAAAACAACAACACTCCCACAGGTGGATAAATCAGAGACTATTTTAAACTTCAATTTCGTGAGACAATGTGTCCCCGAGATAAGGCATCTTACAGCCAAATATAGTCAGTTAATTAAGGAAAAACTCATAAACTGAGTTCTCAGGTAGGGATATATGTTCAAGAGATTTATTACCAAAATTTTACAGATACAGATTTCCTAAATATAAATGCATAACGCTATTGCCAGGAAACCATATACAACACTACAGTGCAGAATCTGAATAATTCTAAGTGTCAAGTGTGCAGCAAAATCAATAAGAAACAAACAGTATCCCTAGTAGCATCAGATAAAGCTATGCTCACCCCAAAAATCTGGGGTTTACATACAGTTGTCATACATAGGAAATCCTCAGTTTTTGCAAAATCACCATGGTATAAGGAAAGAAATATACTCTAAGCTAATCAGAGCACTGCTTTATTAAATGTCATATTGCCTTAGCATCTAAGCACTATCCAATGATATTCTGCCCATTCTGCTTAAGATGACAGGACAAAGTAGTTACAAAAATGTTTGCTATTATGAATTAATGGAATATAGTGAACTACTGGAAGGACCTTGTAAAATACAGCCTTACTTTGTCGGTGTTGTAAAGTTTTTCTTTGAGAAGAGCAAGAACGACATCAGTGGAAGTAAACAAACATGACTGCTTGACTGTGAGCTGCAGAAATGATGAACAGTGACTATGCAGGAGGAGACATCCAATTTGAACAAGATAGCATCAGGGCTTAAATTGAGGCCCAGTTAACATAAGCTCAATACACACTTTTACAAGTCATTGCAAATTTGTTTCGAATGCAATAGCACTGTCAGTGTGTACAAATACATTCAAAAGTAAATTCATGTTTTACAAGCTTTTAATTCACAAAAATATTATATGCACAAAACTATACCATTATCAAAGTGTTACTATGAGATATCACATTTATTCTTACATTAAACCTCATTTATTGCTGATTTCAGAGTTAAGGTAACTTTTAGTAACAAAAAGGGGACTTCGGAAAGCCACTACTTTCTTGCCCCAAAGTTCAAGTAGGCATTTCTGATCCACAGCCTGCTGCTGCCTCCTTCCAGAAGGTGTGAATGGCTTTCAGGTAAGGGGGACAAAAGGCCTGCTAGTGCGAGGAGGTGCCTCCTCCTTCTGACAGGATGGCCAGAGGGCCAGAGGGATGTAGCTGTAGATGATCAGCTTCAAAGAGACTACCACCTCTGACAGGCAAATACGAGTCACGCTGTAGCTTGCCTACTCATTTTAGTAGGTAGACAGGCTGGCAAAATCCATTGCAGAAACAGTTTTCTAGGAGGGGTGGCTCATTGTGCTGAACAACCTGAAGGATGTGCCCATAGTTCTGACCCACGAAAGAAGGGTACAGACACCTTGGATTTTGACAGAGAGATATATTGTGGGATTGTTTATTGCCAACCCCAAGGAAGTGAGGTAAGAGTGGGTAGGGTTGGGTTGCCCGGTGGGAAATTTTCCCCATTGATTAGAGGCGTCTCCCGACCCACAAAGTTCAAATTAGCATAAACGTGGCACTACTGGCTTCTAGCCTCAGAACCTTTCTGGTCCGGGGAAGCACAGAAAAAGGACTGGTCCTGGTGAACCCGTGGATCTCCGAAAGAAAGGCTGCACCAAGGAAAACTACATCTGCTGAACCAAGACAGGAATCTGGAAACGGAGGACTGCTCCTGCTGTTGCACCCATGGTGTGAGACGCTGAGGGCAGGACCTGTTCTCACTTCAAACTAGTCAATGGGCTCCTAGGGCTAGGTAACTAGTGTCCTGTTAAGCTTCCCTTTTACAAAAGTTAAAGGTGCCCTGCACCTCCCCAGTGCCCAGATGACCTGTTGCCACTGGACTTTCCCTGCACTACACTGGTGTCACTCTTGAGTTCGAGTCCTAGCCCCCAAGATTTGCTCCCCCGATCTTGGACCTTTGGCAGGTGCTACAGTATACTATCTCTCTCTCTCTCCACAAAACTGCAACTTGTGAGCCTAAACATACCTTTTTTGGCCACAGAATATCAGGCTTGTACATTATTGAGGCTTGCTGTTTGTAGGTAGCCTTGAACACCATCAAGAACCGAGGCTTCCACTGCACAGCCGGACTTCACCGGTATATTAATGTTGAACATAACATCAGATTAAAGCTGCAGAAGACCCTCCTAATGAGTCCGTCATTGAGAAAAAGAACCGGAAATATTTCTAAATGCGTAAGTAGAAATTTGACCAGGACCAACCTGGCCCCTGAATCTGACCTTGCATAAATCATAACATGGTCTGTGTTACAGTCTTTCATAGAATGTGAAACCATGAGTCAAAGAACACAGACCTTTTGTGGTTCTGAGACATCTTCCTTCCGCATGATGGGCACTTCTGAAAATAGAGAATGCATTCTGATTGGAAAAGTTTTTCAGCTGCAGGAAAAACTCACTTCACTCCGTAAACTGATCTAAAAATGTTGAGTGAAAGAGCAAAGGCTGCAAAAATGACTGAGAGTTCTGTCAAAAGCCTGAGGTGTGCTGTGAGATTCTACTCACAGGACTGGAAAACAGAACTGGTTCTGTGAGGCAACTGTCAGTACAGTGCATTATGGCTGGGAAAGTGCCTAAAATCTTAAAGGGACAGTGCACTTTTTTCATAGTTTTCAATTTAGGCCTGTTGGGCTGTGTTTTTCCTTAATATTAGACACTGTCAACTATTTTTGCAATTAAGATGCTGAAATGCATAGTGTAAATGGGTGTTTTTCAATTCTAAAGACATTCAGGAAAAAAGTCACCTTTGATGGGCCCCTAAAGGTTGCTGTTCATCAGATAGATAGATAGATAGATATGGAAAAGCACTTCACACACAAAAGACAGAATTATCAAAGTGTTTATGACCTCAGGTAAGATTTCTATAATCTAGAGCTACATGAATGTCAGGTCAATAGAGAAAACAGGGTGATTGTGTTGGAGGGTGACCTGAAAAACATAAAGGAGTCTTTCTCCGGGTCTGATGCTGATATGGAGAGCATAGGATGCAAAACAGAAGAAATGAGGAGCAGAGGAAATAAAGTAGGAATATTAAACCGAGTCTTGAAGACACCACCAGTATAAAGGCTGCACAGTCACATCATTGACATAATTGTGTTACAAAACTGTGCATAACATATGAAGGGTGCTGAGGTTTCCACTGCTAGCAGGTAAAGAGAAACTAAAACATATCATGCACCCCTACCTAAAATGGAATGTTATTCGAGGGTTTGGATGAATTAAGAGCTACCTTGATGTTAGAGACCCGACTGGCACAACTTGGGCTGTCACAGTAATTGAGGCATGGACAACACAATTGAATGTGAATTTGTATGTAGGACAATGGGCAAGAAACAAGACTTACTCCTGGGTAATGCTTGAAATAGGATCTTTCTCCATGATTGCTCCACTATCCAACAAAGAAGGCAGGGGTTGCAGTCAGTCAAAAGTTGATTAATTTGCTTGTGGATTAGTGATACATTTATATGGTTTTCATTTAGTTGAGAACAACTTAAGGGGCAAGATCTGCTTAATAGATGGACGCTGTCTGGTCTGCTAACATAATCTTGTGGACACTCAGAAAGCTTCCGTAGTAATGCATTCAACAAGTTGCTTCCAATTAGTTGTTTGGTTTGTAACTCACATTTTCTTGCTTTCTATTTGCTGGCTTTATTTGTTTTAGGCTGTTCAGCTTGAGTTTGTCCCTTCTCTTGACCAAAACGTATTTACAGTATCCTTTTAAATACTCCCTTTCTGTAAACATTCCTTTAAATCTTGTTCTTATCTGGTCACATTTGCTGTGCATTCAAAGACAAAGGTCAAATGCCAGGCACTGCATTCTTAGAGGAGCTTGGTGTTTACTTTTCTTTCTTTGATTTTTAAAGAGAGAGGATTTATGTGACTATCCTGCTGGTTACTGGGGGTAATTCTGAAGTTTTGTACAAACAATTATTTTAATACCATCAAAACAAATCAATACATCAGGTGATGACGTTTCCACACATTGTAGTTTCTGCGCTGTATACTTTTATCAGTAAAGTTGTATGAGGGCGAATGTAATGGCCATTTTAATTGAAGATGTGATTTTTGTAATGGCAGTGCGCTACCACACCATACATACTCCACTTTACCCTACTCTACTCTGCACCACTCCATGCCATTGCCTTCTACTCTGCACCACCCCATACTACACCACACTACACTACTCCACACTGTCACTGCACTCTACTTTACACCATCCTATTCATTTCCACTTCACTCTATGCCTCTCTACTTTACATCACTCTACACCAATGCTCTATGCTATGCACCACTACACTTGCCACTGCACTCTAAAACCCTCCACTCTGCTCCACTCCACACAACTGCACTCTACACCACTCCACTCTACACTAGTGCACTGTATGCCATCCTCCCTACACCACTCAAATCTACTCTGCACCACTATACTCTATGCCACTACACTCCATGCCACTTCACTCTACCCTGCACCACCCCACTCTACTGTGCACCATTCCACTCTACTCTGAAACAATCTACTCTATGCCTCTCCGCTCCGTGCAACTCAACTCTGCTCAAATCCGCTCTACTCTCTGCCACTCTACGCCACTGTGTTATACTCAAACCACTGCACTATATGCCAATGCACTCTACACCATTTTAGTGAAAAACAATGCACTCTACACCATTGCACTCTATATCAATCTTCTCTGCACCACTACATTATATGCCACAATACTCTACTCCTCAACATTCCATGCCACTGCACTCTACACCATTGTACTCTACATCATGGCATTCTACGCCACTTTGTTCTACTCTTCACCACTGAACTCTTTCACTGCTCTCTAAACCACTCTACTTTGCACCACTTTACTCACTACACCCTATGACAAGGCACTCTACACCACTGCACTCCGACAGTCTACTCAACACTATACTCTCTGTCACTGAACTGTGATGCTCTGCTCTATGCCACTGTACTCTACACCAATGCAATCTAGTCTGCACCACTCTACGCCAATGCACTCTGTGTCACTACACTGTATGCCACTGTACTCTACCCTGCACCACTCCACTTTACGCCACTGCATTCTATGCCAATACACTGTAAGCCACACTAATCTACTCTACACCACTGCACTCTATAACACCACATTCTATGGCACTCTACTCTATGCCACTTCACTCTACTCTGAAACAGTCTTCTCTATGATGCTGCACTCTCCACCACTCTTTTCTACTCTCCACTATTCACTCTGCGCCACTGCACTATACTCCAATTTACTTAAAACAATACATTGTATGCAACTGCACTGTACGCCACTATACTCTACTCTTCAACACTCTACTAAATGCCACTGCACTCTATATCAGTCAATACCACTGCACTCAAAGTCACTCTATTCTACTCTGCGTCACTGTACTCTATGCCACTGTACTCTGAACCACTCTATGCCACTGCCCTCTGCAACAAAGCACTCTATGCCACTCTACTCTATACCACTGTACTCTCTGCTACTGAACTCTCCGCTGCTCTGCTCTGTGCCACTGCATTCTATGCCACTGCACCACTCTACGCCACTATGCACCACTGCACTTTATGCCACTTCACTCTGTACCTCTGTACTCTACTCTGCACCACTCTGTTCTTTGCCAATGCATTCTACTTTACTACGCCATACTCCACTCTTCACCACTACACTCTACACCAATCCAGTATGGGCCACTCCACTTAACCCTGCACCACTACACTCTATACCACTTCACTCTACTCTGAAACAACCTACTCTACCCAACTCCACTCTGACACTCTTTTCTATGTTAGCCCACTGTATACGACTCCACTCTGCACCACTCTACCCTACGCCCTTGCGATCTACACCACTCTACTTTAACCCACTGCACTCTTACCAATGTACTTAACACCACTTTAATCAAAGAAATGCACTCTACAACACTGCACTCTACACCAACTACCCTGCACCACTCACCACTATACTTTACTCTATGCCACTGCACTCTACACCATTGCATGCGCATAAGTCTACTCTATTGTGCACTGTTTCTGCACTCTACGCCACTCTATTCTACCCTGCACCACTGTAGTGTATGCGACTTCTCCATACAGTGCTCTACTCTGCAACACTCTACACCACTGCAGTCTATGCCAATATACTCTACAACACTGCACTCTGACATTCTACTCTGCAAGACTGCACTCTCTGCACTGAACTGTACCCCACTCTACACCAATGCGCTCTATATTACTGCACTCTATGCCACTTTATTCTACTCTGCGTCAATGTGCTGTATCCCACTGCTCTCTACAGCACTCTACTCTGCAACACTCTACGTCACTGCATTCAACACTGCACCACTTATCTCTACACCAGTGTACTCTGTCACTACACTCTATGCCACTCTAATCTGCTCTGCATCACTGCACTCGATGCTACTGCTCACTATGCCACTCTACTCCACTCTACACATCTGCAAACTCTGCACTGTATCCGTCACCATTCTACTTTAACCTGTACCACTTTACTCTACTCTGAAACAATCTACTCTACTTCACTGCACTCTATGCCACTCTACTGCACCCTGTGCCACTGCAATCTACATTGTGTGACTCCACTATACACTATTCTATTCTGCACTACTCTACTCTGAGCCATTCTACTCTACTCTGTCACTGTACTCCACAACACTTTAATCAAAACCAATGCTCTCTAAGCCACTGCACACTATGCCAATCTATTCTGCAGCACTCTACTTTATGCCACTTCACTCTAGGCTACTCTACTCTACACTCTGTAACACACCACTCTATGATTCTCTTGTCCATTAATATCTACTCCACTCTATGACACTCAGTGCCACTCCACTCTACAACATGCTACTCCACTCTCTGCCACTCCATGATACTACTCCATTCTATTCTATGACGCACTACTCCACTCTACTCCACTACTCCACTCTACTCCACTCCAGTACTCCACTCCATGTCACTCCAGTCCACATGTATCTATGCCACTCCACTCTGACACTCTGTGCCACTCCACTCTACAACACTCAGTCATTCCACTCTACTACACTACTACGCTCTGTGTCATTCTACCTTGTAATGTGCCACTCTACTCTACAACACTCTACCCCACTCTGCGCAACTCTCTCTATACCATTCCACTCTACTGTACACCGCTCCACAACACAATGTGTCGCTCCCACTGAGTGGCCACTTCTGCTGCTGCCTGTCTCCTCACAGAGCCTGCCGGCTCTGTGTTCGAGACCCGGCTCCACCCGCAGGCACTCAACTGCGCCTCATCCCTGGTGACCTAGTGACCATCTGCGTCTGTCAGGTCTGTCTGCCTTTCATCTTTATTTATTTATTTGTGCTAAATTTTGCCTCTTTCTGCCTTTTAACTTTATTTCTTTCCTTTTTGCTTTACTTTGCCACTTTTCCTCTTTTTCGCTCTCCGTTCGCTCCTCGCACTTTCCCTGCCACTGTTCCCCCCTGGTCCTGCCCTCATAGTGCTTCCTGCCCTCCTGCCTCCCAGCTGACCAATTCACCCTCCCTCGCCTTCTTGAGGGTGGCCGCTGCACAGTGAGGGGCGACTGAACTGACCTTTTGGCCAGCATCTGTTGCTCCTCCTGTGTGGCCACTGCTGCTGCTGCTGCCTCTCTCCTCACAGAGTCTGCTAGCTCTGTGTTTGAAGCCCACCTCCACCACAGGCTCCCTCCTGCGCCTCATTCCTGGTGGCCTAGTGGCCATCAGCATCTGTCAGGTCTGTCTGCCTTTCACCTTCATTTCTTTCTTTTTGCTATACTTTGCCTCTTTCTGCCTTTTAACATTCTATCTTTCTTTTTGCTTTACTTTGCCATTTTTTCCTCTCTTTCGTTCTCTGTTTGCTCATCATGCCCTCCCTGCTGCTGCTGCCCCTGCGGACCCACCCCCTGCCCTCATAGCACTTCCTGCCTCCCAGCTGACCAATCACACCTCCGCTTTTTAAAGGTGGCTGTGCCGATGGCGCGATACAAGGCAAGCCTGTCTGCGCCTGTCTGCACCTGGACTGCGCCCAGCGCCACAGACCCTGGATCTCACACCACCCAACGATACGACGCCAAGACCATCCACGCTCTGAACCCTGGACACTGGAGCTGTCACTCTGCCTCCCCCAAGAAAACGTATGGACCTTTCTCCTGCCGCCATTGCCACCTCACTTGCTCCGCTCACCAAACGCCAATCGCCACAATGCAAGAACCACCTCAGGATCTCCTCAAATGCATCCTCCTCAACGTCCGTTCCCTGCACAAACACGTGGTTGAGATTTGGGACCTGTCAGACACCACCCACCCGGACATCGCATTTTTCACAGAGACATGGACCAACACAGCATCTGGCCCAGACATTGCCATCGTCACCCCTAAAGACTACAAGCAGGTACGCAAGGACCGCCCTTCCAGACTTGAAGGCGGCATAGACATTGCCCACATGTCCGCCCTCCGACTGACAGTGAACACACAGGAATCCACCCCCATCATGGAGCACCTGCCCTTCCAAGTGCACACCACCTCAAAGACCACCACCCGCTGCACCCTCATCTACAGACTACCCAGACCATGACCAGCATTCAGTGATGCCATTATCAACCTCATAGCGCCCCACGCACTTGCCTTCAGTAAATACCTGCTCCTAGGAGACCCCAACTTCCATTTTAACAACCCTACTCAAGAACCTGGACACAATCTGACTCAAGCAACTGGTTACTCCGCCAAAATCACTCCCGGACACATTCTCGACCCCATCTTTTCTGCCTGCAGAAACATTACCATCCGCGAATGGATCACCAACTGCGCCAACACCCTAGCTCCACTCTGAATGACCACAGAGAAACACTCATCCAAAAAAGCCAGCTGGCTCACTCCAACACTCGAGGAATCTAAGCGTGCATGCAGGAGCCTGAAGAAGAAGTGTAGAAACAGCAAGTCTCTGCAAGACCTGGTAGCCTTCAAAACCTCCATAAAATTCCACCATAGCCTGATCAGGACCACCAAGAAGGATGCCCTACAAGACAGCATCAACCCCACCTCCCACAACGCTAAAGAACTTTTTAATGTCCTCAAAGAATTTGCCAAACTACAGGCCGAGACCACCTGCATCCCTCCTTCTCAGGAACTTTGCGATAGACTGGTCACCATCTTCCACAGGAAGATCAAGGACATCTGCAACAGTTTCGAACCCCAAGACACTCTGAACCCACCAAAAACCACTTCCAGGATCAACCAAACCCACTGCACACTGGGACCTCCCTCACGACATACGACACCCTCTCCATTGTGAGCAGCATCCACTCTGGAGCCCTGACCGACCCCTGACCACACTACGTCTTCAACAAAGCCAGTACCGCGATCGTGCCAGAAATCTGCAAGGCCATCAACTGCTCTGTTGAAGCAGCAACCCACCCCGAAGACTGGAAGCACGCTGAGATTTGGCCACTTTTAAAGAAACCCACAGCTGACCCAACTGCCCTCAAGAACTACTGCCCTATCTCACTGCTACCTTTCCCAGCAAAAATTACAGAGAAAGACATCAACACTCAGCTTCGCCAACACATCGAGGACAACTCAGGATTCAGAACCAACCACAGTACCAAAAGTGCCCTACTCGCAGCCACAGATGACATACGCTCCCTCCTCGACCAAGGACAAACAGCAGCCCTCATCCTCCTGGATCTCTCAGCCGTCTTCAATACAGTATCTCACTGCACACTATGCACCAGACTACACACAGCAAGCATATGAGGCAAAGCACTTCAATGAATTCATTCCTTCCTGCCTGGCAGAACACAGAGAGTCAGTCTCCCACTTCACTGAGCAGAGCCCACCGACATCAGTTGTGGAGTACCCCAAGGACCATCACTGAGCCCCACACTGTTCAACATATGCATGATCCCACTTGCCACTATCGTAAGGAACTACAGGATGAAGTATATATATAGTCTCCTACACCGATGACACTCTGCCGATCATCTCCCTGACTGAGAACTCATCAACAGCCAGGAAGAATTTCAGAGATGGGATGAAAGCGGTGACTACTTTGATAAAGGAAAGCTGTCTTACACTGAACTCTGATAAAACCGAGTTTCTCATCATGGGGCCCTCACCGTCTGCCTGGGATGGTTCGTGGTGGCTCACCACACTAGGCAAAGAGCCCTCCCCAACAGACATGCACGCAACCTCTACATCATCCTCGACTTAACGCTCACCATGAATAGGCAGGTCAACTCTGTCGCCTCCACCTGCTTCTACATTCTCCGACTCCTATTAAAGATAGCCAGATGGATACTAACGCCCTCTACGTTGGAACAAGAAAAACTTTAACAAACTGCCACTGATCCAGAACGCCGCAGCCAGACTCATTCTAGACACCCCCCGCCGCGAGCACATCACAGAACATCTGAGAAACATCCACTGGTTCACCATTGAGAAGAGGATCAACTTCAAACTCCTCGTACACACCTACAGAGCCCTCCACAGCAATGGACCTGACTACCTCAACAACAGCATCAACTGGTACACCCCTTCCAGACTGCTCCGCCCATCCCAACAGTCACTCTCCAACAGACCCCGCATAAAGAAGTCCTCAGCGGGTGGAAAATCTTTTTCATACCTGGAAGCAAAAAGATGCCTTACCACCGCACCTCAGACAGTCGCCATGTCTGCCTCTGTTCTGAAAGGACATCAAGACCTGTCCTTTGACTGATCTCTGAGGTCTTCCGTCAGTGACTTGAGACCATATGGGTGAGTAGTACGTTTTACAAACTCGTGATTGATTGATATGCCATGCCAGTCTACTTCAATCTGACATTCTACTCCACTCCACTAACTTAGCTCTGACACTCTACTCCACTCTACGCCATTCCACTCTAAACACTCTTCTCCCTTCAAGGCACTCCAGAACACTCTATGCCGCTCCATGATCCTCCACTTCACTTCCCTCCACTCCACGCTACCCAACACCACACCACTCCACACCACTATGTGACTCTCTATGCCAATCCATAACACCCCACTGTACTCCACTACACTCTACTTTTTGACACTCCAGACACTCCACTCCATGCCATTCTCCTTCAAACCACTAACTTTTAGCCATGCTGAACAGGTGCCAAGCTGGTGTACAACATGGCTGAACATATTGGCAAAGCCAATAGCTCTTGTATAGGGTAGATCTGTTGGCTTTGTCAATGCTTGTTACGCAGGCCACCACATCCAGAGAAATCCTGGAGCAGTAAAACAAGGATGAGACAGATGCTGCATGTGTAGGTTCATCTCAACTCTTGCATTGTTAATGTTTGTCTAATGTGATTTAATTATCTACTTTCTTTCTATCAGTGACTGAGAGTGATTGTGTCTACAGAGTGAGTACAAGTGGATAGATGTGTTCATTTGATTGGTTTGGCCCCTAACGCTGTTTACATTATTCACAATGGGTCCTCCACTTCCTTTAGAACATGAGTTTTTGTCAAAGGGTGGATGAGAATTTACAGCGGCTTGTTTGTAGCTCTGTTGCTTGAATATATCGCTTGTTTGTGTTTTGAAGTACAGTGAAATACAGTGTTGCGTTTCCTTTGCAAACTACGAGGTTTGTATTATCTTATAATTGAAAACATTTAAACCCCAAGAGAGCAACAGTTGGACGGGCATTGAAATTGAAAAGTTAAATCACCTACTTGATGACTCCAAGGAGAGACCAAAGAAGAAACCACTGTGTTGACTCCTAATTGTTTTTCCACCTCTAATGTGATTTCTCTCCAGATGGGCTCTACATTGAACATGTAACTCACACCTTCATACATGCCAACTGGAAAGTGGGAGATTTTGAAAACAATTCAGGGGAACATATTTTCCTTATTGACTTGTATTGAAGCATGAGCCATTTTAAGTGGGGCAACAGCTAAAATTAAGCCATTACGGTCTTTAAAAATTGTGTCTCCAGCCTGACTCGTGTGTTGCCAAGTATGCTCCTTAGTTGTAATTTATGCATGCGTGCACCCATCGACATCTGTCAATCAGCTCATCCATCTGTCTTTTTGTATATTAATCCCGCCACCCACGTATGTCTGATGTCTGTTACTGCTTGTGTCTGTCTGATCTCACAAAAGCTATAATTGTGTGTGTTTGTAGGTACATTGTAGCATGTCTCTGTTGATCGCTGTGCATGTGTACCTCTGTGCCTGTACGTCTGTTAATCTAGTATAAAATGATGTCTTGTAAATCAGACACTCTGCATGCTTGGCAGCCTGCATGCTATATGCTCATTCCAAACTGTGGGCCTGATTACAACTTTGGAGGACTGTGTTAATCCGTCCCAAATGTGACAGATATATCACCTACCATATTACGAGTCCATTATATCCTATGGAACTCGTAATACGGTGGGCAGGATATCCGTCACATTTGGGACGGATTAACACCGTCCTCCAAAGTTGTAATCAGGCCCTGTATGTCTGTCTCTGTGAATGGGCTAAGTATGCCTTCTATCCTACAAACAAGATTGCCTGTAAACTTGCTGGCCACTGTACATGGATACCTCTATGCCTTATGGTCTGTGTGCATGGATGTATGAATTTCTGTTGGTCCGATTTTAAGATGAACTATGTTTTTATTTGTCTATGTGCGAAGGTGCCTGTATTTCTGATACGTGTATGATTTTCTCCCATATGTTGTTATCAATGGATGGAAGCCTTTATATTTGCTGGTCTCTCTTCCGGAGGGCCTACATGTTTGTTATCTGTATAGTAATCAGTCTGCATGGGTACCTTTATGTCTGTACGTTTGAGTGCATAGGCATTTCTAGGTGTTGCTGGTTTCTAATACCTCTAGGTGCAGCATTTGTTTGTCCATCCATTCCACTGTCCACCCATCCATGTGTTTGTTACTCTTCCTGCCCAGCAATCAATGCATGGATATCCATGAAAATTAACTGTGTGAATTGATATGTGTCTGTCTACATAGGTACCAGTATGTCTGTTGGTCTCTCTGGTTGGATCGTATGTCCTGTAATTCTGCTGGTAATTGTTTGTATGAGTGTAGCATTTAATTTATAAAAATAGAAAAGCGCAGCGGGCCAAAGTTTTCCTAGGAGCGTATAGCCCGCCCCCCCAACCTTCATCAGTGTTTTTCCACTCACTGCCAACTCACTGGCCTTGCACTGCATCAAGCAGTGGGTGGAGGTTGGGAGCAAGAAAAGTCAGGACGGGGTCTGAGCTGCTGGGCCACAAACTGCACAAAACTCCTGAATTGGCCGAGTATGGGAAATGCCCGGGTGGGCAAGGCAAAAGGTTCAACACACACACATGCGTGACTCCAGTGATGTAGCATGGTTGTCATGGGCCTAAAGCAAACAAATAAAACAATGAACATCACCCACATAGACACTCTTAGGAACAGACACAGCCAGCTAGGCACAGGCTGACACACACACCACGACTCGGCAGACCTATACACACACAGCCAGGCACATATACACACACAGGCAGATACAACAATACATAGGCACACAGCGCTCACGCCAATGCAGAAAGATCACCTACATGTGTAAGAATATGTGGCCTACAAATCAACAAGCACATGGTTTCATGTGTCACTGCTTAGCATTTATTGTATTGATGAGCTGAGAGAATGCTACATAAAATTGCCATGGTTCATACCTCAGAAAGTTTGCTCTATCTACTCAGTGGAGAAAAGCTAAGTATCTCCCAAACTTCTACTGATTCCCATGTGCATGCCTTAACTATTTGAGAAGACAGAACAATGCACCAACCTGGAAAATTGTGTCAAAATGGGCACATGGCTCAGCCAGGTATGTCTGATTGTCATACTTCATGCCATGATCCAAGGTCATTGGGTTAACACAGGCGCCATGTGATGCCAGGGGCAGGCTGTAGGCTGCACCAGTGTTGGCAATGAAAGGAGTTCACAACGTGAGCATGTGGCAGTACTAGGTCCACGGTCTGTCCTGTAGAGTGTAAGTCAGACTCAGACCATTCAAAACCACCTGCAGCTGAGCCAACTAGCAGGCGGTCAACAGTCTCATCTACTGCCACAGGCTCCGATAGACAAGGTGGGCCGTGTGCACAGGACAGGTTGTGGCTACCAGGCTGAGGCTCAGGCTGAGGAAGAGTCATTCAGCCAGTTTGGGCATCATGAATTGGGGAAGGCAGAGCTGTCATGGGCAAAGATATTCTGTATGGCACGTGCCCCTGATACTGTCCAAAGCTGAATGTGCCCAGCCCAAATACAAATTTGAATAATGTTGCCGTAAGGCTGTGTGTGTCTGTCGTGAGTGAGAACGTGATGAAACTTTCCCAATCACAGCACATGGATGTCTGTGCCTGGTTGGGCGGAAGAGACAAAGATAAGCACAGTTTGGCAGATTACCATGATCTTTAGGACTACCCTATGTAGATGGAAACTGAAGAGTCTCATTTCTCAGAAACAAATGCCAGTGCAGACCATTGGAACAAATTAAGGGGGTGATTCTAACATTGGCGGGCGGCGGACGCCGCCCACCAATGTTCCCCCGACAAAATACCGCTCCGCGGTTACAAGACCGCTGAGGGTATTTTGAGATTTGCCCTGGGCTGGCGGGCGGCCGCCAAAAGGCCGCCCGCCAGCCCAGGGCAAATCTACCTTCCCACGAGGACGCCGGCTCCGAATGGAGCCGGCGTAGTGGGAAGGTGCGACGGGTGCAGTTGCACCCGTCGCGTATTTCAGTGTCTGCTTTGCAGACACTGAAATACTTTGCGGGGCCCTCTTACGGGGGCCCCTGCAGTGCCCATGCCATTGGCATGGGCACTGCAGGGGCCCCCAGGGGCCCCGCGGCACCCCCTACCGCCATCCTGTTCCTGGCGGGAGACCCACCAGGAACAGGATGGCGGTAGGGGGTGTCAGAATCCCCATGGCGGCGGAGCGCGCTCCGCCGCCATGGAGGATTCCCCCGAGCAGCAGAAAGTCGGCGGGAGACCGCCAACTTTCCGTTTCTGACCGCGAGGGAGCACCGCCAGCCTGTTGGCGGTGCTCCCGTGGTCGGTGACCCTGGCGGTCACCGGCCGCCAGGGTCAGAATGACCTCCTAAGTGATTTATAAGTGCCTGGTATGGAAGCCTGTATGTCTATTAATCTGTGGGTTGGGTTGCCTGAAGGTCTCTTGGTCTGTGTGCATAGGCTTCGGTAGGTGTGTTGGTATGTAGGAATGGGCTGTTGTTTGCCTGTGTGTTTTGGTCCTGTATGTCTATTGGTCTGTGTGTTGGCCTGCCTGCATGTCTGTTGGTCTGTATGTATAGATGCCTGGATGTCTCCAGGGCTGTGTGTTTGTGTGTCTTGATATTTGTTGATTTCTGTTTTGAAGTCTGTGTCTTTGTGTCAGACGTCTGTTTTTCTGTTGGTTTGTGTAGTGCACTTGTGGATCTGCTAATCTGTATGCATGTTCTTCCAAAGGTCTGTTAATCTTTATGCATTGGTGTCTGTCTGTTGGCCTGTGTGTTGGGGTAACTGCATATCTTTTGGTGTATGTGTGGTGGTGCCTGCATGTATGTTGGTCTGCTTGTCAGTTAGTCTTGGTCCTTATTATGCCTTTATGCCATTTGGTCTGTGTGCAAAGTTGCCTGTATGTCTATTGGTTATAGTGCGTTAGGTTTGCTGGTGAGTCTCTTGGACAGGGTGCTGAGCTGCATGTGTGTATCTTGGTCTGCCTGCAAAGGTGTTTGTATTTCTTTTGGTCTAAGCTCATAGGTGCCTCTATGTCTGATGGTTTGTGGTTTGGGGCATCTTCGTGTAGGTTGGTATGTCTGTCTGTATACCATCTGTAGATGTTTTGTTCGTTGGGTGCCTGGATGCTTAAGTTGTGTTGTTCAGTCTGCATGCGTGTGTGATCAGTGACCTGTGTGAGGTCGAGTGAAAGAATGTTTTGTGTCTGTGTGAATTTACTATATTGAAGAGCTACTGGCTTTGTCAATCCTCGTAATGATCCACAAAACAAATACTCCTGCAGAATTCAGGAAATTTGATCAGCTGCAACATTCTGGAGCATTTTCGAAAGCCTGTGCAGGCGCACAATTAATTTAGGATAAACGGTCTAGCTCTCCCCTTCCTCCTCGCAACAGGATGAGCTTGGCTGTGTCATGTGCTACGGTAAGCGCCCACATCCCGAGAAGGCCGCCTGAGCAGTAACAGATATTCGTCCATCCCCCCCACCATAAGTCCTTGAACTCTGGAGCCAGCAGCCCAGTCAAGCAGATAACTAGAGAGATTAGCGCAATGGGCCTCGAGTCGGAGCTTAAATGAAGCATCTTCCGAGAAGAAGTTGGTGCATCGATTGTTTTTGCCATTAGCAAATAGCAAGAAAAACAAAATGAGGAAAGAGGGTGTCGGTGATGGGGAAAAGAATAAAGCACGCAAGAAGAAGACGTTGGAAGAAAAGGGCAATTGTCAAGAAAGCAGAACACCAAAGGCGAAGTAGTTACCAAAATATAGGAATTTAACTAAAAAAAAGGACATGTGACTGAGGGGAAAGTAAGAGAGGTGCGAGGAAGAGAAGCACAGCAAACGAATTCCTTCTAAATGTGCATTCTTAATCGCACCTGATTTTTTATGGCTCCTGTAAAATAAAAGTATTCCCATCACGAAGTTTCCCGTCACTTCCCGTGGCGCCTTTGCAAAACAAATTAGACCAGCAGTGCTGAGATGATCTGATTTAACGCATGAACGTCAATTCACCAAAATGACAGGGGTAGCAGAAGTGACATCACACGCCTTTGCACTTCAGTTTTACTCACACTCACGTGTTTACACATACACACGCATTTACAATTACACACGAATTAACACACATGCTCTCTCTCTCATGTAAACATACACTAACCCGCAAGCGCACACACGCTTTTGAACACATTTTTTACCTACCTTAGCTGCCAGGAAAGGTCACATTCTATCTAATTGTACATCGCTTTTATTACACTAACAGTGAATAATGGATGTAAGGCCCGGATCTCTAAATAGGCAGTTTACAGTCTCCTGCCCAGTAAGAGGCATGGAGCCCAATGGTCACTTCCTGCATCTCTCTTTCACTTCCAACTTCAGGTCACTCGAGTTCACATTATATAATAAAAAATGGCTCACAGTCTTGTGAGGGACGAATAATTATATTTAAGATTATTAGTTTAACAATCCCTAGTTTCATGCATGATACAGACAGCTCAGGTGTTCGGCCATTTTAGCGACATATTTCTGTTCGGGGAGCCCCACCTGGCCATCGTCAGACAGCAGATGTTAGAAATGTACACCCTCATGCACGGAGCATGTTACATGCGCCAAATGATGGCCAAAACGGTGCCAAAACAACAGTTCCCCAGTGACATACACCATGGAATATCTCCACTGATTTCAGTTTAAACACTCCATACCCGTAGGTTCACAAAATGGTATCACAATACCCTACCGTGAATATTTCGTATATGTTGAGAAGTACTTATTCTGTCTGATTAATGAACAACCAACTACCACCCAATGCAGGAAACCCTCCGTTTGGCAAAACCATCCATAAACATAACTCTACAAAGAACTCAAAACCTCTAACATAACTTACCTTCTAAATAATTTACAAATATCAGGTAGAAATTAAACATTCAACATACTCTGTATTAAATCCGAACAATCAAACGTAGACACACATCAGACCCAATTGATTGTTGGTCTTTCTAGTTATATAATAAGGGCAGCAGATAGATAATGCTTTACAATTCCATGGAAATGGAGATTGGTTCTGTACACATACACATTACCCAATGACTCAGCTGTTCCAGAACCTGCAAGTACGATGGTGAAGCTAGTGGCTGTTAGTGGGCTCCTTGTTGTGGCAACAGGGTGCCCAGGTCTTTATGAGTACATGATACCAAATATCTCAGTCGGTCACCCTACAAGTTAAAAATCCTATTGCAACTGCACCCACAAACCTTTGAACCTTCTTTGAGAAATGACGTGATATCACCTACTGTCCCTTCTAGCCATATTACTCAACCATGTGAGGTTATGGCCTGCAGGGAAAAGGAAAATTTTAGGACGGAGCGCTTTAGATAATTTAGATATGTGCAATCTTGTGGAGTATCGCTCACACAGCGTCCAGGGTGTACACCTGCACAAAATCAAGATTTTCTTTTTAGAGAAAAGCGGACTTTTAATGTTTTAACATAACCATATTATTGTCTGATAGCACATATTCTTTCAAGAGAAGCTACTGAGAAATGCAGCCATTGGCTTTTAAATACTAGTGCCAGGATTGAAAAGCTTTCCACTTACAGCTCACCAGCTCCTCTGGCCATCCAGTTGAAAATTATCCTGTTCCTTCATTTACAAATGATATGTTTTCTATCCTAAAAGGTCACTTTCTAATGTCTGCAGGTATGCATGCATTATATTATTCAAGTCCACAGTAATTGCAACCACATTTTGTGTTAAGCAGTGGTTCTAAACTTGTGGTGGGTGGATCCCTGAAGGTCCACGACTCCTACTCAGGAGTCTGACTATTTAGAAAATTAAATAGCAGATTAATTAAAAAAAGCAATACGTAAAATTACAAATTTAAATACTGTCTGTGAATGTGATTGTATTTGACATTGGAGTCTATAATATTAAGTTGGTAACCTTAGCTGGATTTTTGGGATCAACCCCATTACTGCAAACAGCATATAGAATAGATGATGAGTGGCCTCAATTGGAGTGCTGAAAACTAGAGAACGTTATAGACCAAAAGAGACAAAGTGCTATGCCAGATTCTAGCATAATGCGTAGTCTTTTAAAATAAAAAAAACTGAATTTAGAAAAGCTTCAATCTTCCCATTAAAACTGCCTTTTTTATTTTTCTATATTTGTTTGACCTGGATATCCAACACCTATTTGAGGCTCCACCCATTCAACACATAATTATCTTATTTGCCAAGACAACAAACAAGAAACAATACAAATCTGGCTCAATGACATGAAGCTTGACCGCATCAAACCTGAACTTTCACTGAATACCAAGTAATTTGGATTCACTCTTGACATCAATATCACTCTCAAAGAGCACATTGCCAAAAAACACAAAGACGGCCTGATACCAGCTCTCTTTTCTAATGAAAGTAAAATCATTTGTTTTAGAAGTGGGGTCTTTGGTTGGCAGTCAGGTTACCCCCTGTCCGAGAAAGGACCCTCACTCTAGTCAGGGTAAGTCACACACAATCCAACTTATCCTGTGCCCACCCTCTGGTAGCTTGGCACCGAGCTGTCAAGCTTAACTTAGAAGGCAATGTGTAAAGTATTTGTGCAATAAATCATGTAAAAACACAGTAAAACACCACAAAAATACACCACTCAGTGTTTAGAAAAATATAAAATATTTATCTTGTAAGCTGCAGGTCAAAATGATTAAGATTCAATAAGTACACATTGAAATATCACTTAGAAAATTATATAAAGAGTCTTTAGTTCTTAAAAAGCAACACATGTTTCTTGGAAGCACAAAGTACCTGGTTTGCATTCAAATTCTCTGCAAGGGACCACAGAGAAGGAGTTACGTGGAAAATGGGGACATGTGCGTTGCATTTTCCGGCACACACAGACAATGCATCATTGAGTTTTCACGCAGGGCAGGCTTTGAGGCAATTTCCGGAGAGTAAACTGGGATCCTTTTTGGGTTGCGGGGTTTTCGGACGCCCCAGGATCAATGCCTTGAAATCCGGGGCACGCAGGACGAAGTCACAGGGGTTGCGTCGATCCAGTGGGCGTTGCATGGAAATTTCTGCCGCACAGCAGGTGCTGCGTCAATTCCTCTCAGGAAGTCGGGCTGCGTCATTTCAGTTTGGCTTTGCGTCGATCCAGTGAGCCATGCGTCAAATTTCAGGTCACAACGCTGGCGCAGCGTTGATCTCCTAGTTGGGTAGTCGGGCTGCGTCGTTCCAGGTCGGCGTGCAGTGATTTTCTCAACGCAAGGCAGACTGTGCGTCATTTCTCGCAAGCTGTGCATTGATTTTCGCCACACAAGGAGTTCTTTGGCAGAGATGAAGTCATTTTGGTCCTTCAGGGAACAGGAGGCAAGCTCTATCCAAGCCATTGGAGAGCACTTCTCAGCACACCCAGAAGGTAGCAGTCCTTTGCAGAAAAGCAATCAGGTGAGTCCTTTGGTAAGCCAGGCAATTCTTCTTGGCAGGTTGCAGGTTCTGGTTCAGGGATTCTTCACCAGTGGTATCTTGTCCAGAAGTGTCTAAGTTGGTAGGGTCAGAGACCCTGCTTAATACCCAAATGTGCCTTTTAAGTGGGTGATACTTCAAAGAGTGGCTTAGAAGTGCACAAGGTCCCCTTTCAGTTCAATCCTGTCTGCCAGGGTCCCAGTAGGGTGTGTGGCAGTCCTTTGTGTGCGGGCAGGCTACTGTCCTTTGACATGTAAGTGTCAGGCCCTCCACCCTCTCAGCCCAGGAAGACACATTCAATACGCAGATGTGTGCAAGTGTGACTGAGTATCCTGTGTTTGGGGTTGTCTGAGTGAATGCACAAGGGAGCTGTCAACTAAACCTAGCCAGACGTGGATTGGAAGGCACAGAATGATTTGAGTGTAGAGAAATGCTCACATTCTAAAAGTAGCATTTCTACAATAGTAATATAAATCCAACTTTACCATTAAGCAGGATTTTGTATGACCATTCTGGCCATACTAAATTTGACCTGGCTACTCCTTTCAGATCAGGATCTACCTCTCAAACAGTATATGAGGGTAGCCCTGATGCTACCCTATGAAAGGAGCAGACCTTACAGCAGTGTAAAACGAATTTAGGAGTTTTACACTACCAGGACATATAGAACACACATGTTCATGTCCTGCCTTTTGCCTACATAGCACCTTGCCCTATGGGCTACCTAGGGCCTACCTTAGGGGTGACGTATATGTTGAAAAAGGGGAGTTTAAGGCTTTGCAATTACTTTTAAATGCCAAGTCAAAGTGGCAGTGAAACTGCACACACAGGCACTGCAGTGGCAGGCATGATACATCGTTAGGGGGCTACTTACGTGAGTGGCACAACCAGTGCTGTAGCCCACTAGTTGTATCTAATATACAGGCCCTGGGCACATGTAGTGCACTTGACTAGGGACTTACAAGTAAATTAAATAAGCCAATTGGGTATGAGCTAATGTCACCATGTTTTAAGGAGAAAGCATATGCACTTTAGCACTGATTAGCAGTGGTAAGGTGCGCAGAGTCCTAAAGCCAGCACAAATGAGGTCAGAAAAAGAGAAGGAGGTAGGCAAAAAGTTTGGGGGTGATCCTGCAGAAAGGCCATTTCCAACAATTTCTTACAGAAAGCTGACAAGCCCTCACACTCACACATCTGGGTGGTGATAATGTCCTGCACCATAGCCTGCCAGACTCCACACTGGTAGCCCAGAAGGGCATCCTACTTACACGCCGCAGCAAATTTCATCCAAGGCCTGACAAAATATGATCAACTCAACATTGGCTCCCCTTGCCGGCCCACACCATCATCAAAAGGAGCTGCATCACTCATAAAGCCATCACGACTTACACCGCTGCTTATCTTGCAAAGAAGCTCACCATCTCTGATTCTTCTCGGGACACTCGTAGCCAGTTACCAAGTTTTTATGGCACGGAAGTTTTTTGGTTATTTAGTACATTTTGCACTTATGGTTTGATGAAAATACCTTCAATGGTTTCGGAGAGATACAACAAAAAGTAAGGGTGTAATTTTGATCTTAGTTAACAGGTATAATCACAGATATTTATAAACAGCTTTTTAAAAAAAGTTTCACAACTGGATAGGAACAGTAGTGAAATGCAAATATTTGAGAAAATTATGAATTGTCCTTAAGATACAGAGGCAACATACTTCATACAAAATGCGTGGTACACTTACCTCACAAGAGACACAGACAACATAGATATGCGCAGTCAATCAATAAGCAATACACACAACCAACATATGTGATTGATAGAAGCACTCCTGAACATATGATACACACAATGGAAGCAGTAGAGATTCCATAAACACACACTCCTTGTGATATAGATGTTTGTACACACTCTTGAAATACATACAGTCCTGACTTATGACACTCATGTACACTCAGACTACTATATCAGTGCCCAACAGACCTTATCGATACAGCACCCTATATATATATATAGTCTACGTGATACATACACTAAATACACAAATTGTCCACATGAGTACTGACATCCATTTCTGACTATACACACTCTCAAAACAGGCGCCTCTTTATACACTGAGATTCTCATACATGCCTGACGTGTAATAAATACCACATTCTTTGATGCCCGATACGCACTCCTGACTTCTGACACACGCACACTTCTAACTCCATACACACTCAAACCAACATAGATGCCCAGTACCCCTAAAAGATACACTAATGTTTGATAGACTTCCTGTTATGTTATATTGTTCAAATTTGTGGCGCGCACTATAACCTCGGAGGGTATCCTAGGGCTGAACAGGTGTTAGTGCAGCCAAGCTTAGGGCCAAGTGGGACTACTTGAAAAGCCAGGTCTTCAGCTTCTTGCAGAATTCAAGAAGTGACGAAAAGGCTTTTATATCTAGTGATAGAACGTTCCACACTTTAGGAGCGATGTAGGAAAAGGCTCGCCCCCCGGATTTCGCTTTCTGTATGCGTCGGATGTGACCATGAAAGAGTCTGGATGAGTGGAGGTCTCTGGACGGTTTGTGAAAGCAGATGCTTTTGTTGAGGTATGACAGGCCAGTGTTATGTAGTGTCTTGAAAGTGAGGGTGAGGAGTTTAAATTGCGCTCATTTGTTTATGGGGAGTCAGTGGAGCTCCTTGAGGTGCCCCTGTGTGCGGTATGGGAGGTTGAGAGTGGTTCTGGTCACTGAGTTCTGATTGGTCTGCAGCTTTCAGGTCAGTTTTTTGTTGATCCCGGCATAGACGGTATTCCCGTGGCCAGTTTGCTTGTGACCAGGGTGTGCATGATGGTTTTCTGTGTGCTGACTGGAAGCTAGATGAAAAAATTCTTCAGCAGCCTTAAGGTATGGAAACATGAGGCAGGCTTCTACGAGCTAGGCATACACACAGCTCTCCAGCAAGTTGCGCAGACTTCAGGTGATGTCCCCTCACCTTTGGAAGACTGGCTGTCAGGCAGACACCAGCCCTAGATCACAGTAACTGCTTAAGTACTCTGTGTAGCATTCCCTTCCTTGGTCAAGAAGAACGTGGAACTGGAACACATTGGGAACAACCCTTATACTGATTTTCTTGACAGGGAGTGTTGACCTATTGTTAAAATTCCAGGAACTGATTTGAAAAATCATTTTCTAACTGCAGTACAGACACAGGATCCCAGTTATAATTTAGTAGATTAGACCCTGTGTTGCAAATACAATGGAGTACCCTGCCCTCCAAACAATCAGCCTGCCCACCTCATTTAGAGATGGGCGGACCTTAACTATTCCATAGACAGAGCCCATGTTGGCTCTGTCAAGAATACTTCCCCACGCTTTTGGGCCATCAGGGGGAGGACATTATGCCACCCTTTCTATTTAGCGTAGACCGTGTAATCTCTTGTTTAGGTTCAGCCTAGACGGCGATTATGCTGTCTCTTCGAGACATGTTGTATATACTTTGTGGGGTTGCAGCTAGCCCATTACTTTTAATTTGTTTCTTTCAGTGTACTTTAAAAATTTGTGCTTCCAAGTGGATAATAGTTCATATTTGTCCCTCCTTTTCATCAGTTGTTCATTTCCACAGAGCAGTGCCCCATTATCTGTAGGCTTCCACTTGTCCCATTTTAGCAACTGTAAAAGGGACTACTTTTTCCTTTGTCCCTAGAGCTCTCCACACAAGCGCTCAATATTTTCCATCCCTTCCAGCACAGACTTCCGTTTCTGTAAACAGGGCTGTAATTCTTATTATCTCCTCACATTTGCTGTGCGTTCAAATACTAAGATGAAATTTCACATGCCTCAGGTTTTTTCGAGGGCGCCACCTTAAATTTTCTCTGATTTCAAAGTGCGAGGATTTCATCCAGTCCCCTCCCGCTTTGCTGCTTGTTCCTTTAGCCAGCCTTGATCACCTGACCTTCAGCAGCCCAACTTTGGAGCACAGTTAAAGGCAAGGCTTGGGCAACTCCTTTTGCGTTTTCTCTGACACTTGTTTATATAATGTGAACTCAAGAGACCAGAAGGTGTTGAAGTGCTTTACATGAGCACTAGTTACATTACACAAGGTCAAATAATTTTTTGGGTTTTTAGGTGCATGGAGATTAAGTGATGCTGATGCGTCCCTGTTTATTCATTATTTCCCCTTTACTTGACAAATGAGAGCAGCATTCATCCCTCCCACCTCCTCCCATGTCACTGCATGCTTTCCCCGCTGCCCCTGCCTGTCCTCCTCTCAGAGCTCTACATTCAAAGCACATTCACAGCAGCTCCCTGGATATTTGTGAATCATGTTATTAAATAATCAGGGATGGCTCCTTCGCAATGGCGAAGGAGTATCACCCCCTTGGTTGAGCCAGCAGCAGAAAAATTAAACAATATTTCCCTATTGTTTTATGTTTCTGCTGCTGGCTCAGCCAGCAGCATGTGAAGGGAGGGGCGGGTAGGGCCACGGGAGGTGGGAGGGGAGGAGGAGAGAGTGCACTTAAGGGCGTATGTGTGTGTGGCAGGCTGTCTCAGGCCTGCCAAACTCACATGTGCACTTAGGTTTTTCCTGCCCAGCAGTGTTGTAAAGCCGGACTAGACAAATTGCACAGGCCTCAGGGTTGTGTTTGAGCATCATTCCAAGAAGCATCAGGATGCTGGGGAGCCTGTGCTGGTGTCCCAGTGAACAGTGGGACACCACTTCGAGAGAAGAGGAGCGCGAGGTGGCCTGGAGATGGGGGTGTCCATTAAGGTGAGTTTATTTTTTGTTCTAATTTTGTTCCCCCCCACTGACTCTGTCCCTCCCACCCCTCCCCCTGAGATTTGTGGCAGCCGCCGCTGTATATAATATGAACTCGAGCAACCCAAAAGTGTTGGGGCACTTCACATGAGCACTGGTTACATTATACAATGTCAAATTAATTTTTAGGGGCATTTTTATAGACCGTGAACTTGATTGATCTGAAGGTATTGTGCTCTTGACAAAAGTGTCAGTCACCTTACACAATGTCAGGTTAATTTGTTTGCTTTTTGGTGCACAGAGATTAAGTGATGCGGACGTCGTACCTGTTTCTTCATTATTTCACCTCTACCAGACAAATGGGTGCAGCATCCATCCCTCCTGCCTCCTCCAGTGTCAATTCATGCCCACCCTGCTGCCTTTTCCTGTCACCCTCGTCCTCTCACATCTCTAATTTCAAAGCACATTCATGGCAGCTCCCCAGGGACTGAGAGACATTTTTTATTATATAATGTGAACTCAAGTGACCTGAAGTTGTTGAGCGCTTTACATGAACACTAGTTACATTACACAATGCCGGATTAATTTGTGGGGCATTTTAATAGAGCACGAACTTCAAGTGCTTTACAACAGCACCAGTTACATTGCACAATGTCAGGATATTTTTGTTTTGTTTTTAGGTGTGCAAAGATTAAGTGGTGCTGATGCCTTCCCTGTTTATTATTTCACCTCTACCTGACAAATGGGAGAGGGTCAGAGGCTTGCTGGTAAACAATTGTGTGAGCAGTGTTCTGAATGGGAAAACTCTGCAGAAGAGTGTCTGGTGAATAGATACTACAGCCTGCATTGCCCAGTCCCTGTTCCAGCCCTCACAACAAAATCAACATCCAAATGTGGAACATCTGTTTATAGGGAGAAACGGATGCATCCTATCATGCTTTGGGTCTCAGAGAAATTCTGTAAATTGACAGATGTACAGAGTAGCTTTTTCCCACAACGAAATTAAATTACAGCATACCAGAAGAAGGAACATTTAGCAACAAGCAAGAAAAAATATTTCGAAAAGTGGAGTAGTTGTTTATTGGGACCTAAACACACACTAGAAGTCTGCACAGATTAAAGAAATGTTAGGTTTTTAGTGTCAGGCATTAACTCCCAACAACGTAGGTGGACTTTCTTTTTTGGTGATTATCATCTTGTGATAAACTATAAAACTTTTCCTAATAATGGAAAAGCAGATGGCATATTGCAGAAGAATCAAAATTAAATTGAAAATGCAATTAAGTGAATTGTCCTTGATATTGGCAGGTAGAATACAGAATATTCGCTCTAAAGCAATGACTGAAGCTGATACGTTCTGAAAAGATGTTTACAGTAAATTACAGTCCATACATAAGGAATCGTGGGTGATAGAGAAGGAAGACAGACTTGAGAAGGATGAATTATTGAATTGACGTGGCCCTGTGTATTTCCCTTCGTTCAGTTAAAACAACATGATGAGTGTAGGGAATCCCAGAATTGCTAAAACTCCAGTTGAACTTAAAAAGCATTTTTGGTGTCCAATTCTGTTTCTGTTCAGACATGTTCTAGTTGTGCTCAGTTCAAACGTTCATCTACTAGACCTATGGGGCTTTTGAGGCCATTGCCTTTTCCAGCTAAGCCTTCACATACAGTATCAAGAGACTTATTGCAGAGCTACCCAAAACGTATCACAGATTTTTGCATATCATATTATTTGTGTGTATGGAATACCACAGGTCTTGATAACTGACAGTGAATCTCAATTTACTTCAGATTTCTGGTCTTCATTATGGAAGGAAATAGATATGGAAATCCATCTCAGATAGAGGAGCAGGAAGAATAACTGAATCAATGTGATGAACAGTATTTAAAGTATCAGAAATTGTTGCAAGAGGGCTGGAGTAAAACATTGTGATCAGCAAAATTAACATTTAACAACACAGAGCATTCTGCCCAAGGGATGTGACTCTTTATGTTTATGTATGGTCATCTGCCTAGAATATTACTGTTGAATTTATCATTTTCTGCATCAGTGACGTCTGCAGAAGAACATCTAAATGAACTCCAAGAAATCCAGAACTAGGCCAAGGTTCATTAGAGAAGGCTAAGGCAACATAGCAACTGTTTGCTGATTAAAAAAAGAATCCCTAATGCACAGTAGGTGAAAAAGACTAGTTACTCATTAAGAATTTACACTTGAAGAAATGATCTATGTTGCAACCTAAGTTTGTTGGTAAATTGATATTTTGAATCCCAACACTGTTTAAATTTGCTTCAGCCCATGAAAATCCATCCTGTGTTTCATGTCTCTTTATTGGAACCTTGTTCTGCAAACTATGGCCCTCATTACGACCCTGGCAGTGAATGATTAAGTGGCGGTAATACCGCCAACAGGCTGGCGGTAAGTATCCCCAAATTACGACCATGGCGGTGACAACTCCCATATACAGCCAATGTATCACACCAACCGCCAGGGCGGAAACAAAATTCACCACTGTGGTAGTCATCAACAGCCAGGCGGAAGACAAAGTACCGCCCACCATATCATGACACACAAATCCTCCACCTTTCCCAGGGTGGTGCTAATGCCATCAAAAGCCTGGCAGAACAGAGCATAGAAGAGAGAGGACTCACAATCTGAGACACAGGGAAGAACAACGCCGGCATGGAACCTGAACTGCAAGTCTTCCCGATGATCTTCTATGTTATGCTCCACCTGGAACACCAATGCCGACGAAGGTGACTACAGCCGCCTAGCACACAAGGGAGATAGGGAGGAAAACAAGAGTGACACACACACGCACAACACACACATCCAACTGCAGACCTAAACCAATGGCACACGACACACGGCAGAATAGCACAAGGACCAGACAGAGTACGGATGTACAGAAAATGTATTAGAATTGCAAAACCCACCACACAAACCAAATATACACAAGTGTTCTGAAAGGGCCAATGCCTAGTCCAAAGTCATAAGGGTACACATGGCTACAGGGCACAGTCCAAGGCCCAACTTGTATCCTGACATCATCCGGAGAGAACACTGCAGGAGCATCATTTTGCAAGTGGGCAGGCACCTCAGGGGAATGGGCCGAATACGGGAACTTCTCCATTGGTTCTGGAGAGGGCTCCATGCCCATGTCCCATTGCTGGGGACTGCAAGGTCACAGTCTCTGAGCTGGGGAACATGCCCACTGGTTCTGAAGGGGGCCCCTTGTGCAGCAGTCCCTGGAGGGTGGCCTACTGCCTCTGCTGGTGGTGAGGGCTGCTCTGTGGCAACAGGTGATGGTGCCTCCTGGCCTGCCTCTGCTGGCGGTGACCACAGCTGGTGGCGGTGATGGTGGTTTCACCCTCCCAGCCTCTGATGGAGGTGAGGGCTTCATTCCCTCCATGGCAGGAGGTGCAGGCTCCTTCACCTTCCTGGTTGTTTGTGTTGTGGGCTCCTTCCCTTTTCTGGCAATTGGAGTGAAATCCCTCACAGTCCTGCCTCCACTGTCCCCGTGGACTGTTTGGCTGAGGTGCGAAGCTGGCTACTTGGCACCCTGGTTCTATGGGCAGGACGGGCGGAGGGCGAGGGAAGAGGTCAAGTTGTGCAAGGAAAAGCTTCTTAGGGACGGTGGGGTGGGAGAAGGAAGGAGGGATGGGAGTGGAGGTTGAGAGAGTGGTTGTTAAAGGTGTACGTCTGCTGGACTTGGGTGCAGGTGCATGGGCAGTGTGCGAGTGTGAGGTGGATGGCTGTTTGGTGTCTGAGTGCTTGTGTTTGTGTCCTTTAGGAGGGGGGCAGACACTGTAGAAGAGGACATGGAGGACAAGTGGATGGATGTTGTGGAGGTGTCTGCTAGTGAGGTGTGTACGCTGATTGGTGTGGTGATGCTGGTGGTGGATGTTGAGGCAGTGCATGCAGGTGTGAGTGTTGATGTGACTGGGAGGGAGGTGGAGGAGGAGGGGGAGACAGTGGACGTAGTGGATGTGGTTGTGTCTGCGACTGTCTGGTGTTTGCATGAGTGCTTGTGGGATGAAGTGTGGTGCTTGTGTCTGCCTGTGCCACTCTTTGGTGTTGTCTTGTGTGCATGCTCGTCTGTATGTGTGCCTGAGATGGGTACCAGTGATATATCTGGTGACTAAGGCAAGATGAGGACCACACACCGCCAACTGCAGCACTCCTGGGACCCACGATGCCCTGGCTGAAATGGACTGATAACAAGCTAGGTTACCTGTATTTGCCATTCACCTATTACCCTTCAGTTGACCCATGCTGCAATGTCTGGCCCGGCCTTGGGGGCACCCACTAACCCACATCCACCACCCGGATACCACCCCACCAGCCAAATATGTAATCATACCCACTATACTCACCCCCTTGTGGCTGCTGTGATTCCAACAAGCACCCATCCAGCTCAGGGTAGGCCACCGCCAGTATGCGGGCCATCAGGGGGGTCAGAGTCCGACGGACACCCCTTCCTCGTCGGGAGGCCATCCCCAGCTGGGCCTCCACGGTCTTCCATGCCCAGCGTCTCAGCGTCCGCACGTCCTTGGCGATGGCACGCCATATTCACTTATTTTGATGGGCGCTGACCTGCAGAGGCAATACAAACAGGAGAACACCATTAGACAAACAGTCCAGCCTGTCACACAAATTACCCACCATACCCGTTTCCATCACCATGGGCACACACATAGCCCAGCGCACACTAGACATTCCCCCACCCCTCCCGCCCCCTGACACCAAAATGTACTCACCTGTTAGTCTGGAGGCCCATACAGCAGTCCGTACTGGGATAGGACCCCATCCACCAGTCACTCAAGCTCTTCCAAAGTGAAGGCTGCGGCTCTTTCCCCGGTCACACGGGGAAAGAGCCTGAGCTTCCAGACACAGGTCACAGAAGCACACGCAGTGTAGGTGTTCTCCTGTTGAAGATCAGGAAACAAGTGAGGAATCAGATAGAAAATGGCGGTCATGTCTGCAGCGGTGTACACAGTCACTGCCGGCGTATATCCCCATTGGCCACTGTACTCCATAAAGCCCCATATTATACAATGAGGAATTGCAAGGCGGTGCAAGACCGCCTTCCGCCACGACGGCCAATGTCGGCAGAATTACCTCACTTCCACCTGTCCCTACATACAGGACAGGTGGTCGCCATTTCGGGGGGGGGGGGAACAGGCCTCTCAACAATTACTGCGTCACAGATTAGATTGGCACATACTTCGCCATTTACACTGTCCTAATACATAAGCGCACCATGTGGACTACAGTTGAGGTTTTGTTGTTCCAATTGTGACACCCTATTCACTCTTGTGTTCCTTAGATACCTACCACTGCGGATGAATAGGAGGTGGAGACATACCCCTGTGTACAGACCTCTGGTGGACTTGGCTACACTGGAGGCTAGGCACATAATACTCACCTATAGACTGGACAGGGCCACAATCACAGAGCTGTGCGCCCAGTTGGAGCCTGACCTGATATCAGCTCTCAGTCATCCCACTGGGATCCCCCCTCTTGTGCAAGTTCTATCAGTGCGCCATTTCCTGGTAACTGGTTCTTTCCAATTGACAGTGGGCGTGGCAGCAGGAATGTCAGAGCCAATGTTTTCAATTGTGCAAGCAAGAGTTTTGTCTGCCCTGGTAAAACACTTGTGCAGCTACATAGCTTTCCCACAGGTGGAAGATTTAGCCACTGTGAAGGCCGGATTCTATACAGTGGGACATATCCTCAATATTATTGGGGCGATTGACGAGACACATATTGCGTTTGACCCCCCACCAGAAAGAACATGTGTTCAGGAATCGTAAGAGTTTCCACTCAATGAATGTGCAGATGGTGTGCCTAGCAGACCAGTACATCTCCCACGTCAATGGTAAGTATCCTGGGTCGGTGCATGATGCCTTTGTTCTGAGGAATAGCAGTATCCCAGATGTGATGGGCCCACTACAGACGCACAGGGTGTGGCTAATAGGTGAGCCTCGGTCCCCACCCACTGTATGTTAGTGTGTGCCTCTGGTGTCAACCCCATAGGATTGTGTGTGGCTAAATGTTGTACCTCAATACTTGCAGGTGACTCTGGCTACCCAAACCTATCATGGCTGCAGATCCCTGTGAGGAATGCCAGGACAAGGGCTGAAGAACATTATAGTGAGGCACATGGGCAAACCAGACGGATCATCGAGAGGACTTTCGGCCTACTGAAGGCCAGGTTCAGGTGCCTCCATCTGACAGGTGGGATCCCTGTGCTACTCACCCAAGAAGGTCTGCCAGATAGTAGTGGCATACTGCATGTTGCACAACCTGGCCATCAGACGGCATGTACCTTTTTCTGCAGGTGGAGGAGACTGGAGATGCCCCTGTGGCAGCAGTAGACCCTGCTGACAGTGAGTTTGAAGAGGCTGAGGATGAGGATAAGGACAACAGAATATCAGTTACCCATCAGTACTTCCAATGAAACACAGGTGAGACAGTGCAAATTAACATTTCTATGACTATTGGTGTAATCTGTGTAGCTGTGGCATGATGGCATTCACTTCCTTTTACCTCTACTTACTGACACCTATGGTTTGTCATTTTGCATCTGTTGCTGATATTAGAACTATGTACTGATGTGCTGACTGCAGCCAGCTATAGGTCATTATTTCTATGCTCTCACAATGTACAGCACATTTGCAATGGATGAAACTGTTTCCATTAATACATATTTTCAACACATGACATATAAATAGTCGAGTTGTGTCGAAGGGTTTTTATTGTAGGCTAAGAAATTGAGGGGAAAGTGATGATGGAGGAAAGTCCATGGTACTGTTCCAGTCTGTTTGTAACACAGGTCCAGTGTCCAAGGGGCCATAGGAAGGGGAGCAACGGCAGTTCAAAGTGGACAAGGTGACAGGGTGGGACACAAGGGAACAATCAGGAGAGTCTCATTTCCTGGCAGTGGTCTTGGAAAATGTCTCTGGCTTCTCTCTGTGTCACAGGGAACGTTTGTGGGATGGTCTACCTTCTGCAGGAGGAGGGATGCTAGTGGCCTGTAGGTCCTGTGGCAGGGCCTCCTGCACACTAGTGGCAGCGAAGGTGGAGGGCTGTTCGATGGACTGGCTAGTGGTAGGGGCCTACTGCTGTGCTGATGCCTCCCTCCTGATGTTGGCCATATCTGCCAGCACCCCTGGTATGGAGATCAGGGTGGTGTTAATGGCCTGCAAGTCCTCCCTGATCCCCTGTTACTGTCCCTCCTGCAGCTGCCTGTTCTCCTGCACGTTGTCTAGGATCTGGCCCATCGTGTCCTGGGAATGTTGGTAGGCTCCCAGGATCTCAGAGAGTGCCTCCTGGAGAGTCGGTTCCCTGCTCCTGTCATCCCCCTGGCACACAGCAGTCCTCCCTGTTGGCCTGTGCCTCTGTCCCCTGAACGGTGTGCCCACTGCCACTGACCCCAGGTTCCTGATTGTCTTGGGTGCGAGGTGTGGCCTGGGGTCCTAGTACAGGTGGGCACACTGCTGACTGACGTGTCCTGGGGACAGAGGTGTGGGGACGCTGAGTGGGTGCTGTGGTGTTGGATCCTGATGGGGGAGGCTCTGTTGTGGTCTGTGAGTGGGCTTGGGTTATCGGCTGTCCAGTGGTCCCTGATGGGCCAGGTAGGTCATCCAGATCCAGAAGTCCAGGGCTACTGTCATCACTGGGGGCATCTTCTGTTAGGGAACTGGATAGTCGTGGCACCTCCTGTCCACTGACATTAGCTGGGGTACCTGTGGGGATGTAAGTGATGTATTATGCTTCATGTGTATGACATATTGTACATTCCTGGCTTCCCCTCTATGGTTGCTGTTGCCCTGCCACCTTTTGTTTGTGTATGGTGATGTACTGTGGGAGTGTTAGTTTCCCTATGCTGTGCATGCTTTGGTGAAGGGTGTTCATTTAGGGCTGAGAGGGCTGTCCATGCATTGGTATAGCATGCAGGGGTTGGCATTGGGGTTAGTAATATGTGTAGGTGCAGTGCATGGGATGGAGTGGAGTGATGGGAGCGAGGGTGAGGGTGTGAGATGGCATGCAGGTATGGGGGGGGTGATAGGTAGTAAATGTTGACTTACCAGTGTTCAGTCCTCCGGCTACTCCAGTGAGTCCCTCAGGATGCAGTAATGCCAAGACTGGCTCCTCCCATGCTGTGAGCTGGTGGGGAGGTGATAGGGGTCCACCGCCAGTCCTCTGTATGGCGAGCTGGTGCCTCGCTGCTATGGAACGTACCTTCCCTGGTAGGTCGTTCCACCACTTCCTGATGTCGTCCCTTGTTCTTGGGTGCTGTCCCACGGCGTTCGCCCTGTCCACGATTCTCCACTATAGCTCCATCTTCCAGGCAATGGAAATACCTGTGCTCCAAACAGCTGTGGCTCTACCATGACAATTTCTTCCGCCATGACCCTTAACTCCTCCTCAATGAAACAGGGGTGCCTTTGTGGTGCCATGGGTGTTGTATGTTGTGTGTTGGTGAGAGTGTGTTGAGTAATGTGGTGGGTGTGTGATGTGGTGTGCGTGGGGGATGTATGGGGTGTAAGTGGTGTGTGTGTAGTTGTCCCTGTGATGTTGGTGCTAACTCTTGCAGTCTTTTGGTGGTGGCAAAGGTTGTGGGTAATGTGGGTGTGTGTTTTATAGTGGCATGAGTGTGTGGGTGTGGTGGGTGTATGACTGTCAAGTGTGTGTTTTTAGTATTGGCCAAAGTAGTGTTGTTTTGTTTGTGGGTGTCCATTCTGAGCGCAGCGGTATGTACCGCCAATGGTTTAGCGCCATTGAATGTCCGTCGTGGTGATTCATGTGTCATAATGTGGTGGGCGTTGTTTTGTTGGCGTAACAGTATGGGTGCTGGTAGCGACACTTTACCACTGACATGGACTGGCAGATTTGTGTGTGTGGCAATATTCTGTCGGATTGGTGTGTGTCATAATATGGACAACAGATATCTCGCCACTGAGGCAGTACGTTGGTGGCCGTCAGTGTGGCGGTAAGCAGCAGGCATTTACCGCCAATATCATAATGAGGGCCTATGTGTCCTGCTCCAAATCCTGTAGCCTTGTGACTAAGGCCCTTTGGCCCTCATTCTGACCCTGGCGGTCTTTGACCGCCAGGGCGGAGGACCGCGGGAGCACCGCCGACAAGCCGGCGGTGCTTCAATGGGGATTCCGACCGCGGCGGTAAAGCCGCGGTCGGACCGGCACCACTGGCGGGGTCCCGCCAGTGTACCGCGGCCCCATTGAATCCTCCGCGGCGGCGCAGCTTGCTGCACCGCCGCGGGGATTCTGACCCCCCCTACCGCCATCCAGATCCCGGCGGTCGGACCGCCGAGATCCGGATGGCGGTAGGGGGGGTCGCGGGGCCCCTGGGGGCCCCTGCAGTGCCCATGCCACTGGCATGGGCATTGCAGGGGCCCCCGTAAGAGGGCCCCTACATGTATTTCACTGTCTGCTGTGCAGACAGTGAAATACGCGACGGGTGCAACTGCACCCGTCGCACAGCTTCCACTCCGCCGGCTCGATTCCGAGCCGGCTTCATCGCGGAAGCCTCTTTCCCGCTGGGCTGGCTGGCGGTCTGAACGAGACCGCCCGCCAGCCCAGCGGGAAAGTCAGAATTACCGCCGCGGTCTTTCGACCGCGGAACGGTAACCTGACGGCGGGACTTTGGCGGGCGGCCTCCGCCGCCCGCCAAGGTCAGAATGAGGGCCTTAGTCTCTATGTGAGAGTAGTATGATGGATTTCATTTTATTGAGTCTGGCTATCCTAGTGGAGGAGACATAGCCAAGGAGGAGATGTAGCTGAGTGATAAGTAAGGATGGATTGAAGAAGCAGCTGAGCTGAGCAAGTAGCAATGGGAGAAGAACTCCAAAATAGCTGACATGGAGAGAGGAAAGAGGAGGCAGAGATGAGATGCTTCTCAGGGGTGAAGCATACCAGAGGGATATCTGAGGAACAACGGAGTAAAGATCCAAGACCCAGGGGTAAGTGAAGAGCATGGGTGCTCTCCTTGAGAAGTTGGCTGTTGATATGGTGGTTGGCGAGCCTGAGATGAGATTAGATGAGATGTGAAGAGGAAGGAAGCCCTGGAAGTGTTGAATCGGTGGTATGCTGTGTTGCTCAGAGTACTTAGTGGCCCAAATGGTCTCTTTTGGGCAGTTGGGCAGGACTCTGAATCCCTACCTCCTAACTCTAAATTTCCTGTTCTTCAGCACTGTGTTATTTTGGGCTTCTATGTGATAACTGAGTGCTTATGGTAAACCCCCTACCGGGTATCTTTGAATCCTGATCAGTAATAGCTGACCCTGATTGACCTTATTTGAATTGACTAGTGATATGATGACCCATTTCTTTCTATATGGACTGCTTAGTGATAAAGGAGTGCTTCCAAAAAGAAAAGGGAGCATTTAAGCCCTATAGTGCCAGCATTAACTGGGATGACAACTGGTGGCCAACCTAACCTCAACCCAGCCCTACCTCTACATACCATGCCCACAACCTAGGGATCGTCCTCAACAGTCAACTGATCATGAAATGTCAGGTAAACACCGCCACCTCCTCCTGCTTCCACACCCTCCTCATGCTCAACAGAATCTTCAAATGGATCCTCACCAAAACCAGGAAAACTATCACTCAAGCCCTAAGTCACCAGCCGCATCAACTATGGTAATGTCCTCTACATCGGCATCTCTACTTAGCTACTAAGAAGACTGTAGACCATTTCAGGACACGGCAGCCTGACTCACCGTGGCTCTACCCAGATGCATTTACATCACCCCTCGACTGTGGAAACTCCTCTGGCTCCCCTTCCAGAAGAGATGCCAATCCAAGATCCTTGCCCTTGTCTACAAGGCCCTCCATGACCTCATACCCTCTTACATTAACCAATGTCTTAAGTTCCACCAACCCTCCAGACAACTCTGCTCCACCTCTCACACCCCCCCGGGAACCATGCCTTCTCATACATCCCTGCGGAACGACCTCTCACCTTGCATTCAGACATGCCCCTCACTGACGGACTTCAGGGAGAAGCCTAAGACCTGGCTCTTCGACTAGGCCCAGCGGCCAGATATCCCGCGGAATGATAGTGTGTGCAATACAAATGTGTATTGATTGATTGACAGCAAGGAGCTGGCAGTGGGGTAAGCACAGGCAGGCTTGTCACATAGTGGGAAGCATCTTGCCAATTTTTTTGGAGGGTTGGGGCAGCTTGTTTCATTTGGAAGGTCCCACTTTGGTGATCTACTCGAGTTCTATCTAGAAGCTCAGAACAACAAAAGCTACTCAAATATTTGAGTACTCAAATATTTGTTCCTTGTACTGACCAACCATTGATGGAGGGTCAGATTTGTTTTTGACCGTAGGCTGAATCGAATAGAAGTGGGTACTGCTGTCTGACATGCAATACTCAGTGGCTTTCAAAAGCATTTAGCCAATTGAGCAGAGGAGTGGTCTTGTTTTTAAATTGTTTGAGTCTAAGACTGAACAGAGTTATTTTAGCCTTCGAGCAGTTCTAAATGTGTTTGTATGTAAATTAGTTTGTTATTTAATTGCAACAATATGAGCCAGTAATTCAATAATTCTGCTTTCAACGTGTCTGGTGAAACCGTACATGGTGGAAAAATTAATTTCCTTATCCCCACTTGCTTTCCCATATTCACCTCGAAAGGAAAATTGCCTATTGAAGTCAGTCTCATTACTGAACTTTGCATCAAAACATTTTAAATTGTTGACCTCTGCTAAGCCTATAAAACACTGAATTGGAAAACGTTTTTTCTGCTTCAGGTTTAGCACTAACAGTTGAGGATGCTTCTAATTTAAATACTGTTACTGATACTGCTACAGAGTCTTTTCCTAAGGATGGCGATGTGAAAGCTTCACGCTTATGTTCGCCTCCTTCCTAAAATATAGCATTTAATGGGAATTTTGGATTTATCAGCAGTTCATTTGCTTTCTGCAGATAATGCATAGGTGTATTCAGAATGTAAGCAAGCAAGTAATTCCTTTCTGACTGCACAGGATGAATGGGCTGTTCCAGAGGTATCTGTAGAGAGCCACCCAGCCTCTCCAATAGAAAGCACTGGCAATAAGGTTGGAGCACCCACATCGCTGTGAGTCACCCTAACTTCCCCGGACCGATGCAATGACGTGCCGGCACCCGCTGCACTATCGGAGGTGCAGAGCGCTGCGTGCACTCCAGTGCAGCCTGCGAAGTGACAGCGATGATGGTTAGGAGCCTGAGAGGGCCGCACTGACTGTCACCATTTAGCGGTAAGGTTCCAGTCTGCGACAGCCCCTCCCACTCACGCAAGCCTCCCATCTCCGAGGCTCTGCCACTCCATGTGGAGTGTGAGGCCTACATCCTACCTCATGAGGCCTGTGCTGGTCCACCTCTTTACCGATGATTGTCAGGGGAGTGCAGCGGTCATTCTCTGAGGGAGCCTCCTCCTGCTCAGACTCCCTCTCTGCACCTGGCCAGCAGCAGACACCCCTCCTCAGACTGCCCTAGAGCCGGAGGTCCCCAGGTCTGCCCTTGGATTGTGCCTGCCTGGAGGACCAGAGAGAGAGAGTGGTGATACCAGGAATTGGTGAAAAGGACCGTTGAGCCTGTGAAAAAAAGTGTAATAAAACAAAAAAGGGGTGCAAAGACAGTTCCTGTACAGAAATGCACAGACAAGTAAGGTCACATCATGATGAGCTCATCACCCCAGCATGACCAACCATGCCAGTTGCCAAACCCAGGAGCCCACTCATTGGTCACAGCACTACCCCCGTTCAGTCAAATGGCGACCCCGCCAAAGCGGCACCACAATGGCGCCTATGGCTCAGCAGACTGAGACACTATTTTCGCGCCACCAGAGAGATGGATGATGCATTTCAGGGTTGACAAGCTCTATGAGCTATTTGAGACTTTCCCAAACACCGGTAGCGACAATGACAACTTCGATGCAGCAGTGGTTGCCCTCAACCGGTGCTTTGACCGCCAGCTAAATCTGTACTACAAGTGATTCAAACTGCGGGAGGCCAAACTGACAGACACAGAGTTCATGGACATGTTCTACATGTGGCTGAGAAAGCTAGCGAGCACCTGCGTGGGCCTTAACCAGCATGAAGAAACACGTATCCAAATCATCCAGGAGTGCCGCTCCAGCCTGCTGCGCAAGCTCATCCTGCGTCAACCTGGCATCTCGCTCGACGAAAATCCTGATTTGGTGAGCTCACATAAGCTGTCGAATAGCCTCACAGAGGACATGGCTGCTACGCTAGTTGACCATCCTCTGCCTCTGGAACCAAGAAACAGGCTGCAGTGAAACAGGAGCAGGTGGGCGGCCTTCAGGGCTGCCAGAATCCCCCACTGATGAAAAACTGGGAGGGGGGGGCCCAGATTATTATTTTTTTCTAACTATGAGGGTGCGGCATTAAAATTAAAAGGTTTGAAGACTACTGCCATAAGGTATAACTGGGAGGAGGGACTCCTGTATAGTAACACAAGGGACCCTAACATGGGGCAACAAGCAGAATAGTGGTCGCACAACAATACGGAGAGCTTCTCCTTAACCTAGCACATGACATCCCCAAGCTGGACATTTGGGACAGGCTAAAACCTAGGACAGGTTAGTCAACCATTTTTATAGGCCCTAGATGTCAGAAAAGGTAAAGGAGTTTTGTCGCTCTTGTGTCACCTTTCAGGCCATTGGCAAGGCAGGTAGCATGCCAAAGGCTCCCCTAATACCACTTTTAGTGGTAGGGACACCCTGTGAGAGGGTAGGGATTGATATTGTTAGTCCCCTAGATCCACCTACTGCCTCAGGGCATAGGTTCATCTTAGTGGTAGTGGATCATGCCACTACTCGAATTAAGGCAGCAACTGCAGTGGCTGGAGCCCTATTTAGTATTTTTACCAGAGAAGGCTTTCCTGAGGTGTTTCTCTCAGATAGAGGCACAAACATCATGTCCTCTTATCTGAAAGCAATGTCGGATCAGTGCAGGTGACATACAAGTTTACACCATACAATCCAAAAAGTAATGGCCTTGTAAAAAGATTCAACAAGACCATAAAACATATGATCATGGGTTCACCATATAAACTCAGGAGAAGATGGAATGTTCTTCTTTCATGCCTGATGTTTGCCTACAGGGAGCCCTCCCAAAAAGGAGTAGGATTCAGTCCTTTTGAACTGCTCTTTGGATACCCTGACAGGGGTCCTTTAAGTTTGGTTAGAGAGGGTTAGGAGAGACCCCTAAAGGAGCCCAAACTGGACATCCTAGATTATGCACTAGGCCTCCGCTCTAGGATGAAAGAGTACATGAAAAAGGAAAAGAAGAACTTGGAGGCTAGCCAGGAGCTTGTAAAGCACTAGTATGACCAGACGCTGTCACTGGTGGAATACCAAGTTGGGCAGAAGGTTTGGGTGATAGAGCCTGCAGCACCCAGAGCCCTCCAAAATAAATGGGCTGGACGTTACCCTATCTTAGAGAAAAAGGGAGAGGTCACATACTTGGTGGGCTTAGGTACTCCAAGACACCCCCATCGGGTTATACATGTGAATAGGTCCACACACTATCAATACAGAGCTGACATGACTATGCTTGTGGTGTCAGATGGTGGAGAGGAAGAGAAATGGGAACCTCTCCCAGACCTGATGTTAACATACGTTGAAGATGAGTCAGTGGAAGGAGTGATACTCTTTCTGTTTGAGTATTCAGCAGCAGAGTGACTGTCACAATTTGATGAGAAGGTTTGCTGACTTATTTTCCTTGACCCCTGGACTGACCACATGGTGTAAACATGATGTGGACACAGGTGACGGTTTACCTGTCCAAAGTAAAATTTACAGATTGGCAGACCAAGTCAATGCTAGCATTAAAGCAGAGGTTGCAAAAATGCTAGAGTTAGGGGTGATTCAGCCCTTTAGTTGTCCTTGAGTCAGTCCAGTAGTTCTGGTGCCCAAACCAAATCCAAGAGGTGGAAAACCTGAATTAAGATTCTGTGTGGACTACAGGGGTCTAAATGCAATAACAAAAACTGATGCTCATCCCATTCCAAGATCTGAAAAGCTCACTGATAGATTGGGAGGTGCCAAAATATCTGAGTATCTTTGACCTGACATCAGGTTATTGACAGATAGCCCTCACACCTGTAGCAAAGGAGAGGTCTGCCTTTTCAATCCCAGAAGACCACTTTCAGTTCAAGGTGATCAAGGTGATACCCTTTAGATTAAAAATAGCACCTGTCTCCTTCCAGAGAATACTGAATAATGTACTTTTAGGCCTGGAAAACATCAGTGCAGCATATGTTGATGATATTGCTGTGTTTAGTTCGACCTGTAAGGATCACTTGGACCACCTGAAGAAAGTGCTTCAAGCCCTTCATCAGGCATTGCTGACTATCAAGGCAAGTAAGTGCCAGATAGGACAAGGGTCCGTAGTGTACCTGGACCACAAAGCTGGTAGAGGCATATCCAACCTGTTCAACTCAGAATTTAGACATTTCGATACTGGGGTGCTCCAAAGACACAGACCCATCCAAGAGCTTTCTTAGGCCTGCCTGGGTACTATAGGAGATTTGTTAAAGGTTACGGTACCATAGTGGAACCATTAACAGAGCTAACCTCAAAGAAACAGCTAAAGAAACTAATTTAGACTGACTCGGGTGAAAAGGCCATTGACTTCCTTAAAGAAGCTATGTGCTCAGCACCAGTCATAATAGCACCTGACTTTAGTAGAGATTTTGCTGTCCAAACTGTTGCTTCAGAATATGGGATTGGGTCAGTTCTGTCACAGCTGAATGACCAAGGTTTAGATCAACCAGTTGCCTTTATTAGCGTGCAACTACTCCCCAGAGAGCAACTTTGGAGTGTCGTAGAGAGGGAAGCCTTTGCTTTGAAGACGTCTGAAGAAGGTAAGACCCTACTTATTTGGGACTCCCTTCACAATTGAATCTGACCTCAGTCCTCTCAGATGGCTGATACATGAAAGGGGAGAACCCCAAACTGTTGAGGCAGTCCATTTCTCTACAGGTTATGGACTATACAGTGGAACACATACCTGGGATTGACCATGCCAATGCAGATGGACTTTCCAGGTTTTTCTACTTAGAAAATGAGAATCACCCGGATAAGGGTTTGATTGCTCATCACCTTTCATCTGAGGGGTGGAGGGGTGGGTTGGAGCCATTTAAGGAAAAACATATTTTTGCATGTTCACCCCCATTTGTTGGGACTGATGCTGCTGTTGTTTTACTTTGAAAGTGTACTGAGGCCTGCTAACCAGACCACAGTGCCAGTGTTTAACCCTACACCAATGTATGTTTAATTGGCATTTCCATATTGGCAAGAACTACCTTACTTATAAGTCCCTAGTATATGGTACCCAGGGAATGTAAGGCAGAGTGTCCACACAGGACTGCAGCGCTGTTTGCGTTGTCCTGCATGTACAAAACATGAAAGACACCTCAGCCTGCCACTGCAAACTCAAGAGCAATGTTCCACACTGCTAATTTGACTTTGGCATTACCCCTAATGGCAAAGGGACAACTTCCCTTAAGTATATATTTCAGACTCCCCTAAAACAGGCCTACCAAGTCCTATGACAGGTAACAACATAATCTTAAGTTAGACATATGTTTTTATATGCCTTTCCAGCAACACTTCCAAATTGTCATTTTGCTAGGGAAGGTTAGGAACCCCATTGGCTAACACAGGGTTAAACGGTCTACACTTAAACACATCTAACTTTTGAATGGAATCACCTAACCCTGTAAAGTTAGATATCAAATTAATAGAAAAAAATAAGCTTTAATGTCACTGCTAATCTTAAGCAGCGTTTTTCATTATCGTTTTATTTTTCAGCTGCTGGCTCAGCCAGTGTGTGCTGGGAGGGGCAGGGCTCTGCCGTGGGAGGGGTGAGAGGGAAGTTGGAGTGAAGTGCACTGTCAGGTTTCATAGCATCGATAACCAAAAGACCCAGCAAGTAGCTTGTGTCAATTCATTTACATGGTCCCATTTAATTCAAAGACACAATTGCAACATGGCATCCGTAGTGTTTCTAACATCTTTTAGGAATATTCAGGTGGGCTCTAACTTCGGAATTTTAAGAGTACACAGAGTTCTTTAATGCACACTTCACTGAGGAAATCTTAGAAACAAGACTGATGGAGTTTTAGTGCTTATGAAATAGGAGTTAGTGAGGTTTTTGTAATTTTCCAACGGTAGCTAGCGCGTTCTGCAGCTCATCAGTTTAGAAATAGTGAATCCTCCTTCACCCAGTCTCAGAAGAAGTCGAAGGTACCACTTTTATAGCTGAGTAGTTCCATCATGTAAGGTAGTGTTTCCGTTCCACTACGCCTGCACGGTAGAAGTATTCTCCATTTTGGGGTAACGTTTCTGCACAGTTAGTTTCTCTGTTGTTAGTACCCTTTTAAGCTTGCATTAGGGAGTAGCGTTCGCCTCTCAGAAGCAACCCGCTACTAAGCTGCATTTCTAGACCTTCCCTTCCTCAGTTATTTGAACAGGTATTAAGCGATTAACTGGGTTAGCTGAAAAGTATTTCATAATTCAAGACTTCAAAAATTTCAGCATGATCCTGCAGCAGACTCCTCCTGTAGTCACAAGGTTTTCAGTCATGCAAGTACCTGAAGCAATAAAAGCAGAAATAAATTACTTAGTAAATTAGTAGCAAAGTTGTGCAAGTCAGGAATTAATCACTATGATTAAAATAGAATATGACTACAATTGAACACCTAATGCATTTAGAAGAAGACCTAAAAGCCTAGTCCTAAAGATGCGTTAGCTTACAAAATATTTAGAATGGGCATGTGATTCACTACTTATATACTACATCGTCATATAAAGAGCAACAGGATGGAATAATTCCAGCAAAACTCAGTAACTGTGCTTTGAATTCGCCTACTAAGGTTTTTAAATGTGCTTTAATGTGTGTTTGGCTGCAGCAACCTACCAAGGCAGAAATGATTGTCTATTAAAGATGTAATATGAATGTGCGGGAGTACCAGTACCAGGATGCATTGTTTAACTCACCAGAGCATTTAATCAAGTAATCAGGTGCCTGCAGTCATTTGCTCAACCTAAGCATTTGGCCTGTGACCAAGGATGAGATGTCTGAAACGCGTAAGGCCTGGAAAATGTGTAAATAATTATTTGAATGTTACTGGCTTTGCTGCTTTCCAAAATAAACTGCAACCTGTTGACAGTGCGCTTTTGTCCGGAGGACAACTTTGTTGCATATAAGTAACGGCCTGTCCAGTCGTGAAAGCAGCACCACTGCAGATAGAAAGCAGGTCTGTGTGACTTTACTATATCGTCATATAAAGAACAACAGGATGGAATAATTTCAGCAAACCTCGATAACTGTGCTTTGAATTCACCTACGAAGGTTTTTAAATGTGCTTTAATGTGTGTTTGGCTGCAGCAACCTACCAAGGCAGACATGATTGTCTACTAAAATGTAATATAAATGTGCAGGACTACCGTTACCAGGATGCATTGTGTAACTCACCAGAGCATTTAATCAAGTAATCAGGTGCCTGCAATCATTTGCTCAACCCAAGCATTTGGCCTGTGACCAAGGACAAGATGTCTGAAACGCGTAAGGCCTGAAAAATGTGTAAAGAATTCTTTGAATGTTACTGGCTTTGCAGCTTTCCAAAATAAACTGCAACCTGTTGAGAGTGCACTTTTTTCCAGAGGACAACTTTGTTTTGCACATATATATATATATATCGAGAGAGAGCAAGAGTGCATGTAGACAAATGTTATAATTTCAATTATAGTCCTACAACACAACATTGTGATAATACAGAAGGAAGCAGTGAGAGCCTTGAAGACCAGTACTGAGCAGTCTCTTCTTGGATCCCAATCCCCTTTCCCCCTTTTGGACTTGTTAAATCTCTGGTTTAATTTAGAGATTAGAGGGGTTTAAGAGGAGGTATCGGGAACAAACTTCATTCTGCTCCCAACAAGCAAACAAGCTAACAAGCTCCTGACAGAGTGAAGTGCCCAATTTGGTGACTCTCCTGAGCAGAATGGCTGAGGGGCTATACAAAAGGAATTAGTTGTAGTCAGGGAAGAAAAGCAAAGCCTAACAAAGGATATGATAGCTTCTAGAAAGGAAACGTCTGAATTGACTGTTAAGTTAGGTGAATTAATGGCAGGGAGTGAAAGGATCCTCAATAAATGAAGACATAGCCTCGCAGTCTATTTTAATACAAAAAATTACTACTCAAGTGGTTCATTCCTTATCCCCTGTAATTTCGATAGCTCCACCCGAACGATTTTGTGGAGATCCACAAAAAGCTCAAATATTCCTGACCCAATGTTCTATACATTTCATGTGCAGACCTTCACTTTTTCCAGACGCACAGTCTAGGGTAGCCTTTATTTTATCATATCTTAGTGGGGAGGCAGCAACTTGGTACATGCCCTTGATTTCTAGAGATGCATGATAATTTGCATGATTTTTAAAAGTTTAAAAAGGAATTCCTTCAAATTTTTGACAGAAGAAAAATCTTGCAAGCTACTGATAACGAATTATTAGAGTTGAGACAAGGCAATAAAGATTTGATTACCTATTTAGCGCAAGTCAACAAACTTATTGTAGAGACAGAATGGCCAGAAGGTAAAAGAACTGCATTGTTCTTTCGAGGTTTAAAAGATGAATTAATAGATGCCTTGGCATTAATTCCTAATTGTCCAACGGATATTTCCGCATTGTTTGATTTGACCCTAGAGATTGACTATAGACAAATGGAAAGAAGAGGAGAGAAGCAAAGAGAGTTTCGCCATGCATTCCAAGGTTCGATCAGATAAAACAAGAGAATAGCAAGAAATTAGAAAATCAAAATCTCCTAGGAGTAGAACCTATACAGATTGGTTTTATTCAAGAACCACTCACCAAGGAAGAAAGAGACAAAAGAAGACAGAATAATTTTTGTATAAACTGTGGCTCAAGTGGTCATTTCAACAAGATCTGGCCAAAGAAACCCAAGAAGTCGTTGAAAAAAAACTTACAGCACCATCAATAGGAAGAGTTGGACTGATGAGTGCTAACAATGAGACAACTCCAGAGTCGCATCATCTGGGAAATATTTTACAATAGTTTGCCCCACATTTAACCCTCTCTATGATGCTCAAATTCAGACACATTACCTTGACCAAGATTTCAATGATGAAAGACTCAGAGGCAACTGGAGATTTTTGCAACTTGAAATTTGCTGCAAAGATAGGTCTGAAATTGATCAGAAAACACAAAAGTGAATGAGTAAGAGCTGTGAATGGAATTAATCTTTCTTCTGGACTCATTGCCTATCACACAGAATTTATGGAAATGATCACTGCAGAAGGTCACCGATGTAATTAAATTTAATTGATCCTCCACAGTTCCAGATAATATTGGGTTTACCCTGGCTCATGGAACACAGCCCTACCATAGATTGGGAGGAAAGAACCAGTGAACTAGATTCAAACTATAGCAAAGAAAATTGTCTAGGAGAAGAGTTAAAAACAAACAAAATTGGTCCAGCTACCCAGTTGTGAAATGGAACCATACTGGCAAAATTCCTCCTAAATATGAAGATTACAAGGATGTGTTTGATGAGTTGGAAGCAGATAGTCTTACTCCACATCGTGCCTATGACTGAAAGATCAAGTTGGAAGCTGCTGCAAATTTAACATGCAGCAAAACCTGTGCATTAACTGAGCAAGAAAATCAACATTTAAAAGAATATATACAAAAATATTTGGCCAATGGGTTCATCAGGCCCTCGCAGTCCCCGGTATCTTCATCTCTTTTCTTTGTTTTAAGAAAGAATGTGAACTAAGAACCTGAAAAGACTACTGAGCCATTAATCGAGTCACCATAAAAAATTAATACTCTCTACTGCTGATTTCAGTTTTACTTGACCAAGTAAAGGGAGCCAGAATCTACACAAAACTTGACCTGAGAGGAGCTTTTTTATCTAATCAGAGTTACAAAAGATAAATGGAAGACAGCATTCAGAACTAGGTTTGTCTTATTCGAATATCAAGTCATGCCTTATGGGCTTTGTAATGCTCCTGCAGTGTTCCAGTATTTCATTAATGATGTCTTGAATGAATTCATTGATAGATGTGCAACAGTAGACATTGATGATATTCTGATTTATTTAGCATCAGAAGAAGAACATTGGAGTCACGTGTGTGAAGTCTGTTGTTGTAAAGCCAGGTTGGAGAAACTGCACAGACTCCCATGCTGTGTCTGAGCGGCAGAAAAAGCCTCTCAGACCAATCGTGGCACTGCTCTTGTGCTAGGTATAGCATGAGATCAGTGCCAGGATTGCATGGGGAGCCTCTGCTGATGTCCCAAGGACTCCTGGGACACCATCAGGAGAGCAGAGGAGCAAGTCGGTGGCAGCAGCGACACCGGGAATGGTGCATTGTTTAAAATGTATTCCTAAAGTATTTCCCCCTGTTCCCTCCCCAACCTTCACACCCCTTGAAATTTGCAGAGGCAGCCGCTATACTGATTCACTCTTTTGTTTTTGTTTTTTGTGGCTTGCCCTGCTCGTTTTCATTCCTTGACAGCTAAGGACTTGGCACTTATCTTGTTTAGTATTTACAGCTTTTTTTTGTGGCTTTGCTGCTGCTTATTTTTGTTCCCCGACAACCTGCCTCGTACTTATCTAGTTTAGAATTGAGGGCTTTTTTGTTATAGCTTCTGCTGCTTGTTGTCTTTCCCCAACAACAACACGCTTCGCACTTATCTTGTGACACGCGTACTACATTTCCCTTTCATCCTTGCTGCAACATACTAATGCTGTTTAATACCCATTGAGTTAGCATCATTGATGTTTTCTTGGCCAGTAATCCCTATTTGTATAAACGCCGCAGAAGCTCTCTTAGACTCTGATTTCAGATGTTTCTCACATAACTGTGGTGCATTCTATCTGCAGACCACATTGCCAATGAATCTTTACTAAAACATGGCATGCTCCGCATGCGTGTTGTAGTTCCAGTACATACCAAACCCCCATGAATCCATGGAGTGGATAGGACACGTAATTGGCACTTTTGACTTCCTTTATTAGCAGCACTCACTACTGCGGCCAGTATCCTCTGAACTGGTGTTGGAAATGGTACATGTTACAGTGATTCCCCTTCTGTCTTGCACGTAGAACCTGTTTAAAAGTGAATCTAACCAGGGAAGGGTGTGTGCTTACCCTTACTATCTACTGTATGTTGTTGTTACCAGCGTTTTGACTTGTAAATTGGCTTTGTGGTGTCAATCCAAGTTCACCCAAAATACACTCCAATTATAGTCCTGAAAGACTTTGGACAATATCTTCTGCTGCACAGTTCGAGTTAACTCAGGGACATCACACACAAACTATAAATTGCATTTTAGAATTGCCACCAAATGTAATTACTTCTCATTGAAATCACATTCGGGATCCAACTTGTTTGGACACAGTGCTCTTATCTGGGGAATTTTACATTTGGGTTAGAGAGAGTTCATTTCCTTAATTAACACACATACTGTAATCTTCTGTTCGGACTGCATAATAACTGTGCTTGCAATGCATACCAAAATAGGTCTTCCCTTGGCAGACGCTCAGGAAGTAAATAAAAAAGCTCCCTTGTTCCCAAGGATACATTTTAATCTTTGGTGGCATAGCACTCAGAATAATGTCCTGTGTGGCTAAATACTTATGAGGTTCCAAAGGTGAGACCTATTGGCTATGCCAATGCTTGTTTTAAATGGGTTACATCTAGCAGAGTGATCTCAGATTCATGACGGTGCAATTATTAAGTCGAGCTGTATAAAAGGCAATTAGAATGATCTGGCAAATTACAGACTGATTTCTTTGCTCCCATACCACATCTAAGACTTTAGCGAAATCCCTCTTAAAACATCTTGAAAACAGGGAGATTGGGACTCGCATTATACCAAAAGAACAAGGTTATTTTAGGGAACATTATTCCAAAATTGACCATCTATGGTTCTCTAGGTCCATGACTAGGATATCCATGGCAGTGGATTGAAAACTAGTTGCAGTGTTTTGGATTTCCTGTCTGCTTATGACCTGGTGAACTGACTGAAATCTATTATGGAATAAAGTTTAGGTGACAATATTTCCCATGATTTACTATTTATGATCCAACAGTTAAACTCTAAAGATTCGGCGCATGTGGATTTGTCTGTGAATGATATTCTGTCTTTTGAAAAGATCTAGGTAGAAAATGGCTTACAGCAGAGGTACGGTTAAACCCCCTTGCTTTTCAGTCTTTTCATATCAGTCCAGTTTTTTTTTTCACGAAAGAGAAATTTGTTATCCACAAAAATAGGAAAAGCACATATTTCATGTCTGACTTATGCATATGACCTACTGAACTATACCTGATTGGGTTTACTGAGAAAAATTAAAACCTTTTGTGAATACTGTGAAGACAGTAGATGCATTATCAGCATACAAAAGACTATGATTCTGATGTTTGCAAAGCAGGCAAAGAGGTTTGCCTGGTTTCTTAATTGTGCTTAACAGATCAGTGTCTACAAATACCATGGTGTTCAATTTGCTGATATTTGTGATGGGAAAAATTTCTAATTGTATTAAAGACGTTGTAACTCTCTATAACAAACACACTTAAATAGTTTGACATCCAATTTGGTGGCCTCTTGGTAGAACCATTAAAAAGGCTAAATTAATACATCAAACTCTTTATGGCACAGAGCTATTGGTCCTTGATGCCAGAGTAAACTGGCAATATTTAAGTTTAAAAAGATGTTTGCCAAATTCTGGATAATTGATACAGGCTTTATGGCTAAAACGGGGTTTTCCTTCTTGGGATTTACTGGTGGAATTGCATGTCCAAAGGTAACTAAGCTTCCTAATTAGGAGTAGGGACAGTGGGAATGTTTCAGTTATAGGCTGCAGGGACATACTGAATCGGTCAGCTGTCCCATTGTGTGAAATTTTAAATATAGCCTCCTACTCTGAATAAGGCATTGACAATTTACAATTAGAAAACTCACTTTCTGCAAGTGAAAGGGTTATATACAATAATCAAATTAAAGTTGAAAATTATCTGTCTTCCAAGAAATCTGTGATGCATAACTTACAAGGGTCTGGAGTTGAAGGTACTTTTCTTTTTCTTCTGAAATTCCTCATCAGTATATCTGCAAACAAATTGGAATTGAGATTGACCCGATTTAGAGAATAAGAGGTCTCAAAGATAAAATTGTTTTGGATAATAAGTTCTGGATTTATGATTTGAGAGTTATATACAGTGTAGCTCATCTCCTCTTGAATAGCTTGCTCTTTTTGAAAAAGAGGAAAAAAATATTTTCCTATTTTTAGTAAATTCCTAGCTACAAATCAATCAGAAGCACTAGTCACTTTATTCAAAATAAAATATTTTGATACTGGAATTGCTTTGCCCAGCTTTATTAAGTTAATTCAGAAAAGGTCTTTTACTGATTAATGTCAGAGTTTGCAAAAGAGACTATTGAATTTTATGTGTATTGGGACCTGGCAAACTCCTCAAACTTTAGGCTAATTTATTTTCTACCAGCCACCTCAAAATGCTGGAAAAGCTAGTCAACATCTGGGTACCTTGAATATCATGAGTTGCTTCACCAATCTCAATCCAGCTTTAGGCTCAGGCATAGCACTGAACCAACACTAACAGAGGTGACTGAATCTATCAAGACCTTTCTAGATCAAAGGCAAACCACCGCTCTGATTCTTCTCAGTCTGTCAGTAGTGTTTCATATGGTTTCCCTTCAGACATTTCTGTAGCAGCTGGTGGAGCTAGAGATTTGTGGATCAGTTCTGCAAAGGATTCAATCATTCCTCTTGGATAAAGAGCAATCACTGTCTCTTGAACTTTTCATACTGGCACCAAAGCACTTAATTATTATGTGCCGCAGGGATCTTCACTAGGCCCTTCATCTTTAATGTGTATTTGGCCACTTTAGCATCCATTATTGAATCGTACTGTATATAGGTAATTTTGTACCCAGCTTAACCTTTCTTTTGAAAAGAAGACAGGAGTCAATCAGCTCACCTTTGAGAGCTGCCTGGTCCATGTTGTTGACTGGATGTGGAAAGGTTGCTTGAAATGCAACTTTGACAAAACGGAGGCACTACTGTTTAGGCAGGCTACTGAGGGCTGGTCCAAAGACCGGGTGCTAGAAAAAATGGGTCTGGCACCTAAACCTGTTAAAGTAGTTAGAAATTTGAGGGTAAAATTTGCCAAAAAATACTGTTTTTCCACTCTAAGGTTCTATCTGTGATAGGGACATGCTTGTCTCTGATCCAGGTTCTAAGGAAGACCTTGGAATTCCTCCTGATAGATAGAAGGAGAAAATTGTGCATGCAACAATAACCTCTAGAAGTGACTATGCAAATTTAGGGCTTCCTAAGTACTTGGTCAATCAACTACAATCAATGTTTCCGCCCGCCGGCCCAGCAGAATGTTCATTATGCGGCTGGTGGGGTCTCAGGGGAGCTGGCAGTCTATGGAAAGACCGCCAGCATGAACACAGCAGAGTTTACCGCCGTGTTCATAATGACCTCCTTTGTCCGTCTAAGGAGATTCATGTAGGTACATCTACCAGGCATAAAAACACACTGATTATCTGGAAGGTTACCATGCGTCGCAGTGACATTGCCAGTGATTTGTAGAAGATATTTGTGACTACACTAATTACAGAAAGCAGACAATACAACCCCAGCTGTAGAACTCTGCTGGTAGCCCATCTGGGCCTTGCGTCTTGCATTGACCAAGGTACTTGATGGTCTCCGCTAGTTCCTCCCCACTTGTCTGCCTGTAGGTCCTCGCATTGGCCAGCCCTCACCCTAGGGAAAAGGTGATACCCTGAAACCAGTCACAGGATGCTTGTTTCTGGTCCAGGGAGGATCTGGGCTCGCAGTTTGGACTGGACTGTTCCCATGGGAACAAGGTCAAGACTGATTTACATATGACTGGGTCCAAGCTGGGGTGGCATGGTGAGCAAAAGACCGATGGATTAAACCCAGAACTGTGACTGTGGGTGAGTGTTTCAAATGTTTCAGTACGCTGTTCATTGTTTTGTGCTGCTAAAGCTGCCCTAAGTGGGAAGGGTATGCCCAGACATGGGTCCAGTGCTCACTGTGCCACTGGTTTCAAGCTAGCCTGGCTGATGAAGGGCAATACCCTGAAACCGGTCTCAGGATGCTTGTTTACCGTCCAGGGAGGACCTGGCAGTTTGGGCTGGAATGTTCCCATGTAGAACAGGGTCATATGCATATGGCTAGGTCCAAACTGGGGTGGCATGGTGAGCAAAAGAACGATAGGTTCTGTGACTGGGGGTGAGTGTTTGAAAAGTTTCATCCCTGACTGTGTCCATCATCCCTTTGCATTGCTAAAATTTTTGAGGCCAAGAAGGCCCACACTTGAGGTGACGGGGTGGGAGGATGCCCCCTCTATAGCTTCTGCAGGTGGAGTCTGATTAGTTAATTAATCCCCAGCTGTATTGAGATTGTACTGCCAACAACCATGGCAACAACCTTCTGGTCTTGTTTCTCTTTGTGTGAAGCCTCTGTTTGTACTACTAATGTGTGAAACAGTCCAATCTATTGCAGAGTTCGCCCAGCCACTGTTGAGTCTCTAAAGCATGTGTGGTGTCTCTATGAGTGGATTGCCCATCCGTTTGCAGTCCTGATAACTGGTGTTCAGTTTCCAGGATTTACCATTTGAGTCTGCAGCATGTGTTGTAGAGTTTTGTTAGACACTTCCCGTGCATCACAACCTTGAGGGCCTCTGACTCCATACCCCCGCTTGTGGTGGTAGTCCAGGCCCGAACATTCCATGTAACCATTTTAGTTATGGCCTCCTTCACAAATTACCAGGCGTACATCTATGGCAGGCCTCGGTCTGGTAGCCTATTACTATCACAGGCATGCCATTTCTCACACTTCCACCATCAAAGATCACCACCATCACAGTACATATATATATATATATATATATATATATATATATATATATATATATTACCCATTTGCCACTGGGTAGTTATAGTTAGGAACACATTTACTTAGAAAATGCCTTTTTTGTGTTCCTAATAACATTGGCACATTTTACATATTTCCACGAATCTCCACAAAACTTCTACAAGCAGGGAACAAGAAAAAAGTAGTACTCCAAAACATGTTTTTTCCTTGCTATTTTTCATTGGAAAATTGAACAGCGATACTGCCTGAATGGAATTACACCACATTTGGCAGCAAGCAAAAAAATACTGCTCCCGTGGGGCAGGATCCATGTAGGCTCCTGCTGCTCCCAAAATGGTGCTAGCAGGTGATCCGGTGGGGCTGTGAAGGCCCAGGGCCTCCCGTCCCAGCCCCCAACAAGGGACGTGCTGTGGAATGACCCTGGTGGACACCGGAACAGCTCACTTTAAAAAAGAATAAAAAATCCAGCTTGTACAGAAATGAGTGGTTGGGTGCTCTGTGTTGCACCACTTAAATAAAAATAAAATGCTGGCTCCTGCGTGGCCCTGGGAAATTAGGGTGCTTGCAGGAAGCCTGGGGACCACTGGGGCCCTACATAGAAAAAGCAGCAGGTGTCCCGGGTGGGACTGGGACACTCAGAAAATTTAAAAGAAACCCCACACAGCCGCTCATTTATTATTCACTGCTCCTTCAAGGAGCACCACATAATGCCATATGAGGGCTATTTACCTAACCTTTTTGTTTTTGGTGATTTCCCTAGAAGGGGCAGCAACATTACAATTTTTTTTTAATGTTGTGGGGATCTGGAAGGAGTTCTATGGTTGCATTTTATGTGGCCTGAAGATGTACGAAACAGACACAAACCTCCTCCCAGGCAACCAACCCCCTTTAAATAAAGCAGTTGTATCATCTTTCTCCACAAATCACCAATAACTTTAAGCACATGAATACTTCAATAATCCACACAATGCAAGGTTTATTAATATTGATTACTTTAAAAATATTTTATAAAGTTTTATTAAAATACATGACTCTAACCCTTTCTTGTTACATAATTTTTATCATGATAGTTTGAGGGTAATAAACTTCGAAATAAATAGTCAGAGACATATTTTCCTTTTTTTTTAAAAGTCTTTCCCACCCGGAGAGAGAAGCATAAGTAGCTGCTCCATGCGGGTGGTAACACGGGGAACTGGCTAGGGCCACTGAGGCCCTGAACCTCCCCTGCGACCTCCAGCGGGTGTGTGGTGGGTGTCCTGGGTGGGCGTCCACCTTTCATTAATGTTGACCCCTGGGGCTGTGTGTCCCTGGGGCTAAGAAAGGCACTCACTCCCCTTTTAAAAAAAAAAGCAGCCCTGGAGGGATGGGGTCATCAGTGCCTTTTTGAGGCCTGGAGAAGGAGGCTACATGGCCCCTTACCCTTAATTATCACATTGGTCATCAGGGGATGGAGTATCAGGTCCAAAATAGGCTCAAGGAGGGGGCCACAAGCCCTCCCCTCACCTTGAACAAACCTGTGGCCTGGGGTATAGATTCTCTGAGGACTAATGAGTCTCTGGGAGGGGGTCCTCCGGGCCTTTTAAAGACTTGGGGATGGGGGCTGTGTGGCCCCTCTCCCCTTAAAAAAAGCCTGGAGGATGCGGTCATCGGGGTCTTAAGGGCGTGGGCAGGGGCCTGCGTGGACCCACTCCCCTTTACATAAAAAATAGAACGGACCTTGGGGATGGTGTCCCCAGGGACTACTAAGGCTCAGTGATGGGGGCCACTTGGTGAAAACACCCTAGTCCCCAAGTCCGTGAGGAGGGCTACCAAAGGCATCTGAAGCGTTTAAAACATAAAAATAAATGATTGCAGGATCTGTGATGTTAACCCCTGGTGAAACAGAACCCAGTGATGCCCTGGTGTGGTACTACAGTACTACCGTGGTTACCAACAAGGAACACAAGCTTGTGCACCACAGCGTCTCAGTTCTGTGAAAGCTTTCTTGAAGACTGCACTGTAAGGCAGCACCCTGAATGCACCCAGAAGGGGTGTTGAGATGAGGGCCTATCTAGAGGCCTGTACACGGATAGAGAGAGTTTGGGTGCAAGTCACCTCTGGGTAGGCAACACTCTACTGTTTTTGGCCGAAGACTGTGTGCTGTAGAGGGGATGGCAATATGCAAAGGTTTAGGTATTTGCTCATCACCTAAATTCTCTGAAAAAAAACAAAGGTTAAAGTGATGCTGCAGCTAAAGACAAAACAGAAATTCACTGAAAAAAACAAAGGCTAAGTGACATTATAGTTAGGTGCGGAAATAACATAAGAATTTACATTTAGACACCAACAAAACTTAAATTCACCAGTTATAGTTTAACAAGCAAACTATAACTTTCAACCCCATGCATTGCGCATGACCTCACATTTTACATTACTCATGACATGTTAAGTTACATTATTGATGCCATCCCTGATAACATCACATATGGCATCATTAATAACATCTCAAATTACATCATTGATGACCTCACTGATAACACCATCTATGATACTCTTATTCACACTTCTCCATAAAACCTTACTTCTTTTCTAAAATTAGCAAAAGGGCTACATGTATATAGGGGCAAAAATGACTAGGTTTGCATATACACATTGGAATCCATGAACCCAAGTCTGGCTGTATATGGCGAAGGTCAGGTATGGCAAAGTTTAGGTACTACTAAAGATTTGGGTGCACGCACTACTGCTTCATAAATAAGTTACAGGCTGAATGCAAATAGACGTTTTGGGAGAGACGTCAAATATTATGTACACAAAAGATTATCTATTTGTAACTGTTTTGCCAGAAGCCTCTGTAAAAAAGTTATTATACAGAGCTATAGACAAATTATATGTTCAGGGAAGATTTGTAAGATTTTTATGTTTAGATGTGGGACCTCCCTGAAGTTTTAGAAAAACTTACATTGTTCAAGTATGTACAATGTAGGATGACTACTTGCATGTATTTTAGCTCAGTGAGATTTTAATCATGGCTCTAAAGTTGTATGCCATTCTGTTCATCTCAGAAAAGTGTATGTATTTTAGAAAAACATGTAGGATTGTCCATTATATTTGTTTCATAGGCAAGTGAACACAAGTTTATATACTGCGTAGTTATATTTAGGGTGGTGTTTCCATATGGAATGCAATTTTGGTGTGCTTATAACTTTGACGCAGTTTGACAAATCTTCAGGAAGCTTTCCGAAAAAAATAATAATAATCTCAGCTCCTTCCTGGAACATTTAGGGCTGATCTGTCAAGCAAAGGCTGAGAAAAAGGGGGTGGGTCCCCGAACATGTTTTCCCTAGTCACTTTTCCATAAGAAATGTAGACACAGCTACTGCCCAAATGCTGAACGGATTTACACCAAATTTGGCAGAACGCAAGATCTTGGTCCAGAAAGTGTGCTTTATGTGAATTGGTGTAAATTTGTTCAGTAGTTCTTGGGAAATGAAACCTCAAAAAACTTTGTATATATCACGTCAAGGAGGATCAAACAGATTGTAAAATGAGATCTGATCCATAGCAAAATGTAAAAATAGAACAGCACACATTTACATAATTAGGGGAGGGTGGTGCATGGCCCCCTTCCCTGTGCCTTTAGGAGGCTCCAGGGACCCCATCCCAGGCCTGTGGCCCTCCTTCATGAGCCTGTTTGAGGCCCCAGGACCCATCCCATGCGGCTGATTCAAAATTGAAGGGCATGGGATGATTTGCCCCCATCTGGAAGCCTGCAGAGGCCTTGGGGACCCATCCCCTGGGGCTCAAATTATTTAAAAGGGAAGTGGGCACAGGACACCCTCCCGAGCATCATAAGGCTCTGTAAACCCCATCCAGGTGACCGCCACTGGGCAATATGTATGTATATATTTCCAGTGGCAGTTGCCACTGGACAGTTACAGTTAGGACCTTGTTTACATTGGAATTGTTTTTTTTTGGTTTGCTTTTAACTTTAGCGACATTAGATGAACTTAAAAAAAATTTACATCCACCTCAGCTTCTTCCTGGAATATTTTTTGAATGATCCGTCAAACAGGAGTCAAGAAAAAGAGGTGTCCCAACAAGTGTTTTCCCCAGGCAGTTTTCTGTTGGAATATTGAACAGCAATGCTGCAAAAATGTCTGAACAAAATAACACCAAATTTAACAGAAAGCTAGATCTTGCTCCTATCAGTAGTTTTTGAGAAATTAAGGTTCAAAATTTATGTAAATATCATGCAGAGGACTTGTGAATCCAACAGATCTAAGGATATGATCTGATTGCTGGCACCACATCAATAAAGTTGTAGTAGCAGCTAATGTAGGAATCTAGGACTCAGTCCTCTGTACTGCAAAAAAAAATCTTAGGGCACAGGGTCAAGATACACTGCCACCTATGCCCCTAGGGATGATAAACTGCCATGCACTGCTATTTACCTCGCATATTACATCACTGATGTTTTGTTCTGCAGCATAATTGATAACATCACTGCAACATCTGAAATGAAGAAAAAAGATGGATTGATGGATTATGATGCAACCGAGCAATTGCCAGTAGCTGAGATTAACTCAAGCATCCCATTCATCACCTTGTTGTTTTTGCATTAAGAGTGCCAAGTATGCCTAGATGCGGGTCCCCCGTGCACTTGAATTCAAGCTAGCCTGGCTGATGAGGGGTGATACCACAAAACCAGTCCCAGGATGCTGGTTTCTGGTCCAGGGAGGACCTGGCCTGGCAGTTCAGGCTGGACTGTTCCCACAGGGAGCAGGGCCAAGACTGATTTGCGTATGGCTTGGTCCAAACTTGGATGGCATGGTGGGCAAAAAAACAATGAATTGGAATGCAGCCCCAAGCAAGTGCCATTGGCTGAGATTAATGTGAGAGTTCCATCCATCACCTTGTTGTTTTTACATCTGAAATTACTTCAATGATAACAGCACTGTGCATGGTGGGCATGTGAGTTATGGTTCATTTAGGGCGCTAGTTTTAGTTACTTGAGATAACTATAGCTGGTGAATTTCAATGATTTTGTTTGTTTAAAATTATATGCTTATCTGACCTTTTCACCGAAGTATAAAGACCCTTTAACCTTTCGTCTTTTCAGTGAATTTGTAAGAGTTTTTAATGTAAAGTAAGATATTATTAGAATTCTTAGCTATAGTGTCAGTTTAACCTTTGTTATTTCAGTGAATATATATTTATATGCATGTTGGACTTGGGCCTTTCTCCAGAGTTATCCCCAAACTTTTTACCTTCACCCTCCTGCTTTCTGATCCTGGCTTTATTGACTTTTAGGACTCCACACACTTTACCACTGCTAACCAATGCTATGGTGCTTGTGCTCTCTCCTTAAAATATGATAGAAATGGCTTACAACCAATTGGCGTATTTCATTTACTTGTAAGTCGCTAGTAAAGTAGTACTACATGTGTCCAAAGCCTGTGATCTAAATGCTGCTAGTGAGCCTGCAGCACTCATTGTGCCACCTAAATAAGAAGCCCATTAAACCTGTCTCAGGCCTGCCATTTACATGTAATAAATGATAACTTTCAATTGGAAACAGGTAGACAGGCAAGTTTGGTGTCTTATGAATTTAACTAAAAATCCTCTTTATTGATAAAGTCGCTGTCATCTATCACACTTGCACATGACAAAAGCTCTGCCTGAGCACTCATCTTTTATGACCTCAGACAAGCTGGGGTCAGAACAGGGAGGAAGTGGACTGCTCTCTTCAGTGCACTTCTGTAGCTATGGACTCTGGCAGGAAGAAGGAGTGCTGTGCTGGTTAAAGCACTGCCACTCCACTAGACTGCTGCCTGGAAGGACTGCTGCCACACTGTTCTGACCTGCTGTCCTCTTGCCTGGGTGAGAAAGAATGGACCTGCATCCATAAACCTTGGACCCCAGAGTGCCTCCAAGAGCTAGTTGATTAGCCTCCTGATCAGGGGACAGAACAGGTTTCTAACAAACTTGAGTCCAGCACTTAAACTCTGCCATCTCTGGGTCCTGCACGCCCAAGTAGTGCCATCCTGGTCTTGGACCCTTGGAAGTGGTCCTCAAGGTGCTCTGCTAGCCCAACTGTGCATTCAGCAGAAGCAACACATGTCCTCTGTGGTGCATCTCCAGCAGAACTAGTGTATTGCCTCTGCTTTTTTGGCGCACATCCCCTCTGCTGCAAGGACCTTCGGAAAGCAAAGCTCCTGCCAAGCAACAGCAAACAACTATGTCCTAAGGATGGGCATCTCAGGACATAAGGAGCCAGCCATGGTGGGGGGGCGGTGGTCCCCATGGCCATAAATGGCTACAGGAAAGGGGAGGGCGCCCAGCCAGACCTCCTTCATTATTTTTTTTTTGTTGTCAGAATTCGCGGATCATCTGTGATTATTGAGGCAAACATTTTTTTTTAAATGCGTTTTGGCCCTACCATCAGGCATGGAGGGTCCTGGTCCCTGGCCCCCTACCCTGCCCCCCTCTTTTTTTTGCTTTTTTTTTTTTAACTCTGCTGAGTCCGAGTCTCAAAATGGCGGCCAACATTGACTGATTAAAGTATTGCCAGCCAATCAGATTTGGCCCGAGATATGTCCAATCCACTGAGAAGCTGCATCCCTAGATATCTATAGTGCAGGAAAACTGTGCTGTGTGCATGTGGTGCAACAGCGCAGGATAGGTTCAGAGGTGCAAAATGATGAGAGTAAGATTCAAAGGAGCACACTTAGGTGGTCATTCCAACCCTGGCGGTCGGCGTTAAAGCAGCGGCTATACCGCCAACAGGCTGGCGGCAAAAAAAATGGCATTCCGACCGTGGTGCTAACCGCCAACAGAGGCCGCCACTTTAACACACCGACCGCCACGGTGGAACCAACAAACAGCGCGCCGGTCACCACCAACAGACAGGCGGGAGTCAATGTACCGCCCACAGTATCACAACCCACCAATCCGCCACCTTTTCCGGGGCGGTAGCTCCGCAGATAAAAACACGTCGGAAACCGCTATACCGAAGGGAAAACGCTCACCTCAATACACCCCACGAGGAGCCAGGACAGCATGGAACCGGAACTTCACATACTCCCAGCGATAGTATTCCTGCTCCTGTACCAGGAGTACGAACAACGGCGCAGAAGACAACGGTGAGTACTGCACCTACGACACAGGGGAGGGGGGAGGCAAAAAATTACGGGGACACACATACGCAACACACCCACCCCCACCCTCACCCACTACAACACACACATCAATGCATAGCAAAACATCACAGTTACACCCCCCAAACCCCCTGGAAGAATGCAAAGACAAAAGGAATTAGTTTGAAACATTTGCATATATCAAAAAACTACCTATTTAAATATTTACACCAAAACACAATAATAAATACAGTAATGTACAAGTCCGTGCATTGTGGCAGCATTGTTCGTGGACCACTCGGGCCAAATCCCATGGGCAAAGCCCACACAGGATACCTGAATCCAACGGAGAGAACACTGCAGGGGCATCAGATGGCAAAACTACAGGCACCTCAGGGGGAAGGGAAGGGAGAGCCCCTCAGCCGGATGAGTGCACGACGCCAGATCCACGAGGGGCCTCCATGCCCACTGTTCAATCCTGGGGAGTGCAAAGCCACAGTCTCACAAGTCTATACAGTGGGTGGGCTGCCCACTGCTCAATCCTGGGGAGTGCAAAGCCACAGTCTCCCAAGTCTATACAGTGGGTGGGCTGCCCACTGCTCAATCCTGGGGAGTGCAAAGCCACAGTCTCACAAGTCTATACAGTGGGTGGGCTGCCCACTTCTCAATCCTGGGAAGAGCAAAGCCACAGTCTCTCAAGTCGATGACAGTCTCCACTGGTTCTGGAGGGGGCCTGCTGCCCAGAGTGCTTCATCCTGTGCAGGACAGAGGTAGTGGATGCATGTCTCCACTGCTTCTGGAGGGGGCCTGGTGCCCAGAGTGCTTCGTGCAGGCCTGCCCGACACAGATGCGGCCCAGCCCCTGCCGCTCATGGGCCAGCGATGCTTGAGACGGCGGTGCCCGGTTCAGCAGTGCTTGAGATGAAGGGCTCAGTTCAGCGGTGCTTGAGATGAAGGGCCCAGTTCAGCGGTGCTTGAGATGAAGGGCCCAGTTCAGCGGTGCTTGAGACGGCGGTGCCCGGTTCAGCGGTGCTTGAGATGAAGGGCCCAGTTCAGCGGTGCTTGAGATGAAGGGCCCAGTTCAGCGGTGCTTGAGACGGCGGTGCCCGGTTCAGCGGTGCTTGAGATGAAGGGCCCGGTTCAGCGGTGCTTGAGATGAAGGGCCCAGTTCAGCGGTGCTTGAAATGAAGTGCCCAGTTCAGCGGTGCTTGAGATGAAGGGCCCAGTTCAGCGGTGCTTGAGACGGCGGTGCCCGGTTCAGCGGTGCTTGAGACGGCGGTGCCCGGTTCAGCGGTGCTTGAGACGGCGGTGCCCGGTTCAGCGGTGCTTGAGATGAAGGGCCCAGTTCAGCGGTGCTTGAGATGAAGGGCCCAGTTCAGCGGTGCTTGAGACGGCGGTGGCCGGTTCAGCGGTGCTTGAGACGGCGTGCCCGGTTCAGCGGTGCTTGAGATGAAGGGCCCAGTTCAGCGGTGCTTGAGATGTAGGGCCCAGTTCAGCGGTGCTTGAGACGGCGGTGCCCGGTTCAGCGGTGCTTGAGATGAAGGGCCCGGTTCAGCGGTGCTTGAGATGAAGGGCCCAGTTCAGCGGTGCTTGAGACGGCGGTGCCCGGTTCAGCGGTGCTTGAGATGAAGGGCCAATTCAGCGGTGCTTGAGATGAAGGGCCCAGTTCAGCAGTGCTTGAGATGGAGTGCCCAGTTCAGCGGTGCTTGAGATGAAGGGCCCAGTTCAGCGGTGCTTGAGTTGGAGTGCCCATTTCAGCGGTGCTTGAGTTTGAGTGCCCAGTTCAGCGGTGCTTGAGTTGGAGTGCCCAGTTCAGCGGTGCTTGAGACGGCGGTGCCCGGTTCAGCGGTGCTTGAGATGAAGGGCCCAGTTCAGCGGTGCTTGAGATGAAGGGTCCCAGTTCAGCGGTGCTTGAGATGAAGGGCTCAGTTCAGCGGTGCTTGAGATGGAAGTGGGCAGGTCAGCGGCCCCGGCCATGGCGGGGTGCTCATTTCCCACCTGACTTGTGGCTGGCGGTGTCCTCCTGGGCAGCTGGGCCGGGCCTGTTGGTGGGGTCCTGCCCACATGGGATGGGGCTGGTGGGCCACTCCTGGGCAGCTGGGCTGATGGTGGTGGTGTCGGCCGTGCTGCCCTTCCCAGCCTTCCCAGTTCGCCTGTGGCCCTTCCCCACCTTGCCCGGTGTGGCAGCTGTCTCCACACTCCCTGGCGGAGGCCTGGTCGGGGTTTTGGTGCCTGATGTCATCTGCCTCTCCCGCCGGCCACTGCCGATCTTCGGGTGTTTCTCCGGGGGTGGGCTGGCGGTGCCTTGGCTCCGGACCAAACTGGCTGCCCTGGTGGGTGGGGCACTCCACTGTCCCTGGCAGACCTTGATGGCAGGGCCCGGTTTTGTGGGGGCTGAGGTGCTCAATCGAGTCATATGACATGGACGGGGTGGGGGAGTTGGTGGGAAGAGGTTGAGTTTCGACAGGAAGAACTTTTTGGGAGCAGTGGGATGGGTAGGTGTAGTGGTTATGGGAGTGGAGGAAGAGGTAGTGGTTGTAGGAGGTGTAAGTTTTGTGGTTTTGGGTGCTGGTGCTTGGGCTGGAGGCTGTCGTGAGGTGGATGGCTGTTGGGTGTGGCTGCCTGCGTTCGTGTATGTTGGGAGGGGGTGTCACAGACACACTGGGAGAGGACACAGGGGACGTGTAAATGGCAGTGGGGGTGGTGACTGCACGTGTGCGGGGTGTTCTGGTGTCTGTGCTGCTGAGGGACGTAGTGGCTGAAGATGGTGTGCATGCAGGTGTGAATGTAGAGGTGACAGGGAGGGAGGAGGGAGACGTGGAGGAGGGGGACACAGTGGAGGCAGTGGCTGTTGCTATGTCTGCATGGGTATGATGCTTGTGTGACTGCCTGTGGGATGTGTGGTGCTTATGTCTGGCTGAGCCCCCCTTGGGTGTTGAGGTGTGTGCAGGCTGGTCTGATGATGTCCCTGGGATAGGCAGAGGTACAGGTGATAGGGAATGGGTGGAGGAAGTTGGAGGGGGGAGGCTAGACACAGGGACAATGGCTGCCATCAATGCTGAGGCCAGAGTCTGGAACGATCGCTGAAGGGCCGCCTGACCAGAATGAATGCCCTCCAGGTATGCATTGCTCTGGTGCACTTCCCTTTCTACACCCTGGATGGCATTCAAAATGGTAGACTGCCCAACAGTGAGCGTCCTCAGGAGGTCAATGACCTCCTCACTGAGGGCAGCAGGGGTGACTGGGGCTGGGCCTGAGGTGCCTGGGGCGAAGGAGATGCCCACCTTCCTGGGTGTGCGGGCACGGAACAAACGCTGAGGGGCTGCTGGGAGGGCGGTGCTGGTGCGGGGGGTGGCGGCTGTACCTGTTGTTGGGGTGGCCACAGATGTTGCCGCCACCACAAGGGAGCTCCCTTCAGAGGACGAGTCGGTGTCACTGTTGTCGGCCCGAGTACCCGCTGTGGAGCTCCCCTCGCCCTCCGTCCCACTGGTGAACTCAGACTCCGTGGTGTGGCCCTCCATGGCCATGTGGGATGCAGCTCCCTCGTTCTCCGGTGCCACTTCTCCTCCGCCTGATGATGCTAATGCACACATGAACAGGAAGACCACAAAAAAGGGGGGGGGGAACAAAATAAAGACATGTTGAGTGCATGCATTGGTGACACTGTTGGCGGACAGGACAGACACAGAAGCCCCCTGCACTACGACGCGCACTTGGAGTCGACTACTCAATCCCTGGGACATGGCCTACAAGCCTATGGACGACATCCGCACACATAGATGACACAGGGCCATGATCTCCTGTACTTGGCACCCTACAGAGGTGTGGGGCGGGGGCACAGGGCCATGCCTTACGGAGGGGCCTAGCCTACAGAATTTGTCCTGGCCTAGGGAGATCCACAGTCCTCCTCCCCCACCCAGACACCTCCACTGTGCGCAAAGTCAGCAGAATGAGATTGTACTCACCCCCTTGTGTCTGCTGTGATGCCCTCACGCACCCATCCAATTCGGGGTAGGCCACTGCCAGGATCCGGGACATCAGGGGGGTCAAAGTCCGACTGGCACCCCTCCCACGTTGGGAGGCCATCCCCAGCTGAGCCTCCGCCGTCTTCCTGCTCCAGCGGCGGATGTCCTCCCATCTCTTCCGGCAGTGGGTGCCCCGTCTGCGGTGGACCCCAAGGGTCCGGACGTCCTTGGCGATGGCACGCCAAATATCTACCTTCTGGTGGGCGCTGACCTATATGAAAAGTACGGAGGGAGAAGAGAAGTCATTACCTTCTGCACCGTCAATGTGAGTGGCCCCCATCCCTACCCTTGCCATGTGGCACATGCAATCATGTCGTTTCATGCACGCCTCAATCTCCCCCTCCCCCCCAACTTTCATCCACCCCACTCCACACAGGCATAGCCCATACAGCATGCTCCCAGTGTATTTACCTGTTTGTCTGGAGGACCGTAGATTTGCGTGTACTGGGGGAGGACCCCATCCACTAGTTTCTCCAATTCCTCAGTGGTGAAGGCGGGGGCCCTTTCCCCAGTCACTTGAGCCATTGTCTCTTCCAGACCGAGGTCACAGCAGCACTTGCAGTGTAGGTCCTCTCCTGTCGAAGATCAGGTATCGAGTGATTAAGCAGATAGAAAATGGCGGTCACGTCCGCGGCGGTGCGTACCGCGACCGCCGGCGCACATCGTCAATGGCTCCTGGGACCCATAGGGTTCAATGTTAACCAATGCAGCATTGCGCCGCGGCCTTTGACCGCCTACCGCCACGGTGTACAACGCCAGCGCAGTTACCTCACATCCCATTGTCACACTTCACAGGTCAGGCAGCCGCCATTTCAGGGGCCCACATGCCTTAATATTTTAACTGCATCACACATACCTAGGCCTTGCCTCAACACTCATACAAGCCATTCTAGGGATTAAGAATCGTGTTCTGTGCAAGCTGTGGTTACGTACCTCTGGGATGTTTGACTCTGTGCTCGCTGTTGTCCTTCATAGGCCCCGTCCGCTGGGACATGTGAGGAGGTGGCGGCATCCTCCGGTGTACAGACCTCTGGTGGACCTGTCGACAATGGAAGAGAGACATGTCATACTGACCTACAGGCTTGACCGTGCCACAATCCTGGAACTGTGTGCCCAGCTGGAGCCAGACCTGATGTCACCTATCCGCCAACCCACAGGAATCCCCCCTCAAGTGCAGGTGCTGTCAGTGCTCCATTTCCTAGCAAGTGGGTCCTTTCAAACAACAGTGGCCATATCATCAGGGATGTCCCAGGCTATGTTTTCCAAGGTGTTGTCCAGAGTGTTGTCTGCCCTGCTGAAACACATGCGGAGCTACATCATTTTCCCTGAGGTGTGGGATTTGCCTACAGTGAAGGGTGATTTCTATGCCCTTGGACATATCCCCAACATCATAGGTGCCATTGATGGGACCCATGTGGCTTTGGTCCCCCCCCACAGGAGAGAACAGGTGTATAGAAACCGGAGGAGTTATCATTCGATGAATGTCCAGATGGTGTGTTTGGCAGACCAGTACATCTCCCATGTTAATGCCAAGTTCCCTGGCTCAGTGCATGACGCGTACATCATGCGGAATAGCAGCATCCCCTACGTGATGGAGCAACTCCAGAGGCACCGTGTGTGGCTAATTGGTGACTCTGGATACCCCAACCTGTCATGGCTACTGACCCCAGTGAGGAATCCCAGGAAAAGGGCAGAGGAACGCTACAATGAGGCCCATGGGCGAACTAGGAGGGTGATCGAGCGGACCTTCGGCCTCCTGAAGGCCAGGTTCTGCTGCCTCCATATGACAGGTGGATCCCTATTCTACTCACCAAAGAAGGTGTGCCAGATCATCGTGGCCTGCTGCATGCTTCACAACCTGGCTTTGCGTCGCCAGGTGCCTTTTCTGCAGGAGGATGGTCCAGATGGTGGTGTTGTAGCAGCTGTGGAGCCTGTGGAGAGTGAAGAGGAGGAAGCAGAAGAGGACGATATAGACAACAGGAACACAGTTATACAGAAGTATTTCCAATGACAGACAGGTAAGAATACATAGCTGCCTACTACATGTACTTAACCACTACTACCTCTCTCCTGTCTGTCGTTTTCACCCAGTGAATGGTAACTGAGTTGTCACTTTCCTTTGCGATTTCAGAAATGTGGCCCCCAGTGTGTGACATCTGCTTTGTTTACCCATGGACTACAGCTGTGTGACATTGGTATGTTGGCATCACAATGTAAATAAGCATTTTGGCACGGTAATGTCTGATATATTTGTTCAAAATCACAGCCAGACTCCTGAGTTTTGTGTGCAATAACTGTGTTTATTTGAGTGCTCTATATTGTGGGGTGGTTGCACATTGGTGAGGGGGGATGGTGGAGGAATGTCCATGGCAGAGTCCAGACTATTGGGATCACAGGTGCATTGTCCAGATGCCTGTGGAAAGTGGAGCTGGGGCAGTTTAAGGATGGACAGGGTGACAATGTGGGACAGTGGGATGACAATCAGGGTGGTATCCTTTGCTGGCGGGGGTCTTGGCATCTTACTCTGTCTTCTTCCTGGATCTCAGGGACCGCTTGCGGGGTGGTTCTCCTTCTGCAGGGGTGGGGTGCTGGTGGCCTGTTGGTCCTGTGGCGGGGCCTCCTGTCCACTAGCACCGGCGGAGGTGATAGGCAGTTCTTGGCCCATGCTAGTGCCAGGGGCCCTTTGTGGTGCCACGGTGGGCTGCAATGAGGTGGCTATCACATTCAGCACCCCTACGATGGTGCCCAGGGCGGAACTGATGGTTCTTAGTTCCTCCCTGAACCCCAAATACTGTTCCTCCTGCAGGCGCTGGGTCTCCTGACACCTGGCCAGTACCGTCGCCATCGTCTCCTGGGAGCGGTAGTATCCTCCCATGATGGTGGTGAGGGCCTCGTGGAGAGTGGGTTCTCTGGGCCTGTCCCCCCCCTGTCGCACAGCAGCCCTCCTAGTTGCCCTGTTTCCCTGTGCCTCTGTCCCCTGGACCGTGTGCCCACTGCCACTGCCCCCAGGTCCCTGTTGTTGTTGGGTTGGTCGGTTAACCTGGGTGCCCTGTAGTGGTGGACACACCGCTGCTTGACGTGTCCTGGGGACAGAGGTATGGGCCCGCTGGGTGGGTGCTGTGCTGGTGTTCCCAGAGGGGGGGAAGGTCTGCTGTGGCCTGTGGCTGTCTGAGGGGAACCACCTGTCCCGAGGTCCCCGATGGGCCGGGCTGGTCATCTTGATCCAGGTCGACAGAGCTGCTGTCCTCGCTGTGGGCCTCTTCTGGGGGTGGGGTGGACATTTGTGGACCCTCCTGCGCGGTGACGTTGCATTGGGGTCCTGCAGGGGTATAAAGGCATGATTATTGCATCTGTGTGTGCCATGGTGTGCAATGGGTGGCTGCCCGTGTCCACCAGTGCTTGCATTCCTATGTGGGGGCTTTTGTGACGGGGCTTTGGGGGGGGTGATGGGTATGTGCAGTGGGCATGCTTTGGTGATGGATGTCCATGCTTTGTGGTCGCATGAAGGGCTTGGTGTTGGGATGGGTGGGTTGTGATGGTGAGACATTTGCAAGGAGTAGGAGTGATGGGGGTGAGGGTGAGGGTGGGGGTATGTATTGGCATGCAGGTGGGGTGGGGGGGATGAAGTAGTGAAGATGTGACTTACCAGAGTCCATTCCTCCAGATACTCCGCCGAGGCCCTCAGGATGCAGGATCGCCAAGACCTGCTCCTCCCATGTTGTAAATTCTGGGGGAGGAGGTGGGGGTCCGCCGCCAGTCCTCTGCACTGCAATGCGGTGTCTGGATACCACGGAACGCACCTTCCCCCGTAGGTCGTTCCACCTCTTCCTGATTTCATCCCGATTTCTTGGGTGCTGTCCCACAGCGTTGACCCTGTCCACTATTCTGCTCCATAGCTCCATCTTCCTGGCAATGGATGTCTGCTGGACCTGTGATCCAAATAGGTGTGGCTCTACCCAGATGATTTCCTCCACCATGACCCTGAGTTCCTCTTCCGAAAACCTGGGGTGTCTTTGCGGAGCCATGGGGTGGTGTGGTGATGTGTGGGGTGGTGTGTGTTGTGATGTGTGGGGTGATATTTAGTGGTGTGTTGTGTGCGGTGCGTGGAAGTAATGTGGGTGATGGTAATGTGTGCCTGTGGTTGCTAGTTTGTAGATGGTGGTGTCTCTCTCTGTGCCTCGTTCCTAATTTTTGGTTGTAGGGGTTTGTGTGTGATGTGGGTGTGTGTTTTATATTTAATTGGGTGTGTGGGAGTGGTGTGTGTATGTGTATCAGGTGTGTGTATTTCGATTTGTCCAATGTGGCTGTGTTTTGTAGGTTTGTGTGTATTCTGAGCGGGGCGGTGTGTACCGCCAATGGAATACCGCGTTTGAAAGACCGCCGCGTCGATTCGTGGGTCGTGATAGTGTGGGCGTATTTCTGTTGGCGTGATGGTGTCGGTTTTGTTTTCGCCAGTTTATCGCTGACCTTTGGTGTGGCGGACTTCTGTGGGTGTCGGTATTTTGGCGGTTTCCGTGTTGTGGGTCAGAATGACCGTGGCGGTTTACCGCGGCGGTATGGTGGCGGTCTTCTGACAGCGGTAAGAGGCTTTTACCGCCGATGTTGGAATGACCGCCTTATTAGTCATCAGATTCGGGCAGCTTTTGACAACCGCATCCAGTAGTGAATCTGCCTCTGATGGAAACATAGTGATTGCCTCACCGCAGTAAACATACCAGTCTATTAATCAGCAGATTACCGACACTTCCTGTTTTCCACGGTCAATATGGCAAATGCAGTCTTTCTGAAGTAACGTTTCAAAGCACATGCAATCATGATTTTAGGTCTTGCATAGAGATAGATTTAGCTTCATAGTTTGCCTCATGTTTTCTAAGAAATCATCGACATATTTGCTTAATTATTTAGTTAAAAATTGGCCTAAGACTGAAAGAATTGCGTAACCTACCTCAACCTACTTGGATCTGCTTGTTCCCTACGATTTAATATGTCAACCATTATTAAAATAACCTTTACCTGTAAAGAAAAATCTTGCCTTATATATCCAAAGCTCTCAACTAATATTTCCTTACTGACAGACAGTATATGTGAGTACTATTACCATGTTTACTCCGACTAAATGCAAACAAATGTGCACTACTGTGAGTAAGGTTTATTTTGGGACCAGCTTACATCAGTGATTATTTATGTTGCAGAAAAACAAACTATGTAAAGGATCCGATGTGTCAAGCTGTGGAAGGACTTTCTCTAGTAACTCCATCTTTCCACAGCTGATTACTGAGTGGAAATGCTGAAATAGAAGAAATTGACAAGAACCTTCTACAAATGCAATGGGTGGCATTTTCATCCTTTGACCAGGTCCATTAGCAGTTATTTGGGCAATTAAAACACCCCGTTTTTTAATCTCTAAATTTCTTTTAGCTGTTCCTCGTTGCTGGCACATATTAGCGGATAAAATTTGTACTGCAACCTATTGTCACAGAGAGAGTTGTCAGAACCCATTTTCTCACACAATTTTAACATTCTTTATACGGATAACTGGGACAATTCTATCCTTACTGCAGAGTTTGTAAGTAGTGAGAAATCAAACATTACTATGGTTAAGATTGAACTGTCAAATATCAAGCAAGTGGAACGCGCACTCGATACAAGCCAGGCTGAATACTTGACTGTTTTTATCTGTGAAGTAGGTTTATGGAAAGTATTAATCATTTAAGCTGATTGCTACTTATCTGCAATTTTCATGCTAGTTGGATTCTCCGCTACCTTTTTGGGGCATACTCAGTTAAAAGACCTGCCACAGACCTGCCAGATAACTCACAGGGAGTAAGAAAAGTCTGCCAAACTCGGACACCCAAATCCGAGCACACAATAGGTAATTTATTAGTGGCAACTTACTGTAGAGTAGCCTATTATACAAAGTATGTATTGCGATTTGAATTGAGACTAAAATGAACACAAAAACCAAACATTATTGTTCGTTAGTAAGAATCCTAGCCTACGTTTGTTTTATATTCTCCAGAGCTATTTTAAATCTTCCCTGCATAATTTGCAAAGGCCCATGTGGCAACAAATATAATTTGGCCATATAGTTTTATGTCTTATACCTAAGAAGTAGTTCGTAAGAATGAGTAGTAAGGCACTATCCCATATATTCGTGGGAGATGAATTGTCATGTATGAGGCACCAACTGAATATATGAAAGAGAGAAATCCTTCCCAGGGAGATCTCGAGAAATACAAATTACACAATATACTGATTTCCCTGAATCCTACAGTTGTGTTGGAGAAATAGTGATAGTATTGTTGCTAACAAGTGTCACTGGTGCTGGTATAAGGCAACACATAATTGTAATCCGCAGTGGTACAGAAAGTGGCTAGGATTCATCGGCAGTTACAGCTCTCCTATTTTATTTACTCCGAAATGCATGCAGAAGAGGACACTTCTGATGAAACGTGGTTTGTGATCAATAATTTGGTACATGACTTTATGCTTGGGCCATGAGGTGTTCTGTTACAATGAACACAGTGGTTATCAGTACTTGGCAGTGGACTGCTTGTGAATTAGCTAGTAGCCCCTCGTCCAATGATTCCTAAAACGGACAGATGATGACACAGAAAACATTTTATTTCAGTATCCAGCATTTCTGGAACAAGTGTCCTCTTTCACTTTTACGCCTTACGATTAGCATTGGTGTAATGATAAGCGGCATTCCCCCTGCCAGCAGCAGTAGCTACAAAACTTTAAAACAATATAAAACGATAATAAACAGTTTTTATTATCGTTTTATTTTTATAGGGGCAGGGCCATGGGGTGTGACAGGGAGAAAGAGTGGTGCGCACACCCCTCAGTGCGCATGAGTGTTTGGCCGGCTGACACACGATGGCCAAATACACATGAGCACTAAGCCGCCTCTGACCCAGCTGCGTTGCCTGGTTGGAGACAGAAGACACAGACTCCCAGTCTTCCTGGGAGCGCAAAGCCAGGGTGGTCAGGCCAATTCTGACACTGATCTCGTGCTGTCAGCAGCATGAGAGCAGCGTTAGGATTGGCTGCAGGGCAGGCTGGGAGCCTGTGCCTGCCGGCAGTGGAGACCTGAATAGCGTCTGTGCGGCAATGCAGCGGGGATCGAGGTAAGTTTATTTTCTTAAATATTATATATTTTTTTGTTTTGTTCACCCTGCCCTCGCCCTACCACGTTGCCCCACCACCAGCCGTGACTGGTAATGATTCACCCTGTTTTACATCCATTTTATTCCGTTTCATCCTCAGGGCAGAGGTCAAGTCCCATTCTGGAAGCCCTCGGTGTGCCACGCTCCATTGGCAGAATCTTAAGCTTCATGTCACCGTGTTGTTAAGGGCGTACCTATACCTTTCTTGCACAGTTGCACTGTGGTTCCAGTCTTTTGCATGAACTCCACACATTTTGAAAGTAATGTGGGGTTTCATGTTTTCAGTAGAAGTTAGTTGCCACTATGATGTAATTATTTTGGGCAAGCGGCTGTTGCTAATTTTCTATAAGATCATGTAGTCAACGCATTTGCTCTATAAATCTAAGACAAAACTATCATTGCTGCTTTACATCTTTCCATTTTCTGACAGGTATTTCCTGCCTTCGGACTATATAAAGATTTTTGAATTGGAGTTGTTGGCATTACAGTTGCTTAACTCTGCTTCTCTACTCTCTCTGGTTCCTTCCTCCGGGATTCTTTCCTGCACCATAGTCTTTATATCGTGTCTTCTTTTAAAATGAATCCTGCCTATTATAAACTCACTTATTCTTAATTTGTAACTTCAATTCATTATTTGAAAGTCCTAACTCTACTGTTCCACTGTGCTGGTCCACACCTGAAGATCCAGAAAGGGTTCTTCTGAAATCTAGAGAAGTGGATGAGCAGCCAGAGAGGGTTTCTCGTCTTATGGCTTTTTTCTACTTCAGTTGAGTTTTGATACTACCTTTTCGGGGGGGATGGGAGGCTTCTATTTAACCTGTTTTCTACTAGGGCAGGCACTGTGGTTCCAGGGATGAGGTATTCCTATATCAAGAAGATGAACAATAGAAATGTAGGTACAGTTATTGATACATAGGCATTTCTTTGGTGCAGTGGTGGCCTCTGCAGAGGTCTTGTCATCCCAGAATGTTTTATATAGAATGTGCATGTCTGTAACTGACGCACTAAAGACTGGCACCTTGCAAGATTAAGGCTGGGTGATGTCACCAATGAGAGTGTGAGTGGTTGAAAAGTTGCAGCACTCTGTCCATCATCCTTTTGTGTTGCTAAAGTTGCCCTAAGTGGGAAGGGTATGCCCAGACGTGGGTCCCTTGCTCACTGTGCCATTGGATTCAAGCTAGCCTGGCTGATGAAGGGTAGTACCCTGAAACCGGTCCCAGGATGTTTGTTTCCGGCCCAGGGAGGACCTGGCCTGGCAGTTCGGACTGGACTGTTCCCATGGGGAACAGGGTAAAGATTGGTTTGCATATGGCTTGGTCCAAACTGGGGTGGCATGGTGAGCAAAGGAACAATGGATTAAACCCAAAATCTGTGACTGGGGGTGAGTGGTTGAAAAGTTTCAGCACTCCGCCCATCATCCTTTTGTGTTGCTAAAAATACCAATGACCCCACTAGTCAGGCATCAGGAGGCCCCTGTGAGACAGCGCAAGATCTATTCAGTTACAGAGACATATGAATTTCCACTAAAGATAATCCATTAATAACTGTCTTCTAACTCCACAAATGCACCATAAAAATGTCCTTTTATTTCGAAGCACTGTAACCAATGTTAATGTGGCTTATCAGGCGCTGGCCAGCTGAGCAGCTCTGGAAACCTGTTTTTGAGGCTCTTTGGCTGTAGGACCTATGCAAACAGGCAAACATTAGATTTCTACCAGTGAGATATTAATGATACTGGGTCAGAAGAAGTCCTAAAGTGGGACTCTTAGTATGTTCTGAACAGCTGGCCCTGTCAAAGCTAATAGCAAGTCTCTACACCCCTGCTCTAATACTATTCCCCTGCTGGTGCTTGATTACCATCATGTCTGGCTCCAGGGTCAACCCTAGTGACTCCTAGAGCCATTGTGACAGTTTCCCTGATCATCAAAGATGTAGCTGTTTATTGGAGCATTCAAGCAGTTACACAGCCCATGTCCAATTGCCTCCCACCTTCACAGAACATAGATCGTTGTACAAACAACGACAAAGCTCAACCAATAAAATACAGGGAGACTGCATGCACAATCACAGCGACTACAATTATAACTTATAGTTATATCTTACCACATCTCCCAAGATGTTCATTAGATTGTTTGTTTATGCAAAGCCCTTAAACATACATACCAGGCCATTAAAACCCAGCTAGATAGCAACCCTAGAGCTATTATAGATTTTATTAGAAGTTCATCCTTATTTACTGTTTATCGGATTTTCTGCACATAACTTCCGTTTAAATATCTTCTGAGGTTCTTTGTTCTTTGGAAAGCCTTATCTGAAAAACACTGCAATCCAAACTAAATCTATGAGACAGGATGAATCAAGAAGACAATGTTATGTGTAAAGGAGGAGTGACATAACTTTCTGTATGTTGGCCAATCCTTCCACATCAGTGCAGGAGGAATGAGATGAATATATCTGCAGCATACAACATACTGCCAAACATGCAGCAAGTGGGACTGAACTTCATCAATTAAGGAATTTTCTAAGTTAGACTCTTTTGACCTTGTTCGAGGAGTTTTTGATGCCCCCAATTCCAGATAATGGAGTGATTCCTGGTGAGAAAGAGATCGAAGAAAAAATATATTCCTTTTGAACCTTTTCAGGCTTTCACCAGCTGCTGAAGACCCACCTAAAAAGCAAATAATAGCTGCAACCAGTTAGAGCACCTTTAAACCACAACTTTTGCAAAGAATGTTCAGAATTTCTATAATTATTTTTAAATCTCCAGGGTCTGTAAATATTCTTTTAAGCCCGTTTGTCTTTTTACGTCAGTAAGGGAACCAATAGTATGTGATTAAAAACTAAGTTTCCCAAGAAGTTCGAGTTTTTTTTCAGTATGTTCCATATTCCCAAAACAGAGTTGCTGTTTAACTAAAACATACTTTAGTTTTCCCTAAAATGTATGGTGTGACCTTTAATTTTACAATGTTTTGGGTTGTGATGTGTCTAGCTTCCTTCCTCAGCCACTTTTGGTGGAGGCTAACTAACAAATTGGCCCATGCCACCAAGCAAAGTTAAGGTAATTTGGAAAAGTGAACTGATATTAGCGCTGAGGAGACACTGAGGGTCATTCTGACCCTGGCGGGCGGCGGTAGCCGCCCGCCTGGCGGGGACCGCCAAATGGCCGCTCCGCGGTCAGAAGGCCGCGGATGCCATTCTGGCTTTCCCGCTGGGCCGGCGGGCGACCGCCAAAAGAGCGCCCGCCGGCCCAGCGGGAAAGGCCCTGCAACAAGGAAGCCGGCTCCAAATGGAGCCGGCGGAGTTGCAGGGGTGCGACGGGTGCAGTTGCACCCGTCGCGATTTTCACTGTCTGCTAAGCAGACAGTGAAAATCTTTATGGGGCCCTGTTAGGGGGCCCCTGCACTGCCCATGCCAGTGGCATGGGCAGTGCAGGGGCCCCCAGGGGCCCCACGGCACCCATTCCCGCCATCCTGTTCCTGGCGGTAATAACCGCCAGAAACAGAATGGCGGGAAGGGGGTCGGAATCTCCATGGCGGCGCTGCTTGCCTTGCCGGATCCCCTTTTCTGACCGCGGCTTTACCGCCGCGGTCAGAATGGGCTGGAAAGCACCGCCAGCCTGTTGGCGGTGCTTCCGTGGTCCCCGGCCCTGGCGGTCTTGGACCGCCAGGGTCGGAATGACCCCCACTATCTTGTTCATGGCTCAACAACTGCCTGATACTCAACATCACCCCCTCTCTTTTCTAAGAAGTCCAGCATCCTCCCCTATCAACAGATGATTGTCAGACATGTACAACAAACATAATGTAGGGAAACACATTTTTTAACACTTTAAAGTACTGTATTTCGATGCAGTAAGTCAGGGGCATGCCAGGTGGAAAAGTGAGCCTACATAAGGGAAGGAAGCCACAGAGACTTAGGGCCTCATTATGACCCTGGTGGTCATGAGACTGCCATGGCCACAGTGGAGGTCTGACCGCCACCAAAGCAGCAGTCTGGCCTCCTCATTACGACCGTGGGGGAGCCGCCACAGTCAGACCGCCAACACGGCCAGGTTGCTACTAGCCGACAGCATGAGAGTGCCGGCGGTCTCAATCCGCCACGGCAGCGGTGTTTGAAGCACTGCCCTGGGGATTAAGAGTCCCCTTTCCGCCAGCCTTTGCATGGCAGTAGCCCTGCCATGCAAAGGCTGGTGGAAAGGGGGTGCTGGGGCCCCATTGGGGCCCCTGCACTACCCATGCACTTGGCATCGGCAGCGCAAGGACCACCACGGACAGCCCTGTCGGGCTTTTCACTGCCCAAAATACGGCCAGTGAAAAGCATGAGAGGTGCTCTTGCACCCGATGCACCGTCACATTGCCCCTGGCTCAATTATGAGCTGGCGTCAATGTTAAGGCCCTGTTCCTCACTGTGGCAGCGGTTGGAAACAATGTTTCCGCCCGCCGGCCCAACAGGCAACTCTTAATAGGGCGGAAGACCAGCGTGGTGGTCTTCTGTGTGAATGAGTTTGGCAGGCGGCCTCCGCCGCCCGTCAAACTCATAACAAGGGCCTTAGTGCCTTCTAGGACAAGAAGTTAGGTCGATTTTGAAGATTTTAGTTCTTGCTGTCTGCAGTCCTGGGGAATATTGGCTGGAAACTTCTTCCATTCTGCAGATGGCCTGTGTGAGTGCAAAACTCAATATGTCAAATGTTGTAAATTTACAGTATGTTTTCTCTTCTAACAAGTATGTTATGTGGAAAATTCATAAAAGCTCAGGTAGGAGCCTCCCCCAGCAGAGTATCTGAAATCCTGCTGAATCCTTTCAGTTTCTGGTGCTGATTACAGCCACTGCATAGAATGAATACTCTGAACTCCTGCTCGTTTCTGCTGGGAATGCTCATATTTTATGAGGGTTTGTGAACTTGCGAAGTGTCTCTGGGAAGACTTGAATACCTTGTTTGAGATCATTGTTCTGCCTGATTTATGGCTCGAGTAAAGGGGTAGATTGGCCGACAAAGGAGCCGGCAAGATACAAGGTGACTGGAGCACCCTCTGAAGAGGTGATGAAATATGGTGATTGAGTTTTTGGTACAGAGGGTGTCGCCGAAGGTGTCTGATTGGCAGAAAATTGATCGGACCTCTCAAGAGGTTGAGGAATCAATACATGCTTACTACGAAAGACTGCTAAAGGCATTTAAAGACTATAGTGGTACTGAGACAATTGATTTGAAGGACATGAATCATCTTGTATTTAGGTTTGTCGAAGGATTGAGACCAGAAGTTAGTCAGATGATTAAGAATCATTTGATTTGTTGGCAAGCAAAGCCGATTGATGAACTGTTGCAGTATGCAAAATACTGTAGTGATGAGATTGAACTGAAGCAAAAGAAGCTGAAAGAGAAAGTGATGGTGACGCAGATAAGGGCTGCACAGGCATGAATACAGGGAAACGGAGTTCAACAGATGATACAGCAACAACCGCAAATGAATGGTGTGTTTCAGACATAGCCGAGGGGTCGAGGTCGAGGGTTTGTGAATCGTGGTTCGGACTTAAATACTGTTGTAGTTCAAAATGATGTACAAGGAGCGAAAAAGATGTCACCATGTCATGCGTGCGGGGGCGTGGGGCACTGGAAACGGAGGTGCCCGAATATGATGCAGAATGGTGTTGTTCAGCAAAGTGCTAATGTTGGTACGTTACAAAATGTACGGGGTCCGAAAATGAGACATCAAAACCCGAATTTTCAGAACAATCTAGTACAAATGCAAGGGGTACAGCCCATGCAACAGATACAAATGCTGCGTTTTCAGTCAGTGCAAATGCAACCAGTACAACAGCAGATTCCTATGGTACCTAGACAGCAAATCCAATTACCGATGGCTCTGACGGGACAGCAACAGGTGATGCTTCCTCAACAGGTCAGGTAACGAATCAAAATAATACAGTACAACAATTCCCATTACGAGGCGAAAATGGAATGAATGAGGAATGGTCAGACGATAGCTCAGACAGTGAAGAATGCAGGCTTGCAGCATCCTTAGAGGTGGATCAGAGGGGCCCATATGTGGAAGGAAAGGTGATGGGTTACAAGGTCTCGTTCCTGGTTGACACAGGAGCCACACGCTCTACAGTTAGAAGTGCAGAGGTTCCAAAATTGCCCCTTTCAGGGCGTACCATAAGAGTGGTTGGAGTAGCCAACCAGTATCTGACAAACCCGATTACAGATCCAGTGCAGGTTGAGATGGGCAACTTTCAGGGGCTACATAGGTTTGTAGTCTGTGACTAGAGTCCGGTATCCCTACTGGGAAGGGACTTACTGTGCAAGACAAAATGTTCAATTACCTGTTCCAATGACGGAATCGAAGTGCAGACAAATAGTGATGATGAGGGAGAGGAAGGACAGTTCTCAGAAGAGGACACAGGAACAGCTAATTAAGATTATCCTTGATTACTCTGTTACCTTGATTGATTTACCTGTCGAGTTACAGGGGACGGTAACAGAGAAAGTATGGGACCTGACCGGAAAGGAAGTAGGACTAATAAAAGGGGTAGAACCAGTTAAAGTCCAGATAAAGCCAAATGCGGTGTTCCCTCAGGTGCCACAATATCATATGACACAAGACGTTCTCATCGAAGTGTCACAAATAATTGCAGATCTTCTCAGGCAGGGAGTCCTGAAAGAAGTTTTGAGCAGTCCGTGTAACTCTCCCATAATGGGTTTGAAGAAGCCTTGTGGGAAAGTTCGAATTGTGCAGGATTTGAGAAAAATAAACGAAATTGTGATAAAACTTTGCCCTGTGGTGCCCAATCCAGCAGTAATAATGTTCCAGGTTCCCTGTGATGCTGAATGGTTTACTGTCGTAGACCTGTCACAAGCCTTCTTTTCGATACCTCTTCATGAGGATAGCCAATTTTTCTTCAGTTTCAAATTCCTGGATGAGGTGTACAGTTGGTGCAGAATTCCTCAAGGATTTTCTGAGTCACCGTCCATCTTCAATCAGATATTGAAAAAGGATTTGGAGTCCCTGGTACTGCCTTTTAATTCGACTCTTGTGCAGTACATTGACGATTTGTTGATTGCATCCAAAACTAGGGACAGTTGTAAATACGATACCATTGCATTACTGAATCATTTGGGAAAAAATGGGCATAAGGTGTCACCCAGGAAGCTGCAATACTGTCAGAAAGAGGTGAAATACCTAGGGCACTTGATCGAAAGAGGGTCCAGGGGAATATCAAAGGAAAGAATAACAGCCATTTTGCAAATTAACCCTCCAACGACAAAAAGAGATGTCAGGATGTTTTGGGGAATGGTGGGCTACTGTCGCCAGTGGATACCCAACTTCTCAATCATCTCAAAACCATTGATAAGGCTGACAGGCAAAGAGATCAAGGATGAGCCATATACCATAGCTTTGTCTAAGGAAGAACTTGAGTCATTTATGGAGTTAAGAGAATGCATGTGCAGGGCACCAGCATTATGAATGCCTGATTATACGAAACCTTTTCTGTTGTTTTGTCATGAATGTGATTCTTGTTCTTTGTCTGTCTTAACAGAGGTCTATGGAGATGCAAATCGCCCTGTAGCGTATTTTTCAGCTACCTTGGACCCTGTCGCAGCAGCCTTACCGGGTTGTTTGCGCGCAGTAGCAGCAGTTGGTCAGAGCCTTACACAATGTGAAGGCATAGTCATGGGATACCCCCTAACAGTAATGGTTCCGCATTCAGTTGAAATTCTGTTGACTCGAACTAAAACTCAGCACATGACAAATGCTCGTCTCACTAGGTAAGAGACAATCATACTGGGGTCACCAAATGTCTCACTCAAGCGGTGTAATGTATTGAACCCGGCAACCTTACTTCCTGTTGAAAACACTGAAATCAAAAATGAGGAAGAATTTGAACATGACTGTCTTGAGGTAACTGAGCTATGTACCAAACCTCGTCCAGACATTCAGGACACACAGTTGAAAGAAAATTACTGTATCATGTTTGTCGATGGGTCCTGTCTAAGAGACTCTGCTGGAACACTGAGAGCTGGTTATGCGGTATGCACTATAGCTGGCATCGTTGAAGCCTCCTGTCTCGAGAGAGTGTTTTCCGCTCAAGTGGCAGAATTAATTGCCCTTACTAAGGCATGCCACGCAGCTGTGAATCTGAGAGTCACTATCTATACTGACAGCAGATACGGATTCCGAATTGTACATGATTTTTGCCAACTTTGGTCACAGAGAGGCTTCATGACCTCATCTGGTTCTCCCGTGAAAAATGGTGAACAAATAAAGGATTTGTTACATGCAATTCAGTTACCTCTTGAAATTGCCGTGGTGAAATGCAGTGCTCATATTAGATCACAAGACTTTGTGTCCATGGGAAACGGCTATGCAGATCAAGTCGTAAGGTTTTGCGCATTGAACTTTATATCGTTCAAGGAGCAATGGGAACTATTACCACAAACTGAAAATGACACATGTCTGAACCTTGCATTACGGGTGGTTGACACATTAGATGAATTAAAAACATTACAGAGTCGTGCAAGCAAAGAGGAGAAACGCTCTTGGAAAAGAATGCAATGTGTACAAAGGGCTGATGATTTGTGGGTCTCAGAGGAAGGAAAACTAGTCTTGCCAAACAGTCTTCCATCTCCGTTTGCCAGGCTATACCACGGACAGGCTCACCTTGGGAGAGATGCAATGATCAGGTCATTTAAAATCGATTGGTGTAATCCAAAATTCAGACATGCTGCCGAGGTCATTTGTCACAGGTGCATCATCTGTCAACAGATGAATGCCGGAAAAGTAACCGTGGTAACTTTGAGCCACATTGGGAGAGCTGACGATCCATTCAGCAAGATGCAAATGGACTTCATTGAAATGCCTGTTTGTGGAGGATTGAAATACGTGTTGGAGATTGTGTGTGTTTTCAGTCACTGGATTGAGGCATACCCCACACGTAGGAATGACAGTCTTACAGTTGCAAAATTACTAGTTAGGGAACTAATACCAAGGTTCGGGTTTCCGGTCTCTATAGAGTCAGATAGGGGCAGACACTTCGACAATGAGGTGATTAAACTACTGTGTGCCGCACTTGACATCGAACAAAAGCTGCATTGTAGCTACCGCCCGAAGCATCAGGACTAGTAGAACAAATGAACTGTACTTTGAAATCGAGAAGGGCAAAAATGTGCGCAGCTACCAATATGAAATGGCCAGATGCATTGCCTTTAGTGCTGATGTCAATGAGAAACACCCCAGACAAGAAAACGGGATTATCCCCCCATGAAATCCTCATGGGTAGAGCTATGAGATTACCAGCAGTACCTGCAAATGCTCTAGTGAATATTACAGATGATATGATGTTGGATTACTGCAAGGGTTTGGCTGATGTGATTCGCTCTTTCTCTCACCAGGTGGAAGCTAACACATTGCCACCGATTGGCGATCCAGGCCACTCTCTACAAGCTGGTGACTGGGTGGTTGTCAAGAAGCACGTGAGAAAGTCGTGTCTAGAACCACGTTGGAAAGGGCCATATCAAGTAATCTTGACAACTACTACTGCTGTAAAGTGTGCCGGAGTTCCAAACTGAATACATGCCAGTCACACAAAAAAGGTAACGTGTCCTGCCGAAGAGGAACTTGAAGTTTCCGGCACAACAGCCTCAGGAAGAGAAGTCTCAGGGCCAGAAAACAGTCAAGAAGGAACTGAGACTACCGGAGAGCCCACTGAGAACAGCCTCGTCCCTCAAGCAGTTAATGAGTTCGAGAGAGGTGACAGAGTGCCTATCTTAGTAGAGGCAGCAGGAGAACTAAATCAAGGAGAGGTTCTCCCAGAAGTAGACAGATACGGGTTAGAACTTGAACCCAGTACAGACCCGGAAGAAGAAGAGGGAGAAATAGTAGAGAGAAATCAGAGCGCTCCAGAGCCTTCTGAGCCAGCTGCAAGTCCATCAAGTGAGAACGCCATATCACAAGAGGAGGGTGCTGCCCAACGTCCTGAAAAGACACATCGAAAGAAGACGCATAAAGGTGATAACTGGCCAGAGAAAACACTCTTCAAGATAAAAGACACACCAAACGAAACAATAACCGAAGAGAACAATACATCTCGAGTGGAAGATTTAAGTGAAGGAGAACAACAAGGTGAACGAAGACTGAAAAGAAAAAGAGTCGCAAACAGAAGATATACAGGTCCTGAATGGGCGTATGCTACAACATCTGAATGGCAACAAGAATTCCTAGCATTCTGTTTTGATCGAGAAGTACCAGGCCAATACTACGGTACCTGAACAAATCCAAGGAAAACTTGGGTAAAAATTGGAAATCTGAAAACTAAAACAGACTTTATAACTTACCGAAAGTGACACTAGAACCGGATTGACTTTTGAGAAACCTGATTATGACAAGCTGCTAACCTGATTTGACAAAAGGGGGGTACTGGAGTGAGTGAAGACACTGTAAATACACGCAGAAAGCAAGAGAATAGTCTAAATCATCCTCAAGTTGATTGTTGATCTACTATCTGATTCTATACAAACATGGCTTATAATAGAAGTAGTAACAAGGGAAGTAAAGTGTGTGGTTGGCTAGGACTTATAATAGGTTATGTGTGTGCAATAATAATTGTGGGAGTCATTGTGGGAATGCCATGGATAGAGAAAGAGACCATTAATGCTACTTCAAAACCTGAAACTACAACACTAACACCGTGGGAGAGATTTGAGCAGGATGCAAGACACTTGTATGAGGGAACTAATTAAAAAGGGGAACTTTCTACTAATGTCTTCTATCGCTTGCTAAATGAGTATGTGGAAACCATGGATGCGAAAGATTGTTATGTATGCACTAAGATTCCTTCATCTGTGCAGGAGGGAGTTACTTATCATAGCCTCCCTCTTACTCATGGGATTAGTTGCAGGTTGCTAATAACAAGGTTTTATAATCAAGAGCATGTGCAATACCTTTATTCAAATCTGGATGTTGTGTTTTCTTTTGTGCCTGTGATTGAATTCTTAAATAAATTAGCTAAGGAACATGATATCAAAAGAGTTAGAGGATTCTTTGAGCTGACGCTTACATTTGGAACTGCTTATGCACATCACAATAATTTGACTTGCTTATTATCACCTGTTGAGAAAAGCTTCTTAGATCACACTGATGATAGATGCAAAGCATTGAAGGAGTGATTAGAAAAAGGGTTAGAAAAACGCACGTACGCAAATGATTATGCTTACACTGCAATCAAGACACAAGGCAAATTAGCTACAGATGCATTACATGTAGGTAGGCTTTGTATATATTGGCCATAATCTGAGCAGGACAATTTGTTTGTGGGAACGAGTGAGTGCAGGCATGTGTTTTTGTTTCAGAGTAAATGGACTTTTATGCTGAATGGACAGGATCCAGCGATCCCTGGGATCTATTACATCTGTGGGCTTAATGCTTATTACCGTCTCCCTAAGGGATGGTATGGGACATGTTATTTGGGAATAGTATTCCCAAAGATTTACCAGATTGATGACTTAAAACAAATACCTAAAACGTCTGAATTACAACATCCTAGACAAAAACGAGAATCAGTGGCGGCTGTCATTGGTGATATATTCAGAGCTATAATCCCTTCAGTAGGGGTTATCTTGAATTCCATGAAAATTCAAAAGTTGTCTACTATTGTGGATAACATGCTGACAAATTTCACAGGGGCTATACTCGTGATGGATACTGAACTTGCTGCAGAAAGAGCTATGACTCTTCAAAATCGGCTCATTTAGACATTTTTTTAGCAAAGAGTGGAGGGGTCTGCAAGATGCTCAACGAGCGTCATTGTTGCTCGTTCATTCCGGACAACAGTAAAAAATTAGAAGTATGCTTACTAACCTTACTAGAGACAGTACAGATTTGAAGGATTTGAAAGAACTTGGTGTCTGGGAGAAATTTGGAAAAGGAATTGCCAGAGTTGGGAGCTGGTTTACCAACATTTGGAATGGGGTGCTTGCAAAAATATTAATGGGTCTATTAATTGTTTTGGCCTGTCTATTAGGATTCTGGGGGGCATGCAAAATAAATAACAAAATCAAGAAAAATTGGACTAAAAGAACCAGAAGAAACAAAGAAAGTGAAAGAGAGAAAATGTTCAATGAAATCTGGGAAAGTTCACATAAAGGGCAAGATGTTGAAATGCGCATTATGTGCAAGGTGAAAAATTAAAAGTGAAAGGCCAAGGGAAAGGTTGATGTGATGACGAGCGTCATCAGAGGAGGGACTGATAGAGCGTAGTTTAAATATTACATATACTAAAAGTGAAATGCTTATATCAATGATTAATGATGCTGCATAGAAAACGAAAATAATTAGTGTTCTGCTTTAAACATGCATCTGAATTTCGACTATAATGTGTGTGGTCACAAATATATACGTGAGCTAATAATGATAAGTAAAACTGTTCATGCTATGATTTATATTAACATTTACGATATCGCATTTTTATTAAAAATCTCATAGGCCTTAAGTTAGCGTGAGTTGTAGATTTAGCTGCTAGCTCTCATATTAAAGCATTTTCTCTGTTTTTCAGTGTGCTGACTCGCAAAGGGCCATGACCCTGCATTTGTTCCTTTTCTTCATTTCATGTATCAAACCATATTCTCTTCTCATCCGCATGCTAGCTGTCTTAGTATGAATCCAAATACAATTTGAAACAAAAGTAGATTAATCTAATGTACAAGGACATTAGACCATGGACAAAGGAACTCATGACCAGAGAAGACGTGCCAAGTGGTGAAGAAACCCCCGGATGTGCCACCTCCAAAGGCGTCAATTATGAAGACCAATCAAAATGTTATGGATTATCATGGGGTGACAATTGGAATTACCTAATGCCTAATTTGATAGGTTAAAGATAGTGGGGTGTAGTAAATGTCCAATAGAATTTTGGGGGAAGGTATTACGAAAAAGGGATAAAAACCCATGTCACAGAAGGGTCGTTAGAACTAGGTAGGGAATGCTATTGATTTTATCCAGAAACTCTGTCACTCTGTTTGGTGACTTTGAGACTTAATAAACCATCCTCACCCATATACTGCCCTTTACACTTCTCCTCCTTATGAGGGAAGTGTCCCCTGTCCTTTAGACGAGGTTAGACTGATGGCGATTCGACAGATGTCCTGAAGACGAAGACTGATCCTGTGTGCTGACCTAATCCTTGGAGGGTAATTATGACAATGCGATTTATAATTTGTCTGTTTGCTTTTCCTTTCTAGGTACCAACTGCTTATTTTTAAAATAGAGGCCATAGTTAGATGTTTTCTAAATTGGTGTTCTAAATTATTTTGCATGAAGCCCAACATGCTGATGCTAATTAGTGGTTAGGATAGGTGATCTCTCTGACTGACGCAAATAGACAAAGACTGACGTTGCGCTATGCTGAACTGAGACTTACGTGATATTCATTGTATTCTGATATATGTTCACGCCTTGCTATGTTCTTATGTTTGTGATTCTTGCTTTAATTAAATCTTATCACAGTTGTCATATTGTGACTATGCTCTTATGCTTCTTGGTTTTGAGATTGACACTTTTGCTAGTAGATTGTAATCAATAGGGAATACAATTCCTAAATTTCTATCAAAAGGTGTGGTTATTCATGGCTGAAAGGGCATGATTGCATCGACAATTTGATTAATGTCTATAACTAAAGTAAAGTGTACTGTGGTGGTGAATATTGACGACATTATTGATATATTGCTTGACATATTGATCAGTTATCTCGTCCTACGGTGTCTCACCACTGGGTCACAAGAGTCATTGGCCTAAAACGAGTCCTAATGTGTATAAAATTGACATAAAGGGACGCGTTATCATCTGTATAGTGGTGTTTTGGGCATGTTGGGGGACGTATGAAACTAGGGAATAATTGCATCTTTTGTTGAGACCACAGACTCACTTTAAATCAGAAGCATAGCTATCAGTGGGGAAGCAGGTGCATTGGCACTGGAGCTCAGAAGTCTGAACAGTGCTTAACTAAGAGCCAGTGGTTGCTGGTGGAAGCCACAGCACTCACTTTTGGAACCAGGGCTTATTTTTCTGCATTAGACATTTCTTGAGAGCAAGCAAGGGAAAAACAGACAAATTAGAAAGACAGAAGAAGGAAAAGATACTACCAAAAAGACAGAAAGCAGAGAATGTACATGTAAGGAAATGCCTCCTTGGCATGGTTGCCCCCTGACTTTTTGCCTTTGCTGATGCTATGTTTACAATTGAAAGTGTGCTGAGGCCTGCTAACCAGGCCCCAGCACCAGTGTTCTTTCCCTAACCTGTACTTTTGTATCCACAATTGGCAGACCCTGGCATCCAGATAAGTCCCTTGTAACTGGTACTTCTAGTACCAAGGGCCCTGATGCCAAGGAAGGTCTCTAAGGGCTGCAGCATGTCTTATGCCACCCTGGAGACCTCTCACTCAGCACAGACACACTGCTTGCCAGCTTGTGTGTGCTAGTGAGGACAAAACGAGTAAGTCGACATGGCACTCCCCTCAGGGTGCCATGCCAGCCTCTCACTGCCTATGCAGTATAGGTAAGACACCCCTCTAGCAGGCCTTACAGCCCTAAGGCAGGGTGCACTATACCATAGGTGAGGGTACCAGTGCATGAGCATGGTACCCCTACAGTGTCTAAACAAAACCTTAGACATTGTAAGTGCAGGGTAGCCATAAGAGTATATGGTCTGGGAGTTTGTCAAACACGAACTCCACAGCACCATAATGGCTACACTGAAAACTGGGAAGTTTGGTATCAAACTTCTCAGCACAATAAATGCACACTGATGCCAGTGTACATTTTATTGCAAAATACACCCCAGAGGGCACCTTAGAGGTGCCCCCTGAAACTTAACCGACTGTCTGTGTAGGCTGACTAGTTCCAGCAGCCTGCCACACTAGAGACATGTTGCTGGCCCCATGGGGAGAGTGCCTTTGTCACTCTGAGGCCAGTAACAAAGCCTGCACTGGGTGGAGATGCTAACACCTCCCCCAGGCAGGAGCTGTAACACCTGGCGGTGAGCCTCAAAGGCTCACCCCTTTGTCACAGCCCAGCAGGGCACTCCAGCTTAGTGGAGTTGCCCGCCCCCTCCGGCCACGGCCCCCACTTTTGGCGGCAAGGCTGGAGGGAACAAAGAAAGCAACAAGGAGGAGTCACTGACCAGTCAGGACAGCCCCTAAGGTGTCCTGAGCTGAGGTGACTCTGACTTTTAGAAATCCTCCATCTTGCAGATGGAGGATTCCCCCAATAGGGTTAGGATTGTGACCCCCTCCCCTTGGGAGGAGGCACAAAGAGGGTGTACCCACCCTCAGGGCTAGTAGCCATTGGCTACTAACCCCCCAGACCTAAACACGCCCTTAAATCTAGTATTTAAGGGCTACCCTGAACCCTAGAAAATTAGATTCCTGCAACTACAAGAAGAAGGACTGCCCAGCTGAAAACCCCTGCAGCGGAAGACCAGAAGACGACAACTGCCTTGGCTCCAGAAACTCACCGGCCTGTCTCCTGCCTTCCAAAGATCCTGCTCCAGCGACGCCTTCCAAAGGGACCAGCGACCTCGACATCCTCTGAGGACTGCCCCTGCTTCGAAAAGACAAGAAACTCCCGAGGACAGCGGACCTGCTCCAAGAAAAGCTGCAACTTTGTTTCCAGCAGCTTTAAAGAACCCTGCAAGCTCCCCGCAAGAAGCGTGAGACTTGCCACATTGCACCCGGCGACCCCGACTCGGCTGGTGGCGATCCAACACCTCAGGAGGGACCCCAGGACTACTCTGATACTGTGAGTACCAAAACCTGTCCCCCCTGAGCCCCCACAGCGCCGCCTGCAGAGGGAATCCCGAGGCTTCCCCTGACCGCGACTCTTTGAACCTAAAGTCCCGACGCCTGGGAGAGACCCTGCACCCGCAGCCCCCAGGACCTGAAGGACCGGACTTTCACTGGAGGAGTGACCCCCAGGAGTCCCTCTCCCTCGCCCAAGTGGAGGTTTCCCCGAGGAATCCCCCCCTTGCCTGCCTGCAGCGCTGAAGAGATCCCGAGATCTCTCATAGACTAACATTGAAAACCCGACGCTTGTTTCTACACTGCACCCGGCCGCCCCCGCGCTGCTGAGGGTGAAATCTCTGTGTGGACTTGTGTCCCCCCCCGGTGCCCTACAAAACCCCCCTGGTCTGCCCTCCGAAGACGCGGGTACTTACCTGCAAGCAGACCGGAACCGGGGCACCCCCTTCTCTCCATTCTAGCCTATGTGTTTTGGGCACCACTTTGAACTCTGCACCTGACCGGCCCTGAGCTGCTGGTGTGGTGACTTTGGGGTTGCTCTGAACCCCCAACGGTGGGCTACCTTGGACCAAGAACTAAGCCCTGTAAGTGTCTTACTTACCTGGTTAACCTAACAAATACTTACCTCCCCTAGGAACTGTGAAAATTGCACTAAGTGTCCACTTTTAAAACAGCTATTTGTCAATAACTTGAAAAGTATACATGCAATTTTGATGATTTGAAGTTCCTAAAGTACTTACCTGCAATACCTTTCGAATGAGATATTACATGTAGAATTTGAACCTGTGGTTCTTAAAAATAAACTAAGAAAATATATTTTTCTATATAAAAACCTATTGGCTGGATTTGTCTCTGAGTGTGTGTACCTCATTTATTGTCTATGTGTATGTACAACAAATGCTTAACACTACTCCTTGGATAAGCCTACTGCTCGACCACACTACCACAAAATAGAGCATTAGTATTATCTATTTTTACCACTATTTTACCTCTAAGGGGAACCCTTGGACTCTGTGCATGCTATTCCTTACTTTGAAATAACACATACAGAGCCAACTTCCTACATTGGTGGATCAGCGGTGGGGTACAAGACTTTGCATTTGCTGGACTACTCAGCCAATACCTGATCACACGACAAATTCCAAAATTGTCATTAGAAATTGATTTTTGCAATTTGAAAAGTTTTCTAAATTCTTAAAAGACCTGCTAGGGCCTTGTGTTAGATCCTGTTTAGCATTTCTTTTAGAGTTTAAAAGTTTGTAAAAGTTTGAATTAGATTCTAGAACCAGTTGTAGATTCTTAAAAAGTATTCCAACTTTTAGAAGCAAAATGTCTAGCACAGATGTGACTGTGGTGGAACTCGACACCACACCTTACCTCCATCTTAAGATGAGGGAGCTAAGGTCACTCTGTAAAATAAAGAAAATAACAATGGGCCCCAAACCTACCAAAATACAGCTCCAGGAGCTTTTGGCAGAGTTTGAAAAGGCCAACCCCTCTGAGGGTGGCAACTCAGAGGAAGAGGATAGTGACTTGGAGGAAAATTCCCCCCTACCAGTCCTATCTAGGGAGAACAGGGTCCCTCAAACCCTGACTCCAAAAATAATAGTCAGAGATGCTGGTTCCCTCACAGGAGAGACCAACACCTCTGAAATCACTGAGGATAGCCCCAGTGAAGAGGACATCCAGTTAGCCAGGATGGCCAAAAGATTGGCTTTGGAAAGACAGATCCTAGCCATAGAGAGGGAAAGACAAGAGATGGGCCTAGGACCCATCAATGGTGGCAGCAACATAAATAGGGTCAGAGATTCTCCTGACATGTTGAAAATCCCCAAAGGGATTGTAACTAAATATGAAGATGGTGATGACATCACCAAATGGTTCACAGCTTTTGAGAGGGCTTGTGTAACCAGAAAAGTGAACAGATCTTACTGGGGTGCTCTCCTTTGGGAAATGTTCACAGGAAAGTGTAGGGATAGACTCCTCACACTCTCTGGACAAGATGCAGAATCTTATGACCTCATGAAGGGTACCCTGATTGAGGGCTTTGGATTCTCCACTGAGGAGTACAGGATTAGGTTCAGGGGGGCTCAAAAATCCTCGAGCCAGACCTGGGTTGACTTTGTTGACTACTCAGTGAAAACACTAGATGGTTGGATTCAAGGCAGTGGTGTAAGTAATTATGATGGGCTGTACAATTTATTTGTGAAAGAACACCTGTTAAGTAATTGTTTCAATGATAAACTGCATCAGCATCTGGTAGACCTAGGACCAATTTCTCCCCAAGAATTGGGAAAGAAGGCGGACCATTGGGTCAAGACAAGGGTGTCCAAGACTTCAACAGGGGGTGACCAAAAGAAAGGGGTCACAAAGACTCCCCAGGGGAAGGATGATGAGACAACCAAAACTAAAAATAGTAAAGAGTCTTCTACAGGCCCCCAAAAACCTGCACAGGAGGGTGGGCCCAGAGCCTCTTCACAAAACAATGGGTACAAGGGTAAAAACTTTGATCCCAAAAAGGCCTGGTGTCATAGCTGTAAACAGCATGGACACCAAACTGGAGACAAGGCCTGTCCCAAGAAAGGTTCCACTCCAAACTCCCATCCAGGTAACACTGGTATGGCTAGTCTCCAAGTGGGATCAACAGTGTGCCCAGAGCAAATCAGGGTCCACACTGAAGCTACTCTAGTCTCTGAGGGTGGGGTGGATTTAGCCACACTAGCTGTCTGGCCGCCTAACATGCAAAAATACAGACAGCAACTCTTAATTAATGGGACTAGAATAGAGGGCCTGAGGGATACAGGTGCCAGTGTCACCATGGTGACAGAGAAACTGGTTTCCCCTGGCCAATACCTGACTGGAAAAACTTACACAGTCACCAACGCTGACAATCAGAGAAAAGTACATCCCATGGCAATGGTTACTTTAGAATGGGGAGGGGTCAATGGCCTGAAACAGGTGGTGGTCTCCTCAAATATCCCAGTGGACTGTCTGCTTGGAAATGACCTGGAGTCCTCAGCATGGGCTGAGGTAGAACTAAAAACCCATGCAGCAATGCTGGGTATCCCTGAACTGGTGTGTGTGAAAACAAGAGCACAGTGCAAGGCACAGGGTGAACAAGTAGAGCTGGAGTCTGGAAGAAGGGCCCAGCCTACCAAGAGAACAGGAAAGTCAGTTGGGAAACCAACTACAACACAGCAAAAGAAAGGGAACCTCTCTTCTCAGGAAGAAGTTCTGCCCTCTGAGGGAACTGAGCCTTTGGAGCTTGAACCTTATCAGGTTGAGCTCTTAGGCCCAGGGGGACCCTCAAGGGAGGAGCTGTGTAAGGGACAAGAAACCTGTCCCTCTCTTGAAGGCCTTAGGCAGCAAGCTGCTGAAGAGTCCAAAGGCAAGAAAAATGGAACGCATAGGGTCTATTGGGAAGATGGACTCCTGTACACTGAGGCCAGAGACCCCAAACCTGGTGCCACTAGGAGAGTGGTAGTGCCTCAGCTGTTCAGGAAGTTCATCCTAACATTGGCCCATGACATTCCCCTTGCTGGACATTTGGGACAAACCAAGACGTGGGAGAGGTTAGTCAACCACTTCTACTGGCCCAATATGTCCAACATGGTTAAGGAGTTTTGCCTCTCCTGCCCCACCTGTCAAGCCAGTGGTAAGACAGGTGGGCATCCAAAGGCCCCCCTCATTCCACTTCCAGTGGTGGGGGTTCCCTTTGAAAGAGTGGGTGTGGACATAGTTGGTCCACTAGAACCTCCCACAGCCTCAGGAAATATGTATATCCTGGTAGTAGTGGATCATGCTACCAGGTATCCTGAAGCTATTCCCCTTAGGTCGACTACTGCCCCTGCAGTAGCCAAGGCCCTCATTGGTATCTTTACCAGAGTGGGTTTCCCTAAGGAGGTGGTGTCTGACAGAGGTACCAACTTCATGTCAGCATACCTAAAACACATGTGGAATGAGTGTGGAGTGACTTATAAATTCACTACACCATACCATCCACAAACTAATGGCTTGGTTGAGAGATTCAACAAGACATTAAAAGGCATGATCGTGGGGCTCCCAGAAAAACTCAAAAGGAGATGGGATGTCCTCTTGCCATGTCTGCTTTTCGCTTACAGAGAGGTGCCACAGAAGGGAGTAGGATTCTCACCCTTTGAACTTCTGTTTGGTCATCCTGTAAGGGGACCACTTGCCCTTGTTAAAGAAGGCTGGGAGAGACCTCTCCATGAGCCTAAACAGGACATAGTGGACTATGTACTTGGCCTTCGCTCTAGAATGGCAGAGTACATGGAAAAGGCAACCAAAAACCTTGAGGCCAGCCAACAGCTCCAGAAGTTTTGGTATGACCAAAAGGCTGCACTGGTTGAGTTCCAACCAGGGCAGAAAGTCTGGGTTCTGGAGCCTGTGGCTCCCAGGGCACTCCAGGACAAATGGAGTGGCCCTTACCCAGTGCTAGAAAGGAAGAGTCAGGTCACCTACCTGGTGGACCTGGGCACAAGCAGGAGCCCCAAGAGGGTGATCCATGTGAACCGCCTTAAGCTCTTCCATGACAGGGCTGATGTGAATCTGTTGATGGTAACAGATGAGGATCAGGAGGCAGAGAGTGAACCTCTCCCTGATCTTCTGTCATCAGACCCAAAAGATGGCACAGTAGATGGAGTGATCTACTCAGACACCCTCTCTGGCCAACAGCAAGCTGATTGTAGGAGAGTCCTACAACAGTTTCCTGAACTCTTCTCCTTAACCCCTGGTCAGACACACCTGTGTACCCATGATGTGGACACAGGAGACAGCATGCCTGTCAAAAACAAAATCTTTAGACAGTCTGACCATGTTAAGGAAAGCATCAAGGTGGAAGTCCACAAGATGCTGGAGTTGGGAGTAATTGAGCGCTCTGACAGCCCCTGGGCTAGCCCAGTGGTCTTAGTCCCCAAACCTCACACCAAAGATGGAAAGAAAGAGATGAGGTTTTGTGTGGACTACAGAGGGCTCAATTCTGTCACCAAGACAGATGCTCATCCAATTCCAAGAGCTGATGAGCTCATAGATAAATTAGGTGCTGCCAAATTCTTAAGTACCTTTGACTTGACAGCAGGGTACTGGCAAATAAAAATGGCACCTGGAGCAAAAGAGAAAACAGCATTCTCCACACCTGATGGGCATTATCAGTTTACTGTTATGCCCTTTGGTTTAAAGAATGCCCCTGCCACCTTCCAAAGGTTGGTGAATCAAGTCCTTGCTGGCTTGGAGTCCTTTAGCACAGCTTATCTTGATGATATTGCTGTCTTTAGCTCCACCTGGCAGGATCACCTGGTCCACCTGAAGAAGGTTTTGAAGGCTCTGCAATCTGCAGGCCTCTCTATCAAGGCATCCAAATGCCAGATAGGGCAGGGAACTGTGGTTTACTTGGGCCACCTTGTAGGTGGAGGCCAAGTTCAGCCACTCCAACCCAAGATCCAGACTATTCTGGACTGGGTAGCTCCAAAAACCCAGACTCAAGTCAGGGCATTCCTTGGCTTGACTGGGTATTACAGGAGGTTTGTGAAGGGATATGGATCCATTGTGACAGCCCTCACTGAACTCACCTCCAAGAAAATGCCCAAGAAAGTAAACTGGACTGTGGAATGCCAACAGGCCTTTGACACCCTGAAACAGGCAATGTGCTCAGCACCAGTTCTAAAAGCTCCAGATTATTCTAAGCAGTTCATTGTGCAGACTGATGCCTCTGAACATGGGATAGGGGCAGTTTTGTCCCAAACAAATGATGATGGCCTTGACCAGCCTGTTGCTTTCATTAGCAGGAGGTTACTCCCCAGGGAGCAGCGTTGGAGTGCCATTGAGAGGGAGGCCTTTGCTGTGGTTTGGTCCCTGAAGAAGCTGAGACCATACCTCTTTGGGACTCACTTCCTAGTTCAAACTGACCACAGACCTCTCAAATGGCTGATGCAAATGAAAGGTGAAAATCCTAAACTGTTGAGGTGGTCCATCTCCCTACAGGGAATGGACTTTATAGTGGAACACAGACCTGGGACTGCCCATGCCAATGCAGATGGCCTTTCCAGGTTCTTCCACTTAGAAAATGAAGACTCTCTTGGGAAAGGTTAGTCTCATCCTCTTTCGTTTGGGGGGGGGTTGTGTAAGGAAATGCCTCCTTGGCATGGTTGCCCCCTGACTTTTTGCCTTTGCTGATGCTATGTTTACAATTGAAAGTGTGCTGAGGCCTGCTAACCAGGCCCCAGCACCAGTGTTCTTTCCCTAACCTGTACTTTTGTATCCACAATTGGCAGACCCTGGCATCCAGATAAGTCCCTTGTAACTGGTACTTCTAGTACCAAGGGCCCTGATGCCAAGGAAGGTCTCTAAGGGCTGCAGCATGTCTTATGCCACCCTGGAGACCTCTCACTCAGCACAGACACACTGCTTGCCAGCTTGTGTGTGCTAGTGAGGACAAAACGAGTAAGTCGACATGGCACTCCCCTCAGGGTGCCATGCCAGCCTCTCACTGCCTATGCAGTATAGGTAAGACACCCCTCTAGCAGGCCTTACAGCCCTAAGGCAGGGTGCACTATACCATAGGTGAGGGTACCAGTGCATGAGCATGGTACCCCTACAGTGTCTAAACAAAACCTTAGACATTGTAAGTGCAGGGTAGCCATAAGAGTATATGGTCTGGGAGTTTGTCAAACACGAACTCCACAGCACCATAATGGCTACACTGAAAACTGGGAAGTTTGGTATCAAACTTCTCAGCACAATAAATGCACACTGATGCCAGTGTACATTTTATTGCAAAATACACCCCAGAGGGCACCTTAGAGGTGCCCCCTGAAACTTAACCGACTGTCTGTGTAGGCTGACTAGTTCCAGCAGCCTGCCACACTAGAGACATGTTGCTGGCCCCATGGGGAGAGTGCCTTTGTCACTCTGAGGCCAGTAACAAAGCCTGCACTGGGTGGAGATGCTAACACCTCCCCCAGGCAGGAGCTGTAACACCTGGCGGTGAGCCTCAAAGGCTCACCCCTTTGTCACAGCCCAGCAGGGCACTCCAGCTTAGTGGAGTTGCCCGCCCCCTCCGGCCACGGCCCCCACTTTTGGCGGCAAGGCTGGAGGGAACAAAGAAAGCAACAAGGAGGAGTCACTGACCAGTCAGGACAGCCCCTAAGGTGTCCTGAGCTGAGGTGACTCTGACTTTTAGAAATCCTCCATCTTGCAGATGGAGGATTCCCCCAATAGGGTTAGGATTGTGACCCCCTCCCCTTGGGAGGAGGCACAAAGAGGGTGTACCCACCCTCAGGGCTAGTAGCCATTGGCTACTAACCCCCCAGACCTAAACACGCCCTTAAATCTAGTATTTAAGGGCTACCCTGAACCCTAGAAAATTAGATTCCTGCAACTACAAGAAGAAGGACTGCCCAGCTGAAAACCCCTGCAGCGGAAGACCAGAAGACGACAACTGCCTTGGCTCCAGAAACTCACCGGCCTGTCTCCTGCCTTCCAAAGATCCTGCTCCAGCGACGCCTTCCAAAGGGACCAGCGACCTCGACATCCTCTGAGGACTGCCCCTGCTTCGAAAAGACAAGAAACTCCCGAGGACAGCGGACCTGCTCCAAGAAAAGCTGCAACTTTGTTTCCAGCAGCTTTAAAGAACCCTGCAAGCTCCCCGCAAGAAGCGTGAGACTTGCCACATTGCACCCGGCGACCCCGACTCGGCTGGTGGCGATCCAACACCTCAGGAGGGACCCCAGGACTACTCTGATACTGTGAGTACCAAAACCTGTCCCCCCTGAGCCCCCACAGCGCCGCCTGCAGAGGGAATCCCGAGGCTTCCCCTGACCGCGACTCTTTGAACCTAAAGTCCCGACGCCTGGGAGAGACCCTGCACCCGCAGCCCCCAGGACCTGAAGGACCGGACTTTCACTGGAGGAGTGACCCCCAGGAGTCCCTCTCCCTCGCCCAAGTGGAGGTTTCCCCGAGGAATCCCCCCCTTGCCTGCCTGCAGCGCTGAAGAGATCCCGAGATCTCTCATAGACTAACATTGAAAACCCGACGCTTGTTTCTACACTGCACCCGGCCGCCCCCGCGCTGCTGAGGGTGAAATCTCTGTGTGGACTTGTGTCCCCCCCCGGTGCCCTACAAAACCCCCCTGGTCTGCCCTCCGAAGACGCGGGTACTTACCTGCAAGCAGACCGGAACCGGGGCACCCCCTTCTCTCCATTCTAGCCTATGTGTTTTGGGCACCACTTTGAACTCTGCACCTGACCGGCCCTGAGCTGCTGGTGTGGTGACTTTGGGGTTGCTCTGAACCCCCAACGGTGGGCTACCTTGGACCAAGAACTAAGCCCTGTAAGTGTCTTACTTACCTGGTTAACCTAACAAATACTTACCTCCCCTAGGAACTGTGAAAATTGCACTAAGTGTCCACTTTTAAAACAGCTATTTGTCAATAACTTGAAAAGTATACATGCAATTTTGATGATTTGAAGTTCCTAAAGTACTTACCTGCAATACCTTTCGAATGAGATATTACATGTAGAATTTGAACCTGTGGTTCTTAAAAATAAACTAAGAAAAGATATTTTTCTATATAAAAACCTATTGGCTGGATTTGTCTCTGAGTGTGTGTACCTCATTTATTGTCTATGTGTATGTACAACAAATGCTTAACACTACTCCTTGGATAAGCCTACTGCTCGACCACACTACCACAAAATAGAGCATTAGTATTATCTATTTTTACCACTATTTTACCTCTAAGGGGAACCCTTGGACTCTGTGCATGCTATTCCTTACTTTGAAATAACACATACAGAGCCAACTTCCTACAGTACAAGAGTGGGATAAAAGTAAATGGGGTATTTGGTAGTGGATTAAAGAGACATGAGGTGGATTGACGGATGCCAGCCTTGGTATTCGGCGTGCCAAGGTTTAATTGCACAGGCCACGGGTTTCTGAGCTGAGTTTTGAGCGTCTTCATTTTAAAATTAAACATTGAGTATGAGGGATGATTGAACCCAAATCATGGCTGACTTTTACTACTCAACACGATCATGAGGGGTAATTCACTTATTGCTGTTGGCCTAATCTCCCATGTTAGAAGAGGCCTAGGCTTATCAATGGGAGCTCGGGGTCTACAACCTACTATGTGACCTTGAGAGGTGCACAAAGCATGGTTCCATATCCTGGGTTTATCACATGAAATGGTGGTGGAGGTGTACCGTGTTATTGTGCGTTACTAGTCTTGATCAGATCATTTCTCTGTGTCATAGGAAAGTGTAGTCTGCTGACCCACTTGTGTAAAGGTCTACTTTAGTGTGATCCCCATCCCTGATCCTTGCACCGAAATTCCAAATGGGTGTTGAGTGCCTGTGTTTCCAGTGGATGTGTAGCACATGTGGTAGTAGAACTTGGTTTGTAATGAGAGTCTCAGTAGTGGGGCTAGTAGGATCCAATTTGGATGACCATGAGTTTGGCATGGCACACAAGGGAAGGTGTATACAGCTTCCCCTGACAATGGAAGTGTATTAAATTAATTCCCGTGGCTGGAGGGTGGAAACCTTGATATTAATAAATGCTTACAAGGAGTCCATAACAGTGTGCACATGAAATACTATGTATAATCATGTGAAACAGAATATTAAATATACAGTAGTTATGTTACAAATGTATTGTTACAAGGTAATATGGTAAATTTTTGCAGGTGCAAACCAATCTTACTGCTGCATTTTGCAGTTTTTGAAGACAATCAAGACCTTTTTGGGGAGGCCACGACACACAGAGTACCCAGAATCCAGTCAGGACTAAATGAATAAATTAGCCACCATAACTTTGAGGGGAAATTAAAGAAATGGGGAAGTTTGTTTATGCTGTTTCAGATGAAAGAGACAGACTTGTGTAAGGGCTGAAATTTGAGGCTCCACATAAAGATTAGTGTCCTGTATGATGCCCAGATTACGGGCAGTTTTAACTGGTGGTGGGCACTGGTCTATAGTATGTGGACCGAGATTTGACTGCCATGTTTATTTTGTTAGAGATTGTTAGTATCTCAGTTTTACTATGGTTGAGTTACAAAAAGTTGTTTTTCGTCGAGATTTCAATGAGTTCAGAGGACACATTTTTTCTCGAATTAGCAGTCAGGTGACATATAAACTGTGTGTCACATGCATAAAACAGGATTTGAATTGCATTTTTACTGCAAGGAGGCTTAGGTATAAGTTGGGAAGCAGAGGGGGAAATAATGGTCCCTTGTGGCACCCTTCAAATAAATGGTATAGACAGAGAGCGGTAGCTCCCTAGCTGGATTTGACTGGGATCTTTTTAACAGGCTAGACTAAGTATAACATAGGGCAGCACCACCGATTCCAAAACCACAAACACGTTTCAGCAGGGTGGGTTGATCAACGATGTCAAAGGCAGTGAGGAGGTCTAGTAAATTAGAAACAACCCCCCCCCCGGCCCTCGTCCATTAACATTCTTAGGTCGCAGTTTCAGAGGCAACAACCAAATGGTACTGCAAGCTGGTGCAAATCAAAACTGCAGTCAGGAAGGATATGGTTCTCTTCTGAAAATTATGTCATTGAAGAGAAACATTCTTCTAAATAGGTTTAGAGATATTCGGCAAAAGAGAAATGGCCCTCACGTTTTTCGGTTCAGAGGGATTCAGAGAGGGATTATTAGCAAAGGGTGAATGATTACATTTTTAAATTGCTCAGGGAAAATCCCTGTCGACAATAAATTAATGATATCAGTTAAATAGAGAGCCTCAGTTATTTGAGGAATTCCAGATCCAGCCAGTTAATGGGTCGTCTGGTGGATCGGGCCATCTACTGTTTGCAATAAATGAGAAAAACGTTTTTGATAGTCATAAATTTAAGAAGAAAAAAGTTCACCATCCTGGGTGGTATGAAGTGTATCCATGTTGTTTTTTAAAGACTTGGCAGAGAAAAGAAGACTACCTAATGGGCAGACCGGAGGGTAGCCGTGCCAGAGATCCCATTCTTGGTGTCCTGCAGACGTAAATATAAGCTAGCGCACCTGGGTGGGGGGGGGGACAAGAGGAGGGGCGGCTCCTTGCCTGTTTGTCCCTGGGGGATTGTTGGGTGCTGCAACACCCTTTGAGTTCTACTTTTCTTTTTTCCTTTGCCTACACTGAAAACCCATAATAAAGAAATTTGAACAATAAAGACTTGGCAGGGTGTACAGAGAGCCGATTAGAACTGCTAAAAGTTCAGTGCCTGCCAAGGAAGGCTAGAAATTTAACTTAGTTAGAAAAACCCTTCTAATTAGACCCCTTTTTCTGCAAAATAATCTGAGAGATTACCTACCATTGCCTCATTTGAGGATACCTGGATATAGGCAACTGTGGGATGAGTTAAGTGTTTAATGGCCTGAAAAGCCAGAATGCCCTCCCTGCCCTCTTAGACTTCAAATCTAACCTGAAAATCTATTCTTATTTGTTGCCCTGGCCCTCTCATAACGTGAAATGCTTTGAAAATTAGGTGCTGTTGATGTAAAGCTTTCGTACTATGGAGATACATAATATATCATGTACCAACTGAAAGTACACATTTGTCATCCTTACGTTGTAACTTACGTTGCATCCTAACCACTGTATATTGCATGCTCTCCTTCTCACAGATGAACATATCGTCCCCTATAACCACAGTTAAAGATTCTTTGTAAGTATGTATTAAAAGGTATTACCTAGCCCCGCGTTTTTGTAAAGCGCTATGACTCCATCTGGGGGTTTAGTAACCCTAGAACTAAAAATAAATAAATAAATAACTAAGGCATGCAAGACAAAAGACAAAGCTACAAACAAAGTCTGTTCTTTGGTATTGTAGTAGTCAGAGAATTTGGTAGTCCAGATTGGTTTATTTCTCCTTACCTTCTATCAGCATGTCAGATCACACAACGCATCCTTTTTTAAATCTCTTCATCAAAGATGACACTACAACAAAATTTCTACAGACATCCATGTCTACTGTCAGTAGAGCATGTTCTTCTTATGAGACTGTGGGACTTGGTTATGAGACACAGGACAAACAGTGGCTACGCGGCTCCAGCTGCATTAATTGGAGCCTTTTACTACTGATGTTCTTGGGCCACCATACTATTCCACCCAAAAGATAGCATCAAGTGCACCGCTATAGCACTCTAATCTCAGCCTAGCGAAGTAGAGCAGTCCCAGGTGTCCTCAGGGAGGTGGTGTTAGTTAGAGAGTGAGACCTCCGTAGAAGCTCAATAACAAATCAATGTCCACCCAATAGTTTTTTTTTTTAAACGAGAAGTACTTTATGCTACACAGAGCTCAATAATACACACACCCATATCATTATGTATGAAGAATAGTAACTTTCACCAATGCAAGGCCTACTCCATCGCAAATGCTTGTTGTGGCCAGGTCTTCTCCTGTAGAGGCACTACTTTGCACCTTCATTGCATAGCAGTTTCATCATCCCTCAAGGACAGGGCCAAACAGCACTTCTGTCAGAGTTCAAGATTCGTCTTGATGGAGAGAATGTTAGCACTCTGAAATAGGAATTTCACTCTGAGCTATGCTGTGGACATCTCCATTCCCAGACTAACATTAAAAAAATAATTGGAATGTTTGTTGTTTCATTCCGCACGTCTACAAGGCGGGTATCCTATTAAGTGCTTACGTTTCTGGAAAGTCTGCATTCTGTAATTGAAAATGATATAGTTTCACGCTGTTATGCACTACACTGTATGTTTTTCTTACACAGGGTCGCTTTACTCTCTACTTTTGTACCATTATTATACCCAGCACCCACACACGACATGCAGTTTGTTTTTTATTGCATGATATTCAATTCTCCTTTTTCGCTTGTAGGTCCCCATTTTACACAATAACTTCTTTCATATACGTGGTTACATGGTCTTGCGTAAAGAGAAGATTAGACCCCTTGGGTCTAGAGTTTGATGTAGAAAACAGGTAAGGAATAAATGTCTTTATCTATTATCCCCCGGGGTTCCCAGAGAGAAGACAGAGTGCTACATCGATGAGTTCACCCTCCCCCACAGCTGCAGCAGAAAGGCCTAACTTAGAGCTGCCTTTCCTGGAGTGTTTAGTTTAGATGAGTTATTTTTGAAGTCTGGCGTGGAAGGGAGAGAGAGGAGGGAGCGGAACTCTGGTTTGTTTAAAATTCTGTGATAACACTTGCCTTAAATAGGCAATGAGAGACGATTTGACACGAGGCGCATGTTTTGCTCTGAGTTTAAAAAAGTGACAGAAAAACGGTGACGACACCACAGTGAAAGGGCACCGGAGGGTTAAGGAACTGCTCTTCCCAAACAGGTGGTAGACTCTGGCACTGACTCTCTAACTCTCCTCCTTCTCTCTGTTTGTGTACTTCTCCCTCATTGCCTTTTACCTGTCCCTTCATCTTCTTCCCCCTCACCTTTGCTGTCTCTCAACATTTTCCATCTATATCCCCTGTTGTCTCTGACTTTCACTTTTTACCCTCTGCAATTAATAAACAAGGGTAACTGACTGCGCTTGGACGTTTTAAACGGGCTGAATTCTTGAGTGCCAAGGCACCAAATGGCTTGTAAATTGTAACGCTGAAATCCTAGTTACGACCGGCTGTATATTTAAGTCTGTTGCATGCTATGTTCAAGACCCTGATCACCTTCCCAAGGAAGCCATTGATTTGTAAAGAAGAAAACGCCCCTGTGGCCTCTTTTATTTTTGAAAGCGAAAACGTCCTGAACCTTGGCAGCAAAATGTGGCACAAGTCAGGGCAGAGACGTAGGCTATGGTCTAGGAATTCGTCACTGTTCTAACAGAGCCTGCAAGTAAGTCCTGGGTATATATTAGTCAAAGTACCCTTGTACTGCTCCAGGGAGATATGAAGAAGTTGAAACCTTAAAAAGGTTTGTTTTGTTACAGCCTCCAGGTTACTGCTGGCTAGGCTGAAAATAGGACTCCAGGCGACACATTGCATGCTTGTAACTGGACATGTTCACCAAATCCCTCATTTGGAATGACTCACCTAGGCATCTCTGTGCTTACCGCATCAACAGGTACAGCCGCCATCTCCCCTACCAGCACCACCCTCCCAGCAGCCCCTCAGGGTGTTTCCCGTGCCCGCTCCCCCAGGAGGGTGGGCATCTCCTTCGCCCCAGTCAGCCCTGCTGCCCTCAGTGAGGAGGCTATTGACCTCCTGAGATGCCTCACTGTTGGGCAATCTACCATTGTGAATGCCATCCAGGTTGTAGAGAGGCATTTGCAACAAACAAATGCATACCTGGAGGGTATTCATTCTGGGCAGGCAGCCCAACAGAGAGCATTTCAGGCTCTGGCCTCAGCACTGATGGCAGCCATTGTCCCTGTGTCCAGCCTCCCCTCTCCAACTTCCTCCACCCAGACCCAATCCCCTGTACCTCAGCCTATCCCAAGCACACCATCAGACCAGTATGCACACACATCAACACACAAGAGTGGACATGGCAAACATAAGCACCACACATCCCACAGGCACTCACACAAGCACCATCCCCATACAGACACACCAACATCCACTGCCTCCACTGTGTCCCCCTCCTCCACGTCCTCCTCCTCCCTCCCTGTCTCGTCTCCACTCACAACTGCATACACTACATCCTCAGCCACTACCTCCATCACCAGCACACCCATCTCCACAGACCCATCATGTGCACGCACCACCCCCACTACCATTCACACATCCCCAGTGTCCTCTCCCAGTGTGTCAGTGAGCCATCCTCCCAAAGTACACAAACGCAGGGACACACCCACCCAACAGCCATCCACCTCACAACAGCCTCCAGCCCATGCACCTTCACCCAAATTCAGCAGACTTACACCTCCTACAACCACTACCTCTACCTCCACTCCCAAACCCCCTCCATCTTCCCGTCCCAGTGTGTCTAAAAAACATTTCCTGGCTAACATTGACCTCTTCCCTACACCTCCCCCCGTCCTTCCCCTCGGGCCAGACTTTCCAGGTCCCAGCCTAGCACCTCAGCCACCACATCCCAAGGCACAGTGGTGCCAGCAACTGCGGGGTCATCGAATGCGCCGCCCATCAGGGCTGCCAGTGTGCCACGTAATGAGGGCAAGGACATTCCGCCACCTGCCAAGGTGAAAAAGGTGCCCACATCCCAGAGGGAGAAGCCGAAACTACCAGCCACCAAGGGCTCAGGAAAAGCCAAAGGGGATAGTGGCAAGACAACTGCAGCACCATCAAAGGTGGGTAAGGGCCAAAAGCAGAAGAGCAGGTAAGGAGAGGGCATGGTAGTACCGACTGAGGGACCAGTGCCACACCTTCTGTCCACGACCACGCCAACCTGTACGGCGGCGAACACCGCTAGCTGTCCTGCCACCACAACCGCCACCTGACCGCCACCTGCACGCCCCCGGCACGTCTACAGCCTCAGCGACAGTCCCCAGCCTCTTCCCCAGTGGGGAGCCGTCTAAGGCTGCAGGAGACGTCCTGCTTTGTTCCTCAGCATGTGCTTACCCATGCACTACCGCCGCCACAGACACCGCCGCAAGCACTGCCACCGGCCCCACGGCGTCCTCGGACACTGGCACCACCGCTGACATGGTTACCATCCCCAGTGGTCAGTCATCTGAGGCTGCAGGTGAGTTCCTGGACCCTGGGCAGCTTCCATGAGGCATAACTTCCATCACTGTTTGCACCTGCAGGTGGAATGCGAAGCCGCAGCAGTTTGGGGTATGTTGCAGCCTCCATGGCCTATCATGCTACCTGTACCTCAGCAATCTCGTGGCACACACACACAGGTGAGGGAATTGTACCGGCCACACTGCACGTGGAGCACTCTGGGCACCATGCCCCCTCCAGAACCAGTGGAGTATCACATCCACTACCTCAGTCCTTGGCAGGATGAAGCACTCTGGGCACAAAGCCCCATCCAGAACCAGTGGAGAGATACATTCACTACTTCAGTCCTTGGCAGGATGAAGCACTCTGGGCACCAAGCCCCCTCCAGAACCAGTGGAGAGATACATCCACTACTTCAGTCCTTGGCAGGATGAAGCGCTCTGGGCACCAAGCCCCCTCCAGAACCAGTGGAGACTGTTAGCCACTTGAGAGACTGTGGCTTTGCACTCCCCAGGATAAAGCAGTGGGCAACCCACCCACTGGAGAGACTTGAGAGACTGTAGCTTTGCACTCTCCAGGATAAAGCAGTGGGCAAACCACCCACTGGAGAGACTTGAGAGACTGTGGCTTTGCACTCCCCAGGACAAAGCAGTGGGCAAACCACCCACTGGAGAGACTTGAGAGACTGTGGCTTTGCACTCCCCAGGATACAGCAATGGGCATGGAGCCCCCTCGTACAGCAGTGGCTTTGTGCGTTCATCAGGCTGAGGTGCCCTCCCTCCCCCTGAGGTGCCTGTGTATTTTTGATCTGATACCCCAGAAGTGTTCTCTCCATTTCGAGTTAGGTATCATGTGTGGGCTTGGCCCATGCATTTTGGGCCCAGTGGGCCACGGACAATGATTGGTAGCCTATCCGGACTTGTGTAGTTGGTGTACATATTTGTATATACTGCATTTTGACTTTTGACTAATGGATTTTTAATGATTACAATTGTTACAATCATTTCCTTTTGTCCTTGCGTTCTTACAGGGGGTAGGGGAGTGTATATGTAATGTTGATGCATGTATTTGTGTGTATGTTGTTGGGTGTGGGGGTGAGGGTGGGGGTGTTGCGTGTTGCATGTGTGTGTCACTCCCTTTCCTCCCACCTGCCGCCGCCGTTCGTACTCCTGGTAGAAGAAGAGGTAAACCAACATGGGTAACACCTGCAGTTCGGGCTCCATGGCGTCCTGGTTCCTTGTTGGGTGTCGAGAGGTGAGTGTTTTACCTTCTGTGTACTGTTTCCGCCGTGCTTTTGATCGCGTTGGTTCCACCCCGGAAAGGATGGCGGATAGGCGTCTTGAAATACGGTGGGCGGTACTTTGTCTTTCACCTGTCTGTTGGCGGTTACCACCGCGGTGTTTATTTCTACCGCCGTGGCGGTCGGAGTGTTAAAGTGACTGTCTATGATGGCGGTTTCCGCCACGGTCATAATCCCATTTCTTTTTCCGCCAGCCTGTTTGCGGTATTTAACACCGACCGCCAGGGTTGTAATGAGGGCCAATATGTGGTACATCCTTCTCCGTTCAAGCAGCCAAACTATGGAATTCATTACCCCCTAAAAGAAGAGCCAGAGATAACTTTCTTGTCTTCAGAAAACTACTCGAGTTGGCTCTTTCCTTCATAACCACCATATTCAAACAACTATGGACTGCATATGCCTATGTTGATAAATATTTTTTCTGATTATGTGTATATTTCTAGTTATGTATAGTTCTTTAGAAAATATGTATCGCTATGATGTCATAACAATAAACTACACACACACTCTTTAAACCTGTTTAACTAAGTATATTTACCCATGGTTTTAAATATGGATTGTATGCACATATAAGTGTGCATATGTGTGTGTATTCATATGTGTACATATGTGTGTGTGTTTGTATATATATATATATATATATATATATATATATATATATAAATGTATGTGTATGTGTGTATGTTGTTCTGTGCTTGGCATGTTCATGAGTCATTGCATGGCTCCTGGGTGGGTTGTTATATCCCTGAGTGGGATATCTATGAATCCCTGCTCTCATCTTATATCACACCTATCTACCCATCATCATATGTCATGTCTCTATCAATCTATCCTCCATTCCCACTCTGACTCATCCCAAATCCATTCTACTACTTTAATCTCCTAAATAACTCTGCCTAAACTCTTCCCTCCGCTTCCACATCTAACTCACCAAGCCTCACTTTACTACCATGACCTCCCTAACAACCCTACTAAATTTGCCCTCATTTGTCTCACCCTGCTACTATGATCTCCCTAACCCCTTCCACAGACTCTTCCCTCCTCCATCCTCCTTTACTCATCCCAAGCCTAAATCCTATTACCATATACTCCCAATTAACACTTCTGGATTCTTTCCTCCTCCACCCCTCCATTACTCCAGTCAATTTAACTAACAAACTCTCATGTCCGCAGCTCAAATTACCTCATAATAATACTAAAACTGTACTCATATTCCTGAAACTAATCCATCACTAATTCTTGTTGGGTTCCGGAGTAGCATGCTACTCGCCGAAAAGCGCTTTGATGCCTCGTCAGGGGTAGTAAGCGCTATATAAATACTATTACAATACAATTCCTAGTTACTTCCGGCTTTATATTTAAGTCTGTTGCATGCTATGTTCAATAACCTGATCACCTTCCCAGTGAAGCCATTGATTTGTAAAGAAGAAAACGCCCTGGTGGCCTCTTTTAGTTTTGAAAGCGAAAACCTCCTGAACCTTGGCATCAAAATGTCGCACAAGTCAGGGCAGAAACGTAGGCTATGGTCTAGGAATTCGTCACTGTTCTAACAGAGCCTGCAAGTAAGTCCTGGGTAAATATTGGTCAAAGTGCCCTCTTACTGCTCTAGGGCGATATAAAGAAGTTGAAACCTTAAAAAGGTTTGTTTTGTGACAGCCTCCAGGTTACTGCTGGCTAGGCTGAAAATAGAACTCCAGGAGACACATTGCATGCTTGTAACTGGACATGTTCTCCAAATCCCTATTTTTGGAATTACTCAACTAGGCCTTTACTAATAGCATGCTTATGGTTGGGTTTTTACATTTTCAGTAGATCCCCAACTAGTAGTAAACTGTGTTCTTTCAGCGAGGCAGCAATGACATTAACTGAAAGTGGGGAAGGGTTCTGCACAAGACCTTGGTGAATCATGCCCTTCATTGAATCTTAATTTGACAAAGCACGTTCATAAAATTAGTTGTTTTTGTTAGATAATTGAACAGCTTTAATACATGAAAGATTTGTCTCGAGACAAATCATTCCATGAGGAGTGATTAGGGATCTTACATTTCGTATGTAAATGATTTTAAATGTGTCTAACATTGAATGCAATAGAAGCATATGACACGAGCTGAAACAAGTTTGGCATTTATAGAACTAATTGTCGAACTAATAGCACAGCCGCCACATAATTATGTGAACCTTTTTAAGGCTTTAGCTACCATGGAAAAGTTTGATTTTAGTTTATCTAAGTGATGAGCCTCTGGAAGTTGGAGCCAGGCTCGAGCATGAACCCTGTGTCTGTCTCAGCTTGAGGTCCTTGGAACCTTGAGGGCGTAAAAAAAGCCGAGCTCTCATGTGGCTTCTTCCAGCCACCCTTACTTTACCTTGGATGTGGCGTTATGGCCTGAACTGCTGACTTTGTGACGGGCTAACCAGGTCAGCATCAGCTCAAAATCCTATGATTATGGGCAAATCACTTAATCTCCCCTTACTTAAAAAAATGAATGTGGCGTTGAACATTGTAACTGGTGCTCATATAAAATGCTCCAATACTTTGAGTCCAGTTCACGCTTTATAAAAACTGGAAGCCTTTTCAAATACACAAGTTCAGAATACCAGCTATATAAAAACCTATTGTGTTTGATTTAAAAGGCTATAATGTTGGTATAATAATCCAGAAATAAGAACAGATGGTGGACGGAATGCTGAACAATGTCAAACATTCACACCCCTGGCAGAAATCTGGGCCTAAGTCCATCATTTATTTTGCTCACAATGCCATTCCAGTGTGGACCCAGCCATAAGTAAATCAGTCTTGACTGCTTCCCAAAGGAACAGTCCAGACTGAGCTGCCAGGCTAGACTGCTCCCCATAGTAACATTCCAGCCTGAGCAACCAGGCCAGGTCCTCCCTGGACCTGAAACAAGCATCTTTGGACTGGTTTGGGGGTATGGCCCCTCATCAGCCAGGCTGGCATGAATCTGGTGGTATGGCCAGCACTGCACCCACATCTTGGCATATCTGTCCTACTTAGGATGAAAAATGCAAAACGAACAGGGGATGGACAGAATGCTGAACCATGTCAAAACATGGACCTGGGCCTAAATCCATTGTTTTTTTTCCTCACTACGCCATTCCAGTTTGGACCCAGTCATATGCAAATCAGTCTTAACCCTGGAACAGTCCAGTCCAAACTGCAAGGCCAGGACCTCCCTGCACTGAAAACAAGCATCCTCTGACTGGTTTCAGGGTATCAACCCTCTTCAGCCTGGCTGGATGGATTGGGATGCAGTCCAAGCGATTACTAACGGCTGAGATTAAGTCAAGCATTCCATCCATCACTGTTTTGTATACTTGTGTAACCCTCAGTAGGATGGTTATGCCGAGACATGGGTCCTGTGAACCAAGCTGTACCTGGCTGAGGAGCCCATAACTAGGGCAAACCCAGTTCTGGGTTGCTTGTGTTCCGGTTTAGGGAGAGCCTGGCTTGGCAGTTCGGCTGACTGCTCCTACTGGAGCAGAGTTGAGATTAATTTGCATGTGGCTGGGTCCAAGCTGAGGTGCCATGGTGTGTCAAATAACAATGGATTCGGTTGCAGTCCCAAGTGATTACCAGTGGCTAAGATTAATTCATGCATTCCACCCATGACCGTTTTGTATAAAAATCTAGGCCAGATACCGGGTTCACAAGACAACAATGTTGCTTCTTTGTTCACTAATGGAAATGTTGCCAGAGTGGGGATGGGGGCAGGAGTATTGTTGATCTCTGGCGATTGATGAAATTTTTAATTGTACCACATTGCCTTTTGTATAGTGCTGTGATCTGGTTTCTACTATATAAAATTCCTATAAATAAGTGAATACATCTAAAATAAAGTGCCCAATTGATGGAGTGTATTTATTACTTATTATATTTGAGCATACATGCTTTAGGGTAGAACAGAAATTGGCATTTATCAGAAAGCAGAGAAAAGAAATGCTTTGCCATAAATAGCCCTTCATGTAGATAGTATGGCTATTATGGCTAATGCCTACATCATTACCATTCCGTACAAAAACAGCTGACACCTCAGGTGTTAGAATTTGCCAAGACTCTTTAAAGCTGTGGCAATATCACTCTAGATCTCACTGTTATCCATTTTCCGAGGACCACTGACAGTTTTCTCAAGGTCTCATCTCTTTTTTTTCCACTTTATCCGCTGATCTATTTTTTTGTGCTCGATATTTCATCCGTGTGGTTTATTGAACAAACGTATTTCTTCATGTCATGTAGATTTAAAAAGCCAATGGCAGATCACCATTCAATCCCCACAGAGCCTAATGAAGCCCTTTGTTCTCCCGAGGTCATTAAAACTTGTGCCATTAACAAATAATTAATTGGTTGGACAACGTTTCTCAGCACCTGCACGGTTTGGGAGGCAGAGATGGTCATTACTCATTTGTGAGATATTGTGAAGGACCAGACAATGAAAGAATCTGGCACTGCATTATTCGTGAGAAGGAAGCAAATGCCATGTACAGCAGGAACAGTGGTTTGTGATTGGTTCTTATGCAGTGGGAAGCTGTACAATGTATCACTTAAATGAAAATGTATGTTTTAACTGTGTGAAGCTGATTTAGTTATTTAGGAGGAAGATGTCCTTTTCCCCCTGTTGAGACGCAATGCTCCTTATTTTTCTGCTCGTAAATTTACTCTTCAGAGCAAGCATATTTCTTTTCATTCTAATCGGACACCAGCTGCTCCTAAAATTTTCTGATTTACCCAAAATCCTAGATTAGCATTAGGGAGTTTCCCTTTATGAGAACAGAATTCCTCTTAATTTGTAAGCTGTGTTTAATAACGTGCACTTGCATTTGCTGAAGTGAATTGCCTAGATAGTAATCATATATGCTGTGTTGAGGTGACTACTGATTATACGTAATTGATTTAATATTGTAACTTTACTTGTAATTAAACATTCATAGTTTGCAACTTACTCCTCTTTTTCATTGCTGTGGTGCAAAATCTGCTTCACTATCATTGAAATGTTATTGAATTTGTGATGTCACAGTCAGTTCGAGACAAAGGTTGACCATAGTGGACTTAACAGAGTTCCGAGTTTGCGCCACGTTTGCGTGGTGCAAACATCATCTATGTCTGTCCCTCTAGCAGGAGACCACATTTCTTGGCAGAAGACATATTATTTCTCTGAAAGAAATTACTGAAAAAAGCCTCTTACAGGTGCAAAAGCTTATTTAGATTTAAGAAAATGTTTGCTAAATTATTATTGTTATTTTTACACTACAACGAAAATGTTGCACTTGACAGAACTATATTTTCCACTGCATCAATCAATCAATCTATCAAGGTATTTGTAAAGCGCACTACTCACTCGTGAGTGTCTCTAGGCTCCGAAGGGTGGGGGGGTGGGTAGAAGCTGCTACTGCTCGAACAGCCAAGTCTTCAGGTGTCTCCTGAAGGTAAGTAGGTCCTGTGTCTGTCGCAGGTGGGTGGGAAGAGTGTTCCACGTCTTGGCGGCGAGGTGGGAGAATGATCTGCCGCTGGCGGTCATTCTGTGGAGGTGTGGGATGGTGGCGAGGGCAAGGTCAACGGAGCGAAGTTGGTCGGGGTCTGTCGCAGGTGGGTGGGAAGAGTGTTCCACGTCTTGGCGGCGAGGTGGGAGAACGATCTGCCGCTGGCGGTCATTCTGTGGAGGTGTGGGATGGTGGCGAGGGCAAGGTCAACGGAGCGAAGTTGGTCGGGGTCTGTCGCAGGTGGGTGGGAAGAGTGTTCCACGTCTTGGCGGCGAGGTGGGAGAACGATCTGCCGCTGGCGGTCATTCTGTGGATGTGTGGGATGGTGGCGAGGGCAAGGTCAACGGAGCAAAGTTCGTCGGGGTCTGTCGCAGGTGGGTGGGAAGAGTGTTCCACGTCTTGGCAGCGAGGTGGGAGAATGATCTGCCGCCGGCGCGGTCATTCTGTGGATGTGTGGGATGGTGGCGAGGGCAAGGTCAGCGGAACGAAATTGTCGGTCGGGGTGTAGAAGGAGAGTTGTCTGTTGAGGTATTCTGGTCTGGTGTTGTGCAGTGCCTTGTGAGCGTGGGTGAGGAGTTTGAACATGATTCTCTTGTTGACGGGGAGCCATTTTTAGGTCTCTCAGGTGGGCTGTGATGTGGCTGTGGATGTCCAGTGTGAAGCATTTGAAGGCGTTCTGTATGCGTTGCAGTCTTTTCTGGAGCTTGGCCTTGGTTCCTGCGTTGAGGGCATTGCCGTAGTCCAGTTTGCTGCTTACGAGGGCTTGGGTGACCGTCCTTCTGATTCCAGTGGGGATCCATTTGTAGATCTTCCAAAGCATGCAGAGGGTGTTGAAGCAGGAGGAGGAGATGGTGTGGACTGCTTGGCTAAACTAGGTCCAAACTAGGCCTAACTTCAATCTTGGATTCTAACGCAGCCATAATGTGTGTTTTCATTTTTCATTCTGACTCTACACATAACCAAAATTTGCACAGAGGCTCTGTATTGACTTGCTGTTCTCAAAGAACTATGGAGGAAGTCTTTTGTAACATTCAAGGCTTTTCCTTCCTGTATCACTGTTTGTAAGACTACCCTTGTTTTTGTTACTTGATTTGTACTGCCACCTCTGATGCCATTAGGTTTGAATACGACATATTAATATTCAGTTAGGGGCTAGTGCTGGAGTAGTGACATTAGGTGATGTATATTTGTGCGCTGTTATGTGTCAATTTGTTGGAACATTTGCGCACCTTATGCTGACTGTGTGATTTTTATTGACTTCGATTTCAGAGTTGCCTATAAAAATGATCCATTTTGTAGATGAGGCAGTCTTCTGAGTCTTCAACTCTAGAAGCTGAACCCTTTTTGGTTTTCCCATTATTTGGACTCAGATGGCCTTGACTTCACATAATTCTCTTGCTGCATTTATCCGAGCCTTATGCTCATTTCTTGTATTGATGTGATATGCATTTTGTCTATTAATATTTTTGCCTTCTGTATTGCACCTTAGATTTATATACTAAACATTTCCATTATGGTTTGTATTTTGCTAGCTACTCCAGAGGATATATTTCCTTGAACATGTTATTCATTTTACCATTGTTTGTGGGTGGTGCTTAGGGACACATTGCCTTTTTCATGCTTAGGTTTAATGTTAACGTCGTCCCCTATCCTGCAAAGGCCCTTTACTCTATCACATAACTAAAATAGCGTCAACACAAGGATTTTGCACTAGGGCCAAGTTAGGTGTAATTGAAGCTGAACAAAAAATGCTAAAATGTTTCATGGAAACTGTATCTCTGAGTAGAATATTTAGAAGTGCTGTGTTTTTTCAACCATATTTTGTCTCGTTCAGTAGCCGCTACATTTCAGGTTGAGTTGAGTCTAAAAGCTTCCATTATAGATGCAGGCAAATAACTCAGTTGGTTACAATTGTAAACTTCCAGTTGTAAGGCACAGTCAACACAATGAGTTACTACACTGAACTCCAAGGTTCCAACTATACGACACTGTCAAAGAATAAATGAGTTACTACACTGAGCCTCACATTTCCAATTGCATGAATCAGTCCGAGAGCACTGGCGTCCATTCTACTAACACAATTAAACAACATAATGAAATAGTACATTAATACGAAAGACCCATCACTATGCAGATGCATGCAGATGAAGTGGAGTATCCTGTGTTTTGGGTGCCTGAAGGAAATGCACAACTGACGCTGTCAACTAGCCCAAGCCAACATGTACTGGAGATAGGCTATGGGCACCCAGGGGAGTGAGTGCAGAGAAATGCCTACTTTCTAAAAGTGGCACTTCTAAAAAGTAATAATAAATTCAACTTTACCAGTAAAGAGAATGTATTATTCCCATTCCAATGGTACTAAATATTATGTAGCTACTCCTTTCAAAGCAGGAATTACAGCCTAAATGTATTATAAGGCATCTACAATTCTGGCCTATGCGAAGGGCAAGCCTCACAGCAATGAAAAACTACTTTGGGGAATTTTTCATTACCAGGGCATGAGAACTTAAAAGTATATGTTCTGCCTTTTTCTTACATGGCATCCTGCCCTATGGGCTACCTAGCGCCTAACTTAGGGGTGGCTTATATGTAGGACAATGGAGAGTTATGAACTTGTCAAGAGGTTTAAAGTGCTAAGCCACTGTGGCAGTTAGACTGCACACACATGGCTTTGCAGTGACAGGCCTGAGACATGTTTATAGGGCTACTTAAGTCGGTGGCACAATCAGTGCTGCAGGCCCACCAGTAGCATTTCACTTACAGGCCCTGGGTATATGGTATACCACTCTACAAGCGACTTACAGGTAAATTAAATATGCCAATTGTGGATACACCAATGTCACCATGTTTTAGGCGTGAGGTGCATGCACTTTAGCACTGTTCAGCAGTGTTAAAGTGCTCAGAGTCCTAAGGCCAACAAAAAGATACAGCAACAAAACAGGAGGTAAAGGCAAACAGTCTGGGGTAAGATCACCCTAAGGATGCCAGGTCTAACAAAATGCAAGAGGGAAAGACCATAAGAGAGGCCTTTTTCATATACACACCCAGGATCTGGAATACCATCCCATCAACTACAGAACTACTCCAGTCTTTCTGCAACTCAGAAAGAATTAAAAATACATCTCTTTGAAGGGCACTTCTACTCTAGGCATTAGGAACTACCTGTTACCTTTTGTCAGAATTATGAAATTACAGAGTGGAAACGTCATTGGAATCAGGTGTCCCATAGAAAAGGTATATATGTATATATATATAGAGAGAGAGAAAGAGAGAGAGAGAGAGACATACAGCAGCCTGTCTTGGTAGTTGGTACAGCACTCTGCCTCATTTGGTAAGCAGTTGTTGACATTCCACTTCCAGAATTGGCCCAGCTTCAGGCAGCTTCAACTCTATTGTATTGAAGAGGCAGACAAAGGGAAGAGAAATTGGGTTGGGAACAATGGGGTTGGAGACCTGGAAAGCTAAAGGGCTCAATTTAGAACGTGGTGGACAGGATACTCTGTCACCATTGCGACAGAGTACCCTGGCAGGCAAACCTTTGTTTTTTAGAAACAAACTCTTGCTTTGTCAGTTTGTTTCTGAAAAAATAATAAATATAAAAAGTTTGGTGAACAGCTATCAAAACTGATCGCAGCCATCCACCAATCGTTTTGTACAATGGAGCAAACCACCATCATGGCAGTTCCAAAGTCACAAAATTATTATTTTCTTGTGTAAGCTCCTACTCTCACACTTTACATATATAATTGGACAGCAATCACATGCAGGTGAAAGAACTATTAAACTTCTGGTTTTCACTGTGATTTCCAAGATGTAGAATTCTTCAAATGAATGCCAATACACTCACAAATAACTTTGCACATTATTAATCAACAGTTGAATTATAAAAAATAAATTCTCAGCATAAATGCAAACTTTTACGCTTGACTCCTTTGAATGTTCAGACTCTTTTTTAAATCAGGTCACTTATAGGCCTGGGTGGAGTTCACGGAGTCTGACTCCACGGAATTCAACGGAGTTGAATAAAAACTCTGTGGAATTCCGCAGAGGCTGAGCTCCGTGGCCCACAGAGTCCTGAATGCTCAATATCTCGGAAGCACTAAGCAGGGTCTGGCCTGGTTAGCCAGCTCTGACCCTGTTTAGCACTTATGAGATTGGGCACATTCAGGAAAGGCAGTGAAAGCTGCTGTTTCAGGCATCTTTTGCACCAGCTTGTACTGTGTGCAGTGCACACGGGTCAGGCCGGTGCACAAGAGGCGTGAAACAGCAGCTTTCTTTTACTGTTCACAGCCCATAACTGAAGCTGCCAGGCCTGAAGTGCACCAGCCTGTCCCAGGAGGCCTGAAATGGCAGCTTTCACTGCCTACAGCCCTGGCCTCAATTCAGGCCAGGGACGTAAGCAGTGAAAGCTGCAGTTTCAGTTCTTGTTTGTGCACCAGTGTGCACAAACAACAAAAAAGAAGAGACGATGACTTACCTGGGCCTTACAGGGGGTCCTCCTCTCCTTGTCGTCCTACAACGAGTCCCCAGCGGCTGCTTCCCTCTGGCCTCTGCTCCCGGGCTCCAGTGCACACTGCAGCCCAGTAATGGGCTGCAAAGCGCAAGTGCAGACTGTCTGCACTTGGGCTGTGCCGCCCATAACTTGGCTTCAGTGTGCACCGGGTGACCTCCGCTCCGCTGGCGGGGCTAGCGGAGTTTTTGGACTAACTCCGCACTCCATGTGGAGCGCGAAGTTCCAAAAACTCCATTAGCACCACCTACGGAGCGGAGCTCCCCGCATACCCCTAGCTTCTTCACCTTTACACCAAAAGTGTTACGTGACACAAGACACAGATTCCTTGTAGCCCAAGAGTTAAACCCAGGTCAATAACAAATCCAATGTCCTTGCAACAAATTTGTCTTAAATATTCAATAATTCTAGAACATTTGTTTTCTTAATAATGTAATTTACAAAGTTAGGTCTTTTGTCGTACCCTTCAGCAACTCACTACCATATTTATTTCTCTTTGGAATCAGTCTCTCCAAGGCAAACAAAAAGTTAAAGTTGTTGTGCCTTAGACACGCTGCCCGCAACAGAATTAGTCAAGCTTCAGGGCTCACACAGTGTTACTCTTCCCAATCTCAAGCCTGGTCGCCTGCTAAACCTATGACATGAGTCATCCTCTTCGGTTCCTAGAATACTGAATACACTTTGAGACCTTTACAAATGTGATTTTTTTCTTACACTTTCTAGTAACTTTACTAGTTTTGACTATTCACCATTTGCAAGTGTGAAGTTTCTGCAAAGTGTAGACTTGCATGTCTCCAGCCTCTTGGTTTGGGGGTAGATTCTGCATAAATATAATTTACAACTGTCAAATTACTACTAGTAATTTTACAAACAATATTTTAAATTACTCACACCTGCAAGAGGAATTTGCACAATGGATGAAAACCTCGGCAACAGACCTCTATATGGAAGAGAACAGGAGAAATATATATATATATATATATCTGAACCAAATCATACACATCTCAAACCCATTCCCCTCCAACAACATAACTAATGCCCGGCTCTGCTTTTTTTCTTTTTGTGAAAAGAATTACAAATAACTACATGAGCTGCCTCCATTCATTCTCAGTGGAACACAGAAATCAGCCTAATGGCAGAAGCTGATAAACTTCATCAGTGCACTGGGGGAGAGAAGCACGCACTGTAGTGTTATTGACAAAAAAATGGCAAGCTGAGAGGAGGCAGCTGAAAGAGATGTTCTCCAGGATATAGCTGGCCTAAACTCTTCCTGAAGGGGCACTGTCTTAGTCTACCTTTGACCTAAGCACTGTCTGTCCTTATCTTTCAAAGAACCTATGAAAGTGTCAAATCATTCAGGCAGCTGCTTTGACAAAACATCTAATCCAACATCAGACTGGAGCACATTCCTTGTTATCTATATTTCAAGGACAGATAGAGGCTATAATGTTTACAATATGTTCCAAATTGACGTGTCATATTGGTTTATACTGGTTTGTCTTGACTATCGTATTGATTCCCTACAGGATATTTCTGGAATTTAATGGAAATTCCCCAAAAATTCTCCACATTAAAACCCCCTGGAAGTGGCCACTGACTCAGAGAGGTCTTCGCCCCAGATTATCACACAATTTCCTGTTAAATATCCTGACAGTGACTGCCAGAGTACCGTACTGCAGCAGCATTCATTCCTGTGCTGAGAGGTGATAATGAGCCACTTCTGAAAGGAGAGGAGCTGAGCCCAACTGATGTGTATTTTCCTTTCGGGGGAACACTCTCTCCCGGCCAAAGCGTCGTTCCGACAGCTCCTTGCTGTAAACATGATGCAGTGCGCTAAATCCCAAGAATGTCTAGATGCAAGTTAGGCTACTCCATGCTCTCATGGTATAGCACATTAAAGTAGTCATTAGGGTGCCAAATGGCACCATAATGTTCATATTATTCTCGCTGTTAGTGACATAAGTGCTATTCTGGTTATATTGTGTGTGATTATTATTCACGTCCTAAGCAACAGGATGAGACTCTTGAAGTAAACGTTTTTTAAACATCAGGGGGCATATTTATACTCCGTCTGCGCCGATTATGCGTAAAAAAAATTGCCGTACAATCAGCGCAAACATTGCCCCGTATTTAAACTTTTACGCCCGAGCCAGCGGATGACAAAATTCTGCCGTGTGCGTCATTTTTTGGATGCGGCAACCCACCTTGCGTTAATTATATGCAAGGTAGGCGTTCCCGTCCAAAAAATGGCTTAAACGGCCACGCGTCGTATTTATGCTTTCTGGCAAAAATGACGCACGGCCGAGAGGTGGAGCCAGAAAATGATGCACAGACAGATTTGCGTAAAAAATTAACGCCTGGGTCAGGGCAGGCGTTAAAATGGGGCAAACACACCTGTATTTAATCAGAACACACAGAACAAACAGCAGAGCAGCAGAGCAGCAACAGGGAGCCATGGAGGTGATCCTAATCCAGCGTGCACGCAGACGCAGAGCCCAGCAGCAACAACACCAGCTACAACAACACCAGCAGGGACCCCAAAGGCAGCCCAGAAGGCAGGAGAGGATATTCCGCCACAGAACCACCCTTCAGGGCCTCAGGGAACACAACATCATCCAGAGGTACTGGTTGAACTGGCAGGCCATTCAGCAGCTGCTGCGCAACATTGAACCGCAGTTGGCCCCCACTTTGGTGACACCCCGCACCATCCCAACAGAAACCACGCTGCTTGCCGTACTTCATATGCTGGCACGTGGCTCTTTCCAAACAACTGGTGCCCTGGTTGGCGGAATATCACAACCATCATTCTCTGCCTTTTTGCCCAAAGTACTGGATGCCATCATTCGACTGACACCTCGCCACATCTAGCCATGTTTCTTAGCTCACCATTGAACCTGTCACACATCGGAAATTACTGTACAGCCTAATGTTAAGACGTCAAAGATCACAACGTGTGGAGTGGGTTGCCCAAATGTCACCTTGCAAAATGTAAGTGTCCCAATGACCTTTACATTAATCCGTTGCCTAAGTCTAAAGGTATGGGATGTCCAGGATACATTGATATGAACGTGTTAACAACACTGTCAATTTTAACTGTGCATGGAACTACCATCTCACCCCCAGTGAAGACACACGGACACCTGTATCACAAGTCACAATGCTAGGGAGGGCACACTGTACTGCAAATCCCAAAACATACTGCTGACAAACGGTTAGCAGACAAACACTCGTTCAGCCAAGGAAACAACACAATGCAGATGGTACATCCTACAAGCATAGGATGCCACATTATTACACAAAAGAGTCACAGACAACACAAGACAACTACTGCCATGAAAGGTCTTTTCAATAGTGCCAGCTACATCAACATGATCCCAATCATTTTCTCTTGCAGCTGATCAGGGGTATGACATCCAGCCATGGATTATGACACCATTTGGCAACCTGAGTACTGAAGCAGAGCGTGCCTACAATGACGCCCATAGGAGGACATGCAGCATTGTCGAGAGGGCCTTCGACATCCTCAAGTCAAGGTTCCGGTGCCTCGACATCACTGGTGGTAGCCTCCTATATTCCCCAGAGATGGTCTGTAGGATCATCCTAACATGTGCAATATTGCACAACATTGCATCAAAAGAAACATTCCCCTCCTGGAACCAGAGGCACACATGCCTGAAGAGGAGGAAGAGGAGGTTGCTGGCCTGCAACAGGAGGGGGAACTACAGAACACGGCCGCTGGTATACGCAGGCGGCAACAGATCATCAATAATTTCTTTTGAATATGATCACCTTCACCACTTTAGTTAACAAATTTAAATAAACACCTATTCTAATCACCATATCATGGTCTGGCTATTCCTTTTTGCACACCTTCATCTCCACTTATCAGAATAAGAGTGTTGCCTCATGGAGCATTGCTGAGATACTGAGTAGGACACAGAACATCCCAGAGCTAACGTGATGCCTAACATACAACGGTCACATACACACACACTCTTAATGACACATATCATGTACATTTCTCCTTTGAAGGCCAATAGCAGAGGACCGCAACAATTTCACACATACATGTTGAAATCAAGGTCCAACGCAGCATATGGCACACAACTAACACACCATCACTCAATAAGGGGAAAACAAGCCTAATACATGAGGCAGTCAATGTGCTTTGGCATCAGTAACAGGAATGCCTGACCAGACCCTTGACAGCAGTAAGTCCAACTGCATCCAATATTTGCAAGGAATATCTGTGACCAGAGTCCCATAGAAGCAGAACAGAGACAGCACAAATGCCACACATATGAGCAGCATTGCACACATTCCATTCCATGTACATGTCAGCCCATTTCCTAACTCCTGACACACCCATGCACTTGGTCACAACCCACCTGTCGGAAGAGATCCCTGGAATACTAAGATGTGTACCCTGATATTCCCTCCTCTACACACGCAGACCAACATTAGCAAACCAGTGTACTACACCCTTTCCTATGGTATGCCATTGTCATAGAACATCTGACTGCAAGGATGTCAGGTCAATTTATACACTGTCTTCTAGTTTCAAAGCCCTGTTAGCACATGTAGATTGCTTCCCGTGTGAAAATGTCTGTTGGCCCTTAGAATGCAAGTCTCACCTACAGGACTGGTGAGAAACAGATGCAGCCCACACCTGTGATCACCTCCATGCGCACCACCCATTTCAACAAGCACTGCCCCTGCTGATGCCTGGAACAGAATAGGAGTTGCCATTATGTCAAATACACCGTTAAGCATTGATACTAATTAAGCCATGTAACACAGCCACTGGGTTGATTTGTCACCTTCAAAAACACAGGACATACACAGTTTTACATGTCAACTGTCTAGTTTGTCCTCCAAACAGTCTTAGTCAGACCACTGATTATGTAACTTGTCAAATAGCTGGATCCTGAATCACCTTGCATTCTGTCAGCCTGACTGGAAACCTCGCATTCATCAGGGGGTATTGGGCATGCATACATAAATACATTGTATAGCATCATCTGCCTTTTAACTGTACCATTTGAGTTATATCCTCTTGGAAAAGCAAAATTCATGGCCGATCCCTTGTCTGGGTTGCATTTATGCATGAATGACAAAGTGTGACAGTGTCCCAGGGCTGTAGGCAGGGATTGGGTACGGGGCTTTCAGCACAACCAGCAACCTCTGATAATGTCCATGAATAATACACAAATGTCAGGACCATGCCAGTTCACACACAGAATCACAGTGAGCACAACATAGTGATGGGCCGTGTGTGGTGAATAGCTGCGAGAATAATCAGCACAGAGGCTTTGATGTTCCCAGATGCAGTGGGAAGTGCAGAGGCCAACCTGTGTACAAATGTTGTAATGACACCTGCCGGAACATGACACCTGAGACATTATCTCACTCAGCACACCAAGGTTGCCCTGTTGTCTGTCTCATTACACGTCTTTAGTGACAGGGTGGGACCATCCACATGTTGGTTCACATGTCCACATCCACTTTGCTCACATTGCTCAACCAAGGATACTCAGTAGATACAGGAATAGCTGCCACTGACTCATGATGAGTCCTGGACCGAACTGTGACAAATTACACCCCAAAACATATACAGGATCATCATTGGACCACACACACGAACATGACACCTATGTGCAATTGATCACTGGAAATAAGTGGACACGTGCTGTCTTGTATGCTGGTCCACCACAGCCACTTGATAGTTGGGGCTCACTTCTATGGCCTCAACTGTGGTGTCATCATACATTTGAGATTCACCCTTGTCTGTCTGTGCAAACAACATGGTACCCACTTCCTCAATGCATGTGTATGACTCACTGTGGGATTCACCAAATAGTGCCTAGGAAGCTCTTACCAATACTGTAGGACATAGGATGTAGGAAATGTGGACCATTGACATGAACAAGCGTCTGCCATCCATCTGGTGCATGCTATGTCACATGTGGTGTCTACGTGACCCTAAAACTTGGAAGTCCACTTTACGGGTGTTGTTAGATGTATGACTAACACATGCCCTCGCTCATTTCCAATATGACTTGCATCTAAGGATTGGACAGATGGACGTCACATTCATACAAGCATATGTACAAATATGCTTCATGTGATACACACACACTTGGTCAACAAATACATTAGTTGCCAAAGCACACAATTTGAGCCAAAGGCATTTAGGTATTGTACATATGTGCGTCACATTGCTATCCTCTCCTTATGCCAAACATGCACAATTTGTGCAACACATATATGTAGGCCACACTTATGACCAACAATTGTGTCAGCCAACCGTACAAATACTGTGAAGGGAGTAGCCGATCATGGTCCACTGCAGTATGATGTCACACATGTGAACATACACCATCAACACCATACTGTCTTCAATCAGCCTATCTCTGATGTGTCCCAAATGTAACATAACCAAAAAACAAGTAAAAATGCCCAAAACCAGTTAATGCACTGTAATTTTGACGTCCCTAGCGTTATGCGTCATTTTTTGTTTACCAAAACTGTATTTGCGTCATTTTTTTTGACGCACAGGAGTGAAATTTAGCCCGCATCCAGATATTTGTACAGTCAATGTACTATTATGTGGATGCAGGTTAATTTTCACTTCTGTGCGTCAAAAAAAATAACGCAAATACAGTTTTGGTAAACAAAAAATGACACATAACGCGAAAAAGGCGGGACTTTTCATACAGGAAGTGATGTAATAGGATATCCTGTTTACAGATCATGTACAGTGGGTGTACTTTCACTTTCACTTTGCAGTCTATGATCCTTCTAGACTGTGTGGCTGTGTACAGAGTGTTGTCCTGAGATGTTGTGCTGTTTTTGTCCTGTGTGCTATCTGTATTGTCAATTTGTGAAATAAAAATTGTAGCTGGATACTGTACTACTGTGTTTTGTCTACATTTGTCCATTTATCTGTGTTTTTGTTGTTTGTGGGAGTCTGTTGTGGGTAGTGTTAGTTTGGGGATAGTTGGGCTCTTTTAGTGTTTAGGTTTACTTTTTATCTGTCTTTGTACCCCTACTTTCCCCCTTTTCCCCTTTCTATTTCTTTTACCCCTATTCCCTTTCACTTCCAAGTTTGTCTGGTAGGCCACGTCTTGGCAGGATGGGGGAAGAGGAGTTGGTGGGGTTCATCTGGCTTGTGACACATTTCTTGCCACTCATGATCCAGGCAGGGGGCAGGGTGATACAGGGGTATCCAACAGAGGCGCGCAGAATCCGGTGGGGAAAGGTGCTGCATCACCTGCAGCGTGTGCATGCCAGCCAGAGGAGTGACCACCAGCTGAAGCACCGGTGGGCTGACCTCATCACCAGGGAGCAGGATCTCTTGGACGACATGGGAATCATGATTGGTGGCACTGTTGGTGAGTATGAATCATGTTAATGTGCACAATTAAATGCTCTGTAGTGACATGAGAGGATTAGTACAATGTCTGCCAGCTAACTTGCTGACTGTGTGTAATGCTGGGGAAATATAAAGGGATCATTGATGCACTATGGCAAGGATCACAATTGCTAGCTGTCAGGTAGCACGTGCTCAGCAAACTTACAGGTTACTTTTCCATGAAGGAATTTGGTGCTGCCTTTTTGTCAGAAAAGCTAACAAAATAGGAGCCAATCGTGTCTATATAGGGTACTATTGACAGAGAAGTACAGATGTACCAACATTTAGGCCAACTTTGTTGACGCAATTGCTAGACTGACTTTAGAATCACTACATGATGCAGAAAATGAGTGCTGGTTTCACGTCAATTGATAATATCAAAGTGGCTCAGACATATGTCTCATGTGAGTCTGGTGAGTGTGAAAGGAAAGCGTTCACGGAAGTACTATGAATGTTTGGGTTTATTGTGTTCCTTGATCTTTTTGGATACATGTCAGTTCTGGATTTGAAAACATCGTGAAACGGTGTAAGGTCCCCTCAGCTAACATCTTAGAATGTTTGTTGGAGTTAGTTGTGCCACAATCCAAATATGGATGGCAGTCCAAGTGTATGCTTCACATCTCCATGGTTGGTGCAAATCACCACAGCTGGGCCACATCAATTGAATAAACTGTAACAACAGGATGGCTTACAAAAGTCCCTGCCCCTCCCTCTGTACATTGGACCTATGTGTAATAAATGTGTCATGGCCACAAGGCATGTTTGACTGGTAATGTAGTCCTCAAGTAACCAGGCTTTGGATGTCTCTCTTGGATGGACATGATGAGACGATTACACTCCATATTTTTTACTGCTCACTAATTACGGGGCATATTTGCAACCACATGATAGTTATGGCCAATGTATGTGTGCATATATGTGTGTAACTGTCACAGGAGACCCATGCTATGTACAAGTTGGCCATGATATCATCAATGTCTGAATGGCTGCCATTTCCTTATTCAGCCTACACATTGTATATGTTTATGAAATTGTTGCGCTGTGCACAGATTTTGAGCACATTTCTTCCTTCCATACCTTACAGGTGGACCGGCACCCTACACTGTGGGAGAGGTGGCGACATTTGAGGACCCCGACCACTCGAATAAGTGTTGATATGTCTGTTATGTGTTGTGTTTGCTAGTTATGGACTTGTGTGAGTAGGACGCATAGCAAGGTGTGCTGCGTTGGGCAAGCTTTTCTCTTAGTGCATGAGTGGGAATACAGTTTCTCACATGTTTTGAGTTGGCCAATGCGTATCCAATGGTATCATGTAGGGATTGTAGGCCAATCCTGTAGGCCCCACTATGAGTACAGGGGTTAGTCATGTGGATGACACTTGTATCACCAAGAGTCGCACTGGAAGTCAGCCCCGATTTAGTCAGCCTGTCAGACCCACATTTTCTAAGGTTGGTACAGCAAATTGCTTTCCAATAGACATCTGCTTCCCTATTTACCTACGTAATTTTGAGACAGTAGGTAGAACCTCTTAGCAGTATATACTTCCACATGTAGTGCTACAAGTATGTGGAACTTGAGTGCAATGGCATAGGTGTGCATGCAATTCATGATCATGGGTGTTCTAGCAACTCTGTGTCTGATGTAAGTCAGGCCTCACTGGAAGTATATGTTGTTTACCAAGTTCTCCATTTCCTGACATGTCCGAACCTAAGAGTGCTCTAGGGTTTGCTGACTCCTAATTGTAGATAGACCTTACCTGTGGTGTGTCTGTAGTGACAAACATGTGTGGAGTTTTCTATACACTCCTCGGTGTACATGTTGTTGGCAAATTATAGTTGTTTATCCACTCCCCCCTCAAACACGGGCATGGGTTTGTGAATGGGGTACCTAGTACTGATGCTACCAGTATGTTACACATACATGTGAATAAGTGACGGTTTGGTTGCAACCTAGAATACACACTCAGGTTTGGCACTTGGTACTATACTGGCAAGTCCAGTTACAATTTGCAGACCATGTGGCTTTAGTTTTGCTTTCCGTACACTGACATTTGTAGCCCAGGTCTTGGCGGAGGATATGCAGCATGATTCTTAGCTGATAACTGGCAGAACTCAGATTGCAAGTCAAAGCCAGTTGTTACCCATCTTGTAGGTTATGGATGCGCGATGTGTGGTGTGACCTTTGTAGTCTGGCCTGCCATGTACTTCCTCAGGGACATTCAATGATCTGTATTGTGATATGAGCTGTTACAAGTACAGTAGATGTAATGTCTGATAAACTTGCTGTGCCATTTCACACAATGCAGTTACTAATGTAGAATATCTGCATTTGTCTTCACAGCTGCTAACATGACTCCAGACCAGGTCCGTGAATTTCAGCGCCGGGCCATGCAATATCAGCACATCCTGCTGGTGGAGTCGGGGTTCCGGAGGATGGCCCGGCGATATCGGCATGAACGGGCCTCCGGGGCATGGAGAGCCTTCCCACAGGGTGGGCCTACTTTGCCTACCACAGCCACCACCAGCACAACCACCAATCCGAGCCAGGTGGCCCCACCCACAGCTGCCACTGTTGGTCCTACATCTGCTGGACTTCCAGGCCCCAGCATTGCCACCGGTGCAGGACAGCCCACTAGGTCTGGCACAACACCCACACAGACCTCCTCCACTGGTACCCAGACTGCCACTGCTCCATCTGTTGACCCTACAGCCTTCGACCAAATGGATCGTAAGATGGAGAAAGTGCTGCGCAAGTTGAGCCACCTGAGCCGGGATGTGCGGCACATTAACCGGCGTGTTAAGTCCATTAAGAGGACCCTCTCGAGGGCCAACCTCTAGACTTTTTGCTATGGACATGATTCCCTCCCCTCCCTCCTCTTTCCTTGTTCTTATAGTTAGTGGGCTTAGGGGGCTTTGTGTTAGGTTAGTATAGGCTGTTAGTTTAGTTAGTGTCAGTGGGTGGGGGGTGGGGGGTCCTGCTTGTTTCTATTTTTACTTATTACATGTGTGGGTGGGTGGGTGTTTGGGGATCTATGTTGGGGTTCTTGTGTGTTTAAAAACAAAAACAAAATCCCCCCCCAAAAAAACAAAAAAATATATATTTTTTTATATTTGTATAGGATAGTATAGTATGTGTTTAGGTTAGTATGTGTTGTCCTCCATGTGTCCCGTCTCATAAGGGGGGTAGATGTTTAGAACGTTTCGTTACATGTGATAAGTAAGTGTAGCTTAGGTTAGTTAGGGACAGTTGTGGGTAATGAGTAGTCAGGGTAGATTAGGGTAGTTAAGATATTTCCCTCAGTTTCCTCATCTGTGATTAGCATTTAATAAATATTTGGTTAACCCTTAATTGTATGTGTTGAATGGTACTTGATCGTGGGTTTGGATTCAGTGTACATCAATTTTGTACTATAACATCTGTGTCCCATGCTACAAACAAATCTCAACTGAGCTGTACGATTGGCAGCTAGCCCAGAGCTACCTTGCAAAGTGTCCACCCTTCGTTGCAACCACCAATCACAGTTAATATGGATCGCAATGTGTTTCTGTTGATAAGTGTGTTTTCAAAGTCACAAACAGTGCTTCCAGACTTGGTATTGGGGAAACAGTTTTAGGTCTGACTGCAGTGTGATGATCATGCACACCCTTATAAGATGAGTTCTCATTGGCAATCTTGTATTCTTGTCTTCATGACCCTCATACATCATTTGTGACACAGTTCGGCATGATTACCTATTTGTATGTTAACTCAGACAGCTTCATTTCTGCAGTTTTTTTTAGTGTTCACTTAGATTAGTGTGGCATGTTTATTGTGTTATTTTTGCATGTTTACAACATTTTGAGGCCACTATTTGATGACTTAGTTATCCCCTGAGGAAGCATTCTTCTGTCCAACACAGCATGGTGGTGTATGGTTTCTCACTTCATCAGATTTGTCCCTCAGGATGGGCAGAGTATGATGCAATCATGGGCACTGTGCAGAATTCTCTGACTACATATTATCAGGACGGTTGTATTGACAAGCTACGTAATTTGACAGTAGGCACATTTCAGTTATCTACTTCACAGTTGATATGTCACATTACCCAGAGACAGATTTGTTGTGTAAGTGCTATTTATTGAAACGTGCTGTAGTGCTATCTGTACATTGTCCATGATTGTGAGTCCATTATAGTGACATCTTAAATTGTGATCCAACACAAGGGGTTACGGAAATGCTTTTGACATGCTGGGGTTGATGTTTCAGACAGGGCAGAGGGACAGGATTTGGCAATGAGTAGGAGAGAGACAATCACTGGGCTGGATGACAAGATATACAGTGGTTTGCAGAACAGTGCTCGAGTAAAGTTGTTGCAAGACTGGCAAGTTACAATGCGCAGGACCTTGGTAAATGTGGGCCATGTGGCAGGGACTAGTACTTCCGGGTCATTTTCCTTGTGAATGTGATCTGTTCCATGTCTTCTTCTTCTGATGTGTGTGTTGCCTGCTTTGTCCTTGTTGTTGTTGGTTGTGAAGGGGCAACACACACCTCAGTGTTAGAAGACGTGGAGTCAGACATCCCTGTCGCTGCTCCCTGTGAAGGTCTTAAGGGCAGTACTGGAGCAAGGAGGGTCTGCTGGTTCTTGAGAATAGCAGCCACATCACGATGGTAGGCAGCCAGGTCGGGCCTGAGGGAGTCAATATTGCATTCGTGCATGCAGTGGAAGGTTTGGGGTGCGAGGTGTTGTGGCAACTCCCTTACTGCAAAGGTGAATTCCTTGACAGTTTCTTGTAGTCCTTGCAGTATGGATGTTAGGGCTTGCATAGCTGCTGCCTGATCTGCAGATGACATCATGCACAAACGCATCCCCTCAAGGCTGGCTGCCATAGTTGCATCCTCACCCGCACCTCCTTGGCCAGCTCCCGCTGTACTCCAACTACAGTTCTCTCAAAGCTGGTGCCAGTGTCGTCTGAGTCCTCAGCTGTATTGGAGCTGGCAGGTCTTACAATTGGGGTGTTGGGTGGATCCTTTGCACTGGCTGCTTGTTCTGTGCTTCTCCTTGTGACTGAAGGTGAGGTCTGGAGGGTGTCAAGGACCTTTTGGATAGTCTCCTGGGGAATGTTTATCGGCTCGTCAACCATGTCATCAGGGAAATCTGGGACAGGCATATCAGCAGGAGATCCATCTTCCTCTGCAATGAAACAGGGTACAATTAGTGTGTCTGTGTTGTGGCAATTTTGATGTGACGTGCCTGCCTTTTGATAAATTCACTTTGTGATCTTGTTTTGTGTTAATTTCTCCAGTCCTTCAGATGGGCATTCTTCCAGGCCTATGGCCCACCTGTGTGTCACATGTATGTTATTGAGTTATCAGACTTGTCAGCCTCATTGCCTCTAGGTGTTGGTTTATGCCAAATAGAGAATTGCCACCTTCTTTTCCTACTCAACCCTCCGTGTACATCCATTCTCATGGTGAGACCTTTCACTGGCTGTGGGTGTACTGATGGCCCTGGCAGCACACTTAACAATCTGGACCTGCCCCAATCTCTGATCTTTCACATCTACTTAAATGTAATTGACATGTGGCATATCCTATGCATGGCAATGTTATGATCCGATATGGATGTTGACATTGGTAATGTGTCCTGCTGATATTGGGGAATGTGTGTCACATTGGATTACCCTGATAATCGTATCAGTGTCCTATTTCCTCCTCTGACTGTGCAGGTGTATTTCAGTGACCAGTTGCATGTGTCCCCCCCTCAATGCTGTTGTCTGAGCAGTATGACATTTGGGATGTTGCATTGTTACCCAGGCACAGGATGAACCCTGACATATGCCGCATGGGTGTGTCCTTAATGCTGTGTAGTTCCTATTGTTGTTTACATTGGCTGATGTTTGCGACAACTATGGGCATTGACATTTAAGAGTACTGGGGCCTTTGTCTTGTTTCTGGGGATTGTTGCAGTTGTCATCCTCACCCTCTAATTTAGGTGTGTATGATCCATGGGGAGGTTACTGCCATTGGCTAATTGAGCTGCACACAGAGCAGAGGTGGTAGTGGCAACTGTTGTCGCAGTTACATTCCAGTTGTCGGTATGGCTAGAGGTTGTTAATAGGGCCCTAGTTAATGTAGGGGGTATGGTGGCTGACGTGTGCCGGGATGTCAGTTTGACGTTGTGGCCTTCGCTCCTGGCGTGGCTTTCCCTTTGCTCCATTGTTGGCATGACAGCATGCCCCCATGGGACTGTTGTTGGTGTTGTGTAATGGTGTGCCCCAGGTCTTCTCAGAACGGGCCATGCCCCCATGCCGTGCCCCTTTACCCATGCCACTCCATGTATTAGATGACTTCCATGCATTTTGTAGTCGGTATCCCCCCCCGGTTGTAGATGACGTTATTGCATTTGAATTCCCCATGCGACATACCATGCATGTGTGTTGTCTCCTGGTAGTCTGCGCTGTCCTGTCCTTGAATCCCTGTGACGATCTCCTCAGGGATGACGGCTGCGACCATCTTCTCCATGTGGTCCAGGGCCTCCTGGTGTGCTGGACTCCCCCCTCCAGTCTGCAGTGCTGCCTTCCTGTTCCTGGCCATCTTTTCCTTGGTCCTGCGCTTGCAGTCATGCCAGCGTTTCTTGCACTCGATGACTGTTCTGCGTACTTCAGCCACACTGTTAATCTTGTCGACAATTTGTTGCCATATAGCCTCTCTCCTACTGATTGGCAACTTTGAGGTGACAAACAGTTGGTGCTGGTGTTACGTCACCTCTTTAACCAGAATTTCCTGCTCCTCTGCACTAAAGCGACACTTTCTTTTCTTCTTAAAAGTGTCCTGGTTCTTGTGTGGGTCATCCTGGCTGGTTCCTGGTCTGCTGTCATCTTCCTGGGGTCTGTAGTGGCATCTGGGATCCATTTTGGCTCTCCTCTGGTGAAATGGCAGTGATCGCTGGTTTTTTTGACGCTATTGCGTAAAAAAAAACGGCGCATATCCGGTTTGCGGTGTCGTAAATCGACCCACAGTCATTTCCACCGCGTTATCGTTGTTTGCTTTATGACTTGACGCTGCGGTGTGCGTCAAAAATAATTACTCCCACCTGTGGTTTGCGCCGCCATGCGCCAAAGTATAAATATGACGCCCGCACGGCGCACCAAAATGGCGTTAGCCGGCGGTAATATTTTTTACGCAAAACTGCACCGGCGCAGTTTTGCATCAAAAAGTATAAATATGGGCCCAAGTGTCTTTTTCTCAGTGCAGTACCTGTGTGTGATATTAAAAAAAAAAAAAAATTGGGTTTGAATTACCACTGCGTTCTGGACCCCTTTTGAAGGGACTATTAGCACGGAGCACAGCCATCAGATCAACAAGTATGGACAACCTGGACTTTCAATCGCAAACGCTGATGCTCTACACCAAGTTCAGGTATCTGTGGGTTGGAAAGCCAAACCTTGTAGAAAGAAGGCATATCCATAGTTTACCCAACACAACCACTTCCACAGCCACCTGCACCACCTCCACTACTTCACCCTCCAACAACAACACCTTACCCACCCACAATGCAAGCACACTCTTTTGAATAATTACATGTTTTGTGCCTGACATACAACGCATTACTCTGCAAATACCTTACAAATCTAGAATCTATTAAATGTTAAATATTGTATATAGTATTCAAATAAACAATTAAAAAAATATTATTTTGGGGACAATTAAAAACTGTAGTTGGAAATGGACAAAATAAACTGTGACTTAGATTGGAGGTGAAATGCAAAACTGGTTGGGGTGTGCAAATAATAAAAACATCACAGAGGGCCAACTAAAACAACTATTCATAAAGAATCAACAAAATCAGTCCATAACTTGAATATGTAATGGTGTTCCAAAAATCCAAAGTTACAAGCAAAGCTCACTGTCCCAGTGTATAATAAAGCCATTCCAACAAGCCAGTGATGGTGAGTGAGTTGTGTTCCTGGCATTGGGGCAAACATTCCTGACCATTGTTGCTCTCACTTTTCACTGCAATAGTAAAATCCTCCTTAAATGCAGCCATTAAATGGCTGGTTGTGGCAGGACCAGGCATCCCACAAGAAGAAGGAAAGACAGGAGTAGCAGGCTAAACTGCTGACATATGAACTGGGAGACTGAACACAGAAGGTGGAGCAGGTTGAGGAGGCAGTTGGGAGGTTAGACCTGCTATCAAGGAGGTTTTGTGGCAACATAAAGTTCATACCTATTCAATGACCATCAGAGTGGCAGTACCCCTTTGTCAATGTCCACTCATCTAAAAACATAGCTAGAGGAACATGACTCCTCTAGTACATACCATAGGCTGTCATCAATATTAATGATCACCTCAAACAAAAAATTGGAAACTGCCCAGAATGGGGAAGGACATTATTAGGGGAAAGAAAAACACTTGTTTCTTGCATGGCCTCATAGATTTCCCTTTTTTTGGGACAGATTTTAGGTGTCGTTGCAGTCTTAGGCAGTCATTATGAACACAGCGGTAAACACTGCTGACAGGCGTAGCGACGATGAACAGAAGACCGCCATTGGCGGTGAATAGAAACCAACCATATAATGAACCAAAATCCAGAATCTGCCAAAATTCACCAGTCCACCAGTCACCGCCAGGACCCTGTCTGCGGAAATGCTGGACCTCCCACCCCGCCCCTGCCGAGCACACCCACATCCCATCCTCCAAATAATGATGCACAAATCACCTTGGCTGTCAGTGGAAGCCGAACGACCATTGACGGTGCAGACTGCCACGGGCGGCAAGTGGACCCAAAAGCAAGAAGTGCACACATTGGATAAGTTAGAAACCCACACACCTGACACACATCCACAACACCATAAAACACTCACAGACACACCCCACAATCCTTTGCAACGAAAGTAGGCCAACGAAGACAGAGAACACCAGAAGCACCGAACGCCACTATAAACAAGACTCACACCGAACCACAGAAGAGCACTCTCACCGCAATTCCACCCCTGACACCATTCACCACACTCACCATGTCACCCTCCCAAACATCCACGCTTCACAGAAAGTGAGCTAAGGACCATGGTGGATGAGATCCTGAAGATTGAGCCACAACTATTCTGTGCTCAGGTGCAGCAGGAAGGAAGATGGAGCTACAGCAGACCATTGTCAACAGGGTCAATGCAGTGGGACACCATCCACACACCAGGGACAACATCCGCAAGAGATGGAATGACCTGCGGGGGAAGGTCAGGGCCATGGCATCCAGGCACCCCATTGCAGACCAGAAGACTGGGGGAAGACCTCCACCAACACCACCCGACTACACCGACTGGGAGTAAAATGTGCTGCCCATCCTGCACCCTGAGGGACTCACTGGAGGAATGGACTCAGGTAAGTTGTCTACAATTACCCCATATCCATCACACCTGGAATGCATACACCACCCCACCCCTCCAACATCCACCAGGACCTCTACCCGACCCAGCCCACATTGACAACATCCAGTCACCCTGCATGTCCACAAACCCACTAACAGGCCCACATCCCTCCCCCTGTGCACAGCCGCCTACCCCTGCAAAGAATCACAATGGCACTACACCACCCACAATGCAACTCCACATCCTAAGCAAAATGCAGTGCAAACCTCACAAAGGCACCCTGCATTGCCCCAAAGTGAAAAACCTGCACAATATAGCCCTGCCTTGTGCACCCCATCCGATCATGTATTTGTAACAGACATGTCCATTTCCCCCAACAGGCACCACCACCTGTGCCACCCTGACGGACAGGACAAGGAGTGCCAGTGCCCCCCAGGGAGACAGAGGCACCTCACAGGACACTGGTGATGGAACCCTGGACACTGATGTGCAGGCTGGCCCCTCACACAGTCCTGGACTGTCACCATTCAGCAGCCCCACCCAGAATACCACTGACACCCCTACCACCCAGGCAAGAACAACAGCCCAGGGCAACCATCCACACACCTGTGTATCCAGGCCACAGACTGGTGGAACACAAGTACAGAGGCCACAGTTACCCCCTACCAACAGGCAGGACGACGATGGCCCCAGGGGGCTAGGCCCAGTGGGAGGGCATCAGTGGCTCGGTGGGGGGGGGCACAGGATGGATGCTGCAGCCCAGGACGTGATCTCTGAGGTCCTGCAGGTCTGCCAGTATACCCATGACAGATTGGCCCAGATAGTATTCACCCTGGAGCATATTCAGAGGATGCAGCAGGAACACCACCAAGAGGCCATGGAGCAGTGGAAACTGCACAACGCCACAATGGCCAGCAAAGCAGGAGCACTGCTGCAGCTTGTACAAACCCAGTCTGAGACCCACACAGTACAGGAGGCCCCCACTACAGCACAGGAGACAGACCGGACAATGACAGCATCATCAGCAACATTCCACGAACTACCCTCAGAGGAAACACAAGGAACAACCATGCCATGGCCTTTAGGTCAACAGCAGGCACACAAACGGACCCTCAGGCCACGATATGGGACTGGAACCCCTGCCAAAAACAAGGCCCCCTCAAAGAAGTGACTCTGCAACAATCTGTCCCCCAACTATCCCACACAATCAACCACCAAACAGTGCTAACAATCAATAGGAATTAATGTAAGCATTGATGGACCCATCAATACTTACAACAAGGCTGCCACCATGTTGGCATTGAGGACAACCACCCATGACCTAATGCCATCACTGTAAATCACACTATTCAATCCCTGCACCAAATAAAACACATATCACACCTGTAACACTGTCACCTGTCATAATGTGTGAACAAAGTGAAGTATGGATACAACTGGCTGATAACTACTTTATTCGTACCTGCGTAGCATGAAAGTACACACTCACCTTACATGTTGTTGTGCCTAAATATGTTAACAAAAATAACCACTAAATTATATTCTGTCCTATGCAGACCTGGACACAGTTGCAATTAGTACATTCAACCCCCCCAGATGACAAGGCACACTAACAGTATGTTTCACAAACACCAATGTCAGCCCTTAGTCCCACATAGTTACTGGAAGCAGAGTTGTATCAGTTGGGTCCTGGAATTGACATCTTCCCCTTCCTCATCATCACCATCACTCTCGTCCCCTCTCTGAGGAAGCTGGTCAGGGTATACAGCACCATCCACCTCCAAGAGGGGGATAGAATTTCTCACTGCCACGTTGTGCAGCATGCAGCAGGCCACCACTATTCTACACACCTTTTCAGGCCCATAGGCCAGGGAACCCCCAGAGATATGTAGACAACGAAATCTAGCCCTCAGGAGACCTATTGTGCCCTATTACCCTCCTAGTACATCCATGGGCCTCATTGTAATTCCTCTCTGCATCTGTCCCAGGATTCCTCACTGGTGTCAGGAGCCAACGCAAGTTGGGATAGCCAGAATCACCTAGAAAAAGGTGCAAAACAGAGCAGTCATTTTCAAGCTTCTGAGTCAGACAACCTGGTTGTCTGCTAGATGGCAGTTAGTGACAGAAACACCTACCTATGATCCACCCTCTGTCCTCTTGTAGTTGTTCCATCTTGTGTGGCAGACTACTGTTACTCATCACAAAGGAATCATGGGCTGAACCGGGGAACATGGCATTCACATTTAAGATGTACTGGTCTGCAGTACATACCAATTGAATGTTCATGGAGTGAAAGTTCTTTCTGTTTCTGTACACCTGTTCACTGACTCTTGGGGGCATATAGATATGTGGGTGCCATCGATGACACCTGTCACATAGGATATGTTTGCAAATGCATAGAAGTCCGACTTGATGGCAGGGAGGTCAGTACTTTCGGGAAACCTCACACAGGACTGCAGGTGTCGTACAAATGCATTCAGAGATCTTGTCAGTACCATGCTGAACTTTGGCTGTGAAAATCCAGCACCCATGCCCAGTGTCACATTAAATGAGCCCGTGGCCAGGAAATGGAGTTCAGAGAGCACCTGCACTTCAGTAGGGATGGCATGCTGATTATGATTTGCCGGAGTCAGTGCAGGATCCATTAATGCACAAAGGTTGAGAATAGTTGCATGGGTGAGTCTGTAATTGATTATGATGTGACGTTCCACCATGGTCCGCATATCCACAAGTGGTCTGTACACCGATGGGGCCCTTCCTCGCCACAAGGTTCGGTACCTAGGGGGGTTTTGAAACACGTGTGAGGAACACACATACATAGGCACACATTGTCAGTCATTGAGCACTGCTGACTTGATTGTAGGGACTCAAATGCTAAATGTTTTTGACAGAAATTAATCTAGGCCATAATGATTGCTCAGGGTTTGTCATGTGTGGTATTGTTAATGGTCACATGCATAGGTGTGTCAGGTGAACAATAGGGCCTACATTGTGCAGAAATCATTATTATTAATGCGTAGTTAAGGCCAAAATGTCTGCCCCCTGTAATCCAGAACTGTCGTGGTGGAAGTGACCTCATACCGCTAGCGGTTGACGTAACAGCATAAGGCAGTGTTTACCGCCGTTCGCACAGTCATTGGTTAACATGGATGCCAATGGGGAATCCTGGCGTATCATGATTGCCGCCGCCGGTGACAGTGCACACTGCTGCGCCACATACGCGAATTCGTCACCCCAACTTCACTTGACTCCCTGATCTCGTGCAAGTAGGTACTCCACTGAGTGCACTGCTGTGTCCTGCCTCTGGTCATGGAAGTGGCTTGTGTTGCAGGGGAAAGGGCCCCGGCCCTCACCCAGGAGGAATTGGAGAGACTAGTGGACGGGGTCCTGCCCCTGTACGCCAAGCTATACGGACGGCCAGAGGTACAGGTGAGTCGGGGGATTGGGGGCAATGGTTGTGATGCACCTCTGACCCTGCATGGGCCATGGTTCATGACATGCTGCGTGCATATGTCCTGTTAGTATGTTTGTACTGTCTGTCCCATAGTGGAGGTATAGCCAGCTGTACATATTTTTCAAGTGCCTGACCTCAGTGTTACATTTCTGTGTGTCCCTTTTAGGTCAGCGCCCACCAGAAGAGGGCACTTTGGCATGCCATCGCCAAGGAGGTGCGGACCCTCGGGGTCTACAACCGGCGGAGCACCCACTGCAGGAAGCGGTGGGAGGACTTTTAGCGCTGGGCGTGACAAATCTGTGAGGCTCAGCTGGGGAAGTCCTCCAACGGGGAAGTAGTGCCCGTCGGGTGGGCATCTCCTTCGCCCCAGGCACATCCTCCCCTGCCCCAGTCAGCCCTGCTGCCCTCACAGAGGAGGCTATTGACCTCCTGAGAACCATCTCTGTAGGGCAAACAACATCATCAATGCCATCCAGGGGCTAGCATCAGAGATGCAGCAGACAAATGCCTATCTGGATGGCATTCACGGTGCCATGTCTGGCCTACAGAATTCTTTTCAGGCTCTGGCCTCCTCTTTGATGCCAGTCAGTTTCCCTGGTCATTCCGTCCCCCCTCCAACCTCCTCTACCCCTTCCAGAACCCCACTCCCTTCACCCGTCCAAAGCACACAATCTGACACGCAGTCAAACACCTCAACACACAAGAAGAACACTTCTAAACACAAGCACCACACCTCCCACCTCAAGCATTCACACAGCCAACATACACATGCACACACAGCAAAATCCACTTCCCCTAGTGAGCCCACCTCTTCCGCCTCCCTGTCTGTCCCTTCTACATGCACACCCTCAGGCACTGCACCTTCAGTCACTGTTGCTGAGCCTATTCCTTGACTCACCACAATAGCAGATATCCAGACATGCACCCCAGACACCACACCTGCACTCACCACAACTACTGTAGTTGACACATGCAGCACACTCACCAGACTTGCAGATAACCACACAACATACATCCACACTGGCAGCCTGTCTTCTCCCACTGTGTCCATCCCCCTCCTCAAAAAACACACAAACGCACCAAAACACCCACCCATCACACATCCACCACACCTCAGCATACTGTCCAGTCCCCCGACCCACAACATGCACCCCTACACCACTTACGTCCACACCGTCTGCCTCCACTACCACACTCTCCTACAGGTCCAACCCAATTGCTCCCAAAAAACTTTTCCTCTCCCGTGCTGACGTCTTCCAACCCACTGGCCCACCCCGTCTTGTCCCTAAACGTGCGCACCTCCTTGCCCTTTCCACTTCTTCCACTTTACAGCCCACCCCTGTCCACCCTTCACATTCCCAAGTCCCTTCCCCAGAGAGAAAGAAGCCCCGTGCAGAGCCAATTCCATCTAGCTCCACCCGGTCAAAGCAAACTCCCCCACCTTCCAAGGCCAAACCCAAACCCCCTCCACCTTCCGAACGCAAATCCAAGCCCCACCCCCCTCGTAAATCCCCACCCCCACCACCCTCTGCCCCTGTTCCCTGAGGTGCCTGGATGCCCCAGTATTGTTCCATAAGGTGGAGTACCGTAGCACTTTTAGGAGTCAGGTTGGGACCATTGTAGCCCAAAAACATCTGGCACTATGGACTGGCCATTGGCCTTAATGTGAATAGTTTGCTCAGTGAGCTGCATTAAAAGTTTATGTGTGGCAGCACACTCTTGAACCCTGGTCTCTCGTTTCATTATTTGTGGGTGTGGGGCATTTGTAGGAACTATGGTCAGGTTGGATTTTGCCTTGTGTCGGGTAAGTACCTCTTGCTGTAGGATTTATGGGTTGAGCTGTTGTGAAGGGTTGTGGGAGCGTTGCAGGGTGGGTGGAGTGGGTGGGTATGTAACTGTGCCCTTTCCTTCCTTGTTTCGTAGGTTGCAGTACTTACTGTTGTCGTCTTCGTCTGCGGTCTCGTCGTGGAGGTATATGGCAAGGAGCAGGGCTAGCATGATCTGCAGCTCTCTATCCATGTCTGCTTCGGCGTGTTGGGTGAGCCTCCGGTGAGTGTTTCCTTAAATTGGGTTTGTTTCCACCTGGCATTGGTTGGCGGTGGTTTCCCCCCCATAACTGACGGCGGTCTAGTGGTTCATTATTTGATGGCCGGGTTGGGCCTTTCCGTCAGCCCGTGGGCGGACTCTGCAGTCGTTGCCGGTACTCCTCTACTGGCGGTGGGTGGTTTTCAGGATGCCTGTGTTTCAGTTGGTTCATTATTTGGCAGTCCGGACCACTCCTCTGCTGGTGGTTTTTGCCGCCAACGCCGGCGGAGCGGTGTTTACCGCCGTGTTCATAATGAGGGTCTTAGTCTGTTCCTTTTTTCCTGACATGCACTGAATGGTTAAATATATGTTTTGTCCTTGATATCTTTTCATAGAATTACTTGGTGTTCGTGAAGATACCACAATACTGCCATATTACTTCATAGAGCTCTATTGGGCAATCCTTCAAATTACAGTTTCCTTCCCAAAATTGTTCAATGACTCTCAGGATACTTTTTGCCATAGAATTCTCTCAAATAGGGTTACTTTATTGAAACTCTTACATAAGCACAATCTTTTCAATGTGGGTCTGAGCAAATTCTCTGTATGCTTTAGAGTGCGAAGCTTGGTTTTCTGGTGATGTAGTCATTTTTTTTGTTGTCTTTGTTTTCTTTCAGACTGTCCCAATAGAGAAGACTGTAACTACATTTTTCTAGGAGAGATGAGGACCTTCTCAGCTCTAAGTATGACGGTTTTGGCAGCAAGAACAAGGTAAGAAAAAACAGTGGGTCTCAATGGGCTTTCTCTCTAAAAGTCAAGTTGTTGGCTTGGGTACAGTATTTGTTGTACACTTGCACTTAAGATCTTGTTCAAGACAATGTGAGATCAGGAGTCAGTGCTTTATTGGAATGGCTAAGATCCTAGAATAATTCAGAGGGGGTCCATTGGAATTAAAAAAGCCAAATGAAGGCCCTAAATTTGAAATGGAGTGTCTGGGCATGTCAAGGTAAACTTAATAATGGCCACAACCGGTGAGGTCAATGGTAGAATTGGTATATTAGGATAAAGATGGACAAAGGTGAAGACACACTTGGTAAAGGTCACTTGAGGACAAAAGAGGGTCACAGGACATGGCAGACACACAACTGGGAATTAGACTAGAGACAGACTCAAGACAGGGCAGGGCAGATACAAGAAAGGGCAGACACAAGACTCGGAAACAGTGGAGACACACACAGGACAGGTTGTGACACTCTCTGTGATATGCTTTACGATCTCTCCGTATACCTCTCCAAGTCTCAGGGCCTTCTTGAGAGCTGCCAAGGAATCATTATCTAGGGTAAGGGAGTGGGGTACACAACAGTCCTGTGGGATGTCAGAGGCTAAAATGTTCTTCGACTGCTGGTGCTGTTCAGGGAGGGCACCTGGAGGAGGACATGCTGCCTGTGCAGTGGGTGAACATGGAGGACTCATTCGTATGGGACCTACGGAGTTAAGGGGGGGGGGAGTCCATGCAGGCCCAGTTGGTGAAAGAGACAGCTCTTCTGACATCACCGGTTGGGCTTACTCAAAGCCAGGAGGAGGCCCAGTATTTGCCTCCTACTTGCTGGTAACGTGGACATCCTTGTAGGAGGCTGGCCTGGTTTATACCAGGTCCAGTTATCCCTTATTAGCTAAATTTAGTAGTGTTCTAGCAGCATAGGCTGATAGGGGTAGCTATAGCAGAGCAGCTTAGGCTGAACTAGGAGATGCAAAGCTCCTGCAATACCACTTATAGTTACACAGTACTTATACACAAGTAAAGACAATACTCAGTGTTACCAAAAATAAAGGTGTTTATTTGGGTGACACAGTACCAAAAATATCTTAGAGACAATATTCCTTCTGGAGGTAAGTATTATACACAATATATACACTAGACACCAACATTAGACAAGTAAATAGTCATAGAACAATGTACACAATAGGAAATGCTATCATTTGCAATGGGAGAAAATAGGTCTAGGGGCAACACAAACCATATAATAAGAAAGTGGATTGCGAATCATGAATTCCCCCCTAGACAAGTGTAGTGTTTGCAGAATCGCTGCGAGAGTAAGAATACAGTAAAGGTAAGTAAATGACCCCACCCCAGAGCCCAGAAAAGCAGGAGTAAAGTACTGCAGGTTTCCTTAGGACACACTACACCTCATGGTTGGGATTTTGCAGCAGCCAACCAAGTCTGCAAAGAACAACTGCTGGATTCCTGGACCTGAAGTACTGCAGAGGAAGGGGACCAAGTCCAGAAGTCAAAAGAAGTTCCAGGAAGGACAGGAGCCCCTGCAAACCTAGAAGAGGGTGTAAAAGAAGAGTCCATGGTTAGTCGAAGACTGCAGAAATGCACCCTAGGAACATGCCAGCGGGTTCCTGTGTAATGCAAAGGATATCTCACGACATGAAGATCATTGCAGATGTGATTTTGTGTTGGAAGTCACCAACAAGCCTTAGCTACAACAAAAGTGTGTTTTGTGTCAAAATGGCAATGGATGGACCCAGGAGGGACCTGGGGGCCTCAACTCTGTATGAGGAGGAAGAGGGGAGCTCTCGGCACTTTAGAGAGCCCTCAGGATGCCAGCCAGCACCCCCGGAGGTCCCAGGACATGGGGACAAAGGAGGTGCAAAATGCAGATGATGCAGCACAACAAAGGAAGGTCCCACGCCGCCAAAGAACAACTCAGCGAGTTGAGCATCACTGGATGGAGTGCTCGGGACCCATGCCAGGCTGTGCATGAAGGAATTTTGCAAATAGTGCACAGAGGCCTCAGGAGGTGAAGAAGATGCAGTACACAGGTGTGCCGTTGCTCTCTGGGAAGGCAAGGTCTTACCTCCTCCAAATTCCGTCAGCAGGACCTCAGGACAGTCTCTGTCGATGATGTCCACCCTCTGTGTCCTTAGGAGCACGCTCGTCACTGTGAGAGGAGTCCAAGGGTACCGGTCATTGTCTTGGAAGGTGCCTGCTGGGAGCAGGGGAGTGATTCCGTCACTCCACAGGAGATTTCTTCGGTTCTTCTGGTGCAGGATGAAGACAGGGAGTACCCAGAGCGTGCACACCATGGAAACTGTTGAAGTTGCTGACTTGGAGCTGAGGTTGCTAAAGAAAAGTGTCTCTTGTAGACACTTTGTTGCAGTTACAGCGTTTCTTGGAGTAGGCTTCGGTTGATCTGAGGTCAGAGGAGTCTGAAGTTGTTGCAGAGGATTCCTGAAGGAAACTTGCAAGCAGAATCTGAAGAGAACCCACAGGAGAGACCCGAAATAGCCCTGAGAGGGGGATTGGCTATCTTTTGAGGTATGGACCTATCAAGAGGGGTCTCTGACATCACCTGTTGGCACTAGCCATTCAGAGGCATCCAGAGTGGCCCCACAGCTTGCAAAGCAAGATGGCTGAAGTCTGGGACACACTGGAGGAGCTCTGGGCACCACCCCTATGGTGGTGATGGACAGGGGAGTGGCCCCTCCCTTTTCCTTTGTCCAGTTTCGTGCCAGAGCAGGGGATAAGGGGTCCCTGACCTGTGTAGACTGGCTTATGCAAGAAGGGCACCATCTGTGCACTTCAAAGCATTTCCAGAGGCTGGGAGAAGCTACCCCCCCCAGCCTTTAACACCTATTTGCAAAGGGAGAGGGTGTGACACCCTCCTCTCAGAGGAAACGCTTTGTTCTGCCTTCCTGGGACTGGGCTGCCCAGAACCCAGGAGGGCAGAACCCTGTCTGTGAGGTGGCAGCAGCTGTAGCTGCAGTGCAAGCCTCAGAGAACTGGTTTGACAGTACTGGGGGTCCATGGTGGAGCTAAATTTAGGTATTGACCTATATGTAGTGCACGCATGTAATGGCGTCTCCACACTCACAAAGTCTCGGGAAATGGCCCTGAACTATGTGGGGTCACCTTTGCTAGTGCCAGGGTGCCCTCACACTTAGTAACTTTGCACCTAACCTTCAGCAAGTGAAGGTTAGACATATAGGTGACTTCTAAGTTACTTAAGTGCAGTGAAAATGGCTGTGAAATAACGTGCGTTATTTCACACAGGCTGCAATAGCAGGCCTGTGCAAGGGTTTGTCTGAGGTCCCTATGGGTGGCAAAAGAAATGCTGCAGCCCATACGGATCTCCTGGAATCCCAAAGCCCTGGGTACCTAGGTACCATATACTAGGGACTTATAAGGGGGGTCCACTGTGTCAATTGAAATTGGTAAATGAAGTCACTAGCCAACACTGACAAATTTAAAAGCAAGAGAGAGCATAAGCACTGAGGTTCTGATTAGCAGAGCCTCAGTGACACAGACACAGACATATACACATTAGGTCAGAAACTATGAGCACTAGGGTCCTGACCAGCAGGATCCCAGTGAGACAGGCAAAAACATACTGACATACAGGTAAAAATGGGGGTAACATGCCAAGGAAGATGGTACTTTCCTACAATCCCTATTTTCCACAGTTGGCTCTACAGTCTCCGCCTGGAGACGTTTCATGACAAACCTTGCTTGCTTCCCCGTGGAGACACACTACCCCTGCTGTATGGGTTTCCTCCTCCTTGGTGATGGTAGAGAGCTGTTGTGCATGAGCAACAGTCAAGAATTGTCTTTTTTGCACCTGGACCTACTCTGATGATCTTTAGCTAGTGTGGAGCAGCTGAACAGGAAGGTGAAAAAAGACAAGAATTTTGAATTTATAATTTCAGTGCTGCAAATCAAATGCACTTTATCATACTATATCCCTATGTACAAGGACCAACATTTTGCAGACTCTACCAAACATGTAGCAAGCCAATGTTTATCCGTGAATTTTTATGAACTTCCAAATAGTAAGGAATGATAATTTCCTCAACGTTTTTGTAATCAGGCATTCAAAGGAGGAGAAAGGTTTGGTCAAAGAGTACTGTTTTATGGATAAACTTGTGATTAAATGTATAAAAATGTTTTTCGCATTTTCAAGTATTCCCTATCTAAAAAATAGTGTACATGTAGAAGGAAACAAAGCATGCTAAAGGGTTACATCTTACAGATGTTTTTATTGTAATGCTTTTACACATTTTTACAAAAAAGAGTTCATTTACATATTTTTAATGGCAATAAATATAGTATTTTGAAAGTAAGGTAAAGTCACTGCTGGGGCCGAGATCTATAAACAGAAAAGAAAGGAGCAGCAGAGGCTTTGAAGAAGCATTTTGCAGTATATGAGTAGTACCACTGTAGTACTACTAAACGTACTACAGACTGCAGTATATAAATAGTCCCCTTTGCGTTTGGATGATCCACTTTTCATATAGGGCTCCAACCAATTTGGCCAACGTGCATGGAATTCTTGAATTCATAATCCCCTCCAGTTCCAACACACATGCAAGCAAACACAATTTGTCTTAAAACGCTCCTAAAATGAGGGGGCAAAAAGTAGCAAAAATATAATTTGCCACATTTTACATCCTTTGTTACTTAAATTTGTTTTTCCTTTTTTCATGAACTCACTTGCTGAGTTTTTAACAATATTTCATGTTTACTCTTTAAGTTTTTAATCGGTGCATCTGGCTGTATTTCTTTGGTTTTACGAGAACCGCTGTTCCAGACAGTAAATGCGAGCATACACATACAACTAAAACCGTACAGAAATAAAAACAAGAATTTCAGGGTTCGAGAAAACAAAGCAATGCATAATGATTTTTAGCAGGTAAGTTGGATGGAATGACTCACCACTCCATGCTATGGTATGCTGTAACACGCTCCACAACACACCAAGATGAAAGCATTGAACCCAGGGCACCCAGAGAATCCAGGTACTGCAACTGCAGAAGGAGCAGGAAAAACACCCAGAAAGAGTCTAAAACAACTAATGGTGAACCCAACATGAGAGAACCAAAAGGAAAAGAAAAACACCAATGGTTCTGGTACACAAGCCAGGTGACATAATTTGTCCGGAGTGAGAAATCGGGAACAACTTGTGAAATATTGGCAGTTGAGGATGTACTGAGGGCACTCTCCTTTCATTCTTTCTCAAACTACTCTGATCTGAAGGTTCATTAGACTAACCTGGAACTCTTGCCCTATGGTCTTTGACGGGCCAGCCCCCACGGGTCAGTTCTCTTCGATCTCCATCTCCATGTTTTTGAACTTTTGATTTTAAGGGCAACGTGAGTGTGATGTGGTACTGAGTGGATGGACTTTGTGGTGCTTTAACTGTTGTTGTAAAGTACGTAACCCCTTGTTCCTTGCCTCACTTTGAAGTCGAGAACTGATATTATATACTACCATGACAAAAAGCCCACAGGACCATGTGTTGGCCTGGGTTTGAGAGAGAATGTCTTATGGAAGGCTGATACCACTTTACGAGCACATAGTTCCTGCAACTGGCCATGTCTCAATTGAGAGTTCAGTATTGCTTCTACCTCATACTCAAGGGAGCCTTACATCAAGGTGGGAGGGAGAGGATCGTACGCTCTTTCACGTGAGGGACATGAATCACAGGATGGATTCAGAAGATGCCAGATAACTGAAGTGTGCTGTAGAGGATCCCACTAACTCTTCTACCTGAAAGAGCCCCACTGAAATATGTAAAAATGTAGGAGGCGATTCGAAAAGGTTAGTGACTATTGGTATCTACAAAATAGCTTTGGCAAAATGTTATATACCAATCAGTTATATGGATCGTATTTTGGACACCAACTGTGACACGGACGGAACAGAGTACTCTGATCTTGGTGTAGGTAACATTAGTGAATGTATTCTGAGAGCACAGTAGAATGTAGAGATGTATGTGGTGCTATTAATGAGTTATAGGTTGAGTCTGCCAATATGATGCATCTGCTCCGTTTTATCTAATGGTTTATGAGAAAGCATCTTATGCATTGTCCAATGGGCTGATTTTGTATCTATCAGGGTAATAACTGGTGGACTTCAAGTGAGTCATGCCAATGTATTTCATCATACTAAAACTGGGCAGTAAACTGTTGTGATAATCTCAGGAAACTCATTTAATCTGAATATGTGTTACTAAAACCCGCCCACTTTTGTCACATCTGTGGAAAATCGTTTCAAGTGTGTGAAATGCCCTAAATTCTTGAAGTAGTCCGCTTCTACTAGTAAAGAAGTATAGCCATCTAAGAGAGGAAGTTATAAAACAAACTCCATTGATATCATTGTCCATAGTTTACTGGGAGCAGGAAGGGGACATAACAAACCAGCTGCTTTCATATGCTGCATCATGGCATGAGCACATATGGCATATTGTGCCACATAAGCCTGACCTGACTATGGCAGCTGAGGTCAACAGAAATGTCTTTCTAGCAGTTGGTTTTCCTATGTCCTGCGTGACATACCTCTGCAGAACCTGTTTCTACAAATGCTCCTGGGGAAGGTTAACAGCCTTACCCCACAATAACAATTGGCCCTCTCTTTTCACACTTATTAGGATTTGCTGCTGTCATCAGTCTATCCCATCTATCTTTCTGAACTAGAGCTACTTTCTCCAAGAACCTGAGGAGGCCATGTTTTGCAATGGTGATGAAAGAAAGCAATTTGGAGGTGCTGAATTTTCAATTTCTCCCCCTTGTCTGGGTAAGGCATCAGCTTCTCAATGTCTGTTTTCAGGTCGATGTGCGAACTTGAGATCTGACACTGCCTTTTGTGAATAGCAGCTCTGGGCTCTCACCCTCTCGTCAGTGATCTCTTTTTTTGCTCTACAGACATACGTTTATGACATACAGTAGTTGCATATGCCTACTGCACAACAGTCAAAGAACATGAAGAATTAGTACAGTGAATTTCAAGCTTTCAACTGTAGGACACAGTGAAGGCACATACAGAATTATCACAGCGAACTCCGAGCTTCCAACTATAGCACACAGTCAATGAACATGTTGGCTTTGTACAATGAATTCTAAACTTCCATCTGTAGGACACAGGAAAAGTAGACAATGAGCTAGTGTAGTGAATGCCAAGCTTCTAACAGTAGGATAGGGCGTAGTCAAGGAACATGCTGAGTTAGTACAGTGAACTCTACATTTCCACATGTAGGGCATGGTGAAACTAGACAATGAGCTGGTAGAATGAACACCAAGCATCTAACAGTAGGACATAGTTAAAGAACACAGTGGGTTAGTACACTGACCTTCTATCTTACACTCAGAGGATATTACTTTCTTGCCCTCCAAGTTAGGTGTTCCAGAATGACATCGCTGAAGTTGTGATGGTAAAATTGAAGCATTACATTTTTTTGGTTTCCAAAACCTTGGTTTTTTTTCAGCACCAAGCTGGTCGGACTCGGTTCCAAACCTCTACCTCTACAATACATCTGTGGTTTTAGCCTCAAATTAATTGTGGATGCCACAAGAGCAAAAATGTCTACCCCAAGACTGATATTTCATCAGTCTTTTGAGACGAGGGGCAGCAGGGAATGGAGGCGTGCACACTGTGTAGGGGGGAGTGCACATGAAATGACAGATGGTTCCCCAGCCGAAATGCATTACCTCTGTCAGAGTCATAGAAAGAAAATAATTTAGAGCAACTTAGTGGGCTGCATAAGGAGCTGTACGATTAAGCTTGTCTGAACCTGAAAGGGATCCTACACTCATAGAAACCACTGCGATCTGTAAAGTTACTTATAATATTCGTTACTCCTCATTTGGGACACTGAGCCTCTGGTGGAAACTGATGTGCTTCAGGCTATCTCTCACTCTAATTCCCAGTTTCGATCTTACTTCATTCCTTTGCTCTCATAAGACTCGGATTCCTACTGGAGCATTTGCTTTAGTGAGTAAAACATGGGATCATGTCTTTCAGTCTCTCTCTCTCCGGCTATTTCTACATGCCAGGCCCCTTGAGGCCTCTAAGGGGTGTTTGAGAGGACACTGGAGACCAGTACCAGGAACAAGCATTTGCAATGCAATGGGTCTCGCGTTTACTCGACTTAAAGCTATTAGCGTTGTAAACTCCTAACCTGACTTTTCTTGACACATAAACTGAAAAGTTAAACAGTTTCACATAAGCGAGTCGACGGCCGCCATGAGTGCAAAGCAAACACACAAAAGGAAACAGAAGTTCGATCGCAGTGAAACGCATCTGCAAAAGTGCTATTATCCATGTAACCGGCAAAAGTGCAATTATCCATGTAACTGGCAAAAGTGCAAATATCCATGTAACAGAGTCAATGTCATGCAAAGCGCTCTACTATTGCCCAGCGAGATCATGCTGCCTATGAAATAAAGAGTACAGAAACCATACAGAAAACATGGAGCCTCGTATGTTTTCAGTAGTTGCCCAGTGCGCTCGAGGCGGGCTAAACACCAGAAAAGGCATGACGTATGCATGCCTTTCACTAATTAAATCAAGCTATTTTTAAAGGCAAGCCCACGAACCAACCAAACTGATGGGCTTGACACGGGCGTGGTTAAAAGCCCACAGAGAGACTACACTGGTTTTTAGGGTCAATCACTTTTGCGCTCGACCCTAAAAAGCAGCACCAGAGATCAGCAAGTTGAGAAAAATGTGTGGTAGTATGATTTAGCAAAGGGGGCAAAATGGAGCGAGAATGAAGGAGCAATAGAATGAAGGTATGAAAACAATGAAAAGGAACCTGTATGAATGAGATAAAGGACATGAAGTCTGGGATGGTGAACAAAGCATAAAGGGATTCATGGACGACGTTTGGAAAGGTTAAGTAACTTGTTTATTTGTCACTGTGAGTAACCACCAGCACATCGCACAGTCCCTAATCTTCCTACCGACCCCACCAGAATCCTCGGGACCCCAGTGTTCCACTTTCTGGCACCCAGGTTAGAATCCAAACAAATCTTCCCCGATATAAAAATAAATAACAATAGAAAGAGAAATATATATATATATATATATATAAATATATATATAACCAAACATAAAATGGAACTTTATAGGAAAATAACAGCACTAACATTCATGACCAAAGCCTTTCCTAATACTTAACCAACGATAGAATCTATGCACCAAACTGGCATATGTCTTGCATCCATTGTCCGGGTTTCACATATCTCATTCACATTAACTTGCAATAGAGCATCACCAAAGTCAGTGCACTCAAAGTCAGCATTTCCACAGGGAATAACAGTGATTCTGTCTTTAATCCAAACTTTCCATTTTGGACTATACTCTGGGTTACTCGAAGAACCGGAATTGGGAAAGAAAACTTGGATTTGCCTTTGACAACAGGACCCAGTTTCTTTATCCTAACCCTATAACCCACTGCTACGTTTATCAACCCCCGCCCCTGTACTCACTCTTCTGCACCTTTTTCCTCACATCGAGCACACCAGATAAACATGTGGAGTTGACAGAGTACGCCCCAGGCACTCCCTATAGAGTTTAAAACCAGATTCATGTCCCTACAAAAGGACAAAAGGTGATACCCCATTTAACATACTGGGAGTGGTTCTGTATATCCACATGCCGTCCACTACTAGCTTCCAATTTAATGTGTCAACCATTGCCAATTGTAACTGATCTTTCAATGTATAATTCAAATGTTCCACTAAACCATTGCTCTTACGATAATCCATAGACCTCCTAGTATGCTTGATACCATGTGCACTTAGGAATGCTTTCATCTTCTCAGTCACAATTGCAGTAGGGTAACCTTCTCTCGTGAACACTCTGTGTAAGAACTAGATGATTGAAGTATTTATTTATTTATATGTTTTTACACTACCCAAAGGTATCAGAGTGCTTTAGTAAAGAGCGAAGAACGTTAATTTAGAAATTCAGATCAACATGGAAATAGGTGACAATACTTATATAACTAATAGGTTACTCATGTTGACAGTTATGTATTTGCAAATTATATATTCATTACAGACAATAAATTTAGAAAAGTTAAAGTGATTAGGGTTGTAGAAATACATATTACATAATTACATAGTTAAAACAGGTTAATATAGCTTTTAATAGTGCCATGTAACAGTCAGGGTCATGCCATTAAATGGAAGGGCATATGCCTGGTGCGGAGCTTGGTGAGTAGTGTTACTGAGTTAAATGTCTTTGGAAGAGAAGAGTTTTGGGTGTGATAACAGAGTAAGGGATTGCACGAGTAATTTTAATTTAGTCTACTTTTTAAGTCTTTCTAACGGGGGCATTCGGGGTTATTTTTAAATCGGATGTGTGACACTGTGCTGAATTAGTTTGGCTGATTGATATTTTATTTATTGATACTTTATTGATATTTTTTAGCGCTCACCTCTTGGGGTCATATTTCGGGGGCTCTCATCCTGACCACCGGCAGAGTTCTTTAGCTGCAGGTCTGCCGCTTGCCTCGAGGTTTGGCCTGTTAGAGCCCACCTCCTTCACGGCATCAAGCGGCAGACATCTTGGGTGGAATTTTTGGTTTGCGGGCCAGTTGCTTTCTAACGCTTGGGCTTCTGGGGGATATTTTCTTCACATGCTGTCATGGAAGCGGACGCGCAGCGGATAACGCCTGTCCGCGACCAGAAGGGGCCGGGGGCCGGGCATTATGCTGCTAAACATAATATTTCCTATTTTAATCAGGATTTACTCTCTTTGAATAATATTCTTGCTAATCACCGATGCAGGCGATTAGATCCGGCAGTAGATACGAGTGCCGTTTGCAATCATTGCTACTGGAAGCCCTCGCCCCATTTGGAAGAAGGTGATGTTTTAGACTCACACAGCAATGAGAAGCTCTCCGAGCAAAGCAGGACACGGGGTTTGATTAATGCCTGCTCTTTGATTAAACATGCCCCTGAAATTAATGAACTAATTAAGTCAGCCAACTTGGACTGCGTTTTTGTTACGGAAACCTGGGCCAGAGATGACTCTGACCCGGACTTTTTAATTGCATCACCTCCTGGCTATTCCTTTGTTAGATACGATAGAGAAGGGACAAGAGGAGGAGGGTTAGCCATCATTTTTAAAAATGATTTAAGTTGTACCTTAATGGAACTTAAGTGCAGCCCCCAGATATGTGAAGGTACCTGTTTCAAAATTAAAGTTCAGAATAGTCTGGTTATTGAAGGCCTACTTTTATACAGACCGCCAGGCCCCAAGAACGCTTTTTTTACGGCCTGGCCGTCAATGTTGGAACCATTGCTTTAAGCTAAGAATACTTTGATATTAGGTGACTTCAATCTTCACTTAGACGATCTATCGGATCCTATCTTGGTAGACTTTACCAGCTACATGCAGAGTTTGGATTGGCATTTTGGAGATATTGCTCCTTCGCACACGGCGGGCCATATGTTGGATGCCATTTTTACAAGATCAGGATTGATCTCTAGGAATGGCAATGGGGAGGTAGACTGGTCAGGCCACTTTTTATTATCTTTTATGCTTTCTCGGTTGCCTCCTATACCGAAACTTCCTCCCAGCTCTGTCCAAAAAAGACCATGGCATAAAATTACCAAATGTAATTTTCCTCAGGCCCTGAAAGTGGGCTGGGCCCAGGCTAAGCTAGCAGGAGGCTCTCAGCTTGAGACTTTTGACCAGGGCTTGGAAAGGGCCATTGACACGCTTGCACCACAAGCCGTGATAATTCCCAAAGTTCAACGAGTTTAATCGGCTCCTTGGTTCTCGGAGGAGCTGAAAGATCTCCAAAGAATTTATCGTAGGCAGGAGAGTAAATGGCTACTGAATAAATCCCTTTTAGAAAGAGGAAAACTTAGGGAAGCCCTGGGGAAGTATAAAGCAGCCATTAAGCTAGCGAAAACATTGTATTTTTCTAAAGTAATTAGAGGAGCCTTGGAACTGTTTAATACAGTGTGTGCCTTGACATCTTCTTCGTCAACAGTTTCACCGCTAGAAATTTGTCCTCAATTCTGTCAGTCTGTGGCAGATTTTTTTTAACACAAAAATTACTAATTTGCTGACGGACTTCAGTCCTCCCCTCCTTGATTTAGAGGGCAAAGCTTCTTCGTGTCATGTAGAACCAGTGCATACTCTGGAGAGCTTTCAATTTCTCTCTGCCAACAAAATCTGTGATCTGCTCATGACATTAAAATCAGGCGCTCCCACAGATCTCTGTCCACCTCGCATCTTAAAGTTAGCTCCTTAGCTGGTGGCCGAGGCCTTGGAGCCAGTATTTGCTGAGATTCTTCAGGAAGGGATTTTTCCGGCAGTTTGGAAGCAGGCCACAGTGATTCCTCTTACAAAAAAAACGGGAAAGGATGCTGCGGACCTTACTAATCTTCGCCCGATTTCACTACTGCCAGGTCTGGCCAAAATGTTAGAAAAACACCTTAATTATGAGTTATCTACTTTTCTTCAAGATAATGGCAAACTGGATCCATCTCAGCATGGCTTTCGTGGTGCTCATAGTATGGAAACAGCACTTATTTCTACTTCTGACATTATTCGTCATAGAGGCAATTTAGGAGAAGGTTCGATTTTGGTTCTGCTAGATTTGTCAGCAGCTTTTGACACTATTTCTCCTATCATTCTGCTCAATCATCTGTTTCAGGCTGGAGTGAGAGGGAAGGCTTGGCAGCTTCTAAGCTCCTTTCTCATGGATAGAACAATCACGGTGGCCTGTGGTGACCACCGGGCTTCTTCTTTCCATCTTCCGTGTGGTGTTCCGCAGGGGTGCTCCCTCAGTCTGACACTTTTCAATCTATACATGGCGCCTCTGGCCAACCTGGTACGTTCATTTGGTTGCCAGATTGTCTCATATGCAGACGATACACAGGTGATTGTGCCCGTTTCTCGTAACTGGGAGGACACTAAGGAGAATTTTCAATGCTGCATGACAGCAATCAACAATTGGATGGGCAGTAATTGGCTGAAACTTAACGGGGATAAGACGGTGATTATGTGCTTTGGGTGAAATAACTCCCCTTGGGACAACAGTTGGTGTCCCCTGGCGTGTGGGGGTTGCCCGTCACCTGTGCCCGTCGCAAAACATTTAGGGATTATTTTTGACGACACACTCTCCTTTAAGTTACAGATTAATTATATAGTCAAGGTCTGTTTTTGGATATTAAAAACACTTAAGAAAATTTTACATCTTTTAGAGGATGACTTAAGGCGGCCGGTGGTGTTGGCGTTAGTCACTTCTAGACTTGACTATTATAATTCATTGCTGCTCAATGTGAACAAATCTTCTATAGACAAATTACAGTCTATTCAGAACGCGGCAGCATGCTTAACTTTGAATCTCCCTCAGTTTACATCAGCCAGTAGATGTGTTTCACCTTTACACTGGCTCCCGATTAAGAAGAGAATTATTTTTAAAACACTCTGCCTTACTCATAAAGCATTACAGTCGGAGAGATGTGACTATTTTATGTCTACCCTGCATCTTTATCAACCGTCGAGATATTTGAGATCCTCTTCCAAATTTATGATCAAGGTGCCTTGTTGTAACACAGCCAGATGGGGAGACCGGGCATTCACGGTGGAAGCGGCCAAGCTTTGGAATGGCCTGCCCCTCTCGCTCCGTCAAATGTCGATTCATCTTGCCTTTAGGAAGAGCCTAAAAACCTGGCTTTTTGCAAATTAGACTTTGTTGGGGTAGCTTGTGCTTTTTCCCTTGTTTCTGGTTTGTCTAGCGCTTCAATGCTTTTGCCGGAATGCGCTCTATAAATAAACCAATACAATACAATACAATATGGTAATTTCTTTTGGCTCCATACAAGAAATACATAGCCAAATGGAAGATGGATTTTAAAGAAGATAGGTGAGTCTTGGGGAGGCCTGCAAGGAGAGAATTATAGTAGTCTAGTACGACAGAGTACCAAAGATTGGATAAGAGTTTTGAGGTATAGCTTAAGAATGTAACGCCAGATCCCCTAGACAAGGTGCAGTTGGAAGCGAGCATTCATGGCCATGGTGTTCATTTGGGATTGGAGGTTAAAGCCCTCATATGACATTGGTGGTAAATCCCGCTTACCGCCGTGGTGACGGCCTCCAACATACCGCCACTGTGGCGAATATCAGTTCGCCATATTATGACACACACACACCAATCCGACAGAATACTGCCACATACAGAAATCCGCCAGCCCAAAGGTCAGTGCTAAAGTGGCGGTACCAACACCCATACTGTTACACCAACAAAACAACGGTCACCGCATTATGACCCACGAATCACCACGGTGGACATTCAACAGTGGTAAACCATTGGCAGTACATACCGCCGCGCTCAGAATGGACACCCACATACAAAACAACACCACATTGGCCAATACTAAAAACACACACCTGACACTCATGCACACACCACACCCACACACCCACAGCACTATAAAACACACACACATTACCCACAACCCTTTACAAACAACAATTACTGCCAGTACATTGACACGAACAGCACAGAGACAATTAGACACACACACACACCACATACACCGATACATCCCTCACGCATCCCACATCACACACCCCACCATTTTACTCAACACAATCTCACCAACACACACCACACAACACCCATGTCCCCACAAAGGCATCCCCATTTCACTGAGGAGGGGTTAAGGGTCATGGTGGAGGAAATTGTCAGGGTAGAGCCACAGCTGTTTGGAGCACAGGTACAGCAGATAATCATTGCCAGGAAGATGGAGCTATGGTGAAGAATCGTGGACAGGGTGACCACCGTGGGACAGCACCCACGAACAAGGGATGACACCAGGAAGAGGTGGAACAACCTATGGGGAAGGTACATTCCATGGCAGCAAGGCACCAGCTTGCCATACAGAGGACTAGCAGTGGCCCCCACATCCTCCCCCACAGCTCACAGCATGGGAGGAGCAAGTCTTGGCACTACTGCATCCTGAGGGACTTGCTGGAGTAGCCGGAGGACTGAACACTGGTAAGTCTACATTTACCACTTATCACTCCCCATTCTTGCATGCCATCACACCCCCTCACCCTCACTCCCATCACTCCACTCCATCCCACACACTGCACCTACACATATGACTAACCCCAATGCCAAATCCTGCATGCCATACCAATGCATTAACACCCCTCCCAGCCCTGCATGGACACCCATCACCAAAGCATGCACACCATAGGAAAACTAATGATCACATAATACATCACCATACACAAACAAAGGTGGCAGGGCAACAGCAACGATAGAGGGGAAGCCAGGGATGTACAATATGTCAGAGGCATGAAGCATAATACATCACTTGCATCCCCACAGGTGCCCCAGCCAATGTCAGCAGAGAGGAGGTGCCACGACTATCCAGTCCCCCAACAGAAGATGCCCCCAGTGGTGACAGTAACTCTGGACTTCAGGATCTGGACCAACAACCTGGCCCAGCAGGGACCACTGGACAGTCGGTCACCCAAGCCCACCCACAGTCCACCACAGAGCCTCCCCCATCAGTATTCAACACCACAGCACCCACCCAGCATCCCTACACCTCTGTCCCCAGGACACGTCAATCAGCAGTGTGCCCATCTGTACTGGGACCCCAGTCCACACCTCACACCCAAGACAACCAGGGACCTGGAGTCAGTGGTAGTGGGCACACCGTTCAGGGGACAGAGGCACAGGGCAACAGGGACACTGGGAGGACCCCTGTGCACCAGGGGGGGGGACAGGCCCAGGGAACCAACTCTCTGGGAGGCACTCACCGAGATCCTGGGAGCCTACCAACATTCCCAGGACACGATGGGCCAGATCCTTTACAACTTGCAGGAGAACAGGTACCTGCAGGAGGGACAGTATCAGGGGATCAGGGAGGACTTGCAGGCCAATAACACCACTTTGATCTCCGAGGAAGGGGTGCCCGTCAGAACCTGACCCTCCTGATGGCCCGCATACTGACAGTGGCCTACCCAGAGCTGGATGGACCCTTGAGGGTATCACAGCAGCCACAAGGGGGTGAGTACAGTGGGCATTATTACAATAATTGGCCGCTGGCATGGGAGCTGTGTGGTGGATGTGAGTTACTGGGTGCCCCTAAGGTCATGCCAGACAATGCAGCATGATTCAGCTCAAGGGTAATGTGTGTATGGCAAATGCAGGTAACCTAGCTTGTAAGCATTCCATGTCTGTCAGGGCTTTGTGGGTACCAGGAGGGGTGCAGTTGGTGGTGTGTGGCCCTCATCTTGCCATGGCATCTAGCCAAATCACTGGCAGTGCACTGCATAGTGCTCAAGCCTGATCCCTGTGTGTGACGGTGCTGTGTTTGCCAACTGTGGTGTTGGTGCAACAATTGACCCAGTGTTTCCTTTTTCTCTCTCCCCCCTATTTTCTTCTGTCATCCTGTCCATGTGTGCATTAGCATCATCTGTCAGAGGAGCAGGGGCACCGGCGACAGAGGGAGCTGCATCCCACAGGACCCAGGAGGGAGAGTCCACCGACGCAGAGGAAACCAGTGGGACGGAGGGTGAGGACAGCACCACGGCGGAAACAGGAGATGACAACACAGACTCAGATACCTCCTCTGATGGAAACTCCCTGGTGGTGGTGGAAACCTCTGAGACCACCCCAGCTGCAGGTACAGCCGCCACCCCCGTACCAGCACCAGCCTCCCAGTAGTCCCTCAGCGAGTTGCTTGTGCCCGCTCACCCAGGAGGGTGGGCATCTCCTTCTGCCCAGGCACCTCAGGCCCTGCCTCAGTGAGCCCTGCTGCCCTGAGTGAGGAGGCTATTGACCTCCTGAGATCCATCTCTGTAGGGCAGTCAACCATTGTGAATGCAATCCAGGGGTCGGCATCTCAGATGCAGCAATGCAGTGCATTCCTGGAGGGCATCCACAGTGGATTGGTGGCCCAACCGAGATCTGTTCAGGCTCTGGCAGCCATTGTCCCTGTTCCTACCGTCCCTCTCCAACTACCACTTCTCAGTCTCAGTCTCCTCAATCCCAACCTATCCCATGCACACATACAGATGAGCATGCACACAAGACAACACCCAAGAGTGCACAGTCAAACACAGGCACCACACTTCATCCCACAAGCACTCACACAAACACCAGACAGTTGCAGACACAACCACATGCACTGTTTCCTCCTCCTCCACCTCCCTCACAATCTCGTCCACACTCACACCTGCATGCACTGCATCAGTATCTACCACCATAATCACCACACAAGCAGCACACACATCTCACTAGCAAACACCATCCATGCACGCGTTCCCTGTGTCCTCTCCCACCCTGTCTGTCCCCCCTCCTAAACGACACAAACGCAAGCACTCACAAGCCCAACAGTCATCCACCTCCTATCAGCACATTGCCCATGCACCTGCACCCAAATCCAGCAGTCATACACGTCCTACAACCACTCCCTCAACCTCCACTCCCAGCATCCTCCCTCATCCCGCCCCACCGTCCCTAAGAAACATTTCCTTGCCCAACTTGACCTCTTTCCACCCTCTCCTCCCGTCCTGCCCGTAAGAGCAGGGTCCCAACGACCCAGCCCAGCACCTCAGCCCAACAGTCCACAAAGACAGTGGTAGCACCACCTAGTAGTGAAGGATCCCACTCCACCAGCCAGGAAGGTTAAGGATCCCACACCTCCTGCCATGAAGGGGAAGGAGCCTGCACCTCCTGCCATGAAGTGGAAGAAGCCCTTGCCTCCTGCCAGAAGGCTAAGGAACATGCACAACCTGCCATGAAGGGTAAGAAGCCCTCAACCCCTGCCAGGAAGGGTAAGGATCCCACGCCTCCTGCCATGAAGGGGAAGAAGCCCTGGACTCCAGCAGAGGCTGTCAGGGTGACACCTCCACCACCACCAGTGGTCACGGGGCCCCCACCTCCAGCTGAGGAAGTACATCCCTCACCGCCAGCAGACGTTGCCCAGGAGGCACCTCCGCCTGCCACCACAGTTCAGCCCTCACCACCAAGAGGCTGCCCAGGAGGTACCTCTACCTGCCACCACAGTTCAGCCCTCACCACCATCAGAGGCTGCCCAGGAGGCACCTCCACCTGCCACCAAAGTTCAGCCCTCACCTCCTGCAGAGGCTGCCCAGGAGGCACCTTCACCTGCCACCACAGTTCAGCCCTCACCTCCAGCAGAGGCTGCCAAGCAGGCACCTTCGGCTGCTGACACTGTGTAGCCCTCACCTCCAGATGACACAGTGCAGCCATCCCCACCAGCAGAAGCCATGTAGGCCACCCTCCGGGGACTGCTGTACAAGGGGCCCCCTCCAGGAGCAGCGGGCATGTTCCCCAGAGATTGTGACCTTTCACTCCTGAGGAAAGAGTAATGGGCATGGAGCCCCCTCCAGACCCAGTGGGAAAGTCACCCACTTCAGAGACTGTGGCCTTGCACTCCCAGCACAGAGTAATGGGCATGGAGCCCCCTCCAGAACCAGTGGGAAAGGCACCCACCTGCGAGACTGTGGCCTTGCACTCCCCAGCAGAGAGCAATGGGCATAGACCCCCCTCCAAAACCAATGGGAAAGTCGCCCACTCCAGAGACTGTGGCCTTGTACTCCCCAGCACAGAGTAATGGGCATGGAGCCCCCTCCAGAACCAGTGGGAAAGTCACCCACTCCAGTGACTGTGGCCTTGCACTCCCCAGCACAGAGTAATAGGCATGGAGCCCCCTCCTGAACCAGTGGGAAAGTCACCCACTCCAGACACTGTGGCCTTGCACTCCCCAGCATAGAGTAATGGGCATGGAGTCCCCTCCAGAACCAGTAGGAAAGATACCCACTCCAGAGACTGTGGCCTTGCACTCTCCAGGACAGAGTAATGGGCATGGAGCCCCCTCCAGAACCAGTGGGCTTGTTCCCGACATTGGTTTAGGTGCCCCCCCACTCCCTATCCCCCTGAGGTGCCTGCCCACTTGCAAACTGATGCCCCTGCAGAGTTCTATCCGGATTAAGTCAGGATTCGAGTTGAGCCTTGGACTGTGCCCTGTGGCCATGTGGGCCCTTAGTACACTGGACTGAGCATTGGCCCTTTGTGTAAATTTGTACATATCTGTTTCTCATACAATTCGTTTATTTAGTAGCTGTTTATGTCAATGCATTCTCATTACTGCATTCTTTTTGTCCTTGCATTATTCTGCCGTCTGTTGTGTGCCATTGTTTTTCGTGTGCAGCTGGTTGTGTGTATGGTGTGTGTGTGTCTCAGGTGTGTGTCGTGCATGTGTGTGTCACTCTCATTTTCCTCCCTCACTCCTTTGTGTGCTAGGCGGCAGTACTCACCTCCGTCCTCTTCGGTGGCATTGGTGTTCCAGGTGAAGCATGACGTAGATGAGCATCTGGAAGACTTGCAGTTCCGGTTCCATTGCGGCATTGTTCTTCCATGTGTCTCGGATGATGAGTCTTTGCTATTCTGTGCAGTGTTTCTGTCAGGCTTTTGACTGCGTTGGTACCGCCCCGGAAATCGTGGCGGATTGAAGGGTCAAAATATGGTGGGCGGTACTTTGTCTTCCGCCTGGCTGTTGAAGGCTACTGCCATGGTGAGTGTTGTTTACGCCCTGGCGGTTGGTGTAGTATATTGGCTGTCTATGGGAGTTTTTTACCGCCATGGTCATAATTTGAGGGTAGTTACTGCCAGCCTGTTGGCTGTATTACCTCCACTTTATCACTCACCGCCAGGGTCATAATGAGGGCCTAAGTCTTTTTTCCACTATGACACCTAGGGATCTGGCCGTGTCAACAATGCAAGGCTTACTATTAAAAATGTTCAGATTATCCATCCATGATTGAACAGGGAATGGAGAGTATGAGACAGGGATAAGAAGGAATTTGGTTTTAGAGGGATTCAGCTTTAGGTGACGAGACGTCTTCAGTTCTTGGATGGAGTTGAGGGTGGTGGCGAGAAGTGAGATGCTGTGTGCAGAGGACACTCTGAAGTAGAGGTGGGTGTCATCAGCATAGAGGTGATAAAGGATCTGGACCTTTTTTTTAATAGGGCTCCTAGCGGTTCAATATAAAGATTAAATAGGGATGGAGCAAGGATAGAGCCTTGAAGGACACCTTGATCAACAGCCTTTGGACTTGAGAGACAGCTTTCAATTTTAATCATCTGAAATCTACCCGTGAAGTAAGATTCAAACCACTTACGTACTAATCCTTCAATTTCCATTCTGTGTTTTAATGTGTTAAGAAGTGTGTGATGGTTTATAGTATCAAAGGCTGCAGAATAGTCAAGGACTCGAAGGTTGTTGTCGATAACTTGTAGCAGTGCGGTTTCAGTGCTGCAGCCTTGATTGAAACATGATTAAAATGTGTCTAGAAGATTGTTGTCCTTGATATGTTGGGTGAGTTGCTTCGCTACACATCTTTCAGTGATTTTGGTGAGGGAAGGAAGATTGGTGATAGGGTGGAAGTTATTAAAGTCATTCACACCAGCAGAGGGTTTCTTTAGTAATGGGCTCACCTGACCAGTTTTGAATGCATCAGAAAGGATCCTTGGCTGAGGAAGAGGTTAAACCGATTTGTTCAGTGGGGACGAGGGGGCGTGTGGGTGTAGAGCAGAGATCTTCAATCTAGGGGTCGGGACCCCCGGGGGGCGTGGAGACCTGGAAAGGGGGTCTCACATTCCCCCAGCCGATCCTTAAAATGCTTCAGCTGAAGTTTAATTTGTGTCTCCTGTGCTGTGAAAGCTGCACAGACAGCTAAGGAGACTTTCAATCCAGGGCGTCTACTTCCTGAATGAAATGCAAATGTGCTCTATGAGCTGATCTGCAAATGTAAAGGGTGCTTGGGAGAAGCTTTAAATGATCGAATCACTCAAAGCTTTGTGAGGACAAACATTTATTATTTTTGAGGGGTAGTGGGAAGAGTTAAGAACTACGCTGTGAAGTGCATGCTTTTAATTGTAATTGTATTTACACAGCGCTTACTTCACCTGGAGGTGTTGAAGGGACAGCTATTAAAAAAGAAAGGTATTGCATATGCTCTGATATTACTTAAATCAACATTTTGGAAGCACACTTTTATAATAAACCTTTTTGTAGTGGCCTATCTTATACTGTGTGCAATGCAAGTATAAAATAATGCCTTCGATATTCACAGTGCTTTCTGTCACAGGCTGTGACCTCATGGCACTAAAAATACACACGTCACTATTCTCAACTGTACTAACAAAGATTTAGTTCTGTTGCTCTCCGGTTAAACACAGACCTCTGTAGTGCATTAACTAATAGAGGTTTCATTATGCACTACAGTGCATGTCCCAATGAGTAACAGGTTTCTTTTATTTATTTTTCATTTCAGATGGCTATTATTTGATATGTAGCTACCTGACAGTGAAAGACTTAAAAGAATGTAGAGAATATTTTGGGTTTATTTATGAGAGGCTTGCGCTGCTGTAACATCACTTTTTTTGACACTCCAGCAGCACAAGCCTCTCAATCATATCTATGAGGTGACGCAAAGCCACCCTGAGTGGCTTTGAATGGCCTTGTAGATATGGAGAAAGGTAAAGCAGTGCCAGCCGCTGCATTGCCTTACTTTGCGCCAAGGAGGCATTTCATGGGCGTAGTGGTAGGTGTTCCCATGCAACACAGATGGATTTTGACGCTGCCCCAGATTTACAAAATCACGTAAACTGGAGCAGTGCCAAAACCTTATGCCTCCCCAGAGCAGGCATAAGGAGGAGAAATGTTTTAATTTCTCCTTCTTTTTCCTATTTCCATGTGTGTTGCTATCTGCCGGATATGTAGAAAGAGGTACAATGCATTTCTGGATTGTTTTTGTTCAGGAAGGTGCCCCTTCCTGCACAAAACAATCCTGCCTACATTGGCGCTAGGCAGCCATAAATATGGTCCATTCCTGCCCTTTTGTATTTGAATGTGGCAGTGTAGCAAGAAGACTTGCAGTGCTGCCCCATGTCAATTCCTAATAAATGAGGACCTTTGTTTTTAGCCACACCCTTGACCACGCCCCCACACTCACTGATCTTTGATTTGCTATACACTGTTTAATATTATTTCCTCACAGTAAAAATGATTTGCTGCGGGAAGTGGGGACGTTTATTATTGTTGATGATGAGGAGTACCAGGTTTTAGACATTTTTATCAGGAGGGGGTCCTTACACCTAAAATTGTTTAGGGGGTTCCAGCATCAAAAAGTTTGAAGACCTCTGGTGTAGAGGTCTAATGCAATGTCACTTGGGATGTGGTCTAGAGGATGGTTTGAAGAAGTTCTTGAGGAAAACATTCTTATTGATTGCGTCAAAAGTGTACCAGGAGCATTTGGATTTGCATATCTCATGTGGGGCTGGAAGTGTTTCATGATCAAGGAGTGATTTCATTTTTGAATCGAAGAATTGTACAAATTTCGCTGCTTCCTTGGGTGTCACCAGATTTTATGGTTTAAGATGAGGGGGGTTGCTGGTGATTTTGATTAGGTCATAGAGTTTCTTTGATCTGTTCTCTGCAGAGTTGAGGACAGTTTTAAAGTGATTTGATTTGATTTTTTGCTAATGATATGTTTGTGATAGCGTGATCTTGGGTATCGGAGGTATGAGAGATTATTGACAGTGGGTGATTGTCTCCATTTCTTCTCCAGGATTCTTAGGGGGTCATTTTGACCTCGGCGGTCTTTTGTCAAGACCGCAGAGGGACCGCCGTGCTGAAGACCGCCAGTGGTGGCGGTTTTACGCTTGGCGTATTATGACTGTTGGCAGCCATCCGTCCTTTTTCGGATGGAGAGCCGCCAACACCCATACTGGCGGTCGGCGGGGAAGTGGAGGTTGCTCCACTTCCACCGCCACGTCAACAGAACACCGCCTCCCGAATCACGTCCTGTGATTCGGCATGGTGGTGTTCTGTTGACGGTGTGGTGTCTGCGGAGCAGCCCCCATGGATCCCGTCCCCTCCCGGAGGATCAACGGACCAGGTAAGTTGATCATCCGTTAGGGGAGGGGGGTGGGGGGGTTTTTGTGTGCCTGCATGGGAGTGTGCGTGTGTGTATGTAGAGGGGGTGTGTGAGTGCGTGTATGCTTGCGGGAGTGTTGTGTGTTTGGGAATGAGTGCGTGTATGTCTGTAGGTATGTCTGTATGGATGTGTGCGAGTATGTTGGAATGTGGATGTGCATGTCTGACTGTGTGTGTGGCTGTTGGCATGTATGTCGGTGTGTGTGCGTGTATGTGTGTTGGTGGTGCCTGCGTGCGTGTCGGGTGTGTATGAGTGAAGTGATGTTGGGGGTAGGGGTGGGGAGGGGGGTCCTGCCACCTTTGGGGGGTGGCAGGGGTGGTGGGGGGTGTAGGGGAGGGAGTCGGGTGGGGGTGGGGGGTGGGGGAGACCCCTATCAGTGCCAGGGAATTCTGCTTACCGCCATGGATTTCATGGCGGTTCCAAACCGCATGAAATCCAAGGCGGTCAGCCGGGTAAAAATACCGCCGGCGGGCCAGGTCTCCAGCCCAGCGGTCGTCTCCGTCCTGGCGGGTGGAACGGAGAAGAGGCGGATGACCATGGCAGTAACCGCCATGGTCATAATTACAAAAAATTGACCGCCATCCTATTGGCGGTCTTACCACCGCTTCTCCGCCGTCCGCCAGGGTCGTAATGACCCCCTTAGATTTTTCCTTTTGACACAGAGGTACTTATTGCACCATGGGGCAGAGGGTGTGGGCCTTTTCTTTTTTTGCTTTGTAGTGGACCTACATTGTCTACCAAGACTGATAGAATGGTGAAACACTAAGGGGGTCATTCTGAGTTTGGCGGGCGGCGGTCGCCGCCCGCCAAACTCACTCCGCCGAATGACCGCTCCGCGGTCATAAGACCGCGGGGCCATTCAGACTTTCCCACTGGGCCGGCGGGCGCCCATCAAGGGAGCGCCCGCCGGCCCAGCGGGAAAGGCCCTGCAACACAGAAGCCAGCTCCGAATGGAGCCGGCGATGTTGCAGGGGTGCGACGGGTGCAGTTGCACCTGTCGCGATTTTCACTGTCTGCTATGCAGACAGTGAAAATCATGCTGGGGCCCTGTGAGGGGGCCCCACGACACGCGTTCCCGCCATCCTGTTCCTGGCGGTAAAAACCGCCAGAAACAGGGTGGCGGGAAGGGGCTCGGAATCTCCATGGCGGCGCTGCTTGCAGCGCCGCCATGGAGATTCAGCCCAGACAGGGGAAATCTGGCGGGAAACCGCCGGATCCCCTTTTCTGACCGCGGCAGAATGGGCAGGAAAGCACCGCCAGCCTGTTGGCGGTGCTTTCCGCCGTTCACGGCCCTGGCGGGTTTTACCGCCAGGGTCGGAATGACCCCCCAAGTGTTGAAGTCATTGGCATTGGAGTTTGGGCTGATATGTGGTAGTACTTTTTTTAGCGGTGTTGATGAAAGTGTTGATGTTGATGTTCTTTGTCTTGCTAAACCAGGTAGCTGCCCTTTTTGGTTGGCCCAGGAATACAACATGAGAGAGGTGAAGTGAGAAATGGATGAGGAAGAGGTCAGACCAGTCTACTGGTATAGGACCTTCTACTGTGAGCAGGTAATCTATGGAAATATTAAGGTCAAGAGTGGAGCTTGTGGAGTGTGTTGGTTCAGATAATTTCCGGAGAGAAATGTGGCAAGCTAGGTGGCAGAGAAGTCTTTCGAGATTCGTTCAGTGAAGATTATAATCTCTTAGAAAGATCAGTTTATCGCTTTGGGAAGATTGGTCACTTGCAAAGTCAATGAATTCCTCAGTAAATGCAGAGTTGTCGCCTGGTGGGTGGTAAATGGCATTAATCCTGATAGGGGGTTGTGTTGCACATGAAGTTCCAGAGTAAGACATTCAAGTGTAGATAATGAGCTACTGGGTAGTTGCCTGCATTGAAGGGAGTTTCAGAAGATTGCAGCAATGCCTCCCCTGACCTTACCTAGTCTATCATTCCTGATAATGGAATAGTTAGGGAGGAGCAGAAGTTCAAGAATGGTGTGACAAGTGTCATTGAACCAGGCCTCAGTGAGGATTAATAGGTCAAGGCTGTAGTGAGTGATGGTATCTGAGAGTTCTATCTTGTGCTTTTTTGGAGATCTTCAGTTGTGAAGCATACAACACAGTTCTGAGGTGAATGTTTTGGTGTAAGGGGTGTCAGGGCTTTTGGTGATGATAGGAATTATGTTCCTGTAAGTCGGTGTCTGGGTTGTAAATGGCTGGTGTTTGGTTCAGACCAGGTAGATAGTGGGTATAGTGCTCTGCTTCGTGTTGTCTAGAGAGGAGATGGTGGAGAAGATAGAGGTATTATAGCTATCGAGCAAATTAGAAATGTAAGTTTGTGAGAGATTGTGTGCAGCTCTTTTGGGGTGTCCTAGAAGAGTATTCCTCAGTATTAGGTGTTTGGGGTGTTGTGTTCTCGCCAAGGGGAGTAAGGAGTCAAGTTCAGTGAACAATTTAGTGCCTAAGTGGGAGATAGTGACTTCAAGCTGGGAGATTGTGGAGTTGGGGTGACCTAGTTTATTTCTGAGGAAGAGCAGAGCTGTGCAGGGAATGTTATGGCGCTTTGTAGGGGTGGTGAATTCTGAGGATAATTTGTATTGAAAAGCAGAATGGGGGGTTGGTAAAGTGAGGGAGGTATTAGATTATGGTGCGGAGGGTGCAAAGTCTAGTGGTGCTGGTTGGAGATAAGTGTGGGTACTGCTATGGTGTAAATACAATTATCAAGGCATTCATTGAGAGAAACAGATGTATTGTGAAGTGGTTGAGGTGAGGATAGCTGGTAGCTGTTATGGGATGAAGGCATGTGGGCTGGAGGAGTGAGATGAGGCAGAAGGTCTGAATAGTTGAAAGTGAAAAGAGGGGAGTATTATGGAAGCGTGTGAGTTTGGTTGCGTGAGTTTATGGGGGCTGTAGACATGGACAATGTGAAAAATTGTCCAGGAGATGGATGGATAATGTGGATAGTTCTTCTTGATTAGAGAAAAGGGGAGGGGAGGAAGAGGTTAGCATGGTGGGACATCAGGTTGAGGGGCTGTACAGGATTTAGGATGGGGGAGTGGTGTACAGAAAATGGGAATGATTCAGGGTAAGATCAGAGGGAGCAGGGGAAGGGAAGTAGAGTGGAAAAGAAGGAAGATCTTATGGAGGGAAAGGCAATATGTGAGCTAGGTAGTTTGATTGTTGGTAGAATGGTCTGGATAAGGGGGTAATTTTCCCAGTTGGAGGGGCAGTTTCTTCAAAGTCTCAGGATGGTATGTGGTCGGATGTGGAAATGAGAGTACTGGCTGATGGTTGGGACAGAGCTTTGAGGGTGAAGTCCCAGCTGGGGAGATTGGGAGGAGAGGAGGCTAGTGGGGTAGAAATGAGCAGGTGGGCCAAAGGGTAATCTTCTACTTCCTGGGGAATTGGCCCCTGGGTGGACTGGGAAAAGGGAGTGTGTAGTGAGGGTGGAGTCCATTGGCAGGTCGGGAAAGATAGGAGTCTCAGGGGAGTGAGCATGGAAGGAAATAGGCAGTCAAATAGAGAAAGAACGGTGTCTTTAGCTTTAATCATGACCTTACTGTTGCTGTATAAGGAGATAGTAATTAATCCATTAGAGCTGGCTGAAGGGGAGACTTTTAGCTGACAACTGTGTGGGATGCTGGAGGAGGATGTCACATTAAGTAAGTTGTGAAAGATGGTAATCCAAGATGAGATCTTGGTGGTGGAGAAAATGAGATCAATATTGAGCCTCCCATACAGGCTTCTGTTGGTACTGATCGATGAAAAGGATGTCATGAAATTGTGCAAGGGTGTTGTTTTTTTAACTTTTTTTTGGAGGCTATGAAAAGGTTGGTTGGATGTATTAGTCGGCTCCAGCTCTTGCCCACTTGGTAGACATTGTTTTAGGTGAATGGGGGTGTGGAAAAGGTGAGGGTTGGCGGACGGGAGGAAGACAGTGGCAGTGTGGAGAAGTAAGAGGAAACAAAGACACATAATTTAGGGAAGCACAGAAAGGACAAGCAAAATAGAGGACAGTACCCTAAATTGTTCTCTAGCCTAGGCTTTGAGGTTTGGCTCTGGGCCACTTTCAGGACAGTGCTTTGGAACAGAATCCAGATAACTTTGCTTTCTATGTCCTGAAGTAGGCTCTCTTTCTACAGTCCTATATCTTTGTCTAAGTTCAAATTGGCTCTAGTCCTACTTCATTGTCTATGATCTGTTGCAGATACAGTGACCACCAGACCTATTTTCTTGTCTAATCTAACATGGAGCTGTTGGAGGGGGGAGATAGGAACAACAAACAAGGTGATTGTCACAGCTACCAAGAATCTATAGCTCCTCACCTTTCAAAGGTAGGTGGATGGTGGAGGGGGTAAACGTCATTGGTAAAGGGAGCAGCAGTACACCCTTTCAAGACTGACCTTGTTGCAAAAAGATAATATACATTCTGATAATCTGATGAAGTGCATCATTCTCCATTAACAGATGTGCAAGGTTCCTGTCAGATACTGTTGTTTGTCTTTGATTAAAATGAAAGCTTTCTTACCTAGTATGGCTGTTACTCATGCGTAACTGACCTCTGGACACGTCGGAAGTAGCAGTTCTCAGTGGTTGCATGAAGCAAATCACGGAAAGACGGTATTTTAGCCCTTATTTATGAATGCTCCAAATAGCAAATATAAATAGAAGTCATTTTAAATGTATTCTGGTGCTGCATCACAGCTCTCAGACTAATCATTAAGAAAAAATAGCTAAAACGTGTTAAAAATTTATATATACAAGATTGTTTATAATCATCTTAGATGGGCCACTTTGTAGCGTTCCCTTTTCTGTCTTTATGGAGAGATCTTTTCCCTGTAGCTTTGAGTTTTTTTCCATTTTTGTATATGAATGAGGGAGTTCCAAGGTGCCTGCCCTGTTCCTGTAAAGCAACTAGTTGTTGCAAAACTGATGGGAAGGTGAGTAGCGTTGGAGTGTAGCTTTTATAATCGAAATTAATATGAAATGCTTGCAAAATAACGTGTACTAAAGCTGCATAGAAAACGTGACAGACTAGGGTTAACATACGCGTTTGAAATGTGCCCACGGGGAGTGGCCATCAATGTATACGATGATAAATGAAATTGACTAATAATGAATTAACAATGTACTAATGTATGATTTTATATTAGCTTTGAAAGATATATATGTTAAGGTTGGTTGAATTAGTCACTAGGCCTTAGTTAGCAAGGGTCTGGGCCTAGCTGCCTGGTCTCATATTAAATATGTTTTTCTAACCTGAAATGTGCTGTCTTGCTGAAGGACATCAAACAGTACTTTTCCAGAAGCTAGAGATGTGTATGTAGCCGTAGTAAAATTCTTTCTCATGAGACCCGACTTGCTCAAAGAGACATTCTTGCTGAATGCAACAGTGTAATTCGCAACAGGTACAAGGTCGCCTAAACTGGTAAAGACAATGGAGCTACTGACTGAAACGAGGAGTGTAACTTTTCCTACCTGATATTCTACCCGTTGAAGATGCAAATCACAGGAGCCAATAATTGCATGAGAACTGATTTAAGTGAAAATTATAGTAAGGTGATCAAATGACTATTGGATAGAGATAATGATGCACCAAATATTGACCAATGGAAATTAGAGACTTGTCTGGCAAAATTCAATTTAACGACGTGTTACAAGGAGAAATCAGCCATTGCATGCCTTTATCCTGCCACTCTTACTCAGCCATTTTTTGTGTCTCATACTGAGACATTAGAGGGACACTCTAAGTGTTGCTCTGATATTCTGATTTAGTCCTTGCTATTGATACTTTAAACCATCCTCACTTTGTCTTGCTCAAGATTTACTTCTCCTTCTTATGAGGGAAGTATTCCTACTTACCCTATTCTGCCGAGACTTTGCTGTTCTATCCTGGCTGATGGTGGATCGACTGCTGTCCTGAGGACGAAGACTGAGTCTGTATGCTGACGCATTATGGAGGGTAACTATATAATGATGAAATTGTAATTGTCTGTTTGCCTTTTCTTTCTAGGTACCAACTGCTCTTTTGATAGAGACCATAGTTAGATGTTTCTAAATTTGTGTTACAAAATTGTTTTGCATGATGCCCAACCTGCCGATGCTAATCAGAGGTTAGACAAGGAGTCCACTAAAACGAATGCAAATAGACAAATGACTGAATCTTTGCTTTGTTGAATAATGTGCTAATGATACTCTGCTAAAGCTGATTCATGTTGACGTCGCGTTTTGTTCTAATGTTCATGATCTTTGCTTTGCTTAAGTCGTATTCAAGTTGTCACATTGTGACATTGTTAATGTGTTTTCTGGTATTGAGACTAATATACCTGCTAGTAGATTGTAACCAATAGGGGATAAATATTACTAAATGTGTGTGGTTATTCATGGCTGAAAGGTCATGTTGTGTTTCTATTCTTGTTAATGCAATTAACTAATTTGATTGATTTGCTATTGTGAATATTGATGAGGTTATTGATCTAGTGACTGAAATGCGGAATAGATATCTCGTCTTAAGGTGTCTCCAATCAGGGTCAAAAGGTTCATTGGCCTAAAACGAGTCCCCTTGTAAGTAAAGTACCTAGGTCGGGACGCGTTATCAGTAGTCCTTCCACAGTTTCAGTCCCCAAAATGGCTCACTACTGCCTGATGGATGACTCAGTGCAGATGATAGGGGCCAGAACTACTACCGACTGCACATGTGTTTCAAGTCATCTGGTTTCTATGTCCAGAAAACATGGCATAGAAATAACGGCCAGACACGATTCAGGATTGTCGTTGTGGGTTCACAAGTTTAACCTAAGTACTGGCACCACTGTATACCAGCATGGGACTGGGACTTCAAATGTCGCTGTGGTGCATGCCTCGCAGTATAACTCCACAGCTCTGCATTACCATTCTGCACAGTATTGCCATTTAAGGACCACGCTGCCCCGCCACTCAAGCCTCCAACCATCGTTTGTTTGCTCCACAACATGATGGTGGCTGCTCACCTTTTCAGCCGTTCCCCTTTCTCTCCTCCCACTGTACTCTTCACCCGGTGAGTCTCTCACATTTGTCTACACCTCAATAGACATCCCAGCCTGTCATAGCCTGACAGAGACTGCAGGATTGCAATCTGATGTTGAGGTTGTGGCCGGTGGGCTGCAATCTAATGTAGTAGGTGCTGTGTTAGCCACACTGAAATCGTCTGCAATTCTTCTCTTGTTCGTGAAATTTCTACACATCTGTTCCTTGTTCTCCCATTTTTGTGAGCCCACCAGACTGTCTTTTCTAGGGGGGGGGGCTGGTACTGGCAGGCTCAAGGTTATTCACTAGATTGTCATCCCAGATACGGGAGCACCGCTGAGAATGCGCTAGCCATGGGCCACCTTGGTTACACAGTGTTAATCTTAACAACAAAACTAACCTCTGCAATTCTGACATGTATTCAATCAAGATAATCCAACATTTTGAATTGTTTGTAGTGGTAAGTGACTTATTTATTAGTGTAATTCACTATAAGTAACCACCAGCACTTCGCCCACTGTCTAATCTTACAACCGAACACACCAGAATCCCCAAGCCTTCTGCATTTCATCACTCAGGTTAGAATCCCAACAAAGGGCCATAAAATGAAATCAAACCTAGGCAAAGTGGCATTTTGCAGCACTGATGCCGACTGCTAAGTAACACTTTGAGCCCCTACGCCTATTTTGTTTAAGAACCTCTATGCCCATCTAGCCTGCCTCCTCTAATGTATGGTACAACACTTTATATGGTAGTAGGATGCCAACTCTGTGTTCATAGACCTTTTTATCATAAGAAATGAGGTTGTGAAGGGAGGTTCTTTTATGGGGACCCTGCAACTTCTTTATTGCTTTATTTTGTACAGGTTTGACCTAGGCATGTAATTTCTAGTGGTTGCCTATTGTTTAAATTGAGGTGACATAGAAATGTCCCATTCATGCTATAAACTTTCCATTTTTAATATTAAATCGTAATGTGACAGATGGTATATTTGTCACGTTTGTAATGGAGTAACCCATCCACCAAACTCTAAAGCAGGCCTTTTGTCAATATTACAAGCTCTAAATAATATTGTAATTAAAGACAACCTGTCCGCTAACACCTTCTTCCATTACTCCAGTCATTATTTTTAATATTTCAATGCCTTTGGTCTATATAAGTTCACTCAATATTCACATAAGGTACACTGTTACCTTAGTAGGAAAAATGAAGAGTATGTAGGAGGCACCACGTGTTGATGTAGTTTTCCAACAATGTGTTTCATGATTTTCTCGGTAATTGCCGTTATGTTGTTGGCCTCGGTGTAGTTATTAAACAAACACATTGAAAACGATGCAGCAGAAAATTATGTAACTGAATCCAAGACTGAATTTAAAAGCAGTATCTCAGCTTCTCTGTAAGCCCTCTGCAGAGTAATACTGTGTCCCATTTCTCGCAACATTTCTAGGTGTCTGCTGGTTTTCGGTGGAAGGACAGGTCAAATAAGCGGTGGAAAATTACCACAATCCCATTATATTTACTCGTTTAAACCGTGTCAGCCAGGTAATCAATCATCCAAGAAGCTGACTCAAGATGCTGTTACATCACTCAGGAAAGACTGTCACGAAGTATAGAGTTTACTCAGTGAACATCATGCTCTTCATCTGCATGCAACTAATGTGAGGCCGAATAGCAAGATGAGAATTATCTTTCCAATTTTATGCAGGCTCTTTAGAGTTTGCTGGAAAGCGCAGTCTGCCCTCCAAAACTGGTAAGGTGAAGCAGGATAGTCTTACTTATGAATCTACTCCGTACCCTCTCACCCAAAATGTGGGCATGGGACAATGTTATACCTCACATCCACTGTGTACCACGGCATCCTTACAGCATCCTCTACCCATTCACAGCCACCTTCATCACTCAGTGGCCACAACACTTTGTACATGTTCTCCAGCTCTGCTCCAGCAACCATTTGCGCCCCAGCACCCTCGCTGTTTCTTTACTCGTTCCACGCCCCTTCTTCTGTGTACTCCTGTATGCACCCTCTGCCACCTGATTCTTCCCGTACCTGCTCATCGACTGTTTGTTCCTGCTCTACTTTGTAGCCCATTCTAAGTGGGCTGGGAATAAAATGCATTGCGGTATTACTGCTTGCAAAATTACATTACAGATAGCGAAGATATTGATAATTCCCGACTAAGGGAATATCAACTTGGACCCCGAGAGAGTCCTTAGAAATGGATGATTACCAAAAGTAGTAGTATAACTGCACCTTTTCCTGCAGTAAATCCTAATTTTCACCTACTGTAGTTTCCCTTCTGGAGAGTTTAGCAGCTTTCAGCTGGTGAAATGTGCAGAAGGTGAAACATCAGAAGTGCTGATTTCCTGCAGGAGTTTTGATCCTGATTCGGCCTCCTTGGAATCAGCCTGCGTGTGACCAGCTTCCCCACTCTTTTCCACGCCACCACTTTAGGATCCAAGCACTTTGCACGATCCATCCACTCTGCCCCCTCTGAATCTTCACCCACACTGAGATCCCCTCCTCCACGCAAGTTTGTGCCGCCTTTGCCTCATTTTTTGACGCAAAAGCGGCATAAACTTACAAAATACAATGATATTTTGCAAATTTGCGCTGCTTTTACATTAGAAAATGAGGCTAAGGTGGAGCAAGCATTTCATAAATCAGGCCCTGAGGGGCATATTTATACTTTTTGGTGCAAAACTGCACTAACGTATTTTTGCATCAAACAGTTTTGCACCAGCTTGCACAATTCTTGAGTGCCAGCAGGCACCATATTTATAGAATGGTGCAAGCCGACGCAAAGGGTAGGCTAGTGTAAAAAAATAAAATGAGGTTAGCCGGGTAGGGGTGGCGGTATGGGAGAAGGGGGTTTTGCACCAAATAATGACATTGGCAGGTAAGAATAAAAAAACAGAATTACTCTAACCAGCCTAGAGTCATTTTCTGAACCAAAGCCACCAATACCACATGACTCCTGTCTTAGAAAAGACAGGAATCATGCCCACCACCCCAATGGCCAGCACAGGGGACCAAGGTCCCCTGGGCATGGCCATTGCACCCAGTACCATGAAGGGGGGCCCATTTCAGGGCCCCCATGGCACTTAAAAAAAAAATACTTACCTGTACTTACCTATACTTACCTGGGATGGGGTCCCCCATCCTCCGCTGTCCCTCTGGTGTGGGTGGGGGTGTCCCTGGGGCCTGGGGAGGCACCTGTGGGCTTATTTCATGATGTTCCACCATGGAAATAGGCCCACTGGTCCCCTAATGCCTGCCCTGCCCCACACATCAAATAGTGGTGCAAAGCAAGCTTTGCACCATTATTTGACCCCTCCTCCCCCGTGCGTGATTTTAGCACAGGGGGATAAACTTGGCGCTAAGGGTATAGAGTCATTTTTTTAACAGGAACACCTACCTTGCGTCTCATTTACGCAAAGTAGGTTTCCACGTCCAAAATATAACTTTACCTCCATAACTTTGCACTAGATGGATCTTGTGCCAAAGTATAAATATGGAGTTAGTTTTGCACCGAATTTGCGTTAAAAAAATGACCCAAATTTGGTGCAAAACAAGTATAAATATGCCCCTAAGTGCGTCTGATGGAGATCCCTGTTCATTTTGACGAAGCTCATATTATTTTTTTGTCACTTTTTGTTTCAGCAAAGAGTCTGGTCAGTGTCTTTTACTTGTTTACCTAATCACATACCTCCTACATTTGTATCCTGCATTATTAATAAAGGTGAAAGGCAAGTGACATTCACTTTTCATAAAATGATATAAAGATTGCTTTCTTGAATTAATGTATGTTTAACTATGCTGCTTTAACACATTGCACTATTACTATGTTGAAGAGGCGCTCGTCAAAGAAGCATGCCTTGTAATACTGACAATGGCATAGGAAACACTGCGTAGATAAAGGTACACAGTAACAAATATTGATGCAATTAAAAAGCATGCTTTTTTACTAAGTTGTAATTGAAAGAGAGGTTTGTGGCGTCTAGAAAGTGCATCTTTTAAAACAGCCATGCCAGCATTTTGTGCACACTTAGGCCCATATTTCTACTTTTTTTGTGCTGAATTTGCATAATTTCTTTGGTGCAAAAGTGGCACAAACAGAAAATATAATTGTATTTTCTGTTTGCGCTGCTTTGGCGTAAAACAATTACGCAAATGCGGCACAAAAAAAGTATAAATATAGGCCTTAGCCTGACTAGGGTTTTCGAACTGTACACTTTAACCCGTCAGGCCTGCATTTGGTGTACATAATGCACATCTGCTGTTTTCCCATCTATAAAGTGACTCCTTTTCTAGTACATCTTAGGCTAACCTTTATTTTCCAGTCTTGTTCTGTCAGCCCTTCTAGAGGACTGGCTACATTGTTTGACATAGGAGCACCCATAAGGCTTATCTTCTAATCATAGATTCTCCACCTGAAGCTCTGACTGATACATACCCACCAATAGCCCTATGTTTTGAGGATGGGCCAAACGTTGATACAACTTTTTTCCCAGCATGTTTTTCAGGTAGGCATGAACTCTGAAGTAGCATTCCATTATAAAGAAATGCAATCTCTTTGCGATTTACCTCGTTTTCTTCTAACAGGAAAGTGGAGTAGGCTGTGTCAGGTTAGTTCTTTCAGGTCTAAGGAGCTCAGGGGAAAGTGTAAATCCTAGTAACTAGCATTTCATTTTGGATCATGAGCCTCAGGACCCATATGCTACTGAGAGTGGATTCCTTAAGCCCTCTCTTTAGGCTCTGACCCTCAGAATGAAGCAAGAATGAGAGTCCAGGATTACCCTCAGTGGCAGCTGGGGCTTAGACCCGCAGATAAGTGGAGCAGGAGGACTGCGCACAATAAACTGTCTAGGAGAACAACGACTCCGGAACAACAATTACTTTTTTAACGCTTGCGTTATCAATTACTCCCTTATTCTCTGCCTCAACCACGCATGTGCTGAACAATGCATATGTGTGGTTAAGGTAGAGAAAAAGGGAGAGTGCATCGGGAGAGGACGCAGTCAGGTAAGTGGGGCTGGAGCAGGGTTGGGGGTAGTTGTTAGGGGTGGGGTGGATTAAGGGCTAGGGCAGAGGTTGGGGGGTCGGGGTAGTTTGGTTTTTTAGGTGCGGGGTGGGGGGATCAGGGTAGTTCTGGTTTTTAGGGGCAGAGGATCAGAGCAGTTATGTTTTTAGCGGTGGGATTGGTGGGTCGGGTCGTTTTGTTTTGGGGTGGGGGGTCAGGCTACTTTTGTTTGTGGGGTGGGGTAGTTTGGTTTTTCAGAGTGGGGGATCAGGGTAGTTTGGTTTTTGGGGTTGGGGGATTGGGGTAGTTTGGTTTTTGGGGGTGGGCGATCGTGATTGTTTGGCTTTTTGGGGGCAGGGGGATTGAGTTACTTTTGTTATTGAGGGGTGGGGGATTAGGGTAGTTTGGTTTTTGGGGGTGGGGGATCGGGGTAGTTTGGTGTTTGGGGTGGGGGGTCAGGGTAGTTAGGTTTTTGGGGGTGGCGGATCGGGGTAGTTTGGTTTTTGGAGGTGGGGATCATGGTTGTTTGGTTTTTGAGGGTGAGATGATCCTGATTGTTTGGTTTTTTGGGGGCAGGGGGATTGAGTTACTTTTGTTATTGAGGGGTGGGGGATCAGGGTAGTTTGGTTTTTGAGGGGTGAGGGGATCGGGGTAGTTTAGTTTTTGGGGGTGGAGGTCAGGGTACTTTTGTTTTTGGGGTGGGCCTAGGAGTACTTTTGTTGTGGGGGTGGGGTAGTTTGTTTGTTGGGGTGGGGGTCGGTTGTTTTTAGTGTGGGTGGGGAAGGGTTTAGGGCTCATATCCTGGGTAGTTTGGTTTTAGGGGTGGTGGGGTCGGGGTAGTTTTAGGAGTGGGGCAATTCTGGTCTTAGGGCAGGTCGGGAGTCGCATGCTAGAACCACACATGCCGTTCCCACACATGCCTTTACTAGGCATGCTTTTACAATGAAAAATCGCTGTAAAGGCATGTGTGGTAAAGGCATTCGTTGTTCCGAACGCTTTTTGTTCAGGCATGCGTGGTTCCAGCATTCGTTGTACCATCATACATTCCCCTGCCTAATGAGGCAGTGATGTGGCCTGCGTGTTGATCATCCGGTGCTGAGGTGCCAAAAAGTAGTATGACAACATCTGCAACTCTTACCAAACAGCAGGGGTCAGTCAGTCCTGGGGGAAGGAAGAGGAGCCAGGGCAGCCCCACTTTAGAAGTGGTTTCAACAGTATGCTGCTTGAGCAGTTCCCTCTTATTCCTATCAGCCGTGTTGGGCACAACACAACAGAATCTTCTTCCTCTCTCTCAAAGATAAATTGTGAAAGAAACAAGAGCTTTACTTTTGGCAATGTCAATGTCAGGTTGTCAGTCACAAGCAATTCCTTGCTCAGGCAGTGATCCTCGCAGCAGCATTTTACGTAGAAAGGACTACTAATACTAGAGTAGAATTAAGCATGTCCACAGCACGAAGGACATCCCTCTTCCTAATCGACAAATTCACAATTTAATTGATGATGTTGCTTAGAAGCTAGAACTGCCCGCATTGGAACCAGGAACCCAGTTTCGAATCCAAGTCTCGGTGCTTGACTCAATAGCTCAATCTCCCTGTGCATAAATGTGTGAAATGTTTTTGTGTAATCCACACTTGATGTACACGTTAAGCACTCCCTTGCTTCCTAGTTAGTTTGTGGTATAGAAATACCAGTACGTTCAAATGCTATTGTTGAAAGGCATACTATTGCTGAGTATCATGTGCATCTATTGAAAACAGAAGGAAGCCAGTAGGTGATAGCAGAAGTTGCATTCTTGGCTACAGACTTTAAGATGTTACTTCTTTGCAGGTCACAGTCTTACTTCTACAAGTTGACTTATTCCAATGAGGCAAATATAAAAATTAACTTCCTGTTCCTTTGAAGTTGTTGTTTATTTAAAAAGATACTCAACAACATGACCACAATTGCTTCAAAAGGGAGAGGAAGAGGAATGAGAAGTTCAGGAACTTGCAGGATGATCAGATAGACTGATACCTCATGGCCTTTGTTCTCTCATGGCACTTATGTTTTTTAGTGGCTACAAGCATGCACACTGGGTGGGTCAGCTAGAGGTACCTCCTTCCCTCATTCACTCGGCAATATGATACAGGCACACATCTTACATTTTAGGATGCATTCCAGTGCAGGACAGAAATATCTGTGCTCCACCATAAATCCTCCAGCAAGTAGAGTGCTGTTTAGAAGAACTCCATATTCTGAAGAGTTGAGTACTTCTCGAATTAACAACCTTTTCCAAAAACATGCACAGCCACTGATTGAGTTTGCAGATCCTTAGTCTCCTATACAGAAAAATATAATCGGAAAAATTACATTGAAAGATCCTGTAGAACAGGCGGTTGTGCCTAGAACTTTAAACTCTACTGGATCTATTCCAGAAAGGTTGCCCCTGAAACACTGCCAATTTCGTTTATGCATTACACTTTCTAATTTTTTAGTTGTTGATAAATGCAATAAAGAATGACCAGGTTCAAATCAACTCTAGCTTAAAGACGGTTTGCTTAGCTAAGAATGCCTGCATGACTGATGTCCCTGACATAGGACCGTTGCTGAGTTAATGTCATCTTAAAGTCCCACCTTGCAATATTCAAAACACAGCTACTGTCATGGTCCTGGCTACCAAACATTAAACACACAACACCTCTACATTTTCAGGGAACTGTCATGGTCCAAAAATGCCTTGATGGAATCATCCAGTTAGCTGGAGTCCCTCATCCAATAAAACCCACCAGCTGACTTTGACTATTTATTTATGATATATGTATGTTGTATGTATATAGCACAAACCTAGCTGAAAGGAAAATACATTTAAACAGTTTAACCTGCATGGGTCTTCCAGCAAGTACAACTCCAGTCAATCTGAAATGTGGAAATGCTTCATTGGGAACATAGTTCACTGATCTTCTTGTTGGAGGCTGGAGTATTGAATCTCAAATATTGACCGAACACAATACTGTTACTACAATCTTGAGGGTCAAAATATTGAAAGGTAAGTTTCTACACCTAACTTCACATATACCCATGATTAAGATTTGTATCTTTAAGTTAGTTAGGAATAGTAAACCCTTACCATTCCTTGTGCACGTACCTTTCAATATTTTGTCCCTCGATATTGTGGTAATGATATACTGTGCCGTCAATATTTGGGATTCAGTAGTTCCTATTACAGTTGCTTTCAGTTTACAGCTGCTTTATTTACTGATACGTAGTTTGGGCAAAACGTCTATTACACAGTTAACTTTGACCTAGCTCCTGCTTCTTTCAAAATGATAGTCAGTTGTCTGTAATCTTGTAACCAACCAATTATCATTTTGCAGAGGTACGCTGATACGCTGATTAAACATGGAAACCAGCCTTCATGTGGGGTCGACGTACTCCAACAGCCCTTCTGCAATGCTGGCCATGCCTTCTATCTGTGCACTGCTGTGCACCTACTTTTGCATGCCCATGTGTGCAGTCTCTTTTCCACTTTCCAGTCATGACAAATAGTCTCCGCTATTATTACTGCAATTGGTACTTTCCTGCAGTCTGACACATTTTGTAGGCATGGTAATTACTGTAGAAGACCAGACCTACAGTGTTCAAGGCTTTCCCTCAGGATATAGGCAGGTGTCAGCCATACAATCTCTGTGCTTGAAACATGCCATCTCTGTGTAGCTTTGTGCCACGTTGCTTTCTAGTCACTTGCTTATATCATCTCCCTAAGCTACCTGATACATCCTGCCCTACATCTGGTCAGACCATTACTGCTACTCTATTTTCAAGGAGGCTAAAATGAGCAAGACTTCATTGGTTCATCATGAGTGTTTATCTACCAAGAAGTTTCCAGGAAAAACGGGATTGCCTTCAAGAAAATGTGAACTATGCATCCACAACCGCAATGGACAGGGTATACATTTTACTTAAATGATCGAGTGTTCATGATAATCCTCATCAACAATTCAACAAAATAATTCAAAGGCCCTGAATACACAATCGGCACCATGAGGACATAGAGCTTACATTTTGGTTTAGGCCACTGTTAAGGGGGCTAATTCTTAATTATATAGTTATGTACCATGTTGGCGTGTCATTTTTTTTTATTACTAAAAAGGTCTCTCCTCCAAGTGTGTTGATGCTGTACCACTCTCCTAAATGAAAATGTATGATTTGTTTGACACCTCTGTAATACTGTCCAGGTATGACATGTTAAATTGCACTGCACCGTGAGATACATATGCATTGCAGTGGTTATCATTCTTTGTTAGGCTGTCCTGGGGAGTTGCAAACAAATGTTTTTTTAAGCACATTTGTTTTTTTTTTTAAATAAATTAATCACGTCTATTTCTGTCCAATACAAGAGTCTAACATGTACAATGCTAGACGCATTGCTAGATGCTTGAAGTGTCATGCTGGTAGGGAAGGGTGTAATATTAATAATCAAAGAGAGTTTAAACGTTTCCCCATTCATTTCTAAGCTAAAAGAAATAAACCAGCACTAAATCAGTGACTCTACAAGGAGGCGGAAGAAAGTACAGGGAAAAAAGTAAAACGTAAAGAAACCAAGAGAGTAACAACATGAAGTTATCACTTTCCTATCACCAGCCTCAAAAGACAAATCATGTGTTTAGCATGGTTCATCTATTGCTGTCTAATATATGCATCTAACCTCTTGTATTACAAGGTGAAGAGGTGTTTTTGCGGAGTAAAGCACACCATATGATGAAATAATGGAGTTCCAGTTATCTGCATATGTGTGCCATCCCTGGCAGGTGGAAACAAACTGTCTATCTCCAACTCTAGCCTCCATATTAAAATAAAGAATCCCCAGTGTAACTAGGTAACCATCCTTCTCATGTTGCCAATTAAGTTACGGAAAGCTTAACACTAATTCGTAACACAGTTGCGCCTATAGAATATAATGAAGGTTAATAATTTGACAAAAAAAACAAATTAGCAAAATAAAAAAAACCTACAACTGGTTTAAAAGCTTATGTAAATCAAAAGTGAAATGCAAATATCACATAGGGCTATGTACAAACATACATTATTGATGCTTCACCACACAGAAACAAAACATGACTAAAATATTTTTTTGGTCTTTGTGAGTTTTATTCATGTTTCATTTCTGAATATGCCACGAGAATCAAACTTTTGACCAACATGTTAAAGAGGAGGACCATGTTTGAGTGGAACAATGAGTGTCAAGAAGCATTAGAATGGATCATGTCCCTGCTGGTAAGGTCAAGGATTTTAAACCTTTTGATACAAAGATGCAGTGCACCATCACATTTGAAGCCAGCAGTTTCAGCTTGGATGATGTTCTCACGCAAATAGAGGAGGGTGTTGAAAATACTCTAGGTTGTGCTTCCAGGGTGTTGAGAGGGTCTGAAATTTATTTTTCAGTCATTGAGAAAGAGCTTTTAGCTTGTTGGTGTGCCATCAAGAAGCTTCATTCACATATGTGGGGAAACAAGTTTATTTTACGAACTGATAAGGCCCTTTGGTTTCCATTTTGTCAGAAGACAAAATCAAAGACCATACTCCACACATTTGTAGGCTGTCCACTAAATTGTTATACCATTTTAAAACTGCTTATCTCCCTGGAGACAAAAACTTCAGGGTAGTTTTTTTTATCTAGATTTTCAGTTGAAGAAGTGGGTGGAGGTGACTTTGAAAAAGATGAGCAGGAAATATGTTTTATAGCTATTGCTTTGGAAGGTCTATATTCTGTAAGTGAAAGTGAATGGAGGAAAGGGTTGTCCATAAATGTGTCTTTGATACAAGTTATGAACTTTGTAAGGAAAGAGTGGACTAAAGAGAAAAATGGACCCTTTCCATTTCAAACATTTGTGAAGGTGTCCAATGAGTTGTCAGCTAAGGATGGTATACTGATGCAGGGGGAAAGAGTTGTGCCTCCAGAAAGCCTTAGACAAAGAATTATGTGTGTGCACATGAAGGCCATTTAGGCAGACCTTTTACAAAACGCAGGGCGCGTGAAACATTTTGGTGGCCCAGTATGAACCAACACATTGATGAATATGTTGGCGATTGTGTGTTGTGTAACAGTTGTGAGGAAGATCTCAAAACAAGAAATCCACCTTTGCAACCCATTGAATAGTCCTCTAAACCATGGGAAAGGGAAGGAATTGGCCTTATGAATCCAAAAAATGCTTTACCTTCATCTTCTACATTTGCTGTGGTTTTACCTGACTACTATTCAAAATGGCCAGAGATCTGTTTCACTGAGGATCCCACATAAAAGAACGTTATTGATTTTTTTAAAGATGTGTTCTTACGGGAGGGCTTCCAGTTGTTCATTGTGTCAGACAATGGGATGCAATTTGTAAGTAACTGGTTTGAAGGATTTTTACAACAAGGAGCTATCAAACACATTAAAAGCTCACTCTATCACCCACATACTAATGGCTTAGTTGAACACATGGATCGGGTGTGGGGAATTGTGTTCAGTGGGCGGTTGCTAGTAAGTGCATACCAGAATGCAGTACAATCTATGTTATGGTTCTATTGCACAACTCCTCATTCATCCACAAATTTTCCACCTTTTGAATTGTTCAGAGGAATAAGCCATCTTCAAAAATCTGCCCAGGGTGGATGTCGAAATGGGTAAAGTACAATGTTTTAGAAAATGTGGATGAGGTGGTGAGGAAAAATGTTCAAGAAGTTCAAGTTAATCAGAAGGAATATTTTGACCACACAAAAAGGATTTGGCCTAATCAACTAAAAGTTGGTGATAAAATTTACATCAAAGCTCCTGTTCATAAAAAGAAAGGAGAATTGAAATATACAGTGCCATTAATTATTAATAAAATATGATGTAATGCACTTCGGGTCAATAAATGAAACTGGTGAATTGTTGGCAAGGTTGTTAAAGTGAAAGAAACCAGTTTGAAGTCTAGTGAAAATCCCGTGACAGATCAAAATAAAATTGATGACAGTAATCTGGTGAACAATCCTAACCATGATGTATATGTTCACAGAAGCCTTAGGCAATGGAAGTTACCTATCAGATATCGTTGATTTGTTTCAATTTTCAGAAGCTAAGGAATTTGTTTCAGACATGTTTTGTTTCTTATTGTTTGAGCAGCTGTATTAATTTTGTGTATATGTTTACTCCAAATATGTTTGTGATTTATAATTTTTAAAATCTTTTATTCAGGATATATGATGTTAGTATGTATTAATAGTGAGAAATATAGTTTATTTTAATAGAGACAAAGGATAATGTAGTGTTCTAGGCAGCTATGTCATATGGCTGTGTGGGTCTATGATGTCAAAGGTTTCTGTGCTGGAATGTTGGGAGTCATTTGTATGAGGGGAGTCAGTTGCTGGTGGGCATTTGCCAGTATATGATGTACCAGCAATGCAGGCTCTGTACCAGTTAATAAACTAAGTATACAAAGTGGATTTGGCCTCAACAGATCTTACTATATAAATCATCCATCAAGGTATTGGATTCCTTCTTCCAAACATACCTCACTTCCTTTTGCAGCGCACACACATGCTTTGGACCTGACCATCTTGAGTCACCCTTCTTATTACTTATACACCCACTTGCTCTTACGCAATAACTGATATCAATTTTTTTCACTTTCCTGACCTTATCATTGTGCCTTCCAACTTCCTGATTCTGATACTTCTTTACCTTACCATGAATAACCTGATTATCCATCTTTAAAAAAGTGGTTCTCTCCATCCAAGCCGGTACAGCAATGGTGCACAGTATTCTCCCTTGCAACAACAAAAAAGGAGTTTCATCCGTTACAGGATGTGGGGTGGTCCCAAAACTCACAACATGTTTTTACCTCATATTCCCAATTTGTCCACTACTCACAGTTAGTTGTATACAATCACCTCTCCACCAAAGCATTCTCACAAGGCTGATAAACAGCAGTTTTGTGATGTTTGATTCACTCCTTCCTAAGGAAATTCTCAAATTCCAAGGACACAAATTGTGGACCATTATCTGACAGAAAGCATCTGGACAACCCTCTCTTCTGAAAAGTTCTTTGTAGAATACAACAACATTGCTAGTTTTCACTTCCCATAGGAAAGCGACTTTTGGCCATTTAGAAACATAATACATCAACACAATGGCATACCTGTTCTCTTGACCGAAACACTCAAACGGACCACAAATTTCAAGAGGTCAGTTTCTCCCACACTCTTTTAGGATAGGTGACACAGACAATTGGTGTTTCTGACATAGAGTGTGATTTGTCACTACATATACAAGGCACATAATTACAAACAAATCTCTCAATTTCCGCATCCATACCTGGCCACCAAAAATATACATGTGCTTTTCACTTCATGGCAGGCATACTTTCATGGCCGAATTACTCACTGTCTGTACAGGAAAATAAATGATTTCTTTTGAAAAACCCTCACCCACTGTAGTAATCAAATGCTTCATCATCGGGTCTCATCCTGATCTCTAAAAACCATGATGGGCTCAACAGTAGTCTAGGTAGCCCTTTGAATAGAATTTAGCAGCCGCGGTCCTAAAGAATAAAAAGTACCACAGGCAACCCAGGTTTCCCCTTTATTGATGGTTTCTTAGGTATGGTTAAAAACAATGGGTGGGTAAAAGATGGGATTAATGGCCCTATTATCCTAATCTCTTGTTGACATGTTTCAACCCGTAGACAGTGACCTCTAAGGGTCCTTAGGCTTTAATTGAGAGGGGCTTGTGCCCCAGGTCTTCAATTATCCTTTCTATGTCTATTTAGACAAAAGACAAACAAACATTAAACAAAGAAGTATGCAAAAAAACAAGCCTAATAGCCTGGAGTATGGGGAAAATATCCACTTCTTAGTCCCTACGCAAAAAACTCTTTAGGAGGCATGGTAGGAGGAAGGGGCATTAGCGTAAAATATATTGATTTGTTCTGGTGTGACTTTGGTTCTGGGCAGATGATTAAAGTGAATCAATTTCAGCCTGACATAATGTGAGACTCTGGGACCAATTCTGAGTATATGTTTCCATGATGTGTCATCTTTCTCTCTGCCACTGTCTTCTTCCTATTTACATTTAAGATCCCCAAAGGATCCTTTTCTCTGCTGCATAATTGCTTACATTTACCGGGTATGGTGCATATTAATTGTAACCCTAAGTCTTGCGTATAAAACCACGCATTGAATCACATCAGGAATTGCATCATTTTAGAAAGCCCATTTCTACTGCTGAAGTCCTGAAAATATTGGAGTATCTCCCCCCTTCAAGTAAAACATCCACTTTTGAAATTCCTACCTCCTCCCAGTGAAATAATCTCTTGAAGTGTCCAATGCATTACATACCCTAAGGAGTGGTAGATCAGAGGTAGAGGAGACATGGATTCTAGTCCTCAGAGGACCCAGCTGTAAGCTATTGCTGCCAAGCTCCTGGACCAACATCACTGTCTACCTTTTTTCCTCAATAGTACAGCCAGCAAATAGGAGATTGTGGGTGTTTTGCTCCTAGCCCTGACTGTCCCCGACAGTCTGCCTCCTATCCACATGGCAGCCCATTGCACCTGAGCTCTTTTTTAATATAACTGATAGTCCAGGGCTGCCACTCCTCCCTCAGTTGTCGGGAGTTTACGTTTTGTTACCCCATTGTTGCCCATGACCCCAAGTTATATCAGTCTGCATCACCTCCAGTGCTTTAAAAATGTCCCTCTGAAATAATGAAGGAACTGTGAAAGGATGATCATTTTGGAGACTATCAAATTGTCTGCCACCAATCTGGGTAGCGTATTTCAGAACTGAATACTTGCCAAATCGATGACATGGCTTTTCTCATGTTTGCCATCCAAAATATCAGGTTCTGATCAGTAAATCTGAACCCCTAAATATTTAAATACAGTATCCTACCATTTCAATTTGTGTACTGCAGGTAGTAAATTCTCAGTCTTTAGTGCTGGGTGCGTTGGGAATATACAAGATTTGTCCCAGCTCACCTTAAGCCCAGACACTTTGCTAAAAGCATCCAATACCTAAAATACCAGGCGATATGTTCCTGAACATCTTCTAGTTACAGGATCATATCTTGCCCATGCCATGAAATGTACTGCCTTACATATCCATCTTTAATACCCGCAAACCCTGTCCCCTGATGAATAATATTTGCAAACAGTTCCACTAGAATGGCAAACAAGAGCTAAGAAAGCGGTCAACCCCGTTGGGCCCTCCTTGCAACCCGGTAAGCCACAGAGAAAACTCCACCTGTTGTCACTCCGACAGTGAGATTTGTATATACTGTTACAACACCTAGGCTGGAAACCAAGTTCCCATTTCCATCATCCGCAAGACTGCGTATATAAAGTGCCATTTCAAAGAATCAAAGACCTTTTCGATGACAATGGCTACAATAGCTGATCGGGGAGGACAGTCCATGGATGCTCCCAATAAGCATCTGATGTTCACTGCCCAGTTTTGATCCGAGATAAATCCATGCTGGTCAGGGTGAATTAACTGTGACCTATACAGGAACAGTCTAAACACCAGTTCCTTGTTTAGAATGTTATAATCTGTGTTTAAAATTGATAACGGGAGATAGGATGGCCATTCTAGAGGGTCCCTAGCCTGTTTGTTCAAAGCTGCCATGATGTTATGTTGATTTGTATAGAACACTAAACACCCAGGAGGTATCCAGGAGCTTGGGCAAGGTGTGTAGATCTGTAGTCCCAAAGTGCTTCTACGAAGAGCCAGGTGATCAGCTTTTTGCTAAACTCAAGTGTATGTGTTGAGGTAAATATTGGTGTAGGAGAAGTAAAGTCTGTATATCTAGTGGCTCAACTAGCTTCCCCCTTGAACAAATTCTGTGATCCTGGGCAATTGTTTTATTTTAATTTCCATCCTTTTAACACATTATCAGATATAAGACGATCTAATACATAACTTCAAGATGTGCACTGTATGAAACCTTCTCCTGAGTTTGATTTAATAAACTATAATGTTGTATATGTATATTAGCAACCCAGGCACACAACAACTACTTGCCTCATAGTTCACTACTGATATTGTTCCCAAGGTGGGTAGAAGCATTAATGTTTCTAAATCAGTGTTTGAATACTATCATTTAAAAAGAAATACTTCTCAAGGCACTGATATGGTCTGATGTACTAAAGTAAAGTGAATCTGCATGTTGATTAAATACACCTTTTGGATTTGAAAATAATGTATCTGTACTTTTTTCACACTTGTAACAAGATGTCTTTAAACTTGAAGGTATTCCTAAAGGTAATCGATGCAGGACACCCTTGTTACTTCCTTTTTTTATCTTCAATTATATTGTAAATTTATTTTTCATATTTTTAATGTTGATGCTGAGTTGAGTGAACAACAGCACCGGGCTGCTGGTGCCCAGGGGGCCACATTTAAAGGACAGGAGGGCCGCATGCGCCCCACAGGCCATAATTTGAGTTTCACTGGTCTGGAGTCTGTGTAGGAATTGTTTGGAAATTCCGGTGTAGAGAGTGTTGCTGTAGTCCAGCTTCCTGGTGATGATTGGTTGTGTGACAGTCCATCTGGTGTTCTGAGACCACCATTTGAAGATCTTTCGTATCATGTGTAGGATGTGGAAGCAGGAGGTGCACACTGCCTCTATCTGTGAAGTGGGATGGCCCAATTGCTGCTAAGAGGTGCTGTACACCTCTTCTACGTTTAGGGATAAAATGCTGGTATGAAACACATCAAATTCTACTGGGATACCATCTTATCCTGGTGATTTCTCCTGGGCCATTTACTTCAGATCTTTTTTAATTTCCGGTGCTGAAAGCTCCCTATTGAGGGTTTCAGCTATGTCTGGGGACAATCTCCTAATCCCCACACCCTCTACGTACTCCTGCAGATCTCCCACAAAGCTGGATGTAAAGTTTTTCTGAAGGCTATAATTATTTCTAATTGGAAGTGTATCATTGACCCCTAGGCTATCTTGAGCACAAATAGGAGGATCCCTGTTTCTCAGGGTTATGTATCCAAGCAACAAGAAATCACAACTTGGCTCCTTCGTTATGCCTTTAGTCCTTTATGCCTCATAGTTAAAACACATCAGTTTCTTGAATAGTTGGGTTGCATCTCAATTTACTCTAAGAAAGTGGTCTGCAGAGTGAAATTAGTCACTGGTCTCTCTTCACCTCCAAAAGTCTCCTTAAGTGTGATTTCTCTTTCAATGATGCATCATATCCCATCTACAGTCTATGTGCAGCTCCCTCGTATAACTGTCTTAAAGGCTTCCTGTTCAGTGAGTAGTGAAATGCTGTAACCTTGTTTTCTTCAAAGTAGAGTTGCATGATCTCCTGTGTTTGTGTCGGAAGGCCTGATCCTCTAAGGTGTCCATATACAATCTACTGGTTAAGATGAGGAAACCCCACATATTCCACCCCATTGACAACCATAGTAGGTTGGGACTGAAATAGTTTTTCAAAGGTATTCCAAGCTTGTGACCTCTGTATGTAGTGTTGGTGTACATAGAAAATGATAGAACTGGACATGCAGATCATGGAGTAAAAAGAGTATTTCCTGGTCTGAGGGTGTTGAGATCACCATGCATCAATTTGTGACCAATGAGACTGCCACAGTTTTACTGCTGCAGAATTTCTCACCACTCGAGCAGAGGGCAAAAGGAGTACAAGCGATCCGATTCCAAATCTGACACAGAAATAAAATCCTCACCTAGAATGCAGGGGTATTGTGTAAGCCCAACAAATAAGGGGAGAATGTCAGCAAAAATCTGGCCCTGGTTACGTGAACAGATGTTAATCAGAGCAATATCTCGACCATCAAACCTGTTCCTGGCTTCACCAGACTTCATCCATATCAGTATCCCTCTGGCATACGCTGAGTATTGTGTGTGGTAGAGCTGAACTTGCAAGCATTTTAATAAGGTTTAACTCCTCTATTAGTCCAAGGTGTTTTTCCTGCACACATGCCAGATGAATGCCCCGCCTTCTAAGGGAAGTGTGGACCCTGTATGTTTAGTGAGGTTATTTAACACTCTGACATTCAAAGTGATAAGCTTATAGGACCTTATACTTTCCAAAGGCATTTGATTTTGTAAAAAGTGGTCTGGGGTCCATCACCCCACCCGATACTATTGATATGTATGCAGGTTATCCTCAACTATACGTCTGTTTTTCCATACTCGTCGATCGCTGTAAAGGTGTTGTTGTGCCGTTGCTCACTAGACTGTTAGGCACTGGAACTAAACATTGTCCTACTCCTCAACCTCAGGACTGAGAGGAAATATTCCCCAGCCGAAAACTGAAGACATAATTAATCCACACTACTCAACAAACTAAGTTATATATTTCTGACCATACTGTAGGGAGGGTGCCTGCTTTCAAAACATTCTCAGTCACTGGCCTGGCCCGCCAGTGCCACCCATTGTCTTACCCACTCTCTTACCATAGTGACATAATCTCTCAGTTTGCTGTGTCTCTCCATTGTACTGGAGTTAGCCAGCCTCAAATCGCTCCTCGGGGCCTACCTGGACCCTTCTATGGGAGTTTGACATCAACTAGTCGACAATGGTCTGTCCACCAGGTGTCTCAGTGACATGCTTCACTCACCCCATCTATTGAGGAATCTGTAAATCGGGGAGAGGGAGAGCCGGAGAGGCCGGGGGGCCAACAGTGCTCTCCACATGAGCTCAGAACTCTTCGCTCCTATAGATGCCCAATAGCCTCATACATCCAAGGATTCTCTCGGGCTCATTCCGTTGATGTACACTGCTCATTGTTGTCAGCGCCGCACGGTTTCTCATCCACCAGGTACATTCAACAAACTCCTGTCATCTCCATATGTTCTTTTAGGCGGAATCACATGTAAGAAGGGAGGTTACCATTTCCCATGTAGAAATGGGAGGAGCCTGACACTAATCCAATTTCCCTTCAACTTTTGATAGCAGGAGATCCAGAGGCTTATGTTTGAAGGCCCACTCGGGCTCACCAACCCCAACTCCCCACTCCCCAATTTTCACCCAGTAACTCTTCCAGGGGACAAACTACCAACTTTGATGTCCTACAGGACACTGTGCCCATCTTCTGGTGGCTTCCCTTGCGCATTATGTGCTCCTCCTTTCAGGGTAACGGTCCATTCAGGGTATTCCCCAGATCAACAGCTACTCCTATGCCAGGGAAGCAACAAAGCAACTGCCCTATTTTGAGATGTGCCCCTTCTGATGTTGCTGAATCCTACAAAGAAGGGGGAGTGCAGTTCTTTCCCCTCCCTGTGCCATCAACCCCCAGCACTGCAGGCAGCACTCTCAATATCAGGCTTCAACCCTTCCGAGTTAAGTGGAAGTCCTCCATTCTCTATTGGTCCCGGAGGGAAGAGATCACCAGTCAAATATGACGTGTCTTGCTTTGCTGCCGATCTGAGACTCGCAGCGGGCTGGCCTTCTCACTCGTGGCTGACAGCTCTCCACTCTGCAGTGACCACCATCTTGATTTGATGGTTGCAGAAACCCGCCATCGACCACTAATCCTTCTCGATACAGCACCTGTTCAGCTGACCTCTGCTCGATCCTCACCCAACTCTGGCTCAAATCTGGGCAAATTGCAGTAGGATCAGTCTGGTCTGCATGCCAGGGTTTCTGGGGAATGGAGCCTCCAAGCCAAAGCCAACAGAGAAAGCAAGATACATCGTTTAAGACCAGGTCACGCCCCATAGGTGGCAAACATGGTTGTGCCTGTGATTCCTTAGCAATATGTAAACAATGGTTATGTTAGGAATTTGTGGAGTAACAATTGATGTAACAAACTATCAAGATCTTAATCAAATGTATATATATATATATATATATATATATATATAGGTTCAATCAAAGCAGAGGCAATAATGAAATGTTAAAAATCATTCACATAAACAGAAAAAGAGAAAAGTGTTCAGTGTTGCGGTGCTCAAACACTGAATAAGGTTCAAAGTCAGAACAAAGTGTGTGTATAAAGAATATGGATAGAACCATACAACAAGATGGAAGTATTGGTACAGGGTTAATCAGCGTTATAATAAAATATTCCAAATTAATCAGAAAAAAATAAAGGGTTCAATTACATTCAACCCATATTTAAAGGATTATTACCAGCACCAGACTGACATCTGGAGGATAGAAAGGAAAGAGGAAACGTTTCAGCCAGAATTTCAGTGAGATTCCGCTTGGGATTTTTGTGGTGCTGAGGCCGTATGCTATTTAACACAAATAATGGAGCTCCCTGAAGATACTGAATTGTGCTTCTCTAGAACAAATTAAACAGGGAAATGTTGTGCTGGGTAAAGTTCCTCATAGTCTCTGGGTGCAGGCCTACAACACTTGTTTCAATGTTTCAATAATATTTCTTATTTTTAAGGGCCTTCACTATCACTATTCCCTCAAGTTGAGGAAAATTCCTGATTATTTATACAGGCAGTACACTTACATAGTTGTGATCAATGATGAGGAGGGTTGCACAGGCAAATCAATACCCTCCTGGCTGCTAGAGGAAACTAGCATTGACGGAGCCAATTGGTCTGATGTTCGGTGGAAGCCTTTTAGCTTTGTCAGTGCTTTGCAGACAACTTTGTTTGGGGATTTGCCAGAGCTCTACAAATATAAAAGAAAAACATAGACTAAAAGAAAAATATGTTTTAGTCTCAAAAAGCACACATTGCCATAGTAGTCGCAAGCACTTAAGGGAAAGGTGTAGGTGTAGTTCTTGTGAAAGACTAGAATGCCATCACTAACAGTGATGTTAGCCAATGTCTGAAGTGGGTTGACCCATTGCCCCATGTTGTATACAGCAGTGGGGGAAAGAAAAATATGAATGGCATAATACAGACCAATAGATAAAGAAGTATGTCTGAAAGCCTATAAAAGAAAGTAGTATACATATATAATTGTATTAAAATATAAAGGCCTGGAATGATAATAGTGTTTATTACATCACTGAATGCCACTATTCGTAGGCAGGTAGGAGATGAGAAAGGAAGACTAAATTTCAGGAATGTCATCCAATACAATAAATATCCTATAGTAAACCCTTCTCCCTTTTTCTAGGACAGCTAATTATCAAGGTTGCCAACCTATGCCCATGCATTCTGTTATGCGATTACCTATTCTTATTGCTGCTTTTCAAGACTTAAATTATTCCTGGGATCTGTCCTTAAAATCATGAACTGTATTGATTCTTGTCGACAGCAATTAATTTCTAACTTTTAAGAGTTCACTTTCTACCAAACCCTTCACAGTTCTACTACAGGACTAATCACCTGCAAAGCTGCACTGACATCCTTTTGGAAATATAATCCCTAGATGCCAGCTCTACTTGTTTCTCAAAGCATGAAAATATTTTCCTGTCATTTTAAACAAGGTTTGGAAGGAAGAAATCTAAAATAGAGATTTTTTACTCAATTCTACGCCCGAAACAAAAGTACAGGATAACTTTTTTTATTTTATTATGCCAATGTCACAATAATTGGGACACTTGGAAGGCCACTATTACATGTTTTTCCATCTTTGGTATTGCCAACCTGAACATATCAGTGACTGTCAGAGTATTTTTTATAGCGAAGAAGGTTACAGGGAGTTTATAGTTAGGTTCGGATTTTACATATAAAACCATAGAAATTCAGGAGTTATAGTTATCTCAAGAAACTATAACTCGTGCCCCTGCCATGCTCACTTTTCACATCAATAATATTATTGTAAATGTTGCGGTGATATTAGCAATGATGTCATAGAAGATGTCATGACTGATGTAATAGTGGGGTAATTAGCAGTGCATGGCGAGGGCATGAGTTATAGTTACCTTAGGGCACAAATTATAGTTTCTTGAGATAACTATAACTGCGGAATTTCTGTGGTTTTATGTGTGTAAAATCTGAACCTAACTATAACGTCCCTGTTATCTTTGGGTTTTTTTTAAATTGAGTTTCTAAGGTTTTTTTCAGTGAATCTCAATGTTTTTATTGCTATTTCCTAACTATAGCATCCCTGTAACCTTCGACTTTTCAATAAATTCTAGGTTTTTTTTCAACAGAAAGTAATCTTTAACTACCGTGTGTTAATCCAACTGCTGCCACACAAGACCTTCCGCCGTGCGTGGTGGGGAGATTGGCCATGTGGGCAGGCCCTGCGGCTAACCCCTCCGCATGCAACCAACCCCACACTGCGTACACATTTTGGCCATACACAGTGGGGGGGGGTTATCGTGTGGCCAAACCTCCAAAGGCAGCCAACCTGTTGTTCCCCACCCCGGGCCGACTGTAGTCCCAGTGACCCCATCCCCTGGGCCTGTTGCATGTTAGTGGGAGGAGGCATGGGCCCCCATCTTTGGGACACTTTTGGCTCTGGGAACTCCATCCTCTGGGACCCAGCAGCATATTTTAGAAAAAGGGGGTATGTGGACCCCCTCCCCATCCCCGGGGCCCGGACCCATATTTGATGAAAGGGGGGCACGCCCTCCTCCCGTGGCAGATTTTGGCCCTGGGGAGCCCATTTGCCAGGACTGATGCTTTTTCTAGGGAAAGGGGCACATGGCCCCACTACCCCGGGCCGATTGTGGCCCTGGAGGCCCAATCTCTCAGGGCCTGTACTATATTTACAGGGTAGGGAGGCATGTGGCCCACCTAGTGGGCCAATATCCCTCTCAGAGATGCCATCCTCCGGAGCCTGGTCAATGTCCAAAGGGGGAGTGAGCTGCATGTAGACAATGGTATAGTCATTGATGGACTTGTAGCTGGTGAAGCTGTCCTTGATAGACAACTGTCACAGTTAGCTGGGCTTTTTTGGCTGTCTGCAGCATTGTCGATAATGAAGTAATCCTTGCTTTTTTTATTTCAGGAGATCCGGGTGGAGTAGCCCTTAGAATAGTGGTGGTTGGGCAAAAGCTGAACTCAGCTGGAGAGTGTAGGAAACTGCCTCTTTATATGGTATACCAGGATGAGGTCTACAGTGCAGAGAGTCCAGGGTTTCATTATAAGTTGATGGTGGCTTGCTCTAGCAATACCAAAGTGCTCTCTTAGGGGGTAGTGTGGTCAAGCAGTCTTATGCTTATCAAAGAGGAGTGTTAGATGTTTGCTGCATGCACACAGTCAATAAATGATACACAACTCAATAAAAATCAACACAATGCAATTTCTGATGCGGAAATGTTTTCTTATTGAGGAAAGGCATATACTGCGTACAGGTACTTTACAGAGACTTATATCTTCAGGACTTAAGGTAAGTATAGAGCAGGATCCAAGGCAGGACCTGGGGAGGCACTGGGGCGTCAGGGTGCAGAGGTGTTTTTCAGTGTCGAGTGCCCTAAAGTTATCCTATGGGAAAAGGAACATATACTGCATTCGGGCACTTAGCAACAACTAACAGGGCTGTTCTTCTGGAGGTAAGGTAAGGATAGGGCAATGTCCAAGACAGTACCAACAGGTCACTTTGGGAGGCACTGGGGCATCTGTGTGCAGAGGTGCTGCTCAGCATTGGGTGTCCTACTATTATCTTATGGGAAAAGGAACATATACTGCATTCAGGCCCTTAGCAAGGACGTACAGGACTGTTCTTCTGGAGTTGAGGTATGTATAGGGCAATTTCCAATGCAGCATCAACAGGTCACTTCAGGAGGCACTGGGGTGTCTGGGTCCAGAGGTGCTTTCCGGCATTGGGTGCCCTAATGTTATCCCATGGGGAATGGTCCAGTTAGAAAGATGCTACAAGACGAGACTGGGGAACTACTCCGGCTGAACCAACAAGGAGGCTCAGTTCTTGCGATGGGCAGCCGGGTGCAGAGTTGTCCTGAGGCATCGGGTTTTTGTCATGCGGTCACTCAGAGGGGGGCCTGCACAAAGAGACTGCAGACTGTGTCGGGAAGTCCACAGTTGGCAAATCCAAGGTGGACTTTGTCTCTGGAGGGATAGGGGTCCATCCTGGCATCACTGGCATCACTGGCCCACTTCAACTTGTGCTATGGGACACAGGTGCAGTGGTGCTTTCTGGTGTTGGGTTTTGGTGGTCACAGTTCTTCTGGGGTACCTGCTGGATGCAGGGGAGCAGCTCCGCTACTGCACAGGAGTTCCTGGGTCTTGGTGAAAGGTTGGCAACCTTCCCAGCCTTCTGGAGGTGCAGGCAGTTGCAGGACAAATCATTAATTGCAGTTATAGAGTACAGCAGGCTGGTAGGAAGGACTTGGGCCAAGTCAGCTGCTGGTCTTCTGTTCTTGCTTTTGTGACTCTTCAGGGTCTGTTCTTCTTCTTTCAGCTTGGCAGGATCTGATTTTCTGGTGTCAGGGGCTCCCCTAAATACTGAATTTAGGGGTGTTGGGGAGTGTGGGGTAGTAGCCAATGGGCTGCTACCCTTGGGGTCACTCCACCCCCTATTTGACCACTTGTTGGAAGTGGGCATAACCCTGCCCCAGAGTTCCTAATTCGGCCACCACCAGGATGGCAGGCTTTCAAATTGTGTGCCCAAATGGCTGTGTGCCATGTGGTGTTTTCACTTTTAGCTGCACCAAGACACGCAGCCTGCAATTGCAGTCTGCATGAGGTAGGTGAGGGGTCCCTGAGGTTGGCACAATACATGCTGCAGCTCTTGAGGACCCTGTATGTTACCTATGCCCTAGGGCACCATTTACTAGGGACTTGCAGGGGTGCCAAATGTATTACCAATTGGGGAACCAATTGTGCAGTTTTGAGGAAAGGGCGCTGGCACTGGGAACCTGATTAGTAGGAACCAAGTGCACTTCAGTCATAGGTGCATCAAATGTCAGGCAAAATGTGGGGGAACCCACAAGCTAGGAAACCCAGACCAAACCTAGGAGAGTCTTCCTAGTCTGTCAGGTGAAGAAGAGTAAGGAAACCTTACATCCTCCTGTCCGTGTCACTTCCTTTGGGGAGCGGACCTACTTCAACAGTATTAGGACCCAATTTAAAATGCTCTTCGGCTGCTGTTTTAGTTCCCTCGCCCACTTTCTCTCCTTTGGGGTCAGAGGAGTCCACCTCTTCTAACCCTATCTTGGCCAGGGCCACCCCAGCTTACCCAAAGAGGTCACCCACAACTTGAGTAACCCCACCATGACCAACAGGGTCATGGGGCCTAGCTTGAAATTTGACATTAAATCAGATCACTGTGCTAAGGACAGTGCAGCCACAAGGCTAACATCCAGCAGAGGCAACTGACAGCTGTCAGTGCCCAGAACGACGCTTTCTGTTTTTGAGTGAGGGGTTACTACATCCTGTAGCAAACACCCTCCTTTCACTCTTTTTTCTGTTGGCTCAGGAGCCACCTTCTCAGGATAGATAGCTGGAAACTTTCAGGGTGATCTGGCAAGCTGGGTGGAGGAAAATGGAGGAGTCCCAAAACATTCTTTCATATAAAAATTAGACACACCTAAAGCTAAAATGGTTGAATGGAATTACACCAGATTTTACCAGATTTGGCAGAAAGCTAGATCCTGTTCTGGAAAGTGTTCTTTTTGTGATTTTGTTTAATTCACTCACTAGTTTTTGAGAATTTAGGGTTAAAAAAATATAGATATTTCACGCTGAGGAGGATCCGCGGACCTGACATATCTAGGGATAAAACAAAGATGAGGAAAGAGTCTCCTCTCCTGGAAGTAAGTTTAAAAAAAGATATAAAGGGGCAGGGTAGAGATACTCTGCCCCTCTAGGTCTAGGGGGTGCTTCTCGAGGGACCCCTGGAGCCAAAATGTTGTTTTTTTTGCATTTTACTGTAAATATTTACTGGATCCACAAATCTGCAGTAATTGTCTTTATTAAAGAATGCAAAGGCTTTCACACTTTTCCCTAGGGTGGGCAAGGGCCTGGCCCAGGGGGGTGGAGCAAGATATTCAAAAGGTGGAGGAGGGTGTGTGGCCCCCCTTTTCAAGCCATTTCTAGCCCCAGGAACCCAGTACCATGGGCCAATTTACTTAGTAAAGGGAGAGAGCATACAGTCCACCTTCCTGGGCTGTTTCCAAGCCTCTAGGACTCTATACCCTGGGAACACATTAAAATTTAAGGGGATGCAGCATATGCCCCTTCTTCAAGCCTTCTTGAGCCCCAGGGACCCCATCCCTCGAGGCTGTGTGGTCAAATAAGAAGAGGTGCATGCAGCCCGCCTCACCAAGCCTCTAAAAGGACCCAGGGCCCATCCCCCTGAGGCCAATTTGTTAATTACGGCAAGGGGGTGTGCAGCCCCTCTCCCTGAGCCATTCCATGGCCCCAGGTTGCCCGTCACCTGGGGCAAGCTTACTCTTGGTGTCCTAGGAACCCCATCCCCAGATGAAGCAGAAAGCTGCTCTCATGAGCAGGGAAACACAGAATTGTTATCACCACATAGGAGCAAAAGAAAAACTATTGTATGCAGGGCTGCAGGGGTCCTGGGGCTTCCCTTGTAAACCTCATCCTTTAAAATGCTGTAGGGTGCCCCAGTTCATTTAAATAAAAACGTGGTTGTTTTGTATGGCTGCATTTTGTGGGCTGAAAAAAGGAAAACTGAAAGATTTGTTGATTTTTTATTTTACTTCATAAAAATGGTATTATGACTATCACTTTTATTAAACTCTTGCCCTCGCCATGCACTACTAAATACCTCACATATTACTTCACTTATGACATGTTCTATGACATCATTGATAACATTACTGCAACATCTGAAATGACACCATTGATGACAATACTGTGCATTGCGGGGTGTGAGATATAGTTACTTTAGGGCACGAGCTGTAGTTACTTCAGATAACTATAATTTGTTAAAACAGTGTTTTAACTGGCATATCGTCCCTTTAACCTTTGATTTTTCAGTGAAAAAAGAATTGAACAGCAATACTGCAAAATCTGCTGAACCAATGTATATCAAATTCGTAAAAAAGCTTGATCTTGGTCTGGAAAGTGTGCTTTTTTTTATTTGGTGTAAGTCCGGTCAGTATTTTTGAGAGATGAATGTTGAACATTTATAGATAATTCATGGTGAGAAGGATCTGTGGAGCCAATCAAATTTGGCTGTCATCAATGAACAAAGACATGGGGGGCAGCCATTTCAGGACTGGAGGACTCAATACCCTGTCCTAAAAATAGTTTAAAGAAACATAGATAGCCAAAACCGTATTTTGTTTATCAGACCCATGGAACTGCTGACCCAATAAAAAAAAGACTTGTTCCTACCCTTTAAAAAAAAAAAATCCCCTGGGGCCATTTTAAAGTTTATGGAAGGTGGTTGTGCAGCCCTCTTCCTGAAGTCTGTATGAGGCCCCAGTTACCCCATAAAATTCAGGGGAGGGGTGCCTCCCAAGCCTCGATGAGACCACAGGGACTCATTCCCCGGGCCAGCTTTTCACATGCAAGGGGGGCATCTGGTCCCTCCTCCGAGCCTCTAGGGTCCAATCTAAGCAGTATCCTGATCTCTCGGGACACTGCTGTTTCCTGCCCGGGACAGCGTAGGTATTGCTTGCCAATGACTTTGCTTCTGCTTCAGAGGGAGTGTAGAACAATGCTAGTCTTGCCAAGGTGAAAGCAAAGTGAGTGAGACAGCTTTCACCAGCACCACAATTGTTGTGTGGGGCTCCCTATATCTTTAGCCTCGTTTGATGAATCTTCACAAAATCTTCCAAAACAATTGAGCCAAAGAATCTGGTTGTGCATGGGAAGTTTTGGGGTGATCCGTTAAGCAAGGAGGGGTCAAAAAAAGTAAATTTCACATGTTAATTTCCGTAGGAGCTTTGAAAACGACTGCAGCCCAAACCGCTGAACAGAATTACACCAAATTTGGCATAAAGATAGCTTTCGGTACGCAGTTTATGCTTTTTGTTATTTGGTGTAAATCCGTTCAGTAGCTTTTGAGATATTAAAAGAAAAAATAATATAGAAATCTAGAGATCTGATTGTCTGGCAACACTTCGACAAGGAAGTGTTGGCAGCCATTTTGGGACTTGGCTTCAGCTGAGTATCAGAAAAAAAAGATAAAAAAAAGATAAAAAAAAGAAAAAGGGCAGGGACCCCAGCACCCTGACCCCTTAGCTCTAGTGCTGGGGTCCCAGAGGGAACCCCCTACCCCGGGAAAAAATAACTTTAAAAAACAAACATTTTTGCCACAAATTTGCGACGGGTCCCAAATTTGCACCAAAATTTTAGATTAAAAAAGAAGCACGGTTTCCTGTGCTGGTTTTAGTAAAGCCTCTGGGGGGGCCAGGTCCTGTGGGCATATAAAAAATAATGGAGGGGCCACATGGGGCCCCTCTCTTGGACTTATTTGTGCCTGCGGGAGTGGCACCTCTCCAGGGCAAAATCTTTTAATTATTGTGGGGAGGTCCTCTGGACTCCCGCAGCCCCAGGAATGGCCACCTCACTGAAGCAATTGCTTAAAATAAGCGGGGGGCACATGGCCACCCCACCGCCATGGAGACCACCACCGCCCCAGGGCAATAGTTTCAAAATAAGGAGGGGTCAAATGCTCACCCCCCGCAGCCCCAGGGGCCACCTCCTCCCTGGGGCTGTATTAATGTTGGAGAAGGGCTGAGCGGCCTCATTGTGGAGCCAGTAACGGTCCCTGGGACCATCACACCCCAGGGCCGGCTCCTGCAATGTTCCAGGTTGCCTATTTCCGGGAAAAAGCTGTTTGGTTTGATTTGCCTGTATGTAGCTTTGACAGCTCCCACCAAGTCAGAGCAAACACAACTCCAGTCCCAGCTCAGACAGCTCTTGTGTCCAGGAGCAGAGGATTCCTCTGGATTCCTGCTCGCAAACATACAAGCAGGGAAACAAAGATAACAATTGCTCTCACATACAGGGAGCTGCATGTTTTCAGCTCCCTGTCTGTGACAGCAATGCTGGCTCCTGCCGGAGGTGCGGGCCCGCTAGGGGCCGGCTAGGTGGCCGGCTGGGACCGCAGCGGCCTCGCAGCTTCCCCCATATCCCATTGCACCCTGGAGTGTAACCAGGAGAGATGCCCAGGGCCTGGGGGATGGAGTGCCCAGGGCCAAAATCGGCCTGGTTGGGGGCTGAGCAGCCCCCTCCTCCATTTAATTAAAGCCAGGCCTGAGCCTCGGCCCCAGGATTGGAACCATGAGGCCGAGATTAGCCTGGGGAGGTGTGGCCTTGTGACCCCCTCCTCCATTTAATAGTGGTGGGCTCTGGGGATAGAGTCCCTGATGCTGAAATCGTCCAGGGGAGTGGGGGCTGTGTAGCCCCCTACTGCATTAAATAGAATTGGGCCCCAAAGAATAAAGGTCCCCGGGGGGCAAAATCATCCACAGTCCGTGGGTCTCCCTTTAAATAGCTGAGTATGCAAATGGGCAAATCACCTTTTTATGGCACATTCTTGATGCGGAGCAACATGAGGGTATCTCCACCAAACAAAGAAACACTTACTTCATATAGATAAGAGAAAGGACTCTGGTTTGGTTAAGATTTACATCTTGTTGGCCTCTCTATAGAAGGATTTATCACATCACAGAATTCTAGTGAAAGCGGCAACAGGAACAATCATGTTGCCAAAATGCACACAAGTTCACTGGTGACATATCCTTGTATGCCATTACCCAGCTGTAGTGTAAAATACATACTGGGCATTTACCCAAGGAGGCAGAAAGAACTTCACTTGGGTAGATACTTCATGAAAAGCTGTGAACTGGATGAAAGCGCTGGTGAGGTTTCTTTGTGGCAGAGTCACTCACACAGCTACTGACACACCCACACAGACACTAACACAACCACTCACTGACGCACGCAGACACTCATGAACCCACTCACAGACCCACTCAGAGACTCATGCATCCACTCACAGACCCACTCACACTCAGGTATCCACTCACACCCCCACTCAGACAGTCATGCACCCACTCACAAACCTACTCAGACTCTCATTCATACACTCATAGAGACACGCAGACACTCACACACCCACTCACAGAGGAACTCTCACACTCACTGTCACAATCAGAGACACCCTTTTACACCTACTCTCACACCCATACAGACACTCTCACACCCACTCTCACATCCACATATGGGGACGTCAGTTATAGTGAGCTTAGGCCGCGAGTTATAGTTACTTGAAATAACTCTAAATACAATGGCGGAATTTCTCTGGTTTTGTGCGAGTAAATATTTAGAACCTAACTATAATGTTCCTGTAAAGTAGGGTGTCCATACAAAATGGATTTTGATGTGCTAATAGCTTTGGCGCCGTTTGATAAATCTTCCTTAAACTTTCAAAAAAAGGGTTCATCCTTCTCAGCTCTTTTCTGGGAAGTTTTGGGATGAACTGGCAAGCTGGGGCCTAGAATAAGGAAGGCAGCCTTTCTCATGTATGTTTCCATGGCAAAAATGAACAGTGATGCAGCAAAGAAAAAATGGCAAAAAAATAGATAATTTCCCAGAAAGCATGCTTTTTGTGATTTGGTGTGAGTACATATAGTAGTTTTTGAGAAATTAGGGTTCAAAATGTATGTGCATATAAAGATGCTGTAGTACAACCTCTCCACAGATGAAAAGAAAATATCTGATTGTCTGCCTCACATCTACAAAGATGTTTTCCAGCCATTTAAGGACTTGGGGACTAATTCCCAGAGTCCTAAAAAAATTTAAACTAACTTACAGGGAGGCAGGGTCTGGAAACTCTGACCACCTAGCCCTGGTTAAGGCTATGAACCCCTCCTGAGGTCAAAAACCACTTTTTACGTGGTACCACGGTGCCACAGTCGTACCACAGTACTGCAGTAATTTTTCAACAAACAGGGGCAGGGTCCTAACCTTTTAAATTAAGAGTTGGCACAATGATTCAATTTGAAGACTTAAGGCATGTGAACCACCTCTTTGAGCTATAGAAGAGCCCTAAGGACCCTATCCCCAGGTGCAGATGACTAATTTGGGAAGGAGGCCAGGGGTCCCCTCTCTGAGCTATGTAAAAGTTCCAGGGATCCCCATCCTTTGGGGCCCAATGAAGAACAGTGATCCTGGGGCCCCATCCTGAGAGCACTGTATATTGCTCTCACTCAGTAAGAGCAGAAATGAAAGCTGCTTCCAGCTGGGCAGGGACATAACACTAGATTTCTCCAGCCCTGAGGGAGCAGAAAGAAAAGTTACTCCGAGCTGGGCAGGAACAAACTAGTCCTGAGGATGGGTGCTGGACAGTGAGCCAGTGGGGGCAGCAGTGGCCATGCGTTTCTCTCCTCATCCCCCAGGGCTGGCAGTTTTGTGAAAGCCGTGGGTGGGACCAGGGCACCTACATACAGAAAAGAGAGTTGCTGGCTCGCAGGATGTGTCCTGGCAAGGGAGCTGGGCCTCCCCCTGCAGACTCCAACATTTTCAAGTTGGTGGGTACCCTGGGTGGGACCGGTGCAAACAAATATAAAAATGTATCATTATAAAACAAGAAACCTGTAAAATGAGTAGTGTAGCTGGCGCTGCTCAATTCACATTCACTGCTCCCACCATGGGTGTCCACGATGCCCTGCAAGGGAACTAGATTTGAACATTTGTATCCTCCTGGTGTCCCTAGACGATGTGGGGGCACCACTAGTTTCTTTTTTTTTTAATGCTGTGGGAGGCTGCGACCTCCTAGTGTCAGAGTCACCAGATCCTCGGGGTCTGCGCACGTTCCCAACACGTCCACCACTGAACAGCTCCAAGACTCTGATAGATAAATCACAGAGGCTAAGAGAGTTCAAGAGGGGAAGAGGGGATAAGGAAGGGAAACAGCTGGGAAGGAGACCTGTAGTAAGAAAAAGGTTAGAACACACAATATGAAAATTATATCTCCTCGAATCAATACTAGACTATGATTCTAAGCATAGTCATTCTGAAAACATGAGCAATCTAAGAATTAAGTTTAAAATGACTAAGTTTCAAGATGGTCGGATACCTGTAAGAGAATCAAGATGGATTAAATTAAAACTTTCTTATTCAAGTACTTTCCTTTACATGAGAATCAGAAAAACATTCTGACTAAATTTTAAACCAGTCATATAAATCCTTTTTTGAGAATGCATACTAGGACCATACAATATTGCATCTAGAAACTCTGATCTTCTGTGTACTCTTAAAATGTTTTTAACACAAATTGCGCATATTGTGGATTTATATATATATATATATATATATATATAGTAAACACCATAAAAGGATTGTGCACCATGAATAACACAATATGGATTCAGGAAAAACAAATCACATAACTTGTCAAATATTACATGATAAATATCTTAGAATAATGGCATACAATAAACAACGTGAATTAAACTCGAGGAGAGAATCGTGCGTCTTGCCAATTCGAGTGTCACCATGTAAAAAGCCAAGAAATGGTAGTACGCAATGAATATCAAAGTCAAATCATCATTAAACGAATCGCGCGTCTTTTGCCGATTCTTAAGCCACCATGTAAATGTCAAGAAATGGTAGCGCGCAATGAACAACAAAGTTAAAACACCATAAAACGAATTGCGCGTCTTGCTGATTCTTAAGCCACCGTGTAAATGTCAAGAAATGGTAGCGCGCAATGAACAACAAAGTTAAAACACCATAAAACGAATTGCGCGTCTTGCCGATTCTTATGCCACCATGCAACTGTCAAGAAATGGTAGCGTGCAATGAATAACAAGATTAAATTATCATGAAACGAATCGTGCGTCTTGCCGATTCGCAGGTCACCCTGCAAATGTCACAAACACTCAAGCGCATATTTCACACGCGCAAAGTACTCTGTCAAATCATAAAAGAATTAGGCCCAAGAACATGAGAGTTCTCGATAACGGCGTCGGGAGGCAAGCCCAACCACCGTCTTACTGCCCAGAACAAGGATCTCCAAATGAAGAATGAAAGTCAGATGTCTGGAAGATCAAATAGGCCACCGGGACATGAGCTCAGGAAGTAGCTGCTGCTCTGCACCGGGACCTCTGAATAGTGAGCACTAGGAGCTGGGCTGGCTCCTTTTTATAGAGTCTTGGCCCAGCCCACAACCACACCCAGGCATGTTTCATGGAAAGTCTCTAGAAGGCCCTGGAAAGGGACCACACCCTAACACACTCTGAAAGCCTGCAGCAATACATTGCAAATGAACAGCATTTGTAAGCACATTAAAAATAAGTCTTCAGGATTGAACTCTGCAATGCAAAAGGTTAAACAACAACATATCAGCACAAAGCATAAATTACGTTGTTTTGAGAGTGCTGGGTTTTTGCATTCTAGTCGCCAATAGAGCGCGCACTGCCCTGGTGTTGACACCTAGAAACATAAAAATAAAGTCACAGTAAGCCTGGGTCATGAATACACGACCCTAACAGAGTGTACCATATTTTTTAATGCACTCCTAGCTTGAGTTGCATGCTTTTCACCTGGAGTGTGGGGCTCTCTTGTGCTTAGTTCCATGGCTATATTTTGTCACGTGAAGAGTGCTAAAGAAAGACTCTGAGACTTTTATGGCTATTTTGAGTGTTCACAGTATTTTTATTTTAATGATGATTATTAATCATTACCATGCATGTATATGGGAATACATTGGATTATAACTGTTGATCAATCATTGTGGTGTTTTAGTGACAAAGGCAATAGGTCTAGTTTACAAATGTTGAAATGCTGACCCGCTGATAAACTCAATAGGCCTGCCTTTTATATTTTGGACTGCTGATCGTTTGGCAAAGCATGTGGGTCTGCCTTACATAAAATGACGGCTGTTAGAACTTGGGTTTCTGGTTGGCAGAAGTATGCACCCTGTCTAAGCAAGAACTGCAATCCTAGTCAGGCTCAGTCACAAACACTCCCTAAATCAACCTGTGCTCACCTCTGAAAGCTTAGCACAAAGTAGCCAGGCTTAACGCAAGAGGCAATGTGTTAAGTAATTGTGCAACACCTCAAAGAGTAAAACAAAGAAAACACCACACAAAAGATGCCAGACCTGGTTACAAAAATTTAGCATAATTTAATAAATGAAACAAGATCAAAAAATCAAACATTCAATAAGTAGAGCTTGAGATAGGAACTTTTAAAGAATAAACTGTGAAATAACACTTAAAAGCAAGAGGCATCGACCGGGGATATCTGGTTATGCTGGACCGGAAAAAGTCAAGAGCTCAGGCCTACTGCAATTGAGTGTGTGCCACCTACAGGAACCCCAGAGGGCCCACCATACAAAAGTAACTTAATCCTGGTTGCATTGATGTCGAAGATGTGGGGAGCAGGCTGAAGTGATGCGTTGGTGTTGCGCCCTGCAGTGGAGGCAATGTGTTGATCCTTCCCATGCAGTAGTGAAGATGCGTTGACTTTTTCCACGCAGCAGCAGCAATGCATTGGGTCCGAGGTGCAACAGTTCCAAAGGTGATGCGTCGAGATCGATCCGCCCTGGAGAGGTGTTGCATCAACTCCAATTCATGCAAAGGGGTTGATGAACCATTCCCGACCCACGCAATAAGGGGAGGGGGTTCCTTTCTGCGCAGCACCGGCGATGTGTTGGTTCTGTCTGGAGCAGTACTTTGCATACACCTCCAAGGGCCCAAGACTGGATTGGCACCACTTGGCAGGGCAAGACTCCTTTCTGCGCAGCACCGGCGATGTGTTGGTTCTGACTGGAGCAGTACTTTGCACCCACTTCCAAGGGCCCAAGGCTGGATTGGCAACACTTGGCAGAGCAAGACTCACAGTTGGCAGAGTGCAAATGCTATAGCAGGTGATTTGAAAGTCTTTTGTGTCTCTGAGACTTTAGGAAACAGGAGGCAAGGCCTTTGAGTCACTTTGGTTCAGGGTTGGAGAGATGCAGGTCCAGTCCTTCTCACTACCACACAAGGAGGGCAGAAGGCAGCAGGTCAACATAGCAGAGCATGAGTCCAGCAGAGTAGCAGACCAGCAATGTGACAGTCCTTGTAGCAGCACAGCTGTCCTTTTTCCTGATAGAATATCCACAGGTCCAGAAGTGTATTGGGTTGGTTGTGTCTGAAGCTCAGTACTTATACCCAGTTGTGCCTTTGTATTGGAGGAGACTTCAAAGAAGGGCTTTGAAGTGTGCCGAGTCACTGCCCTCCTTACTCGGGTTCCAGACTCACTACATTGGGGGTATGTTGCCCTTTGTGTGGGGACCGGACACAGCCTATTCCGGTTTAAGTGTCAGCTCGTCCTTACCATCCTGCCCAGGATTGCCCATCAGGATGTGGATGGCCCATTAGTCAGGCCCCCTTGGTGTGTGGCTGTCTAGAGGGAATGCACAAAGCCCAGCTCAGAGACGGGCAGAAGGCACCAAATGGCTACACTTATAAAATGTAGGGTAATTCCAATGTTATCCTATGGGAGAGATAGGCCCTAAAGTAATGAAAAATAGATTTAAGAGTTTTTCACTACTAGGACATATAAAACTTAAAAGTACATGCCCTACATTATAAATACACTGCACCCTGCCCTTGTGCTTTCCAGGGCCTCATATAGGGGTGACATATGTTTTTAAAGGGAAGGTTTAAGCCTGACAAGAGGGTTAACTTGCCAGGTCGACATGGCAGTTTAAAACTGCATAAACAGGCTTTGCAGTGCCAGGCCTGGGACATATTGAAGGGCTACTTAAGTGGGTGGCACAATCAGTGCTGTAGACCCACTAGTAGCATTTAACTTGCATGCCCGGGCATAGGTAGTGCACTTTTCTAGGGGTTTATGTAAATTAAATATGCCAAATGTGGAAAAGGCAATGTTACCATGTTTTAAGCAGAGAGCACATGCACTTTAGAACTGGTTAGCAGTGGTGAAGTGCCCAGAGTCTTAAAGCCTGCAAAAAGAAATCAGCAAAAAGGGGAGGGGGAAAGCAACAAGTCTCTGAAGGACCCTGCAGAGAGGGTCATTCCAACCACAGCCTTTATGTTGCTACTTTATGTTAAAAAAAACCTCAGAAATTCACTGAAAAAACAAAGGTTAATGTGGTGTTCTAGTAAGGTAGGGTAATAACATTTTACTTTGCATTAAATAAAAATTCAGAAATTCAGTGAAGAAAGCAAAGGTTAAAGTGACGTTACATTTAGGTGAAAATGTCAGTTAAAATGTAACTTCTTAAACTCAAAAAACTACTGAAATTCACTAGTTTTAGTTAACTGAAGTAACTATAACTTGCGCCCTCTTCGTGCACTGCTTATGACCTCACATATTACAGCACTCATGACATGTTCTTAGACATCATTTCAATTGAAATGACATACATGATGACAGAACTGTACATGGTAAGGGCAGGTTGGGGTGCCCTTATGACTGTTGCTCAAAGGAAATGTAATATCATATCAAACAAAGGGACTTATTTACAAGCCATTAACCCACCGGAGCATCACACTCTCAGCGACACTCGGTGGCGCTGTGCCCTTTTCCACATTTACAAGGTGGCGCTAAGCCACTTTGCGTGCCTTAACGCCACCTTGTATATATGTCACAATGCAGTTTTCTGTGGCAGAGGGGTGTGCAATGGGTGTTGCTGTGTGTGTTCCATGCAACACCTGTTGCTTTTGACACTGCCCCAGATTTACAAGAAATCGTAAACCTGAGGCAGCGGCAAAAACTAACGCCACCCAAGGGGAGGCGTTAGAGTGGCCCAATGAGGTGAAATACTTTATTTCTCCTCGTTTTTGCTTTGTCTCTGTGTGCTGTAATATGCAGCACGTATAGAAGAAACAAAAACCATTAATGATTGTGTACCTTCCTGCACATAAACAATCATTCCTTGCAATGCAGGCACCATACACCTAAGGTGCAAGGGTGCCCGCATTGGCTCTAGGCAGCTAATTTTAGCTCCATCACAGGGGGAGAAGATAGAAATGTGCCATATCTTATAGATACAGCACATTTCACGCCCTTTTCCTGCGGCGCAGGATGGTGCAGCAAAACATTTGTAGCACCGCCCTGCAACACAAGGGCTTGTAAATAAGCCCCTTATTCTGTAGAACTGGTCCTGAAAGCTTTGCTTCTTGATTCCAAGACAGACCCGCAGCTTGTGATGGACAACACAACAACCATGAATTATCTAAACTAGAACAGGGGAATGAGATCCAGAGCAGTATCACAGGAAGTTGACGCCATCTGGAAGTGGTTGATACAGAGCACCCTTAAGGATCACTCCACTTCATCTTCCAGGGATCCTACATTCTCAAGCAGATTCCCTCAGCAGGACATTTTAGGAGAACCACTTGTGGCTTCTAAACAATGTAATTTGTACACAACATGTCTTGTAAGAGAGTGAGATTTCCCTCAATTAGAACTCTTCACAAGCTTGACAACAAACAAATGCCCAAACTCTGCCTCCAGATTCTACTAACTGGGAAAGAAGGGGAATAGCCTATGCATTGACTAATCCAGGCAATCTCTCTATGCCTTTTCACAGATTCCCCTGATACCATCATCTTCATCAAGCTAACATACTCAAGTGGGAAGTTGATTCTGAAAGTACCACAATGGCCTCAACAGCAATGATTCTAAGAACTTCTTCATCCATCTAAGGGTCAACACAAGAAGGTCCTTATAGGCCAGATGACCGTCAGAAGTTCAGAACCAGATTTTCCATCCCAGCTGCCCGTCTCTGAATTTGGCAGTCTCTCTCCTGAGCTCATACAATTTAAAGTGCATAAACATCCCACAGGGCTGTAGGAAAATTCTAAAAGAAACCAAGTGACAAGCCACTAGAGCTCCATACTTCTTTAAAAGGAAATACTGCATTTGGTGTATGCAAAACAACTTTAATCCCCCTACATGTCAAGAAGAAGAGCTGTTGACAAATCTTCTTCATTTGGCCAGGTCACATTTTTGATTCTCTGCAAATAAAAGCCATTTGGCAGCTAATACTGCCTACATAAAATGTCCTTCACAAACCTCTTTTGTCAAAATCCAAGTTGTTCAGACTTCCTTGAGAACATTAAGAAAATGTTCTCCCCATAAAGAGATCGTCTCTTCCTTGACAATTGAATATTGTTCTGTCACAGCTCTTGGGGCCTATCGTTGAGCCAATTCACAAAGCTTCTCTTCAGCTTTTCTTGTATCTATAATATCCCCATGCATGTTAGTGAGATTCAGGCATTGCACTCCTATAAATTCTACACAGTGTGGCAGAAGAACAAAGTGGTCATGTGGATGCATCTGTAGTTTTTCCTAAAGATGATCTCTGATTTCACGTAAACCCAACTATTGCTTTGCCTATTTTCTTTCAGTATTCTACTTCCCTAGGTAAAACGTCTTTCCAAGCGTTAGACGCTGGCACTTCAATTTTACCTTGGCAGAACAAAAGGTATAAGGAAGAAAGAAAACAATTATTCGTGAACTATGATCCCTTTCATGACTGGTCACTGTCAAGCAGACTCTCTCCTAGTGGATAGTCTCTTGAAACAAGACCCTGCGTGGTAAACAAAAAGCTCACTCTACTACAGGTAAAGCGGTTACAGCTTCTTTATTGAGAAATATTCCCATTGCAGACATTTGTAAATCAACCACTTGGAGGTCTGTGCATACGTTTACAATACACTAATGTCTTGATTCAGATTCTACAACAGATACTCAAGTAGGGCAGGCCTCAAAACTCTTTGCATAGTTCATAAACTTTTTTCCCCTCTATTACTTTTTAGGGATGAGTTTGCTGTTCTATTCAATGTGTGTGATTTTCTATGCAGATCCCTCAAAGAACAAGGGATGTTTGCTTTGTTTGCTTACCTTACTTTGCATATTTCATACATTTTTCTATTTTTCCCCTCTATTACTTTTTAGGGATGGGTTTGCTGTTCTATTCAATGTGTGTGATTTTCTATGCAGATCCCTCAAAGAACAAGGGATTTTTGCTTTGTTTGCTTACCTATAATGATAGTTCTTCTGCTAGTGACTCTCCTTTAAAATCATAAGTAACTCATCCTCGTCCCCGGTGAAAAGGGCTAGAGAAAGTTAATATTTTTCAGTAATAGTAATTTTTTATTCTGTTGCAAAAAAACCCATAAAAACTAGAATAACTGTCACTGTCACTGAGGGAGCATAATGGAATACTGAATGGCCGGGATCCCTTATCAGCATTGTCAGTTTTTCAGCCTTCTATTGCTGCAGCCTGTACAGCTATGTTGTCCTTTGTTTTTTCCTTCATTTCATTTAAAAGGGTTTGTGAAAGAGGTCTTCCCTTGTCAACTATCTCTGAAGACATATACATATTTTTAATATTATTTTATTTTTTAAGTAAATAAATGTAACTGGCAATTACATCCTGTTTTTAGACGCTGCTAAATTACTGTATTTCAAATAAGAATATATGGTCTGTCTAAAGAAACGAAAATGTGAGATCCCACACATGGGTGGGACGATTCAATGCTAATGATTTGAATGGAGATTCCTTTAGAGAGAAATAGGAGCAGCCATTTAATCATCGTGCTACCCTATAAACTATGTGCTTCTTTAAGCCATGGATTTTTATGCATCATCTGCTTCCCTTCATGTTTTAAGAGAACCGTCGAAAGGCTTCATCATACTTCGAAGTAATTTAAATTTGTTAAATGTTAATCTACAGATATTATCTGATAAATATTCTCCAGAGAATACCATGTAAAATCTCAGCAAGTCTTTATCAATTACTTTGACACTAGCAGCTGCTCCGTGTTTTTTCTTCTAGGTACAATGACCAAGATCATCTTGCGTTTGTCCTCTCCATCTGAACGCAGGTGTGTCCAGCAGTACTAAGATGGGCTGGTCCAGATTTTCACGTTACCCACATAAAATCAAAAAGGAAGTACTTTTTATGGTTTATGGTTATGCTGAAAATCCACCATGGATCTGGCTCTCATGTACCTTCACAGGACCCCGCTGTGTTAAGAGGAAAAAGTAGAATATTTAATATTTGCATATTGATTATAAAAACGTTCGTTTTGTCACCGGAGTGTCGCCAGAACAATAATTTTTGCTCAAAAGGTGACTAGGAGAAGAAGTTGAAAGCCAACTATCTTTACTTATCACATGATTACAAGCAAATATATTTTATTCTGTATGCATGGACTTCATTTAGGGGGTCGCCAAGGGTCACAGCGGTGACCTCTGACTTGCCCTTTATGACCCCTGGCACTGGCTTTTGTGCATCACGGAAGCATGCCATGGGTGTTATCTGGTTATTCCCACTCTACAATTAATGTTTTGTGATGCACAGCTCTACCTACTAAAAATTTTAAACATGGCTTTGCAGCAAAAAATAGCACCTTCTTGAGGCAAGCGTTAAGTTAGAGAAATGTTTTCATTTCTACCAGCTTTTAACACATTTCTTGTGTGCTGCACTATTCCACATCCAATGTGTGAAAGGTTTTAAGGTGTTTAGGCCTAGTATTCTGTCCTGGAAGGCTAACCTTCAACTACAAAATCTATGTTAGACATCATGCGCACACCTTTGCACCATGGGGCAAGGGAATGTGTAAGTGGTGCTAGGGTGCTTGTTTGTAAACAGGGCTGGGGAAGAGAGCAGCAGTGCCATACCTTAGTAGATTTGGCTCTGCAATGCTGTCTTCTAACTCAATGCAGCATACATAGCACCTTTGATTGCTTTGCTGCATGGTGCTATTTATTTTTTACCAAATACGCCTCTAAGTTTTGATATGAGTGAGTCAGTGAGAGAGAGTGATTGCAAAAAAGTGAAAACGTGGGTGAGAATGAATATGAGTGTGAGTGAGTGCAAGAAAATATGAGGGAGTGTGATCAAGGATGCGTGAGCTTGAGAGGCAGTGGGCAAGCATAACTGTGAGGGAGAATGAAGTGAGTGCAAGTGAGAATAAGTGAGTGAGTGTGAATCAATAAAAGTGTGCATGAGTGAGAATGTGGTATTATGCTTGTGAGCATGCCCTTGATCCTGGCATACTGTTGGTAATTTTTAGCTTGAAGTGGTACCCATGGAAACATTCTGGCACAGGTAAACTGGAGGCAGTTCTTCGCATCACCGGCACCTTTGCCAACACGCTAGCGCACTAGAGGTTATACTGGGTATACAGGAAATCCATGACAAACTGCAGACACAGGCATAGTCGGTGTAATTCTTGGCACAGAGGCACCTGTAGAAAACTGTTGGTGCTGGCATACTGGAGGATTGTTGGCATAGGGGGGCACCTGTGGCATAATGCTGCGGTGGGCACATTGAAGGTATTTTCTGACGTAAGGGAGGACAATTGAGGTTTACAGAAGGGGAGAATCATGACAAAATGCTAGACATACTAGAGATCATTTTTTTAAATTAGGGTCACCCGTAGTTTATGGACAGCACTAATGTCAAAAGTCTAGCTGAGGCATATTACATGTATTTTTGGGAGTAAAGGGGCACCCATGGCATACAGAGGCACACATGACAATATGCTGGAGCTGGCACCATGGAAGTAATTTTGACCTAGATTGGCACCCCTAGCACATTTTTGAAAAAATTGGGTCAACTCTTGGGGAGCAGCAAGTTAAATTGGCCTGGCACATCATTAAAGAATTGAATATTCATTGAGTGTTTTTTCAGTGCATATGGATTTTTACCGTATTTATGTGAAACTGTGTTTTACAGTGCACCATATGGTCCTATTTTTTCCAAACTTTTTTCTCGATGAAACCCCTGAACTCCCCCCCCCCCCCCCCCACACACACACACACACATACAACCCCCTGAACCCTTGCTACAATTCTGGGTAAATATTACAGTCCACCACTTTCAAAAATCACTGGTCGTCACTTCAAGAGCAGTAGGTAAACAGTGTCTTGATGAGCACTGTTCACTTTCTGCAGCTTCCACCCGGACTGCGACACGTTAGGCAGTGTACAAGTAATAAATTCAGCAGCACAATATGCACTCACCTGATTTTCTGATTAAATAAAAACATGAACCAAAACATTTTTAAATAAGGTGTTCCCATGCCTCATTTTTGTGAATACATGGAAAATTAAGTGTCTGAATAAACTATTCACCTCTGTGCTTTGCATGAGTAATAGGGACATGCAAATGAACTTAAATCAACATCTGTTAACAGAAAGGAATAATTTAGGCCAATAATGTCGTTCATTATCAAAATATTGACTACATCAATACATGTAGGCATAACTACTATGGTTTTATTTAAATCTCTTTTTTCTCTCAGATTTTTTAACAGACTTTTCATTGCAGTATACAGTAGGGGAATTATTAAATCATGAATGTTTGTGTATAATAAATTAGGTTCTTGATGCTGATGTGTATTTCATGGCACTAAGGGGGTCATTCTGACCCTGGCGGTAAAATCCGCCAGGGCCAACGACCGCGGGAGCACCGCCAACAGGCTGGCGGTGCTCCCTTGGGCATTCTGACCGCGGCGATACAGCCGCGGTCAGAAACGGAAAACCGGCGGTGTACCGCCGGTTCTCCGCTGCGCCGCCATGGGGATTCCGAGCCCCATACCGCCATCCTGTTCCTGGCGATTTTGGCCGCCAGGAAGAGAATTGCGGTATGGGGTGTCGTGGGGCCCCTGGGGGCCCCTGCAGTGCCCATGCCAATCGCATGGGCACTGCAGGGGCCCCCGTAACAGGGCCCCACAAAGATTTTCAGTGTGCGCCCTGCAGACACTGAAAATCACGATGGGTGCAACTGCACCCGTCGCACCCCTTCCACTCCGCCGGCTCCATTCGGAGCCGGCATCCTCATGGAAGGGTGTTTCCCGCTGGGCTGGCGGGCGGCCTTCTGGCGGTCGCCCGCCAGCCCAGCGGGAAACCCAGAATACCTGCGGCGGTCTTTTGACCGCGCAGCGGTATTCTGGCGGGCCCCGCCAGGCCGGCGGCTACTGCCGCCGGCCAGGGTCGGAATGAGGCCCTAAGTCCTCTTAAGATGAACTCATAATTTTACAAGTAATACTAAGAGAATCGATTAATGAAGCAATTGCATATCCCATCAGCATCCTAATACAGGTAGTATCTAAAACAAACATTTGTCTATATTGTTTTATTATATTATTCTTGCATTTATTATAGAACTTAGCAATGTCTATCATTCGGATGCCATCAGTGTTTAGAGCATGTGTCATCACTTCCTGAGAAAACTGAGCGCCAAAGATCATTGTTAGACTTGGTATCATTAGCAAAGTCTCCCCTAACGTTTTGCCGCTACTTCCCAGGTTGCTTCTGTGTGCTAGACTCTGTTTTTGCTGTTTTGTTTGCTCTGGACACTTTACCACTGCTGACCAGTGCTAAAGTGTAAGTGTTCCCTGTATAAATGATATGTGTACACTGGCTTAACCTCGATTGGCCTATTTGATTTACTAGTAAGTCCCTAGTAAGGTGCACTAGAAGTGCCCAGGGCCTGTAAATCAAATGCTACTAATGGACCTGCGGCACTGGTTGTGTCACCTACATTAGTAGCCTTGTAAACATGGCTCGAACTGCCACTGCAGAGTCTGTGAGTGTAGTTTTAAACTGCCAATTCGACTTGGCAAATGTACCCACTTGCCAGGCCTTACCCTTCCCTTTTTATACATGTAAGGCACCCCTAAGGAAGGTCCTAGGTAGCCCCATGGGCAGGGTGCAGTGTATGTTAAAGGTGGGACATGTCCTGTCAGTGAAATACTGCCAAATCCGGTTTTCACTGTTGCAAGGCGTCTCTCTTTCATAGGTTAAAATACATAATTTAGTGAAGTTGGTTTTTAGATTGTGTGTTTGAAAATGCCACTTTTAGAAAGTAGGCTTTTTCTTGCTTAACCCATTCTGTGACTCTGCTTGTTTGTGGATTCCCTGTCTGGGTCAGGTTGACAGTTGTGCTGTTTTTTACCTCTCCTCTAGACAGTGACCCAAAGGGAGCTGGGGGTGTAGCCTGCATATCATGATGGGCCATCTGGGCTGTGGGGAGGAGTGGTCACTTACACCTGAAAGGGCTGTGCCTGCCCTCACAAAATGGCATCTCCAACCCCCTGGTGAGTGTCTGGGACATGGCCGGGGCCAGACAGGCTCTTGAAAACAACAGAGACTTCTCTTTGAAGTAGGCCTACTTTAAAGGCAGAAAGGGTTATAAGAAGAGCACCCAAAACCCCTGAAAATCAGATTACTTCTGGAACCAAGAGGAACCTCTGCCCGGGAGAAGATCTGGAGAAGCTGGAGGAGGAGTACTGCCCCTTTGCCTGCGACTGTGCTTTGCTGGGTTGGCCTTCAGTAGCTGCTTCTGCCTGAGAGAGGACAAAGACTGACTTTTGTGTGACTTCCCACTGCTGAAGAATCTCCAAGGGCTTGAACTGAGCTTGCCTCCTGTTGTTGAATTCTCAGGGACAGCAAAGACTTCTCTCTGCCAGTACTTGGGTTTTCTGCTTAGAACCCTGCCTGCCAAGTTGTGCCCTAACCTGTCTCTGGGCCCTTGAAAGATGCAGCTGGTGGAAAAAGACAGAAATCCACGAAAAGACCACTGTGCGGGGAAACATTCGATGCACCGCCTGCCTCGCGGCTGCTAAGCAATGCACCGCCAGTCTCGTGGCTAAAATCAACGCTCCGCCTGCATCGCAGCTGAGAGATCGACGCAACGCGGATGGAGAAACGATGTGCAACACCCGCAGCAGCTGCTGTTAATGATGCAAGCGCCATGCAGCGCAGTTTCTTGACACCGTGCGACCAGATTTCAACACAACATTGATGCGCGCGGACAATCAACTCAAAGCCTGCCCAGACCAGAGGTGCCTGCCTGGAATTGACACATCGCTCTTTAGTAGGAGAGAAGAATCGATGGATGCTGACCTGACTGGAGGAAGAACAATGCACGATCTGACGAGTGAAAAATCGATGCACCGCTGGCCTTTTCCGACGCACACTCACCGTGCGGCTTTATTTTGACGCTACCCAGGTACTTTTAGTGCAATAACAGCGTTCTCACTGTTTTCTAAAGGATTTAAGAATCTTTTTTTTTAACGTCATAACTTGACTTGTGCTTGTCGGATTTTTATGGTTTTGGTCTTGTTTTGTTTAGATAAATATGACCTAGTTTTCTAAACCTGTGTTGTGTCCTTTTGTGGTGGGTTCACTGGGTTTCTGTGTGTGTTGTTACAAATACTTTACACCCTGCTTCTGAAGTTAAGCCTGCCTGCTAGTGCCAAGCTACCAAGTGGGCGAGCGGGGGTTAACCAAGGGTGATTCTCCTTTACCCCGACTAGAGTGAGGGCCCTTGCTTGGACAGGGGGTAACCTGACTCCCAACCAAAGACCCCATATTAACAATCATATTATGTCACTTCTTGTGATGTCATCAAGGTCAAGACAGTGTGATGTCATTTCCACTGCCCCTGGCATTTTGGTGAATCAATGCCCATACCTGTATAACCTCTGTGTAAGTCATCATGTGAACTTGTGTCTGTTCCATCTCTTAAATTATTGATTATTTTATGGTTCACCTAAATTACACTATTTACATTCACGTTATGTATCTTAATATCATGAGCCTGTATTTCATTATTCCTTTTCCATACCCCTCTCAGCTTTGTATGCTATGCTGCTGATGCTAGTAGCATAGAAAGGATGTTATAGGCCTTGGTGCAAGCAAGCCAAAAGGGCTGTTTAACTGCTGTTGAGGTAGTATATGGCAGCAATTTTCAGGGTTTCTTGGGCCCCTTAGAGCTTTGACACCCGATGTCATTGCACCTGCAGCACCAATCGTAGTTACATCCTTGGCTATTGCTAAATTTGTAAAAGAATGAGTTCTCTGCCCAAAGCTCTACTCAGAAGCCTGTGGAAAGTGCTATTAAATGTTGGCGCTCCGAATACCAAGGCTATGTGGTCTTGAATCCACCTCATGACAGTTAATCCACTACCAGATAGTCCCAACCCATTTATCTCACTTGTGCAGATTCTTTCCACTTTGTGTATTTCTCTCTCTTACTGTTAATAAATGTCTTAAGTGGCAGTCCCCAAAATAACGTGCCAGTGGGCCCATCATACAACCACCAGCACAGATTAAGCACTATGTGCTTCTTGATGGCATGTGGCGTAAAATGACTTGAATTTGTAAACAAAAACAGAAAGGCATTCAATAAACAGGTTTTTAATGATCTTAGCAATGCCTTGTCATCTCTACATGGCTCCATAAAGGACCACGTATCATGTTTAGTACAGGTTTGCGTGATGCTGAAAACTCTCTCTGTTGAACGGAGAAAACTCAGTATTATCATTCGTATGCTGTACATTCCCTTGTCACCACCAATACAATATAAAACCTTAAGTGAATGGCCTGAGATTTTTTTCGGGACCCCTATCTATCTATGACTCCAGAAACCAAAATGGTTGCACAGTCTAACATTTCTTACCAATATGACTGGTAGAGAACCTTTGTGCAACTTCTATATGATAAACATCCAACAATATTAATGCGAGCCTTGTGCTGGTGCATGTAGTAATATTATATCACGTCACATTTGGCTTCAGGCAAAAATCTTGAAGAGTGGAAATGTTACAGCCATCAGAAAAAAATATCCTTGTTCTAAAGGTCTGCATTGGCCATACAGTCCTGGGTATGATTCCAGATGCTCTTGCTAACAGAAACATCTGATTCTGAAACTGTCGAAGCTTACCTAGGATAGTGTGTGTAGTTTGAGCCAATAGGATTGCATTCTCAGGGCGCAACCCCTCATACAGCACAGTCTTTGAGAGAGGAGGCAGATGAATGATAAAAAAGCACAATAACAGACTAGCCCTGTGTTAATGCTGCCCATGTAGCTAGTCGTGATGTGCAAAAATGAACCAAACTGCTTATAACACATTATGCTATAGTATGCTCACAAAAGGCGAGGATTGAGTAACTTTCTGAAAGTACTTTGGACCGCACAAGGAGTATAAAAACACTGTATTAAATACCAATACAAAACAATGTCTGGCAGCAAGGAGTTCCAAATCAATTTAATGTGGGATTACTAACGCTTCTTTTTACTACTGATACAGTCTATGTAGACTATGCAGAGGCCGCCCGCCGAAGTTCCCCCACCAAAATACCGCTCCGCGGTCGAAAGACCGCTGAGGGTATTTTGGGATTTGCCCTGGGCTGGCGGGCGGCCGCCATCCCAGGGCAAATCAGCCTTCCCACGAGGACGCCGGCTCACAATTGAGCCGGCGTAGTGGGAAGGTGCGACGGGTGCAGTGGCACCCGTCGCGTATTTCAGTGTCTGCATAGCAAATACTTTGTGGGGCCCTCTTACGGGGGCCCCTGCAGTGCCCATGCCATTGGCCCCGCGGCACCCCCTACCGCCATTCTGTTCCTGGCGGGAGTCCCGCCAGGAACAGGATGGCGGTAGGGGGTGTCAGAATCCCCATGGCGGCGGAGCGCGCTCCGCCGCCATGGAGGATTCTGCAGGGCAGCGGGAAACCCGCATCTGACCGCGGTCAGAATGCCCTGCGGGGCACCGCCGGTCTGTCGGCGGTGCTCCCGCCGACCCCGGGGTCAGAATGACCCCCCTATGTCTTGATCACAAGCACTATCCTGTAAGTGGAAATTTTGGAATAGTTTACTTCGAAGAAGACCGATGTAGTGTTCTTAGGCCTGACCCATAGCGCTACAGAAGATATACCACTTCATCTCAGAAACAGAACAATATAAAATAATTCCCAAAAGTCACGTGTAACAATGGTGGTTATTTGAAAGCAAACCCATCAGTATGTTCCAGTCACTGAAAACTGTCTGCGTAAAAAAACATTTTCGTTTCTCTAGATTAGCCAAAGCCTTCTACAGGAAGCAGAGGGTTAATCCTGGCCTCACTGTGGAAACCAAGCGTGGATTAATCAATTCTGAGTGCACAAGCCTTTAGAATACACCATATTCGCTGTATTTTTCTGCTTCGTTCCCTTCATTATTAATCCTTTATTTTTTTTTCTTTTGAGATTTGGAAAGAGAACGATAAAATCTAAATTTAGGAAGGATGGTGATAGAGTATTTTAGCCTCCTAGCTTTCTCTCCATTTTTGGGAAAATGCTTTCGAGTAAGCATGATCTTATCAAGAGAATCAGAGGAAAAAGCTCGTGCCTTTTTTCTCTGCGAGGCCAGCCTGCCCGGGTGGGCACTACTGACCACAGTACACTTAAAATCAAATGATGCGGAGGTTTGGCTGACATTCCAACAGATAAAACATGTTTTCCCTCTCCAAGTCATGCACATGTGAAGTGTAGATTTATGTGTATCTGATGTCTGCAGGGACAAACAATGCAGACGGGCCAAACAGCCTTTCCTACAGGAAAAGTGGCACCCATAGCCAAAATAACCGTTCACTTCTGTAGATCGACCTTTATTTGGTGTTACTTCTGGTCCACTTTTCTAAGCTTGCCAAATTATATTTGTCTTTTATTTATTCGGTGGAATAACAAAATAATCTTTTAGTCTGCTCTTACTAGGAATTTCAATATCCTCTATTCAGGTGCCATTGATGTGTCCTGCGTTGCGGGTGTCACAGATTGACAGAAGCAGTTTTAACACATGCCCATGACTGCACAGTATCATCTCTGGTGGTTGGTGCGTTTCGACTGGCGGAACTTCCAAAACTCAAGCTTATTTTGTTTTTTCTATCTGATGTCAACATCACACTTGCAGGGCTATGTATTTTACGAGCTGAAGATTGCAGCATGGTGTATTTTTCACCTGTGCATGTGGTGAGTGAAAATGTGTTGTTCTGGTTTCTCCACATGTCTTGACATATCTTGGTCTGAAGTTGGCGCTAGCCTGGTCAGAGTGGAATGTGGTGCATGTAAGGAGTGCACATGCACTTCCGGGATATGAATCATTAGCATGCGTAAATGTTCAGTGTTTCCATCCTAATCAACAGGTTCCAGGAAACCCTACATGTAGGTCTCTCATTGGCAGAATAATTACTCATGCACAGACGGCTGGGTGTCATACTCTGAAACTAGATTTCATGGTTCACCTGTCTGAGCAGCCAAAGCATGACATAACAGTAAAGGGCCCTGCTCTCCAGAGAAAGTAGTAGCATAAACTCTCTGCCAAGTAAATACACAGCCATTGATAGAGCGAACCGTAGTAACAATTTACCTGTGTTCGGACGCTCTTTAGGCCGATGAATCTTTTGACTAAGTGGGAACTCTCTGTACTCTTAATCAATCAATTTCCTGAAGTCAATAATCAATAACGGACATAAGCAATACCTTGATCAACATAACACTTAATGATTAATCCAGAATACATTTCGGCGAACCCTGACCTTTCAGTCAGGAATAACCACACCAGATTATTGCAAAGTTAGTGAATTTATTTCCCTATATTAACAAAGCTAGCACAATATAAATGTGTCTCAACACCAAATGATAAACATAAATGAACATTAATAGCTGTCCATAACGTCGAAACAAGTGTAATCTATGTAGCATTTGAATCACAAGGCATTCGATAATAGCAATGCAAAGCACTAATACGATAATCTGTAATGGGCTAATTGCGTACATTTAGTCAGCATAACAAGATCTCAAATTGCATCGTGCGACATATGGAATCCTCATCTAACCTCAAATTAGCATCGGCATGTGGGACTTCATGCAAAAACAATTTAGCAACATTAATTTAGAAAAACTCCTAGTTAGGGCCCTTATCAAAATCAGCAGTTGGTTACCTAAAAGAAACACAATGCAATTTTACAATTTCCTTTCATATTTACCAATTACGATCAGCATACAAGGAAGTCTTCGTCTCACAGGTACCGTTTCTCGATCAGCATGGGACGGGACAAAGGGGCAGGGGTGAACGGGGCAATTGCCTCACGGCGGCAAGGTAAGACTACTACTTCATGCAAAGGGCATTTCAAAGTTAAAGTCTCTAGGGCAAGAATCATTAAAGTCTCTTTCTCTCGATTAGAGAAAGCATCAAAAGTCTCTCAAAATGGCGTCGCAGCAAAGTGGGCCATAATAGCTACGAAGTCTGCAAAATGGCGGGTATCGAGCTGGTAATGGCTACTTTCTTCTCGTGCACCTGGTTTTTATAGACAACAGTTCGAATCCAGTAGGGTCTCCATTGGAGGGTTCATAGGTTAGCTTCAAATTGTCCAATCAAAAACGACAGTTCTCAAGCTTTTACTTAAGCATACATTATCCTTGGAGATGGGTACGCAAATTGCAACATTGTCTACCAATTAGCTCACTTTCAGAGCCTCCATTGTCCGCACCTGCAAGTCGACCTTGAATTAAAGAGAAAATATGCCAGGCTGGCACGAAACTTTAAGATAAGCATGTGAACAGTTTCTGTGGAAAAGTACAGCTTCAAGCAGAAATACACGTTTAATAGCACATTGGAAAAATACGAACATCTAAACCGTGAGACCAGGCCACTAGGCCAAAGCCTCCGCTAAAGTAATGCTAAGCTAACGCATTTCAAACAAGCAAATCGTAGCACACGTTTATGATTATGTCAGATTAGTGCAATTCTAATACACCACGTTATATAAAGCACGCGTATAAATGTTGGCAACTACTCTAAGGGCACATTTTGTCCCCGTACAATCTTTATTAGTTCGGTTAATGTCACACATGATTATTTCACACTACGTTTATGCGTTAATAAATCAAAACCTTCATTTTCTGCTTCATCACCATTCAGCATTATCCTCTCTCAAACCCTTGTGGTTCACACACCCTCATGTAAAGTAACGATCCTTCTCTCCTCTGCCTTCGGCAGGGGCACCGCCTTCCTTCTTTCCTCGTGAATACCCTTAAATGTCCTACACCTAGTATGGTGAGGTAGTAACAAACACATGTAAGATGATATGAGATAAGCCCCTTCTCTTGCACCTGAAAACACATTACGCCTTAAATTTCTAGCTGGAAAGCATGACGAGTTTGGCAGAGGCTGTGGCACAACGTCAGTTAGCAAGACATGCCCCAGTGGCAGGGAAACAGAAGCACACCTGTTGTAAGCAATTCTCCCATCTGGGGCAATATTCATACTTTGATGACCTGCAGTGTGTCACCCATTTACTCCCTATACAGGAATTACGGAGTCCAAGTCCATGTGACTCTTCTTCATTCCCTGCGCCTCCTACGACCTCTCAAGGAATGGCTCCTGAACCAGAAACCCTCTCAGGATCTACTCACTGATGGCATGGCCAGGCCTAGTGCAACATGCCCAGACCTTTGGTCTCCAAAGGATCAGGTCCTTCTTCTTGGAGGGGGCTCCACTCACTAGTGGGTCATCCTTGTCCACTGCCACTCATGATGGGTTTGGCTCGATAGAGGCTTCAAAAGATGACCAATGGGCAGTGACCTAAAGCATCCATGTTTCAGTTCTCTAGCTGGAGGTAAACAGATGAACTGGTCTGGAAATGTCTAGACCTAACATGAAAACACGTTCCTGAGGAACTGACTAATCAGTTCACAGCATTCACAATATCCTGGAATCCGGTTCCGCCATTATTGCTTACCTCACTGTTGCTTTCTCAATACAATACATGGTTTAGATTCTTCTTGGGCCTCCAATATTATAGCACATTCTTGGCTCTGCAGAAAATTGCACCTGCAGCAATCATATGGACTTCAGTAGTCACATTAATATTCAGAGGGTAAGGAAGGTAACCCTACAAGTGCATCACAAAAGGGTAATAGAGATGTCAAGGTATGGGAGACTAGTATACCAAAAAGTGCAACATTTGAAAATATCAGGACATTTGGTGGCCTGACAAAATTATGACTGATTGGGAAGAACTTCAATGGTGGCATCAAACATGGTGAATTTGGAGAAATTGGAGGATGTTGTGTAGCAGCAAAAGTGAGAATGTCTTGGACGAGCTTAATGTGGCAGGAAAGAAACAATGACTGACTCAAATATACCAATACCTGCATCACCTCAGGCATCTTATTTCTTTTCAGTGAAAATGTTAATTTCTTGAGATAGAAGATATGTGTTTAGGATTTAACTTGATTCTACACTGGTGCCTTTAATATATCTCTTCTATTCATATGATCGCAGTGGTGTCGATGTCAGAGGTGCATATCACTGTCTTTATTGGTTTTAAACCATCTATAATGTGCCAGTAGCTGCTCCTACCGAGATAGTTCATTGCATCACATTTATAAACCCACTGCATTTTAGCTGTAGGCACACCCACTCCTTTAATGCTATGTGCTCTGAGACCTGTGGCATCAGAAGCCCTCCTCACTATATATCCCACCTAAGTTACTAGGGCCATATCATCTGCCATCAAATCTCTTACCTGTCTTCTGATTCGAGAATGGATTCAATTTAACCACTTAATTTAGATGTGAGCACATTCATCAATATTTGGCAGCTGTCTTTTCCGCCCTCCTCTTGTATCACCGGGCGTATTTAGAGGTCAAGAGGTGTCAGTTTTCTGAAGGTAGATCCATTGCCAGTTCCATCACGGGAAGAACTGTCAGTGGACCTGGAAGAGCTGCCATATTTAGGATGGTGCACCCGGTGCATATCTGCTATTTTTATGTCTGGACCCTGGGCATGAAAGGACTTTTAGGGCCAGATGTAGCAAATGTTTGCGAGTCGCAAATTCGCCGAATCGCAATTTGCGACACCGCAAAATCGGAAATGGGATGCAAAAATCCCATTTCCGTAGTGCAAATTGCCATGCAAGCCGTTACCGACTCATTTTGCACACCCAAATTACCACTAAGTCAGAGCAGGTGGTGACCAGAACCAGAACCAAAGTATAAAAGGAGACCCAGAAGGCCTCTGGGTTACTCAAAATGGCTGAAATATATGTGATAGCAAGGAGGAGGAGAGTCCACGCCGCCCAGCAGAGGAGGAGGAGGAGCCAGAGACAGGAGAGGATATACAGAACCAGACAGACACTTTTCCAACAAACTGAGGAGGAGATTTATGACAGATACAGACTCAGCAGTGCAGCAATATTAGAATTAATTGATCTACTCAATCCGCAGCTTCAACGCCAGACTGTGCGCGGCAGCGCCATCCCCACACATGTGCAAGTGCTATGCTCACTGCACCTCTTGGCCTCGGGTAGCTATCAGGGGGTGATTGCTGTGGCAGGTGGGGTATCCCAAAGTGCACTCTCACGGTTCTTCAGATGTTTCCTAGATGCCATACTCACACACACATGTCCAGATACATATACCTATCCAGGAATGAGGCAGAAATTAACAGCACCAAGTTGGAATTCTACATAATAGACGGGACACATATACAAATTTGCCCTCCTGCAAATCTGGAATATCTGTTCCGCAATAGGAAATGTACCCACTCACTGAACATCCAGGTGGTATGTGTCACCCATAATGTCATCACTGACATTGTAGCCAAATTTCCAGGGAGTTCACATGACTCTTACATTTTCAGGCACAGTGGGATACACCAACGCCTAGAACGTGGGGAGTTTGGAGACGGATATCTATTAGGTATTGCTGAATACACCCTGAAGCCACACACACAGGTCACTGTAGAAACCATCCATGCCCTGCTAACATTGCTTATTTTTGCCAAACAGGTGACAGTGCATATGCGCTACGACCATGGATACTAACCCCGTACCTAACACCTAGCAATGAGAATGAGAGGCGATATAACAGTGCACATCGGCGGACCAGAAATGTCATAGAGACTGTTAAAGGCAAGATTCCGATGCCTCCACAGAAGTGGAGGTGTGCTCCAGTATGCCCCAATAACAGCATTCAAGATAGTTGTCGCATGCGCAATACTACACAACATTTCCACCAGACGTGGGCTACATCTCACCCCTGCAGACCCAGATTCTGGGGATGAGGAGCAAGAGCTACCCCGAAGCATTGCATATCAAGGCAGACAGAGACAGGACCACATTGCAACCCAATACTTTGGAAGGTACGTGGCAACTGACACCACACTCACTAATGTCACACACAAAGAGCCCAGTTGTGTAGTGGAACAAACAAAACTTTTTAATTTGTGAACCTAATGTCGAAAGAACATAACTGTCTGTAAGGGGCTGCACATGTCCACCCTTTTATGAGGACACATTAACTGCATGTGCCTCATGAGTCCTGCTGTGTTCTTGCCTACATCCTCCCCCTGGTTCGCCCAGCATGGCTCGTCCCAGGTGGGTCAGCTGACCCCTGACGTGCACTTCCACTCCTCTGTACACGTGTGTCAGTGGCAGATACACTGCTGATAGTGGACCCATCCTCACTGTCCTGAGGGGTCTCACCCGTGCCCCTTGCCACCTGCCTGGACTCCAACATGTCCACTGCGTGGCTAATGCGGCCCAGTCCTTGTGCCACATCCCCTGCAAAGTGCCAAGTCCCACCTGCAGACTCACGGTCCACCTTGACAGGCCTGTAGTGTTCATGGCAAGACGGCCAATGGACGCTGCCATGCAGTCAAATCTAGTAACTAGGTGGCGCTCCCGGCGCCTTGCGCTGTGTCTCTCAGCCACCAATTCCGTCACCAGTTGGCGGATTGACAGTGTAAGTTCGCTAACATTGTCATGTAGTCTTGTGAACTGTGTGGTCACATCAGCCAGGCCATGTGTCATATTATTTTCCAGTGTCTGCAATGCACCTGATATTATCCGTAATTGCCTTGTTTGCGGGCGCTGACCGGAAAGGAGGGCTGCCTCGACTGCAGACATTGATGCCTCCCCTATATCCTCCTGGGGCACCGCCTGGACTTGGCCTCTGCGTCTGCGACGCGGTTGTGCTGCTGGCTCTGGATGTCTCACTGTGTGGCTGGGGCCAGGTGTCGTGTTTCCTTCCTCCATGTCCTGTACTTCTTCTGGAGGAGGTTGTGCTGGGCCCTTGAATGCCTTCTGCAGCCTCCTGCACTGCCTGTGGCCTGCTGTCTTCTCCCTGGATGGTGTGGCTGGTGGGGGTGTCGTGTGGGAGACCTGTGGGACATAGGGAACACACTGTCAGTCTCTAACATCTGTTGTATGCCTCATAATAAACATTTGCCTATATGCTGACTACTGTACTACATTGCCCAGAATGCACCATTCTGGTGGTTGCTAGTCTGGAATGGAGCTAATCTGGTTGTGCCTGCTGCTGTGTACTGGGAGAATGTGGATATAGCATTTGTAGGTGTACATGCATATTTCATGGTACTCACTTTTGGATGTCCCTTGAGCAGAAGTGTCCAATGCTCCCATTCCTGACATCAGGCTCCAGTGTCTGCTCCACCAATTCCTCCATGGCTGTGCGTGGTGGGATGGTGGATGGGCCTCCTCCAGTGCCCCTCATTTCCCTGAGGCGCTCTGCCACTCTCTCCTTTGTTCTGGAGCGCAAGTCATACCACCTTTTTTTTATTTCATCCAGGGTTCGGTGGCTCACCCCAATGGCATTGATCCTCTCCTGGATTTGCAGCCAGATCTTCCTCTTCTCAGTGTCTGGGACACTCAGGGCTGCCTTGCCAAAATGTTGGTCATGGTGCTGGCAGCATTCTTCTGTTAGCACCTCAAGTTCTTTTTCTGAGCACTTGAGTTTCCTTTTCCTTCCTGCACTGCCTGTGTCTTCCATGGTAGCAGCAGCTCCTCTCTCCAGGTAGTTGCACAGCAGTTTGAAAAGGGTGTGGTCCTCCCTCCTCCCAGGTGTATTTGATGACTTCCTGGTTCTGATGTCATCAGCAAGAGCCAGGAAGTGTTTTTCCAACTGTTTTGCTGCACCTGCATGCAATTTGAGGGCCAGTCGCAAATTGCGACACCCGACTCGCAAATTGCGAGTTCGCTTTTAGCAAGGTCGCAAAAAGCGACCTTGTTAACAGCGGACTCGCAATCTGCGGTGCGACAACTTTTGCGAGTCGCAATTTGATGTCGCTTTTTTTTCTTGAATCCCATTTTGCGAGTCGGAAATTGCGATTCGCATTGACTCGCAATTTCCGACTCGCAAATTTTTTCCTACCTACATCTGGCCCTTAGAGTATGTCTTTAGAAAAAATAAAAGTGTTGACACGTCTGCACTGCCACAATGGCAAGACAAACCGGTAGTTAATGTATTTTGTACCATGAACCGGGTTCTGTCAATGAGCCGGGATCCAGATCAAGAAAAAACACAAGCCTAGCAGGAAACTAAATGTATCAACCAGCTGCAGTTCGAACAGTGAATGGAGTGCGACTACCACCCAGTCCTTATGGCAAAACTCAGCGTAGGCCAGGCCCTCTGCCTAAGAAAGAGCTGTACACGAGGGCACAACACTGGATCAAGATGCAGGATCGAAAGAATCCATACCTTCTTACATTTTGTTAGCCTGACAATACAGCCCTCTTTCTTATCATCCGGATTCAAGAAAACGAAACATCTTTAAAAATAATGTAAACATGCATACAATATTAATCAGAACACCAATGTAAAGTCCATACAGTAAATACAGGGACTAAGCTCAAAAAGTCACCCAGGAAATTGCCACCTGTTATGTCAATAGTAAAGTTCCAACATTTTAGGTAGTCTGACACTTTGGTGGTTATTATGACATTGGCCGTGAGTGCTAAAGTGGCGGAAATAAAGCCAACAGGATGGCGGTAATTACTGCCAGATAATGACCATAGCGGTGATAACTCCCATGGACAGCCAATGTACCACACCATCCGCCAGGGCGTTAACACCACTGACCACGGCGGTAGCCATCAACAGCCAGGCGGAAGACAAGGTACCACCCACCATATCATGACCTTGCAATTCGCCACGGTTTCCGGGGCCGAACCAACACGATCAAAAGCCTGGCGGAAACACTGCACAGAAGACCAAAGACTCACCATCAGAGACACAGAGAAGAGCAACGCCACCATGGAACCAGAACTGCAAGTCTTCCCAATGCTCTTCTACGCCATGCTCCACCTGGAACACCAAAGCCGACAAAGTCGATGACGGTGAGTACAGCTGCCTAGCACACAAGGGAGGGAGGAAAAGGGGAGTGACACACACACGCACAACACACACCACACAAACAATACACACAACCAGCTGCAGAAGAAAAACAATGGCACACGACACACGGCATAATAATGCAAGGACAACAATAAGGCAGTACTGAGAATGTACTGAATGGGAACAGCCACCAAATGAACCAATTGGATAACAAAGGGATATGTACAATTGTCCACAAAGGGCCATTGCCCAGTCCAAAGTACTAAGGGCCCACATGGCCACAGGGCACAGTCCAAGGCCCAACTCGTTTCCTGACGACATCCTCACAGAACTGTGCAGGGGCATCATTACTGAAGTGGGCAGGCACCTCATGGGTAATGGGAGTGGAGGGCACCTCAGCCGAAGTCGGGACCTTGTCCACTGGTTCTGGAGGGGGCTCCATGCCGAATTGTCCCTGGTGGGGAGTGCAAGGCCACAGTCTCTGAAGTGGGAAACATGCCCACTGGTTCTGGAGGGGGCTCCATGCCCATTTCCCTTTGCTAGGAAGTGCAAGGCCACAGTCTCTCAGGTGGGGAACATGCCCACTGGTTCTGGAGGGGGCTCCATGCCCAATTGTCCCTGGTGGGGAGTGCAACGCCAGTCTCTCAGGTGGGGAACATGCCCACTGCTTCTGGAGGGGGCTCCATGCCCAATTGGCCCTGGTGGAGAGTGCAGGGCCACAGTCTCTGAAGTGGGGAACATGCCCACTGGTTCTGGAGGGGGCTCCATGCCCAATTGTCCTTGGTGTGGAGTGCAAGGGCACAGTCTCTGAAGTGTGGAACATGCCCACTGGTTCTGGTAGGGGCTCCATGCCCAATTGTCCCTGGTTGAGAGTGCAAGGCCACAGTCTCTCAGGTGGGGAACTCACCCACTGCTTCTGGAGGGGGCACCTTGCACAGCAGTCCCTGGAGGGTGGCCTACATGTCCGCTGCTGGAGGTAAGGGCTGCACCATCTCAGCTGGAGGTGAGGGTTCTGTGACCACTGGTGGTGGGGGTACCCTGCCAGCCTCTGCTGGAGGTGAGGGCTGCTGTGTCTCAGCTGTGGAAGTTGCCTCCTGGGCAGCCTCTGCTGGAGGTGAGGGCTGCTGTGTCTCAGCTGTGGAAGGTGCCTCCTGGGCAGCCCCTGCTGGAGGTGAGGGCTGCTGTGTCTCAGCTGTGGAAGGTGCCTCCTGGGCAGCCTACGTTGGAGGCAGCTGGAGGTGAGGACTCCTTCACTTTCATGGCAGGAGGTGACGTCTTTGTCCCTATTCTGGCTGTTGGAGTGGGATCCTTCCCCTTCCTGGATGTTGGAGTGGGATCCTTCCCCCCTCCTGGCTGGTGGAATGGGATCCCCTTCCTGGCTGTTGGAGTGGGTTCCATCCCCTTCCTGGCTGGTGGAGTGGGATCCATCCCCTTCCCGGCTGGTGGAGTGTGATCCTTCCCCTTCCTGGCTGTTGGAGTGTGATCCATCCCCTTCCTGGCTGGTGGAGTGGAATCCTTCCCCTTCCTGGCTGGAGGAGTGGGATCCTTCCCCTTCCTGGCTGGTGGAGTGGGATCCTTCCCCTTCCTGGCTGCTGGAGTGGGATCCTTCACTGTCTTGCCTCCGCGACTAGGAGGTGACTCCACTGTCCCCATGGACTGTTTGGCTGAGGTGCTGGGCTGGGTCATTGGGACCCTCCTCTTACAGGCAGGACAGGGGGTAGACAGGGAGGGAAGAGGTCAAGTTGGGCGAGCAAAAGTTTTTAGGGACGGTGGGGCGGGGTGAGGGAGGAGGGATGGGAGTGGAGGTTGAGGGAGTGGTTGTTGGAGGAGTACATCTGCTGGACTTGGGTGCAGGTGCATGGGGAGTGTCAAGATGTGAGGTGGATGGCTGTTGGGTGTCTGAGTGACTGCGTTTGTGTCCTTTAGGAGGGGGGACAGACAGGGTGGGAGAGGACACGGGGATGGTGTGGATGGATGTTGTGGAGGTGTCTGCAAGTGAGGTGTGTGTGCTGCTTGGTGTGGTGATGCTGGTGGTGGATGTTGAAGCAGTGCATGCAGGTGTGAGTGTGGACGTGCCTGTAAAGGAGGGGGAGGAGGAGGAGGAGGGTAGACAGTGGAGGCAGTGGATGTGGTTGTGTCTGCAACTGTCTGGTGTTTGTGTGAGTGCTTGTGGACTGAAGTGTGGTGCCTGTGTTTGACTGTGCCACTCTTGTGTGATGTCTTCTGTGCATGCTTGTCAGTATGTGTGCATGGGATAGTTTGGGGTTGGCGAGACTGGGCCTGGGAAGTGGTAGTTGGAGGGGGGACGGTGGGAACAGGGACAATGGCTGCCATCAGAGAAGAGGCGAGAGCCTGAATCGATCTCTGTTGGGCTGCCAAACCACCATGGATGCCCTCCAAGAATGCACTGGATTGCTGCATCTGGGGTGCCAGCTCCTGGATGGCATTCACAATGGTTGACTTCCCTACAGGGATGGATCTCAGGAGGTCAATAGCCTCCTCACTCAGGGCAGCAGGGCTAACTGGTGCAGGGCCTGAGGTGCCTGGGGCTAAGGAGATGCCCACCCTCCTGGGTGAGCAGGCACAGGCAACTTGCTGAGGGGGCTACTGGGAGGGCGGTGCTGGAATGGGGGTGGCGGCTGTACCTGCAGCTGGGGTGGTCACAGAGGTGTCCGCCACCACCAGGGAGCTTACTTTGGAGGAGGTATCTGAGTCTGTGTTGTCACCTCCTGTCTCCGCCGTGGTGCTCCCCTCGCCCTCCGTCCCACTGGTCCCCTCGAAATCGGTGGACTCTGCCTCCTGGGTCCTGTGGGATGCAGATCCCTCTGTCGCCGGTGCACCTGCTCCTCCGCCAGATATCTAATGCACACATGGACAGGATGACAGAAGGAAAAAGGGGGAAGAGAGAGAAAGGGAGCACTGGGTCAATTACAGCACCAACACCACAGTTGGCATAAACAGCACCGTCACACACAGGGATCAGGATTGAGCAATATGCATTGCACTGCCATTGATTTGGCTAGATGCCACAGCAAGATGAGGGCCAAACACCGCCAACTGCACCCCTCCTGGGACCCACAAAGCCCTGGCTGACATGGAATACAAACCAGCTAGGTTACCTGAATTTGCCATACCCCCATTACCATTGAGATGGATCATGCTGCAATGTCTGGCCTGGCATTAAGGGGCACCCACTAACTCACACGCAGCACTCAGATCTCATGCCACCTACCAATTATTGTAGTAATGCCCACTGCACTCACCCCCTTGTGGCTGCTGTGATGCCCTCAAGCGCCCATCCAGCTCTGGGTAGGCCACCTCCAGTATGTAGGCCATCAGGAGGGTAAGGTTCCGATGGGCACCCCTTCCTCGTTGGGAGGCCATCCCCAGCTGGGTCTCCGCAGTCTTCCGTGCCCAGCGTCTAAGGTCCTCCCACCATTTCCTGCAGTGGGTACTCCTCCTGCTGTAAATCCCCAGGGTCCGCACGTCCTTGGCGATGGCACGGCACAATCCCTTCTTCTGATGGGCGTTGACCTGCACAGGGAATGCAGACAGGAGGACACCATTACACATACAATCCAGACTATCACACATATGGTCCACCAATCCCATTTCCATCACCATTGGCACACACATCGTCCGGTGCCCACCATATACACTACCACCAGACATCCCCCCCGATGATGCGGTGCTTGCACATACATCCCATGCATTCTTCCCACATGCATTGTGCCAATGGTGTACTCACCTGTTGGTCTGGAGGCCTATACAGCAGTCCATACTGGGGTTGGACCCCATCCACCAGTCGCTCCAACTCCTCCGAAGTGAAGGCAGGGGCCCTTTCCCCTGTCACACGGGTCATGGTAGGTTCCAGGCACCGGTCACGGCAGCACACGCAGTGTAGGTGTTGTCCTGTGGAAAGTCAGGAAACAAGTGAGGATATGGATAAAAAATTGCAGTCACATCCACAGCAGTGTATATCGCCACAGCCGGCGCTGATCCCCATTGGCCATTGTGCTCCATTGAGCCCCATATTAGCCAATGAGGAATTGCACGGTGGTGCAAGACCGCCTTCCGCCACGATGCCTAACGTCTGCGGAGTTACCTCACTTCCACCTGTCCCAAGATACAGGACAGGCGGTCGCCATTTCATGGTGGGGGACAACGATCAGATAAACCATAACTGCCTCAATGCCTAAAATAACACAGACATTGCCATTCCCACTGTCTCATCACATTGATGCTCTCTGTACACTGAGGTGGTGGTTCCATTGTTTAAATTGTGACAGCCTGCTCACTCTTGTGTTTCATAGATACCTACCGCTGCGGATGAATAGGAGGAGAAGACAAACTCCTGGGTACAGACCCCTTGTGGACTTGGCTACACTGGAGGACAAGCACATTATACTCACCTATAGACTGGACAGGGCCACAATCGCAGAGCTGTGTGCCCAATTGGAACCTGACCTGATATCAGCCATCCGTCAATCCACTGGGATTCCCCCTCTTGTGTAAGTGCTATCAGTGCTTCATTTCCTGGCAACTGGTTCTTTCCAAGTGACAGTGGGCTTGGCAGCAGGAATGTCACAACCAATATTCTCATTTGTGCTGGCAAGGGTCCTGTCGGCCCTGGTGAAACACATGTGTAGATACATTGTTTTCACCCAGATTGATTTGGCCACTGTTAAGGCAGGTATCTATGCAATACACCATATCCCCAATATAACTGGGGTGATTGACTGTACACATATTGCGTTCGTCCCCCCCCCTGCCAGAATGAACCAGTGTTCAGGAATCAGAAGAGTTTCCACTCACTGAATGTGCAAATTGTGTTCCTGGCTGACCAGTTCACCTCGCACGTCACTGCCAAGTATCCTGAGTGGGTGCATGATGCCTTTGTTCTGAGGAAAAGCAGCATCCCAAATGTGATGGCCCAACTACAGAGGCACAGGGTGTGGCTAATAGGTGAGCCAGAGTCCCCACCCACTGTATGTCAGTGAATGCCTTGAGGTGTTATCCCCATAGGATTGTGTAAGGCTAACTTTTGTTCCTCACTATTTGCAGGTGACTCTGGCTACCCAAACCTTTTGTGGCTTCTGACCTCTGTGAGGAACACCAGGACAGGGGCTGAGAACTGTTATAATGAGGCACATGGGCAAACCACAAGAATAATTGAAAGGACCTTCGGCCTCCTAAAGGCCAGGTTCAGGTGCCTCCATCTGACAGGTGGATCCCTGTGCTACTCGCCCAGGAAGGTCTCCCAGATAGTAGTGGCATGCTGCACATTGCACAACCTGGCCCTCAGACGGCATGTGCCTTTTTTGTAGGAGGAGGAGACTGGAGATGCCCCTGTGGCAGCAGTGGACCCTGAGGACAGTGAGGATGAAGAGGCAGAGGATGAGGATGTGGACATCAGAACATCAGTTATACATCAATACTTCCTATGACACACAGGTGAGACAGTGGAACTAATCATTGCTCTGAATATTGATTTCATCTGTGTGACTGTGGCATGAAGGAATTCGCTTCCTTTGCATCTCAACTTACTGTCACCTATGGCTTGTCATTCTACAGATGTTGGTGATAAGACAACAGTGTCCTGATGTGATGACTACAGACAGTTACAGGTCATTAATTGTATGCTATCACAGTGTCCATATAATTTGCACCAGATGTGTCTGTTCCCATAAATGCACATTTTCAACTCATAAAATACTATCAGCCAAGTTGTGTTCAAAGGTGTTTTTTGTGGTCTTGGTCTTGGCAAGTGTCTCTGGCTTCTGTCTGGGTCTCAGGGAATGTTTGTGGGGTGGTTCACTTTCTGCAGGGGGAAGGGTGATGGTGGCCAGTGGGGCCTGTGGCGGGGACTCCTGCCCACTAGCTGCAGCGGAGGTGGTGGGCTGGTCTACAGACTGTCTAGTGGTAGGGGCCCGATGGTGTGCTGTTGATTCCCTTGTGATGTTGGCCATGTCTGCCAGCACCCTGCACCCTGCAATGGAGATCATGGTGGTGTTGACAGCCTGCAATTCCTCCCTGATCTCCTGATGCTGTTCCTCCTGCAGCCACTTGTTCTCCTGCATGTTGCCAAGGATCTGGCCCATAGTGTCCTAGGATTGTTGGTAGGCACCCAGGATCTTGGTAAGCGCCTCCTGGAGAGTCGGGTCCTTGGGCCTGTCCTCTCAGTGTCCCTGTTGCCCTGTGCCTCTGTCCCCTGAATGGTGTGCCCACTGCCACTGACCCCAGGTCCCTGATTGTCTTGGGTGTGAGGTATGGACTGGGGTCCCTGTACAGGTGGGCACATTGCTGGTTGACGTGTCCTGGGGACAGAGGTGTGGAGACGCTGGGTGGGTGCTGTGGTGTTGGATATTGATAGGGAAGGCTCTGTGGTGGACTGTGAATGGGCTGGTGTGACCGACTGTCCAGTGGTCCCTGATGGACCAGGTTGTTGATCCAGATCGTGAAGTCCAGAGTTACTGTCATCACTGAGGGCATCTTCTGTTGGGGGACTGGTTTGTCGTGGCACCTCCTCTCTGCTGACATTGGTTGGGGCACCTGCGGGGATGTAAGTGATGTATTATGCTTCATGCCTGTGACATATTGTACATTCCTAGCTTCCCTTCTATCGTTGCTGTTTCCCTGACACCTGGGTTTGTGCATATTGATGTATTGTGGGATTGTTAGTTCCCCTATGTTGTGCATGCTTTAGTGATGGGTGTCCATGCAGGGCTGGGAGGGCTGTCCATGCATTGGTATTGCATGCAGGGCTGGGCATTGTGGTTAGTCATATGTGTAGGTGCAGTGTGAGGGATGGAGTGGAATGATCGGAGTGAGGGTGAGGGGGTGTGATGGCATGCAGGTATGGGGGTGATAAGTATTAAATATTGACTCACCACTGTCCAGTCCTCCAGCTACTCCAGTGAGTCCCTCAGGATGCAGTATTGCCAAGACTTGCTCCTCCCATGCTGTGAGCTGTGGGGGAGGAGGTGGAGGTCCACCACCAGTCCCCTGTATGGTGAGCTGGTGCCTTGCTGCTATATAACATACCTTCCCCCGTAGGTCGTTCCACCTCTTCCTGATGTCGTCCCTTGTTCTTGGGTTTGGGCGAGTGGTTTGGATTGGAGTGGTGTAGGAGAGGTACCTCCCTCCATTCTGCTCTGAAGCCACCAAAATCATCTGCAGTGTACCCCAGGGTTCATCCCTCAGCCCAACCCTCTTCAATGTCTACATGGCTCCGCTTGCTAACACCGCCCGATCTCACAACCTCAACATCATCTCATACGCCGATGACACCCAGGTGATCCTCTCCCTCACCAAGGACCCCGCCACCGCCAAGACCAACCTCCACAAAGGAATGAAGACCATTGTCAACTGGATTAAGAACAGCTGCCTGAAACTGAATTCCGACCAGACTGAGGTCCTCATCTTTGTCTCCACCCCCTCCGCATGGGATGACTCCTGGTGGCCTGCCACACTGGGAACCGCACCCACATCCACCGATCACGCACACAACCTGGGATTCATTCTGGACTCTTCACTATCTATGACCCTGCAAGTCAACGCCATCTACTCCTCCGGCTTCAACACCCTCTGCATGCTTTGGAAGATCTACAAATGGATCCCCTCTGAAACCAGAAGAACAGTCACCCAAGCCCTCGTAAGCAGCAAACTGGACTATGGCAATGCCCTCTATGCAGGCACCACTGCCAAACTCCATAAAAGACTGCAATGCATCCAGAACGCCTCCTCCTGCCTCATCCTGGACATCCCCCACCACTGTCACATTGCAGCCCACCTGAGAGACCTGCACTGGCTCCTCGTCAACAAGAGAATCACATTCAAACTCCTCACCCACGCTCACAAGGCACTACACAACACCAGCCCAGAATAGCTCTACTTCTACACCCGACCCAACATCTTCGCTCTGCCGACCTTGCCCCCGCCACCGTCCCACGCATCCGCAGACCAGCCATCGGCGAAAGATCATTCACCCACCTCGCCACTAAGACGTGGAACACTCTTCACACCCACCTGTGTCAGACTAAGGACCTACTTACCTCCAGGAGACTTCTCAAGACATGGCTGTTCGAGCAGTAGCAGCACCCCTCTCAGCGGCTTGAGACCCTCACGGGTGAGTAGTGTGCTTTACAAATTGCATGATTGATTGATTGATTGATTTGATATCCTCCTCATGTTTCTTTATTTTCTGTCTTCTAATAGCACAGATTGACGCCTCAAATCAGCAACTTTCTTTGCAGTTGAACATTTTGAATGTCATTTTCTTACACCTGTCCCAAACCTTATGCACACAAACTCTCCATTTGATGGAGTGCCCGCAGAGCTCATCAGCCCATGCTCTCTCACACATTCGAGTAGCATCCAATTCATGCACATCAGACCTACCTATCCAACCCAATTTTAGTGTAATAAAATGTTGTGTGGTCCTATTGCTCCACTTGTGTCTAACCTCCCTTCTACAAACCAACCCACTGTTCCCAGCCAGTTGCAGACACGCTCCCAGCACCCTATTGGACCGTTCTACCAAACCATTTTCACATGTATGATATAAAGCAGCTTTGTGATGAAGCACATTCTTTTACCCGCTTCTACCACTATAGCAAGATTTCTTCTCAATAGTTGCCACCCTCTTGATTTTGTTCCAGTCCTTTAACTTGGCAGTAAGCAGCACATGCACTTCCTCAACACCCCCCGCTACAAGCTTCCGAACAATCTTACATACTTTCGCTCTGACAATTATTTCTATGATGTAACGAGAAGTGTTCTCCATCTGCTGCACCACACCAATCAATTTGTCCAAGGAAGGTTCTTTTAGACCCACCAACTTCTCCTGAATTGTCAAACTGCATGCCCTATTATAAACTGATCCCTTATGATATCTTCATGCAGATATTTACATTTGCATCTAGATGCCAATGTGTACAACAGTACCACATATAGACCTAATGATTCATCTGGCAACAGTTTTCTTGAGAAAAACCTATGAGTGCCCAGAGCAATGCTTGTTTTTTCCAAAATTCTCCTGCAACACGTGGATGACTTCCTCATCTCATCTGACCCTTCATCCTTGTTTGAAGCATTATTGTTATTGGTACCAAGTCTACTAGAATGGGGTAATGTTTTTAAAATTCTTCTGGCTTCTACCCTGGGGGTATGCTTCAACATGTTAAGTTTCCTTGCATCACATGCCGTCACCACTCAGTGCATCCAAATAGGTCTCACAGGCCTCACGCCAATCTTTCCTTGGAAGCAGAGACTCACCAGAAACGTAGGTGGGTCAGTAATAGATTGCATTGTGACACTAAAGATATAAATGGAGAACACTGGATCCAATCAGTATGAGAAATACTAATTGTAAAATAATAAAAGTAGTCACTTCTGTCACTCTCGATCTAAACAAGAAAAACAGTCACTGTTGTTGCAGTGGATAAAAGTGGATGCTTTTCGCTGGATGTGGAATATTCCTTTATTATTACTAATTTAATCAGGATAAATGCAGTCACTTTTCTAATGAATGGCCAAATATACCTGGCTTCTTGCTCAACTCTTTTCCAGGCCTCTTTCCATATCCATGCTTCTCCATACAGCTGATGCAATGTCACAGTCAGGGATGTAGGAGACACTACGAGGGGGACAGGGTCAGCCTCGAGGACCCAATACACCTTCTCTGAGACCTTCACACAGCTGACGCCAATCACAGGGGTTTGAAGTGAAACAATGATATTAAAATACACTTTTTTTAATATACAGTTTAAAAGCGGTTTTATCAGACACAGCCTATGTGCGGTAGCTCAGGGAGTCAAGGTTTCTCCTGCCAAAGTCCAAACGCAACCTGGAGGTCACAGGTTTGAGACTCTGCAGAATCTGCTTTTCATCCTCGGTGGTTCATAACATGAGTGCTACTTAGTTGATATGATATTAGCCCCCTATATATTTGTTTCCGATAAGGGCTGGAAGAGCTTCATAAATGGAGGCGGGTATCCTGTGTTTTTAGAGTTGTATCTGGATTGGCATGTGCTAGCACATGCATCGGGCTTGCAAGACTCTGTTTGTTGTTAACTAAAAAGGGCTTGGAGCCTGTCTGTTGCTTACCATTTGTTGGCTTGTGTGGCACTGTTCTTTACAGCATTGTAAGGCCTAGCATCATTTCAGTTCCTGTCCTTAGAGCAGGGACCAAGCACTGATTGATTCCCATTAATCAGTGCAAGTCCACTGCTTCTGACATGATAGAAGCACTATTTTGTTATTTTTAACCTTGAGTGTCCTGCAAACATACGGTGTGTGACTGGCAAAAACATGTCCAGCAGGACCAACAAAATTGCACAGGTTTATTTTCTATGGTTAATTTTATTTTGACAAGTTTTCTTTTCTTACTTTGTGCTCATGTTTTGTTTTGTTTTTGCTCATGGGCGCTGTTCTCAAAACACTATTTATCTTGTTCTAAATAGTGCAAACTGACATGGTTTATTTCTTATGTATAATTTTTAAAATTATGCTTTAACACATAATTGTGCACTGCACCCCATTTACACCACTCCAATCCAAACCACTCGCCCAAATCCACCACACTCCAATCCTCCCAACCCACCTCACTCCAAAACTATCTGCCTCACTCCAATCCAAAAAATCTGTTCCCCTCCAGTACAGCAATCCAAAACAATTGGCCCCACTCCAATCCAAAACATTCTTCCCTACTTTATTCCAAAATAATCTGCCCTACTTCAATCCAAAACAGTCTGCTCCACTTCAATCCAAAACAATCTGCCCACTCCAATCCAAAACAATCTGCTCTACACCAATCCACTCCAGTTCAATCCTTCCCACTCCAGTCCACCTCACTCCATCCCAACCCACCCACTCCAATCTGCCCCACTTCAATCCAAAACAATCTGCCCTCCTCCAATCGAAAAGTCCAATCCACTTCAATCCAAAACAATCTGCCTACTCCAAAGCAAAACAATCTGCCCAACACCAATCCGCCCACTCCAGTCCAAACCTCCCCACTCCAATCCATCTCACTCTGTCCCAACCCACCACACACCAATCCTCCCAACCCACCCAACTCCAATCTGCCCCACTCGATCCAAAACTGTCTGCTCCACTCCAATCCAAATAATCTGCCCCCTCAAATGTAGCAGTCCAAAATATTCTGTCCCATTCCAATCCAGAACTATCTCCCCCACTCCAATTCAAACCAACCTGACCCACCCCGCTCCAAAACAATCTGCCCCACTCCAGTCCAAAACATTCTGACCTTATGCAGTCCAAAACAGTCTGCCCCACTTAAGTCCAAAACAATCTGCCCACTTCAATCAAAAACCACACCATTCCGCCCCACTCCAGTCCAATCCTCCTCACTCCAATCCTTCCCACTCTAAACCAACTCACTCAATCCAAATCCACCACACTCCAATCCTCCCAGCCCACTGCATTTCAATCTGCCCCACTCCAATCCCCAAAATCTTCCCACTCTAATACAGCAGTCCTAAACAATCTGCCTCACTCCAACAATCTACCCCACTCCAATCCAATAGAATCTGCCTCACACCAACCTGTCCTACCCCAGTTCAAAACAATCTTCCCCACTTCAATCCAAAAAATCTGCCTGTGACAGGGGATACCGTAATGACGACTAGTAGCCAGGGGTATATGGTGCACACAATGTCTTTATTGAGTGGATTTATGGTTGTAGTTTATGTTTTGATTTATGTATTTGTTTTTCTTCCTTTCTTCGTAATTCTGCCTCTGGGTTCAAAGGTTGGTCACCGTCCTCTTCTTCTTTTTTCCAAATGGGCTCTCAGGAGGCACATGTGGGAGGAAGCAGAGACAAAGCAACTATAAGTGGTCTGGTAAGTTTTCTTCTTGTTATTGTGTTCTTTCTATTCTGTTTTTCCTGTCCTACTTCTTTACTTCTTCTTATCTACTCTTTGGCTTTTCTCTCTCTCTCTCTCTCTCTCTCTCTCTCTGTCTCTCTTTCTCTCTCTCTTTCGTTCTCTGTTTCTTCTTTCTGTCTCTCTCTTACTTTTCCTCTGGCTCCTTCTCTCTACTCTCCGAAGTTTGTTTTATTTCGTGGATTTATATGTTTTCTTTGGGACAGTATAGGGCTATACTACAATTGGGAGACGTCTTTTATCTTCCCTTTTGTTTTTCTGTAAGCTCAGCTACCTAGAAGATTAGGCTCTTAGGCCTCTGTGGCGTGAAAACTCAGTTTTACTTTGTCTACTGTTTATAACTGAAGGCTAAACAGAATGCCATAAACAAAACAAAAATAATAAAATGAAGGAACAAATAAACAAATCAACAGAGAAAGAAAAACACTGAAAAAAAACTCGCTGCAAAACCAAACCCCAACTACATTTCCTTTAGTTACCGAAAACAACCCCCTCCCACCTCCCTCTCGGGGAAAAACTCAGATTATCCCTAATCCATTGTACCTGCCGAGGCCACGCTCTTCCTCGAGCGTGGCTGGATCCCGGGTTCCCCTGCCTGGTAGCTGGGGTAGAGACACCCTTCTCGTTGGACACCACGTCCTGGTGTCGGCGTCTGCTGCTGCTGCCTCCTGGAGTGCCGCTGTCTTCTGGCGAGTAGCTGGTGGTCCTGGTGCTGCTGCAGACTCTGGGAGTGCCGCCGTCTCCTGGAGTGCCACTGATCCTGGTGCTGCCGCTGGTCCTGGTACTGCCGCTGGTCCGGGTGCCGCCGCCATGTTCTTTGTCCCGTCTGCCGCTTCTTCTTCTCCCCTCCTCTCTCGGGCTACGACAAGAAGGACTTTACAAAGGCCCTCGTCACCCGGATGTGTAGCTGGATAGGTTCCTGACCGTTTGACATCCGGGTCAGGAACAACAACCGAACTGGTGCCCCAGGGGTATAGCAGGATCGACCGAGACAAAGTCGAACCGTCACACTGCCCTACTCCAATATGCCCCACTACAATCCAAAGAAATCTGCCCTACTCCGATCCAAAACAGTCTTCCCCACTTCAGTTCAAAACAATCTGCCCACTCCAATCCAAAACAATCTGCCCTATACCAATCCACCCCACTTTAGTGTAATCCCCCCCACTCCAATCGATCTCACTCCATCCCAATCCACCACACTCCACACTGCCAACCCACCAACTCCAATCTGCACCATTGCAATCTAAAACAATCTAACACACTCCAGTATAGCAATCCAAAACAATCTGCCAACTCCAATCCACAACAACCTGCGTCACCCCAATCCAAAACATTCTGCCCCACTCCAACCCAAAACAACCTGGCCCACTCCAATCCCAAACAATCTGCCCAACTCCAATCTGCCCCTCTCCAATTCAAAACAGTCTGCCCCACTCCAATATAAAAAAGTCAAAAACAATCTGACCACTTCAATCCGCCCCACTCCAATATAAAACAATCTGCCCCATTCCAGTCCGAAACAATGTACCCCTTTCCAATCCAAAACACTCTGTCCTACTCCAACCTGCCCCTCTCCAATACAAATTAATCTGCCCGTCTTCAATCTGCCCCACTACAGTGCAAAACAATTTGCCACACTCCAATCCAAACAATCTGCCCCACTCTAATCTGCCCCACTCCAATTCAAAACAACCTGCCCAACTCCAGCGCACTCCGCTCTAATCCATTCCATCTCACCCTAATTCAATCCACCCCACTCCAATTCACCACAATCCACCCCCACCATTCCAGTTCACCCCAATCCAGGCCAATCCAATCCACCCCAATCCAGCCCAATCCAATCTACTCCAGTCCAATCCAATCTACCTAGCACTGCAATCCAATCCACCTCAATAAAACCCACCTCAGTCCAACCCACATTACTTCAGCCCAACCCTCTCCATTCCACCCCACTCCAACCCAATCCATTGCGACCCAATCCACCTTCCTCCCTCCAGTCCATCCCACTCCAATCCAATCCAACCTCTAGGTCGCCTTAATGCACCACACTCCAATCCAATCCACCCCACTCCACACTATTCCAATCCACCCCACTCCAATCAAATTCAACATATTCGAGTTCAATCCTCCCAATTGCAATCCACCCCAGGCCACTCCAATCCACCCCCTCCACTCCAATTCACAACACTCTAATCTACCCAACTCAAATCCAATCCACCCTACCCAGTTCACCCCACCCCACCCCATTTAAATCCACCCCACTCAAATTCAATCAATCCGTTTGTAAAGTGCAGCTACTCTCCGATGAGGGTCTAAAGGTGCTGGAGGAGGGGTCCTCATCCAAAGAGCTACATCTCGAGGTTCTTCCTGAAGATGGTGATTGATGGGCTTTGTCTGAAGTGCAGGGGGAGGTTGTTCCAGCTCTTTGCTGCAAAGTAGGTGAAGGATCATCCTCCTTTGGTGGTCTTACGAATGCGATGAATGGTGGCCAGGGCCAGCTGGCAGGGGTGTAGAAGGAGACGCGGTGGTTCAGGTCGACTGGCCCTGCATTGTGGATGGCCTTGTATGTGTAGGGGAGTAGCTTGAAGGTGATTCGCTTCTCGACCGGGAGCCAGTGGAGGGTCCTCAGGTATTTGGAGATATGTTCTCGGCGTGGGAGATCCAGGATGAGTCTGGCGGCGGCGTTCTGGATGAGTTTTTTTATGTTTCTAGTCGAGGTGCTGGCGTACATGATGCTGACTGTTTCCTCCAAGGTGAGAGTGGACCAGCTGTGGATAGTCTGGGTGGGTTCTGGGGGGGTGAGTCAGTGCCAGGTTTTTCCAGGAGGAAGTTGTCATAGATGTCCTGGATCTTGCGGTGGAAAAAGGTGGAAGTTTGTCGCAGAGGTCCTGTGACCAGGGATGCTAGTTGCTTTGGAGGGGGGATTTGTTAAATCATTGATGACTGAGAAGAGTTCTATGGAGCTATGTGTGGAGGAATTGATGCGATCCCAGGTGGCGTTCTTCCTTGCGTTCTTGATGTTTCAGAGGTGGGTTGTGGTTGTGGCTTTGAAGGCGAGGTCTTCTTTGGTTTGGCTGTTCTTCCATTTTTTCTCTAAGCGTCTGCGGGTGCGTTTTGATTCTACTCCAATTCACCCCACATTACTTCAATTCAATCCACAACCTCAATCCACTACAACCCCCTCCATATTCCACTCCACTCTATAACACTGTTTGCCACTGACCTCTACTCTCCTCTACACAACTCCACAACACTCTATTCCCCGTACTCCACTCCACTCCACTCCCCCACTCCACTCTATGACACTCCATGCCATTAGCTTTCAAGCATGCTGAACAGCAGCCGCACTGATGTACAAAAAGGAAAAAACACATTGCAATAGCCAATAGCTCTTGTATAGGAGATGCCTTTTGGCTTTGCCAATGCTTGTTTGTTTTGCAGTTTTACATAGCAGGAACTCGACCCAAAAGCACTTGAGACCTTTACAGGAACACTTGTTACAGAAGATCATATTCATTTTTTGGCACAAAATCCAGTACCCCTTCGCTCTTGTCTCCACCTTGTGTTGTCCTTGTCCCTCCATCCCTTAGATCCTTGCTCAATATCCCCGACCTCTCATTGGTCTGCTTTCATACCCTCCTCCTAACCAAGAAATGGCTTTAAAGCACACCAACCAGGAAAACCCGTAGGTGTTTTCCTGCCCCACCCAACTGTACAGACCTACCCACTGAAAATATATTTTTTAAATCCTTTCTCCCAAAAAATCTGAAATCTTCAATCTCAATTCCAATAAATAGACCTCATTTCCCAAAAGAGACAAATGTACCCCACCCTGCCTATACAGGGACACACATCATCCTGAACTATTTCTGGTTGTTGTAAAACCAAAACATACTGAGCTCTACAGAATCCTCTCATTTCTCTATTAACTTTCTTGCCCTGCTTTTAATACCTGTGAACTTCCTTGGCCCTCGCCAATAATACCAGGGTGACAACTCCATCCACAGAATGTGTCCCTGGCCACCTCTCTCTAATCAAGTCCACCTTCATTACATTCAATAAACCAATGCCTGATAAAGACACTAAGGGGGTTATTCCAACTTTGGAGGAGGTGTTAATCTGTCCCAAAAGTGACGGATTTACCACCAGCCGTATAACGAGTCCATTATATCCTATGGAACTCGTAATACGGCTGGTGGTATATCCGTCACTTTACTGTCACTTTTGGGACGGATTAACACTCCTCCAAAGTTAGAATAACCCCCTAAATCATTCTCACCAAGATGTACACCCAGCAATTCACCCCACCTCATGCCACTTTTTCCACCCCACCAGACTTTCACCCGGGCCCCTTCCAAACCCAGCTGATGAACAAAATGCCTTGAATCTGTGTGTTTTGCTGCCCAACGGGTGGAGGACTGCCCAACTGTCCAAACTGTGGAGATTGCGCTGTCGGGGCCCGCAACACAACCTGAAAAGAAAAAGAAAATTATCCCTATAACCAACTATATGTAACAACAAGCACAAATTTATTCAAACATCAAGAGGACTTGTTTGAATGTAACACTTAAATTATTGTGGCCTCCGACACCCCATATGCATGATAACCCTATCAGAAATGCCAGTCCTCTTGGCTTCACTGGTGGCACCAATCGAAAAAGAGTGGGTTCCATAATCTCTGGGAGAGATACCCAACTTACCAAGCGCTTTCTGTAGTACCAAAAGAACCTGAAAAGAAGACATTTGAGATCCATCCTCATGAATAAAGACATGCCTCGCATCAAAAGGTTCAAAAGAGGCAAAGGAGACCAAGCAAAATAGTAGACATGAAGGGGAAAGGCTGCCTGTAGAAGAACTCATGGCCTCTACCCAACTGAGCAGTCTTGGATTTAGATAACCAAATTTGGATCCCACCTTCACAAACCCTCACATTAGAATGCAATAAACTGCCTTTCCCCTTTGTGCCCAGTAATTCCGATATCCGGAAAGCACCATAATATAACCATGACATACTGAGAAACAAACCTCTTGCAGCACAAGCGTGACATCCCACAATAACTCACCAGATATGGGATGCCTCCTATCCATCCTTGCCCCCCTCCAGCCCTGCCTGCAACATTTCTTCTGCAGTTCTCGCCCTCTATTGGATCACATCCACAGAAATACTTACCATGAAAGGAAATGCCTGGCATCTTACCCACTATGGTTACAGCTGAAAGTCCTGCATCAATCTGCTTCATTAAAAAGCATACAGCTTCCTCACGCCTGTATGGCAAAACCAAAGGACTATTCACCCTCCTTACTACACCTGAATAAATTAATTCAGACCAGGCCTGATCATAACTCCTGCAAATAGATGGGGCTATTGATTGCCGAATCAAATGCAACATCCTCAATCTCTTAGCACCTGTACCTCAAGGGCAATGCTGTCTTCTGTGCATCCGCTCCCAGTAGAAGCCCACAGAATCTCTGCCACTGTGAACAAGATAGAGCATCAGTGAGATCTTTATTCACACCAGGAACATACCTGGTCTTGGACACAATGTTAAACTTCAGACAACCCTGAAGAAAAAGCCTCAATAATTTCTAAACCTTCTCATTGTGTGCTCTGAGAATTAACCAGATCAACCACAGTTTGGTTATCAACATGGAAAACTTCTCCCCCCATAGCACCAAAGCCACTCTTAATGGGAAGAACTCCAAAAAGGCAATGTCTTCCAGGCCATTGGCCAATCTTCAGCCGCCAGAGACTGTCCTAAAGCACACAAAACCCATGAACGCCAGAAGCGTTTGAAAAAATTGAATATGCCACAACCAATCATCCTCATCTGTCCACATTGTAACACCGTTAAAGTCTTTGAGAAAGGAAAGCCACATTTTGAGGTCTGCCTTGATGTTGGTGCGAAGTCTTATTCAGTGGTGTGATAAAACAGCACCTGTTACTGTAAAACCAAGTCGCTGGCAAAAAGCAAGACCGACTCTCACAACCCAACAAGCCAACAAGCAAAATTCAAGTGACCTAACAAGGACTGCACCTGTTGTAACTCCAGTTTAGGCATACACACCGCCTCCTTAAAGAGAGAAATCAATTTGTTCACTTCATCAGAAGGTAAATATACTTCCATTATGCGGGAATCAAACTCAATCTCCAAACAATTGGTGCATGCCGCAGGACCCTCTGTTTTATCTGGAGCTAAGGGAACACCCATATCCTCCAGGGATGCCTGAAGACTCTCCAAACTTCTGTGACAATCACCAGAACCTCCCTGTTCAACCAGAAAAAAATAATCCAGCTCATGAGTAACATGATGAAAACCACTCGGATATTCTAAAAGTGAATAGGATACAGAACAACCCATTTCAAACAGCCTATCTATGAAAATAGAGCCATCAAACTGCAAAACCAATAGAGAAAAGTCATCCGGATGCACCGGCTACAGTCTAAGAGCAGATTGAATATCATATTTTGCCATCTCTGCTCCCACTCCACAATGCCTTACCAAAGGACTGGCCTCATCCACAGATGCATAAAGTACCATGGAATCCTACTGCGCTACAAAATAATTTATGGATTCTCCCATCGGGCAGGATAAATGAAGAATAAGCCCAAATTCACCTTCTTGCTTTTTTGGCACCACATCCAGTGGTGAAATGGTTGGGTCTGGCAAAGGCCAAGAACTAAGGGGGCCCAAAATCATCCCTTGTTCAAGTTCCTTCTGGAGCTTGGCTCTCACAACTTCTGCCCTTTCCAATGTGGACTTCAAATTTTTTGTCCATATACAAACCCTGTGTCTATTATAATACAAAAAAGCCTTCAAATAACCCCCCAATACAAAGACTTGGCCTCCTCTTTATGACGATAAAATGTAAACAGGAGCTTAAAATTTGCAACTTAATAGGAGTAGAGCCCTTTTCCCACCACCTGCTTCATCTGACCCCTGTCTCTGTCTTCCCCTCTACCTCCACTGCCATGCCAACCCCATGATAGCCCCCAAAACACTCGACCAAGGGATGTTTTCCCCCACAGTTGGAGCAATTGTGCCTAAACTTACAATGGAGTTGAGTACATCCCCATCTATTGAAGGACCGGCATGACCCATTTTGTGTAAACTGCCCTCTTCCAAAACTCCCCACCCCAAATTGGGTGAGGCACCCCTGATAGGGCTTGTATTGTAATGGTAGCTGGCTACAAGTATGGACCACTGGAACATTCTTGGCAGTGCAAAGCCATTGCATCCATAACTCATGATCCATCTCCCCCCATTTCTTCTCTGGATTAATTGCTAAACTGACACAAAACTCTTTGTCGTACCTGAACCATCCAAAAACTCCACAATCCATATGTGCCCTATATACCACATCCATTTACTTGAAGAGAGCAACACATCGCTCCACATGCCATGCTCAGTATACACTCACAAAAATGAGGAAGGCAGAAGTCCAGTTTTCGATAGTAGTGGGCATCTTTGGCCTACAAGTGAACTCCCACTCCTCCTCTTTCGAACCTTCCTTTGCCTGCACATCTCTATGCAACAATTTTAAAAAAATCCACAAATTCCCCCTTACAGATTTTATCTTGCACCTGCTGGGTGAGATGCACCCCCAATGGCACAGACACCCTTATTATTTCTTATTCTTAATACTATCCCATGATGGGTCACCCGCTGTCTTATGTCTTTTCACCGCCTGAGCAAGCCACTGTCTCCACCCCACACAACTTACCATTCAAAGCTTCACCTGATGTACCATCTTCATTCATACCATCCTGACTTTTATGATCATCCAAAATCACCGGAATAGCATGTCCTTACCTCCCAATAGCATGTCCTTACCTCCCAATGCACCTATGTCCTTCCTTGGTGCTTTGCCTGGACTGCCTTCCACAGCGATAGAAACTAACTAGAGAACATTTGGTTTCTCCACCACATTACTCATCCCTGAAAACCTTTTCAGCTTACCTCTAGGAACAGAAGGGCATAGAACTGGAAGCTTCTTCTCCCCTTTTGTTCCCCCAAGATCATACTGGACCGTCTTCAAAATCGCCTTCTGCAAAACACCAACACTCCTTTTATTCTTCGATAAATACCCATTCACAGATGCTTTAGACTTCTCTATCATAATATTATCACCCTCTTCTACTATTCCACCTTCCTCCAAGGTCCCCTCTTTATCATAGTCCAGAGGCTCATCCTCCAACCTAGCAATGTCCAGGATCCCAGCAGTGCCCCAGCTGGTGCTTGGCTGCTCGTTAACAACGGTTTATCCAACTGAATCTGCTGAGGCTCCAACAGGCCCCCCCAATTTCAAACAAGTCACTCCGGAACCTGCTCTCACTTTGGTCCGGTGCCTTGAAAATGCAGCTGCCCCAACCAGCACCTTTACAGTGGTGGCGCTGAAAACATTGTGCCTTTGAAGGCACTGCTCCTCCAACCCATCCAGCCCGGAAGAGGAGTCACACCCAGGTTGAGTACAAGCCACCCTGGGCTGAAAAACACACCAGAAGTCAAATAATCACCTACCATGCCCTCATTGGCCGAATGAGACTAACCTACAACACCAGGCTCCCAATTAACTGCTTCGCCTGCCAAACTCACCTCTTTACACTTGCCATTAAACTGCTTCTCTGCATGAAGCAGGGGCCCATTGTCCACTGCCCACTTTTGCCTCTTATTAACCATTGGGCTCACCCAGCTAGGCACCAAGGGAATATATCTGCCATTAGCATCTATTAATCCTACATGACCTTGGTCTAATAACTCTCCCTGCAATGCATCCGCTGCAGTGTGGGTGTCACCTTCATCCTCAGAGTCCACAATTACTCTCAGATCGGCAAGAACTGTAGGCACGCCATCTTGGCAAGCACTCCACAGTGCCTTTCCTCTAACGTATCAAGCAGCTCCCATTCAGCTGCTGATGTGTCACTCTGTCCTTGAACACCCGGTCCTTCCGTTATTTCTATTGCACCTGCAATGTGCACGCACACTCCTCCCATGTTGTCTGCCAGGCAGTGTACAGGTGTCACCGAACCAAGCCCTGACAGACCTCTACCCTGCCCACCAACATGTTCCTGAACTGAGGTGCTGGAATGATAGCCCAAGCAGGGGCCACCACGCAAAACCACTGAATAACTGCATAACAGCTGAATTGCCGGCTCAGACAAGAACTCAGAGACTGGGGAAGCCCAGATGAGGAATGGCCCTGCCTTCTGTTCACACGTTTTTTCTGAAACTTCTTATGTTTAGCAACTGTGGAAGGGCATGCTAATATCGTGGCTGCTACCCCCTCAGCAGGTGTCCTTTTTGGGCATTTCAAGCCCACCCACGCTTGCTCCAGTACTCCTTCCTGTAATAAATCCTCCCTGCCCTCCTCCTTCAAGCCAATCAACACTTGCACAACCCTGCTTGCCTTAGCCATGACAGAAAAATTAAGATACAACAACCAATTAAAGGTAACCACACTGAATAAATGCCTTGGCCTACCACTGGAATACAATGCCAATGAATGACCATGCTCTACTTCGAGGTGTGACTGCGGCCAAAGAGGCCATCCACACCCCACCACCATCTTAAAACCTTTCCAATGTCCCACCCACTTGGGCCTTAAACCAATAAACACAACGCGTCATGGAATTCACCACCGACACCTGACCAGACCTGGGGGGGACCGGGCAAGCCTGACTCCCTCTATCTGCCACATCCCCAACACTTCCTACCCCCATGGTCACAGTCCAGTAAGACTGCAGGTTGTAATCGGTTTCCAGATACTGCCTTCAGAGGTCCTCCTGCCAAACACCGTCTCCGCTCTGATGAAGCAAGCAGGCACAACACTAAGCAGGCTGAGGGGCCACACAACTGCTTCACGCATCTGCCTCATGTGCATTCCAGCGAACATGCAGAGCACAGAACATTGGAGCTGGGGTCCTTGTTATTGTCAGGCACGTTCCCTCATGGTGATCCTTCTAATAGTAGCACACTCATTATACCATAAGTCTTCGGGTATTCATCCAATTTATACCGGTATGCCTACTCCCCATTTCCTCTAATTCACATCCTGAAGGAGGAAAGGGCCAAAGTGCAGAATCCCTCACGTTTACTAATCCTTCTTTGGCAAGAATAAATTTGCTCCGTAACTGATAAACATTGCCCTTTGAGTTAGGAGGCCTAGCGAACCCTGTGATCTGGTGATTTCAGGTCACAGAACCACCCGTCGCCATTGTGAAAGAGTTGTACATGATGAGCACAACACTGGTCCATGATGCAGTAAATAGTTGGTAAGAACGTCTTTATTCTTCTTGGCACAACAAGCAGCACTGTTGCAGGCAAAAATGAGTCTTGACTGACTCCACTGAAACCCCCAGACACCTCAAACTTCTAGCATGGATCATTGAACCCATGCCAGCTTGCATTCTATTACCATGACAACAGAACGCTGCCCATAACCCGCTGCAGCTGTAGGACACCAGACACTCCAACCACCTCAGCTGCATCCTCCTCAACACCCGCTCCGTCCACAAGCACGCCATCGAGCTCTGGGACCTACTCACAACAGCCTCTCCTGACATCGCCTTCCTCGCTGAAACATGGATGAACCCCTCATCTGAACTCAACATCGCCATAGCCAACCGGGAGGGATACAAAATCACCCGAAGAGTCCGTTTCAACAAACCAGGAGGAGGAATCACCATAGTACACAGAAGTTCCATCAGGATTTCCACCAACACCAACGACACCCTGGACGCCGCAGAGCACCTACACTTTCAGATACACATCAGTGCCAACACCACCTTGAGAGGAACCCTTGTCTACAGACTCCCAGGCCCCCGCCCCCTATTCTGTGACACCATTGTCGATGCTATCAGCTTCCACGCCCTCGCCTCCCCGGACTACCTGCTCCTCTGTGACCTAAATTTCCACCTGGAGAGCGCCAGCGACTGCAACTCCATTGCCTTGCTGAACAACCTCACAAACCTCGCCTCAATCAACTGGTCACCTTACCCACCGACTCAGCTGGACCCACGCTTGACGCCATATTCTCCTCCAGCAGCCACATCACCTTCACTCACACCACCGAACTCCTTTGGACTGACCACCACTGCGTTCAGTTCTCCTTCCTGAAGCCCACCACCCACCACCCACCACCAACAACATCCTATCCCTCACCGCAAGTGGAACAAGATCTCCAAAGAACAGCTGATCTCCAACCTCACCCAATCTACTCCACTCATTACCAACGACCCCAACGCCGCCGCCCTCAACCTCAAATGATGGCTCGATGACTGCGCAAACACCCTCGCTCCAGTCTAAAAAACCAACAACACCCGCATCAACAAGACAGCTCCCTGGTTCACCCCAGAACTTCAGATCTCCAAACGAGAATGACGGAAAACTGAGAAAGCCTGGCGCCAAGAACAATCAGTAAGCAACTTCTCCGCCCACAAATCAGCCATGCGCAAACACCACCAACTCATCCGGACCACCAAAAGATCCTTCTACAAAGAGTGTATAGACAACAACCCACACAACAGCAAGGAACTATTCACCATCATCAAGGAACGCACCAAACCCAAATCCTGCACCATCGACCCTCCGCACTCGCAAGACCTCTGCAACTCCCTCTCCAGCTACTTCCACCGCAAGATTGCAGACATACATGAAAGCTTCATAACGCTGTCACCCACCATCTCCACCACTGACACAGCCAACCCCACAGCACCCTGCCGCACCAACGTACTGAGCACCTGGACCCCCGCCAACGATGAAGAAACCACCAAAACCATGAGCAGCATCTACTCAGGCTCTCCAACAGACCCCTGCCCCCACCACGTCTTCAACAAGGCCAGACAAATCATTGCTCCCCAGCTCTGGTCTGTCATCAAGAGCTCCTTTGAGACTACCACCTTTCCAGATATTTGGAAACACGCTGAAGTCAACGCCTTGCTCCAAAAACCCAAAGCAGACCCCAAAGACCTCACAAACTACCGACCTATCTCTCTACTCCCCTTCCCCGCGAAGGTCATAGAGAAGATAGTCAACAAACAACTGTCCCGCTTCCTCGAGGACAATAACATACTCAACGTCTCCCAGTCTGGATTCCGCAAAAACCACAGCACCGAGACCACCCTCATCGCCTGCACCGACGACATCAGGACCAGACTTGACAAGGGTGAAACCGTTGCCCTCATCCTTCTGAACCTTTCCGCAACCTTCGACACCGTATGCTACAAAACCCTTCGCACACGCCTCTTCGATGCCGGAATTCGCCACAAAGCCCTGGACTGGCTCACCTCCTTCCTCTCTGAAAGAACCCAAAGAGTTTGCCTCCCCCCATTCCGGTCTAAAGCCACCAAGACCATATGTGGAGTCCCCCAAGGATCCTCACTCAGCCCCACTCTCTTCAATATCAACATGGCTCCGCTCACCAGCATCGTCAGACCCTACGGCCTCAACATAATTTCCTACGCCGACGACACCCAGCTCATCCTCTCCCTCACGTAGAACCCCTCTACCGCCAAGAACAACCTCCACACCGGACTTCTCCCCATCGCTAATTGGATGACAGGAAGCCACCTCAAGCTGAACTCAGGAAAAACCGAGCTCATCATCTTCGGACCCAACAAGTTAGCATGGAACGACTCATGGTGGGAGGCCACCCTAGGACCACCTCCGACACCCACCAGCCACGCACGCAATCTCGGCTTCACACTAGACTCGTCTCTCTCCATGACTCAGCAAGTCAACACCATATCGTTCTCTTGCTTCAACACCCTCTGTATGCTCCGCAAGACCTTCAAGTGGATTCCAACAGAAACCAGAAGAATGGTCACCTACGCCCTCGTCAGCAGCAGACTGGACTACGGCAACGCCATCTATGCAGGGACCACAGCCAAGCTCCAGAGAAAACTCCAGCACATATAGAACGCCTCAGCACGTCTCATCCTCAACCTCCCATGCCACAAGCACATCTCCGCCCACCTCAGAACCATACACTGGCTACCCATCAACGAAAGGATCGTCTTCAAAATCCTAATCCACGCTCACAAAGGCCTCCCCCCCACCGGACCGGCCTACCTCAACAAATGACTTAACTTCCACATCCTGACCCGCCAGCTCCGCTCCGCCGACCTCGCCCTCCTAACAGTCCCTCGCATCCAACGCACAACATCCGGCAGCAGATCCTTCTCCTACCTCGCCGTCAAAACCTGGAACTCCCTCCCCACCAACCTATGCAAGACCCAGGACCTCCTAGCCTTTCTTCGAGCAGTAGCACCCTCGCCCCCGCAACCCAGCGCCTTGAGACCCTGCCGGGTGAGTACGCTTAACAAATTATTGATTGATTGATTTTTCTTGCCTTCCTTTAACCAAAAGGTTTTAAATAAAAAAAAATTAAAAAGGATCTTAGAGGCCCGCATATTGCAAATAAGTACTGAACCTGTTAGTCATGGGAACAGTGTATACCAAGCCTTGGTAATCGATCTACCCTTCGCATACTGGTTTTTAGTTGGGAAATGTGTGATTACCCCCACCCATCCAAAAGAACTCACTGAAAAAACATACGCCCTTGGGCACGCTGGTGGATAATGTCACGCATAATAAAGACACTATGACATTACACAACAGGTGTGAAAGTGACTCCCAACCTTACTTTCACTTTGGCTATTTTTCGGAAGCAAATTCGGAACCCTATAAGCGAAAGCGTTGAATCGATACAGACATAAACCAAGCCTACCTGAATGTCACTTGACTTGTGCCTCTCCCTCCCTCTGAGCCCTCGATATGAACATTTTAAGTCCGTCCCTGATGTTGTGAGCAGTGCAGCGTGTTGTAAATGTTCCTCGGGTACAGAGGATGAAATATTTAAAGCAGTTTAAAGCAAATTTGTGTCTTAAGCACAGCGTACTGATGAATATTTCAAAGACTGCAATTCTCAAGAAACTCTGCATTATGTTTGCTTCGAGGAACGCACATAGGTTTTTTTTTAAGTTGCATGCACTTTTTTCTATCTTTCTCTGACTTTATGGCTTCCTTTCACTATACTTCTATACAACGAAGTATCCAGAGTTAAACTCATTCGCGCACTGAAAAGAGAGTTAATAGTTTTGACTCCGTATTCTAAAAGCACTTCGGAGATAATGCTGTGCAAAACTGCATTTGATGGATTGCATATTTGAGCTCAACCTAAAATGTATAAAATGTTGTGGCCATCGTTACCTTTCTCCAGAGTGAATTCAACAGTACAGCCTCTGTAAACTCTGGCCTAGCCTGTCCCGATTCACAGAAGCTCTAAAATATGTCAAGTAACAAAATAACATAAATATTAATATCCCCTGGTGTATCTCGTCCCTCTCTCTATAGCACGTTTCTGCTTGCTCTGGACAACTTTTATTTTCTTCTTGCGCTAAAAAAAGTCTTGCATCTTTGTGACAAGAGGTTAACTAATTCCCTTCACTATTATTACTTTCATTGTGACTGTGTGTCTTCCTGGCATCAGTTAATACATGTGAAGTTAAAGTGCACTTATTCACCGATTTAGCATATGGTACTGTGTATATGTCTGCAACGAGGTATGTATACAGTTAGGGGCCAGATGTACGACCTTTTGTTTTGCCGACTCGCAATTTGCGATCCAATTGGGAATTGCAAATCCCGAGTCTCAAAACAAAATGTCCAACAGCGTTAAGAACACTGTTTGCGATTCCCAATGGGTTTGCAAATGACCTACCTCATCAATATTTATGAGGTAAGTTGCAATTTGCGACCCCATTGGTTATGGTTGCACTCACAGGAATGGTGGCCTGCTGGGAACATCAGGCCACTATGTCTGTAACTGCTTTTTAAATAAAGCAGTTAAAAAAAAAAGAATGCAGCCCATTTTCCTTAAAAGGAGTAGGCAGCAGTCCGTAGGGCCACTACCTGCTCTGAAAAAATATTTTGGCTTCCATTCCCAAATTTGAAATTGGTGTTAACTGCAATTGTTTTGCGACCGCATTCACGGTCACAAAACAATCATACATACCACTGCAACCCGCAATTAGGAAGGGACGCCCTTGGAACCTTTTTTGCGATTCAATAAATAGGTTACCAAATCGTGAAATTGGGCCATGTGTGACAAGAAAAAATCTCTGTACATCTGGCCCTTCGTGCCTGACACCTCATTGGTTTACATGACAACCTATATTAATGTTCTTATGAACTACCCTTTTTAGTTATCTTCTTAGTCAATGAATAGCTTTGCTTTTGTGCCCCATCTTCATCTGAAAGCCTCAAAGTGTGTGTTTATATGTTCCAAATTACACATGTTTCAAGTATTGTTTTTTTAAATAATAGACATTTTCTGAAAGTGTATTTAACTTTATGAGTTGGTATGTAAGTGTGAGCACATCATTAATCTAAGAATAGAGAGATTACCTGCCAGTAAGTAACAAAGACATGAACTCCATATTCCTGCTCCACGTCCTACTTTCAGCCACTGAGACATACCAAACAACTGTATAACCATACCAAAAATACACTTTTTTGCAGAAATCAGTAAATTATCTTCACACCAAATACAATGAACTTGAAAAAAGCCTGCAAAATCCCAATCCAAATCTGGATATATTAAATTTGTTGGCCAGAAGACTGCAGTGGCGCACAAAGTATGTGGCACCGCTCAGGTTGCTATCATTTATATGTCAACTAAGGGAACCTCTACATTTTGCACAGGATGGAAATATCGTTCTTGTTGACTCTCCTTGAATTCCTGCTGGAAGAGGGCCCCTGATGAGGAGTAAGCACAGAAAAGGGCAAGCCTTATCAACCCTCTTAAATTGACTCATGTAGCTTTACTATCTTCTTTCACGTTTTAAGAGGGCCCTTCACTTGCTAAATAAGCTGGCACATATCTACTGAGGTCCATAGAGCTTAAATACTTCTCATCTCTAGATGAACAAGAAAGAGATAACATGTATACTAGGTTCACAAATAGAAAAAGAATAGATGTCAGAGCACTCATGATATCTTAATTAAGAGTTACTAATGTATCCAGTCTTCTTAGTCAATTGGTCACAGACTCATGTTCATCTCAGAGTCCAGTTTTATTCACAGTGTTCAAATATCTTCCATAAGTACAGCCAAGTACAGCCAACACGTGTTTCATCCTATGAGAAGTTACTCTCTTAAGGACTTCATCAGGGCTTAGTTAAATTGCTATGCTACGTAACGAAATTTCCAAATGTTTGATGAATAACCTTATATCATATATTACATCCAAAACATAATTGCATCGAAGTAAACTTCATATATATCTCTCGGAATAAACTATCAGAGTATACGTAGGGAGCCAATCGCAGAGTCAAATACACCCCGCAACGTCCCAGTTACAATGAACAGTATACACGTGTTGGCTGTACTTATGGAAGATATTTGAACACTGTGAATAAAACTGGACTCTGAGATGAACATGAGTCTGTGACCAATTGACTAAGAAGACTGGATACATTAGTAACTCTTAATTAAGATATCATGAGTGCTCTGACATCTATTCTTTTTCTGTTGGTTTCCCTTGAAACATTGGAGGATTAAGGAAGATCCTCTTGCCATGAGCACCGTGCCATAACGGATTGTACTATTACTTTATTGGACTAACTGTGAGCGCCCGAATCCTATGAATTTCTTCCTTGTTGGCACTGTTTTTTAGGTTCACATATAGAAACACTCCTCCTCTCCAGAAGAACTACAAGGAGAAAACAGATAACCCAATCTCATGGTAGACTAAAAGAACAATATACCTTAAATCTGGATCTTAACGCAAAAACAAAGCATGTCGGCCTATGGTTAGAAATGGATCCCTAGAAATCAGAGAACACTTAACCCAGATGTTCCGCACATGTTACAGCCATGAACAACATTGCTTTTGTTGATAGAAAGGTAGTAAAACAACCTCCAGGACTTGGGACTGCACAGCTTCTAGGACCATTTGTATACACCATGGCCAATAAGCCAACTAACTGGAGATTAGACATTATAAAGCAATAAGTAAGTCAAGAAATCAAAATAATGCCATCCAACATTTTTCTCATTGCCTCAAGAACATTTTAAAAGGTGCTCATTGGTGATAAAGGGTAAACGGACCGTCCCAAAGAGAGCCCATCCAGTAAGACATGGATATTGGTATGGAGCGCCACAAAACAAATTTTATAGTTCCTAGACAAACACTACCCCCAAAACTAAGCAGAGAAGGGACGTGGTGATGTACCACCATGCTTTCTTTTCTGCAAGGCCCTGACATTAAAGTTTTGCTGCAAAAACCTGAAACCAACTACTCACTACCCTGAAAGATACCACTAAGGAGAACAATTTCCATATTGAAACCATTGCTCTCTGGACACGAACAGGAAATTAGCTACTCCTTGACCAAACTGGAACCAACAATGTAACTGATTCCATCTTTTCACTGACTGCGAACAAAAACGTCTGATCCTGTGCCTGCATTTCTGAAAACCTAGTGCAGAGTATTACAGTCCCAAATGTTTTAGGCTTGCAAAAAGGTTGAACCATGATTCAAACCTGTTCCTCATCACTCCTTGTTGCAAGGAAGGCTCTTCGGACAGCTGTATGAGCCTGCTTAAACAGTTGGCTTACTCTACAGCCAGGAACAAAATGTCAGCCAGTGAAGAAACTGAAGGTCAAACCTGACAATGGGGTTATGGCATTTAACATATGTTTGACTCTGTGTGTGGCCTGCTTGATTATGAACCATCTTCTGAGCTACTAGAGAAGTTTAAGCTTAATAACCCTAACAGCAATTGCTTCCAATTAGTGCCTATCCTTCACTCTTAAAGGACCATAAAAGTTGAACCATTGAAAGCCCACAGATAAAGATGGTTATTACAAGGTTATCTAAGAAGTATTGTTAAGGCTTTGGATCAAAGCCATTTACCTTGGTAGATCTAAAAAAGTTAAAAAATATATACAACATCAATGCCGATTTAATTTCGTATTACATATTCAACTAATTTATATCGGAAGTGTTATTAAGGTTTTGGATCAAAACCATTTACCTTGATAGATCTGCAACGGTTCAGTAATATAGACAAAATTTATGCCTAATTAGTTTCTCATTACATATTCAACTAATTTGCACAGTTTAGAATAACACTACTGTTGCGAGTTGCAGAAGAAAGAATCATGCACTCTGGTGACTGGTGCAGGAAAGCTTTATCATACCTTGACACAGGAAGGGTGCAACAGCAGCAGTGCTACCCTAAGGTCCAGCAAAACCTCACCATCCCTTTTTACCTTTTGAGAACCCACCAACCTCACAGATGACAAGGAATCGTGGAAAGTTCAGTATGGAGACAGGATCCAGATTGGGACATAACACCCACCCCCTCTTCACATCCAAATAAAATGCCAAAACACAAGGAAATACAAGAACAATTTGACAATACAACACAATTATGATAGTCTAAGGGACGCAACCCAACATAATCGCAAAAAGAAAACTCATCTGAATGAATGAACAAAGATGCAAGCCAAACTACAACAAAATCCTTAAACTTGCAGGGAACACTTAAACACTTATCCTGTCATTGTATCATCTTTGGGCTCTGAAAGGTCCCGTGGTCCTTTTTGGAACACTTTTGTTGAGAACCTTACTGTCAGCATTTCCAATCTTGACCACATGCTCCAAATTCCACCATAGTTCATTCACTAGCTTCACAGCACATCCATCTATGCTCTCTTTCCCCACCTTGAGGACTGTTCCATATCTAATGTATTCTTTGTTGATGATGGTTTTTTGCCACAAACCAAATCTCCCCTTGTTCAAACTCTGCTCTTTGCTCCTTTAACCACATCACATTTACATTTGCTCTTCAACTTAAGATCATGTCCTTGGCAATGGTAATTGCCCTGCCTAGCTCCTTGTCTAATCTTTCTTCCATTTTCCTTCTGAATCTCGACAAACATTTGAGATTCAACATGTCACAAACCTTCCTTCACCTGAGTGCCAAAAATGGTGTCACACTACTGACACTGTGGGGAGTGTTGTGATATGCCCACAACATTGACCTCAAAGAATATTTCACATCATGCCCAATAGCAACTTACATCCTGATACAGTCATTCAACAGTCTGTTCACTCCCTTCTCCTGACTATTCCCTTGTGGAAGGACTACATCTATTATACTTTATTCACACACCATCCAGGAATGTCTTCAAACAGGGAATCTTCTCTAGAAAAAAACATTGATAAAGAAATATATCACACTCATGTTGTTGGGCTTTCTTACAAATTTCATTTCCAACCATTTTGACACATGATCCACCAAGACTATTAAATACTTTTGCTTGGGTGTGATAATGCAGATATATTAATTACAAATTTTAATGGATGTTTATGTATTTTGAATAATGAAAAAATTTAGAAAATGATTAACGTAGAAAAATAATGTCCACGTTAGAAAATGAGCCCTCGGAGAGTGGCTATCAACAATTCACGAAAATATTTTAAAGTGACAAAAATATGTGGAACTTTGAAAATGTGTAAAAATAATGTAGTAATATATCATATTAAGAGATATAGCGTATGTTTTGCATTATATTGTAGAGCCAACTTAGCCAAAGTTGTGGCCTAGTTTTGCCAGGCCTCGTGCAGGAGATGAATATTAATGTTCAATGTAGGAATGCTGATGTACTGAACTGACCATGAACTGCTTGTTGTTTTAATAAAAGAATCTGCTTAGCTAAAATCCTCTGCGAAGAACCGACGAACAGGAGATGATGGAATCAAATTTGTATCAAGGACTGTGTAAAGCATTTAGAGAGTACGTTCCCAGGAATTGAACAATAGAGACACTGACTGGAAAGAAGATGCAACATTTTCAATACCTGACGGGCTGGATGATGAGAACATCATACAGTGAACCAATCGACATCCTGAGAACTGTGTAATATTTGAATTTGTAGATTTAGAAAATTTAAACTATTGGGTAGAGTCATACCTGGTGATTAATTGACCAATTAGGAATTGGAGGATAGTCTGGGTAACATTAATATAATGACGTGACAGAAGGGGAGAGTTCAGATGTTTGGCGCAGATGTCTGGAGAGAGACTACGAGATCGAAGAGATTTGATATTCTGTCATTGGGCTCATGCTCTTGAGAGCCTGATGCGATGCTGATTGATTGATGACCTGAAGACGAAGACTGACTTTGTTGCTGATCCATACCGTGGATAGGTAGCTATAACAATGTGACTGAATTACGTTTGTGCCTTTCCTTTCTAGGTACCTAGTGGGCTGTCTAATAGTTTTTTTCTTAGCTAGATGTTTTCCAAATTCGTGTTCTAAACTGTTTTCGCATGAAGTCCCACAAGCTAATGCTAATCTGGGTTAGATGAGGTTCCTATTCTGAGGACGTTGACATATACAGTGACCAAATGATTGACGGACTGATTTGCTGAACTCTGCTACTCATGTTTACGTATTCACCTTTGATTAATATGCTGGCTTAGGCTGATGCGTTAGAAAGTCTCAAGTTCTGATTAGATTATGTTATTGTGGACACTAATACATTAATCTTGATTTGATTTGCATAAAGTTTGAATTAACCTCCTGAACTAGTATTGTAACCAATAGGGAAATAAAATTGCTAAAACATATATTGAGTTGTGGTTATTCATGGCTGTAAGGTCATAGTGTGATGTTTATTAACTGTTGATTAATGATTTGCTTAATGGTTATTGATTCTTGTGTATCGATTATTGAGAATCATTGGTCACTACATAGCTAGGATACTCCATGCAAATCAAAAGGTTCATTGGTCTATACGTGTCCCCTTGTAAGTTTACTTATTAAGGGCGCGCTAACAGTTTTTGGTAGCAGCTTGATGGTTAGTTTCCTTGGAGAACTAGTTATGTGGTGACTAATGGTTATGGTGGTAGTTTGAGTTAAGTTAGTTGTTCATTATTATTGAGATTTGGATTTTGTTTTTCATAATGGCAATTGTAGCAAGAATGATGTCCCCCTAAGCCTAGAAATGACTTTCTCAGATCCTGGATCCCGCTAGTAAAGTTGGGTATGTTCTCTGCATTTTAGTGATAGTATGGAAGTGGTGGTTGCTCTTGCAAAGGCTTATGCAAATCGCAGGTGAATTGTGACGTATGTGAGGGAAATTAGGGAGTCTGTGTACTCCAGGTAAAAGTTTAGTAGAAGTGTGCGTACTCCGCAGTGTGAGAGTAGGGAAGTCGTTGAACTTCACATATGTGTGGCGCTTTGTGCTAAAAAATGGTCCACATGGTTGTTGATGATGTACAGACCCTGCATGGTCTAAGACTCCGGACTATATTGACAAGTGTAGGAGACACTTGCTTATATGTTGTAATCTGTCTGGTTTAGTAGGTTGATCGGGCGTGGTCAACAAGTCGGTGTGTAAGTTAAGTGAGTAAGAGAAAAATTCAACTGAGATTTTGCGAGTCCTATGTGCACCAGGACAGACCCATTGATCAGTTGAGAGTAAAATTTGCTGGTCGAATTTTGCTTGCGAATGTGGGAGACTGAAAAAGAGGAATAGCTGCTTGGGCGAAAGGGCCATCAGTGAAAATCGGTAAGGTCTCTGAAGCAATTGTGTACCTTCCTGTAGTAAACCAGCAGGTTTGTTTTGGTTGTTGATTTTTGGATAGTGCTAGCAATAATTTGCATTAGTTTTGTGTGAATTGGAGTCTAGGAGGACAAAGCCGCAAGACTTTGTCAGCCATAGTGTGTGAGTGTGATGTCAGAGTGAGGCGCGCTGGGATAGGTTGGTTAGTGAGAAGAGTCGCAAGCAGATTGGCCGCCATCCGTGAGAGGCAATTGGTTGAGGAAGCGGGTGAAGGGAATCCTGGGAGTAAAAGTAATTTCCTGATTTGATTTGAATACACAAGAGATAGAAAAGATTAAGGGGGTGATTCTAACTTTGGCGGGCGGCGGAGGCCGCCCGCCAAAGTTCCCCCAACAGAATACCGCTACGCGGTCAGAAGACCGCCGCGGTTATTCTGTGTTTCCCGCTGGGCTGGTGGGTGACCGCCAGAAGGCCGCCCGCCAGCCCAGCGGGAAACCCCTTCCCACGAGGAAGCCGGCTCCGAATGGAGCCGGCGGAGTTTGAAGGGTGCGACGGGTGCAGTAGCACCCGTCGCGATGCAGACACTGTAAATCTTTTAGGGGCCCTCTTACGGGGGCCCCTGCAGTGCCCATGCCATTGGCATGGGCACTGCAGGGGCCCCCAGGGGCCCCACGACACCCCTCACCGCCATCCTGTTCCTGGCGGTCACAACCGCCAGGAACAGGATGGCGGTGAGGGGTTCGGAATCCCCATGGAATCCCCCCCCATGGAATGGGTTCGGAATCCCCATGGAATCCCCATGGAATCCCCAAGCTGCGCCGCCATGGAGGATTCCTCAGGGCAGCGGAAAACCGGCGGGAGACCGCCGGTTTTCCGTTTCTGACCGCGGCCATACCGCCGCGGTCAGAATTCCCTTGGGAGCACCGCCAGCCTGTAGGCGGTACTCCCGCAGTCGTTGACCCTGGCGGTCAATGACCGCCAGGGTCAGAATGACCCCCTAAGTTTTTCCAAGCATTTAAGAGTGCCATAAAGGGTGATACATACATTAAGGCGACGGTGGGGGAGCCTACCCCACCAGAAAATTCTCCAGCTTATATTGTGATGGAGGAGGGAGGTGTTGCACCATGTCTTTGGTTAAAGCAGTGGTGCAAATTGACAGAGAAACAGGGAGCTTTAGCATTTCCAGAGCATGGAACGTTTAATTTGAGAATTTTGGATCAGTTGCCGATGATGTTGTATGAGACAAGTCCTCTTCTGAGACCAGCACAGTTTGAGGCATTAGCAGTTTGGGAGCTCATAGCGAGACAGCAGCAAGAAATAACGTTTCAGAGGAGAATAAGGAAGGTAGAGAAGTCTCTAGCCGAATTGAGAAGGGATTGGGAATAGAAGAGGTGGAGAACAGCGACATTGCAGGATGTTAAGTTGTTTCCTGCTATCACAGAGGAAGATAAATCAGAAGGGAAAGAGGAGACTAGCAAAAGTGATAAGAGTTTGTCAGGGAGTAAAAAGAAGAAAAAAACTCACGTAGAAGAAGAAGATTCAGATATTGAGGATCTTATTACTCAGGTGCTGAGGGACCGGCCTCCACCATATGCGGTGCATGAAGGGGGTCCAAATACTAGTTCTGCTCCAACTGCCCCAGCCCAAGTGTCAGGGACAGCGGGACCAGTGCAAACAGATAATGGACATGTACAAGAGGTGGTCCCGATGTGGTGAGTACTTCAGTAGTCCAAGCGAAGATTCATCCACCACCAGTAGAGAGAATTTATCCAGAGATACCAGTTCTTGAGACAACCTCGAACTTAGTGGTTCCTACGGAGCAGGTGGTTCCGAGGCCAATGTTAGTACAGACCGAGCCGATTCCAATGTTGATGCCTCAGGCACAATCACAGGTTTTGCCGAAGTTCACACCAATGACAGGGACACAGTCAGATGTGACACCAGTGATGAATCAGAGCATGGGAGTAGCCCTTCTACAGAAGTCGGGTGTCAGAGCGGCACCAGATGCAATATTGTTGCCAATTACTGTTGGTCCAGCTGTACCATTGTGTGCGCAGAAGAAACCGATGACAGAAAAACAGGGTGAAATGTCACAGAGCCTCATGAGGAGGGGGGTGAGAGAGCATGTAGAGGTAGTTTCATCTAGGGGGCAGACTTTTGACAGATCTAGACCATTAATGGACCTTAGACCACTTGTTGCGCTTCCAGATGCCGTAAATGGCTCAAGTGTAAGTCAGAGGTTGAAGCTCTTAACACCGCAAACTCCAGGTGCAGTGATAAAACAAGGATTCATTACAAGGATTGACAGCACAGCAGTTAAATGAGTGGTTAGATAGCTTGAATATTTCAGGGAATACATCCAAGGGTGAAAAGCAGATTGATCGCGTGAGGCTGGCTAGAGAAATAACTGAACTAGTCGAGGGGTTAATGGGAGTGAATAGATTAGAATCCTATACTGAAGAAGAGCTGAGATACTTATGTCCAAGAATCACGAGAGAAGTGGGCAAGATACATCAGAGGTTGGCAGATTTGGCAGAGAAGCATGACATAGAAATTGAGAAAACGAAGCACTTGAAAAGGAGTTACAGGTTAGATTTTGAAGCAAAGGATTTTGAACACATGAGATCAGCTGAGATGAAAGTGTATCTTAAAGAACTATTGCAGAGTGCTCAGATTTGGGGAGCATTAGAAAAGTGGGAAGGCAGATGGGCAAAGAAGAAGGATAAATGGAAACAAGACTCACAGGAAGGGACTGAAAGTGTGCAGAAAGAAAAGGATCCAGTAAAAATTCTACCGATTAGGGAAATTCCAGGAGGGCAGTTTGTTCATGTTCCTTGGCACAGGAGTGATATTCTGTCATTCACAAATGATTATCCGAAGCTGAGGGAGAAACTGGTTGAATGGTATCAGCAGACAGATAGATTTGTGAAGCTTTTGAAATGTCTGTGGGAAGACCTAAATACTCTGTTGGAGATAGTGGTGCCAGCTGATTTGTGGGTTGAATGCAAGAGAGCAGTAGATTGGCTGACGACCTACAAATATTGATTGGCAGAGAATTGACAGGACAGTACAGGAGGTAAAGGAGTCCATACATACATACTATGAGAGATTGTTGAAGGCGTTCAAGGAGTACAGTGGTAAGGAAGCGATCAAGCCAAAAGACATGATGCATTTTGTGTTCAGGTTTGTGGAAGGACTGAGACCTGAAATAGGTCAGATGATTAAGGGTCATTTGATTTGTTGGCAAGCGAAGCCAATTGATGAGGTGTTGCAGTATGCAAAATACTGCAGTGATGAGATTGAGTTAAAGCAGAAAAAGTTGAAGGAAAAAGCAATGGTGATGCAAATTAAGGCAGCTCAAACAGGAGTGCAGGGAGCTTTTGTTCAGCAGATACCGCAGCAACAGGGAACTCTTATGTTCCAACCTCAGGTGAGAGGTAGAGGGCGTGGAATCAATATGAATCGCGGAGCGGATTTGAGTAATGTAGTGGTTCAGAATGATGTGCAAGGGATGAAGAAGATGTTACTGTGTCATCTTTGCGAAAACTTGTGACACTGGAAGCGAGAGTGTCCGATGATGGTGCAGGATGGTGTTGTCCAGCAAAGTGGTAATGTCAATGCATTTCAAAATGTGAAAGTCCCAAGAATGAGAGGCTTTAATCTGAATTTTCAGAATAACATGAATCAAGTGCAGAATTTTCAACCCATGCAGCAGGTGCAAATGCCTCGTATACAAATGCACAGTTGTAACCAATGCAGCAACAGGTTCCTATGGTACCTAGATAGCAAATGCAGATACCTCAAGCCCCGATGGAACAGCAACAGATGATACTTACTCAGCAGGTCACAGGTCAGAGAAAAGACAGAAATAGTGACACAGTGCCCCAATTCCCATTACACAGCGGGAATGAAATAAATGGTGAATGGATGTGTGATAGTTCGGATGAGGAGCCATGTATGCTTGCAGCCTCCTTAGAAGTAAGTCAAAGAGGACCTTTTGTGAGAGGGAAGGCAATAGGTCACAGAGTCTAATTTCTAGTGGATACAGGAGCTACGCATTCTACAGTGAGAAGTGCAGAAGTTCCGAATTTACCTCTCTCAGGAAGAACAGTTCAGGTTGTAGGGGTAGCAAATAGGCAGTTGATAAACCCGATCACAGATCCAGTACAGGTCGAGATTGGTAACTTTCAGGGATTACATAAATTTGGTGTCTGTGACTCGAGTCCAGTATCCCTATTAGAAAGGGACTTATTGTGCAAGACCAGATGTTCGATCAGTTGTTCAACTACCAGAATAGCAGTCCAGATGAATAGTGATGATGAGAAAGAACAAACTCCAGAAATTGAGAATGAAATCACTAGTGAGGAATACCCGTTGATTGAGTTTTTCCTGATGTTTACTGTGAAATTGCATGCAGACTTGCAGGGAACCGTGCAGGAAAATGTGTGGGACCTGACAGGTAAAGAAGTGGGTTTGATTAAGGGAGTGGAGCCAATTAAGATTACCTTGAAGCCAAATGCAGTGTTTCCGCAGCTTCCACAGTATAACATGGCACAAGATGTTCTGATGAAAGTGGCACAAATAATTGGAGATTTCCTGAAACAAGGGGGTTTTAAAAAGAAGTGCTCAGTAGTCCATGTAATTCACCGATAATGGGCTTGAAGAAACCTTGTAGGAAAGTGCGAATTGTGCAGAACTTGCGAAAAGTGAAAGACATGGTGGTTAAGTGTTGTCCTGTGGTGCCAAACCCAGCAGTAATAATGCTTCAGATTCATGCGATGCGGAATGGTTCACAGTGGTTGATTTGTCACAAGCTTTCTTTTCTATGCCTGTTCATAAGGATAGTCAGTTTCTCTTTAATTTCAAATTTCTAGACAAAGTCTACAGCTGGTGCAGGCTTTCTCAAGGGTACACAGAGTCACCATCCTTGTTCAATCAGATTTTGAAAAAGAATTTGGAGTCTTGGACAATCGACTCTGGTGCAGTACATTGATGATTTACTGATTGCATCCAAAACAAGGGATGAGTGTAAGTACGACTCGATTGCCCTGTTGAATCACTTGGGAAAATTTGGACATAAGGTGTCACCTTTAAAATGACAGTATTGTCAGAAATCAGTGAAATATTTGGGACACCAGATTGAGAAAGGATCAAAGAGGATTTCCAGAGAAAGGATTACAATGATATTACAGAGAAGTCCCCCGACTTCACAGAGAGATGTCAGGATGTTTCTGGGAATGGTAGGTTATTGTCGTCGGTGGATTCCAAACTTTGCTGAGATTGCCATACCATTGCAGGAGCTGACACATGAGGATGTTACAGATCCCATTGTACTAGACCAAGATCAGGTGAAAGCTTTACTGAGTTGAGAGAGAATTTGTGCAGAGCTACAGTGTGGGAATGCCTGATTAAACAAAGCCATTCACATCGTCCAGTAGCCTGTTTTTCAGCTACCTTGGACACAGTTGCAGCAACCTTACCAGGATGTCTGCGTGCAGTTGCCGCAGTTGGTCAAAGCCTTTCACAATGCGAGGGAGTAGTGATGGGATACCCTCTGACGGTAATGGTACTTCACTCAGTTGAGATTTTACTGACAAGGACAAAAAGTCAATATTTGACTGGTGCCAGACTGACAAGGTATGAGACGAGCATTCTAGGTGCCCCAAATGTAACATTGAAAAGATGTACAGTGCTGAACCCAGCAACATTACTTCCAAGTGATACTGTTGAAATCGAAAGGGAAGAAGACATTGAGCATGATTGTCTTGAGGTAACAGAGTTGTGCACAAAACTGAGACCTGATATTAGAGATACACGATTGGAAGAAAATTACAAAATTGTCTCTTTCGATGGATCATGTCTCAGAGATGGTACAGGAACATTGAGAGCAGGATATGCTGACTGCACAATTACAGGTACATTAGAAGCTTCTTGGCTTCGAGGTGTATATTCTGCACAAGTAGCAGAATTGGTAGCTCTAATAGAGCGTGCCATGTATCAGCTAGATTGAGAGTTACTATCTACACAGATAGCCAATATGGATTTGGAATTGTTCATGATTTTGGTCAATTGTGGTCGCAGAGAGGTTTCCTAACCTCTACTGGTTCACCAGTAAGAAATGGTGACAGAATAAAAGAATTACTCTATGCAATACAGTTGCCTGGAGAAATTGCCGTGGTGAAATGCAGTGCACATCTAAAATCCCAGCATTATGTATCATTGGGAAATGGATATGCGGATCAAGTCGCAAGGTTTTGCACATTGAACTGTTTATCATTCAAGGACAAGTGGTAACTGATGTCGGAGGAAGATAATACATGTATAAATTTTGCTTTAAGAGTGACCGATACTCTAGAGAAATTGAAAACCTTACAGAGTAATGTTGACAAAGAAGAGAAACGATTTTGGTCCAAATTCAAATGTGTTCAAAGGGCCGATGAGATATGGGTTTCTGAAGAAGGTCAAATGGTCTTGCCAAATAGTTTGTTGTCACAAATGGCCAAGTATTATCATGGTCAAGCACACATCGGGAGGGATGCCATGGTTCGTTTGTTCAAAATTGACTGGTTTAATCCCAAGTTTAGGCAGGCAGCAGAAGCAGTATGTCATCGCTGTAAATTTGTCAACAACTAAATGTGGAGAAAGGGACAGTGGTGAATTTGAGCCACATTGGAAGAGCAGGAGGTCCGTTCAGCAGGATGCAACTGGAATTCATTGAGATGCCTGCGTGCGGAAGTTTGAAGTACGTGTGGCTGATTGTGTGCATTTTTAGTCACTGGATTGAAGCATACCCCACAAGAAGGAATGATAGTCTCACAGTAGCAAAGTTGTTGCTTAGAGAGTTGATACCACATTTCGGGTTTCCGATCTCTTTAGAATCAGATAGGGGAACTCACTTCAATAACGCGGTGATTAAGCTTTTGTGTGCAGCACTAAACATTGAGCAGAAGTTGCATTGTAGCTATCGCCCTGAAATATCAGGACTAGTGGAACAGATGAATGGTACCTTGAAATCAAGAATTGCTAAGATTTGTTCAGCTACGAATCTGAAATGGCCAGATGCATTGCCTTTGATGTTGATGTCAATGAGAAATACACCTGACAGGAAGACAGGGCTGTCGCTCCACGAAATCCTTATGGGCAGAGCAATGAGACTACCAGCAGTTCCAGCCAATGCACTTGTAAATATTACAGATGTAATGGTGTTGGACTACTGCAAGGGTCTGGCTGATGTGGTTTGCTCCTTCTCTCAGCAGGTGGAGGCCACTATCCTGCCACCAATTCACGATCCAGGGCACAATCTGAGAGCCGGCGACTGGGTTGTTGTCCAAAAACACGTTTGCAAGACGTGTTTGGAGCCACGTTGGAGAGGGCCTTACCAGGTGGTCCTAACAACTACGACAGCTGTGAAGTGTGCAGGACTCCCGAACTGGATTCATACAAGTCATACGAAGAAAGTGGCATGTCCAGTGGATCATGAAGAAGCGTTGTTGAGAGCACCAACAACAGTGAAAAAACCTGAACAGGAGAAACAGCCAAGAGAGCCTGAAATTGAACAGGAGCTTGTGGAAGATGGTTCTATTACCCCTGTAAGAGACTAAAGTGAAGAATTACAGAAGGGTGCAGAAGAATCAATAGCAACAGATACAGCAGGACAGCCTAGCTCAGTAGGGGTTCTCCCACAAGCTGACGATGCTAAGGAGCAGACAGAGCAAGTGCTAGACCTAGTAGGGGAAAGAGTTGAGACGGATCAAAGTCAAAGTGATCAGACTCCTCCTGAACCAGTTGCAGGTCCATCAAGAGAGAACACCATAGAGAAAGAGAAGGAGAAAAGTCCAATACTGAAAAGAATATTCACAGACGGATCAAGAAAAGGGGATAATTGGCCAGAATCGCAAATAGAGAAAAGAAGGAAGTGGTCATAAATGAAACAATAGAGGAATAAGTAGATACTAAGAGAAAAGAAGAATTGAGTGAAGGAGAACTAAGTGGTGATCAAAAGTTGAAAAGAAAGAGAATAGCAAGTCGGCAATACACAGGTCCTGAATGGGCATATGCAACTACTAATGAATGGCAACACGAGTTTATGTCTTTTTGTTTTGATAGAAAGGTTCGGACTCAGTATTTTGATGTAACCTGAAGGTGAACATGGAGCTGGGTTGTTGAACCAATCTGAAATATCTTAAGAAAAGAGACTGTTGAAAATAATCCGGAAGAGACATTGATAGCCTGATTTGACATTAAAAACCGGATGTGACAAGCTACTAATCGATTTTGAAAAAGGAAAAGGGTTCCCGGATGTGCGACTGAACTGCGAGAGAACAAATTTTTCCCTATTTTTGATTTTTGCTGCACTTTATGAGAATTACTTCTACTTTTTAATTCTTTACAGATCATGGCTGAGTTGAATAACCAAGTTAGGAATACTAGGCGCTGTAGATATATGAGTGTTGGATTGGCGGTTATGTGTGGGATTTTGTTTATAGTGGTGATTGTGGGAATGTCTGTTCTTGATGTGAAGGGAGCCAATCGTACTTCTGCTTCTGAGACTACTACACTAACGGCTTTGGAGAAGTTTAAGTTAGATGAGAAATATTTGCATGACTATACTAACGTTCAAGGAGAGCTTTCTTCTAATGTTTTCTATTGCTTATTGAGTGAGTATGTTGAGACAATGGATGCAAAGGATTGTCTTATGTGCACGCAAATTCCTTCATCAGTAGAGGAAGAAGTTACGTACCACAGTCTTTCATTCACATACGGAATAAGCTGTAGTCTGCTACTAACAAAGTTCTATGATCAAGAGTATATACAGTATTTTTACTCTAATTATGATATGGTGTTTTCGTTTGTTCCTATTATTAGGTACTTGAGTAGTGTAGCTAAAGATCATGATATAGTATTGGTTAGTGGATTCTCTGAGCCTAGGCTAACATTTGGAACTGCATATGCGCACCGAAATAACCTTACATGTTTGCTTACACCTTTAGAGAAAAGATTCATAGGGCATACTGATGACAGGACAAAGGCATTAAAGGAGAAATTAGAAAAAGGCTTAGAGAAAAGGACTTATACGAATGACTATGCTTATACTGCAATTAACATGCAGGGGAAACTAGCACTAGATCCATTACACGTAGGAAAGCTTTGTATATATAGGCCAAAATCATGCACTGACACTTTGTGGGTACGAGTGAATGTAGGCATGTGTTTCTGTTTCAGAGTAAATGGACTTTTATGTTGAATGGTCAGGGCCCTGCGATTCCAGGTATCTATTATATTTGTGGACTTAATGCTTATTACCGACTTCCAAGAGGATGATATGGGATGTGTCATTTGGGGATAGTTTTCCCAAAGATTTATCAGATAGATGACTGAAAGAAGTTACCGAAATTGACTGAATTGCATCATAAGCGACGGAGGAGGGAATCCTCTTCTGCAGTTGTTGGAGATCTATTTGGTGCGGTGATTCCCTCACTGGGAGTCATCCTGAACTTGATCAAGATACAAAAGTTGTCTACTATTGTGGATAACATGTTAGACAAATTTTACAGGGGCACTACTCCTGATAGATACTGAATTGGCTGCGGATAGAGCTATGGCTCTTCAAAATCATCTTGCTTTAGACATCTTTCTAGCGAAGGACAGCGGAGTCTGTAAAATGATTAACTCTAGGCATTGGTGCTCATACATACCGAATAACAGTAAGAAGACTTATTTACTAATCTGACTAACTCAAGTAAGGATTTGAAGGAATTGATGGAACCAGGTGTTTGGGAAAAGGTTGGAAAAGCATTTGTTTCAGTGGGAAATTTGCTTAGTAACATTTAGAATGGGGTATTATTAAAAATGTTATAGGGAATATTAATTGTGATTGCTTGCATATTAGGATTATGGGGTTCATGTAAATTGTGTCAAAAGATTACATTAAAAAGGTCTAAAACTAATCAGAGGAGGGAAGAACGGAACAGGGAAAGAATTTATAAGGAAGATTTGAGAAGAAGACAAAATACAGAAGAAATAGAGCTGTGAAAACTGTTGATGGTAAAGTAGTGTGATGACATATTTAGTCATCAGAGGAGGGACTGATAATGCAGATATATTAATTAGAAATGTTAATGAATGTTTATGTATTTTGAATAATGAATTAACATAGAAAAATAATGTGCACGTTTGAAAATGTGCCCTTGGAGAGTGGCTATCAAAAATTCACGAAAATATTTTAAAAAGTGACTAAAACATGTGTAACATTGAAAATGTGTAAAAATAATGTAGTAATATATCATATTAAGAGATATAGCGTTTGTTTTGCATTATATTGTAGAGCTAACTTAGCAAAAGCCGTGGCCTAGTTTTGCCAGGCCTCGTGCAGGAGATGATTATTAACGTTCAATGTAGAAATGCTGATGTACTGAACTGACCATGAACTACTTGTTTTAATAAAAAAAATCTGCTCAGCTAAAATCCTCTGCGAAGAACCGACGGACAGGAGATGATGGAATCAAAATTTGTATCAAGGACTGTGTAAAGCATTCAGAGTGTACTTTCCCAGGACTTTAACAATAGAGACACTAACTGGAGAAGAAGATGCAACATTTTCGATACCTGATGAGCCGGATGATGAGAACATCGTACAGTGAACCAATCAACATCCTGAGAACTGTGTAATATTAGAATTTGTAGATTTTGGAAAATAAAAACTATTGGGTAGAGTCATAACTGGTGATTAACTGATGAATTAGGAATTGGGGGGTAGTCTGGGTAACATTAATGTAATGACGTGACAGAAGGGGAGAGTTCAGATGTTAGGTGCAGATATCCGGAGAGAGACTACGAGATTGAAGAGATTTGAGATTCTGTCATTGGGCTCATGCTCTTGAGAGCCTGATGCAATGCTGATCGATTGATGACCTGAAGACGAAGACTGACTTTGTTGCTGATCCATACTGTGGATATGTAGCTATAACAATGTGACTGAATTACTTTTGTGCTTTTCCTTTCTGGGTACCTAGTGCGCTGTCTAATAGTTTTTCTCTTAGCTAGATGTTTTCCAAATTCGTGTTCTAAACTGTTTTCGCATGAAGTCCCACATGCTAATGCTAATCTGGGTTAGATGAGGTTCCTATTCTGAGGACGTTGACATATACAGTAACCAAATGATTGACAGACTGATTTGCTGAACTCTGCTACTCATGTTGACGTATTCACCTTTGATTCTTATGCTGGCTTAATGCTGATGTGTTAGAATGTATTTTGTCTCAAGTTCTGATTAGATTATGTTATTGGTGGTCACTAATGAATTAATCTGGATTTGTTTTGAATAAAGTTTGAATTAATCTCATGATTTAGTATTGTAATCAATAGGGAAATTAAATTGCTAAAACATATATTGAGTTGTGGTTATTCATGGCTGTATGGTCATAGTGTGATGTTTATGAACTGTTGATTAATGATTTGCTTAATGGTTATTGATTCTTGTGTATCGATTATTGAGAAACATTGGTCACTACATAGCTAGGATACTCCATGCGAATCAAAAGGTTCATCGACCTATACGTGTCCCCTTGTAAGTTTACTTATTAAAGACCAGGCACGCTAACAGGTGGTAGCACCTGAAAGGGTCCTAGAAAAACTACACTCAATCTTTCACAAACATTGTCAGGGCAATTCACAATACCCATGTGAGATTTCCTGCAGTGTAGAATTTTGTCATTGGTGAAGAATTTTCATGGGGTCACTATATTTGATGACCTAGATCATTTTGTCGTCTTTGGCCAAAACCTCCTCCATTAACCCTCCTCAATGTTCTTCCATCCTTTACTGCATACCATTTCAACCAAACATTCAGAATCTTCATCGCAATCTTCACAAACATTCCACTCACTGCTGGCAAAGGGAAGCTTTGAAATTTTGGAATTCACAGTTGTCTCTCTCAATGAGGTGACAGTTTCATTTGCTAGTTGTTCACGGGAAAAAATGAGTGCGTACTAACAACAAGGTTAGGTGGTTTAGAAAAGTGTTTTTCTAGCCTTTTAACCACTTACTCGTACTCATCCAATTAATCTTTTATGTCTTCCAAAACAAGTAAACTATTCCAAAAGCCAACATTTTCTGTCAGCTTTAAATTTGAAGTCATCAATTACCTCCAATTAAACATGTAATGCTCTAAACAACTGCCTCCACTTGATCGGTGGTTCTCCAGGTAACTGTAGGTACAGGTGTGGAGGATAAATTGACTACATTGTACGTAACAGTGTTGAAAGTATGGCTTGAAATTGAACTTCAAATCAGTATCAGTTACTATGAGGATAAATCATTACATTTTATCATAAAACAAACAGGAGTTTCATGTCCAGATAATTTAAATATGTCTTCTGTTGTGCACTTAATGAAGTCCATATCATGCAGATCTCTGATTTCCTAATAATTACCACAATCAAGATGGTCACCACACAAGGTAGGTACACATGATGATATGGTTGCCATTCTGGCATTGTTGAACTTTCCCCCCCAGTGACAGTTAATGGCGGATTGGAACCTGAAAAGTGTGCAGCTTTGGAAATGGCTGAGAAAAGCTGCTGCCAGTTGCCACTACTTGTTGTTGCCCCAAGTCAAAGTAAAACTTTCCTTCCTTGTTACCTCTTTTCCAGTGGCTTTAGTTTAAAAAAAGAACAGTTGAAAGAAGCGGTGAGAAATTCTCAGTGGCAGCATGAAAGCAATTGGAAACAAAAGGCAATTTGCAGCAGGATGTAGATAAATCACTCATCACCAGTGTTTTCAGAGCGTGGAAGAAATAAATCAGTCACTGATGAAGTTAAGTTTTATTTCAACTTAATACAGTAGGGGGCAACAGCAGCAGCGCTGTCCCTAGAAGTCCATCTAATGGCTCACCATCCTGTACTGACTATTGTAGAACCCTCAACCTTACACAAGATGAGGATCCCGGAATGGTTTGTACAGAGACACAATCCCCATTGGAACATTACAATGACCACTACACACAGTAAGAGATTAGAAACAAATTATTGGTATATTTAAAAGTATAATACAAACAACTCTAATATAAATCTAGGGTGCTACATAAAAAGTATTGTGCAAGGGCACAATGCTCAAATGAATAAAACTATGCAGATTCATAGTCTAGCTGGCAACATGGCAACATAGAAATTACTTTTAATGAAGTAGGCCACCAGCAGAGCTCACACCTTTTTACAGATAGAGGCTGGCTCTTCTTCAGACCAAATGTAGGTCTATGAAACTGAAAATGTCAGGGACCTTCGATGGTACAATCTGGTAGGTTTGTGAAGATAAATATCTATCAATCCCAATGACACCATGAAGGCCCAGAGAGTAATGGAATTATCCTACTGATAGTCTCAATTTTGAAATGGAATATGTGAACCTTACCATTGATCCTCTTCAAACTCAGAAAAAGAAGGGACCCTTATGTTATCTATCATACAAATATGTAATGGAGTGACCTGCATTCCTTTCTTTTACAAAGCACTTGTGTGAAATGTGTTCTTGACTCTAAGGCTCAGAATTTTCACCAGAAAAGACTTCTCATTTATATGATCTCAAGCCATAGTATGTAAATAGCTTTTATATCCAGAGGAAGGGTGAAGATTTGGACCAAGTGTCCTTCCTGTAGCACCTCAAATGCACACAAACTAGAGATTTCCCTAGGTTTAGTCCAGAGAAAATCTAGAAGATATTGAAGTGATTATAAAACGTGAAACATTTTTATTACTATTGCCAGCAGCAATAATGTATAGAATTAGAGAAGTATTATGACATCACAGAAAGCCCTCCTATGAGAGCTAGCAACACGACAGAGATAGCTTTCTTATTGCAGAAAAAGTAGAGCAAGAGCAGTATGCTTGCAAACAGCAACATTGATAGATATCCCATACACTGAAGGAATAACTGGTGTACAACATTAAAGAGCACCTTTAAGTTCTGGATCCATAGAGACAACTACAGTTTTAAAAAGGTGGTGGTTGGTAACTCTTGGTTAAAAAGATCCTAAAACAGGGTAAGCATTTTATAATCAATGGGTGACCAGAGAGTAGATGTCCATAAGGAGAGTGCAAAGCTTTGTTTATGTGGCTACTGAGTTGTCTGTTGTTAATGATGCGTCATGGTCTGTTTGTGCCCCCTGTAAGTTTAAGAAAAGGCATTATTCTTGTAGCTCATCAGGGACACCTAGGCATTACTAAACTTGTATATGTTTAAAGTAACATTACTGGTGGCCTTCCATAGATGCTCAGTTAAAATTAATCACTGATGATTTTACTGAACTTCTACTTTCAGACAAGCTTTGGAGAACCATTGAAGCACCACTTCATCAGGTGGCTTTTCCAGATAGTCCTCGGGAAAAAGTTGAATTGGATTTTTTAGAACCATATGAGATGTTAGCTGGTGAGAACAGGTATTTAATTTTGCTATTTGATAACCACTCAAAATGCTTTTACTATGTTTTGCTGTAAAGTTTTTGGAATGTATATTTGTGTCAGAGGGTTCACCCAAGATAATAGTCACAGACAATGGCACACATTTTGCATCATACTGTATGTGCATGTTTCTAAACTTTCATAAAGTACAACACTTCAAAGTGGCTCTCCATTCTCCTTCCTCTACTGGGTTAGTGGAAAGGGTCAGCAGATTAGTGAAAGAAGGCATTCAAATGGTGTTGGCTTCAGGGGAATGTTCAGTACTTAGGGGAAATACACGTGTGGCGTTATAATGCAATGCCTCATACCACTATCTGAGTAGCTCCTTTCACATTCATCAGGGGGAGAAAAGTACATACAAATTTATTTTTGGATTGGTGAAGGTGTAAAGGTGACTGTAAGGAAATTGAGTCTGAGAGCGAAATAAAGTTTTATGTGTTACAGAAGCAAAATCTAATGAAGCTATATGCTGATACAGAGAAGAATTTTGTGAATTTAGACCTATACGTGGGTGATTGGGTCCTGATAAAGAATCTGAAAAAGGGCTGAAAGGCATATCAAAATTTTCATCACAAGTTCAAGTGGCAAAAGTAAGGAAAGGTTCAGTTCCTGGTAAAGGTTGGTGGAACAAAAGGAAACTTGTTTGCATTTCGAAACAACAAGCAGAGTCAATAAGAGGTCATAGTAATGATAATATAGAAGGTTGTGACTGTCCTGATTGGTTGCAATTGCAGACATTGGATGCGACATTGAATTCAGAGGTAATGCAGATAGGTACCCAATCTTCTCAGGGCTTGAGGATCTGTCAGGATATCACCATTGGTACTTCTTGTAAAGAACTTTCACATTTTCATCATCAAAGAAAGGCACCAAGCAAACTCAATGACTATGTATTGTTTTAAGTTTTATTAACTTTGATCTGGGTTAACCCCATACATGCATTGCATCTTTCCAGGGAAAAGAATGCTTGAAGTTCGTCAAGAAAGACACTTAGGCCCTCATTACAACCCTGGCGGTTGGTGTTAAAGCAGCAGTAATACCGCCAACAGGCTGGCGGAAAAAGAAAATGGAATCCGCCGACATAGACAGCCACTTTAACACTCCGACCGCCACGGCGGTAGAAACAAACACCACGGCGGTAACCGCCAACAGACAAGCGGAACACAAGGTTCCGCCCACTGTATTACAACACGCCTATCCGCCACCTTTTCCGGGGCGGTACCAACCCTATCAAAAGCACGGCGGAAACAGGACTTGGAACAGAAACCACTCACCTCTCGACACCCAACGAGGAACCAGGACACCATGGAGCCCGAACTACAGGTCCTGCCCATGCTGATCTACCACCTCTTGTATCAGGAGCAGGAAAGACGTCGGCGAAGTCCACCGTGAGTACTTCACCTAGCAAACAGGGGAGGGAAAAGAGAGTGACACACACACGCAACACGCAACACTCCCAACTCCCACCCTCACCCACAACACCATAGACACAAATACATGCAGCAACATTACATATACTCCCCGTCACCCCCTGGAAAAACGCAAGGACAAAAGGAAATTATTGTAACAAGTGTAATCTATTAAATATCAGGTAGGCCAAATTAAAAAAATTGTATATACAAATATGTACACCAACTGCACAAGTCCGGATATAAATTAAATCATTGACCGTGGATCAGTGTCCCAAAATACATGGGTGAAGCCCACACAAGATACCTGACTCGAAACGGAGAGAACAGTGCAGGAGCATCAGATGGAAAATAAACAGGCACCTCAGGGGGAGGGGAGGGAGGCACCTCAGCTGGATGAACGGACGACGCCACTGCTCCACGAGGAGGCTCCATGCCCACTGCTGTATCCTGGGGAGTGCAAAGCCACAGTCTCTCAAGTCTTTCCAGTGGGTGGTTAGCCCACTGCTTTATCATGGGGAGTGCAAAGCCACAGTCTCTCAAGTCTTTCCAGTGGATGGTTTGCCCACTGCTGTATCATGGGGAGTGCAAAGCCACAGTCTCTCAAGTCTTTCCAATGGATGGTTTGCCCACTGCTGTATCCTGGCTAGTGCAAAGCCACAGTCTCTCAAGTCTTTCCAGTGGATGGTTTGCCCACTGCTGTATCCTGGCGAGTGCAAAGCCACAGTCTCTCAAGTCTCTCCAGTGGGTGGATTGCCCCCTGCTGTATCCTGGGGAGTGCACAGCCACAGACTCTCAAGTCTTTCCAGTGGGTGGTTTGCCCACTGCTGTATCCTGGGGAGTGCAAAGCCACAGTCTCTCAAGTCTTTCCAGTGGGTGGTTTGCCCACTGCTGTATCCTGGAGAGTGCAAAGCCACAATCTCTCAAGTGGATAACAGTCTCCACTGGCTCTGGAGGGGGCTTTGTGTCCAGAGTGCTTCATCCTGCCAAGGACTGAGGTAGTGGATGTGATTCTCCACTGGTTCTGGAGGGGGCATTGTGCCCAGAGTGCTTCATCCTGCCAAGGACAGAGGTAGTGGATGTGATTCTCCACTGGTTCTGGAGGGGGCATTGTGCCCAGAGTGCTTCATCCTGCCAAGGACGGAGGTAGTGGATGTGATTCTCCACTGGTTCTGGAGGGGGCATTGTGCCCAGAGTGCTTCATCCTGCCAAGGACGGAGGTAGTGGATGTGATTCTCCACTGGTTCTGGAGGGGGCATTGTGCCCAGAGTGCTTCATCCTGCCAAGGACTGAGGTAGTGGATGTGATTCTCCACTGGTTCTGGAGGGGGCTTTGTGCCCAGAGTGCTTCATCCTGCCAAGGACTGAGGTAGTGGATGTGATTCTCTACTGGTTCTGGAGGGGGCATTGTGCCCAGAGTGCTTCATCCTGCCAAGGACTGAGGTAGTGGATGTGATGCTCCACTGGTTCTGGAGGGGGCATTGTGCCCAGAGGGAATGGGACCTGCCCTGGAGTGTGGCAGGTCCCATTCCCTCACCTGGGTGTGTGTACCACAAGATTGCCTGGGAACAGGTAGCATGATACTCCATGGAGGCAGAGACACACTCCACCCTGCAGCGACTTGGCCTGCCACCTGCAGGTACAAACAGTACTGGGAGTCATGCCTCATGTACGCTGGGCAGGGTCCAGGTCGTCTCCTGCACCCTCGGACGGCAGCCCACTGGGGATGATTGCCATGTCAGCTGTGGTGGCACTGTCTGTGCACATCGCGGGGCTGGTGGCGGGGTTTGCGGTGGTGTCTGTGGCGGAGGTGCTGGCGGTGGTGCATGTGTCTGCACCTGTTGAGGGCAGGACATCTCCTGCAGCCTCGGATGGCTGCCCACTGGGGATAATGCTGGGGACTGATGCTGAGGCAGCAGATGTGCAGGTGGCGGTGCTGGTGGCGGAGCAGGTGGCTGTGTCCACCGCCGTACAGGTTGATGTTGTGGTTGACAGAAGGGGTGACTCTGGTCCCTCATCCGGAGCTACCGTGCCCTGCCCTGACCTGCTCTTCGGCTTGTGTCCCTTCCCCACCTTTGATGTTGTTGCTGGTGCCTTGCCACTGTCCCCTTTTGGCTTGGAGGAGCCCTTGCTTGCTGGTAGGTGCGGCTTTCTCTCCGGCATGTGGGCACCTTCTTCACCTTGGCAGGTGGCGGAATGGCCTGCTCCTTGACCTGGCTAGGTGGCACACTGGCAGCCCTGACGGGTGGCGCCCACGATGAGACCGAAGTTGCTGGGACCACTGTGCTTGAGGATTTGGGGCTGAGGTGCTGGGCTGGGACCTGGACAGCCTGGCCCTAGGGGAAGGACGGTGGGGAGATGTAGGGAAGAGGTCAAAGTTTGCGAGGAAGAGTTTCTTAGACACACTGGGATGGGAAGATGGAGGGGTTTTGGGAGTGGAGAAAGAGGTAGTGGTTGTAGGAGGTGTACGTTTGCTGAATTTGGGTGAAGGTGCATGGGCCGGAGGCTGTTGTGAGGTGGATGGCTGTTGGGTGGGTGTGTGCCTGCGTTTGTGTACTTTGGGAGGAGGGCTCACAGACACACTGGGAGAGGCCACAGGGGATGTGTGAATGGTAGTGGGGGTGGTGATTGCATGTGAGCGGTGTGTGGTGATGGGCGTGCTGGCGATGGAGGTAGTGGCTGAGGATGTAGTCCATGCAGGTGTGAGTGGAGACGAGACAGGGAGGGAGGATGAGGACGTGGAGGAGGGGGACACAGTGGAGGCAGTGGGTGTTGGTATGTCTGCATGGGGATGGTGCTTGTGTGAGTGCCGGTGGGATGTGTGGTGCTTACGTTTGCCATGTCCACTCGTGTGTTGATGAGTGTGCATGCTGGTCAGATGGTGTGCTTGGGATAGGCTGAGGTACAGGGGATTGGGTCTGGGTGGAGGAGGTTGGAGGGGGGAGGCTGGACACAGGGACAATGGCTGCCATCAGTGCTGAGGCCATAGCCTGGAATGCTCTCTGTTGGCCGCCTTGCCAGAATGAATGCCCTCCAGGTATGCATTTGTTTGCTGCAAATGCCTCTCAACAGCTTGGATGGCATTCAAAATGGTAGATTGCCCAACAGTGAGGCATCTCAGGAGGTCAATAGCCTCCTCACTGAGGGCAGCAGGGTTGACTGGGGCAGGGCCTGAGGTGCCTGGGGCGAAGGAGATGCCCACCCTCCTGGGTGAGCGGGCACGGAAAACACGCTGAGGGGCTGATGGGAGGGCGGTGCTGGTAGGGGGGGTGGCGGCTGTACCTGTGGATGCGGTGGGCACAGAGGTGTCTGCCACTGTAAGGGAGCTCCCATCAGAGGAGGAGTCGCTGTCACTGGTGTCTGCTCCTGTCCCCATCGTGGAGCTCCCCTGGCACTCCTTCCTACTGGTGCCTTCAGTCTCCGTTACTTCACCCTCCAAGACCATGTGGGTTGCAGCTCCCTCCTGGTCCGGTGCCAATGCTCCGCCGCCAGATGATGCTAATTCACGCCAGAACAGGGAGCAGCCCTATGCACTAAGCCATGCACTAACAGTGCAGGGGAAAAGCACATGCCCAAGGGGGACTCTCTCTAGACCCATTTTATGCACAGCTGGAACCCATGGGAGCCTGACTAGGTGTAGAGGGCAAATACCACCTTTGGGGTTGGAGTGGGAATGAGCCTGCAAATCAATGGATCTACCTTTGCGCGTATGCCCTGGCCTTGGGGAACCCACAGCCCACCACCCCCACTCAGACACCTCGTCAAGCATGCAGAGTCAGCTGAATGAGAGTGTACTCATCCCCTTTTGGCTGCTGTGATGCCCTCAAGCGCCCATCCAACTCCGGATATACCACTGCCAGGATCCGGTACATCAAGGGGGTCATGGTGCGACGGGCACCCCTTCCATGTTGGGAGGCCATCCCCAGCTGGGCCTCCGCCATCTTCTTGCTCCAGCGGCGCAGGTCCTCCCATCTTTTCCGGCAGTGGGTGCTCCGTCTATGGTAGACCCCCAGGGTCCGAACTCCCTTGGCAATGGCACGCCAAATACCCTTCTTCTGGTGGGCGCTGACCTAGAGGAAAAGTGAAGTTAGAATGGATGTTACTCTCCCGTACAGTCCTTCTCACACATTGCCAACAAACCTCCCACCCTGGCCCAGACATACATGCACACACCATCCTCACATGCTGGCCTCCCCCCCTTCCCTCTTCCATCCACAACACTCCATACAATCATGTGCCATCCACCATGCTCACAGTGTACTCACCTGTTTGTCTGGAGGACCGTACAGTTGCGTGTACTGGGGGAGGATCCCATCCACCAGTTTCTCCAACTCCTCCGAAGTGAAGGCAGGGGCCCTTTCCCCAGACACTGTAGCCATTGTCGCTTCCAGACACAGGTCACAACAGCACTTGCAGTGTAGGTCCTCTCCTGTTGAAGGTCAGGTATCAAGTGAGAGAACTGATAGAAAATGGCGGTCACGTCCGCAGCTGTGCCTACCGTCACCGCCGGCGTACATCGTCATTGGCTCTTGGAACCCATAGGGCCCAATAATAACCAATGCTGAATTGCGCCACAGTCTTCGACTGCCTACCGTGGCGGTGTACAATGCCAGCACAGTTACGTCATTTCCCCTTGTCCCACCTTACAGGTCAGGCAGCCGCCATTTCAGGGGGCCACATGGCAGGCCAAATAACTGCATCACACCTATTTAGGCCAGGAATACGGACAGACAAAGGCACATAGATAAAATGTAACGTTTTTGCTAAACAGCCTTGTGATACCTAAGGGATGTATGACCCTCTGCTCACCGTTCTCCTCCATAGGGCACGTCCGCTGGGGCAGGTGATGAGATGGCGCCATCCTCCAGTGTACAGACCCCTGGTGGATCTGTCGACAATGGAAGACAGACACATAATTATCACTTACAGACTTGATCGTGCAACAATCCAGGAACTGTGTGCCCAGTTGGAGCCTGACCTGATGTCAGCTATCCGCCATCCCACTGGAATAACCCCTCTAGTGCAGGTCCTGTCTGTACTCCATTTCCTGGCCAGTGGGTCTTTTCAAACAACAGTAGCCATGGCATCAGGGATGTCCCAGCAAATGTTCTCTAACGTGTTGTCCAGAGTGTTGTCTGCCCTGCTGAAACACATGCGCAGCTTCATCGTTTTCCCTCAAGTGAAGGATTTGCCTACAGTGAAAGGTGACTTCTCTGCCCTGGGATATATCCCCAACATCATTGGTGCCATTGATGGTACACATGTGGCATTTGTCCCCCACCCCCCTGCAGGAATGAACAGGTGTACAGAAACCGGAAAAGCTACCATTCTATGAATGTGCAGATGGTGCATTTGGCAGACCAGTACATCTCCCATGTTAATGCCAAGTATCCTTGCTCAGTGCATGACTCTTACATTTTGAGGAATAGCAGCATCCCTTATGTGATGGGGCAACCCCAGAGGCACCGTATGTGGCTCATAAGTGAGCCTAAAGTCCACACCCAGTTTAATTTACTGTCTGGGTATGGGAGATTCACTAATGTTTGGAGTATGTCTAACAGTTGTCCCTCGATATTTGCAGGTGACTCTGGTTACCCCAACCTGTCATGGCTACTGACCCCAGTGGGGAATCCCAGGACAAAGGCAGAGGAACGCTACAATGAGGCACATGGGCGACCTAGGAGGATAATAGAGCGCACCTTCGGCCTCCTGAAGGCCAGATTTAGGTGCATGGGGCATAGGAAGGGGAGCAATGGCAGTTTAAGGTGGACAGGGTGACAAAGTGGGTCAGAAGGGTGACATTCAGTAGGGTCTTATTTCCTGGCGGGGGTCTTGGCAATGTTCTCTGTCTTGTTCCTGGATCTCAGGGACCATTTGCAGGGTGGTTCTCCTTCTGCAGGGGGTGGGGTGCTGGTGGCCTGTTGGTCCTGTGGTGGTGCATCCTGTCCACTAGCGCCGGCAGAGGTGGAGGGCTGTTCATCGTCCAGGCTAGTGTCAGGGGTACGTTGGTGTGCAAATGTGTCCCACATGGTGTTGACAAGGTCTGCCAGCACCCCTGCAATGGTGACCAGGGTGGTGTTAATGGACTTCAAGTCCTCCCTGATCCCCAGGTAGTGTTCCTCCTGCAGCCGCTGGGTCTCCTGAAACTTGGCCAGTACCGTGCCCATGGTCTCCTGGGAATTGTGGTAAGCTCCCATGATGTTGGAGAGTGCCTCGTGGAGAGTGGGTTCCCTGGGCCTGTCCTCCCCCGGTCGCACAGCAGTCCTCCCAGCTTCCCTGTTATCCTGTGCCTCTATCCCCAGAACCGTGTGCCCACTGCCACTGACCCCAGGTCACTGATTTTCTTGGGTTGGTGAGTTTGCCTGGGTTCCCTGTGTGGTGGACACACTGCTGATTGACGTGTCCTGGGGACAGAGGGATGGGCCCGCTGGGTGGGTGGTGTGGCGGTGTTTCCTGAAGGGGGAGGTTCAGTGGTGGTTTGGGACTGTGTCAGGGGAACCGACTGTCCCGAGGTCCCTGATGGGCCGGGCTGGTCATCTTGATCCAGGCGTGCAGAGCTGCTGTCATCACTGTTGGCCTCTTCTGTGGGGGGACTGGATATGTCTGGCATCTCCTGTCTGGTGGCGTTGGGTATGGGTCCTGTTGGGGTGTAAATGCATAGTTTTAGTATCTGTGTGTGCCATCTTGTGCATTGGGTGAGGTATCCTCAACTCCTGTGCTTGCATCATTGTGTTTGCCCTTTTGTGAAAGTTGGTTTGGGGTCTGTGTGGGTATCCGTACTGGACATGCTTTGGTGAGTGTGGTCCATGCATAGGTGTTGCATGCAGGCCCTTGGTATTGAGATGTGTGGGTTGTGATAGTGGGACATATGTGAAATGATGGAGTGATGGGAGTGAGGGTAAGGGTGGGGGTATGTGATGGCATGGAGGTGGGGTGTGGGGGATATGGTAATTAAGATATGACTTACCAGAGTCCAGTCCTCCTGCTACTCCTGCGAGGCCCTCAGGATGCAGTATTGCCAGGACTTGCTCCTCCCATGTTGTTAGTTGTGGGGGAAGAGGTAGGGGTCCACCGCCAGTTCTCTGTACAGCAATCTGGTGTCTTGAAACCACGGAACGCACCTTCCCCCGTAGGCCGTTCCACCTCTTCTTGATGTCATCCCGTGTTCTTGGATGCTGTCCCACTGCGTTGACCCTGTCTACGATTCTCCACCATAGCTCCATCTTCCTCGCAATGGAGGTGTGCTGCACCTGTGATCCGAAAAGCTGTGGCTCTACCCGGATGATTTCCTCCACCATGACCCTGAGCTCCTCCTCTGAAAACCTGGGGTGTCTTTGAGGTACCATGATGTGTGGGGGTGATGTATGAGGTGCTGTCTGTTGTGATGTGTGGGGGGATTTGTGTTGGTGTGTTGTTTGAGGTGCGTGGATGTTGTATAAGTGATGGTGTTGTGTGTCTGTGGATGCAGGTGTTGTGTTTGCTAATGTCTCTCTCTGGCCTTCTTCCAAATTTTACGTTGTAAGGGGTTGTGGGTAATGTGGGTGTGTGTTTTATAGTGGTGTGTGTATGTGTATCAGGTGTGTGTATTTTGATTTGTCCACTGTTGTTGTGTTTTGTAAATGTTTGTGTATTTTGAGTGCGGCGGTGTGTACCGCCACTGGATTTCCGCGGCTGAAAGACTGCCGCGTTGATTCATGGGTCGTAATAGTGTGGGCGTATTCTTGTTGGTGTGATAGTGTGGGTTATGGTATCGCCAGTTTAGCACTGACCTTTGGTGTGGCGGACTTGTGTGGGTGTCTGTATTGTGGCGGATTCCGAGATGTGGGTCGAAATACCTGTAGCGGAATTCCGCTGCCGCAACGGTAGGTTGGTCTTCAGCACAGCGGAAAGCGGGATTTTCCACCAGGGTTGTAATGAGGGCTTTAGTATAATTAGTGACAGTGTATTATTTTATGTTTATTAACATTTGTTCAAGTTCACCTTCTACATCTATTGTACACATTTGTTGTATTTGTTCTATACTTGTTTTGTAGTATGTAGTAAATGGTATGTTTTATTTTATGCGATTACGCTTATTCCACGTTCTGGAATGGAATGGGAGTCTCAGGAGGTTTCCCAGCAATGCCATGTCATGCTGTTTGTTCCTTAGCACTACCAGACCCTCTCTAGTCGTGGGTGTGTTCCTAGCTGTAAATAAATCTTTTCACCCACTTTCGGGCTTCGTCATTATATCCAACAGTCTGCGGCCTCATTGTCGTGCCTTAAACTGCTTGTAATACCAAACTCAAAACTGCAGAAATGTTCATAAATCACCTATTTTCGAATACTACTGTTGATCATTTGCTTTTCATTGTCTACAATATAACCACAGCCAGAAATAATAATGTCATAACTGTTTGTTTTCCTATCCTCCATTCTAGCAAATATAACAAGATTCAGAAAGACATAGGGTATATGTCAACAACAAGCACTGTTGTCAATGCCATTAGGTCAGGCTTGAAAGCGCCTCTTCAATCACAGGCAAATTTAGGTACTATACACATAGGGGGTCATTCTGACCCCGGCGGTCATGGACCGCCGGGGCCAGGGTTGGCGGGAGCACCGCCAACAGGCTGGCGGTGCCCCGCAGGGCATTCTGACCGCGGCGGTTTGGCCGCGGTCAGAAGAGGAAAACCGGCGGTCTCCCGACGGTTTTCCGCTGCCCAAAAGAATCCGAGCTGCGCCGCCATGGGGATTCTGACACCCCATACCGCCATCCTGTTCGGCTCTGCCGCCAGGAACAGGATGGCGGTATGGGGTGTCGTGGGGCCCCTGGGGGCCCCTGCAGTGCCCATGCCAATGGCATGGGCACTGCAGGGGCCCCCGTAAGAGGGCCCCACTTTGAATTTCACTGTCTGCATTGCAGACTGTGAAATTCGCGACGGGTGCAACTGCACCCGTCGCACCTTCCCACTCCGCCGGCTCCATTCAGAGCCGGCGTCCTCGTGGGAAGGTTGTTTTCCACTGGGCTGGCGGGCGGCCTTTTGGCGGTCGCCCGCCAGCCCAGTGGAAAACCCAGAATCACCGCAGCGGTCTTATGACCGCGGAGCGGTGTTCTGGAGGGGGGAACTCTGGCGGGCGGCCTCCGCCGCCCGTCAGGGTTAGAATCACCCCCATAGTCTTTCACTCATCCTTTCACTCCATTCATATATCAACTGGCTCACTCTTGCATCCATTCACTCATCCACAATAAAACAGAAACACAAACTCAAAAAGCATTTAAATAAAATAAGAAAAGTAGAAAAAAAGAAAACACGCCACTATCTAAACGAGGCAGATATTTGTTTGCAATATAATCATAAAATTAAACATTGCAGTGGATGGCCATCTTACAATGATGTTATATATTGTGTATTATTGCTTTAGGGTTCACACATAGCTGCCACATTTTGAATCAACCTGTTGACCATCTTGGCCCTGTAAAAACAATGATACGTTATGCACAATACCATTTCCAGTTTAGAAATAGTGGCCGCAGAGGATGCACACTGGTGATGAAATGAGTGATAAGTACATCTAGGTAGGACTATCTAGAGAGCTAGAGGATGCTCAAAAAGAAACAAGAAGGAAAGAAATGAAAGGGGGTCTTTTGAAAAGAAAAAATGGAAAACTAAAAGTCTGGCACCCACCCATCAATTTTAAGGCAGATGTGCACATGTGATCAGGCAAAACGCCATTACTCACAAGGCAATAGAACCACTGAGCTAAGCCATTGCCCCATACAGAATACTGTCATAGGGAAAAGCAGAATGTGAATGACATTAAAAAAAAGCACAAGAGGGTTGGCCCAAAGACTTTATGTTTCTATATATAAGAGTTTTTTGTTTTTTATTACAAAGTTCTGGCAAACAACTGTACCTGCCAGACCTTCCTAAAAGGGTCTGCCAAGGGGTATAACAGTGCAGAACTCTGTCCCCTGGGTGTGTCAAAGGAAGCAAGCAAAAAGAATATCCGTGCTTAATACAGTAATCTATGCTATTCAATGTAACAAATATGATTGTCTGCGGACATTAACACATTTTAGTATAAATCCATCTTTAAAACCTATTTGCTTTAACATATGATTTTCACAGAAAGTAAGTCAGGCCCACTGCCTTTGTTATCATTTCTCATAATAAGCAGATCAACTTTATGACATCCCAAATAACTTTTCATAAACCCTTTATTAATGGCTCATTAACACATAACTTTTCTACACAAGATTTTCTATACCCTTTATCAGTGACCCATTATCATAACTAACCCAGGTTTACAATACTGCATATAAGCTTTCCTACAAGGTGCCTATCAAGCATACAGTAATAAAATCAGAACTATGTTCACAGTTTTGCCAATACAGTAGACAATCCCTCTTAAAAGCGCCTAACAAGCATTATTGCAGTGCAAACCTGTCCATCTCCAGGGTTTTTTCAAAGAGATGACCAACACCAGACCCTTTGGGACCAACTCACAAACTAAATTTTGCATACTGCGTCACCCTCTCATAGAACATAACAGAGATAGGGACTTGAAACAATGCTCCATAGGAAATAATGTCACTATATATATATATTAAATAAAATAGTTAAAATATAATTTAATGTTAAAAAAATAAAGCATTATATTTTTACATTTAAAAATTAATATAAAATGGAATTTTAATTAAATTAACACATGCATCACTATTATTATTCATATTAATGCATAATAAAATAGTGTCTTTTTTACTTTAGGTAGGAATGTATCTTTTAATTTTAACTTTAGAAAAATTATTTAATGTTTTTAAAAGGTTTACAAATTTAATTAAATATTACCTTAGTCGTGATTTAGCATTTCTTCTTTTGTTCTACATTTAAAGTCAATATACAAAATTACTTTACAGTAATATTTAACATGAAATTATGTTTATTCATTTTTTCTAGTTAAATGTTTTTTTTAACTTTTCCCTACAGTCTATTATAGGGAGACTGCACTGTCAGGGTGGAGATCTACCTATGGTAAAGTGTAGGGACATTTTATAATACATCATTTAACGTATCTTATGATAAACATTATTGTAAATTAACTGCATACTTTAAAAAAAAATATAGAACAGAAGAAAAAAATGGAACAGTAATGTTGCCTTAATGTAACTAGAAATAATTTCCGAAGTTTAAGTTACAAAATAAATTCCCACATAAAGTAAAACAATATTTTTGCTATGCATTAATAAATGTTAAAAGTGATGTAAAGAATTAATTAAAGTTACTTAAACTGTGGGGTGAGTCGTGACACTGCGCAAGATGGCTGCCTCGCCTTAAGGCTCTGATTGACTGGGGAGAAAGCATGGCCTTCCCCACTCCTGCTGCCATCCAGCCTGATCCCTCATGATGGTATCACATTCCACGACCATCTGGGCCTCAAATGAGCCCTTTAAAGGCCCCTAAGCCCATTCCATAAAGACTCTTGACTGTGACCTGTATGCAGGAGTGCAAGTGACGGACTCTCACCTACACACCCGGCAGTACATAAACAGGACCTAGCCAGCTACCTTAGTAGAAGCCCCAATGCCCTGTCTTCTACCCCCCTCCACCTGGTCCGCCTTGGTCTGCAACACAGAACTCTGCTCTTGAGAATGGATGCAAGTGGTTGAAGTTCACCTTCAAAGGGACGCTGCTCCCACACACCTACCCCGCGGAGGTGAGATCAACATGGCACCGGATAGCCCGGTGTGATGACCACATTGGTGAGTGAACCTCCTTGGGAGCATCCTCTCCCTCACACCCAGACCTGCCTGGCACTCCCAAGGGTAGTCACTCGTCACATCGCATCGCAGCAGAGCTGCCCGAGGACCATACCTGTGAAAGCCATTAGAGTCCGAGGGATCTGGGGACAGTGATCATTCCCCCCAGGACCCTTCAATAACAACTTCAGATGCCTAGGGGACACATTGTTACAAAAACTGGGAGCCATCACCGGCAAGGCGTCCTGAGGCATACCTCAGATTCCATCTGACTTCACCTGTCACGGGCTTAGCACCACCTCCTCTGGCCCACACTGCCCTGGTGGGACTTATGAGTGTGGAGGACTGCATTGCTGCCCATGGTAGTGAGAAATGACAACTGTACAGAGCTGCTTTGGTATATTTCAACCTGCCTTGGCACACACCCCTCACTGCCTTGGGTTCTAGATCCATAGGCTACCACAGACTGAGGACCACCAGGCCCCCCCAGAGCACTATGCACGAAACAATACCAAGGTAGCCCCAGCTCCCCCTTCTACCTGTGCCCTTTGTGAAATTCCACCCAGGGGTTCGACCAGCATCCTATACTCTTGGAATGGGGCCCCCTCCAGAACCACCCTACTGCTGACTGAACCCCACACTTAATCAAGGTCAATGCCTGATGTGTCACAACTAACAGGAATGCCAGCCCGACCCTATCGAGGCCCACCTCATAGCCGTGTCTGCCTCTGGGACTATGGCGCCAGGCAAACTTTCCCGCCACCTACTATTGACGGAGGTCATGGGTGGAGGCAGGGCCACATCAAAGACTTTCACCCGCCACTGTTGGAGATTCAGAGGGCGCATAGGATATACAATCCTGTGCACCTACCACGGATGTCAATAGGCTGTAAACCTTAATCTCCTGCATCTTATGTCATGCCCAGATGAGGCTCATCCTGGCTGCAACATGCAAACATGGCCTCTACGAAGTTGAGGCTATAAGATGCATATTGTTGCAGACTTCTACTCAGAGGCTAATACTAAGCAAAGGACAGTCATGGCCATGCTCTCACAGCTGAAAAAATTGGACTTCAAAGACAGACTCCTAGAGCTTGCAGCCACCACGTGGATCACGATGAATGGCCAGTCCAGGGACTTCCTCGACCCCCTCGGACCTGTCTGCTTTCTGGATTCCCTGTATACCTCAGACATGAACACTGTGACTCCTGCATTCTGGCAAGTGGAAAAAAAGGTATCTGAAGGAGAGGGCATCCCCTCCAGGACCGACAGTCATTCAGATCGCATCTACACCAATCTGAGAGCGACCTGGTGTTTCACTCTGTCAAAGAACTCCTCCAGGCTGAATTGAAGGACAAGTCACACTCTCCTCTGAAACCCTCTGCCTCCACGGATGCTACCACTGATCTCCCTCTATGCCCAGCTAACTGAATGCGGCAGATCGAATACGACCATCACCTTCTGGACTCCATAAAATGATGGGTACATTATGTCGTAGGGAAACAAGGGGGTGCCCCCCTCCTCTTCATCCGACTGTCTTGTTGCCCTGCTGTGCAGTTTTCCAATTGTTTCTTTACACTACTCACATGCAGGGACACAGATCACTCCTTGTAGCCCATGCCGTGTTCCTTCCATGTCTGTTCTTTACTACTCTCACCTGCTGTCCTGTTGGATGAAAGGTTCTGCTGGGGCTATGGTAATGGTGATGTTCATGTTCATACAGTTTCGATTGTTTTCTGTTGTCCTCAATGTTTAGGGCAGCTCATACTGCCAATGTTGTTTGCATTGTTTCCATTGCTGTTCCCATTGCTGCTTATACACATGGAACTACAATCTCATATGCTTTGCAACCTGTGGCATGTATCTTGATCCACATACTCTACTCCTCACACTGGAGACATCAGCAGAGACCACCTCTTGTGGTGTCATTCCACCACTCAACGATCCTCGCCACTTTTATATATGGAGGTTTCCTACTCCCCCACTCCTCCCTTCGACCTGCTCCCATGGACTTGTCGGGGCTCCTGTGAGCACTCCCATGTATGCCTTTATACCATCTCCCTTGTGACCCAAGGTCCCCCCGCACACAATTAACTAATGCCCTGTGAGAGACACAGACCCACCACCTACACCAGGGACACGCATTCCCCCCTTGAACACTTCTTGCCCTGCCAATGGCTATGTACACCCACTTCCTCAAGGGCCATTCTGAATACCCCCCAGGTGCTCCTACCCTTCCCGCACAACACTGACCTGCTGACAATTACTATGTGCCTCCCTATTCTCCTTTCCCAGCCGCAAATATCCCAGCCACTTCTACCCTTGTGAAGATTAGCAATGTTCTCCCCCTCCTCCCACACCACCCACCACCACATCCCATTCAGGAAAACTATCAGTTTTTGACTCCCTCCTTAAACCCTCCTCCCTCCCATCCACCCTCTCCCCATTGCCCCTCTGATCTGTCCTTACCCTTCCTGTGACCTCTCACTCTCATGCAGGTAATGTCAATGGCCTGACTTCTTACATCAAACACAAAAAAATATTCTTGCTCCTAACCTCCAGACACACTGATATTGCTCCTATTGAAGAGTCACACTTATCTGTGAAAGAGTCAGAGAAACTCAGTAGCTATTGGATTGAGTTAGCTGCCAGACCACAGCTGGCCCCACGACAGTGGGTACCGGTGTAGCCACAGCTGACTCCACGAAATACAGATGGGTGACACTCATTCACAGTTCCCTCCCCCGGTCTGATGTCGAGGGCTAGTATGTGCCTGCCAAACTTAGGGTCAGCTCCAAGGTGTTTAATGTGGGGTTTCATCCAGGCCTCCGATAATGCAAGTTTACCTTCTTTCTCCATCTCAGTTGCCCCGTCAGTGAACTCCACCCCTCCCATACCAAATATGGGGAACTGCTAGATTTTGGCCCTGATTGCCGTTCTTGATCTCACTGGCTCCATTGATCTCCACAATAGCAAAGATAGGGTACTCCTACAAGATCTCTGCGAGGACCACAGTCTCCTGGATATCTGACCTTCTCCACCTAGAGGAGAGAAAATGCTCTTTCCTCTCTGCAGTCCAAGGTACACATCTCACTTGGATTACTTCCTCACCTCACACCCATTAGCCCAAAGGTCCTGAATTGCTCTGTTCTTCCAGGTTCCCATTTGGACCATTTGCCTGTCAGCTTAGCTGTCAACTGTAACCTTCAGAAATCTATCTGGAAACCTTGGCAACTTTTCACTGTGCACTTTAAGCTCCCAGAGGGCAAGTCCGGATTGAAATCCCATATGACTACCTATCTCTTGGACAATAAAGGCTCTGTGCATTCAGCACAACTTCTATGGGAGGCAAGAAAGGTCATCCTCTGGGGCTAGCTGATGTGAGATGCTGCGCTAGCAAAGAAAAACAGAGCCCTGCAGCAGGTGGCCTTAGAGGAGGCCATTCACTCCCATACACGAACATTGTGAGGTAATGGGGTGTGTTATATGATGTGGTTGTGCAACCTCATCATGTAGCACACTTACCAACTCCTTTAACTCCAGAAGGTTTCATTTGTCAAATATTCATTTCAACCCGGGGTACCTGTGGCTCTGAGCAACAGGTTTACACAAAGGAACAAGTGTAAAGCATTTAAACAACACCAAAAGAGTTGATGAAGAAATCAACAGGGCACTCAAGAAATCTGAAGATACAGAATTTACAAGGTTTAGTAAATCACAGCATGTCACTCAACAGCGAACAAGCATTAGCAAATTCAACAAATTTGACACTTGGAAACTTTTTCACCAAAAGGGTGGGTTATTTGTATTGCAGTCACTTGGAGTCACTTTAGGTGACCAACTCCAGTATGGAGCCTGTCAGGTGTACTTGAAAGGTCTTCAGAATAAATTACCCCCACAGATGAATAGGGAGTAACTTTATATACTTTTGGACAGCACAAGGGAAATGATCCACCGGAGGGTTCAAGAGATATAGAATTTACAAGGTACAATAAATCACAGTATTTCAGACAACCCCAAACAAACATTAGCAAATTCAATGAATCTGACATTTAGAAATTTTTCCACCAAAAAGTTGGTTATTGCAGTCACCTAGAGTCACTTTAGGGGACCGATTCCAGATGAGAGCCATTCGGGGGACCCACATGGTCTTCAGAATCAGTTACCTCCACAGATGAAGCACTTTCCAGGCAGTTCCTGGCACTTTATACCCTTTGCAATGGATTCCTAAAGAAGTGGTCCTGATGCAAGGGATGAAGGATGCTGAAGATGCTCAAGGATGCTGTGGATGCGATGTGGTCAACAGGGGTCTTCCTGTGACTACTCCTCGTGCATGAGGGGATACTAATCACGGGGTTGACATCATTTGAAGTCCTTTCAGTGCTGGTAGAATTCCAGTTGCCCAGTATCGCAGTCATAGCCAAATCCTTTCCTGGGCGATCAATCTGCTTCGGTGTGACCAAGCTGCACTCCAATGACTCTCCTGGGCCTAGCAAACGCAGGTGCAACTTTGAGCTTTGGGTCCTGGTCTTTGGTGCCTCACGGTACTGCTTGGCAGCAGTCTGAAGTTTCTGGGCTACCAACTTTCCCCAGCAGGCTTCTCAGCTGTTTTGGCCCTGTGCTGTGAACAGGATATCAGTCAACTGACCCTTGGAGTCTCTTTGCTTTGGCTGGGCTCCAGAGGTGACTTCTCTATGAGCAGGACACAGTCCCTCTGCTTTGCTTGCCACCAGGTACAGCAGGTGAAGTCCATGCTAGTGCATCCTGCCCTATTTACGTTCAGAAAATGCCCTCAGAGTCCGATGCGATTGATAGCCAATGGATTATAAAGTTCCCTCCCTTCTGATTTCTTCTTCTTGAGAAGTGTGTCATCTCCCTATCCCAAGATGCACCATTATGCCCACTCCCAACATGACAGAACCCCTCTCTGAATGCCCGGATGTCCATAGCCCAAGGGTGCTACACACACCTGAAAGAACTGTTTGACAACAGATTACCCCTCTCTTTGCAACATGCCGGCTATTCTGCCTAAACAACGGGACTGCCCCTCTCCCAAGTGTTCTCCATTTGCCCTTCAAACGGGCCAACACCCATGTGGTTTCCGGCAGGAGAAAGGTGACACTGCTCTCCAGTGCAGGCCCCTATTGTCTCCTTTTCTAGGAGTTGCATCTCTCTAAGAAGTCAGATGCTATCTCAGGCTCACCCTGTTACATTATTTTGAGAGTCACGTCAGGCTTCATGTAATGAGTTGTTTGATAACTTGGAGTATCCACTTTAGTTGCACCATTCAGGAGTTAGCACAGCTGAGGGTCACCAGTAACCCTGTACTTGCTACTGGGGCAACTAAGGGGGTCATTACAACATTGGCGGTAAAAGCCGCTTACCACCGTGGAGAAGACCGCCAACATACCGCTGCGGCCGCGGAAATCCGCCACAGCTATTACGACCCACAGCTCGGAATCCGCCAAAATTCAGACACCCACACAAGTCCGCCACACCAAAGGTCAGTGATAAACTGTCAAAAACAAAACCTCCACCGTCACGCCAACAGAAATACGCCCACACTATCACAACACACGAATCCACGCGGCGGTCTTCCAACTGTGGTATTCCATTGGCGGTACACACCGCTGCGCTCAAAATACACACACATGTACAAAACACGACCACATTGGACAAATCGAAATACACACACCTGATACACATACACACTCCACTCCCACACACCCAATACAATATAAAACACACACCCACATCACCCACAAACCCTTACGACCACAATTGCGACATAAGGCCAGAGAGAGACACTACAATCCACAACCAAGCATCCACAGGCACAAAATACCATCACCAACAGAACTTCCACGCACCTCACACAACACACCACTACATATCAGCACACCTATCACCACACACACCACCCCACACATCACCCACACCACCCCATGGCACAGCAAAGACACCCTAGGTTCTCTGAGGAGGAGCTCAGGGTCATGGTGGAGGAAATCGTCCGGGTAGAGCCACAGCTATTCGGAGCACAGGTGCAGCACACCTCCATAGCTAGGAAGATTGAGCTATGGCGAAGAATAGTGGACAGGGTCAACGCAGTGGGACAGCACCAAAGAAATCGGGATGACATCAGGAAGAGGTGGAACGACCTACGGGGGAAGGTGCGTCCCGTGGTCTCAAGACTCCACCTTGCGGTTCAGCGGACTGGCGGCGGACCCCCACCTCCTCCCCAACAACTAACAATATGGGAGGAGCAGGTCTTGGCAATTCTGCATCCTGAGGGCCTCGCAGGAGTAGATGGAGGAATGGACTCTGGTAAATCAAAGCTTAACTATTACATCCCCCACCCTACCTGCATGCCATCACATACCCCCACCCTCACCCTCACCCCTATCACTCCAACTCCTCAAAAATGTCCCAATATCACAAACCACCCACCCCAACACCAAGCCCTGCATGCAACAACAAAGCATGGACACCCAGCACCAAAGCATGGCCACTGCACATACCCATACACCCCCCTAAACCATCATCACACAAGGTCACACACAGGAATGCAAGCACTGGGGTACACAGTCACCCACCCATTGCACACCATGCCACACACAGATGTAATAAACATCCTTTTATACCCCTGCAGGACCCCTACCCAATGTCACCGGACAGGAGGGTCCACACATGTCCACACCACCAACAGAAGAGGCCCACAGTGATGACAGCAGCTCTGTCCAACTGGATCTAGATAACCAGCCCGGCCCATCGGGGACATCAGGACAGTCGGTTCCCCTCACACAGTCACAGGCCACTACAGAGCTTCCTCCCTCTGGAAACACCAGCACAGCACCCACCCAGTGGGACACGTCAAGCAGCAGTGTGTCCACCACTACAGGGAACCCAGGCTAACCCACCACCCCAACAACAACAGAGACCTGGGGGCAGTGGTAGTGGGCACACAGTCCAGGGGACGGAGGCACAGGAACGCAGGGGAACTGGGAGGGCTGCTGTGCGACAGGGGGAGGACAGGTCAAGGGAACCCACTCTCCACGAGGCCCTCTCCTCCATCATGGGAGCCTACCACCACTCCCAGGAGACGATGACAACGGTACTGGCCAAGTTTCAGGAGACCCAGCGCCTGCAGGAGGAACATTATTTGGGCTTCAGGGAGGAACTCAGAACCGTCAATTCCACCCTGGGCACCATCGTAGGGGTGCTGAAGGAAGTACTCAACACCAGGAGGGACACTGTGGCACAACAAGGGGCCCCTGACACTAGCATGGACGATGAACTGCCCACCACCTCCGCCGGCGCTAGTGGACAGGACGCCCCGCCACAGGACCACCACACCAGCACCCCACCCCCTGCAGAGGGAGAACCACCCCGCAAACGGTCCCTGAGATCCAGGACAAAGACAGAGAACGATGCCAAGAAATGAGACCACCCTGAATGGGGAAACATCCTTTTTTATGACTTTTTTTTCACGAAAGTCGTGGTTAACCATAGCGCAACAACGCTTTTTTTAACCACGACTCAGTTTTTTTGCGCCTTAACTACGTATGTTCTGAACAACGAACATGCGTGGTTAAGGTACAAAGAAGGGAGTTGGCGAAGGAGGACGACGCAGGTGACAAGGGGTTGACTAAGGTAAGTGATGGGTTTAGGTTTTGGGGAGGGGGTGGGGGTGGGGGGTTTTAGGTTTTGGGGTGGGGCGTTTTTGGTTTTGGGGAGGGGGTGGGGGGTTAGGGGGTTTTAGGTTTTGGGGTGGGGTTGGGGGGGTGGGGCGTTTTTGGTTTTTGGGAGGGGGTGGGGGGTTTTAGGTTTTGGGGTGGGGTGGGGTTGGGGGGGTGGGGCGTTTTTGGTTTTGGGGAGGGGGTGGGGGGTTAGGGGTTTTAGGTTTTGGGGTGGGGTTGGGGGGGTGGGGCGTTTTTGGTTGTGGTGAGGGGGTGGGGGGTTAGGGGGTTTTAGGTTTTGGGGTGGGGTTGGGGGGGTGGGGTGTTTTTGGTTTTGGGGAGGGGGTGGGGGGTTTTAGGTTTTGGGGTGGGGTTGGGGGGGTGGGGCATTTTTGGTTTTGGGGAGGGGGTGGGGGGTTAGGGGGTTTTAGGTTTTGGGGTGGGGTTGGGGGGGTGGGGTGAGGGATGTAGGGTGAATGGTGCCTATTAGTAATGGTTTTATCAGGAATGCCTTTACAACGAAATATCGTTGTTAAGGCATTCGTGGTAAAAACATTAGTAGTAAGAACGAGGTCGGTGTTCCGACCTCGTTGTTAAGGTTAGTAGTTGTTTTTAAGTCGGCGTTCCATCGTATAATCCCCTGAATGTCATCTTTCTGTCCCACTTTGTCACCCTGTCCATCCTCAAACTGCACCAGCTCCACTTCCTATGCCCATTTGGGCAATGCACCTGTGAGACTAATAGACTGGACTCTGCCATGGACATTCCTCCACCATCCCCCCTCACCATTTTACAACCCCCTCCAATATTGAGCACTTAAATAAACACCCTTGAAGCACAAAACAATCCGGATTCAGTCTGTGATTTCGAAATTGTGTATTAGCAATTACAGTGACAAAATGCTCTTTCAATTGTAATGTCAACATACCTATGTCACACAGCTGTAGTCCATGAGGAAACAAAGCAGATGTCACACAGTGGAACCCACATCTGTGAAATCGTAAGGGAAAGTGACAACTCAGTGACCATGCATTGGGTGAAAAGGACAGACAGTAGAGAGGTAGTAGTGTTAAAGTACATGTAGTAGGCAGGTCTGCACTCTTACCTGTGTCTCACTGAAAATATTGCAGGATCACCGAGTTCCTGTTGTCCATGTCCTCTTCTTCTGCTTCCTCGTCTTCACTGTCCACAGGCTCCACAGCTGCAACAACACCGCCATCTGGACCATCCTCCTGCAGAAAAGGCACCTGTCGTCGCAAAGCTAAGTTGTGAAGCATACAGCAGGCCACGATGATCTGGCACACCTTCTTTGGTGAGTAGAATAGGGATCCACCTGTAATATGGAGGCACCGGAACCTGGCCTTCAGGAGGCCAAAGGTCCGTTCTATAATCCGCCGAGTTCGCCCATGGGCCTCATTGTAGCGTTCCTCTGCCCTTGTCCTGGGATTCCTCACTGGGGTCAGTAGACATGACAGGTTGGGGTAACCAGAGTCACCTGCAAATGGCGAGGGACAACTGTTAGACACACACTAACCTGTAGGGATATCCCCAGACCCAGACAACCATTCCCACTGTCTTGCTTCCAGGTGCTCACCTAATAGCCACACATGGTGCCTCTGGAGTTGACCCATCACATAAGGGATGCTGCTATTCCGCAGGATGTAGGCGTCATGCACTGAGCCAGGGAACTTGGCATTCACATGGGAGATGTACTGGTCTGCCAAACACACCATCTGCACATTCATGGAATGATAACTCTTCAGGTTTCTGTACAGCTGTTCACTCCTGCGGGGGGGGACCAAAGCCACATGTGTCCCATCAGTGGCACCTATGATGTTTGGGATACGTCCCAGGGCATAGAAATCACCTTTCACTGTAGGCAAATCCTCCACCTGAGGGAAAACGATGTAGCTCCGCATGTGTTTCAGCAGGGCAGACAACACTCTGGACAACACGCTGGAAAACATAGGCTGGGACATGCCTGATGCTATGGCCACTGTTGTTTGAAATGACCCACTTGCAAGGAAATGGAGTACTGACAGCACCTGCACTTGAGGGGGATTCCTGTGGGATGGTTGATAGCTCACATCAGGTCTGGCTCCAGCTGGGTACACAGTTCATGGATTGTGGCACGGTCAAGCCTGTAGGTGATAATCACATGTCTTTCCTCCATTGTCGACAGGTCCACCAGCGGTGTGTACACCGGAGGATGCCACAATCTCCTCACATGTCCCACCGGACGGTGCCTATGAAGGACAACAGCGAGCACAGAGTCAACCAACTTAGAGGTACATACCCACAGCTTACACAGAACACGAATCATAATCCGGAAAGTGGTCTGTATATGTGTTGAGGCTAGGCCTAGGTATGTGTGACGCAGTTAAAAATTAAGCCATGTGGGCCCCTGAAATGGCGGCTGCCTGACCTGTAAAGTGGGACAATGGGATGTGAGGTAACTGCGCTGGCGTTGTACACCGTCGCGGTAGGCGGTCGAAGACCGCGGCGCAATGCTGCATTGGTTAACATTGGACCCTATGGGTTCCAGGAGCCAATGACCATGTACGCCGGCGGTGACGGTACGCACCGCCGCGGACGTGACCGCCATTTTCTATCTGTTCAATCACTCGATACCTGATCTTCGACAGGAGAGGACCTACACTGCAAGTGCTGCTGTGACCTCGGTCTGAAAGAGACAATGGCTCGAGTGTCTGGGGAAAGGGTCCCTGCCTTCAGATCGGAGGAGTTGGAGAAACTCGTGGATGGGTCTTTCCCCAGTACACGCTACTCTACGGTCCTCCAGACAAACAGGTAAGTACACTGGGAGCGTGCTGTATGGGCTATGCCTGTGTGGAGTGGGGTGGATGAAAGATGGGGAGGGAGATTGAGGCGTGCATGAAACGACGATGAATGTATGTGCCACATGGCAAGGGTAGGGATGGGGGCCAATGATTGTGACGGTGCAGTTGGTAATAAAATGTCTCTTCCCCCTGTACAAATCATGTAGGTCAGCGCCCACCAGAAAAAATATATTTGGAGTGCCATCGCCAAGGACGTCCGGACCCTGGGGTCTACCACAGACGGAGCACCCACTGCCAGAAAAGATGGGAGGACATTCGCCGCGTGGAGCAAGAAGACGGCGGAGGCGCAGCTGGGGATGGCCTCCCAATGTGGGAGGGGTGCCCATCGCACCATGACCCCCCTGATGTTCAGGATCCTGGTGGTGGCGTACCCGGAGTTGGATGGGCGCTTGAGGGCATCACAGCAGCCACAAGGGGATGAGTACACTCTCATCCTGCTGATTTTGCGTGCAGTGGAGGTGTCTGGGTGGGGGAGGTGGGCTGTGGGTTTCCCTAGGCCAGGGCGAGTTTAGTAGGCAAGGTCCCTCCATAAGGCAGGCCATGTGGCACCCCACCCCACCTCTGTAGAGTGCCAAGTACACCTAGTAATGCCCCTGTGTCATCCATGTGTGCAGATGTCATCCATAGCCTTGTAGGCCATGTACCAGGGATTGAACAGTGGAGCCCAAGAGCGCGACGTAGTGCAGGGGGCTTCTGTGTCTGTCGTGTCCGCCAACGGTAGCGGTAATGCATGCACTCAACATGTCTTTCTTCTGTCGTTCCCCCCCCTTTTTGTGGTCTCCCTGTTCTTGTGTGCATTAGCATCATCAGGCGGAGGAGCAGTGGCACCGGAGCAGGAGGGAGCTGCATCCCATATGGCCCTGGAGGGTGACACTACGGACTCAGAGTTCACCAGTGGGACGGAGGGCGACGGGAGCTCCACGGCGGGGACAGGAGCTGACACCAGTGACACGGACTCGTTCTCTGATGGGAGCTACCTTGTGGTGGCGGCACCATCTGTGCCCCCCGCTTCTACAGGTACAGCCGCCACCCCCCCCTACCAGCATTGCCCTCCCAGCAGCCCCTCAGCCTTTGCCCCGTGCCCGCTTACCCAGGAGGGTGGGCATCACCTTCGCCCCAGGCACCTCAAGCCCTGCCCCAGTCACCCCTGCTGCCCTCAGTGAGGAGGCCATTGACCTCCTCAGGTCCCTCACTGTTGGGCAGTCTACCATTTTGAATGCCATCCAGGGTGTAGAAAGGCTGCTGCAACAAACAAATGCATTCCTGGAGGGCATTCATTCTGGTCAGGCGGCCCTTCAGCAAGCTTTTCAGACTCTGGCCTCAGCACTGATGGCAGCCATTGTCCCCGTCTCTAGCCTCCCCCCTCCAACTTCCTCCACCCAGACCCAGTCCCCTGTACCCCAGCCTATCCCAGGCACACCTTCAGACCAGCATGCACACACATCAACACACAAGGGAAGCTCAGGCAAACATAAGCACCACACATCCCACAGGCACTCATGCAAGCATCACACACATGCAGACACTCCAACATCCACTGCCTCCACTGTGTCCCCCTCCTCCTTGTCTCCCTCCTCCCTCCCAGTCTCGTCTACACTCACACCTGCATGCACTACATATACAGCCACTACTGCCATCACTAGCACACACACCACCACACCCAGCTCAAGTGCAGTCACCACCCCCACTACCATTCACACGTCCCCTGTGTCTTCTCCCAGTGTGTCTGTGACACCACCTCCCAAGATACACAAACACAGGCACTCAACCACCCAACAGCAATCCACGTCACGACAGCCTTCAGCTTAAGCACCTTCACCCAAAGTCACCAAACGAATACCTCCTACAACCACAACCTCTTCCTCCACTCCCAAACCCCCTCCAGCTACCCGTCCCAGTGTCTCCCAAAACCTTTTCCTGTCCAACCTTGACCTCTTTCCCACACCTCCCCCACCCCGTCTATCTCCTAGATGCCAACTCTCCAGGTCCCAACCTAGCACCTCAGCCACAACATCTCCGAGACCAGTGGTGCCTGTAGTCACCGGAATATGGAGTGCACCGGCCACCAGGGCAGCCAGTGTGGCACGGAGACACAGCACGGACAGTCCCCCACCTGTCAAGCATCAGAAGTTGCCCAGTGCCCGGCGGGAGAGGGGGAAGACTCCAGCCACCAAAGCCGCTCCCAGGGGTCCCGGTGGGAGAGTGGAGTCAGCTGCGACACCTTCCAAGGTGGGGAAGGGCCACAAGAAACCCGGCAAGGCTGGGAAGACCGCCATCATCCCAGCTGCCCAGGAGGCCACCACCAGCACCTGCCCTTCTGCCCTGGAGGCCACCGCCATCATCCCCTCTACCCAGGAGGCCACCGCCAGCACCTGCCCTGCTGCCCAAGAGGCCACCGCCAGCACAAGCCCCGCTGGGCTAGAGAGGACCGCCAGCACAAGCCCCGCTGGGCACAAGCCCCGCTGAGCGAGAGAGGACCGCCAGCACAAGCCCCGCTGGGCTAGAGAGGACCGCCAGCACAAGCCCCACTGGGCTAGAGAGAACCGCCAGCACAAGCCCCGCTGAGCGAAAGAGGACCGCCAGCACAAGCCCCGCTGGGCTAGAGAGGACCGCCAGCACAAGTCCCGCTGAGCGAGAGAGGACCGCCAGCAAATGAGTCATTGCAGAGGAACCCGCCGCCACAAGCACCGCTGATCAGGGCACCGCCGCCAGGGCACCGCTGAACAGGGCACCGCCGTCTCAAGCACCGCTGAACAGGGCACTGCCGCTACAAGCACCGCTGAACAGGGCACCACCGCTACAAGCACCGCTGAACAGGGCACCGCCGCCTCAAGCACTGCTGAACAGGGCACCGCCACTACAAGCACCGCTAGCCCATGAGCGCCAAGGGCACTGACGCTACTGGGTCCGTCACGAGCAGGATGAAGCACTCTGGGCACAATGCCCCCTCCAGAACCAGTGGAGACTCTCATCGACTACCTTTGTCCTTAGCAGGATGAAGCACTCTGGGCACAAGGCCCCCTCCAGAACCAGTGGAGACTGTCATCCACTACCTCTGTCCTTAGCAGGATGAAGCACTCTGGGCACAAGGCCCCCTCCAGAACCAGTGGAGACTGTCATCCACTACCTCTGTCCTTAGCTGGATGAAGCACTCTGGGCACAGTGCCCCCTCCAGAACCAGTGGAGACTGTTTCCACTTGAGAGACTGTGGCTTTGCACTCCCAGGATATAGCAGTGGGCAACCCACCCACTGTAGAGACTTGAGAGACTGTGGCTTTGCACTCCCCAGGATGGAACTGTGGTCAACCCACCCACTGTAGAGACTTGAGAGACTGTGGCTTTGCACTCCCCAGGATATAGCAGTGGGCAACCCACCCACTGAAAAGACTTGAGAGACTGTGGCTTTGCACTCCCCAGGATGGAACAGTGGGCATGTGGCCCCCTCGTGGATTTGGCGCCGTGCGCTCAACCGGCTGAGGTGCCCCCCCTTTCCCTCCCCCTGAGGTGTCTGTTTTCTTGCTCTCTGATGCCCCTGCAGTGTTCTCTCCGTCATGGTCGGGGATCTTGTGTGGGCCTCGCCCATACCGTGTGGGCCCAGTGATCCATGGACTTCATTGGAGCACTACCTGGACTACTAAGCTTGGTGTATATTTTGTTTATAGTGTATATATATATTTTTGCGTACTTGATTTTAATATATTACAATGGTTACACTCATTTCCTTTTGTCTTTGCATTCTTCCGGGGGGATTGGGGGGTGTAACTGTAATGTATCATGCTGTATTGGTGTGTGTGTTGTAGTGGGTGAGGGTGGGGGTGGGGGTGTTGCGTGTGTGTGTCCCTGTTTTTTCCCTCCCCCCTCCCCTGTGTCGTAGGTGCAGTACTCACCATTGTCTTCGCCGCCGGCGTTCGTGCTCCTGGTAGAGGAGCAAGAAGATAAGGACTGGCAGGATGTGCAGCTCTGGTTCCATGGAGTCCTGATTCCTTGTGGGGTGTGTAGAGGTGAGCGTTTTCCCTTCGAAGTCCTGTTTCCGCCGTGTTTTTGTTCGCGGTGAATCCGCCCCAGAAAAGGTGGCGGATTGGTAGGTTGTGATACTGTGGGCGGTACTTTGTCCTCCGCCTGTCTGTTGGCGGTGACCGCCGCGCTGTTTGTTTGTACCGCCGTGGCAGTCGGAGTGTTAAAGTGGCTGTCTCTGTTGGCGGTTTCCGGCACAGTCGTAGTTCCAATTTTTTTACCGCCGGCCTGTTGGCGGTCTTACCGCTTCTTTAATACCGTCCGCCAGGGTTGTAATGACCTCCTAAGTCTCTCCACAGTAAAAACAACAGTTTCTCATTTTCACTGCCATAACATGTAAAATACATGTTCTGCCCATGAAATATGCTGCACTTTGCCATAGGGATCAGTATGACTCCCATTGGGGTGACGTATTCATATTGCAGGGAGAGGTTTTGGCTTTGCCATTGGTATAAATGGCAAAGTATGGCTAGCAGTTTAAAACTGCGCTACCAGTCTGCAATGGCAGACTGGGAGGCTTAGTTTACCTGTGACACACAGAGAGGGACACAACAACCAATGCTGCAATCCTTGGAGTGACTAACGCACATACTCTGGCACCATATACTACAAACTTACATGTAGGTTAGCCTATGACAATTAGGTATAGCCAATGTAACATACACATTTTGGGGTCAGGACAGTGCACTGAGGTCTGTTTAACAGGCCTCAGTGCACAATCAGAGTGAAAAACCCAGCAGCATCAGTCAAAAAACTTGGGGGTGACAATATAAAGATAGGCTGTCAGAGGGATGGGTGGAAATATGGTTTCAGAGACTTTTCGGTTTTCTGAATGATTATTTTTATTACATAAAAATTAGGCAAGGAAAAGAAGGCGAATAAAAAAATCTATACTTTCGTGCGCACAAAAAAATCTCAGTCTCTCTTCTTGTATCCAGTTCTTCTAAGGGGCAGAGGTGTTCATGACTTTTCTTAACCCGGTCTTTTTCCTTCCTTATTTCACTAGGTCTGTCTGGATGGTCACCTCCAGCACCTTCAGAAGAAGAAGGAAAAACATAGTGATGAGTAAAAAGTGGGTAGGTTTTTCTCCCCTAGTCTTGCATCTGTTATACTTCTCCAGGTGTTTCTTTGGCATAGGCAGTAATCCGCCACCAATCACCCATGAGGGAAAGGGCGGGTGAGGGTTTAGAAATCCACTCTATTATAGTCTCATGTGTAGTTTCCCCCTTTTTAAAGTAACAGGGTCAATGGGGTATTCAGAAGGAAAAAGCACATACAAGAACTTTGGATCCAAAACAGATTAAGCCTTTTCCTATTTATCAGGTCCGTGGATATTTTCATCAGCAAGCAAATATCCCTTTCACTTACTAGTTCTCACTCTCACCATGCTTCCCTTCCATACACATCACCAACATAACTCTTTGGTAAAAACAAATGACAGGACAGAAAACAAAATTGGTAGATGGAAATAAAGAGAGAGGAAAAAAATAAAACTCAGCAGTAATTAACCTCCCAGTGCAACAATTTCAGGGAGACACGCTCTTGAGTCACCCGAGTGGCCACAACTCTCCTGAGCTGTGGCGGGTTGAGATGTAAAAGCTGTCCACCAATCCTCACTCCACTCCTCCAGCTCCTCTATCGGTTCTCCCTTCTCATCTGGTTGCATCCCACCCACTTCAGGTCCTTATCACGTTCGGGATCTGCTGTTATCCCCTGTTGCTTATATCTTCAATCATCCCCTCATCTCTCTCTCCTCCGACTTCGTTGTGGTATGCCTGACCCGACCATTTTTTGCCCTTTGTTTCTTGTATTGTCTGCAATCCTCCAACATGCTCATGGCAAATAGAGTCCTTCCTTACTTTCGGTGGGTGGGTGACATCAGCCCATTCCCCTCTCTAATGCTTTGCTTCCTCTCTTTTTTTAGATTCTGCCACCATGGGGCTTGGATCACTGTAGGAGCTGTGTTCACCCGTGCAGTAAAGTCCAGGGTAGAGGTGGCCCCTTTGTGCAGAGGCATTAATTACATGGTGCCACTACAGATGAAAGGTGACAAGCAACTAACCTTGCCCTAGTCGTTGTCACTATCTAAGTGGAAGAAACTGAAAGGCCATCTGCATTGGCATGGTCAGTCCCAGGTCTGTGTTCCACTGTAAAGTCCTTACCTTGTAGGGAAATGGACAACCTAACAACTTGGGATTCTCTCCTCTGTATCAACCATCTAAGAGGGATATGGTCAGTTTGAACTCTGAAGTGAGCCTCAAACAGGTAGGGTCTCAGCTTCTTTGGGGACCAAACCCCAGCAAAGGCTTCCCTGTCAATGGCACTTCAATGATGTTGTCTGAAAAGGAGTCACCTGCTAATGAAGGCAAATGGCTGGTCCTGGTCCAAATCATTTACCTTTGATAACACTGCCTCTCTCTCATCTTCGGAGGAATCTGTCTGGACAATGAATTTCCTACTGAAGTCAGATGTCTTTAGGACAGGTGCCAAGCACAAAGCTTTCCTGAGGGTGTCAAAAGCCTTTGACATTGCTCAGTCTAGATTGCTTTTCTTGGTTGCTTCTTGGAGGTAAGATCAGTTAGTGGTATCACTATGGTACATAACCTTTTCATAAATCTCCTGTAGTGCCCAGTCAGGCAAGGAAAGCTTCTGACATGGGTCTGAGTCCCAGGTGCTTCTCAGGCAAGAAGTATCTGGACCTTGGGTTGAACAAGTTGTAAATGGCCCCCACCTATTTGATGGCCCATGTATAGTGCAGAGCCTTGCCATATCTAGCACTTTCTTGCCTTTATAGTCAGGCCTTCCTGCTACAAGGCCTGATGCATTTCTTTGAGATGGGCCAGGCGATGCTCCTAGGTGGAGATAATATAGCTATATCATCAAGATAGGCTGCACCAAAACTCTTCAGACTTGAAAGAACTAGATTCAACAATCTCTGGAAGGTGGCGGTGTGTGTTTTTCAACCCAAAGGGCATCTTTTTAAGTTGAAAGTGGCCTTTGGGTGGGGACAAAGCAGTCCTCTCCCTAGATCCTAGGATGAAGACTAACTGACAATAACCTGATGTTAAAGTACACAGCTATTTTGCTGCTACCCACCTATCCATGAGTTCATTAGCTCTTAGAATGGGATGGGCCTCAGTCTTGGTGACTGTATTGAGGTACAACACTTAATCTCATGCTTCCCTCCTTTGGGATTGGGCATGGGCACCAGTACCACTGGGCTGGACCATGGACTACCAGAGGGCTCAATCACTCCACAACTCAAACATCTTGGCAACCTCAGCCTTGGTGCTGGCCTTGACTTGGTCAGATAACCTGCATATTTTGTTTTTGACAGGCAGGCTGTCAGTGGTGTCCACATTATGGAAACACCATGTTGTCAGACCAGGGGTCAGGAAGAATCGTCCAGCAAACTGCCTCAATAACTAATAACAGTCCCTTTGTTGCTGTTCTATCAAGGTGAAGGAGAGAACTACCCCTTCCACACTTCTGTTTTGGGCACTGGAGGATTACAGGTCTAAAAGGGGCTTACTCTCTTCCTGCTTCCATCCATCGGTCACCATCTACATGTCTGCCCTGTCATGTGCAACTTAAGCCCATTCATGTGGATGGCCCTGTAAAGGCTCATGGAGATACCCAAGTCTACAGTAGATGTCTTTCTACTTCTCTATGATGGAGTATGGCCCAGTCCACTTGTTCCACAGTGCTCTAGGTGCTACAGGCATGGAGGACTTCAGGTCATACCAGCGCTTCACAAGCTCCTGACTGGGCATTAGGGGCTTATTCACCTTCTTCATGTACTCAGCCATCCTGGAGTGTAGGCCAAACACGTAGTCCACTATGTCTGCTTTGGTTCCTTGAGAGAACTCTCCCAAACCTCTTTAGCCAAACTTAGTAGACGCCTTACATGGTATCCAATGAGCAGCTAAGGGGACTAAAGCCAACTCCTATTTGAGGGACCTCCCTGTAGGTGTATATCAGGCACGGGAGAAGGACACCCCATCTTCTCCTGAGTTTCTCATGTGACCCCAGAACCATGCCTTTCATGGTCTTGTTGAATCTTTCAACTAGACCATTGCCTTGGGGATGGTGGGCGTGGTGAACTTGTAAGTCACACCACTCTCATCCCACCTAGAATTCAGATAGGCATACATAATATTGGGGCTTCTATCTGAGATCACCTCCTTAGGGAACCCAGCCCTGATGAAGATACCCAAGAGGGTTGTAGCCATTATAGGGGCAGTGACTGACCCAAGGGGACTTGCCTCTAGATATCTGGTGGCATGGTCCGCTACCACTAAGATAGACCTATTCCTTAAGGCTATTGGGGTGTTTAGGAAACCAACAATGTCAATCCCCAGCCTCTCAAAGGAGTCCTCACCACTCAAAGTGGTAACAGGGGAGCCCTTGGCCTGCAGGTTACAGAGGAGCGACAAAACCCCTTGATATTTTCAGACTTCTGGGGCCCATAGAAAATGATTGACTAGCATTTCCCAGTTCTTGGTCTGCCCCAGGTATCCAGCTAAGGGGGTATCAGAGGCCAGTTTAAGGAGAAACTCCCTATACTGCTTGGGGACTACCACCACTGTTCTGGTTTTCCCTGATTTAGGGTCCCTTGCCTCGATGTACAGGAGGCCCTCCTCCCAGTATACTTTATGGATACCACTGTTATCCCCTTGCTCCTGTCTGAAAGCTAACTGTCACGGTCCTCTGGAGTGGGGCATGTCTTCTGTATTTAAATGAAGTCCTCTTTGGAGGGGCCACATGCTCTCTGGAGCTCTGCCAAGTCTCTTAGGGTAGCCGTGTCTTCTTCAGGAGCCAGACCTTCCCCTGAGGGTCAGGCTCCTTCTGGTCCTGTGGGCCTTTGGAAGGTGTATTGCTAGGCTTCCTGTCCCTTGTCTTGGCTCTAAGGGCCTAGACCATTGTTTCAAGCTCCAGGAACCCTTGACACTCTCTCTGGGCCATCTGTGCTCTGGTAGTTATACAGCCCAATCTGTAGGACCCAACATTGCCACATAGGTTCTTCTTTCCACCTGTGCCCAAGCAGAGGTTTCCAAATCATTGCCCATCAGAAACTCTAGTGGTTAGCAGGGGGCAAAGCAAATTTCTTTTGGGTCAGTAACCCCTCCCCACTCAAAGTCAACAACAGCTATAGGGTGTGACTTTGTGATATTGTCAGCATTGACAGCCTTGTGCTCCTCGTCTATTAGGATCTGGTCTGGGGAAAACAGTGTGGCCATTACCATGGTTACGCTGGCACCTGTATACATCAGAGCCTTCATCTTCATCCCATTGAGATTTGGCCACTGTTGGTGTTTCTCCATACTTTGAGGCCAGTGAGCCAAAGGTTCAATGTTCTCCCCTCCCATGGACATTAAAGTGGCTTCTGTATACCCTTTGGTATCTCTTGGGGCAGTCTCTTACCTCATCCCTACACTAGCCACTCCCTTGGAGTGGTCACCAGTGGGTGCCTTTTTGTGCACCCTGATTCACCTGTCTTGTGTCCTGGCTGATTACATTCAAAACTGTAGGGTCAAAGGTCAAACTTCTTCCCCTGATACCTTGTTCCCTTTGAATGGGATATGGCTGAGGCCTCCCCACTTTGGCATCTTTTGGGTCATCTTTGGTGCTATCCTTCTTTTTATTCTCACCACCTTTTTCCTGTGACAGGGGGCCTGACCACTTTTCTTTTAGTTACCTCCCAGGAACTTCTTGGGGACCCTTGTACGAACCCACTTACCAGCTGTCTTGCCTGGTCCCTGGGGCTGGACAGCTTAGAGTCCACCAGATTTTGGTGTAAAGTCTCTGAGTGACACTTTGTCAAAATATGCTCCTTAACAATTAAATTGTGTCTACTTTATTGCCTTTAATTAAGCCATCTATGGCTTTGATTGAAGTATCAATGAATTCAAAGCATGTCTGCGAAGCTTCCATCTTTATTGTCCTAAGGTTCTGTCTATAGTATTCAGGGGTCAAACCAAAGAGCTCTAGAAGCGCTGCATTGATGTGTGGATAGTACTCAGCTATCTCATCTACAAGGGTGAGCAATCTGTCCCTATCAACTACTGGTCCTGTTCCCATAGTAGGGTTTCCAAGTGTACCCACCTTACTCATACTGAAAGCTTTCACATATGAGGCCAGCCACTTGTCTTTGTCAGCCACCCTGGACATAACTAGAAACAAAACCTTTGGACAATCTGACATCAGGGGCACCCCTATCAACACCTACAGTAATACTTCTGCTGCCACCATCTTTTTTGGGGTATAGGACTAGCCTGTCACTTCTCTCTTCCAGGGTCAATCTACTCTCAGCCAGGGCCACAGCTCTGCCCTCAAGGTCCAGTGTGGCTGTGTTCTCTTGCAGGTACCTCTGGCTAGTTGAGGGAGCCTGCTCTGGAAGCTACCTTTGTTTTGTTGTGGGGTACAGGTTACCACCTGCTCCCCACATGATACAGTGGAAATCCTCCTCCACTCCAGGAGTGAAGGTACTCTGTGGGCCGCTTCTCAAGCTTTGAGAGCCATGGTTAGCTCATTTTTCCTGGCCTTAGCTTCCATTAACTCAGTTTTCCTGGCCTTACTCCCATGTTGATGTTCCTGTCGCTGCAGCGGGCCCTCACCTTATCTCTCTTGAGCGAGCACGTGTTGGCTATGTTGAGCTCTGTATTTCCCTGCTGTAAAAGTGTCTCCTGAACCTTTGTCAGAACTTCTTGGAACTTTTTCAAACTTTTGAACTTTTTAGGAACTTTTCCACAATTTTTCCAAAATTTTCTCAACTCTTTGAAAAGTTTCTGAAATCAAGTGGAACAATCCTTTTGCAGTCGACAGCTACTCCACAACTGCTTGAGAGACCCGAAAACATCTTTTCAAGGTTCCACTTGGCATATTCTCGTTGTTCTCAGAGTTCACCAACTGTATGGTGCTGCTAAACACAAGTTCTGGATACCACTGCCCAGAAAGTTGGGAAATTTGGGTGTATTGTATGGTATGGTTGTGCAACCCCTTTAGGCCCAGTAGGTTTTGTTTGTCAAACCTTCACCTCAACCCTGGGTAGCTGTGGCACCAAGCAGCAAGGCTTACACAAAAGAACAAGTGTAAAGCATTTAAAGAGCACCCACACAATTGAAAAATAAATTAGCACTACACTCAAGAAATCTGACTCCAATTTATTTAAAAAAAGGGGTATCTTTATGTATTTTTAGACTCCACAATGAAAAAGAAGCATAGAAGGTTCCAGACATATAGAAGTTACATGGTATATTAAATCACTCAACTTTGAATAAGCATAGGCAATTCCAATGAATTGGACATTTGGAAACTTTTCACCATAAAGCTGGGTATTGTGGTTACTTGGAGTCACTTTAGGTGACCAATTCCAGTAGGGAGCCAGTTGGCGGGGCTTGCAAGGTCATCAGAATCAGTTACTTCCACAGATGAAGCAGTCTCCAGGCAGCTCAGGCACTTTTTTCTCTTTGTAATGGATTCCTATGGAAGTGGTCCTGTTGGAAGGGATGAAGGATGCAAAAGATGCTCAAGATTGCTCTGAATGCAAGGCGGTCAGCTGTAGTCTTCCTGCGACTACTCCTCAGTCCACGAAGGGGATGAGGTGGTCCTAGTGACAGGGTTTGATATCCCTCAAAGTTCCCTCAGAGCTGGTAGAAATCCAGTCACCAATGGGCTACAAGTCGCCCGATCTTGTGGTCTCAGCCAAATCTTTTTTTAGCCAACAGCTCATATCTTTGTGATCAAGCTGCACTCCAACAACTCTCCAGGCTCTGCAAACTTGGTGCAACTTTGAGCATCGGGTCATGGTCTCTGGTGCTGCATGATGGAGGTTGGCAGCGGTCTGAAGATTCTGGTATACCAACTTGCCCCAGGAGGCTCCTCAGCTGTTATGGCCCTGTGTTGTGAACAGGAGGTCAGCCAACTGACGCTTGTAGTCTCTTTGTTTTAGCAGGGCTCCAAAGATGACTTGTCCACATGCAGGACAGAGGAAGCACAGTCCCTCTTCTTTGCTAGTCACCATGTTCAGCAGATGCAGTCCACACCTGTGCAGCCTCTCTTTGCTAGCTCCACGGGGCAGCAAAGTAGTCGTCCATCGATCCTTCTTCCAGTTAAGTCAATGTCTGAGTCCTGGGTGCCATGGATGCCCTATGTATGCTCAGAAAATACCCTCAGGGTAGGATGAAGTTGGTAGCCAATGGGATACCAGCATCCCTTCCGCTTGATGACCACTTCCTAGGAAGTGTGGTATCAGGCTATCCCAAGATGCACCATTCCGCCCACTTCCAGCGTAGCAGAACCCCTCTTTTGGTGTCCAGAGTTCTCTCCATTGCAGGTCCATATAGTCTCTTTTCCTAGGAGTCATTAGTACATCTACTTAGGGGGGCAGAAAGCTGTCTCAGTTTAAGTTCCTCATGTAACCATTAAGGGCGGAAGAAATTGAAGGCAACAAATTAACATATTTGTAAAAGTTACACACTTTAACTTCCTACATTAATTTCGACTTCAGAGTCATGTGGGGCTTAATGTAACAAGTCGTTTAATACCTTGGAGGATCAATTGTAGTCGCATCATTCAGGAGTGAGCACTGCTGAGGAGTCAGCTTGTAACCCTATACTTGACAATGGTGCAATTAGGTCAAACCAAAGTAAAAACAACAGCTTCATTTTTTTTTACTGCTGGAATATGTAATTTACATGTTCTGCCAATGAAATATTCTGCACCCTGCTTATACATATTGCAGAGGGAGGTTTTGGCTTTGCCATTAGTTTAAATGTCAAAGTGAGGCTAGTGGTTTAAACTGCTCTTCCAATCTGCAATGGCAGGCTGGCAACTTAGTATACTTATGGCACACCTAGGGTAGCATAACCAGTGCTATAACCCTTAGGGTGACTCTCTAACTTACATGCCATGGGTACCATATACTCAGGACTGACAGCTAAGTTAGCCTGTGGCAATTTGGTATAGCGAATGTAGCATACACGTTTTGATGTCAGGACTCCGTTCACTCTCAGAGTCAAAAAACAGCAGCATCAGTCCGAAAACTTGGGTCTTACCATACAAAAAGAGGCATTCCCTACAAATGTACACCAAAAAGCCCTCCCCGGAAAATAGACGTAAACTGACGGTGGCAAAAATGAAATTTAATTCCCTATATATGTCCAAAGCAGAATATTCCCTATACAAACTGAACGCCTGCCATTATGAACTTTGGGGAAGGGCTGGAAGGCTCTTAGCTGCCCAGCTCTGGCAACGGGAGGCGACAATGGCCATCCCGGCAATCAGGGATGAATTGGAGGGAAGCATACTTCATAGTCCACAACAGATAACAGATGCCTTCGGGACCTACTATACACACTTTTACAGTTCCCACATGGACAGCAATGTTGAGAGGGCAAGTACTTTACTGGACTCCCTACCAGAGACCCCTGACAAGGCTGCCCTCTCTCCCTGCTGTTGTTTATCCTCGTGGTGGAGCCCCTGGCAGCAGCCATCTGTCAGGCCACCCGAATCAGAGGTATCCCCACCTTAGCCAGACAATCAAAACTTTTTTTGTCTGCAGATGACCTCTTACCTGAATGACTCCCTGCTTACCCTCATGTCCCTTATAGGAGACTTCTTGGTCCTCTCAGGATAAAATATAAACTAGGACAAGAGCGAGCCCCTGCCAATGTCCCAGATTGCTACCACAACAGCCATAGCTGAGCGACCTTTCCGGTGGACCCTGCAGCCATTAGTAGGCTTCAACATCTTGGTGGTGGAATGTGCTACTTCGATTGCAGTTCTCCCCTGCCTGGCTCCTTGCTGTTTGGGAGGGGGCCTGCACCTGTGGTTTTCCTGCTGTGCTTAGAGCGGTCCCTCCTCGATGGAGAGCCAGGGCTGTGGTGAGTTTCTGTCACTTCTTTGGCATATTGTTTTGCCTTTCTCTGGCGCACAGTTCTTGATTGTTGTGTATAGTGCCTTGAAAGTGGTGGAGGTGGAGCACCAAATACATTTTTTTTTATGGAGTTTGGTGTTCTTTTGATATTGACGGTTTCTGTTTCTCTGAGACTGCTCTTCTTTCTAGCTATGTTTCTTTTTTGTCTTCATTGACATCCAATAGCTCTGCCAAATGCCTACTGCAAGGAACTAATACCATGGTTTGGGGTCCCAACTCTCCTGAGCTCTGACAATAGACTAGGATTCATTTCATATGTGATTCAGGGGCTCTGCAAGGGGCTAGGTATCACCCAGAAGCTACACTGTTCATACCACTTACCTGCAGCAAGAGCTGTTGAAAGAATGAACAGGGTACTAAAGAACAAGATAGGGAAAATATATGCAGCAACTGAACTGTAATGGATTGATGCACTGCCACTAGCATTGCTTGCTATGAGAAGCACCCCCAACAGGGTGACCAAACTAAACCCCCATAAGGTGGTGTTCAGGCCCCCATGCACATACCAGGCCACATGTCTGTGGCACCACTAGCAGTGACAGATGACCTGTTGTTACAATATTGCAGAAAAATGACAGAGCCATTACGTTATCTCCACCGCCAGCTACTGTAGGCCTTACCGGAAGAAGAGACACCACCAGAACACGGACTGCTGCCTGGAGACTAGGTGTGGGTCAAGGCCCACAATAGATGCCACTGTTTATAACAACGGTGGAAGGGGCCTTACCAGATCCTACTGACAACAGCTACAGCGGTCAAGTTTGAGGGGCTAACATCCTGGACCCACAGCTCATACACCAAGAAGGCAGAGGGACCAACAGATCTTCAACAGCCACCTGCGGTGCTGACAAAAGTCCCACCACCACTGCTCGTGCTGCACCCTCTACAAGAGCAAGGGGGTGCAAGCGGGTCCTGCAGTGACTTTTCATAGGTCTGCTCGTGCTGCACGCCTTGGACACACAGGGTGCAAGTGGGTCCTGTCTGCAAATATCTACAAAGTACCCTGGTGACTGTTAAGTGATAGTTAACCTCTGACACCACACTGTGGGGTACCACTGAGGGAACAAGAGAATTAATAAAGAATAAGAACTTTGAGAAAAAGAAATAATTTCAACAAAAGGACCCGGCTCAAGACTTCGGATACCGACTTGGGAACAGCTACAGACCGTGATATCATTTTATCAACAATAAGGACCATGCCTAGGAAGAAGAAAGAAGAAAGGAAATGGCCTGCAGAATAGACTGCCATATGTACCCCAGTACCAGGGATAATATTGACAATAGTAATAATAGTGTATGTAAAGGAAATATAGGTACCGTTTTTGGATCAGACTAACTACATAAATAAAGATGAAGAGAAGTGTGTGAATACCTCGGAGAGAAGGGACACAGGCCCACAGGAAGAGGTCGGGAGCAGGGGACAGACATTATGGGGGGAGAATGAGGAAAATTATGCTGATAGCACATTTGTGCAAAAGGTTAAATTGCATACAGAAGCTGCAAATGTTTCAGATTGCTATGTATGCACCCACCTGCCCACTACTGTCCAGGGTGCCATGAATTATACCGACCTCCCACTTAGCAAGTTTGTAGGATGCCACATGGTGAACAGTATCATAGAACCCATCAAAAGTAGTAACAGAGTGCGTGTTAAGGTATACAATAACTTTAGTAACACAGTGTTTGATATGGTGTTAAAGGGTATTCAACAGCACCTCCCAAGTAGTAAGGGGAAGAGAGAATATGGAAAAGACAGACAAAGAAGTGGCACAGCATGTGGAAAACGGATCCCTCTCACGGGGAGCAACAGATCCACACCATATTTAAAGAAATAAGGAGGTTGGACACCAGGGAAAATGGGTAAGGGAGACGGGGCAGGAAGGTGATAAGACTCCAGAAAGTGTGGACACCCCATTTCTTAGACTAAGTGGACAGAAAAAGGCACCCTGGTGCAACAAGTACAGCAAGGGTAGCACCCTGGTTAAAAATGAGGGGCCATTGATACCAATATCAACATAGATGTGGGCACCAGCAATTGCCACAGCTACACCAATCAAGATAAAATAAGGGTTGGCCCCAAGAGCTTATCAGTGAGTGTAGGAAGTTGGCTATGTATATACTATCTCAATGTAAGAGATAGTGTGCACAGTGTCCAAGGGTTCCCCTTAGAGGTAAGATAGTGGAAAAATTAGATAATTCTAATGCTCTATTTTGTGGTAGTGTGGTCGAGCAGTAGGCTTGTCAGAGGGTAGTGTTAAGCATTTGTTGTACACACACAGGCAATAAATGAGGAACACACACTCAAAGACTTAACTCCAGGCCAATAGTTTTTATATAGAAAAATATATTTTCTTAATTTATTTTAGAACCACAAGATTCAAGATTTGAAGTAAATACATAAAATGGAAGGTACTCCACATAGGTAAGTAAGGAACTTTGAATTAGAGCAGTAACATACACAGTTTTAGTTAAAATGGCAATAAGCTATTTTAAAAGTAAACAGTGCAAAAATCAACAGTTCCTGGGAGAGGTAAGTAATGGTTAGTTTTTCAGGCAAGTAAGGCACTTACAAGTTCAAGTTCCTGGGCATAGGCAGCCCACCACTGGGGGTTCAAGGCAACCCCAAAGTCACCGCACCAGTAACATAGGGCCGGTCAGGTGCAGGGGTCAAAGGAGGGCCCAAAACACATAGGCGCCTATGGAGAACAGGGGTGCTCCGGTTCCAGTCTGCCAACAGGTAAGTACCTGCGTCTTCGGAAGGCAGACCAGGGGGGTTTTGTAGAGCACTGGGGGGGACACAAGTAGGCACACAAAACACACCCTCAGTGGCACAGGGGCGACCGGGTGCAGTGTGCAAAGCAGGCGTTGGGTTTTCAATAGGAATCAATGGAGGTACGTAGGGGGTCACTCTAGCAGCGCAGGCAGGGCATAGGGGAGCTTCTCGGGTCAGCCACCGATTGGGCTATGCGGAGGGTCTCCTAAGGGTCACTCCTGCACTGGAGTTCGGTTCCTTCTGGTCCTGGGGCTGCGGGTGTAGTGCTTGGTCCAGGCGTTGGGTTCCTTGTTACAGGCAGTCACGGTCAGGGGGAGCCTCTAGATTCTCTCTGCATGCGTCGCTGTGTGGGTCCAGGTGTTGAAGTAAGCCTCAGCAAGGCCTACTAGTGCAAGGGGTTCACCTTTCTCTGCACAAAGTCCTCAGACCATGTAGGAAGAAGTTGGCACAGGAACTGAAATAAAAGACAAAGTTTATTAACCTCATGAGGTGGTACTACGATTCAAACAGCACCCTTAGGTAATGTCTGAAGTAGCACACTGAACTGAGAGAGCATGGTCCTTTTATACCCACGCAGGGGCTAAAAGGAGGTGGTTCAATTATAGAAGCAAGACTTGTATACATGTAAGGTCATGTGGAAAATGCACAGTCGACAGGTAAGAGGAGCTAACAGTTTTCAAGGACTAACAGCTGCAGACCTTACTGAGCATGTGCGAAAGTGGGAGATGCTAAATATAACTTGTCACTAGGCAGATTTCAAGAGTAGTTAACAGAAAGGTAGGACAGAGCACATGGTGAGCACATGGCAGCATGTGGCAGAGATAATGGCTGCCATGAATACAAAATGGATTCCGCGAAATGTTCACAATAGTTACAAATACAAGATGTCTTCTGCTAATGCTTAATCTAATTGCTGCTAAACTACAACACAGGGGGGTCGTCTCGGGCTACTCACAAGGTTGCAGTCGCCTGGGAGTCCTCCCTGTAGTGTTAGTTCTCTAGAGCTCGAGCCGGGGGCGTCGGGTGCAGAGGGTGAAGTCTCACGCTTCCGGCGGGAAGAGTGAGTTCTGTAAAAGTTGCAAGAAAGTTGCAAAGTTGTTGCTGTTTGTGAACAGAGCTGCTGTTCTTGGGAGTTTCTTGGTCCTTCGGGTTTCAGGGCAGTCCTCTGAGGCTTCAGAGATCACTGGTCGCTGTTGGATGCATCACTGTGCAGTTTTCTTTGGGTCTGGAGACAGGCGGGTAGGGCTGGGGCCAAAGCAGTTGTCGTCTTCGTCGTCTCTGCAGGGCTTTCAGGTCAGCAGTCCTTCTTCTTTGTGTAGGTTGCAAGAATCTGAGTTCCTGGGTTCTGCGGTGCCCCTAAATACTGCATTTAGGGGTGTGTTTAGGTCAGGAGGGCAGTAGCCAATGGCTACTGTCTTGGAGGGTGGCTACACCCTCTTTGTGCCTCCTCCCTGAGGGGAGGGGGCACATCCCTAATCCTATTGGGGGAATCCTCCAATCTCAAGATTGAGGATTTCTAAAGGCAGGGGTCACCACAGCTCAGGACACCTTAGGGGCTGTCCTGACTGGTGGGTGACTCCTCCTTGTTTTTCTCATTATCTCCTCCAGCCTTGCCGCCAAAAGTGGGGGCAGTGGCCGGAGGGACGGGCATCTCCACTAGCTGGGATGCCCTGGGTTGCTGTAACAAAAGGAATGAGCCTTTGAGGCTCACCGCCAGGTGTTACAGTTCCTGCAGGGGGAGGTGAGAAGCACCTCCACCCAGAGCAGGCTTTGTTTCTGTCCTCAGAGAGCGCAAAGGCTGTCACCCCAGGGGGGCAGAAACTCATCTCAGTGGCAGGCTGGCACTGACCAGTCAGTCCTGCACTGAAGGATTGGGTGAATTACAGGGGGCATCTTCTATGATGCCATCTGTGTGCATTTTGTAATAAATCCAACACTGACATCAGTGTGAGTTTATTATTCTGAGATGTTTGATACCAAACTTCCCAGTATTCAGTGTAGCCATTATGGAGCGGTGGAGTTCGTTTTGACAAACTCCCAGACCATATACTTAATATGGACACACAGTACTTATAATGCTCATGCAGCTATGCCCTCACCTGTGGTATAGTGCACCCTGCCTTAGGGCTGTAAGGCCTGCTAGAGGGGTGACTTACCTATGCCACAGGCAGTATTTTGAGGGCATGGCATCCTGAGGGGAATGCCATGTCGACTTTGCCTTTTTCTCCCCACCAACACACACAATCTGTAATTGCAGTGTGCATGTGTTAGGTGAGGGGTCCCTTAGGGTGGCACAACACATGCTGCAGACCTTAGGGACCTCCCCTGGTCACAGGGTCCTTGGTACCACTGGTACCTTTTACAAGGGACTTATCTGTGTGCCAGGGATGTGCCAATTGTGGAACAATGGTACATTTTTAAGTGAAAGAACACTGGTGCTGGGGCCTAGTTAGCAGGGTCCTAGCACACTTCTCAGTCAGGTCAGCATCAATATCAGGCAAAAAGTGGGGGGTAACTGCAACAGGGAGCCATTTTCCTACAGCGAGCCTCTCAGGACCACAGGGATTTTTCTTTGTGTGCGGAAACTCAGCATATTTTAGACAGTCGGCCAGGTGGTGGGGTAGCTATTATCCAGCACCTGTATTGCCACACAAAACACATGACAAGTTTGTCCCAGGTCTCTTGACAAATACACAGGAGGAGGACGCCCTCCTGGATAGATAAGGCTATAGCTACCTTAGGAGTGCTGATGTCACCACTAGGGGCAATACATTCTGAATATCAAATACATAAACTGGCAGGGCTGGTGGAGACTTTGGCAAGCTCCACAGCAACAGCCCTGGGAAACATCACTGAAGAGCTTACGGATCTAAGAGCTGTTGTGATTCAAAACAGAATGGTGTTCGACATCATTTTGGCAAAAGATGGTGGTGTCTTTTCAGGTGATCCATCAAGACTGCTGTGTATATATATTGGACAACAGCTGTAACATAAAAATGGCAATAGGAATATAAGGAAGGTCGAGAAGGGGGCCAAGGAAGTGCCGACTTTGACAGATATCGGAGGAATACTGGGGAGACTAGGGGCATGGTTCCTTGGCTGGGGATCATGGCTGATAGAGGCGCTAGTGGTAGGGACAGTGGCACTCATAACACTGTGGGTGCTGATAAACGTGTGTCCCTCCTGTATGAGAGTCCTGATAGAGAGGACCTGCAGCAAGACTACTGCATATCACTGCCAACTACAAAATGAAGATAACACCAGGAATCGCAGTACCAGAGAAATGGGACCCTTTTACTATGAAGTTTAGGTTGTCAATGAGTATAAGAGAGCGGAATGTGGAATCACATCTTTCTGGAATCCATTTTGGGCCTGCTAGGCACTATGATACCCAATGACAAGAAAGGCCTGTTTAGTTGAATGACTAATGACCTAGATGAATTATGTTTACTGATATTTTCTTAGTTGCTTATGTTGCAAGGCTTGTTATCAGAACAGACTCCATGAAAGTACAATTGCCTGCTAGCTGAAACAATCTTTCTTCAGAAATGTAACATCATGTTTACATGCAGTTCGCAGTTCACAGTTCTGCAGGACATATTCTGTAATTTCCTTGTCAATGCTCTATCTTACTGTATATAGTGTGTGATGAAGTATTGACAGTGACACCTCCTTCAATGTTCAAGAAACAACCATACGTCAATGTCTAGAACCAATGAAATGTTAGAACACGCATTGTGGTTTTCTAGATTAAAATGTCATGTATTACTTCCTTTCGGTAGACTGCTCGGACTTGGCCTCTCAAGTTGTCAGTCTCCGTGTACACGTGATAAACTATTTTGTCTTTACCTAGAGAGCAGGATGGTCTTTGGATTTTGGTTCCTGAGCTGAGAATTAGTAGGCTTCAACATCTGGGCATTCTCAAGACCCGGGGCCTGGATGGAATGGTCTCCCTCAACCTGGATGGAATGGTCTCCTTCAACCTGGACCCGCTGATAGCTAAGACCAAGCGGGCTACTGGAAATTTATTCATCTCTACTTCTCAATGTGGGGGTGCTGACAGGCGATTAAAATGGTCGTGGCCCACCAATTTACATGTGCCATAGGCATGCTACCCATCCTAATGCAATCCACTATTCTCAGCTCCATTGACAAGGCATATGATCCTTTGTGGAGGACATGGTTTGACCCCACCTGAATGGCTCTAAACTGATTGACAACAACTGGAGCAGGGGACTAGGCCTCCCCTGCTTTGAACACTACTATACACCCCTCCACCTCACTCAGCAGCCCCCCATGAGGCCTAACGAGGCCAACCCACTACTCTGGGTGAGGCTGGAGTGTGATATTGTCCAGAATGACCCCGTCTTCGGCCTCCTTTACCGACATGTCACGCAATCGACATCCACTTCCAATCCTATCATCCAGACAGGTACATACCTAGAATCACACCCATAAGCTACTACACTGTTCGTCACACCTACATTTCCATGCACCCCATTGGAATAATGTTGCCATATTGATTAATGGTGAATCAGTGACCTGGAGTATGTGGCGGACCTCCAGGGTCATCTCCCTTGCCAACCTTCTTTTGGCAGCAGAGATGAAACATTCAAAGTCCTACAGGAGGAATTCAGTGTTCCTAAGTTGCAGTGGTGGCTATACTTGCAGCTCCACCGAGGGGTCTCCTTGGCTCTCCCATCATGCAATATCTGAAAATCTGGGGTTCTTTAAAAAAGGTGGTCATATCAGGCTTCTACAACCTTATTGTACAATACCTGCTTTCAGGACCCCTCCTTGCCCTCCGGTGTGTCAAGTGACAGAGGCAGCTTCAAGTAGAGAATAAAGAACAGGAATGGGTGGAATTTATCAGGGAGCTGAACGGCCTTCAAATTTTGGATGAAGTATTGCTGTTTCACAATGGTCCATGACTGGTCCTGGACGATGCAGTAACTGGTGGCGGCGGGGCTCCTCCATCAATCATAATGCTGGTGCTGGGCCACCCTGGACTGTGACATCACCCCTGTTCTAAACAATTGTCTGGCATATTCTGGTTTTGGTAACAGGTCGGCTCCATACTCAACTGCTCCATTACATTATTGCACCCTGCTCCACGCACACTGGTCATGCTCCATGACTCAGAGGACCTACCTGGGCTCACAGGCCACGTTTGCAGACTGATGACGACTGCAGTGACTACAGCCAAGATCTGCATCTTGTGACACTGGAAATCACAACATCTGCCCACTTGTAAGGATGGATAACCGAGTTGTGCAAAGTGACGTCCTATGAACAGGTCATATATTGGCTTCAAGACCACAAGGACCTTTTCGCCGCTATTTGGGCCACTTTTCTGGGAACAACTGAAGCTGACTCCTAAGGACTACGCCCTGTGACAGCCCAGTAGCCTGATGACCCTACAGACTTGTTGAGTTTCTGAAAGGTCTGCAAAGCCCTACCCGGTCATGGCTCATGGGTCCCAGCCAGCCTGTAGTTGCTACCCATGATTGGCCACTCGCAACTGACTGTGATGGACTGAGACTGTGGGCTTGACTCTTCTATCCTTCCTTTAGGGGATAATTAGAGAGATTTAAATTTGGATGACAGGCCTCCAACTTCCTGCCTTTCTCCCTTGCCCCACCTGCACTCCACCATACTAAGGCCTCTCCCCACCCTTACCATTGCCCCCTCCCACTGTAGTTGAGTTCCTCCCCTCCCAGACCTCTCTTGTTTACGACTCTGGCTCTTGAGCTGCCCAGCTCTCAGCAGTGAGTTTCAGAACCCCAGCTAGTTTCCTCTCGACCCAACGGGGACAGCTCCAGCTCCACTTCGGAATAAACAAGAAGGGAAACGGAAACAACAAATGTGCCTACAGGCCTATATATATATATATATATATATATGGGTCCTCTCTGCCTCCCATCAGAGAGCTAGCCTCTGCCTCTGTAGGTCATATGTACTGTTTTATGTAGTTCATGCTGGGAAGAGATTGCTCTAGCCCCTTCACCCTCTGTCATATGTCTTTTATGTTAACAGATCATGCTGCACATGTACTATTGGTTTATAACATTGTTTCCTACCGTAAAACCCAGTAAAGAGTTGAATCAAAAAAGTAGGTAAATTATATTTTAATAACAGTTACATTTATTTATACATTCAAAAAAGGTTGTTAAAATATGCTAGAATTAAATAATAAATGTTTTATTTTTATGTATTTTTACCATTACATTTTATTTATTTATATTTTAAACTATTTCAAATAATTTGATTCAATTTAACATTAGTTCTAATGGGGTTTTATTTTAAGTTCCTGCCTCCATCATTGTCTATGGGAGTGTGTTGCAATATCAGTGGTTGGCCTTCGGCAATAGTAAATTACACTTGTAAATTTAGCTCCACTCCCTCTTCCACACTTTTTAGTAACTTTAAACTCAGATTTTGGCCCTTATTATGACCTTGGCGGTAAATCCCACTTACCCCAATGCTGACTGCCGCCAACATACCGCCGCCGCAGCGGATTACCACCACCCATATTATGACCCATACATAGCAATCTGTCACTATACAGCCACACACACAAGCCCGCCAGTCCAAAGGTCAGTGATAAACTGGCAGTACCAAAACCCACACCGTTACACCAAAAGAACTACGTCCACAGCATTATGACCCATGAATCACAGCTGTGGACATTCAATGGCGCTAAACCATTGGTGATACATACCGCCGCGCTCAAAATACACAAACAAAACTACACCACATTGGACAATTTGAATAACACACATACACACACCACACCCACACACCCACACCACTATAAAACACACACACACACTACCCACAACCCTTTACGACTAAAAACTATTGCACAAGAGAGATAGCAAGATCACAGACAAGACCACAGACACACACCACCATCACCTATACACCATCCACGCACCTTACATCACACACCACAACACATCACCCCACACACCCTCACCCACACCACTCACACTACACCCATGGCACCGCAACAACACCCCAGGTTCTCTGAGGAGGAGCTAAGGGAGGGAAATCATCCGGGTAGAGCCACAGCTATTCGGATCACAGGTGCAGCAGACGTCCATTGCAAGGAAGATGGAGCTATGGCAGAGAATCGTGGACAGGGTCAACGCCGTGGGACAGCACCCCAGAACTAGGGATGAAATCAAGAAGAGGTGGAACGACCTACGGGGGAAGGTACGTTCCACAGCAGCAAGACACCAAATAGCTGTACAGAGGACTGGCGGTGGACCCCCACCTCTTCCCCCACAACTAACAACATGGGAGGAGCAAGTCTTGACGATCATGCATCCTGAGGGCCTTGCAGGAGTAGGAGGAGGACTCGACTATGGTAAGTCAAATCTCTATTACTATCACCCTCCCCCCTACCTGCGTGCCATCACAAACCCCCACCCCTACCCTCACTCCCATCACTTCACCACCTCCCACATACCACACCATCACAACACACTCATCCCAATACCAAGCCCTGCATGCAACACAGTGCATGGACACCCCTCACAGACCTGCATGGACACCCATCACTAAAGCATGCACTCTAGATACAATCACCTAGCCCACAAAATCACTACTCACACAAGGCAAAGCTGCCAGGCAATAACAACCATACAGGCCACCCATGCACAAGATGACACACACAGAAACAATAACACAGCATTTACATCCCCACAGGTCCCCCACCCAACGTCACATGAGAGGAGGTGCCAGCAACTTCCAGTCCACCCCCAAAAGAGGCCCACATTGATGACAGCAGCTCTGGATGCCTGGATCTGGATGACCAAGCTGGCCCATCAGGGATCTCCCGACAGTCAGTTACCCAGGCACAGTCCCATTCCACCACAGAGCCTCCCCCTCAGGAAACACCAGCACAGTACCCACCCAGCGGGCCCATTCCTCTGTCCCCAGACCCCGTCAATCAGCAGTGTGTCCACCACTACAGGGACCCCAGGCCACCCCACAAACACAGGACGATCAGGGACCTGGGGTCAGTGGCAGTGGGCACACGGTTCAGGGGACAGAGGCACAAGACAACAGGGAAGCTGGCAGGACTGCTGTGCGACGGAGGGACAGGACCAGGGAACCGACTCTCCAGGAAGCACTTACCAACATCCTGGGAGCATATCACCATTCCCAGGAGACGATGGGCCAGATACTGGACAAGTTGCAGGAGACCCAGCGGCTGCAGGAGAGACAGTACCTGGGGATCAGGGAGGAGTTGAAGTCCACAAACACCACCCTGGTCCCCATTGCAGGGGTGCTGGCTGACATGGCCAACACCATGAGGGAGGCAGTGGCACACCACCGGGCCCCTGACACTAGCCAAACCAATGAACAGCCTTCCACCTCCGCTGCTGCTAGTGGACAGGAGGCCCCCCCACAGGACCAACAGGCCACCAGCACCCCACCTCCTGCAGAAGGAGAAGCACCCCGCAAACGGTCCCAGCGATCCAGGCAGAAGCCAGAGAGCATTGCCAAGACCCCCGCCAGGAAATAAGACTCTCCTGAATGTCACCCTTGTGTCCCACTCTGTCACCCTGTCCGCCATTGCTCCCCTTCCTATGCCTCCTTGGAAAATGCACCTGTGATACAAATAGACTGGACTACAACCTGGACTTTCCTCCATCCATCATCACCCCAGCGCATTGTACATCCCCCTCTAATCATTAGCACTTAAATAAACACCATTTGAAAAAATACATGTAAGGAGTCTGTCAAATCATTGAACCATGTATTCATTTAACAAGCTTTAAACAATGCAATGTAACTGTACAGTATTGTATACATAGCAATGACCTGTAGTTGGCTGCAGTCAACACGGCAGGAGCGATAGTGGGACACAAATATCTGAAAATAGAGATGCCAAAGTGTACAGTAAGTGGGCATTGAATTTGGAAAATCAGCCTGCCAGTGACAATGTCAAATACAAAACTGTCAATGTAAAGTGTAATTACAGTGTCTTACCTGTGTGTCATTGGAAGTACTGTCTTATAATAGCACTTCTGTTGTCCTCATCCTCATCCTCATCCTCCTCATCTTCACTGTCCACAGGGTCCACTGCTGCCACACGCCCATCTCCAGCCTCATCCTCCTGCAGAAAAAGCACCTGGCAACATAAGGCAAGAATGTGCAACATACAGCATGCCACAATGATCTGGCACACCTTCTTGGGTGAGTAGTACAGGAATCCACTTGTTAGATGGAGGCAACGAAACCTAGCCTTCAGAATGCTGAATGTCCTTTCTATTATTCTTGTTCGCCCATGAGCCTCATTGTAACGTTCCTCTGCCCTTCGCCAGGGATTCCTCAGTAGCCATGAGAGATTGGGGTAACCAGGGTCACCTGCAAATATCGAGGGACAACTGTTAGACACACACTAACCCTTAGGGCCCACACCATACCCATACACCAACATCAACTGGGTGGGAACCAGGGCTCACCTATTAGCCACACCCGGTGCCTCTGGAGTTGAGCCATCACATATGGGATGCTGCTATTCCTCAGGATAAAGGCATCATGTGCAGACCCAGGATACTTTGCATTGACATGGGAGATGTACTGGTCCGCCAGGCACACTATCTGCACATTCATGGAGTGAAAGCACTTTTGATTCCTGAACACCTGTTCATTTCTCCGGGGGGACAAATGCAATATGTGTACCATCAATAGCCCCAATATTGTTGGGGATATGTCCCATTGCATAGAAATCAGCTTTCACTGTGGCCAAATCCTCCACCTGGGGAAAAACGATGTAGCTGTGCATGTGTTTAATCAGGGCAGAAAACACTCTGGTGAGAACTATTGAAAACATTGGCTGAGACATTCCTGCTGTCAAGCCCACTGTCACTTGGAAGGAGCCACTTGCCAGGAAATGGAGCACAGATAGGACTTGCACAGGAGGGGGGATCCAGGTGGGCTGACAGATACCAGATATCAGGTCAGGTTCCAATTGGGCACACAGCTCTGTGGTTGTGGCCCTGTCCAATCTATAGGTGAGGATAATGTGCATGTCCTCCATTGTTACCAAGTCCACCTGGTGCCTTTACACGGGTGGTGTCTCCATCTCCGATTCATCTGCAGCGGTTGTAATCTAGGGGGCAAACGGTGAGTCACTGGTCAGTTTCCCATATTTCAAAACACTACACTGCATTGCATGTTCTGACTATAACACAAGATTGTTGTATAGGCCCAAATGGTGCATATGTGTACTGTGATGCAGTTAGGTGATATGGCCTGCCCTTGCCCCTGAAATAGCGTCCGCCAGTCCTGTATGGAGTGACATGTGGAAATGAGGTAATTCCGCTGACGTTGTGCGTCGTTGCGGGAGGCGGTCGAAATCCTCTGTGCAACTCCTCATTTCATCCCATTGGGCCCTACGGGTTACAGTGGCCAATAGTGATGTACGCCGGCAGTGACGGTATGCACCGCAGCGGACGTGACCGCCATTTTCTATCTGTTCACCTACTTGCTACATGACCTTCAACAGGAGAGGACCTACATTGCAAGCGCTGCTGTGACCTGTGTCTGGAACCAACCATGGCTCATGCAACTGGGGAAAGGGCCCCTGCCTTCACCGCTGCAGAGTTGGAGAGGCTGGTGGATGGGGTCCTGCCCCAGTACCGAATGCTAAATGGGCCACCAGACCAACAAGTGAGTACACTGTGAGCACGATGCATGTGGCATGAATTCATGGAGTGGTGTGTGTGAGGGCCTCGTGTAAGGGGGGGTTGGTGGAAGGGTCCTGGGCAGCGTGCTGCATGTATGGTGGGCAATGTCAGTGCGTAAGTGGATGGTAGGGCTATGGTGGGACATGAGCATAAGAGGCTGGACAGTCTGACTGATACCTTTTTGTATGTGTATCTTTCTGCAGGTCAGCACCCATCAGAAAAAGGGTATATGGCGTGCCATCACCAAGGATGTGTGGACCCTGGAGGTCTATGGCAGGCGGAGCACCCACTGTTGGAAACGGTGGGAGGACCTGAGACGCTGGACAAGGAAGACAGCCGAGGCCCAGCTGGGGATGGCCTCCCAATTAGGAAGGGGTGCCCATCGAACCCTGACCCCCCCTCATGGCCCGCATACTGGCGGTGGCCTATCCAGAGCTGGATGGGTGCTTGAGGACATCACAGCAGCCACAAGGGGGTGAGTACAGTTTCCAGATATACTACTTGCGCATGGTGGGGTGGTCTCCGGGTGGGGGATGTGGGTCTGTGGTGCCCCTAGGCCAGGCCGGACATTGCAGGGTAGGTCCCATGTTGGGAAGGGTATGATGTGAACCAGCTCCAACCAAGCTATTAGGCATCCACTACTGGGCAGGGGTCTGTGGGTCTCTGGTATGCTGTTAGTGGCATTAGGTATTACTGTCCATGGGCTGGTGACTAGCATTGTGACTGGTAGTGCATTGCCTAATGCGTAGGGCTGGTCCCTGTGTGTGTGTCGTGTACGCCAACTGTGGTGTTGGAGCAGCCATTGACCCAGTGTATCCTTTGTCTCTCCCCCCCCCTTTTTTTTTTGTCACTCTGTCCTTCTATTTTTCACTGTCTATTTAGTATTTTCTCTAGAAATTGGAGGATTTTTTTTTCTAGCCACAGATAACTTACCTTAGAATATTCCGTATTTGTTAGACTGGATCTGGAATATCTTGAGTAGTACCTCTGTGTGCTGATCGGTGGCATTGATTAGCTCAGCATCTTCTGCATCCTCTACGTTGGAAGTGACGTGAGCCGTCCTCTAAAAGGTCTACCCCAGCACACTTACATCTGTTCTTTTTTTTCTGCGCCATCAGTGTAGATCTGGAAAGAGCTACCTTATATCTTTTCTGGATACCCGTTTCGACTTTTTATCAAATTTATTTCTGAGCTAAGTTCCCGGTGTGTATTAGGAATGTCCTTTAAAAATTCTGTGGGGTTTAAACCCTGTGGATCTTGTCACAGGCAAATGTCTGAGGCAAATTTCCACCTGGTTTGCTTGTACTGCCTGGAGCTGGGCCACAACTCCAAGGCCCACCCAGACTGTTGAGCAATGAACCCCAAGGTGATCTGGGAGTGTGCTCTGAAGCTCCTGGTCACCCGGCATCAGATGACTCTGCACCGCTCCAGGTCCTGCTTGCGAGGAAGTTCTCGGATAAGCTCTCTGAGTAATTTCTGCCAGTGATTGTGGTGCTCAAAATCATTGTTGAGTATGACCCACAAGAAAAAGAAATCCAAGAAGTCATAGCATTCTTCAATAATACAGCACTGGTCCAAGTCAGAGGTGTGGGAACGATGCCACAAATCTAGGCTCTGCTCTCACAGGTCAGCCGCAGAACTTGAGTCTGGGTCTGCTATGCACCTCCCAGAATCTCTTGAAGCCAGAGTGACCCCCATCCAGCTGAAAGAATTTTATGAGGCCATGCACCTCATATTCGGGTGAGCCAACTCTTCTGGAGTGCTTTCTCGCTCCAGTTGGATTTCCGCTGGCAGATTCGCCCTCCTGGTGGCACAAACCCCATTGTTATATCTGACTCCAATATGGAGCCGGACTGGTGTGATCCAACGTCAACTCCAGGGCCAACTAGATCAAGACGTTCCGAGCCACTGATAGCACCCCCATTTCCTGTCAGGCTACAGAGGAGAGGCCTCAATTGCAATGGTGGTGAGGAGGACGGCTGAGGTCCTGGGCTAATGTCTTGACATGGGTGCTTCAACTCGGGGTAGCCCTCATGGAACTTCTTATCCACCTTAAATGATGCCCTCACTGATGTCCTGCTCGGGGTCTGGCTAAGCCCTGCGCAGACACTATTGTGCACAGGGACATTGCCCGCTACCATCGTCCCTCTTCTAGGGATCCAGCTTTCCTCACTCAGCAGCCCACCCTAGGGAGCCTGGTCGTCCAGGTCTCCACATCCCGGATTAACCCTCGTGTTTTCCCTTCCATACCACCATATAGGGACTCCAAGAGGCTGAACACCTTTGGCACTGTCCACCAGCCTTGCACCCTCATCATCCAGGCTGTGCCACTGGATTCAAGCTAGCTGGATTCAAGCTAGCCTGGTTGATGAGGTGTGATACCCCGAAACCAGTACGAGGATGCTTGTTTTCAGGTCCATGAAGGACCTGGCGTGGCAGTTCAGGCTGGACTGTTGCCATGAGGTTCAGGGTCAAGACTGATTTGCATATGGCTGGTTCCAAACTGGGGGGGGCATTACCAAAGGTAAGTAACTTGTTCATCAAAAATATTGTGAAGCACAGTATTGTCAAAAAAATGTAAGTAAATAAAAATATTAATATATAGCATTATAAGTCATTTATTTCAAACACTAAAATATAAAATATAATGAAAAATTAAACAGTTTATAAATAGTTTTAATAAGTAGAGTAAATAAAATCTATGTTTTAATATAAAAACAATCATTTAAAAACATTAAAGAACACTCAATAAAAAATATTAAGAATAACTTCGAAGTAAATATATATATATATATATATATATATATATATATATATACATATAGATATATATTACATATATAGAACACCAAAATATATATGTAACCAAAGTACCTAAGTTTAATTATTAAAATTAAAACAAAAAAAATTCAATTAATGAACTATTTGGGCTGGAAAACATCCCTCCTATGGTAATGGATGTGTACCCCTTCCTTGAGTGCCCCAACTGTAATGATGTCTGGATCCCTGATGAGGAGTTTTGTTGTCGTGGGCGAACACAGATCACGCATGTGTGCCATAACATAGGCCTGCCTCATGGATCATGGTCTTTTTTGGACAGGTTCAGAGGCGCAAAAGTGCTCCCTTCGTATTGGTGAAAGGCTACTGCCTTTGCAAGGAGTTAAGAAGCACAAGCACAGTGGTGGCAGCATATTGTGTAGTGATCAGCAGCAGTGAATATACTTTTTTGCATGTGCCACTGGAGTGAAGCCTACAGGCTCACTCATTGAATGTTCTGCTGGTATGTGCTTATCTCACTCTTGGTCTATACAAATTTGATGTGCAGTGCTGTGTGCAGCACATGTGTGTTACACAGTTGTTGGGTGTATGTGTACTTGTGAATAGTACAATTACAGGGATAGTGCAGTCCTGTGCCATGTGTGCATGTTATATGCATGTGTTGGGCGTATGCTTGCCTGTGAGTGGTAGAATATATGGAAGATTCTGGGTTCCATTTTGGGAGACCCAGGGATAAATGGCAGAACATGAGTTGGTAGAGGTTTCCCCCAGACCTATTTGTGAATTGTGTCATTCCTGTGAGCTTGGTGAGAAACACTGGAGGAGGGAAGAAACTAGCTCTTCAGTACACGTCAAAGGGTGCTCCTTGGATCAGTGAGCAGTCACGGGCAAAGGGCCTGGGCTCGGCACATCTCAGGAAGGAGATAGGGCTGATAAAATAATCATAAAAAGTAGGGCTGACACCCAGGATAGCCTTTTGATACACATATCATTGTGACAACATCCAACTGCAAACCTCTAGCCTGACCTGTGTTGTGGGGCAATCAGATTTGGAGTTGCTCCTGCTGTGACAGACTGCTTTCTGTAGGGAGGCTAAGGCAGAGGAGGCACTTCAAAAGAAAACAGACTCCCAACATAAACTTTAAAGACTGGGGGCCTGATTCACACAGGACCTCAGTACTCGTGGTGGAGGCCCTGCAGTCATGGGGGAGTCTCAGCAATCAGGGCGGAATCTCCACAATGAGAATTCTCATTAAGGAGATTCCAATCTTAGTGCAGAGACTGCTCACAAGTATGGAGGCCGTTTGTGAATCATGCCCTCAGACTCGTAATCACATTTAGTGTCTGAAAATGAACAAAAGAAGGGGAACTCAAGGCCCCTTAGATTGGCAACTATTAAGCAGCCATTCAGGCTGTGTGAGGAAGAGATGCTCCGCAAGACTTCTGCCTGTGACCAGGACTCGGGTTCGAGACCAGCCAGCTTCCCAACTGGGTGAGGGGACATCACACAGGAGCTTCAAGACCACCTGCCCCTGAATCCTGGAGCACCAGCTCATGTATGCTTGCCAAGACCAATGTGCTCTGTGAGGAAGAGGAAAGTACTGGACGGAGTGAGGTCCAGTGGGGGAATCCTGTTGATTGGATTCCAGTAGTGAAGTGTGAGAAGGTGGCTAGAGCACTGATCAGAGAATTAGAAAATTGGAAAATTGGAAAACCCAGTGACCCCCTTATTTCCCGGAAGAAGACTGCTGTGAAGTGAGCTGTGACTATTGCTGTGATGATTGGGCCATAGTCCGTGTGCGGAGCTAAGTGGTTCATACCCGCGCTCCAGGTGGGGCCAACTCAGTGCTGCTGTGTCGATTGGGCCGTCACCTGTGTGTGGTGCTAAGCTGATGACTCCGATGCCAGGTGGGACCACTGCGAAGATTGCTTCTGTGACAGTCGTGCCATGGCCAGTGTACGAGAGAAGACGGTGGTGACCCTCTATGACAGGACAAGGTAAGGAGCATAGCCTGGCCGAGACTGTCATCGTGAGGAGGATGCCACAGTTGTAACTCAAGCGACCCCAAGCTCTAACTTTGGACCAGCACCAGGAATTTTGCAACCTCCCCCCACCTGTGGGGAGTATTTCAAGAAACGTATCAAGCATCAGATAGGCGCATCAAGGCTCCCCCGGCTGCTGCCTCCACAGGACTGTGTGTGAGGAACTTGAGAACACCAGACTGCTCCCTCTCCTGGGCCGTGTGTGACAAACTTACTCAAGACAGACAATGCAGCTTCAGTGCCTGTCAAAGGGGTGCGGTCCGAGATTCTGGTTGATCATTTCCTGCTAGTGCGTCTGACCACCATAAAAAGGCTGGTGGAGAACAAATGCAGGGGGCCATAGGGGTGACCCTGCACTGCCCATGCCCAGGGAATAGGCAGTGCAGGGGCCCCTTTGCCCAGCACCCTTGAAATACGCACTGTCTGCTGTGTGCTGTGCAGACAGTGCGCATTTCGAGAGTGCTGGTGCCCCCTCTGCGCAGCAGCATTGCCGCCGGCTCTATTATGAACCAGTGACAATGCTGCTGCACCTTTACCACTGGCCTGACCGACTGAAACCTTGGTTTCCGCCAGTCAGCCCAGTGGGAAAGTCATAATGAGGTCGGAGGGGAGGTCACCAGCACTTGGTGACCTCCCGTTGGGAATTTGGTCGAGGGATGTTTCCAACCACCAAACTCATAATCAGCCCCTAACTTCGCCTTTGCTGGGGTTAGGTTTACTATTTCCACTGCAATGTAAGCAAAAGCAGGAAAAGTGTTGGACTTTGGAAGGGTTAGATTTAATATTCCTATTCCAATCTACGTAACAGGAATATGTTGGAATTTGGCAGGTTAGATTTACTATTTCCACTTCAATCTAAGCAACAGTAGGACTTGTGTTGGATTTTGGAGAGGTTGTATTTATTATTCTCACTCCAACTTAAACAACAGTAGGGAAAGTAATGAACTTTGGAAGGGTGAAAATGACTATTCCCACCCCAGTATAAGTAAAATCAAGGACAGTGTTGGACTTTGGAACAGTAAGATTTACTATTCCTGCTCAGGTCTAAGCAATAGTAGAGAACATGTTGGACTTTGGAGGGGTTAGCTTTAATCTTCCCACTTCAATGTAAGCAAATGCAGGGAAAGTTTTGGAACACTGAAATATCTGACAATGTAAACTTGTTAAAGCATTCAAAATAAAAAATACATGTTTCAAAATAAATACAATTAAATGTAATTGACAAAATAACAAAAGTAATTAAAAAAATAAAATGTAAAATAAATAAATTTAAAATACATACACGTCCCTCCTTTCTACCCAAATAAAGCCAACCCAAAAATGTTAAATACATTTCTAAATAAAACTATAACATAATATAGTAACTATTTAAAACAAATAATATTAAACTGATAATAAATATTAAATGCATTTTACAAAGTTGATTAATAGATACATCTATAAATTAACAAATAATGTACATAAAATATTTAAATAATTTACAAAATGCATTACCAGTAAAATATTTAATTGACATAAACATTCATTTGTAAAAAAAATATTATTATTTAAATAACTTCTCAACCTATGCCCCTACAAACCCTACAACCTACCACTAAATAGAAAATAAAATGAAACATTAAAAATCACAACATACACTTACAATTAATGAGTTACACAATTTGCATAATTAATTACCAATGAACATTTTACTAACATAAAATATAATTTAAAATACAAAAACTACAATGTGTAATTCAAATAAATTCCCACCATATTCTCCTATAAATCAAGTAACCCCCTACTAAATTATAAATGAGTAGCCAAATCTCAAAACATTTTCATTGCACATTAAAAATTGGAACAGTAATTTTAAGAACATACATGAACACCTAAAATGAATAACTAATATACATCCAATTAATGTGAAAATTATATTTTATATAAATGTATTAAAGTAATTATATTTTATGCAGTATTTTAAACAAAGTTAATAGACACATAAAAACGCAATATTCATACAACTCAATATTTTTGAAACAATGTTCTTCTCATTCAGCCCCAGACCATGACACCAAGGGCATTTGAACAATATTTATTTTCCCCATGGTAGTGCAGGAACTCAGACGGTTTACTTTTTGTACTCCTAATCCACAATCGCAAAGAAATTCTATAACATATTTGTTTTTCTATCATTATTTATTACATAGTATGTTCTATAAAGTGCTTAATTTGTAAATAAAAAGGTGCCAGTGCCCAAAGCCCTCATTCTTAAACATGGGGCTGCTGCAATTAAATGTGCTAACATGGAATACAGGCAGTGTTATCCTGAAGCCATCTCGGGCCTCTTCAATCCATTCACCGCCACTCCCTGCCCCTTCAGCTCACTCTTGCAGCTTTCTGCTTTCTCCCATTGTGACGCTTTTTCGTTTTTCTCTTCCTCTATCTTTCCCATATGTGTCTTTTGCTCGCAGTAAATGCGTGAGGCAGAAAAATAAGTGTTGGTTCTCCATCCTGGAAACAACAGGCACAAATTAAGCACTGGTTCTATATACACAACTCTCATTCAACCTGTGTTCTTTTAGCAAAAACAACTTAATAGAATCCCCCTGCTAGTCATCTGCAAGAGTTTAGGATTCATATGTTATAAATGAAAAGGGAACACTGATCCTTCTGGCAGATTTCACACACATTCTGAGGGCTATACCCCTTCTTTCTATCTACACTCCACACATCTGATATTTTTCTTCAATTAATGCCACCATTTCGGACAATCTGTATACTTTCAACCAACTTCATTAAGTAGTAGTTCAAATCCTGTCCCATGTAAGACTGCCTTTTTTCTGTCCACTCTCAGTCCAAAGGCTATTATTTTGAGAACACTGCACACCTCACCAAGGCTGCCATTAGCTGTCATTTTGTGAGTACTCTGCACTTCTGATGATTAAATCCATATGGAAGGCTGCACCCCACACCATCAAGAATGTAGCTATCAATAGTGCAGCTAGTAAACTGGTACTGGGGCCAAGTGTGTGAGGATCAATAGATCCAGATGAATTACCAGACCCACTATTTACTGCCCGTGGTCTGAGTCTGAGTTAACCCTTTAAGTGGGAGCAAATGGAGGGGCACTGGGCCCTGTGGGAGAAATTAACAAGAATAGTAAAAACAATAAGCATTGGCAAAGCCATAGGGTCTTACTTTTTGGTTTTAGTCATGCTGCACAGCATCCATAGTGCATTGCAATATGGCTTATTCTACATTAAAAAATGCAGCTGCCCTTGTCATTTTGCCGCTCACACCACACATGTGCTTTTTTCCTTTTTACGCACCGATACAGGTAGGATCAGTAATTAAAAGTAAATAAAAAGTGCAAATGCTTTTTGTAAATGGGGTGGGTGGAAGGCCAGAAGCAGCAGGGTGGATGGTGAGGGGAATGCAGAAGAAACAGAAGAGTGGATGGATGAACATGGAAACAACAGATGGAAAGGCTGGAGGGGATGCACATGCAACACGGGGAAGGGGACTAATGCAATATGCAGGCTTGGTAAAGCAATAGAGAGGGCGCTGGTGGGGGAGACAGTATGGTGTAGTACACAGATGAGTGTAAGAGGGATGTTGGGGTGAAGCAGTGACTGAGAGTAATGAAGAGATGGCCTTAAAAACAGAAGCACTCACATGGAGTGCTTAACAAAAAAGAAAAAATAAGTGCTTGAAAAGCAGCCAGTGAAGCACAGATGGCAGCCGGTCAGAGATTGTAAAAAGGCAATGCTCCATGGGAAGGATAAACACAAGATTGACAAGCTGGGAAACAAATAAGAAACAGGCAAATGAGAGTGACAAGGAAAACCAGCCAGTGGTAAGCAATAATATGGTTTATTATAATATGTTTATGGTAAGCCATAATATTTTTTGAAGAAGACAGCTAAGCTGTCTAGTATGCTTGATTTAAAAATGATTAAAGGAAATGCAGGGAGAAGCAGGAATGTGATATTGAAGAAAGAGAGAAAGGGAGAATTGAGATGGAGTGTAGCAAGAGAAAGCGGGGGGTAGACATGGAGAGGACAAATAAAGAAGAAAACAAGACAAGCTATGGAGGTGAGAAAGAGCACAGAAGGAGGGAGTAAAAGAGGAAGAAAAAGCAATGATACACGGAGACTAGAGAGGAAAATGGGGGCAAGTAAAGGGTGAAAGATAGCAAGGAGAGGAAAGAGGTGGGAAAGGAGAGAAAACTAAATGAACATGTGAAAGTGTTTAGGAAGGAGAAAGAAAAGAGCAAAAATAGGATGTAGTGAAGAATGAGAGCAAAGAGATGATAACAGTGTAAGAAAGAATCAGTGTCAAGATACAGAGGTGAAAGGGATATCAGAGATATTAAATGGAGGTTGGGCAGAGGATGCGGGATATAAGAGAGGATATGGGATTAGGGAGATTTGGGGAAGAGAGGAAAGGAGGAAAAGAAAGAGCAAGACAGAGAGGATAATATGTGAATGGTAGGACGAAGAAAAGGAATGAGACAGGTGGGTGTATGGAGAGCCTGGAAGGGAGTGGGGAAATGAGAGAGAGAGAGAGAGAGAGACAGAGAGAGAGAGAGAAAAAGGGGAGGTGATGAAAGGAGAGCAGAATGGAATATGGAGGAAAGTCATGTTTCACCTTATCCCAATTGTAGCTGTTTTAAAACTGTGCTGGCAGGTAAGGGAGTCCACTTCCCTTGCTCGCATTAGGGTTCACGTCATCTTTGCTTCTACCCACCACCCACCACCCTTCTATGCATTTCTCTAGAAATCCATAGCTAGCTTGATAAGATCACTTTATGAGAATATGTGTTATGCATGACTGTGTGCTTGAGTGACCATACAATGAGCCTTGATATTTTCAAAGGTTCAGAGACATAGCCAGGTTCCAGTGGTAATGGGGTCAAGAGCCCTCCTATACCTTCTCCCATGATCTAGCAGCTCAGTTCACAAGTATGAAATACTTTGGAGCCCCACTACAACTCCTCTAAAATCTAGTGATGTTGAGATAAGAGCAACAAGGGCTCTTGTCCCTCCCCCTCATAGTACAGCACTACACCCTACAATGCAGGCATTTAGGGGGTTATTACAACTTTGGAGGAAGTGTTAATCCGTCCCAAATGTGACGGATATACCACCAGCCGTATTACGAGTTCCATAGGATATAATGGACTCGTAATACGGCTGGTGGTATATCTGTCACTTTACCGTCACTTTTGGGACGGATTAACACCTCCTCCAAAGTTGTAATAACCCCCTTAGTGCGGTGGGAGCACTTTGGATTTTCATGAATGCCTTAATCTTTGGGTGCCAAGACTCAAGGCTAAAGATTTCTGGTCTCTTCCCCCATAACCCTGCACTTCAATTAACAGTATAGGCAAGTTGCAAGGCAAAAGTGGATGCAAAGAGCTGGACAACCTGGTGAGAGGAAATCTCATTGGTGATTCTTGCCCAAAATCCTACAGTGCAGGGTCAGATTCTAGAGGCCAAGGAGCATCAATGTTCAGAAAATATGGATAAGACACATGTATGAGATCTCTGACCTGCTATTAGTGATATTGAAGAGCACAAGATCTCCAATTCTGACCTTCTATAGAGCGGGAGCAATGTGGGTTTGTAGGGTGGGAGGACCATTTGTTTATGGAGTTCCTTCCGCTCTGCCAAACCCTAAATAAGGCACTCTTTGTTTTCCAGACACTGACCTGTGCCTACCTTCCTCTGATTTACTTATTTAAGAATATATGTACATTAAAATGGGTTCTAAGGGCCTGATTACGAGTTTGGTGGCCAGACTGCCATGTTGGTGGTCCCAAAACACTGCTGCACCAGCGGTCCCCAGACCGCTGTATTACGAGTTATACAGGCACCCCCGCCAAGCAAAAAAGGCAGACTGCCATTGGCACGGCAGCTCATAGCTAGGTAGTCCAATCTTCAGTGCTGTCAGTGCCGCGGCCAACCACCGAGTCTATTACAATCACACAGTCGCCATTGTGGTCTCCTGGCAGTGGTTAGCCGATGGCGGTCAACCACACGGTCTGCAGTCAGGAAAGTAACAGACATAGGATATATTTAAAAAAAACACAGCTGACACACATTGGTCCAGTGAACACACCTGGAAAGCACACTATGAAGCACACCCCTTCAAAAACCACAATCTTTTGCATCTCCACTGGAAGACAAGGAACCATGACCACCATTTTTTACATTTTTCATAGATTAGGCACCCCTGTTTTCACTCTCCTGTATAACACCTTGCTCAGACTTTTGTCCATTCACTCCCTATTGCACTTCCCCTGTTAACTAAGTCGCTGTCACCCATTTTTTTTCCAACATGTCACGTTCCAAAAATCCCCATTTCTCCGAAGATGAGTTGAGAGTCATGGTGGATGAAATCATGAGTAGAGCAACGGTTGTTTGGAGTGCAAGTCCAGCATACTCCTCTCAGTAGGAAAATAGAAATGTTGGACAGGATAGTTGACAGAGTGAATGCCACTCTATGCACAAAGGAGGACATTAGGAAGTGGTGGAACGACCTCAGGGGCAAGATCCATTCCCTGGTCTCCAGGCACCAGCTGGAGGCCAATAAGACTGGCGGCGGCCCTCTCAGTATCCCATTAAGACTCTTTTCCTGGGAGGAGAAGGTGTTGGCCATCCTGCATCCTGAATGCCTGACAGGAGTACCTGTGGGAGTGGAGTCTGGTAAGTTACAACACAAAAAATGTCACAGAAATGCAATGTCATGCATGCTCACAGCTCACCTTTTGCCACTGTCTTGTACTTCTCCAAGATTCAGCACCCAGAGTATCTGAGATATAACACTGTCATTGTGTATCAATGGCCCCAACATCACAGCTACCAAGGCTCATCACATGCCATATGTCCAAATGGTGCCTATAAATCTCACAATAGCGAAAACACATTCCAGGATTCATGGTGTACCCCAAAATGTAAATGCATGTTCAAACCTAAATGAAGTCTGCATACAGATATGTAATACACAACAGCTGTCAAGTGTTGGGGAGTAGAGGGAGTGACCTGACTACAACTCCTTGGGGGCCCTGTGTCTATAATTCCAACCACCGGCACAGTGTTCACTTGCCCATATACACCTGTTTGTCAGCTCTCAAAAGAGGTTTACTCAACTGGGACTAAACCATTTGTCTAGTGTTGGGAACAAGAGGGACTGACCTGATTACAAAGCCCAATAAGCCCTGTTGTTGTAAGTGCAAACCCCAGCTCAGTGTTCACTTGGCCCAATTACCCCTGTGTCTGCAACCTCAATTGAAGGTAACTCACCAAGGAGGATAACATTTGTACAGTGTGTGTAGTAGAGGGAGTGATCTGACTACAACTACCAGGAGACCCTGTTGCTGTAATTCCAATCACCAGCACAGTGTTCACTTGCCCATATACCCCTGTTTATCAACTCTCAAATGAAGTTTACTCACTTGGGACTATACCATTTCTCTAGCGTTGGGAAGTAGAAGGACTGACCTGACTGCAAATCCCAATAGGCCCTGTTGTTGTAACTATAGACCTCAGCCCAGTGTTCACTTGGCCCAATTACCCCTGTGTCTGCAACCTCAATTGAAGGTTACTCGCCTGGGAGGATAACATTTGTACAGTGTGTGTAGTAGAAGGGGTGATCTGACTACAACTTCCAGGAGGCCATGTGTCTGCAATTCTAACCACCAACACAGTGTTCACTTGCCTGCGTAATCCTACTTGTCAACTCTCAAATTAAGTTTACTCACCTGGAACTAAACCATTTTTCTAGTGTTGAGAAGTAGAGAGAGACACCCGACAGCCAAGCCTAATTGGCCCTGTTGTGACTCCAAATACCAGCCCAGTGGTCACTTGTCCAAATACCCTTGTTTACGAACTCTCAATTGAAGTGTTCTCACCTGGGATGATACCATTTCTCTAGTGTTGGGAAATAGGGGGTGGTACCTGACAGTCAAGCCCAATAGGTCCCGTTGCTGTAACTCAAAAACCAGCCTAGTGGTCACTTGTCCAAATACCTTTATTTGTCAACTCACTAGTGAAGTGTACTCACATGGGAGTATACCATTTGTCTAGTGTTAAGTAGTAGAGAGAGATACCTGACTGACAAGCCCAATAGGCCCTTTCGTTATGACTCCAAACACCAGCCCAGTGGTCCCTTGTCCAAATTTCCTTGTTTGCCAAGTCTCTATTGAAGTGTACTCACCTGCAATTGACCAAGATACAGATCAGGCTCAACTCAGAGATGTGTCTTTCTACCTAGCTCCATCTTGACTTGCTAACCCAAGATGAAACTGTTGAGGACAGCAAGGACACCTTACCCAATGTGTTCAACAAGTTTTCCTAAGTCCTCAAGCTGCATAACCAGATTGGTATTGGCAGCAGAAACATTGACACAGCACTGTGCACATGGTGATTCCAGTCAAATACACATCAAAGTCCTGGGTTTGTCTCCATCCGACTCAACTAGGCCTCCAAATGGTCAAAGTCATATGTTCCCTCTCTACTGTGATGGCTGCACTAGTGATAAGATGTGATTTTCATTCCATCATCCAAAGTACAACTGATCTGCACATCTCATCAGCTGCTTGAGTCAAATAGGTCTGGCATGTCAAATCATCCAATACCTTGGTTCCTTGGCACAACTGGACTACCTACAACCTAACTTGGTCTAAGGTCTCTGCTTACTATAATACAAATGTACGTCTCTCATCAACAGGTGGATCTGCAGCTGGGCACAAGGAGCCCACAGAGCAAACTGCCACTACTGAAGCCCTCAGTGACTACAACACTCCTGGACTAGTGGAACTTGAGGAAGGTTCTGGCCCATCTGGCAACCTGGTCAGACGGCAACAGTGAGTCTCACTGTGCCCACAACATCACCTCCCAGGCCTGTTGCATCAACATCACAGGAAACCATTCACCCCCCAACCTGTGTACCTACTATGGTTTCATACATCTTGTACCCCCAGTCCTTGATCCTGAGTTGCAGCTTCACACTAAGGACACTGAAGTTCCAGGACCCAGTTGAAGAGGGCTCCCTGTGGCAAGGGCACAGGCTCGTGGTGGTAGGGTGCATGGGAGGGATGCTGTAGGCCAGCAGAGTGAGGCCACTGCGGCTGCTTTTGGCCAGGACACCATCAGCCACATCTTGGGGGTCTATCAGGAGTCCCAAGGCCTGATGGGACAGGTGTTGATCAAACTCCGGGAAATAATACAACTACAGAAGGACACACATAGGGGCATGCACGAACAGATGAAGGCCCACATTTACAATATGGCCTTCCTAACAGGGGTGCTGAGAGACATACACACAACCCTGAGCAGGGCTTTTCAAAAACAATCTTCCCCTTCCTTTGGCTCATCAACAGCAGGCCCATCAACATCGGCGCCACACACAGGAAGGGAGGCCCTGCCAGAGGAACAACCAGCCACAGACACCCTGCTTCTGTAGCAGCTGATCCCCCCTCCAGCTGCAACTTGGGATGTCCAGCAGAGAATCCAGGAGGTGCGGATGTCAAGACACCCACCACTGCCAGCAATAACCCTCTTCCTTCAGGTCTTCCTTTTTGTGTTACACATTCACATGGACTGATCCTGAACCAACTTCCATTTCCAATGGGAAGAGTACTCTGGACTGTGGACTTCCAATAGTGTGGCATCTTCTCTAATGATTTCATTCACCATCACTGACACCTTCACATTACTTGTTTTGTTTTGTCACATATATCTTCTGTAAGTCGTAGCTTCACAATAAAATCACTGATTACTGACTCATTGTCTGCTGATATTGATTTCATATTTAGTCATGTAAATATGTCAGACCATGTGAACCCTACGATGATGATCCAAAGTACTTGTTCAAGATGGGATATGGTGCATGTACACAGTGTTCAGCTCAGGATCACAACTATCCCACACAAACACATACATACAAGTGTCTGGTCAAACAAAAAAATGTATTACAGTGTTCAACACGTAGGCTGTCTATATGTCTGAACTATTGGAAATCAGAAATGTTTGACTCCTACGGAGTAAATGAACATATTTACAGGTGCAGAACTCCAGGATCCAACATCACATAATCCAAGATTCAGACAGATGGCACTAACACAGTTTCTGGTCACGGGGTCATCATAATCCACTGCTCATGCATCTGGTGCTATGACACAAACATATGTCAGGGTTTTGGCATAGGCATTGTGGTCTACAATGATGAAACACATCTACAGCTTTATACAGGTCATACAAAAAGAGTGTTTAGCTCATGTGAATGGGAACTGACTTGGTTGTGGTCTAGGACTACATATATGCTGACCACATGATCACACATGATGCATAAGGCGCACCACAGGACAGAATACAAGTCCAATGGGTACTTCTGAACTCCCATCCAAACACTGTGCACAGGTCTCCTACACCCAAACTCTATGACCTACATTACCTGGAACAAAGCATGTCTACTTCATATGTCAGAACAGCATCACATACCTGCCAATAGAACAACTCTGAAAATGTCCACATGCAGATGACATGGTGAAGGAACCTGTGCAAAGGACAGAACAAGGAGTATTGGCTTTTAACCATACATATGACACAAGTCGCATAGCAAGTATCTGGAAAAGGAAAAAAAAAAGTAAATTGCAAGGAATCCGACACAAACAAAGCAAAATCATCAATGTGGTGATGTGTCAAAAGCTGGCTCATCAATCAACTTTTGGCGGATTTATGCAGAGTATCAGCTCCCTAACTGTGTAAGAAACACTAAACTCCACACATTCTCACAACTACAGTGTATTGTACAGTCACAGTCATGACATCACATGATATACTTACACTCATGAGAAGTCAGCGCCTTCCTCTTCACCACTATAATGTTCAGTTGCCATTTGAGGATTCTCACCTGCTGGCACTGCGGGCTCCCCCTTCTCTGGGCTGTATGGGATATTCCTCCGCAGGGTGATGTTGTGGAGCATGCAGCATGCCACAGTGATCTGACACACTTTCCTGGTTTCGTAGAGGAGGGCTGCACCAGTCTTGTCCAGACAGCGAAATCTGGCCTTCAGGAGCCCAAAAGCACACTCCACTGCCTGCTGTGTTCTTCCATGGGCCTCACTGAAGTGGACATCCCCTGACGTAGTTGGATTCCTCTGCGGCGTCATTAACCAAGGACGGTTTGGATATGCTGAGTCTCCTGTTAAGGGGACATAAGTGCAAAAATGAGTCACTGACTTCATGATTGTAGCACCTGACATTGCTCGCACACAATCATGACAGGTGAGACTTATTAACAGTTGTGACATCAGCTGGGGTATGGTGCTGTTCTGCATTATAAAGGAATCACAGGCTGATCCAGGAAAACGGGCACATAAGTCTGCGATATAGAGATCTGCAAAATAGACAACTTGCACGTTGATGGAATGGAAGTTCTTTCTGTTGAGATAGACTTGTTCAGTGGCCTGTGGTGGCATCAAGCCAACATGTGTGCCATCAATGGCCCCCACCACATGTGGGAGGCTGGCAAAACCATAAAAGCCAGACTTCACATTGGCTAAATCCTCACGTCGGGTAAACTTGATATAACTGTCAATGTGTTTCAACATTGCTGAGAGGAAATCTCTCAACACCAGACTGAACAAAGGTTGGGACATACCACCAGATAGGGCCACTGTATGTTAGAAGGACTCTTTGGTCAGGAAGTGCAATAGTGACATCACTTGAGTAATGTGTGCTATGCAGTATGGATTCCTGTTAGCTGGCATCAGATCTGGCACTAACTGATGGCATAAACTCACTATTGTTTGCCTATTCAGAGGGTAGAGCTGGATCATGTGCTGTTCCTCCGTGGTCTGAAGGTCTGACAAAAGATGGTAGACAGGAGGTTGTTGTATCCTCCCTCTCCCAGGGTACCTATGTGTGGAAATCCATCATTTGGAACATTTTTGACTGTGTCCACAGCAACATACATAATGTATACCAACAATATCATGTGACAAAGCATTTCTGACTGGAAATACATGACACCCAGTACACATCACAGCTGCCAACTTCACAGGGGTCAAATGTGACTACTATGGTTGTCAACACATGTGTCCACAACATGGATTCGGGAGACATGCAACTATCTGCTACTCAATTGCTAGTTGAAATGTAACATTTTCTTCCAACCGCTAAAAATACCATCAGCGATGGTGGACCATGCACCGCTGTCACATGCCATCTGTGCCCTACAACACACTACACTTGTGGTTGTGTAGTCAGACCTACACAACAAGACAGATTGAGGATATTTGTGGTGATCCTAAACATATATTGTTGTTGTGATATATTTAACAGAGCCATATACAGCATTTCAAACTGCCAAAATGGTGGATAGATGACCTGCTCCACTGGACATCAGGAACAGCCCGCGTCCACCAGCAGAAGTCGTCCTCATGGCAGACACAACCATAGGCTTACGTTGTTGCCTGTGGCGGCAGCAGGCCAATGGCTGTGTCCATTGGAAGTGATAACTACGTACGTGGCGTACGCCGCCTTGTGCAAAATCATTCACTTGACTCCTGACACTGCTGCCAGTAACACCTCCACCACTTCAGCTGCTGTGTGCCACCTATTGGAGCAACCATGCCACGTCCAGCAGGTGTAAGTGCCCCTGCCTTCCTTTAGAGGAACTAGAGAGGCTTGGGAGCAAGGTCTTTCCTCTTTATGGTCAGCTCTATGGCTCACCAGAGGAGCAGGGAAGTACCTTATTGGCACAATTGATTTTGTTCAACACCATCCTTTCCCTCCCCACAGGCTACAATGTGCCCCTGTGTGCCAGGTAGACGTCTTGGTGCCTGTTGTTGCAGTGTGTGTGGCATCAATAGGAAATACATGGTGCAGGTTTTGGAGACCAGTCCTATATGTTGTGTTCATTCAGATTGTGTTGTGTGAGGTTGTTTAGGCCCTCGATCTTCCTTTTGTTGGATGCACATTAGTAGACAATGTGACTTTACTGCCATTCAATTACATTTCTTTATTTATGAGGGCTGTAAATGTTAGACATCAGGTATGTGTATGCACCTTGTCTTGGTAATTTCAGGATCTTGTAAGCAATTTGAATTGTGCCACAGATCTTTCACCCCACATCTGGCCTTGCCAAACTGTTGTTTGGATGGCATATCATGACTCACAGTGCCCTTCATGTTGCCACACAAGTCACATTGCTGATGGCCACATGATGTACTGTCATGTATGGAAGTGATTGAAATCTGAGTGTCATGTAGGTTCTGTATGCTCAGCCTGCAGAGACCAAGGCCTGTTGAATGTAACCCTCAGTATGAGACACACTCCAGGATGTGGGAGAGTCACTGTGGCTATACAACTGTGGCACTGTGCTCACTCCATGTAGACCTGCACACACTGTCATGGGGCTAATATGAGGTTCTAGTGGCAAAACTTGGCCTGAATGCCTCAGTCCATTGACTAGATTAGGAATGGGGACTGAGGTAAATCCTTGAACTAGTCCATATGTACATTTTTGCTTATTGTCAGTGTGTGTTTTTGGCTCATGTCAAGTCCCTTACTACCACAGCTCTGCTTTCAACTTCATATAAGTCTTCTTTGTGCTGTACAGGCGTATTGCACAAATGACAACCCCATAGTGCAAACAGTGTGTAGATTCATGGGAGGCCGTGACATGTGACTCAGTAGCTTGGTGACATAGCGGAAATTGAACAACACATGCCTTTGTATGTCATCTCTGTAGGTTAGAAACATATGTTCAAAGGTGTGTTCTGTAATACAGGTACATCCCACAGAAACCCACCCTAAAGTGGCATGAGTCTGCATTTGGTAGACCACATGTCCACACAAGCACAGGGAAGACACTTTCCGGCCCACCATGCCAGCCATTTCATTGTCATTCAAGTGTAAGGGTGAAGTCTGGACTATGGTAGTTGCCTGTACGAGCTGTATGCATTGAGTCAATGTTACGGAGTGTAAATGTGTTTGTCCAGTCAAGCCAAAGGAGTTTACCCTTCAGAAGACACATTGGTGTGTATTGTTTCATTGTGGCTCACATCACAGTATATATTGCTGGAGCATGGGCTACCTGATGTCAGTAGGTTTGATTTGTCACTGTAGGTCATAAGCAGGATAGTGGGTTAGTCTGCAGATGACTCCAAAAGTGTGTAGTCATGCCCTTGTACTTATTGGCATGTGCGCTTTATACTTGTGGTGTGTTGACAAATTGGCCACTTTGTGCTTGGTGTTTCTGACGTGTGTGAAACAACCGTTTGTGCAAAAAGTTATGTTTGTAATCATTTGATTTGTCTCTTGCATCCATGCAGGTCAACGCCCATCAGAAGAAGGGGATTTGGAGAACCATCACCCAGAAGGTGCGGACCCTGGGGGTCCTAAACCGGCAGAGTGCCTACTGTGAATGGCCCACATTCTGGTGGTAGCCTACCCAGAGCTTGATGGGCGTTTGAGGGGCGCACAGCAGCCACAAGGGGGTGACTACAGGGCATATTCCTGCCTGTCACATAGCCAAGTTGCTGTGTTAGGTTCTTCCATTTCCCCCAGACAATTGGGGATGGGCCATGTGTGACACACAAGATGAGTAACTGTTTGTGTAGGTATGGAATTTGGGGCATACTGATGTGTCTTGCTTATTAGCCCAGGGACCTAGGACACAACCGAGTGCACTCCATCATGAAATTGCTCTCCAGGGACAGCACATGGCTGTGTACTTTAACCAATCAAGTAATGTTTGTTGTTTATAGTGAGTCTAAATTCTATGCAACAGACCACTACTTCTCAGTGTTACAACCTAAGAAAAAGAAGTGATGATTCACTGTCCTCATCCATGTCTGCTCAAGTGAGTAATTTAGCATCTGCCCCCAGAGGCCTCTTATCTTCAGTGTGTGATGTGTGCCGGTGCCTCACTACTGTCTGTCATGTGAAGGTGCCCATCATACATGTGAGACAGCATACATTGATCTTAGGGTGCAGCTACAGGTCAATACTTTCCCCTGGTAAGTGGGAAATGTCCATTGGCATGATTTATGCGCCATCACTGTTGGCAACATTCCTTGTGGGTACATGTTAACATATGTCCCTTTCTCTTTTGGCAAAATGTGTACACTGATGTTTCATGCATGGTATACCTGTGTTCAATGGATCGTTTTTGTATTCCCTCACATATGTGTGCATGCCAAAGTGTGCTGGGACTTGGACATATGTAATGGGGCTACATTTCATGTAGTGCCACAGACAGGAGCGTCCCACCATTGATTCGTGTCTCAAACAAATCATCAGCCATCATAGCATGTAATTTGCCATGTACAAATGCAATAGCAATGAGGGACATGCCAGGAAGGACTACAGTTTTTACCCACAATGTGCATTTCCATACCATTGATGTGGCATTATGTAGCACAGTGCTCTGCACATGTGAAATGGGAAAGGTTTGTTACCTGACTTTTGGCATGCATAATGGAGTAACTTGCAGTTATGTGGAAATCATATGTGGTTGCGTACAACCAGTCATCCACGCACATCTTGGTTTGCAGGACCAAAATAGAGACAGTGATGTAGCTACCCATTGGGCAACATGTTGAGAGCCTTCTACATGTACTTGAGAATCTCTGGGCCTCTCCAATACACAAATGACTAATGGCTGCTACTTATACAATCAGAATATGTCATTGTAAGGGGTGCCATACAGAAGAGGTGATTTCCCTGGGGCTAGCTGATTCCTTGTATTGTGGATTTTGAAACATATCTCCCTGACATTTTGCCCATTTTGTCTACAGTGGAAATTTCAGTGCCAAATGTGTTGTATATCTGAGCAACATTAGTACAACCTCCATGACTCCATTAGGACAATTTACATATGGTGAAGTGTTCATTGTTTATATGTTTCCAGTGTGATGACTATTCCATGTCACCTTCTTCAGGCTTCCAACCCATACCGCCCTCCCAGACCCAAGAGGCCCCCACCCACATCCCAACCCAACCCTTCCACATCCAAGTCCTCCCCTGTCACACCTGCTCCCCTGAAAGTACCCATACCCCTCCCCCAAAGAAGCCCACTCCTCCAAAGAAAAAGCTCCCATCCATCCCAAATCCGACCCAAGAATGATCCCTGAGATGCCTGCCTGCCCACTTGATACCCCTTCCTGAGGATGTTCCCTGGCAGTGATTGAAGTCAAGTTTGGGCACAGTACCAGGCACGGACTTTGTTCTGGACTGGCCAATGGCCTTTGATCATAATAGTTTGGTTCAAATAAACCCAAGTTGTTCTTTTGTTGGGTATACATTTGTCCTACCATTACGTTTCTACCTTTTTGTTGTTTCTGAGTAACTTGCTTTTTATGCGTACAGTTGTGTGTCTTTCACCCTGATTACTGGTCCATTTGCTGTAGTTTGCAAAGTCTGACTTTGTGGGCAGTGCTGGTGACACCCAGGACAAGGGAAGATGTTCACTGTATGGATGTGTGGGTGGTAATCCAATTGGGGTGTCATTGCATTGTGTTCTGTTTGCTATGGTATTTCATCTTGTGTTGGGAAATGAAAACATGTATGGTGTTAGACTTGTCCCCCTGATATGGATTGTACATTCATCTCACGTGTGGAAGCTTGAGTTGTTTGTCCACACATGGAGGGTGCTCAATTGTTCTACCTTCCTTTGCATATGATTGAGCATGTGCAGTTTGATGTGTGTACCTTGCAACTACTTCATCTAGATGTATGGCCCATGCTGTTGCCGCTGTATTTGTTGTCTTGACTTTCACTTACACATTTTGCAGATTGGCATGTCACTTGGCTCTACTATTGTTTGTCCCTGAGATACATGAAGGGCCGGTGCCTGTATAAATCTTGTTTTAGGGGCATGTGGAAAGTGTAATGTGTCCCAGGGCATCATCCTTCCAGGAGTGCTCCTGATGCCTTCATCCCTGTTTTGCAGGTATTGTTTGCATTGTGAGCTTTGGATATTTGTTTCACAAAATATTGTGTATCCCATTGACCTTCCATTGTGTTGCAGTATGGGTGATGTGTGGGTTCATTACAGGGATGTTTAATGTGAGGGGTACTTGTGTTACATTACACATCCATACATATGTGTCTTCAATCTGACGACAGTCCAAGATATGTGAGGAATGTAAGGGTGTCAGTTGAATTGGTATATGTAATGTTGTTGTGGTGTTGCTGTTGTGTGATATAATGTTCTGTACATTTCACTGTCCCTGTGCCTAAGATGAGCAGACGTGGGTTTTTGTGGAATGTGGCAGTGCAGTGTCAGTGATTTGCTCAAAGGGGGAGTTTGATAGCTGTGAATGTGTCACTTGTTGTGAATGACTCTGTTAGACTTTTCATCCTTGGCGTGGTTTCCCTTAACTTTTTGCCTCTGTTTCCCAGGTTGTTGAATGTGGGCTGGACTCTGTTTTTGGTGTTTTTGTTACTCTGGGCACTTTACCACTGCTAACCAGTGCTAAAGTGCAAATGCTCCTATACAAAATATGTATGTAATTGGTTCATCCATGATTGGCATATTTGATTTACTAGTAAGTCCCTAGTAGAGTGCACTAGAGGTGCCCAAGGCCTGTAAATCAAATGCTACTAGTGGGCCTGCAGCACTGGTTGTGCCACCCACATAAGTAGCTCTGTAATCATGTCTCAGACCTGCCACTGTAATGTCTGTGTGTGCAGTTTTAACTGTAAATTCGACACCCCTAAGGTAGGCCCTAAGTAGCCCCAATGGCAGGGTGCAGTGTATGGTTAACGTAGGACATATGTCCCTCTCATAGGTTAACATGGGGGCTACCTTTAAATATGATTAAAGTGTAGATTCCCTTTGGGAGCGGATAGACATGTGGAGTTTGGGGTCTCTGAGCTCACAATTTAAAAATGTATCTTTTAGTAAAATTGATTTTAAGATTGTGTGTTTGAAAATGCCACTTTTAGAAAGTTAGCATTTTCCTGCTTATACCATTTCTGTGACTCTGCCTGTTTGTGGATTCCCTGTCTGGGTCAGTTTAACAGTTGGGCTGGTTACACCTCTCACTACACAGTGACACAAAGGGAGCTGGGGTGTATCCTGCATATCCTGATGAGCCATCTGTGCTAGGAGGGAGGGGAGGAGTGGTCACTCACACCTGAAAGGGCTGTGCCTGCCCTCAAACAATGCAGTCTCCAACCCGCTGTTGAGTGTCTGGGACCTGGCCTGGGCAAGGCAGGATTTCACAATCAAGAGAGACTTTGCTTTGAAGAAGACCTACTTCAAAGGAGAAAATGGGTATAAGAAGGGCTCCCAAAACCACAGACTTTAGAACACTTCCGGAAACCAAGAGGAACCTCTGCCTGGAGAAGAGCTGAAGAGCTGAGGAAAAAGATCTGCCCTGCCTGTGACTGTGCTGTGTGGAGCTATTCTGTAGTTGCTGCTTCTGCCTGTGCTAGAGGACAAAGACTGGACTTTGTGTTGCCTTCCTTCTTGTGAAGATCTCCAACCGCTTGATTTAGAGCTTTCCTCCTGTTGTTTGAAGTCTCAGGGACAGCAAAGACTTCTCTCTGCCAGCAACTGGCGTCTCTGGAGAGACTCCTACTCTGCCAAGTGGTGCTCATCCAGTTCCTGGGACCCTGAAAGGAGAAGCTGACAGCCCATGAGTGAGAAATCCACGCACAGAACGCCATGCGGGGAAAAGATCCACGCAACTCCGATCTGCGGTTGAAAAATCGATGCACCGCCGGCCTCGTGGCTGAAAATCAACGCTCGCCTGCAACGCGACCCAAAGATCGACGCCTGGGGCTGGAGAAATGACGCACAGCATCGCTGACGCAGGCTGGAAAGATCGCCACCCCCACTGCGTGGTTTTCGGATCATCGTGCAGCTGGATTTCCGACTCAAACACTGCTGGCCGTGTAAAAACAAAGCAGGGCCTACTCGGACCCGTGTGTGGACTGAATCGATGCATCGCTCTCCTGCGGAGAGAAGAAACGGCGCACGCTGACTCAACTGAAGGAGAAATGATGCAAGGTCTCGCTCGTGAGTGATACTGACACATCGCAAGCCCTTTTTGGCGCACACTCGCCCGTGCGGGGTTATTTTTGACACGCACCAGGTACATTTTCACGCTAGCAGCGCTAGTGTTGTGTTTAAAACTACATGAAGAATCTTTTTACTTTTTAATTGATAACTTGACTTGTGTACTGTTGATTTTTGTCATTTTGTTCAGATAAATATATATTTTTTTTCTAAACCTGTGTTGGGTCATTTTGTAGTGTTTTCATTAAGTTACTGTGTGTGTTGGTACAAATACTTTACACCTAGCACTCTGAAGTTAAGCCTACTCCTCGTGCCAAGCTACCAAGTGGGTAAGCAGGGGTTAGCTGAGGGCGATTCTCTTTTACCCTGACTAGAGTGAGGGTCCTTGCTTGGACAGGGGGTAACCTGACTGCCAACCAAAGACCCCATTTCTAACAGACTCTGACTGTGAACACACTGTCAAGTGTACTTGGTGCCCGTAGTGTATGCCCCATATTATGTGGATGACGACGTGACAATCTGTTGTTGTGCTTCATGACACAGGTAATTGTTTTGTCTTACCGTCAGTTGCATCCACGGTAGTATGAATTTTGGGCTCCACCGATGAGCAGCAGCAGCTGTGCAGGACGTGTGTGATGGTCTCCATGGCGGTACAGAACGTGTAATGCTGCCTGCAGGTGAGTTGCTTCCTTTATCCTCTCTATTTCTGCCTGCTAGGACATGATGGTTGAACCACCACAATCATGGTGAGCAACATCATAATGTGTCAGGCGGAAGCAATGGCTCTGTCAGCCGGTTTGGCCTGCCTCGCCACAGTGGCAGTCTGTGCTGCCTGGCATTGCCGGTGGCATCGTGGCGGTCTTTCCTTGATGGGACCCGCCAACATCATAATACAGTGGTCCGACCTGGTATCAGGATCGCCACCACCACCATGGTGGTGCACGAACTGCCAAACTCGTAATCAGACCCTAATGTTTTTATTACTATTTTAAAGAATCATGTTCATGATGTATTATACCCTAACATGAGCAAATTAATTTGTGGTCTTTATTGCATGCAACAAAGAATTACACATGCAAGGAGGATGACAAAATGTTTTTTTGCATCTCCCGTGGTAAAGAGGATGTTTCCTCACCTCTCATAACATTGTTCTGCCAGCAGTCTGGAATATAAGGTTATAGTTAGGAACTTTAATGATATGTTTACATTTAAAATAACCTTAGAAATTCACTGAAAAAATAAAGCTTAAACAGACATTATAGTTAGCTGAAAAGGTCAGTTAAAATAGACCATTTTAAACTAACAAATCCATTGAAAGTCACAAGTTTAAGTTTTCTCAACTAACTATTACTCATGCCCTAAAGTAACTATAACTCATGCCCTCACCATGCACCACTAATTACCTCCAGTATTACATCACTCATTACATGTTCTATGACATCATTGATAACAACACTGCAACATCTAAAATGACATCATTAATGATAACACTGTGCATGACGGGGCATGCGATTACTTGAGATCATTATAATTGGTGAATTTCAGTGGCTTTATTAGTTTAAACAATATGTTTTAACTACCATTTTCACCTAACTATAATGTTCCTTTAACTTTTGTTTTGATTTCAAAGATTTGTTTTAAATGTAAAGTAACACATTATTATGATTCCTAACCATAACATAATTTGAATCTTTGTTTTTTTCAGTGAATATATATATGTGTTTTTTGTGTGTGCGTGTGTATACATATGTATGTGTGTTTGTGTATATATATATATATATATATTTCGAAACAAAACTGAAACCAGTTTTGACACTGCACTCCAGGAAAGTTTCTTTGCTGTTTAATCAATTGTGTGCATCACCAACCATCATCCCCGACACATTTCGACCTCCTGGTCTTGTTCACAGTATATATGTATTTCTTCAATGTTTGTTATTTATAGTCTATCACCTCTAACATGTATAGTGCATTATGGGATATGTAGTGACCTTTAAAAACATATATCCTAGTCCTAGAGGAACTAGGAATAGACACAGGAGGACACTGTTTCACTAACTTTAAGCCCAGATCCAAATTTTGCCCGGCACTATCACCAGGTAATAGGATGGATACATTTCACGATCTGGTGGTGGAAGAATTAGACAAATTGAGAAAGATCAAAAATACCAAAGAGGAACTAGGAATAGACACAGGAGAATATCACGCTCAAGAACGGAAAGCCCTTAAGGAACTCATTGAAAATCAAAGCCTGGAAATAAAACCGGCTGATAAGGGGGGGCAATATAGTGATCATGGAAAACAACAATACATGGAGGAAGCATATCAACAACTAAATGTAAATAATCACTATTTGAATTTTGATAAGAACCCCCTAAACAAACTTACCACGGAGCTAAATCAATATCTGGATATATGGCACAAGGAGGGCTTACTGAATGATGGGGAGAGAGGGTGTTTGAGAAATTAAAGTCCTATTGTACCTATAATATACTTTCTCCCAAAAATACATAAGAGTCTGAATAAACCACCGGGACGCCCAGTTATATCTAGTTGTGGATCACTATATGAGAAAATTTCAACATATGTGGATTACTTATTGGCGACAAAGCAAAAACAACAAGTGATGGACGGAATGCTGAACATTGTCAAACATTCACCCCCAGTACAGTGATCTGGGCCTAAATCCATCGTTTTTTTGCTGCCCATGCCATTCCAGTTTGGAACCAGCCATATGCAAATCAGTCTTGACTCTGTTCCCCATGGGAACAGTCCAGCCCGAACTGCTAGGCCAGGTCTTCCCTGGACTGGAAACAAGCATCCTGGGACCGGTTTCGGGGTTTCACCCCTCATCAGCCAGGCTAGCTTGAATCCAGTGGGATGGGAAGCACGGGACCCACGTCTGGGCATTCCCTTCCCACTTAGGGCGACAAAGCAAAAACAACAAGTGATGGGCGGAATGCTGAACATTGTCAAACATTCACCCCCAGTACAGTGATCTGGGCCTAAATCCATCGTTTTTTTGCTGCCCATGCCATTCCAGTTTGGAACCAGCCATATGCAAATCAGTCTTGACCCTGTTCCCCATGGGAACAGTCCAGCCCGAACTGCTAGGCCAGGTCTTCCCTGGACTGGAAACAAGCATCCTGGGACCGGTTTCGGGGTTTCACCCCTCATCAGCCAGGCTAGCTTGAATCCAGTGGCATGGGAAGCACGGGACCCACGTCTGGGCATACCCTTCCCACTTAGGGCGACAAAGCAAAAACAACAAGTGATGGACGGAATGCTGAACATTGTCAAACATTCACCCCCAGTACAGTGATCTGGGCCTAAATCCATCGTTTTTTTGCTGCCCATGCCATTCCAGTTTGGAACCAGCCATATGCAAATCAGTCTTGACCCTGTTCCCCATGGGAACAGTCCAGCCCGAACTGCTAGGCCAGGTCTTCCCTGGACTGGAAACAAGCATCCTGGGACCGGTTTCGGGGTTTCACCCCTCATCAGCCAGGCTAGCTTGAATCCAGTGGCATGGGAAGCACGGGACAGCTTCCCATGCCACTGGCTATGAACAGCTAACATGTGGATACCAAATCGAATACATGAGAATACGAATAGATATAGCTGTGACTATTGGGGAAACTCCCATGAAAAGGTGTAAACAACAGAATAGATACAATGATTGAAAACATTAATAAGATCAATAGATATTGAAAGTATTTCGAGATCAGTGATTAACAATTATGAACAACAGTAAACTCCTCTCTTAGGGACCAGTGCTAAGCTTATTGATTAATATGTGTGATGGTTGGTGATGCACACAATTGATTAAACAGAAAATAAACTTTCCTGGAGTGCAGCGTCATAACTGGTTTCAGTTTTGTTTTGAAATTAATTAGGAGGAAGAGTCCATTTCTCACGCTGGCACCAGCATTATATGCGCGCCACAGTAAGGACCATTTGTTGTAACATATATATATATATATATATATATATATATACAATAATACAGTGACACCACTCACTAGTTCTAGTGAGGTCAGAGTTTCTATAGGAAGAGTGTTTCTTTTTTTTTTTTATAATAACTTTGTCCCTGTTTGATGACTCTTCACAAACTTTCCAAAATAAAAAAAAAGTTTATCCACCTCAACTCCTTGGAAAGTTTCGGGGTGATCCGTCAATCAAGGGCCAGGAAAAAGGTGAGGTGTGAAACTGTTTTCCCACGTTGACTGCCATAGGATATTTTTGGGAAATGTTACAGAAAAAACACTGATCAAAATTACACTAAATTAGGCAGAAAGTCAGATCTTTACTCAGAAAACATGCTTTTACATTCTTTGGTGTGCATCAGTTCAGCCATTTTCAATAAATGTGTGTTTAGGAAGGTGCCCCGGTGGTCATAAAGGGGTTAAGAATAGGTACATTTGGACAGTTAGTCCCACTGGATCCCACAGAACTCCCACGGTAACATCAATGAAAATATGAATGGTCGAGAGACTTTTTTTTCCGTCGTCCGCTTCAGTCCCACGGAATTGAGTGATTTAATTCGATGGCTGTAATCTGAAGGGAACTGTTCACATACAGAAAACATATACTTTATCATTATTGTAATATATCTTTTAGAACATTTGTATCTTTAGAGGCCATTTTATTGATGAAAGACTATGAAGTTCACACCACTCTCTATATCCCCCACCAGGGGAAAGGTATCATGTATCTATGTAGAGGCTTTCCTGTACCCCTTTTGCCTCCCCATAAAGATCCTTCAGTAGGTTTCTTGGCACAAACTCTAGAAGGCGACAAGCTCCTACAACCGAGATCTTCACCATCTCACTTCACCATGATGCAAGTGTCAATGCCCAACCCTAACAATGTTGTGCAATAATCACAGACTGGGGGACTTTCATCGCTACCCAAACTGCCCAAAAAAATGCATCCTCAAGAAATATGCATCTTCTTGCCATTTCCTGATCTGGGTGCCAGCTTCCACCTTTGAACAGACAGAAGGGAAGCATAGGAGCTGTGCTGTTTGCTTTGGTTGACTTTTCCACATGCCCAGTATCACTATATCAGTTTGATTGTGGATAGTAGTCATCAATTTCTCCTTCATGTATCGGTGTACAACCGCATAGAGTACGGATCAAAGAGCCCATGGGTCCAAGTTCAGGATTCCGAGCTACTCTGCATTGGTCACCTTATCACCTGGCTCCTTAAATCAATGACACTGGCTGTCCAAGACAAGTCCTGCATTTAAGTTTACAGATATATTTTGGCAGCTGTTTCAAAATATAATGGTAGGAAATTATTGGCAATAACAAAATAATTAGGACCTCACTTCAGGTAACCAGGAAAACCCAATTCAGGCCGAGCGGTATACACTACATTTACAGAGACCTGGAGTTCTTAACTTGCACTAATTTCGCCAGGTAAAACATTGAAGCATTTGAGGTGGAAAAAAAGCGCAATATTGCAGGTTTTGCAACTCGGTATGTTTGGAATTACTGCAGCATTCCCCAATCCAACCTGCCCAGGTTCGAGTAGTTAGGTAAAACAACAATGGTAGAAAACTGACCCTGGGGTGTCTGTATTTTTCCAGATGTTTTTATCGCCTGTGAATAATGCAGCACTCTTAACGAGGTATTCTAGCACAATGGAGACCCTGGGGTAAGGCGCGCATAACGAAGGCCTTAACTGATATCCTTCTCTCACTGCCAGTCGATTTGCAGGAAACAGTGTTGACAAACAGGGCTTCTGATGTCCACCTACCGACCCATGGCTCCCCTCAGGACAATAGGGAAGCTAAACCAATTGTGGCATTTCTGCAACAGGGCTATGAACAGCCCTAGATGCTCGGGCACCACGGATTGGGACTTTCAACTCGACCGCCCAGGCCTCTAACGCCAAGACATGTCTCCACGAGGACAGCTCCATATTAGGAGAAGCGCACAGGCGCGCAGACGAGAGAAGACAACGGACGAGTTACTCGCATGTCAAAACACTTCTAAATCCAGTGCGCCTTGTAAAACTTTCCAGGGCTGCTTTCTTCAGCACAAACCGTTCTGCGAAACGGTCTTATAAATTGTGTTAAAATTCTTTTGACGTCATGAGAGCCTATCCGAAGCTGCACAGGGGGCTGAGTGGTAAGGAAAACAAAGATTCAATGGAGAGATTGTTTTATTTCCACGACTTGTATGTGCATGTGGACCTGTACTGAGAAAAATAAACCCTTGCTTTCTAAGTGAGCACATCATTATCGTGGACAGAATGTATTTGTTGCTGCCATACGAACTATAGGCCTTATTCACATTGATCAAAGTTGTAGCTTCAAGGGGTCGTGTGGAGTGTTACACCCCCCTAACAAATCTGCTCGCTAGTAAATAAGTGCAGGTGTTTTCTGTCGGGTATGACGAGGAGTCTGTCCGATTTCACCTGGATTTTTCACAGACACACACACACTCTGTCTCTCTGCCATCTCTGTTATGAAGTTCTTTAAACATATTGGTTATATTGTTTTTTAAGTACCCATTACAATCTGCACTCCGCTCCTTTTCCACCGCCCTTTAAGCTCCCCTTCTGCACTGCTTCTCTCATAATGTATGTTAACATTATATGCCAGCATAGTTGTTGGAAAATCTGAAGCTTACGCCCCCCTCGTAGTAACACCGAAGCTACACCCCCTGATAAAGATGTTGCCGTAAATTACTCTGGTCATACTCCTGACTTCTAAATGTAAGACAGGAGCTCTCATGGCTTACTCCTTAAGTTCACGAGTAAACCAGGAGTACTACAATCGTCAGTCACACTTATGAACCAGGCCATAGTGCAGTATAAGTCGAAGAAAGGAAATGTATAAACTTTACAATTACAGGTATAAGTTGCACTCTACACAGGTATATAATACATGCGCGCATACAAAAACACACATTAACCCTCGTGGTATTTCCATACACATGGCATATTAGCACTTTTCAGTGATACAGTAATACCATGCTGCTCTAAATCATGAAATACATTTGCAGTATTCATTTACCGATTGGCTACTCTAGTTGAGGCACTAGATATTGCAGGTTGATTACTGCTTGCATAAGGCTCAACATTTCCAGCCCTGCCACCCACAACAGGCCTCACGCGCACCCACACATCAAGCATCGGGACTTAAGTGCCTAAGCTGGTACTTAGTGCCAAATGTAGCAAGGCTTTTGCGCCTCGCAAACAGCGAAAGTCACTGTTTGCGAGGTGCAAAAGCCACATTGCGATGCCCATTCCCATTTTGCGAGTCGCAAATAGGAAGGGGTGTTCCCCTTCCTATTTGCGAGTCACATCGCAATGTAGGATTGCTTTGTGACCGCAAATGCGGTCGCAAAGCAATTAGCAGTGACCATCAGTGTCACACTGGTGGTAACCCATTCACAAAAGGGAAGGGGTCCCCATGGGACCCCTTCCCCTTTGTCAATGGCCTGGAAAAAATTTTTTCAGAGCAGGCAGTGGTCCGATGGACCACTGCCTGCTCTGAAAAAATGATACTGAAACGTTTCATTTTTCATTTTGTAATGTATCTCGTTTTCCTTTAAGAAAACGGGCTACATTACAAAAATAAATAAATAACTGCTTTATTTAAAAAGCAGTCACAGACATGGTGGTCTGCTGTTTCCAGCAGGCCACCATCCCTGTGAGTGCTGCGACTCGCTAGGGGGTCGCAAATTGCGACCCACCTCATTAATATTAATGAGGTGGGCCTTTGTGACTTGCGACGCGCAGATGGTGTCAGGGACACCATCCTGCATCCGGCATTGCGACTCGCAATTTGCGAGTCGCAATGCCGGTATTTCGTACATCTGGCCCCTAGTTCCGAAAGTGCTAAGAATATTTATTTTTGTCGATGAGTCAGTTGTGTGCCAAAGATGTGAGGAGAAGGACGCACTGTGTGTGTTTGTGTATGTATATATATAATTATGTATGTATATATATTAGCTACTGGTAGTCACCAGTAGGTAGTTATAGTTAGCATCATGTTTCCATAAAAAAAGTGTTTATTGACGCCTATATCTTTCGTGTCGTTTGATTAATCTTCATGAAATTTTGTGCTGATGATTCTTGTTGCGCACAGAAAGTTTTGGGGTGATCTGTCAAGCGGGGGTGAGAAAAAGGGAGAGGGGAGAGAAAAACATGTGTTTCACATGCTAATTCCCATAAGAGTTTTGAACACAACTAAAGCCCGAACCGCTGGATGGAATTACACCAAATTTGGCAGAAAGGTATATTTTGTTCCGCAGATTGTGCTTTTTTGTTATTTAGTGTAAATCTGTTCAGTAGTTGTTGAGAAATTTAAGGAAATCCAAATTTGTATATCTGTGGCCGCAACAACTTTGCGAATAATGATGCGCTCTTGGTAGGATCTGCAAAGCTCTGATTGGCTGCCAAAACTTCAACCAGGAGGTGTTGGCAGCCGTCTTGGGACTCCGCTTCAGAGGGAGTAGCACAAACAAAGTTTTTAAAAAAAGAAAAGGGGCCATCATAGTGACACCCTGACCCCTTAGCTCTGGGGCTGGGGTCCAAAACGGACTAAAAAACACTTTTTAAAAATAATTTTTGCAGCAAATTTGCGACAAATTTGTGAATTTGTGGCAAAAATAATTGTAAAAAAACAACTGCGGGCTCCTGCCTTATTTTAATGAAGCCCTTTGGTGAGGAGGAATGCCTCCCCCCCTTCTAGGGCATTTTTATGCCCCAGGGATCACCACCTCCCTAGGGCTTATTAATTTTGTAATACGGACATTCCCCGTGGACCGCCACCTCCCTGGGGCCAAACAAATTATGTATGCAGCAGGGCTGCGTGGCCTCCCCCCAAGCATGGGTTCGCCATCTCCCCAGGGCTAAATTTAAACAATGAAGCGGGTCCATCACAGATCTCCACCCCTGGGGACCCCCACCTCCCCGGGGCTGTTTAAGTTGGAGGGGATGGCCCTCGGGACTGCCACATGCCTAGCCCGGCTCCTGCTGTGTCCAGGGGTGCCCATCCCAGGGACATAGCTGTTTGCTCTGACTTGGCAGGAGCTTTGACAGTTCCCACCAAGTCAGAGCAAACACTCCAATTCCAGCAAGTGAGAGCTATCAAACAGCTCTCGCTTGCTGGGAGCGGAGTTTTCCTCGGTTTCCCTGCCTGCAGACCGGCCCAGGTCACAGCATGTTGGTCATAGCTTTTCCAACAGCAGAGGTGGTTGAAGCTCAACCATCAGAAACAGTGTTTTCTCCACCTTGTAATACTCACTGGAACTGAATGATAGGTGGCCGGGAATTTCATCAATTTTAGACAACCCCATTAGTGCTAAGATAAAAAAAATACACCCTTTCTTTAGGTGTGCTTCCACCATGAGCATCTAGATCTTGACTTTTTGTGTTTTTGTCTGTTTTTTGTGATTCCACTGTGTTTTAACTGAATGCATTTAGGAGCTCATTTACAAGCTCCTTGTGCCACTGTAGCTTCATTCTTTTTTACTCTACGGCAGTGCAAAACAGCTCCCCAACCGTGCCATATTTAGAAACTGGTGCAATGTAAACATTGTGCCAGTTTGTAAACCCTTGCGCCACATTATACTTGCGCCAGGTATAATGTATGCAAGGGAGGTGTTCCCCAGCAGGGAGGCCCAAATAAATGGTGCAGAGAAATCTAGAAGATTTCCCTGCGCCATTCTGCTATCATTGTTTAACGCCTGCCCAGGGCATGTGTTAAACTGATGCTAGGCTCTTTTCAATGGGCCTCCCTGAACTTTTCTGTACTGGTAAGTCCAACAAAGCACCACATCTGCGTCAAAAATGTTGATGCAGTTGTACTAAAGAGCACCCTGGTGTGGTGTATTATAAATACAGCGCTACCATGGACTTGTTAGGGGGCGCAGCAATGCAAGAAAACTTGTGCATGTTGCTCATGTGTGTCAAAACCCCTTATTTGGATGGAGATGGTAAAACAATGTCACCTCTAGCAGCCTAAGTGATTAATCATTTGCAATCTACACCTAAATATGTTAACGAATTGTATGGTGCTCATTCCATGTTTGTCGTGTTTTTTCTAGCCTAGGTTGAATGGAAAGGTGTGAACGAAACTGGGTTCATCTGTGCAAGGGCTGTGGTAACACCTCTAAAAGAGTTGGCGCAAAGCACTCTTAATGTTTATTCCTAAGTTCCTGTCAGCTGCTTCACACCCAATCAATCCCTGCTTGTTTGAAAAGTTCAAGGACATAGAATATACTTGAAACACCTCTCTGCAAGAGGCTCCAGACCCACAAAGACGCCAAAAGATTAGAGTCCAGGGGACTGCTTCAGAGGGAGTGTCTACTGCCACAGAATCTACAGCAGAATTTCCAGTGTTTGAAAATTAAATGAACGCAGAATTTCTGCCTGTCAACAATCAGGACGTTGTATTTACACAATTCCATAATATTTTTGGAGGTGTATTTCTGGGTCTTCAGCAGTGGATTGTGAAGTCCACACCTATCTGCAAGGGGTCAGTACCTTTCACTGCCAGACTACCACCACTGGGGTTGTGTAAATTGTATACATGAGGCTGAATGTGGCAATTCCCTTACACATCGTTTAGTATAAGGCACTAGTTTAATGTGTTTTATATGTAAATGTTCCAGTAGGGTGATAAAGTAGGAAGGGCATAATATTTGAAATGAATATCCTCAAGAAAGCTTCCTTTACATCCCAGAAACTCAAGGCCTGATTTAGAGTTTAGCGGAGGGATTCCATAGGCTATAATGGAATTGTTATACGGTAGACAGGATATCCATTACGTTTGTGACGCAGTAACTCCCTCTGCCAAACTTTAAATCAGGCCCTCAGTATCCAAGTACTTGCTTAGATGCTTACTTAGATGATATTGAAATATTTTGCCCTCACTGCCATGTTCACCTACTGGGACACTTACTCAGGAAACAATTTACTGATAACAACAGCTCAACCACACCAATTATTCTACTTTACTGAAAAACTAATTGTAGAAAAAGACCATGTGCCCAAAGGAGAAAATATCGACTGCAAGTGAAGATACCTAAAGTGAAGACATTGGGAACCAGCATTCAAGACTTTCCCGCCATCACCCAGACTTTGAAGACACCTGAAGTGTCTTTAACAAAGGTGCAAACTATTTCTAGAAGTCCCTCTTGAGTCAGATACAGATCATCGATGTTCTAGGCCCATTAGGCTGTTACTAGTGCTCTCAGTGGCGTTCACAACTAACCTCTAAAATTACAGGATACCAGAAAAGAATGAACAAATTCCGTGACTGTTATTTTTGACTAGCCGTCATTTGAGACAGACCAAGCTCAGAAACAAGACCATTGATTGAGGTTACAAAGACATTACAGCAAACACATTGTTAAAGTTACACTGAGGCATTGGACTTCCTGGTGTCACAAAACAGTAATAATGATAATATCACAGAATGCGTTATCAATATAGTTGAAATGCCTCAACATAAATAGTGAATTAACAGCCTTAGCAACAAGTGCCTTATCACCAATAACATCGCATTGACAATATGTCTCCCCAATTTACTACGAATTATGACTCAAATGTGAGTGCTAAACATATTTTAGGAGTGCAATCATAGTGTGCCCAAACTTCAGCTTGACCTGAAAAACAAACAAATATGTATTTCCATTTTGTTTACATTAATTTCAGCTAAATACATTTAATTCTTCAAATAAAAGCTTGCACATTTTTTAGAATACATTTGTCACTAAAATATCAGCTTTATAATTTTAGTAAATACATCACGGCGCATAGCCAAAGCAGTCAAGATGGTGGATGCGTCTTGATGACGCTCCGCAGACTTCCTTTGCTATCCGGCTACATATACCATCTTGGGTCCTCTTACTGGCACAGCACATCTTGGTCTCTCTGGGGACCCATCCTATGGTGGTGGATGCATTCTCCCATGATTTCAGTCCAATTGCCTGGAAGATCAGTGCAAGCTCTGCCCGAACTACTAGGCTGGCGCCCGGTGTCACCTTGCATCAGGTTCCTGGCTTGGGATCCACAGTGCCAGGCTAGGGTTCTGTGGCAACTTCCAGTTTCTTGCAGTGTCTCCTTTAGCTACTAGGATGCTAGACCGACCAGTGTTCGGTCACCCCTCGCACCCCCCAAACTCATGCAGAAGCCCCAAGAGAGCCATTTTTGGTGTCAGCGTTGCATGTCTATACAGGATCCTAGAAACGGTTCTACCAATGTGATTCCAGTACCAGGTGATCAGCAGACAATGCCACACCATGTGAAAGAAGTCTGCCCCAATAGAGGACCACTGGGAGCATCCAGGATCGGGCAGGAGACCAGCACACCAGAGCATTTGAGGTATCATTTCTGTGAAGTGTAGATAGTGTAGCTGAATTAGTCTGAGCCTCGCAAAGATAACAAGCTCCCGAGAAGCCATGCATTCTATCTTCCATTCCACGTCATCTAAATTAAATCTTCAATGCAGCCCTCCCATCTTCGCCGGAGCTGGCCCAGCATCTCAAGAGCAATGAAAACTAGGGAGTGGTAAAGCTGGAAGATCTCCAATCTACCCAAGCTGTCCATCAACAATCTGGCCTCCAATGGGCTATATTCAGGCAAGTCCGTCAGGTGTCTCTTGTAACATCTGAGTGCATACCTTAATTGCAGATACCTATGAAATTGTATATGAGAAAGTTTGAAGTAGACCTGCATGTCTGCAAAGGAGGGCATGTGAGAACCCATCCAAATATCTCCCAACACTGTAACCCCACTCAGGTCCCACTGTTGAAATCCCCCCAGCCATGCAGAGGGGTCCAGCCAGCGGCCTTTCCAAAAGGGGGTATGCTGGGTCAGTCTTCTGCCCCAGCCAAAGAATCTGTTGGCTGCTCGCCACACAAGAGAAATTGTTCTAGAAAGTTCAGGAATGTGAAGAGGAAAGGGTGTACCATAGAGAAAGTGCATTACCCCATCCAAACCGCGACGGGTCTACTCAAGCTGGTATGCTGGGTCACTAAAATCTCCAGTCATCTAATCTTTGACAACCAGGAGCTGGAACACCCAGTAATATAAACTGATGTCTACTGCTTCTAGACCACCAACACAGACAGAATGGCTACACTTGGCAAGGGCAATACACTGGGGTAGACCCCCTCCAAAGGAAGGACCGAAGCTATCTCAGTAAACCAGACATTGAGAATATGGAGTGATAAACTATGCAGGGTGTATAAGAAGCATGGGAGTATCATCATTTTTATGAGAGCGACCCGACCAAGAACATGAAGGGGCACAGTGGACCAGGTAGCAAGGAGGGTCTTGGTTGCCCTTAGAAGTAGGGCAAGATTGAGTATCTCTGAGCTCTGGTACCATTGCTATATGGACCCCTAAGTATTTAAAGCTAAGGCAATTGTTCAGGATATCGGATTGCCAGCCCAACACGGCATTGCCACACCTTAAAGGAAGTAGGAGTGATCTACCGCGGTTCATCTGAAGCTCAGATTCACATTTAAAAAAGGTACAGGATTTCTAACACACAGGGGGCCTGATACCAAGGGGTCAGCCAGAAAAAAGAAGAGCATAATCTGTGTAAAGGGCTATTCTGTCCTTCATCATTTCACTCCCTCTGCATCCACGCAGCTGAGCATCACAGCAAAATACATGGGCCAGGGGCTCTATAGCTAGTGTGAAGAGCAGAGGGGCGAGAGGGCAACCCTGTCTTGTCCTCTGTCTAATCGGAGACTCATGAGATAGCACTCCATTGATGAGGACTTGTGCTGAGGGCCACAAGTAAAGGAGGCCAATCAGTCGACGAAACTTAGCACCATACACTGCAACACCTCATCAAGGTAGCTACAATCCACAGTGTTTCAAAGGCCACGAGCAGTAATACTGTCACTCCCTCTGTGTCATGGACATTGGCCAGGGCTGCATGAACTTGAGGGATGCAGTGTCTTGTGCTGCGATTGGGCATAAAGTATTAGTCTGTTTTTTTAGAATCTTGGCATAGATTGTATTGTATGTGTTAATCAGGAAAATAAGGCGCACTCTGAGGCTGAATGGCCCAACTTAAGAGTAACCACAATAGTGGCTGGGTCGAGATCCGGTGGAAAAGAGCTTCTGTCCCTGGGCTATTTATACAGTCAAAGCAAATGTGGAGTGACAACATCTCAGAGCTTGGAGTAATATTCAAGGGAAAAACCATCCTGGCGCAGAGTCTTCCCAGGCTTCAGATCTTGAATGGCAGCAAAGACCTCATCTAACAGTAATGGGAGAGTCCAACGCCACACACTGTGTCTGAGTGAGACTGGAGAGGGGGAGATCAGGTAAAAGAGGCTGTGCAAGCTCTTTGCGAGGCCACGGTCACTCAGTATACAGTTCCTCATAAAATACTGCAAATACATTTGCAATTGCCTCTGGGGCGGTAAACAGGGTATCAGTCGAGACATCAATAAAGTGAATAAACCGGGATCTGGCATCCCTAGTGGCAAGTCTATATAAGAGAGTAAAAATGTTGTATCCGAGTAAAAGGCTAGGTGTCGCAAAGAGGCCGATCTATTTCTGTCAGCTTAATATTCAGTGGCGCAGGACGCCACTGCCATTTCCAAAGAAGGTATGCAAGAGTCAATCTCTGTCAACAGTCGATGGCAGTCTCTGTTTGCTTTGTTGAGATATGTCTTAGCCACCCCTTGAAGTGTGACTTTGCTCATTGCTCATAGGGTACTCACCTTCTGGACGCACATTAGTTAATATTAGAGTAGGAATGTAGCTCTTCCGTCAGGTGCTTGGGAAAGCTGTCATCTCTGAAGAAGCAGGTGTTGACGCACTACACAGGATGTCAAACTATGCAGGCCATTTACATTCCATGAAAGAATACTAACTTTAGCCATGAAGTAAGAGTTTGGAGTCAGATGATGCCGATTGAATCAACCATATAGTTGTGGCAGACAGTGTAAGAAACACATGGAAGCAAACATTAAAAAAGTAATAAAACACCCCCAACAGCAACACCCACACTTCCACTCCAGAACCATCTGTCACTCAATTCCCTTCAACAAGGTAGGTAAAATGCATAGTGGGGTATTTGAGGTGGACCTCCTCCTACATAGGATCTGACTTCTGCCAATTATCAAGACCTGGCTGTTTGAACAATAGCAGAACCCCCCACCTCCTTCCCCCTCCACCTTAGAGCCTTGAGACCCTCACGGGTCAGTAGTGCGCTTTTCAAATTTCTGATTGATTGATTGATTGATTGAATAGCATGAGTATTTCCTCGGCCCAGGGCCATTACATGAAAAGAAGCAACATGACCCACAGCAGATCCTCCATCATCAAAAGTGTCAGCCTGGATAGACCCAATGCTCCATCTAGCACCAGGGGAGCAGAGAGCAGTTCATCAGCAGTCTGAGAGTGGCAAGGCTCCATGTCCTAGATTCGGGGGAATGTCTCCGCCGGCCACGTCTCCCATTAGATGTGGGTCGGTGATGAGTTTGGGAGTGGTAGCCAGGATCGGTGAGGCCAGGCTCTGCATCTCAGTCAGGGGGATCATAACGTCAAAGAGATCTCTGCTTAGTGGCCCACTCCCATGCCTCCTCTGGAGTGTTGAAGAAGTGGGAGCGACACCCATGGAGGATCTTCGGCCATGCCGAAAAGAGCAGCATATATTGGAAAGACATTGCCCTGAGTTTCTGCTTAACTGTGTCAAAGTATTTGCTTTGTTTTTGTGTGGTTTTGGTATAGTACAGGAAGATCATAATCTGGGTGGATTGGGTGGTGGGTTTTCCCTTGACTACATGCCTGTCGAAAAATAGTATTTTGGTCCTGAAAGTTTTGAATTTTGGCAATGACAGGATGCGGTGGTGCTCCAGGAAAGGGCCTCTGCACCAGGGCCCAGTGTGCCTGCTTGATGATGAACAAGGGCGACAAATTCTTTTCAGGGATCCAGGATCCGATCCAAGTCTCAATGAAAGCCTCTGGGGGACCCCCTCAGCGAATTCCATGAACCGCGAGTTACTACAGTCGAGAACGGTTCTCCTCATTTCCTGCTGTGGGCTCAAGGGTGTGAACAGTGGACAGGAAAAAGCTTTCTTTGGCCTTAAGGTCTGATAAGTTGCCTTGAAGGTGGACACCGGCCCTCCACCTCAGTGACCCCTAACAACATTGCTAATGTCTTGACCGAGGAGCACAATATTAGAAACCACCTCACAAATCCTGGATTCAAGGGCCTCTTGGGAGGTTTGGATGGCTTGTAGGATTTGGGCTACATCCGTGGTTACAGAGTTTTGGGGCCTTAGCCATCAGCCATTTGTTGTTTGGTAGTGTCAGAGGGGCAGGTCCTAAACTTACCGATCTTTGATTGAGCCCCTGTCACTGGGGCTTTGCCTTTCTTGACTGTAGCCTCAGCCTATATCGCCGGAGTGTAAAAGGAGATCAGGTGACAGCAAGGTAGCCAAGGGAGGCACAGCAGGTCAGGCACACTCAAGTCAAGCAGTGAGCACACAGAGGCAGGAGGGAAGGGCAGCGTCTTTAGCTCTCGAACCACTTCCCCAAGCAAGCAGAGGAACAGAGGAGCCACCAAAGAGAGGGACAGTTGTGAAATTCCAACTCCGAGGAATGTGTGCAGATTATAGTTGTGCTCTGCTCTAAATTCATTTGCCAATGGCAGCCACTTCTGCTGCAAAGGTCCCAGGAAGTCATACATGAGGGAGGAGGGGGGCCCTGCAGAAGACCAGACTCGGCCCGCTTACCTCAAAAGTCCTTGAGAGGCAGCACGAGCAGTAGGGGAGCCCCCAATAGCCACACCCCAGCCCCAAGAAGGCATCTAAGGCGATTAGTACGTGATCTCTGGCCACTATTTTACTTATGGAATATCAAAACATATGTTTAATATTATTACTGAGAATTGCTTACTCTACTCTAACTTACTTAAGTAAGTATGTAATAGCATGTCATGTAGCTGGATGAAAACACCTACAACAACAATATTAATAACTTTGGTGCATGAGATAACACTAAATTACTTCCTCAACCCTAGCTTTTGTAAGGCGTTTCTTATATACATCCTGTGCTTCCCACATCACAGGGGTGTACTGATTGATTTGCCTCACCTTTGGCCCTTGCACAGATCCTTGTCATGTATTTTTTATGTGTTTCTGAAAACTCCAGGTGTCCCCAGCAAACTCTTCTCACTGACCCCTTTTGGAGTCCCTGTATTTTATTTTCCTTCTTTCTGGAAGAGAAATGCACCACTGTTATTATTTACAGTGTTAGCACTACCCTGGAGAGTTGTACTAAGATTGAAGTGTTATTATTTAAATAATATTGATATCAGTGAGGCAACAGCTAGAAATGTGACTGCTGTCTTTGGCTACACCAGTCGTCATCTCATGAACGTTCTACACTTGTGGAGTAGGCACACGCCACAATAAAGAGTGAAAATGTACCTTACTTATTGCTTGGACCCAAACAGTGGGCCTGATTTAGAGTTTGATGGAAGGGTTACTCAGTCTCAAATGTGACAGAAATTCCATCTGTCTTGTTACAAATGCATTATGTCCTATAGCAGTGCAACAGATGCAAATTGTGCCCTGGTGTTTTTTTATGGCACAGGGAGATTAAGTGGTTTGCCCAGAATCAAAAGATGTTGAGCTGATGCTGGAACTCGAACCTGGTTCCCCAGACCAAGGTCGACAGCTCTGGCTGCTAGGCCACATCTCCTACCCTACATGTTTTCTGTTACACCCTGGTGTATGTGGAAGGGTCTTTCTTTTTCAACCACTACACTCCTATTGAAGCATGAACTACTAGAGCACCTCTAGAAGGCATGTCCAACATCCCTAATGCCTCTTCCTGAGAGTGGATGTGGTGTGTTTTCATCCCTGCGCTGATATATTGCTAGAATTAATTTTGTTTCTACTGATTCAGAGACACTGTAATTAAAAACTGGCAGCAGTCCAGGTGTATAATTTTTCTGTGTAATAGTTTGATATGCGTTTGTTTCCGGTGTTCCATTTGCAATCACACGTGTTCTTGAAAATCTGAAAGGCACACGCGGTACATTTTGAGTGCTTCTGTCTTTTTATCTCCCCGAGTAAGAGAGCAACTTAGGAGAAAGAGGGGGGTGGAAGGAGGAGGTCAAGAGTTAACGCTGCTCTTTTGCATGGACTTCGGGTCAGAGAAAGTGGCATAGCAGTGTGAGAGGGAAACCAGGATCGGATAGGGGATAGATGTAACCTGGCAGATATGGTTACCTAAAATAATCGTCTAGAGAGGAGGCTAAAGTCAGAGAGATTCCTTTGTGTTGCGAGAGATTTAGTTACTAAGATAACGAGATCGAGAAGGTAGGCAGAGGTGGGGCGGGGGAGCCAGAGCGTGCATCGATGATGGAGATCTGATTACAGGAGGAAAGGGAGAGGGGTCCGGGAAGACGCAAGCTGATGTTGTAATGCAGCTTTGCATCGCAATAAAGTAAATTGGAGCAGAAGGCTAGTGTCCAACACCGTTTTGATGCCGATTGAGTTACAAAACAACAGGACAAACGCAGGTAAGCCCATTATAATGTACAACACGTGCTAGAGCACACTTGCCAAAGCACGTGGCGGCGCGTTCATCCAATCCGCACGTCGTTTCAATACACGTATCCCATTTAAACACGTAAAATGTGTTTTAGCGTGACAGCTGCCTTCATTTTAAGATAAAACAATCACGATTAGGTTGCAACAGTCCAAAAGGAATTTGTTCTGTCCTGCCCTTAGCTAAAGACAGAGGATAAGTATTCTAAAATGCCCTCTTAGACATATGTCTTGTGAATCCGGTGATTAATGCGAACTGTATTGATTTTTTATTGCAGCTCGGACTACCGCGTGGCCTCCACTAAAGCCAACTATTCACCTAGGTGGCTCCTCTAATAAACAATTTTTATTCCATGGGAGTACTACAGCTGTCCCTTGCATTACTTATGCACAATGCATATAAACTCGCCCGAGAGAGGATTAAACCTGTGGCCGTATTACAAACAGTGCCCTGAGGGTGCAGTGGGTATGTATGCGTGCCTGTTTTCTGTGCTCCTGGGGCACTCCAGTACTATAGATGAAGCGGCATACGCGTGTTCACTCTCTTCTGTAACACTGATAATAGTGCACATAGAGCGGAGGAGCTATTTTCATGGGTGTTCCCGCATTAGCATGAGGATGTGGCCCAACTTTAATGACAGAAACCCTTTACCTCTACGTTCTGCCCTATTTAGAACCCAGGCGCAGAGAGACCGTCGGGAGCTGTACTGGCTGTGCGTCACAAAAGGGTGTCGCACAGTCAGTGAGCCCCCTAAGGACAACACCTGCAACGGCGGGAAAGGGGTTCCACGGACCCCCCAGACATCTCCCTCCATGCGGGTGCAAGGGGATCTCTGTCCCCACTTTGAAGAGCAGCCAGGTGCCTCCCGCATAAAATGTAAATGTAAATTAGCACTTGTATAGCGCACTACTCACCCGTTAGGGTCTCAAGGTGCTGTACTCATACTGCTATGGAACCCCTCCTGGCTTTTCCCTGTGAGGTGCCCACTCCTGAGCACCCCCAGGGTGAAGCCAGGCATCCAAGCACTGTTGGGGCCGTTGGGGAGATTAAGCAAGCCCAGGTCTATTTTCTGCCCTAGTAGAAATACTACTGGTTGGGACTAAGCAACAGTGTTGGCTCTGAAGGTCCTCCACAGGACTAGTGTAGTAGGATGTGTAGGATATGGCAGGAGAGCAACACAATGTGTGGATTCGAAGACAAAATGCAAAGATAGATTTCAGTGTGCTGCCCGTGGACATGTACTAGTGAAAACGGAAGCGTCACTGAAGCAGCGTATCTGTGAAGGTGGTGCATGTCGAAACTGGTAAGTTGTGGTAAGGGGACGTTTTTTAAATAGTGCTCATAGACTAATTGCAGAAACATTTTATATGTATGTTTTGAAACAATCGTTAGGACAGCTGTGTTTTGCTTGGGGATTTAAAAAGCAAGCAAAAAGCTGGGCTATATGTGATGCAGAGTGTAGCTAAAATTAGATACTGCTACAATCTGCCAATTACTGTCAGAATCCAGGACTTAAATAACCAAAGGGAGAGCTGATTCTCTGCAGTGAAAAGGGAATTCAGATGGAGGGCTTTAACATATACAAGGGAGGTTCTGAAACCTTGAACACTGTCATTGCAGAAGCTGAAGCCTGGAGCAGGTGGGTGTGGACTGCAGTTTGAATACTGTCAACACATTCTTCCCAGTGGAAAAATGAGGAACTGGGAGGAGAGGAAGAGAAAGACACTGGATTCTCGTCTTGTCTCGGGGAAGTCCTGGGCTTCTTGCTGGCTGGATTCCAGCACCTCAGCATGGGATCTTATTCAGAAATAATAAGTTGTCCGATATATGAATCAACAGAAATATTGTAAGAGGTCATATAATGAATGTGTGAAATAATGTCAGGATTTTCCTCTTTTTCATAACTTGTTTACCTGATATTCTACTGGTCAAGAGTGTTAACAACCCTTGGATCACCCCATCATACTGCGATTTAAAGATAATCCTTTTATTGCATTTGAAGTCAGTGGAGTTTTGATAGGATGGGTTTAACAGGTGTGTATCGAGACGTCTGAGTAATAACCAGTGCATCTTGATTTTGTGCAATTTTAAATCTGTACATTTGGTGATTCACAATACCAAGATAGAGGGAATTACAGTAGGCGAGCCAAGGTCAAATGGTGGCTTCAACTAATGTTTTTCTGGCATTAAGCAATAGTAAGAGAAGAATATTTTGTAGCTTATGCATGAGTAAAGAACAGGATGATACTGCTGAGGAAAGATGTCAATCCATGTTCAGTTTAGAGTCGAAATGATAGCAAAGACTTTTTACGTGACTCTGGGGAATAAGATAAGGTTCTAAAGTAGAAGTCCAGGAAACAGTCAGCTATTGGGCAGGCTATTCACTGACTCAGAGGATCTTGGTTTATTCCATATTAATTTTTAACCAGTTTGCGTCCAGCCAGTATTTGATGTAGCTCATGCATTGGTAACACTTTTGTTGAACAATCTGGTCCAGTTAACTGAAGAATTAGTTGAGTTTCAGCAACTTAAGAATAAAAGGAACATCCATACTTCTTAATGATTCTGGGAAGAGGTCTTAGGCATATTGTTAAATCATGTATCTAAGACACCAAGTATTTAAACACACAGGATGACAAAATAGATTTCTGAGGTACTCCATATTGCATTCTGGTGGATGAAGAGCCCAAAGTATTCAGTAACATATTTGAGTATGACGGTTTAAATAAGATTTAAATTTGAATTAAGCTGTTCCTTTGATCCCGCATTCAGACAATAAGGTATTATAGTCAACTGCATTATAGTCAATTGCATCAAATGCTACCAGTAAGCCCTATGAAATATGGTGGAATTATTGTCGGCAGCCAGCAGAAAATTTTCCGACCCGGCAACAAAATTCTACTCTGTAGTTCTATAAGGATGAAAACTAACTTGCATATCGTCCAAAAGGCAGTTAGCTTTGATGTGTGAATGTCCTCCAAAACACTTACAAAAGCAAACACGTCAAAAGCAATTGGTCAGTGTTATCATTTTTAAACACCATCCCCCACAGGAGCGTAGTTTGGTCAGAAAGATTGGGGGGTATGAGTTTCAAATTTTCCAACAATAAAATATTAAAATACATTATGCTACAAGAGGGCTCATGAGAAGGGCTTAAAGGTCAGTAAAAAGAGAGAGGAATGCGGACCAACATGAAGAGGACAGTCACCCACGCAGTCGTCAGTAGCAAACTGGACAACGGCAATGCATTCTATGCCAGCATCACCAATAAACTGCAATCAAGACTACAAAGAATCCAGAAGACAGGCTCATCCTGGACATCCCCTGACACAGCCACATCTCCTTCCACCTCAGAGACCTACACTGGCTCCAAGTCAACAAGCGCATCACATACAAACTTCTGATTCCCACCTACATGACACTACACAACATAGGGCCAGCCTATTTCAACCACTGCCTTACCTTCTACGTACCGAATAGACAACTACGTTCTTCCCAGTTCGCCCTCGCAGCCATTCCCAAGTTCCGAAAAAGCACAGCAGGAGGAAGATCCTTCTCCTACCTCTCAGCCTGGACATGGAACACACTACCTCTCAAACTCAGACAGACTGCATCACTGGAGCAGTTCAGGAAGGACCTCAAGACCTGGGTTTTCGATTGAGCAGCACGCCTGCAAACAGCACCTTGAGACACCACGGGTGATTAGCCGTGCTATAGAAAGATTGATTGATTGATTGGTAGGGGTACGAACTGGGAGAAATCACAATATTCTGTAAAATAACCCACCTTTTTAAAGACTTTCAAAGCCGATAGAGGGAGAGTGTGTGCGTTTTTGTATGTGTGTATGTAAAAGGTTGCGGCAAAATTCGACAGACACCTCACCATACCTGATTCAAAATACCTTCACCCAACTATTTACCAGAAAATACATTAATTGGGGTGGTGTAACACCCCAAACACCCCCCTGAAGTTACGCACCCCCATTCCACACAAAAGCAGTTTATTTTTTCTTCGGATACTTTTAGGAATATTCATAATAATGCATTTTGCATGGCCAGTCCCAAGTCTAAACTTGAGTAGTTCAGATCCGAATTGGTGATCATATTCTCCATAACATTATACAGTTTTGAGGATTAAAAAGGTGGACAAATAAAGCTGTTGTATTTTTTCCTCCAGATATTGAGGATCATTTAGCCTGCTTCTGTGCCTACCAGGAGCCTTACGACAGAGCACTGATATATCCCAGCAAAACCTGTATGACATCTGTTCAGATCCAACCTCCTGTATTTCACACCAGTATTTCTCTGTATGTTTTACTAAGCCTACATGGCCAAATGTTTCTTTTGTATGTCACTTTTGATTTTCTGTGACCACAAGAACAGCTTTGTCTGTGTCTCCAGAGAGGTACTGCCCAACTGTTCTCAAGTAGCCCTTTGCATAGTGCTTTGATGAGGGTCCAGTGCATGTAAGCTTTCCCTTTCTAATAGCTGAGATTCAATCTCCGTTAAGGCAGAAGGCACAATCTTTCCCCTATACACTTTCACCAGTTTCCTAAAACAAACCCCTCAATACATTTAGACATTATTATGCCTTGTACTACAATCACAAATTTTGACACAGTGCTTGCTATCATTGGGCACCAAGTAGACAGTCTTGCTCACTTCCCACCTCAACAGATCATTCACCTTTTATTATTAAGTACTCTAAAAACAACGGTAACAGAAAAGGAAAGCCTAAACAAAGAACCAGAAATGCACAAATTAACTTAAAAATCAAGTCAAATGAAATAAAGCTTCAAATTATTTTTATTGGTTCTAGTAACATACCAAGGTACAAATTCTTGGACCTTGTTCTTTCACAAAGCAGTACAGAATTCTCACTCCTGAACCAGCTTCTCCCAGCTTGCTCTACTGCTGAAACCAGAGCAACGTACTATCCATCCGCCAATGTATGTTTCACCAGGAAAAGGACATCTAAATATAATACAGTGATATTGTTTCTACCACTTCATTTGTTATACCATCGTCTACCTTGGGCAGATCAGTCCCCTCACTCAGCCGCCCCTCTCCCGTCTGCATCCTCCCGCTTCATGGGGGGCTTGCATTACAGAGTTCTAATAGGCCATTACGCATTTCTGTCCGTGCCCTCATATCTTCCGCTACTTTGTCATCACTGCGTGTTTTGTGCTTATGTCTTTTTTCTGCCCCAGCCCATTTAACCACATCCTTCAGCCAGTCAGAGACCAGTGGCGGGACCTGAGAGATCCATCTAATCACAATTGTATGCTACGCCAGGCCCAGAAGTATAAACTGTCTGGTGAGCCGCCTTTTCTTGTGTGTGGAAACCAATCCAATCAGGCATGCCCATACATTCAGTTCAATCAATCAGCCAGTTGCACGTTCAAGCGATGATCCCACTTCCTGACAGTAATCCTGTTTCAGAGTAAACTCCAATACTATGGGCCAGATGTATCAAAGAATTTTGCATTCGCAAATGGTGCGAATTGCAAAATTCGTCTGTTTGCGAATGCAAAATCACCTTTCTGAATGTAAGAAAGGCATCCGCTGTGCAATTTTAAGGAATCGCTAAAATAGCGATTCCTTAAAATTGCGACCCCATTTAGAGAATCGCAAATTGCGATTCTCTAAATAAGAAATCGCAAATAAGGAATCCTTATTTGCGATGCCTTAAGCACATGTATGAAGCAATTCCTTAATGCGAATTGGGCATTAAGGAATCGCTATTACCACCAAGTTGAACTTGGTGGTAACCATGTGCAAATTTTAAAAATGCATTACAAATGCATTTTTAAAATTGACATGTAATGCACACATGCCCTTTTGGCATGTATGCACCTTACATGTCTTCCAAAATTGTTTTGGGGTGCAGCAGAGGGAGCCATAGGCCCCCAGCACCCTGGAGTTCGCATTTCCCAAATTGCGAATTCCAGTTAGGAATTCACAATTTGGGAAATGCAAAAAATTCGAAATATGGGCCGACAGGCCCATAGGTGCGAATGGGGGCTGTATCGCAATTTGCGATTCGGTAATAGCATTTGCGATTTTTAAGAAATTGCTATTACCGAATTGCAAATATGATACATAGCATTTTGCGACTCAGAAATAGCGATTTCTTAAAAATCGCTATTTCCGAATCGCAAAAGGCTTTTTTGATACGTCTGGCCAGATATGTAGAAAGTTCACCTCATCCCCACTACAACGGGGCCACGAGGAAGAGCAGCCAGTGTAAATGATACCTAATATCTTTGGTGTTAAGTAAACCTGGTGTATAAAATTATATTGAATGAGTTTGAAGAGGGCATTCATCAAAGTCTTTGACACTCCCTTGTGGACCACCCGCCACTCTGGTCTATAAGTTGTTCCCCCATGATGTCATGCAATCTACCCTGTTTTGTCAGTGTGGGCGATGGAGCATCATCCTGCAACACCCTGTAAATCTGTGAGACCAGCCACCTCCAGCCCACTCGTCTAAACAACTCAACCAGTACCCAGGACATCTCCAGCACTTATGGAAATAAGGGTCAGATAACCCGCACCGTGACTGCCATCTTCATGTACTGTAGGAACTGACAAGACCCCAAGTCAAGAGACACCATTGCATCCTCTGAGGTAGTACATCTATCATTGTGGTATAAATCCTGCAGTGTCTCACAGTATCCTGCTCTGCACTTTTCCACTGTCATCTGGTGGGAAATCTGAATGAAGGGCATCAGAAGCCATATACTTAATTCTGGTAAAAACCTTCCTGGCCACTCGGTCCCAGACCTGGCATACCTGTTGAACCCCAAATGGCACAAAGCTGGAGACCAAGACATCAGAAGTTCTGTTCTCTCCAACAAACACTTCTCCCAATTGCCCCCCTCTTCCAGCCAGAGGACTGCATGTTGTAATTGGATAGCCATAAAATAAAAATCCATACATGTCACTTCCATCCCCCATTCGCTTCATGTGCCCTTGAGTGTGGCTAAATCCAGCCATTTCCTCCCCATAGACCATAAGAACTCCACTATGAGTTTGTTCAGCTCCCTGAATGTCTGCTGGGCTATATTAAATAGCGTGCCCTGGAAAATGTACAAACAGCGTGGCAACATAATCATTTTGACCAGAGATATTTTGCCCATCAGGGAAAAAGTGAAGCATATTCCAAAAGGCTACTGATGCTCGGAAACCTGCATTCCCATGTTAAACTGATGATCAAATTCCTGCTTTCTTGTTACTTGAATGCCCAGGTACCTGATCCTAGTGGTCTCCCATTGGAGATCCAGCCCTGGGAGTTCCCCAAATGAAATAAAACTTTATTAAAACATCTCTGAATAAGCACACCCAAAATATGAAAGTTGAAAATAAGGCCTACCACTAACAATACAAGACAAAAACGAAATTCCACACAAAATGGAAACATTTGTGACTAAACTAACCAGAATTCATAATAGTTACAGTTAGTTAATACTATCCATAAAAATAAGCTAATATAGCTACTATCTGGTGAAGTGCAAATATAATTGTTTTCAGTAACACTGAATGTGAAAGTGTCGTTTCTCACATTATGTAGACTTTCGCAACCCACAAAGAAACAGAAAGTTCTTTGTTTTCATTATAGCTTCCTAAACTACCTTCTTCTAGAACTTGCTTAACTCTTTCCAAAATATTAAGCAGCTTAGTTTGCTAAATCTCTGTGAAATATTTCAGGTCCAACCTGCAGAACCCATTGATTCGTTGAATCTGCAGGTTGTGTTGATAAAAAACAAAAAGCATTTGCAATGTAGTGGGTCTCGCGTTTGCTCGTGTAAATTCTTAACTTGACTTTTATTGCCACATAAATTGAAAAGTAAAAGAGTTAACATAAGTAAGTCATTCAAGGCACCACAGAGCCATGAGCCTGAGCACGGAGAGACACAAAAGGAAAAATAAGTTTGCTCGCAGTCAGACGTATTGGCAAACTTGAAATTATCCACGTAACAGCGTTGATGGCCAAGGAGGTAACAAAACCGCCCCAAGGAGACACAAACTTAAAGACTTACAAATGATAACAAAGGATTTTTCAAAGGCAAGCCCACAAATGAACAATAGTGATGGGTGTGCGTGGTTAAAAGCCCACAGATAGATTGCAACAGGTCAGAGTGGTTGTGCGCTTGACCTAAAAAAATATGTCTTGGCCTACTGTTAAACCACGTATCTGTGCATGCTTTCTTTAGAGCCACATCACTGGCATGAAAAGTAAACAGTCATTTGTTTATCAGAAAAAGGAATGTAATTTTTGTTTACATTCTAAAAAAGTACACCTGTTTTTTTAATCAGCCCGAGTTCCTTACTTCCCCTTTGCGAATCAGTCAGCACCAGTGGCGTAGTGTGGGTTGTCAGCACCCGGGGCAAGGCAAGTAATTTGCGCCCCCTAACCCGGGGCAAGGCAAGTAATTTGCGCCCCCTAACCCGTGGATTTAGTCTCTTCCAAGATGTTGCGCCCGGTGCGGCCGGCCCCCCCTGCAACCCCCATGCTACGCCACTGGTCAGCACACCCTTTAAGGTATTGGTAACTGACAAATGGTTTGTGACTGTAATTGCAGCCATAAATTGTTAATACCATTGTGATACACTATTAGGAAGTGAAACCAATTGCATGCTCCCTCCTAATTCCAATTGAGGAGGTATCGCAAAGTCCTTTTTGCAAGTCGTATTGGCAAAGCGGGTTTAGTACATTCAACATACCACTTTTGCATTTGCACACCCTGTGATTGTGTAAAAGGCAGGGTTTGTGAAAACAAACATGTTTAGTACAGTGGGTCCTTCTCAAATAACTGCCTCTTTACCCTCTCACATCACACAGCATCACATAGTCTGTTTTCCATGTCACAAAGGAATGCATGCCATGTGCAGGTGTGAGGGGAACCTTTCTTGCAATCCTGACCTCTAAAACTCCTCCTATGGCTGTCCTCTGGTGGCTGCCTGAAGAATCTGTCAAAAGACATCACATCAGAAACTGGTGTAAACCCCTAGAGAGGTCCCCTGTGCAGCGCAGAACTGGTCTCACCGGATATTTTGTTGAACGCAGAGTATTATTATTATGCATTTATAGTTTGTGATTATAGAAAGCAAACTTCCAAGCCCTTTGCAAGCTCTACTGGAGGCAGAGCATATAGTGCGATCCGGCGTGGTGGGGAGTCTCATCGTTTGTAAAGTGAAGGCTTGTTCTAAGCAACTGGAACAAAACGCGAGCGCGATTCCGAGTTTCTAGCAATGTTTCAGGATACTGTGGCATATATCTACGCCCCAACCTGCAAATGCCGTTCTCTTGCAGCATTATGGTAAGATGTCAAGAAAACCAATGGGCTGCCTTTGTTTTCTGCATTGATACTCTGGACTTTGAAAGTGGTAAAGGGAGAATACAGGGGCCACACAGACAATGCTTGAAATTCAGCTTATCCAATTGTTTTTTTTCTTTCCTTACTACCCCTTTCTACTCCCTTTCTTTTATTCCACACGAGGGGAAGAGATGCTCAAAGTATTGATTTGTAAATGTTCGTTTACCAGGGCATGCCATTATGAAGCTAGTGTCTGCAGGTCTCAGGGCGAGCAAGGTAGCCTGACCCTGTGATCATAAAACAAATGTCAGCGACAGGCTCTATAGACATATTTGCTTGACTGTTTGGTAACGTGGTGGTCAGGGTGATATCTACTCCCGGCTTGAGGCAGACTGATCTAAGGAGAAACTGTGAGATTTCATGGCAGGTTGGTGCCCAAGGGCAGAGAAGTCTGCTCTTGAGTAATTCATGCTTGCACTTGACTCAGCATTGCTGATCCTTAAGAGCACTGACTTGTGAAATACTTTTCAATTTTGCCATTGTGTCTGAGATTCGTGGAAGATTGGCACCAGAACTGCACGTGTATAAATTAACTTCGTTGGTTGGACCTTCACAGAGAGAAACGTCTTCACTGGAGGGTGGTACTTAAAATAACATGATTTTGTTCAGCTTGCCGGATGATGGCTGTACGCACAATTTCCTGCTCAGACTTCGTAAGTCGACATTTGCCAAAGACCACACATTTCATCACTCAATAGCCATGATTTGGATACACAGTGTTTCCTTTCTTATTAGAATTTACCATCAGACCACACAGTGATACATGTCGAAGGACAAGAAAGTATTCTTTCAAATACATCCATACACTGGTTTACTTTCAAGGGCTGGAGCCAATGTAATTGCCTCCAATGGAGCACATGCCGCCCTGGCTTACATCTCCGTTCTGCCCTCTGTCGCCTTTAGAATTCCCTCTGTGCCAGGTGAACTGTGAAAGAGGTCAAAGGGTTATCGGGAATATATCTGCCCAGTCTCCACGACCTTCCCCTCCTATTGCACCATGCCCCGCGACTTTGGGAATATAAAGTGAATAGAACATTAAAAATAAATAAAGTGTATAATTACATTTCAGGCGGTAGGAGGAAGCGAAGGAGGAGGGGTGAGGGCGAGAGGGGCCCTCCACTTGTTACCGCAGGCCTATCTCTCCAGAGGAGCGCGGGGGAACATTCCGGAGCCTGGCAGATAAAAAGAAGCCACCGCAGGGGGCTTTGCACTTCCATTTAAGGGGAGAGCTGTCACGCTGGCTTATCTGGATTGTGTCAGCACTAGGAGCTGGTGGTTGGGTGACCTCGAGTCACTCAGCAAGGACGGATGTGAGCAGTGGCCCTGCACACGCCTTCCCACATATTCCCTCTCCCCCCCACCCCATCTACTCATGCCCTCCTGAGGTCTCATGGCGGCATTAAAAGCGGAAACCTTGCTTACGTGCCCAACCTATCTTAAGGCACTGCCCCCTCTCCCCGCGGCTTTACATTTGTGAACTTTGTAAGGAACAAGTGATCCAAAAGTGAAGAAACCAAATGAACCCGGTTTGTCGTTCTGTGCAATATAACTTTCAAGGGACCACAAACAAAATGCACTTTCAGTGCCTGCTGCCCAATGTGGTTTCAGGGCTGAATGTGTTTCTGGCCAGTGGCATAACAAAAGAACCTCGGATGGCACCCCTGCAAGCTGCACAGATAGGACCCCCCCCCCCCGATTTATGGGTAGGCCTTCCCTAATCCGACAACAAAGAAGACAATGTTAAAGGTTCCTATTAAAAGAAGTTTCAGAATAATGGTTGGTGTGCAATCTAGAGTTTCCACTCAAACTAGCATTTCTGCATGCAGTAATTTTTTGTAGACGAATTCGCTAAATCTGAAATAGAGAAATTAGTACAGAAAATGTCCCAGACTTTGGGAATGGCATGCTGAAGTAGGCCAGGAAACAGCCATTTTAGATGTTGTTCCCCATTCTATAGGGGATAGTTTACAATACTGCATCCTAAAAAATAGTTATTCCCGGTGTTCGTAATTTTGAGTATAAAATGATTGCACCAAGATGAGCCAAAAACTTGCAATCTGGATCTTAGTACCCATAGAGGTGAAAACTAACAATGGTAGTTATCTGTGATTTCGGCCTGTATGGTACACAGAACTCTTCATTAGGGGCATTATGTACTACTTCCACTCCCAAGCCAAAGAGATGAAATTTGCACGTGGGCTGGTTTGTGCCATTTGTAGGAGGTCAAAAAACGATCTACCTAATGAATATTTATAAGCCAGATCACAGTTTGTGACAAATGCCAGAAATGAGGGCCTGCCAGGGACTGCAGATCTCCGTCCTTGCAATAGCATTTCTAAAACAGGAAAAGGAGTCCTTGCCCATTAAAGTGACTAGTGCTGCCTTTTGAAAAAAACGTTTCCTGTTTGGAAAGACACTTGGAGGAGCAGGTAGTAGTCCTCTAGACCAGTTTTTTTCAAAGTTTTTAATCCCACACCCCCACCACCGGTGGGGAAAATAAATCATCGTCTCCCTTCCGAATTTGTCATAATTATTCTATTAAGTTGGCAATGTTTAAAGATGTCTAGACTCATTTAAACATTGCAGTTGAGTTCTGTTATCTTTTTAAAAATACAATAAATTATTTCTGCTTAAAACAGAGCACTGTTATCTGCATAATTCTTCTTGTGGCCAGAGCGTGGCGCCCCCCAAGATCAATTGAGCCCCTATAGGGGGGCACACACCCCAGTTTGAAGACCCCTGCCCTAGACCATTGCTTGATCCCCCAAGTCCGCAATCACAATTCCCTAAAGGGAAGATGCTTCACCAACACAGCTTCCACTTTGAGATTTAGATGCACCTCTTTTGTGGTGTTGGTATGAGAATAGTGGCTTGAGACCACTATTACGACCACAAACCATTGGTACATTCCTCTCCCAATCGCAAATAGGGAGGGGACACCATGTTCATGTTCTGTCTTACCTACGATTTCGACTTTTCTGACTTGTAATACGCCCTTTGTAAAAAAGTTTTTTTTGTTGGTGCAACCCTGAGTTTTTGGAAATGCCCTAGACGTATTAACATCTTAACTACATTAACAGAAAGAGAAAGAGAAACTTGTTAGCATACTATAATCAAAGAATTTGGGCGTTTTTTAAAGAAGGTTGTGAGTGGCTGTGATGCAAAACTGCAATGACAAAGCAGTGCACACTGTAAGTTAGAATAGAGGTTGGTTACAAGAAATCATGTCAGAGAGATACCAGTACTGCAATATCTATAGATGCCTCATTTCAAGCAACATGTACATTATGTGAGAACTGTATATGTTTCTATGCTAGTGGCTAGTGGATGGTGCAAGTCAGGAGAGAGGTTTGTTAAAGGACCTTTGATAGTCTCTGAAAACCACAGTCCACAGGTGGAGTGGCACTGGAAATCTGCAAAGAAAACCATTTCAAGAACTTTGTGGAGGGCTCAATATTGAGACAGAAATGCATGCTTGAGCGTGCTACATGGTCATAATAATGGCATGTGAGCTATACATATGCCAATATCTTTCTGGAAGTCATGTAGGAGTTGCTTTGTGATAGATGTTACGTTTTTCACTAGTGGTATGCAAAATGAACCTCAGGCTGAGGATTCAGTATACGATGCAGTTCAGAACAGACATAAATAACGAGAGATCTGTGACATGTCCAAAATATGGGGATATTATGAGAGCTCTTTGGTGAGTCAGCACTGCGATCAGCAGCATATGATCCAAGTTAGGGCAGAGATGTCCTTTGGGAGTACAGTGGACCTCCTAGAACTGGGATAGCACTGCAGGTAGATCAAGACAGGTGTGTAATGTGAGAGCTATGTAGATGTCTCAGCACTGGGACTTGCAGTGCAGGGTGTAGTTCAGGTTGAAGGTGCACAGAGAGTTCTGTGAATGTCTTAGTTCGATAGTAGTGCATGTTCAACTTAGAACAGAGATACACTGTGAGAGCGCGACAGATAGCTCAGCACTGGGATAGCACTACAAGGAGTAGACCAGGATAAAGATGCACTGTGAGAGCTCAAGCTGTCTCTGCTTCCTCTGACCTGCTATTTCCTTCACCTTTCTTTCAATGGTGGCCGGTAATTTTAGGAGGGAGGGGGGCGGGCGGGAAGCGCACTCACACTCATTCATTCACACATGCACGCACATCCATCCACAATGCTCATCAACATTCAAATATACAGTACATGCATGCACCAAACATTCATTTAAAAGACACATACACTCAAACACACACACACACACTTACCGTCTGCCACGGAGGTCCCAGGAGGGTTGGGACTGTTGCCTTCCCTCTCTGTCTGACCTTATGTCAGCCAGTGAGCGAAGGCAGCAGTCCCAACTTCGTCACAGAGTGGGATGGGGTCAGTGAGACTTCTGACCCCAACCCACTCTGTGATGAGGTGTCACTGATTGACTTGCCCTGGGCGCTTTAGGGCATAAACCTGAAGCACCCAGGTCAGAGTCAATGGGTGACGCTTTCCCTCGTCACTGAGGGGAGGGCCTCGAGGCACCTTTGCTGAGCTGAGGATGTCACGCCCATGGGAGCTGTGACCTCTTCAGCCCAGCAAAGTTCAGCTTAGGCAGCCAGGAGTCTGTGCAAATTGCGCATGTCTCCCGCCTGGCTGCCTGAGCTGAAAATGAAGAGTGTCTGTCAGGCTGACCTTTGCTCAGCCTGACAGACACTCTTCATGAGGGGCAAAAGGTGGGGTGGCGTGGCCCCTCTGCCCTAAAGGACGGGCCGCAACTTCTTTCTTTGTGGTATGACAAGAGGGATGTGAAAGGTTAGTGGGAGGAGGGCTTCTATCTGACTCTGTGTGTAGGGAAGGGCAGGGTAGCCCCACTGTGGGGAGGGGTAGGTGGTGACTCAGGCTCCTAATACATGTATAATAAGCGAATACAGTTGTAAACTAACAGGAAGTACGTTTCCAAACATATATTGGTTCCAAGGCAACACATGTCCTATTCATGATTATGAAGTAGGAAAAGAGTGAGCAATCAGCGTTTTCACAAGTCTGCCAAGAACAATTATGCACAAAGAGCTTTGAAAAGAAAACGCTGTTGCAGACAATTCTGAGTGGCTTGTGGTTGTGAATTCGAATATGGTTAAGGCTATCTAAGTCTTTCATCTTTCTAAGGATGATGACATTTGGTCAGACTGCATTAGTTATTGTTAAATTATGACACACAGCTTTAGCATGGATGTATGGATATTAGTGACAGCCAGTGCCCAATAGCTATTACGTTGAATGATGAAGTGCAGATTAAGGCTCATATTTATACTTCTTTAGCGCCACATTTGCGTCATTTTTTGACGCAAAAGCAGCGAAAACTTGCAAAATACAATTGTATTTTGTACGTTTGCGCCGTTTTTGCATTAAAAAGAGGCGCAAATGAGGCACTACAAATGTATAAATATGGGCCTAGGTTTCTTAGCTCAACGTTCTTTCACAGGCCGTGCACGCATCCGGGATGGACTGGGCAACTAAAAGCATCCCTGGCCAAATTGCTCCAACCAGCACTGCTCCCTTTGTCTTTTTGTGCTATTGCTTTCTTTCCATAAATCCTCTCTTTCTCTCTCTCTCCTTGTCTTTTATCTCTCCTCCCACAAACATTGCTTTCTCTCTAGGTTTCCCTTTCCCCTCTCTGTTTTTGAAGCATTCACATCCTGCTACAATTACCCTCTTAACTTCGGAGCAGTCCTGGGCTTTCAAGAGCTCCTGACCAGCAGATAAATGCACAGTGGAATAAAAGGCTTTGTCCGGCCGTAACACTCATTCACAAACCTGAACAGGAAAATCAGGCTAGGTGCACAGTGGACGGGAAGACGCTGCACATATCATAGGAACACCTGAACATAAAATTCAAATTCACACTTGCACACTGTGAGATTTATTACGTGCCACTGACACATGCACAGAGTATGAAATACACAGTACCTTTGTAAAGTGCACATGCACACAGAATGAAAAATATTACTTTCTTCTGAAGGACATGACCTACCTCTTAGGAAATCACATGCTGAGAGGGATGACATACATTGTACGTCTACACGTAGACACTCTCTGCAGTCCTCATATATACATAATGGAATTGAGTGCACTGCTTTGAAAAATGTGTGAAGCCAGTAGGGGTTCACTGAAATATACAGGAAATGTACTCATATTTTATGCTGGGTTTACATCAGAAAAGTGACATAAATTGGATGCAACAAGTGTTGCGTTGAGATTTACTTTCCAAATCAAATCACGGCGGGCATTACAAACCTCCCTCAAGTAACAAGAAGTAGCGCTTTGCTTTACTTTGAATAAGGGGTGGGAAGCACCCATGGGTGGTAAATGGGCGCTCCCATGCAACTACCTTTAGTTTTTGATGAAAATCCTTATCAACTAACATTCATTGACAGGGATTTATGCCAAAAAACTAAAGTTTACTCAAGACAGACAGCAGTGGAGCAAATTTTAAAACTCTCAACACTTTTTCAACTTTGCATGTGTGTTGAACTGTACAGCACACATACAACGTGGGAAACATATTAATGTGTGAAACAGCATAGTTTGTGTACTGGAGCTGTACCCTTGCAGTACAAAACCTATACATGACAGAACACACGCACCCTTACAGTGCAAGGGAGCATGCATTGGTGCATGACAACATAAAGTGCCCCAGCTCTGGGGGGAAGAAACCAGTACCATATCTTAGTAGGTGTGGCACTGTTTTTCTGTCTGCCTTTGATGCAGCTCAGCAACTTTGGTTGCTGCGCTGCATTGCTCTAAAAGTTAGTAAAATTGGCCCTATATTTCTTGGGATTACACATACACACAGCAAACCCCTCTGAAATAAACAAGTAGACAGGAAGGTGTACACTACACCTTTATGAAATATACACTGCACCTGTCTGAAATGAACATATGTAATGGAGTGAAATAAAATATAGTGCAGCTTCCAGAAGTATATATGTGTGTGTCTAATATAACAACCATATCTCAAGTATGCATATTGAGGATGGACTATGCTGCTCTTCTGGGTTGTGTGGATACCACTGGGACCAAGGTGAAATATTCAGCTCTCTCTGAAGAGAACTTATACATAAAATGGAATATATTGTCATCTCTGAAGTACAAGTGTTTACTAGTCCTAGCTGATTTGTACATGTGACCGTAGGCCATCCATGCTGTTATGAAACCATGCTACAGCCACAACTAGCCAAAATCGTGGCCAACTCCAAAGGCATAACATGAGTCAGTATAAATGTTAACAGTTTTTCCCTTAGCTAGTATGCATGCTCTTATTACAGCATACAACTCAGCTTGCTGGGCAGATGTGCCAGAGGGAACATCTATAGCATACTCTGCTCTGTAATCAGTGTCTGTTAGTCTGTTGGAGGAACCATCAGTGTAACACTCATAGTCTGCTTTTTTTAATGGTGTCTGTTGTAACTGGTCTGGGGGTGGTGCAAGTTTCTACAGCCGCAACAGAATCATGGTCAGGGGTCTCATCAGAATCACCTATTGCAAGTAATAATGTTGCCAAATTAAAAGGGGGGGAATTTTTAATGGTGATATTAGTGTTAGACAACAATGTGACCTCATAACCTGTGTGCCTGGCTGCTGAAAAATGCTGTTTTGCTGCTGATGACAGCAACAACTGTACCAAATGTGGCACATAAACAATACAAGGGTAGTCCATCACAATGGGACCCGCCCTCTCTACCATCACAGTGGCTGCGGCCACTGCTCTCAAACAAGCTGGATGCCCAGTCACTGCTGAAGGCAAAGTCACAGAGTAATATGCCACAGGTCTTTTCCAGAGCCATGCTGCTGTGTCAGCACACCATTTGCAATGCCGTTTTGCTCTGACACATAAAGATGGAAGGGCATTTTGTAATCAGGCAGCTCCAATGCTGGCGCAGTACACAATGTCCTTTCAGTTTCTTGGAACATTCTGCAAGTTCATTAGTCCATACAATGTTGTGGGGTGCATCTTGTAGATTGCATTATCAGGGATCCACTGGCAGCAGCAATTCATCAATACCAGGAAGGACATCATTACTTTCTTGGTGGATGGGGGCTGCATGCTTTGAATAATTTTTATTCTGTCAGGTGATATGCGGTGTGTACCTTTGCACACCACATAACCCAGGTAAGTCACCTCTTTTTGGCAGCACTGACATTTTGACAATGAGGCTTTGTGTCCGCTCTCCTGGAGGTGGTTCAGCAGAGCTACAGTGTCTTTTTCACAAGTCTCAAGAGATGGAGATGCCATGAGGAGATCATCAGCGTACTGCAAGATTACACTGCTGCCTTCCAGGTCTCTCTTTACTGCCTGTGCATAGACCGTGGGACTCTCTGTGAAGCCTTGAACGAGTCTTCTGAAAGTGTACTGGGTTTCTATTATTTTGAAGGCAAATAGGAACTCACTCTCTGGATGGACTCTAATACTAAAAAAGGCACTTGCGAGATGTATAATAGAAAAGTCTTTGCTTCTGCAGGTGTAAAAGATAATATAGTATTGGTGTCAGGTGGTGGTAAGGGAACAACAATGTTGTTTATCTGGCATAAATCCTGTATGAAACTATATTGCCCAGTGTTGCCCTTGGGCAATGGAATTACAGGTGCTAAGGGAACCACAATGTTGTTTATCTGGCGTAAATCCTCTATGAAACTATATTGCCCAGTGTTGCCCTTGGGCAATGGAATTATTGGACTATTACAGAGGCTATTGGCCTTTTTGATGAAACCCTATTGTAAGAGAGACTCAATCACAGGTTTTTATTCCCTCCTCTGCCTGAGGTGACAGTCTATACTGGCACACATAAGGTAGTTCTGCATTTTCCTTAAGCGTCACTTTATGGGGGGGGCATGTTTTTAACAGTCCTGCGTCTTTTTTGTGTTTTGCCCAAACCCCTGAGTTCACTTGTTCTAGGACCTTGTTTTTAGTCAGTTGTAAAGCCATATTACCTCCAAGCTTGTCAAAAACTGCAGCCCTGTCATTTCTGAGCATACACAACATCCAACACCATCCTTCTCGATCTCCCAACACAGACACAACTCCCAAAGGAAATGTAAAATCCTTAGTTCTTGGTAAGTCCCAGAGACGTTTGACCATGGGGAACAAATCTTTAGGGTAGAATCCTGGGGCTACAGATATAGACATGTGGTTCTGAAGCTGGTACTTGAAATAACCTCTCTTCATGTGGTCCTAGCTCAATGCTCACGGGACACCCTTTTTTCCTACATACATGTGTCTTCGTGCAATTCCCTTGACCAGTACAAATATTTGTCTGCCATGTAGGCGTACCATTCAGGCACTGGTCCTGTAAAAAATGTTGCACTACAGTGTCTGGACCCAGGTACTAATGCCAACTGCAAGAACGTAGTCACCAGGTCACTCTCAGTGTCAGGGCTGTGTTTAAACAGTTCTTGAAAGATGTTATTGTAGAAATCTTGTAACGGAGTCCATTGGTCGCGTGTTGGAGAGACAAGACAGGGTTTAGACATTACATAGAATCCTTTCTTAATTTGCAAGCAGTAAGCGCTCTATTTGCCAATTCTAACCCATCCTCAGTTACTTGTAAGTAAATCCCATTTTGTGAAAAATATAATGTTGCATGCAATTTACAGAGGCGGTCTCTTCCCAGCAAATTGATGAGCGCATCTAGGGACAGGAGAAACTGATGGGTCATTGTGTAATCCTCAACAGAAACTAGTAGGGGTTCTGATAATTCTTCATGCATCAGCATTCCATTTACTGCTACAGTAGCTACTGTTTCGCCACTACTGGGACCCAACGTATTTCTTACTACTGAGATGGTAGCACCACTATCTATAAGGAAATCAATTTCTTTACCTCCTACCTTAATTTTGAACATGAGATTCACCTCAGGTGTGTCAGATACCTTCATCATAAAGCACTGGGCTCGTTGGTTTTCTGCTGCTTGGGTCATCTCTCTCTCCGCGTGGTCCTATGCCGATTCATGTTGTTTCTGAAAAGGGTTCCTCAGGGAGTGCTGTGTTTGCTTGATGTCTCATCCCTGTCAAACCTGTCATACCTGTTGTTTCTATCTTCTCTCTCAGACCAGTCATTTATTTCATTTCTATCTCTTCTACTTCTACAACTTTTACGATTTCCGCCCCAGTGCCCATACCTCTGGCAAACACAGCAGTGATCACTACTCTTGTCTCTTCTCTGGAATCCTTGTCCTTCATCCAGTCTATGCCACGCCCCCTGATAGTACATTCTCTCTGGCTTCTCCTTTCTTTGTACTTGCTGCAACATCATTCCTTTGTCAGTTTTAGCTGAGTCCTTCTTTACTTTGAAAATACCATCCCTTTCCATAGTTGCCTGAAGCATGCACAACTATTGATATCCTTTAATAGACCAGTCAGGGTGGCGTAGTTTACAACTATGGGCCACAGATGCTAATAATCCATTCATAAATGTCCGAGTAGCCAATACTTTATATGCCTCTGTCGTGTGTGTTACCCCTGCACCATCATCCCATGCTTCATTGAACCTTAGGATGTAATCAGCCACTGATTCGCCTGACTTCTGTAACATGGCTGTTGCTTGAGAAAAATCACCATGTTTCACTGCTAAGCCATTTATTGTGTCCCTGACAGCCTCTAACCGATTCATCAATCTATTTTCTGTGATATCCATATTATTAGTCAGTGTTGTCCAATCCCTTTCCTGTGGAATTTGGAACACACTCTTATGTTACAAGACCATATGTCAAAGACCATATGTTAACATATCCTAGTTTTAGTAACATTTCTACATCTCTGGGAAGGGGCGAATAAGCAATGCATATTTTATGGAGCCATTCATAATATTTCACACTGGCTGTGAATGAATCTGGGGCATCCTTAGCCATCTGTGCTGCTTCAAAGTGGGTCCATGGTTTTAACTTTGCTGTCCCTCCTAACTCTATTTTTGGTGCAGTCATTTTAGGGTTTAATAGTGTTTCATCAGTGTATGAGTTCTCACCCTTTCCCTTTAGTGCTCATGTGCATGACTGTATAAGTATTAGCCTTTCTCTGCTATCTATCTTATCCTGAAGAATATTATTAGAGTGTTGTATTTTCTTCCTTTCTGTGTTCACCTCTTCCTGGAACTTATCTGCCTCCCGCCTTAGGTGAACTAACTGCTCACGTTCCTCCTCATTGTTTTTCTCATGTGCATTCAGCCGTAAATCCTCCCTTAGACCAAAAGTGGAAGTTGGGGCAGGGATTTAAAAAACAAGCGGTATCTCCCCCCCCAAAGGATAGGTGTCTAGTCAGAACTGGGGTTGTGGCACGACCTTCTCTGGGACTAGTTGGCTTGTCAGATACCCTAGTTAAATCACCTTCCAGGGATATATGGAAATAAGGCACGCGTGGTAAGCCTGGTTTTGGACCCAGAGGTTGCTTATGTGTGTGTTATTCTTTCACAGTGTATATAGGGGCCTGAAAGTGATGGATACATTGAAGTTGTTTGAGGAGGTAGAACTGGCCCTGCAGAATGGATTCTTTGTTCCAGTGTCAGGAGACTTCTCTCATTGTTATCTCTACCTGTGCTCCAGGAAATGAATTCACTATTCACATCCGATCTCTGCCTTTTCCTTTCTTCCTCTGTTAACAGTATCTCTTCCTCAGTTAATGTACTGCTACCTATTTGCTCATTGTTTTCACCTTCCCCAAATTTGACATAAAGGCCATGAGGCTTGGAGGTGATAAACAGCTTCTTTAATTTATTTATGTCAATATACACTTGGTGGTGAGTCCAAATAGACAGCAGAGCAGCAGCCCTTCTAGAAATAGTGGCATTTGGTATTGCTTTAACTCTGTCTACTTCAGCTGTCGTCAAACCACAGTGGTTACATAATGACAAAAATGCTGCTCTGTTTGCACATAGTTACTTAATTCTAATAAACATTGACTTTATGTTGTGGGCCAATCCTTTTCTAGTTCTAGCTCCTTTTTTTTATAGGTTTTTCACACTCTCTGTTCACCACTGCTACTGCAGAATAGTCTCTGGACTCCTGGGAGACATTTTCCTGGCCTTTCGTTTTTGAAAGTAGAGCTTTCTTTTTAGCAGTTGAAAGCCACTGTTGCAAGCAGTCGCTTATATAGTGTGAATCCCATGATGGGTCATCCCGTATTCTATAGTATCTGTCAAGAGTTCAATATCCTCTCTCAAGAGACCCAAATCCAGACCACCTCCTGTTATTCCCCTTCCAAGTCCAGACTAGCACGCAGAAAGGTGCCACATATTCCAGACAATTTGTATCTTATAGAACCTGAGCTGCAGGGCTATCTAGTGGTAATTTAAAACCCTTCTCTCCTGTCAGCTGTTTAAACAACGTTTTAGTCTTTTTCAGCATTCTATTGCTTACCACCATTACATTTCCTTTAGACTTGCTGCTGCCCATTGTGCCCTTTTACACCCTGAAAAAGAAACACAATGGGTGTATCCTGCAAAACAACTGTTAAGCAGGAAAAAATGTTATGCAGTGGTGGATAGAAAGAGAAATAAAGAAAATCAAGCGCTGTTAACAGCATGGAGACACCACATGAACAGTTTTTCTCTCTAACGAAGCAATGCTCTACTTTACATATAATTCAAAGAAGCATTGCAATGAAATATAGTGGCATATTTACACTTAATCAACACATAATTCAAATACAGCCATTGATCAATGACAGACTATTTGTGCACATTTCAAAATCATTTCCCTGTGTTCCAGTGCCAGCTGATCAAATGTTTCCCAAGATACACTCTAGGAGGGTTTTCCTTTAAAGCAAAAAAAAATCTCTTCTCTCTGGCTCAAGCTCCTCTGCGTGGTCTTACTATTTCCTGTAAGAATTTGCCACTATCATTTAACATAATGATACAGATAACTTAGTTACTACTCAGTCCACTGTTTAATTGCCACCTATATTTATATTTCCACCTCAATCCCCAGTTTTACTTTCAGCTATATTATAATCATTGAAAGGCCACAACAACAAGGTACATAATTAACTTACAGGTGGTGGCATCTTACGAATCCCACTTCTGACTTGATTTGTTAGGGAAACTACTTTTCCAACCCTCCTCAGAGTGACGCAAAGAAAACACAAACTCCAGGCAAGGCTCTGGAACAGATGAAATGTTTGTTGAAGTACCAAGGTTTATTGGCAGGCCAAGGCAGAAGGCAGACATACATCCCAGTGTTACATCTTACACTGACATTTAAGTCAGTCAGTTATGTATGTTTAAAGGTGCTGTCACAGCAATACCCCAAAAGGGGACACAGTCCAAACATGGGCAAGCATATGCAAAATAGAAATGCTGCACATACAGACATTTTAAGAGTAAAATTATACATAATGCGGTGTGGGCAGAGACAAGTGAACAGACAACAGCTGGACTGTAGGCAAAAGAGGGCTGGGTTTCTGACAGTCTGTGTGAGACTGAGCTAAATTTAACAAGGAGGCTTTGAGAGGTTTGTTTGCACAACTGGCGTAGGTGTCAGAAAAGACAGCAGGGAAGTCTTGGGGCAGTGCTAAAATAGTAATGTGGATGAGGGGAATGAGAGAGGGAAACATGAGCAAGCAGCTTGGTCAGAGAAAATAATAAATAGCTTAGTGGGATTCAGATAATGGCGGAGAGAAATGGAACTAAAGTATGACACCTATGTGGTACTTTCATATGGATATATATTTATATATATATATATATATATACATATATATATATATTTTCCTCAACCGTCATTGGGACACATTTATGGCTTGGTGCAGTACTCAGCAGATATGTCCTCTTCAGCCCAAATTGTCTGATGCTTTATTGTTTGTTTTGTCCCTATCCCCGACAAGGGTTACAACATTTGCTTCCTCCCTATCCTTTTTTCATACTACAGTAGGACAGTAGGACTGTATCATGATCCTTATCTTTCTAATGTTCACTCTATCTGAGCCACTTCACAGCTGTTCCTTGTGGACCCTCAAGATGGTGTTCATTGTCACCATAACATCAGCATGGCACAAAAATTAGCTTCTAGCTTTCTGTGTCAACCCTCAAGATTGTGTTCATTGTCAACCCACCATACCCAACTTTTTTCCTGGTAGACAAACTACTTCTGCTGACTTAATAATCCTTTTTGCCAAAAGTTTTAACACCGTTCCTCATGGGTTAAACCATCACCATGTCAGAGTTCTATGCTCCGCCTAACCCCTCTAAGGAGAAGGAGATACTCCATCACTTGGACACCAAGCGAGCACTAAGCTTTTACAGACATCATACTGAAGATCACCTGGTAGATGATCAGGTCTTTGTGGGACTCGCTAGAGCGATAAAAGACAAGGCTCTGCAGAGGAGAACAATGTCACATTGGATCATGGTCCGCAAAAGATCTGAAACGCATTGGCTAAAAAGTAGCCTCTGGAATGACTGCATGCCCATTGTTTCAGGTCCAAGGTGGCTACCCAAGAGTTGTATTGTAATGTAATATAAGGTGGATTTGTGGCGCACTGTTTGTCACCCATGAGTGTATCAAGGTATGTATGTCATGTGGAGTCTCTGTCCTAGAAATAGGCCAAGCGGCTTCATTAGTAACTCTCCATACTTTCACAAAACACTATTGTCTAGATAGTTAGGTTCACTAGGTCCTGCAGAACTTTCTGGTTTGTATCCATCCACAGATCCACCTTCAAACAGGTACTGCTTTTGTTTCTTTACAAAAGGTGAGTAATCTGCTGCTAGAAGCCTCTTTCAGAACAACAACTTACTCACCTTCGGTAATGCTCTTTCTGGAAGAGGTTCTAGTGGCAGATTCCTCACCAACCATCCCATTCTCCCTGTTCTGTGGTTGGATGTCATCCATTAATAAGAACCCAAGTCTAGAGATGTGCACAATGTTCACATTACTTAGCTTTTGGGGTTCTGTTTTTGGGGACTCAGACAGTTTGAAAAGCAGTTGACGTCAGCGCATGGAAGTGGCATCTATATAAGTTCCCCACATCATTTCTGGAGAGGAACGCTGGCGCAAAGAGGCACTGCCGAAGAGTTTCCAGATCCGGACTGAAGCCTGGGTAATATTCAAAAGGTGTGGAATAGGAGTCTACTAGAAAGAGCACTACAGAAGGTAAGTAACTTGTTTCTCTGATGTTTAAAAATGTGTTCCTTTCAGTTACAAAACCATTATGGTAGGGATAAAACATGTCTAGTACCACTGCCAAAAGTCGTTTACCTGTCAACATCCCGAGGATTTTATGAAATACATACTCAAGGAAAGTGGTTTGACAATGTTTTACTTGTTGAACCTTTGTTGAAAACATTTTCTTTATTAATGTTTTCCTCCAATTTGACAAAACCAAGCAGGAGAAAAAACATTTTTGAAGAAATATTATTTCATTTTATTTTATTGTTTAGATGACATTTAACCACTCAGCCCCATTTTTAAAAGGGTCCCCCCTTAATTCCTCTTATCTCCACTTCCTTTTCTTTATTCCATATGACTTGTACCCTCCTGATGTACACATTTTTCAATTTATACTACTTTCTCCAACCATTTATGTTTTCCCTATCCTACACACCTTCCCCCTGTAAATACCCCCTTGTATTTTTTAACTCCCCCTCCCTTTCTTTAATATCCATACATCATATACTCTACTGCTTTACCTCTTTATTAATTTCACTTTTGCTGCTTCCCCTTCCTTTTCTTTAATACCATTATGTGTGTCCTACTCAATAACTTTACTCATTTCTTAGGTTTTGATTTTAGTATTTCCCACTACCACATCTACATTTCCCAGAGTCATCCCCAACCTTATTGCCTTCCATCCTCACCTTTTTCCTGACTTCGTTTTTGATGGCTTTAATATTCTGCAAATTTTTACCACTGACAACTAGTGCTAAAGTGCTTGTGCTTTCTCCTTTAAACACAGTAAAATTGGCTTACACCCAGCTGGCACATTTAAGTTAGTTGTAAGTCCCTGGTAACATGGTACTACATGTACTCATGGCCTGTAAATGAAATGCTACTAGTTGGCCTGCAGTACTGATTGTGTCACCCACTTTAATAGCCCTTTTTAACATATCTCAGGCCTGCCATTTCAATTTCAGCCTGTGGGTGCAATTTTAAACTGACAAGACAACCTGGAAAAATAAATCTGTGCTTTCCCTAAACCTTCCTTTTTTAATGCATATAAGTCACCCATATGGTAGGCCCTAAACAGCCCACAGGGCATGGCGCAGTGTATTTAAAAAGTTGGACATGTACTTTTAACTTTTACATGTCCTGCTAGTGAAAACATCTTACATTTGTTTTTGACTGCAGGAAGACTCCCTCTCCTGTAGGAAAACATTGTGTTGCCTTACTACATTTAATAAGTGCTAAATTTTCATTAGAAACTGAGAAATTGTAATTAAAAATCCTCTTTCATGGTAGAGCCAAATTTTAAGTTACAATTTTGAAAATGCTATTTTATTTAGAAAATGTGTGTTTTCCTGCCCTGACTATTTGGTGCTGGCACCCTGTTCCTGGGTCACATGAATGGGTATAGTTGACAGTTGGACTTTGAGTATCCCTCCCAGGCAGCCACATAATAGAGGAATTGGGTGTGCCCGTACAGGCCATCAACTGGCAGGATGGTTGGGATGGGGAGGGAACTGGGCATAGCCGTATTTGAATACGCTGTGCTCTGCCTTCACACAAAGGACTTGTCTCCACTGCATTTAATGTGGGATCTTGCAAGGCTCTGCAAACCAGGATTTAGGGTACTTTGTTCAGCGGGCCTCACTGGGTCCTTTAATCTGACCTGTGCTCCTTCATGGACATCCTAAATGTATGACTTTGGCTCTTTGTGCTTATAATCACTGTTTTCACTTAAAATCTTTTAAATTGCCTATCTCGGGTTCTACTGATTAAATTCTTTTTCATTTTGGCATTTCGCAGACATGAAGTTTTGTCAGCCTGATTTCTCCACCATGGTGCAAGGATGGCTGCATTGTGGGGGAGATTGTTTTTGTGCCAGACGGGACACCTTCCTGAATAAAAACAATCTTCCATGACAATTTGCTCTTTCTATGTGTGCTGCAGATTGCAGCACATATATAAAGAGCAAAAGATGAGGAGAAATTAAAGCATTTCTCCTTGTTACGCCATGCTAATGCCACACCTGGGGTTTTTGGTGCTGCGAAAACTCATAAATCTGGGGCAGCGTAAAAATCCAATGGGTGTTGCTGTGGAACACCCACAGCAACACCCATTGCATAGTGCTGCGTGTTAAGGGGCCATTTTTACAAGGTGGCGTTAATCCACAAAAAGTGTCTTAAGGCCGCCTTGTAAATGCAGCACATTGCACAGCTCCACCAGACTGTCACAAAAAGTGACGCTCCGGTGGCGGTAGGGGCCTGTAAATATGCCCCAGAGTGTGCATACTCTCGTGCAATGGAACATGAGCACAACCAAAAGAGTGCATGAAAAGAGAAAAAAACATGTGAGAATGCAGTTAAGGCTGAGGCAAAGAGCTGAGATACTAAGAGGAAGTGGCTTGTGCATAATACACAGATTCCTAAATGAGATTAGTTTATTGACTGTAATCTGTGGAGGAAGCCGGAATGGGATTTAACAGAAAAGTGCTGAGGTAAATTAAGTAACATAGGTGGCAGATGCATTTAGCACAATCTGAAGGTGACAGATAAATTATTTATAATCCAAAAAGGATCAAAGGAGCATTGGAGCAGCAACGTTCTCTGTTCAACCAAGAGGCAAGGAATAATTGTGCATATGCTTTTAAAAAGAGAGTAATACCACAGAGACCTCCATTATATGGAGGTAGAAAGTAAGATAAGCAGTGATAATATTAGAAACATTTTTGATCAGAATAGTAGCTTAGTCTGGGGGTGGGTGAAGAGCAAGTGACTAATAAATGGTGGTTCAGGAATAAGGATGTTTACCTCAAACTAACATCTTTGTTTTATCTTCATTCAACTACCAAAGGCTATTAGACGGCAAACATATGACTGAAGAAAGACACTTCCAAAGTTTATGGGGAAAGTCAGAGTTACTACCACTTTGTTCTATCAAGAAATGAATATGATCAGCATAGTTCAAAAAAATGAAAGCAGAAATAATGATTTAAAGCAACTAAATGATATAAATACATGCTAAACAACTCCTCAAAGTGGCCATTAATTCTTGACATATCCGTCAAATATTTTTACTTTTAAAAAGAAAAGTACTTCCACGCACAACTAAATATTAAACATAGCATTTCATATGCTCACAATGAAAAGAAGACCTCTTGAGCATCGTCTTAAGAAGAGATATTTGTCAGAAGGTGTCTTAGTGTTGAATAGTGTATGTCTCTCCCAATTATGTTCACCAAGGAGTTCACAATGTGAAATTCTTCCTATTATTATTGTCATAAAGGTCTCAATGTAAAACCCTTTCCTCTTGCATTTGTCACAGAGTTCACAGAGTAAACCCAGCTCCTAGTGCATTTATCAAAGGTTCTCAATGTAAAACCAGATTCTCAGGGTATTGAGTCAGACAAGTCAATGTGAGGTGTTGTGGTCTACAAACTCAGAACTGAGCAACACATACAATTAACATAATAAATCAATGTCTCGCAAAGGACTTTTCTTTAAAAATAAAAAGATTTGAGCACACACACAACTAAATAACATGCTCAAAATTATAAAGATTTACAAGATTTACTTTAGAATTACAGTTGGAACCGAACCTTTATGGTATCACAGATTAACCAGAGTGAACTTCACGCACCATAGATTATCACAGGTTTAAAAAAACCCTGTAAATGCAGTCTGCTCCTGTTGTATATGAGGTATCATATGACAGTTTGTGCACAAGCGGGCTTTAATGAGCAATGCTCCTATGGGGACTTGTTGGAAGAGATTAGACTTTTACAATAAAAAAAGGTTAAGCATAAAAGCCTTATCAAGTTGTTCACAATGTCAAATGAGAGGCATATTAACCTTATCACTTTTATTATTCAATAAAGCAAGTTGGTGGCTTTGACTGGAACATAAACATGATCATTTTGTTTCTGCCTAGAGACACACACATCAAACATTTTAGGAAGACTAAAAGTATGCACTGACATGTACCTTAAATATTGCTATGGTTATATCAAGCATTTTCCTGCACCAGAGCATGAAAATGGGCATATGTATTGTGTTTGCTAGAGTTCACAATGTAATTCGTCTTCCTACTGTATTTGTGAAAGCGTTTACAATGTAACCCTACTTTCTGTTGCATTTGCCAGAGATCACAATGTTATACCCCTTCCAATTATACTTGCCAGAGTTCACTTTGTAAATTCCTTTCCTATGGTATATGCCATAATGTAAAAGTCTTTCCTGTTGCATTTGTCAGCGAGCTCACAATGTGAAATTCCTTCCTATTGAGCTTATCAGAGAATTCACATTGTAAAACCCCTATTTGTCAGAAATGACACAGGAAACACCACCACAGTACCCACGCAGCAGGCCCATACCTCTGTCCCCAGGACACGTCAATCAGCAGTGTGTCCACCACTACAGGGACCCCAGGCCATCCCACAAACACAGGACGATGAGGGACCTGGGGTCAGTGGCAGTGGGCACACGGTTCAGGGGACAGAGGCACAGGACAACAGGGAAGCTGGGAGGACTGCTGTGCGACAAGGGGAGGACAGGCCCAGGGAACCGACTCTCCAGGAGGCACTCACCAAGATCCTGGGAGCATACCACCATTCCCAGGAGACGATGGGCCAGATCCTGGACAAGTTTCAGGAGAACCAGCAACTGCAGGAGGGACAGTACCTGGGGATCAGGGAGGACTTGAAGTCCATTAACACCACCCTGATCTCCATTGCAGGGGTGCTGGCAGACATGGCCAACACTATGAGGGAGGCAGTGGCACACCACCAGGTCCCTACCACTAGCCAAACCGGTGAACAGCCCTCCACCTCTGCTGCCGCTAGTGGACAGGAGGCCCGTCACAGAGCCAACGTGCCACCAGCACCCCTCCCCCTGCAGATGGAGAACCACCCCGCAAACGGTCCCTGTGATACAGGCAGAAGCCAGAGACTATTGCCAAGACCCCTGTCAGGAAATAAGACTCTCCTGATTGTCACCCTTGTGTCCCACCTTGTCACCCTGTCCACCTTGAACTGCCATTGCTCCACTTCCTATGCCCCCTTGGACAATGCACCTGTGATCCACATAGCCTGGACTCTATCCTGGACTTTCCTCCACCATCAACCCAGCCTATTGCACATCCCCCTCTACTTATTAGCACTTAAATAAACACCATTTGAAAAATAGTATGGAGTCTGTCAAATGATTGAACTATGTATTTGTTTAACAAGGTATACACACTGCAATACAACTGTACAGTAATGTATAGATAAGAATGACCTGTAATTGGCTGCAGTCAACACACCAGGAGCGATAGTGGGGCACAAATATCTGCAAATAGAGATGACAAAGGGTACAGTGAGTGGCCATAGAAGTGGGAAAATCAGCCGCCAGTGACAATGTCAAACACAAAACAGTCATTTAAATTTGAAGTTACACTGTCTTACCTGTGTGTCATTGGAAGTATTGTCAAATTCTTGCACTTCTGTTGTCCTTATCCTTTGCCTCCTCATCTTCACTGTCCACCGGGTCCACTGCTGCCACACGGTCATCTCCAGCCTCCTCCTCCTGCAGAAAAGGCACCTAGCGACTCAAGGCAAGGTTGTGCAACATACAGCATGCCACAATGATCTGGCAGACCTTCTTGGGTGAGTAGCACAGGGAACCACCTGTCAGACGGAGGCAACGAAACCTAGCCTTCAGGAGGCCGAATGTGCTCTCTATGATTCTTCTTGTTCGCCCATGTGCCTCATTGTAACATTCCTCTGCCCTTGTCCTGGCATTCCTCACAGGGGTCAGTAGCCATGAGAGGCTACAACTGTTAGCCCACACCATACCCATACACCAACATCCACTGGGTGGGAACCAGGGCTTACCTATCAGCCACACCCTGTGCCTCTGGAGTTGAGCCATCATATATGGGATGCTGATATTCCTTAGGATAAAGGCATTATGCACAGACCCAGGATACTTAGCATTGACATGGGAGATGTAATGGTCCGCCAGGCATACTATCTGCACTTTCACAGAGTGAAAGCTCTTTCGATTTCTGAGCACCTGTTCATTTCTCCAGGGATGGGGGGACAAATGCAATATGTGTACCATCAATAGCCCCATTAGTGTTGGGGATATGTCCCATTGCATAGAAATCTGCTTTCACTGTGGACAAATCCTCCACCTGGGGGAAAATGATGTAGCTGCGCATGTGTTTAATCAGGGCAGCCAACACTCTGGTCAGCACTATTGAGAACATTGGCTTTGACATTCATGCTGCCAAGCCCACTGTCACTTAGGAAGAACCAGTTGCCAAGAAATGGAGCACTAATAGCACTTGCACAAGAGGGGGGATCCCGGTAGGGTGACGGATAGCAGTTATTAAATCCGGCTCTAATTGGGCACACAGCTTTGAAATTGTGGCCCTGTCCAGTCTATAAGTGAGGATAATGTGCCTGTCCTCCATTGTTGCCAAGTCCACCAGTGGTCTGTACACGGTGGGGATGTCTCCATCTCCTATTCATCCGCAGCAGTTGCAATCTAGGGGGCAAAACGGTGAGCAGCTGGTCAGTATCCCATATTTCCAAACAATGCACTTCATTGCATGTTGTGACTGTAACAGTATATTGTTGGATAGGACCAAATGGTGCTTATGTGTACTGTAACGCAGTTAGGTGCCTTGGCCTGCCCCCCCCCCGAAATGGCATCCGCCTGTCCTGTTAGGACAGACATGTGGAAATGTGGTAATTCCGCAGACGTTGTGCGCCGTTGAGGGAGGCGGTCGAAAACTGCAGTGCAACTCCTCATTGGTTAACAAGGGGCCCTATGGGTCATAGTGGCCATTGGTGATGTACGCCGTCAGTGGCAGTACGCACAGCCGCGGACATGACCGCCATTTTTTAACTGTTCACTCACTTGCTACCTGACCTTCAACAGGAGAGGACCTACACTGCATGTGCTGCTGTGACCTGTGTCTGGAACCTACCATGGCTCATGTCACTGAGGAAAGGGCCCCTGCCTTCACCGCTGCGGAGTTGGAGCGACTAGTGGATGGGGTCCTACCCCAGTACCGAATGCTGTATGGGCCTCCAGACCAACAGGTGAGTACACTGTGAGCACGATACATGGGGCATGAATGCATGGAGTGGTGTGTGTGAAGATCTCATGTAAGGGGGGGTTGGTGGAAGGGCACTGGGCAGCGTTCTGCATGTATGGTGGGCCATGTCTGTGCGTAACGGGATGTGAGGGCTAAGGTGGGCCATGAGTGTAACAGGCAGGACGGTCTGATTGATACCTTTTCCTATGTGTATTTCTCTGCAGGTCAGCGCCCATCAGAAAAAGGGTATATGGCTTGCCATCGCCAAGGATGTGCAGACCCTGGGGGTCTACGGCAGGCAGAGCACCCACTGTCGGAAACGGTGGGAGGACCTGAGACGCTGGGCATGGAAGACAGTGGAGGCCCAGCTGGGAATAGCCTCAAACCCAGGGAGGAGTGCCCATTGAACCTTGACCCCCCTGATGGCCCGCATACTGGCGGTGGCCTATCCGGAACTTGATGGGCACTTGGGGGCATCACAACAGCCACAAGGGGGTGAGTACAGTGCCCCAATTACTACTTGCGCATGGTGGGGCGGCATCCGGGTGGGGGATGTGGACCTGTGGGTGCCCCTAGGCCAGGCTGGACATTACAGGGTAGGTCCAATGTTGGGCAGAGTCCTGATGTAAAATACCTCCAACCAAGCTATTAGGCATCCACTACTGGGCAGGGGTCTGTGGGTCTCAGGTATGCTGCAATTGGTGTTAGGTGTCCCTGTCCATGGGCTGGCGACTAGCATTGTGACTGTTAGTGCATTGCCTAGTTGGTAGGGCTGTTCCCTGTGCGAGTCTGCTGTGTATGCCAACGGTGGTGTTATTGCCGCTATTGACCAAGTGTAACCTTTGTCTCTCCCCCCTTTTTGTTTTGTCACCCTGTCCTCACGTGCATTAGCATCATCTGGCGAAGGAGCAGAGGCACCGACGATGGGGAGAGCTGCATCCCATAGGGCTTAAGAGGCTGAATCCACCGATGGTGAGGGCACCAGTGGGACGGAGGGCGAGGGGAGCACCACGGCGGAGACTGAGGGGACATTTCGGACAGTGATACCTCCTCCGATGGAAGCTCCCTGGTGGTGGCGGACACCTCTGTGCCCACCCCAACTACAGGTACAGCCACCACCCCCGTACCAGCACCGCCCTCCCAGCAGCCCTCAGAGTGTTTCCCGTGCCCGCTCACCCAGGAGGGTGGGCATCTCCTTCGCCCCAGGCACCTCAGGCACTGCCCCAGTTAGCCCTGCTGCCCTGAGTGAGGAGGCTATTGACCTCCTGAGATCCATCTCTGTTGGGCAGTCAACCATTGTGAATGCCATCCAGGGGCTGGCAGCCCATTTACAACAGACTAATGCATTCCTGGAGGGCATTCACTCTTGCATGGCGGCCCAACAGAGATCAATCCAGGCTCTGGCCTCTTCCCTGATGGCAGCCATTGTCCCTGTTTCTAGCCTCCCCCTCCAACTTCCTCTACCCAGTCCCATTCCCCTCACCCCAACCTATCCCAAGCACACAGGCAGACCAGAATGCAGACAGGACAACACACAGGAGTGGTTCAGGCAAACACAAGTACCACACATCATCCCACAGGCACTCACACAAACACCATCCAGTTGCAGACATACCAACATCCACTGTCTCCACTGTGTCCCCCTCCTCCTCCTCGTCCACCTTCCTCCCAGTAGCGTCTACACTCACACCTGCCTGCACTAGATCCTCATCCACTACCACCATCACGCCTATCACTACAAGCCCCTCGCTGGCAGTCACCATCCCCACGACCATGCACACGTCTCCTGTGTTCCCTCCCACTGTGTCTGTGCCCCCTTCTCCCAGAGTACATAAACTCAAGCACTCAGACTCCCAACAGCCAGCCACCTCACAACAACATCCAGCTCCTGCACCCAAAATCAGCAGACAGAAACCTCCTACAACCACTTCCTCTTCCTCCACTCCCAAACCTTCACCCTCTTCCTGCCCCAATGTGCCCAAGAAGCTTTTCCTCTCCACCGTTGACCTCTTCCCCACCACTCTCCCCCGTCCTTCACATCAGGCCAGGGTGGTTAGAACCCAGGAGAGCACCTCAGGCACCCAGTCCACGGCCACAGTAGTGTCAACAGCTTCTGCAGGTGGGAGAGGATACCGGGTACCAGGCAGCCACACTGAAAGGGTGCCTGCACCAGCAGCGTCTAGGAAAGGCAAGGAGGCACCACCAGCTGCGTCTAGGAAGGGCAAAGAGGTACCCCAAGCTGCTACAGGGAAGGGCAAGGAGGCACCCCCAGCTGCTACAGGTAAGGGCAAGGGGCAATCCCCGGATGCTGACAGGAGGGGCAAGGGGCCAGCACCAGCAGGCAAAAAGGACAAGAGGCCTGGTACTGGGACTCAGTTGGAGCCTCCACCAACAACCATGGTGGTTCAGCCGTCCGAGGCTGCAGGGGAAGGGCTGGAGCCTCCCACCATGACTGCCAGCACCGCCACCAGCACCACTGCCAGCAGCAGCCCCAGTGGGCAGCCATCTGAGGCTTCAGGGGAAGGGCTAGAGCCTCCCCCCACCACTGCCAGCACCGCTACCAGCACCGCCGCCAGCACCACTACCAGCACCGCCACCAGCACCACTGCCAGCAGCAGCAGCCCCAGTGGTCAGCCGTCCGAGGCTGCAGGGGGAGGGCTGGAGCCTCCCCCCACCACTGCCAGCACCGGCACCAGCACCTCCACCAGCACTGCAACCAACAGCAGCAGCAGCACCAGTGGGCAGCCGTCCGAGGCTGCAGGGGAAGGGCTGGAGCCTTCCCCCACCACTGCCAGCACCTCCACCAGCACTGCCACCAGCAACACTGCCAGCAGCAGCAGCCCCAGTGGGCAGCCGTCCGAGGCTGCAGGAGAGGGGCTGGAGCCTCCCCCCACCACTGCCAGCTCTACAAGCAAAACCGCCACCGCCACCACTGAGCAGCCGTCACTGCCGGCGGGCAGTGTGTAGTCCTGCATCCATGGGCTGTTGTGCGGCCTGGCCCCTGCAAATCCTGTGGGTCTGACACCCAGGTGAGAGACTTTCACCTTGCACTCCCCAAGATCTGCATCACGGGCACAATGCCCCCTCCAGAACCAGTGGAAGAAGCCATCCACTCACCCCATCCTTCCCAGGATGAAGCACACTGAGCACAATACCCCCTCCAGAACCAGTGGAGATGCCATCCACTCACCTCATCCTTCCCAGGATGAAGCACACTGGGCACAATGCCCCCTCCAGAACCAGTGGAAGAAACCATCCACTCACCACATCCTTACCAGGATGAAGCACACTGGGCACAATGCCCCCTACATAACCAGTGGAGAAGCCATCCACTCACCACATCCTTCCCAGGATGAAGCACACTGGACCCAATGCCCCCTCCAGAACCAGTGGAAGAAGCCATGCACTAGAGAGACTGTGGCCTTGCACTCCCCAGGACCAAGCACAGGGCATGTCGCCCCCTCCAGAACCAGTGGAAGAAGCCATCCACTCACCCCATCCTTCCCAGGATGAAGCACACTGGGCACAATGCCCCCTCCAGAACCAGTGGAAGATGCCATCCACTCACCCCATCCTTCCCAGGGTGAAGCACACTGGGCACAATGCCCCCTCCAGAACCAGAGGAAGAAGCCACCTACTAGAGAGACTGTGGCCTTGCACTCCCCAGGACCAAGCACAGGGCATGTTGCCCCCTCCAGAACCAGTGGAAGAAGCCATCCACTCACCCCATCCTTCCCAGGATGAAGCACACTGGGCACAATGCCCCCTCCAGAACCAGTGGAAGATGCCATCCACTCACCCCATCCTTCCCAGGGTGAAGCACACTGGGCACAATGCCCCCTCCAGAACCAGAGGAAGAAGCCACCCACTAGAGAGACTGTGGCCTTGCACTCCCCAGGACCAAGCAGTGTGTAAACCACACACTTGAGAGACTGTGGCCTTGCACTCCCCAGGACCAAGCACAGGGCATGTTGGCCCCTCCAGAGCATGTGGGCGGTGTTAGAAATGGGGTTTTTGGTTGGCAGTCAGGTTGCCCTCTGTCCAAGCAAGAACCCTCACTCTAGTCAGGGTAAGTCACACACAATCCAAAATCAGCCTGTGCTCACCCTCGGTAGCTTGGCACGAGCAGTCAGGCTTAACTTAGAAGGCAATGTGTAAAGCATTTGTGCAATAAATCATACAACACCATAGCATAACACCACAAAAATACACCACACAGTGTTTAGAAAAAAATATAATATTTATCTGGGTATCTTCAGGTCAAAACGATCAAAGTTGCAATACGAATTTGTAAAGATATCACTGAAAAGTGATAGAGAGTGTCTTAAGTCTTTAGAAAGTAAACAAAGTCTCTTTCAAACACAAAGTACCTGGTTTCTGGTGGAAAATCTCCTCAGAGGGCCACAGGACAAGAGGTGCGTGGAAAACTGGCGTGTGCATCGATTTCTCCTCAGCACACACGGACTTGCGTCGTTGTTTTCCACGCGGGGCGTCGGGCGTCGTCTTCCGGCGCGCGGACAGTCTCTTACTGTGGTTTGCGGGGAGTACCAGATGTCCCGGGTCTGTGCGTGGATTTTCCTGCTTGTTTTCCGGCTGCGCGTCGTTCTGCGGGGCTGTGCGTCGAAGTTTCGATCTCACGGCAGGCGTCGCGTCGATTTCTCCGGTGGAGTCGGGCGGCGTTGTCCTTGCGAGGCCGTGCGTCAAAGTTTTGATCTCACGGCAGGCGTCGTGTCGATTTCTCCTGGAAAGTCGGGCGGCGTTGTCCTTGCGAGGCCGTGCGTCAAAGTTTCGATCTCACGGCAGGCGTCGCGTCGATTTCTCCTGCGGAGTCGGGCGGCGGTGTCCTTGCGAGGCCGTGCGTCAAAGTTTTGATGTCACGGCAGGCGTCGCGTCGATTTCTCCCAGGAAGTCGGGCGGCGTTGTCCTTGCGAGGCCGTGCGTCAAAGTTTCGGTCGTCCCGAAGACGTCGCGTTGATCAGCGTCGGTGTGCGGCGTTTTTCTTGCCGCGGAACAAGCTGTGCGTCGAAAAGTTCGGCGCACGGAGCGTCCAAGAGGAAGAGAGAAGTCTTTTTGGTCCTGAGACTTCAGGGAACAGGAGGCAAGCTCTACCCAAGCCCTTGGAGAGCACTTTTACAGCCAGACAAGAGTTCAGCAAGGCAGCAGGCCAACAGCAAGGCAGCAGTCCTTTGTAGAAAAGCAGACAGGTGAGTCCTTTGAGCAGCCAGGCAGTTCTTCTTGGCAGGATGTAGTTTCTGGTTCAGGTTTCTTCTCCAGCAAGTGTCTGATGAGGTAGGGCAGAGGCCCTGTTTTATACCCAAATGTGCCTTTGAAGTGGGGGAGACTTCAAAGAGTGGCTAAGAAGTGCACCAGGTCCCCTTTCAGTTCAATCCTGTCTGCCAGGGTCCCAGTAGGGGGTGTGGCAGTCCTTTGTGTGAGAGCAGGCCCTCCACCCTCCCAGCCCAGGAAGACCCATTCAAAATGCAGATGTAAGCAAGTGAGGCTGAGTACCCTGTGTTTGGGGTGTGTCTGAGTGAATGCACAAGGAGCTGTCAACCAAGCCCAGCCAGACGTGGATTGTAAGGCACAGAAGGATTTAAGTGCAAAGAAATGCTCACTTTCTAAAAGTGGCATTTCTAGGATAGTAATATTAAATCCGACTTCACCAGTCAGCAGGACTTTGTATTACCATTCTGGCCATACTAAATATGACCCTCCTGCTCCTTTCAGATCAGCAGCTGCCACTTCAACAGCGTATGAGGGCAGCCCCAATGTTAGCCTATGAAGGGAGCAGGCCTCACAGTAGTGTAAAAATGAATTTAGGAGTTTTACACTACCAGGACATATAACTACACAGGTACATGTCCTGCCTTTTACCCACACAGCACCCTGCTCTAGGGGTTACCTAGGGCACACATTAAGGGTGACTTATATGTAGAAAAAGGGGAGTTCTAGGCTTGGCAAGTACTTTTAAATGCCAAGTCGAGGTGGCAGTGAAACTGCACACACAGGCCTTGCAATGGCAGGCCTGAGACAAGGAAAAAGGGGCTACTTAAGTGGGTGGCACAACCAGTGCTGCAGGCCCACTAGTAGCATTTAATCTACCTGCCCTAGGCACATTTAGTGCACTCTACCAGGGACTTACAAGTAAATTAAATAGTCAATCATGGATAAACCAATCAGTAGTACAATTTACACAGAGAGCATATGCACTTTAGCACTGGTTAGCAGTGGTAAAGTGCCCAGAGGTCAAAAGCCAACAACAACAGGTCAGAAAAAATAGGAGGAAGGAGGCAAAAAGTTTGGGGATGTCCCTGTCAAAAAGCCAGGTCCAACAGGCGGCAAACCATACACTAGAGCAGTGGTCTTCAAACTTTTTAATGCCGCGTCCCCCCAGTTGAAAAATAAAAATCATTGGGCCCCCCCCTCAAAAAATTTCACAATCATTTTAGAAAGATGGTAATGTTTAAATAGGTCTAAACCTATTTAAACATTGCAGTTAAGTACTGTTACTGTTTTAAAACTGCAATAACATGCTTCTGCTTAAAACAAAGGCATGTTACCTGTATAATATTTCTTTTGGCCAGAGTTTGGCGCCCCCCCTGGGATCTCTTGAGGCCCCCCCCAAGGGGGGCCCGCCCCCCAGTTTGAAGACCTCTGCACTAGAGAGACTGTGGCCTTGCCCTCCCCTGGACCAAGCACAGGGCATGTTGCCCCCTCCAGAGCATGTGGGCGGCAAACCATACACTAGAGAGACTGTGGCCTTGCACTCCCCAGGACCAAGCAGTAGGCAAACCACCCACTAGAGAGACTGTGGCCTTGCACTCCCCAGGACCAAGCAGTGGGCAAACCACCCATTTGAGAGACTGTGGCCTTTGACTCCCCAGGACTAAGCAGTGGGCAAATTACCCACTTGAGAGACTGTGGCCTTGCACTCCCCAAGACAGCGCAGAGGGCATGTTGCCCCCCCAGGACCAATGGTTTTGTACCATCTTCCGGCTGAGGTGCCCCCATTCCCCGTCCCTCTGAGGTGCCTGTGTATTTTCGACCTGATGCCCTTGCAGTGTTCTCTCCGTGTTTTTGCAAGAGTAAGGTGGGGCCTGCCCTATGTGATGTGGCCCTCTGGCCCACAGACATTGAGGACTGGGCAGTGTCCCTACATTTGTAAATATGTATATACGTTTGGATTTTGATGCACTTATTCCTAGTATTTTTTCGTATTACACTCACTTTCTTCAAATCATTTTGTGCTTGCATTATTCCTGAGGAGTACGGGGGAATATGTAATGTTACTGCATCTGGTTGGGTGTATGGTGTTTGGGGCGGGGGTGTTGCGTGTGTGTGTCACTCTCTTTTCCTCCCCCCTCCCTTGTGAGCTAGTCGGCAGTACTCACCGTGGTCGTCTTCACCGGGGTTGATGTTCATAATGCAGCAGAAGGTAGATAAGCATGGGGAATATGTGCAACTCAGGCTCCATGGCGTTGTGGTTGTTCCCTGAGTCTCCGCAGGTGAGTCCTTTGACTTCTGAGATCTGTTTCCGCCAGGCTTTTGATGTCGTTAGTACTGCCTCAGAAAAGGTGGCGAATAGGCCTGTCATAATACAGTGGGCGGTACATTGTCTTCTGCCTAGCTGTTGGCGGTTATCACCGTGCTGCTTGTTGATTCCTCCGTGGGGGTCGGTGTGTTAAAGTGTCTGTTTGTCTGAGCATTTTCCACCATGATCTTAATTCCATTTTTGTTACCGCCGGCCTGTTGCCGGAATTACTGCCGCTTTATCACCGACCGCCAGGGTTGTAATGAGGGCCTTAATGTATTGTGGAGCAGCTGATCTTAGCCAGGTTTCAGCAGCACATCAGTAGTTTCCTGTACAGCTTGTTGCTGATGGCGAATCATTTAGGGAACTTGGAAGTATTGTACTGCTGCATGCATACATGCCAACTTCACCAATTTAGGTGGTAAGCCTGTGGGATAACAGACCAGCCATTTAGATGGGTGCTCTCAGCCAATTAAAAACAAAAATAAACAAACACAAAAAGTAAAAGGAAGACATCACAAGCACTCACATTGATTTCTACTCGCGGGATTCATGAAAACTGTAACTGGGATGCAGCTCCACTCTTCGCAAGCTCTCAGTCACTTTGGAGTGAAAAACCTTTTATTTCCCTTTCAGTCGAATTATCTGCAATAACTGGAAACGGAGACAACACATCCATGAATGCACCTATTTGTTAAATGAAAATCCAGGACCAAAATCATCGTGCCCAGTGTACATGGAGTGATGTAGCTAAAAATGTACGTTGTTTTGTATTACTAAAGTTAAGCATAGCCAGGTACAGAAAACAGACAGACAATGCTACACAATCATGTTTGTCCTTTTACAGTACAAACATACTCTTGGTGTCTCTCACAGCTATTTTATTCATTTTACTACTGTCAGAAAAGTTAAATGTTAGTTCCAGTTTTTATAATTGCTGTACAGTGTCCCCTGTGTCCATGTGTTTGTTTTACTTGTTGGCAATTACTTCCAAACTTCATGCACTAATGTCAAGATGAGAGCTGCACTGTGAAACAGAGATTTGTCACCAGCAGCCACTCAGTTCTTGGTATTGGTCACTTAGCTATCACAAGAGATGCCTGACCAATGAAAGTAACAGATGAACAGATTAATGTAGAATAGATGTATGCTCCGAACCATGCTACTTGTAAACCTGTCTTTTTATGATTTTTAAAGAATTCTACAAACGTCCACCCATGCGACTTTTTTAGGGTTGAGCACACAAAGCGCTCCGTTCCTGGTGTAATCTCTCTGTGGGCTTTTAACCACACCCGTGTCACACCCATCTATTTGGTTGGTACGTGGCCTTGCCTTTTAAAATTCACTTGATGTAATTAGAGAAAGGCATGCATAAGTCATAACTTTTTCCGGTGTTTAGCCCGCCTCGAGCTCATCGGCCAATTTATGAAAACATAGGCAGCGCTATCTCCCTGGGCACTAGTCGAGCGCTTTGCATGACATTGACTGTGTTACATGGATATTTGCACTTTTGCTGGTTATGTGGATAATTGCACTTTTTCCGTTTACATGGATAATAGGACTTTTGCCGATACGTTTTACTGCGAGCGAACTTCTGTTTCCTTTTGAATGTGTGCTTTGCACTCATGGTCGCCGTCGGCTTGCTTATGTGAAACTGTTTTACTTTTCATTTTCAGTTTATGTGGCAAGAGAAGTCCGATTAGTTCTGTGAAACTGTTTTATTTTTCAGTTTATGTGGCAAGGAAAGTCCGGTAAGGAGCTTACAATGCTAATAGCTTTAACTCGAGCAAACGCGAGACCCATTGCTTTGCAAATGCTTGTGTTTTCTAATGTACACAATAATTTTTGATGAATGCCATCTTCCCAAACCTAAAAACGACAAGATTATACCAAATTAAAGCTGTAAAGAAAGCAAATTTAAAAATAGCCAAAATAGCTTAGGTATAAAGGATACATTTTCCGAAAGCCCGGAAATTGCCTAAATGAAATTCTAGGGCATTCCTACCCCAAAGAATTTCTTTGTCACCTGACAGTGACAATCACAACTCTGTAATATGCAAAGGAAAGAAACTAGCGGTGGCACTCATGCTAAATCTGGCTGTTCTGCATGATGTTCAGCCTGGCAATATGTTCAAAGGCAAGCCAGCAATGGCTCTCTTAGGAGGTGTTAATTCCTACATGCACATGTCACAGTGACCAGACAGGTAAGATGCCAATGCACACTTCTGCCCAGCTCCTCTTTGTATTGTGGGAAACAGACCAGTGCCCGCACTATGCCCATCACTCAGTGTCCATCATGTCCAGTGTTTGAGCCCTTTATATGTCAGCCCTCCCACCCCTCCATTAATTAGTGATTGTTTTACAGATGATGTCATAAATTTTAACTCTTAGTAGGTGGCATTGCCATATCACTAGACAAGACTTATTTAGCATCATGATAAAAATCATTTACCTACAAAGAATAAACATTAATCTTACCTGTAACTTTGAGGAAAACGGGTTTAGGAATGAGAACTATGCAATGGGAACCAGGACCTAACATACATGTGTGATTCTCCATATGCGCATGAACATTGTCTGTTAATGTTCGTGTCTGACTGTGCTTATGTGGGTATAAGTATGCACATGCTTGCCTACGTGTATGTCTGTGCATGCATGTGTAAGCATGCGTACATGCATATATATGTGAATGTGCTTTTGTGTGTGTATATGCATTCATGTGTCTGAGCGTGCACGTGTGGGTAACTATGTAGAATTATGTGGGTGCATGCGTATGCACATGAGTGTGTGTATATGTATGTCCATGCTTGAGCAAGTGCCAGGAGTATCTAGACCTGCTGGCAGCAACAGGGCTGCAAGGCTGCTGTCTTCAACTGTTGTTGTTGACTGACCTTACGCAGACTCTGAACTGCAGAAGGAAAGGCCACATGCAACCTGATACTGATCTGTGTTTTGGTTTAGAAATGAAGCTAGCCACAGAGTTCCGCTGAGAATAGAGACTCAACAGTTATTCAGGTGACATATCTTGTCCCAACAAACCTGATAACATGATGGTTGTGTGTGTGCGCCTGTATGTGTGCGTGTGCATGTATATTTGTGTCTGAGTGTGCAAATGTGCGTAGGTATGTAGGAGTGCCATTGTGTGTGTGTGTATGTGTTTTAATAAGTGCATGCAAGTGTGTGCCAGTGTATAGATGTATTTCTCCTTGGTAATGCTGTTTATGTATGTGCATGCTTGCTTATCTGCATGTCTATGTTTGTGTGTGTCTGTGTTTGTATGTTTGTGCTCGTGCCTGCATGTGTTTGTGTATGTATGCCTGTATATTTGTATGTATCTGTGTATGCAGCTGCAGGTCACTGTGTTTCCCAATACATACATGTCTGCGTGTGTGTCTGTGTATGAGTGTTTCTGTGTATGTGTGCTTGCATGTTTGTGTGGGTCTGTCTGTGCATCTAAGTTTATTTTGACGGTTTTGGATATATCACATAGAAGGCCAAGGGAGTGGGTGAGAGCAATTTACTGAGAACAATATCTGTGTCCGTAACTACTAAGCATATGATACATTGAGGAGCTGAAAACACAACAATATGAACAAGATGGGGCAGTTGCACACCTGAATGTGTTGTTATACTCTGCTGTCCTCCTTTGTTCTTCCTTTTTCTAGTTTGTATTGCTTGCTGCTTGTTCTATGTACATGCTTCAAAGCTGATCTCTTGGCATATCAGCACTATATACATTTGTATACAAATATTAAAGTATGAACATCAACTAAAACACATTCAATAAGTAAAACAATAGAACAGCTCATCCTGTATAACATGAACATATAATAAACAATGCATCAACAGTAACACAGCAGATCTTGGTAACAGGGAAGTTCAAATCAAATGTGGGAGAAAGAGACATTAAAGTACACAAAGCAGAACAAATTTAAGTGGAGGACACCATTGTACAGTATATCCCTGTGGGCCTGTGTCACTGTGTGAATTTTAGGAGTGTGTATCACTTTGTGTGGCTTTGTGTTTCTGTTGCCTACATTTGTGCTGGTAATGACTGTGGATGTGTGTGTTTGTGTGCCCCTACCTGTGCCTGTGGGTCTTAGTTCCTGTGCATATGAGAGTGTGTGTATATATAATTATATGTGCATCTGTGGAAGGTGCATGAGTGAGTGTATCACAGTGAGTGTGACTGTTTAGTTGTGTGTGTGATTGTTGGTGTATTTCTGTGAGTGTGGATGTGAGCCTTTGGGTCAGTGTATCTATCAGTATATGAGTGTGTGTATATCACTATGTTGGGTGTCTATGCTGTGTGCATGTGTGTGGGTCTATCACTGTTGGAAATGGGGTCTCTGGTTGGCAGGTATTTTGCACTATGTCCAAGCTGGGACCCTAACTCTTGTCAGGACAATGGGGAAAGACACTTAAGATAACCCCTGCTCACCGTCTTGGTAGCTTGGCACAAACAGTCAGGCTTATCTCAAAGGCAATGTGTAAAGTATTTGCACCAAAACACAGAGTAATACAGTGAAAATACTACAAAATGGACACCACACCAGTTTAGAGAAATAGCCAAAATGTATCTAAATCAAACAAGACCAAAATGCCAAAAATCCAACATACACAAGTAAAGTTATGATTTTTTTATAATAATAGAATCTTACTCCACAGAATACAATGGAAATGTTGTTGTTACACAAGGTACCTGGTTTGCGTAAAAAATAAAGCCGCACAGGCAGGCGTGCATCGGAAAAGTCAGCGATGTGTCGATTCCTTACTTGCAAGTGAGGCCATGTGTTGTTTCTTCTCTGGTTGGGTAGGTGATGCATTGATTTTCTCTCCCGCAAGGGAGCGATGCAACGAATTCCGGACTGGGCACCACGGATTCACGCAGGTTCATGTTGATTTTGGCACCCAGTGAATATGCGTGTGAAATCCGGCCGCACAGTGGTAGAAAACCACGCTGCCTGGGGGTTATGTTGTTTTCAGCAGCTGCAAGTGGATATTGCGACATTTCTCCAGCCTCGATGCAGGTGATGCATCAATTTACCAGCTGCAATGCAGGTGGTACATCGATTTATCACCCACAATGCAGGTGGTGCATCGTTTTTACAGCAGTGTTGCAGGTGGTACTTCAAAATTTTCCCCACATGGCTCCTGTGCGGGGATTTTAGTCTTTGTTCCACCAGCTTCACCTTTCAAGGGCCCAGGAACTGGAGTGGGCACCACTTGGCAGGGTAGGAGTCTCAGCAGAGAGTCCAGGTGCTGGCAGAGGACGTCTTTGGTGGCCCTGAGACTTCAAAACAGGAGGCAAGCTCAGTTCAAGCCCTTGGAGACACTTTACAAGCAGGAATATACCACAAAGTCCAGTCTTTGTCCTCTTTCAGGGAGAAGCAGCAGCTGAAGGCCAACCCAGCAAAGCAAAGTCACAGGCAAAGGAGCAGTACTCCTCCTCCAGCTCTTCGGCTCTTCTCCTTGGCCGAGGTTCCTCTTGATTCCAGACGTAATCTAAACATCTTGGATTTTGGTCCACTACTTATACCCCTTTCTGCATTTGAAGTAGGCTAACTTCAAAGTAAAGTCTCTGTTGTTGACAAGATCCTGCCTTGCCCAGGCCTGGCTCCAGACTCACACCAGTGAGTTGGAGACTGCATTGTGTGATGGCAGGCACAACCATTTCAGGTGTAAGTGACCACTCCTCCCTCCACTCCAGCCCAGATGGCACATCAGGATATGCAGGCTACACCCCAGCTCCCTTTGTGTCACTGTCTAGTGGAGATTCACAACCAGCCCAACTGTCAGTCTGATTGAGACAGGGAATACACAAGCAGGCAGAGTCACAGAATGGTTTAAGCAAGAAAATGCCCACTTTCTAAAAGTGGCATTTTCAAACTGACAGTTTATAAATCAACTTTACCAAAAGATGTATTTTTAAATTGTGAGTTCAGAAATCCCCAAACTCCACACCTCTATCTGCTCCCAAAGGTAAAGTGTACTCAAAAGTTATTTATAGGCTGCCCCCATGTTAACCTATGAGAGGCCTTGCAAAAGTGAAAACCAAATGTGGCAGTATTTCACTGTTAGGACATGTAAAAAAAACACACCAGTACATGTCCTACTTTTAACATACACTGCACCCTACCCACGGGGCTACCTAGGGCCTACCTTGGGGTGCCTTACATGTACAAAAAGGGAAGGTTTGGGCCTTGCAGGTGGGTACACTTGCCAGGTCGAATTGGCAGTTTAAAACTGCACACACAGACACTGCAGTGGCAAGTCTGAGCCAGGTGTGCAGGGCTACTCATGTGGGTGGCACAATCAGTGCTGCATACCCACTAGTAGCATTTGATTTACAGGTCCAGGGCACCTTTAGTGCTCTTTACTAGGGACTTACTAGTAAATCAGATATGCCAATCATGGAAAAGCCAATTACATAAACAACTTAGACAAGGATCACTTGTACTTTAGCACTGGTCAGCAGTGGTAAGGTGCCAAGATTTACAACACCAGCAAAATCAGAGTCCAGCACACAGTCAAAACATGGGAAGCAGGGGCAAAAAAACAGGGGAGACCACGCCAAGGATGCCAGGTCTAACAATCAGTGCAAGTGTGCTTGTGTGTGAGTCTATGCTATGTGCATGGGTGAGGTTTAATCACTGTGTGCATGTGTCCATGTGCACCTGTGGGTCTGTATGTTTGTGTGTGTGTGAGATTTTGTGCATATTGCATATTTGTGTATGTATGTGTGTGTTGTGTGCATGAGTGTGGTGGTAGCACTGTTAGTTTGCGTGTGTGACATGTGATGTTGGGTCTGTGTATCTGTGTTTGAGACTGCGTAAATTACTGTGTGTTTGTATCTGTGCTGTTTACAATGTGCATGCTTTTTTGTCTGCCCTTGTGCCCTCTGAGAGGGTGAGTTCACAAGAAGAGGAGCTAGGAGTTCCCTGTGTTTTAACAATTCTGATTCTGTCCCACTCCAATCTGCCCCACTCAAATCCAAAACAATTTGCCTCACTCCAATCTGCCCCACTCCAATCCAAGACAATCTGCCCCACTCCAATCTGCCCCACTCCAATCCAAAACAAATTGCCCAACTCAATCCAAAGCAATCTGCCCCACTCAATCCACTCCAATCTGCCCCACTCCAATCTGCCCCACTCCAATCCGCCCCACTCCAATCCAAAACAAGTGCCCTGTATATGTAAATGTAAATAAAATGGTTTACTGCTAACAAAAATTTAGATTATAAAAAACAGAAAGAAGTGCTCTTTATTTGCATAAATGTATTATTGAACAATATGCACAACACCACCCACCAACCAAGCTTATAATCACATATGCACGCAGGCATAACAATACACTTCACCTTTTCCTACCAATGCACAACAATAACAACAAAAATAAAAAAAATAGTAAACCTGCACTCACATCCAAAAGGCGAGACCTATTGGCTATGCCAATTCGTGTTCTACGAGACGGCCGGCCAAACACACATGCACACTGAGGGGAGTGCATAGTGCACTCCACTCGTCCCCATCATCCCCCATGTCACCACCCCGGTAGCAATGAAACAATAATAAACATGGATTATTATCGTTTCATTGTTAAAGGTTTGCAGCCACTGCTGGTACTCACTTTATTGGTCAGACTGTCTATAGATTTTTGTTTTGACAGGAAAACGGTCTCCTGTGTCCACATCATGGATAGACAGTTGGTTCTCTCAGGGGTCAAAAAGAAGAGATGTAGGACTTGCCTGAAGTCAGCTTTCTGTTGGGCAGTTAGGGTATTTGAGTAGACAACTCCATCCACTGACTCATCTTTAGGGTCATCTGAGAGGAGGTCAGGGAGAGGTTCACCCTCTGCTTCCTGCTCCTCATCAGTAACCATCAGCATGGTTACATCTTCCCTGTCATAATAGAGCTTTAGGCGGTTTACATGGGTCACCTTTTTGGGTGTCATGCTGATGCCTAGGTCTACCAAGTAGGTGACTTAACTCATTTTCTTTAGGATAGGGTAAAGGCTACTCTATCTGTCCTGAAGTGCCCTGGGAGCCACAGGTTAGAGAACCCATAACTTCTGCCCTGGTTTGAATTCTACCAGTGCAGCCTTTTGGTCATACCACTGCTTCTGGAGCTGTTGGCTGGCCTTAAGGTTTTAGGATGCCTTTTCCATGTACTCAGGCATCAACAGCGACCAAGCACATAGATCACCACATTTTGTTTAGGCTCATGGAGAGGTCTCTCCCAGCCTTCTTTTACAAGTGCAAGTGGTCCCTTATGGGGTGGCCAAACAGAAATTTAAAGGGAAAAACCCTTCTCCCTTCTGAGTCACCTCTCTGTCGGCAAAACCAAGCATGGAAGGTGGACATCCCATCTCCTTCTGTGTTTTTCAGGGAGCCCCATGATCATGCCCTTTAATGTCTTGTTGAATCTCTGAGCAAGTCCATTGGTTTGTGGATGGTAAGGTGTGATGAACTTATAGGTCAGCCCACACTCATTCCACATGTGTTTTAGGTAAGCTGACATGAGGCTTGTACCTCTGTCAGAAACCACCTCCTTAGGAAACCATACTGTGGTAGAAATACCAATCAGGGCCTTGGCTACTGCAGGAGCTGTAGTAGACCTAAGGGGGATCGCTTCAGGCTATCTGGTAGCATGATCCACAACTACCAGTATTTACTAATTCTCTGAGGCTGTGGGTGGCTCAAGTGGACCCACAATGTCCACACCCAACAAGCCTTTCAAAGGGGACCCCCACCACAGGAAGTGGAATGAGGAGGGCCTTTGTGTAGCCACCTGCCTTACCACTGGCTTAGCAGGTGACACAGGAGTTACAAAACTCCTTCACCTTCTGGGACATATTGGGCCAGTAGAAATGGCTGACAAGCCTATTCCAAGTGTTTGTCTGTTCTAGAGGATCCAGCTCCATGGACTCAGTTCCCTCAGAGAATAAGACTTCTTCCTGAGAAGAGAGGTCTTGTTTCTTTTGCTGATTAGAAGGTGGTCCCCATTCTTCTTGCCTTTTCTCTTGGAAAGTTGGGCCATTATTCCAGGGTCCAACACTTCTTTTTCACCCTGTGCTCAACTTTGTGCTCTAGTTTTCACACAAACCAGTTCAGGGATTCCCAGCATGGCTGCATGGGTTTTGAGTTCTACCTCACCCAAGCTGAGGACTCCAGAGCATTCCCTAGCAAGCATTCCATTGGGATTGCAGAAGAGATCACTACATGCTTCAAGCCAGTAACCCCTCCCCGTTCTAAGGTCACCATAGCCATGGGATGGGCCTTGGTTACATTGTCAGCATCGGTAACTGGATAACTTTGTTCAGCCAAATACTGTTGTGGGGAAACCAGTTTTTCTGTCACCCTCAGAGACTAAAGCAGCTTCAGTGTGAACCCTGATTTGCCCTGTGTACACTGTTGAGCCCACCTGCAGACTGGCTCTACCAGTACTAACTGGAGCAGTGCTAGGGGGATTCTTTTTGGGACAGGCCAAGTCAACAGTTTGGTGCCCATGCTGTTTATAGTTGTGACACTAGGTCTTTTTGGGATCAAAGATTGTACCCTTGTACCCATGTGAAGATTCTGAAGAGGCTCAGAGCCCACCTGCCTGTGCAGGTTTTTGGGGCCCTTGAGAAGACTCTTTACTTTTTTCTTTGGGTGTCTCAACACCCTTCCCCTGAGGAGGCTTTAAAATCCCTTTCTTTTGGTCACCCCAGTGAAAGTTTTAGTCACCCTAGTAGGGGTCCAATGGTCTGCCTTCTTTCCCAATTCTTGGGGAGAAATTGTACCTAGGTCTACCAGATATTAATGCAACTCGTCATTGAAGCAGTTACTTAAAAGATGTTCTTTCATAAACAAATTATAAAGCCCATCATAGTCATACACTCCACTGCCGGTTATCCAACATCTGGGTTTTCACTGAGTATGCTGCAAAATCAACCCAGAACTGGCTCAAGGTTTTGTGAGCCCCCCTGAACCTAATTCTGTACTCCTCCGTGGTGAATCCAAAGCCATCAGTCAGGGTAGCCTTCATGTGGTCATATGATTCAGCATCTGCACCAGTGAGTCTGAGGAGCCTATCCCTACACTTACCAGTAAACAATTCCCAAAGGAGAGCCCCCCAATCAGATTTGTTTAGTTTTCTGGTTGCACAAGCTCTCTAAAAAGCTGTGAACCAATTGGTGATGTCATCACCTTCTTCGTATTTAGAGACAATCCCTTAGGGGATTTTTAGGCCATCGGAATGCACTCTAACCCTATTCAAATTGCTGCCACCATTAAAGGGTGCTAAGCCCATTTCTGCTCTCTCCCTCTCTACATCTAGGAGCTGTTGCTCCAAAGCAAATATTTTGGAAATCCTTTTCGTTGAGGCTGCCCTCAGTGTTCCTAGTGTAACTGGACTCCCCTGTGGAAGATCCAGATCCTGTGAGCACTATCCTTAGAGATAGAGGCCTTGGGGCCCTGATCTCCCTAGTTAGGTGAGGGGAGGGGAGTTCATCCTCTTCATCTCTGACATCTTCCCTGTCTGAGGGGAGATCTTCTTCCTCAACAGGGTGGTCCCTTGCATACTCTGCCAAGATCTCCTGCAGCTTGGCCTTGGTAGGGTTAGAACCTGTTTTAATTTTTTTAGTCTGCAGAGAGACCTTAACTCTCCCATTCCTAGAAGGAAGTAATGGGTGATTTAAGCTCCACAACCATTTCCTCTTGGCTGCTCATTATGTAACTAAACCTAATTCTAGTTACTAACCCCTAACTTAAAATAACTTTTAAATCTAAAAAATAAATGCTAAAGGTGACTTAACTAAGCCCCTAGCAGGCCTTTTAAAAATTAAGAAATGTTTACCAAATTCTAAAATCAGTTATTAACTAAATGGCTATAAAACAAGAGACATGTTATTTTGACATGAGCGAGAAGCATTTTTGTTAACATTCTTTTTTGGCAGGGTTTCTGCAGGATGTACCCATCATGGAGGCTGTTTGTTAAGGAAAAGTTGGTGGGATTGTCCAGTGAAAAGCAGGGTTATATCACAGGTCGATTGCAGCTATTTGCTTTTAGATGAGACAGATGGCATTGTACTGAAAAAAGATAGTGTACCGGTATCCTTGCTGTTTCTTTCAAGTTAATGTAGAGATACATGTGAGATGCAGAAGTTAAGTGCGGCAGAGAAAGTGGCCAAAAGGGGAAACATCCTCAAACATGCGTTGTAAAAAATGCGGACGTTTCCCACGCAAGCGTAACCACGCTTGCCTAAACACTGCATGGCTTTTTCTGTGTCTTAACCACACATGTGCTGAACTGTGCATATGCATGGTTAAGGCACGGAAAAAGCCATGCTTTGTTTGGGAGAGGAGGTGGAGGACACAGTGAGGTAAGTGGGGCAGGGGCGGGGGTGGATTAAGGGATTGGGGTGGGAGGGAGGCTGGGGCGGGCTAATTTCTTTTTTTAAGGGGCAGGGGTTGGGGGGTTTGGGTATGTTTTTTAAGGGCGTATATTTTTTTTAGGGGCTGGAGTGGGGTGATTTGGGTCTATTTTGTATTTAGGGCGTGTGTGGGGTAGTTTATTTTTAAAGGGGTGAGGGTGTTGTGTAGCCATTTTAGTTATAGCTCCATGCACGTTATTTTAGCAAGACCAAGTCTGCAGCTGTGCACTTTACCCTAGATATATTTTATTTAGCTTCGTTTATTATTTTAACAGTAGCCACATTTGCGGTTTTGTTTTATTTCTCTCTATCTAGCTGTTCCTTGCCCAGGCCAGCATTGCGTTCTTAAACAAGACATTTCTTTCACCCTGTGCTTCTCTCAAGGCTGCAGTAAGATAGGTTGCCGGTAAACGTGGTAACGCTTTATCCCTAGTATTCATAGAAACATACACATCCTTACGAAGGGACATTTTCTCAGAACATCAGCTGTTTTATTATAAAAAAACACTTCCCTGTCCCATACACGTTAGAGGGAGATTCCAGTCAGATGACCACAACTATCTGCTGATTGCTGAACGCTTCACTGCAGCTGCTTATGCAGACTTCAGGCTTTTGCTCAGGTATGGGGGATGACATCTTCCCAGGGGAACCTGAAGGGCAGAACTAGAGCTTAACATGTTGGGCTCTAATATAGCCTGGGTAGGAATTCGTCTTTTAACTCTAGTGACAATGTGGTAGCGTTATTTCTGTGCTTCACACTCCTTGTCACAATTTTAATCCTGTCATGCATTATCGTCCCGGTTATTTCAATACATGCTTTATTAGCTAAGATGCAGTTGCTTAATTAAAATCTTATTGAAACATATACTGCCTCTGCTTGTCCTTGTATATGTGAGACTACTATAACTGAGAGAAACGGATAAGATCTGAGTGACCACGATTTATTGAGGAGTCAATTGTGTCATGCATTCGGCTGCCCAATCTTCCCTACTCTTGGGTAGAGATGAGGCACTGCTGGTTAGTCGGAGCAAAACCCAGACTAGGCCGACAGGTGTCACCTGTAGTAGGTTAGACTAGGTCCCCCCACACTGCAGGTGACTCTGCCGCACAAATCAATTAGTCTCATTAGAATAATGAGAGCCTATGTGACATGGCACGCCGACTTTTGGCCAGGGTCTAATTTTCGGGTCCTCCTGAGTATCTCTGTCTCACTACATACAAAGACACCTCAGTACTATATACGGAGACGTCTGTGGTATTGAGGATTTCCTCCTCAGCTAAGTAGGGAGTACCTAACTAACGCTGTAGGTTGTTCAAGCTTGAACTCTAAAAGGATAATCCCCATTTGGTGTGCTTATCTCTGAACAAATTTACCATTTATTATGGAAAATCCACAACAGGTCGCAATTGCAGTCAATATGCGACCACTCCTTACTGCACATGCACTGGCACATGGCCTAATGGTCCAGGGGGGTCCAGTCACATTTGTTGTTGAGGCTCACCCAGCCTATAGAACAGAACTTTTTTATTCTTGGGTTTCCAGCAGTTGATGGGAACACAACTACATTTCATCCCTATACACCTGCAAACGTACCTGCACAATACAGAGCATATGCATATTTAGAAATACCTCTATCTTATCAAGAACATAATATTTGGCTTGATGGCGCCCTACCCCACACAATTTTACACGTTAGGTTAGGTCCTGTAAGTAATGATGGTCATACCTGGCCTTTATTGGCCACTTATACACCTCACCCTGCGGCAGCTGAAGTCCGTCTCTTATATGCTGATCTAACGGCAATATACAGATGATTAGTACAGTTTGTAATGCAAACATTAAATGCAAACCCAGCACGTGCTGCTCCGGTGCACCCACATGCAGTAACGCCAGGCATTAATCCTGCGACTGTACATTCGATCATGGGTAAAGTACCCGGCAAACGAGAAGAAATTCCGTTTTGGTTAGCTCAAAAAATAAATGTTCTGGAAGCAGTATTTCCCCATATGGAACCTCAGGATAAACACAGGATATTAACTATGTGCTTGCCATTTGGGATGATTCTCACAATAGACAACTGTAATACATGGGGCACAGTGTTTGCCACGCTCTATACTACCGCACACGATATGCAGACACTTGCCAGAAGTGTTGAAACAAATTCAAGATGAATACAGGGCTGCCCCGGCCCTGGATTTGGGGATTCAACTAATGGGCAACTTTGCCACAGTATCCTCAATTATATTAAGTAACCTTAAAGGGGAAGCAGTCGCACTAGCAGTGCGCATGCAGTTCCGGGACATTCCTCCATAGGATCAATAACGTGAGCTGCCAAAGATTATCATGGAGACCTACTCTAGCATTGGTCGAGATAGTCTGGGGGCCAGACCAACAAAACCACAACTTCAGGGTAAATCTAATTCTACCAAGTAAACACCTGAGGGTACTAAGAAACGCTGGAATAAAAACACCTAAAAAAGAAAAGGGAGAATCTCCGCATACTGAGACCCCACAGAATACATATAATCTCATAATTAGAGATAATATAAAAACGCCCGACAGATAGCAATATACTGATTCACGCCAATCTCGTTCCTTTCAGGACTCACCAGAAAAATGCAGTGAGAGAGGTGGGCAGTCAGAGTGAAGAACTGAGTACATGAGACCGAGACAGGAATCACAACGCTTTGCAGACGTTTCTGTTAAAAAAGAAGAGAAACTTCCCCAACAAAAACCCCAATTCAAAAAGAAAAAGGTGACAGCAGTTGCAGTCCGACATGCCACTCAAGAAGGGCTCCATTGAAGAACAAGAAGTGGGCATTAGAGCTATTAGACAGCGCTGCAGAGATCACAATAGTTCAATGGAATCTTCTAGAGCATCTGCAGGTGAAAGCAACTGATGAGTTCCTACAAGTAGAGACTGCGGACATGCGTGTCTCCACACCTGATAGGGTGTACAAAGTTTCGTTACAGTTAGGAGACATAGAGCGCACAATTGCCGCAATCTTTTCAGACTGTGTCGTAAACATATATGATATTCTGCTGGCCGAAAAGGATTGGCCACCTGAATTTTCCGTACTTGCCCATATGGGGAAGATGTTATCAAACCTTCTTTCTCGCCCCTTGTTCCAGTGGAGCTTGCAGAATCCTACGCCATCGACTGGGCATTCGCGCAGGCACCCCCGTTATATCGCAACCATGTAGGATGGGATAAAGATTACCTCTATCATGTAATTCCTATAAAAAAGCAACCACAACCCCAGTACCCAATAAAACATGATGCTAAAGCACCCGTGAGGGAAATCCTCACACGACTAGAGTACCAGGGCGTAATTGAATCCTGCGTTTCACCAATGAATAATCCCTCATTCCCAGTAGCTAAACCGGACCATTCATACAGAATAGTCTTAGACTACAGACATTTAAACAGTCATACATGCACATATGCTATACAAAACATACATAGCACAGCACTCATGAACAACATAGTGCACAAAAAATACAAAACAACACTGGACATTTACAATAGTTTCTTCTGCCAAAATATAGTGCCTGAGAGTAGAGACAACAAGTTTTAGCGCACGAGGCTCCCACAAAGAATTGTAGTGTTTACCCCAGGGGTACAAGAACAGTTCAGGACTGTTCGCAGCTCATGTGACTTCAATATTGCACTACATTGACCCTCAAGCATTGTCCTATGTAGATGATATCTACCTCAAGGATGATGAATTGCTGCAACATTTAAGACGGGTAGCCCGCATTGTTGTGGGATTTGCTGTGTTCGGCTACAAATTCAATAAAAAAAAAAAATAGCCTTCCTTAGCGTCCTGTTTCTGGGATATGAGCTATTGAGTGAAGGAAAGAGCCTAGCACCACAAGTCTTGATAAAATGTGCACAGTTACAACCTCCAAATACAAATTAAGAAACTGAAATTCCTATTGGGTTTCCTAAATTTTGACAGAACTTACATTCCTGATTATGCGTCACGCATAAAACCTTGATATGACTTCATACGTCCTGACTTTTCAAGTAAATTGTGGACAGTCGAACACACACGCATTCTCAGAGCTTTACAAACAGACATGCTTGCAACACAACACCTACACACAAGGGACAATAAAAAACATCTGGTCATCAGAGTAATTGCTGGTGCCATTGGTTTCACCTATGTAACTTTCAATGAGGGTGAGAAGGTCCCAATTGCATACAAATCACATTTGTATTCAGCAGCAGAACAACGCTTTGCTCCCACTGAGAAAATTCTCACTGCTCTTCAGATTGTCATTAAAGAAAGACTACGAGCCCAAGACAAACGCATTATTGTCGTCTCTCCAATTCCAGCCCTTGAGGCTGTTACCAAAACCAGCGTTACTAACGCATTACATCCACGTTGGATAAAATGGGCAACGTCTCTGACAGCCACTGATGTTGACTACCTTTTTGACCCAAAATTGCAATATGAACTAGAATACCCAGTTCCAGCAAATACATTGCCTATTGATCAATATCAAAGAGTCATGTACACCGATGGCTCACCGCAACCTGCGATTGGCACAAAACATCAATACTCCGCTGCTTTAGCAGTTGTAAGTGCCTATATGGAGGATAATACATTTCGTCCTCAACATACATACACACAAACCGTAGCGGATTGCACAGCACAATTGGCAGAGCTAAAGGCTCTGGTGATAGCACTGGAACATACAGATCCTTCACAGGTAACACTGATTGTTTGTGATTCTTACTACTGTGTCCAGTCCTTTAATGAATGCCTGCAATACTGGTGTCAGAATGGGTTCAGAGATTCTAAACGCAACACCATTAAACACAGACTTCTAAGGGGGAAAGTAGTGGATCTGAAGGAAAGGCTACCAAATGTCCATGTTGTTCATACACTTGGACACCAGCGCATTGGAATACACTTTGCTTGAAATACACTGGCTGATGAAGCTGCAAAATCAGCAGCAACTACAACTGCTGTTGCTGTAGTAACCCGTTCAGGAACGAAACCGGATGATGACATATGGGCTGCCGTGAAAGCCACGGCTGAAGGCACGCCGTATCCAAAAGCATTTCCTGCTAAATATTCCTACTGAATGGGAGGCTGCCTAGACGCCAAAGTAAAGATACAAGGTGTGGAGGTTCGAGTAATTCCCAACAAAGACATAAGATCAGAGTTGATTAAAACTGTGCATGAGGGAGTAGCATCTGCCCATGCTGGTGTGGCGGCTACAATATCATTGTTGCAAGCATGTTATTGGTAGCCAAGTCTATACAAACAGGCCAAGCAGTATGTCCTTTGTTGTGATATCTGCCAACAAATTAAGGGTTCCACCGTCCTCCTAATTTCCAACAAACCATTGCAATCTGTGTACTTGGACAATTGTGGTCCCCTAACACTGGATACTGCATACAAATACATTCTAGTTGCTGTTGACTCATGCTCCAGATGTCTATGGGTGTGGCCACAACGCTCTGCTGACGCTCGGACTATTATTAAAGATTTGCGAGTCTTTATCACTACATATACAGTTGCGACTTTCCACTTGGACCAGGGTCCTGCTTTCGTCTCAAGGGCATTCAGGGACGCCACGGCTTTGTTAGAGGTCCAACTCCATTACCCGTTCTCCATTTTATCCCGAGGGGAAGAGTGTCGTGGAGCGACAAAACCATGATTTAAAGCAGTCCTTAACAGCCAGAGTCTTAGGTACGGGTCATAGCTGGCTTAATCACCTGTATAGCGTCCAGAGAGCACTTAACAATCTGCCTAGAAGGTCCCTGAGGGGTCATACTTCATACAAGTGCCTGTTCGGAACTCGAATGTATGTTCCAGATCTTGATGGCCCTGGTGTGGAGGCGACAGAAACACCCTTTCACATAAAAGAACGTGTCACTGTCTTGCAGGAATTACAACAGTTCCATGACAACAACGCTTCTGCCAATGCTGCCTCCTCAGGAATGAAAGATGTACCAATAACCGTCTGGATTCCTAAAGTTGGGGATCTAGTACGTGAAAAAGTTGCTGTGAAAAAGGAGTTTGGTCCTTCGTATCGTGCACCGGTCCCAGTCTTGAGAATACACGGTACTAGAACTGTCATTTTACCACCATTGGCTGGTGCTAAAGAAAATCGCTTTGTATCTATCGACAATGTCAGTTACAGCATGTGACCGATCCTGCACAGGAGAACAAGAGGAACAGCCAGTAGTTCCCGAATCCCTCTCACTACTGGTCATAAGTCCCTCTACAAGTTTTGAGCAGCAATACTGACACCTCTCCGAGCTTAGGGAGGGTGGAAAATGATCTTGCATTAGTTCCGCTAACATCTGTTACAACAAACAGTACTGAAAGTACTGATTGATTTGACACAACCTCAACACAGATGGATGGCATCATTTACTATGAACTATCGCGGGAGACCCCTACCAGTTCTCCTCCTATAAATACGGCTCCAGCTTTTGCACAAACTGCTTCTGGATACTTTGCTGATGTCAACGACACCTTCTCGGACTCTATCGTCTCTTCTACATCTGAACTGTCAAAAACACGTAAGCTGATAAACTGGCTTAAAACAAATTACTTTGTTTTCCCATGGAACTATCTATGGCTTTCCTTGACTGTATTACTTTTCCTCCTTTGGATTGGTTTTGTTATAACATTCTTTCTATTAATACATGGTCATTTTCTTCCTGAAAGATCAACAGTTGAACTGGTGGATGAGGTCCTAAAACCCCATTTTTCTTCTCACAAGGTCCGCAGAGACTTGTCTTTCGTGAACATTTCCTCTATTCCAATTCCTGATGGGACTGTTTGGGATAAAGTCACATTTGATATATATGGCCCTACGGAGGTCATTCAAATACTATATGTGTTTAAACTTTCAATGAACAATATAATAATAACTGCAGTTGTTTCTGATGACTGGGATGTGAAAACAGTTGATTTCATGATGACTGAATTGCAGTATTATACTATATTTGAAAGTGAAGATGTTTATCAATCTAAAGAGAATTACGGTGATATGTTTTGCTATAATTATTATGGGCACCATTTCATTTACAGAGCAAGTACCCCAAAGACTATTTTTAATTACACACAATAGGAACATTGTCCAACTCCATCACAAGGTAGTTCTAAAACGTATTCTGAAAAATTTGCAAATTTCTCTGGGCACAATGTTAAAAATGCTGAGTCATATTATTTTAAATTGCCATCAATGGAAAAGGTACATATATTATTGACAGATACGAAATTCATCTATTCGGATTCCTTTGTTTACCGTTTGGCTTTAGAAGGCTATGAATATTGGCTGAAGTCGATTGACTTAAAAAGTGTGTGGGTAACTAGATGTTGGCAAATAAGGGGGAAGGAAGCTTTATTTAGAGCATGCCTAATACCTGTTCAAATGATATTTTTAAATGAAACTGTACAACAAACTAGTTGTTTAGGCTTAGCAAAGATTAAGGATTTGAATGCGCCCAGTATTCCTGCAACATTTTACAAATGGCAAAAGTATATAAATGTAACAGAAGATCAGCTCGATTAATGGGTCCAGATTGGCGTGTTTAATTCTTCACTGTCACGTCCTGGTGGGTGGTTATTGTGGTTAATAGATACCAATGGGTGTCATATACATTTTATAAACTCCACAGGGTTTTAGAACTAGTAGGCTGGACCCTCACTATGTGTCATCCGAACATGCGGGTATAGAAACAACATACAGGGGGTCATTCCAACCTCGGCGGTAAAAGGCGCTTACCGCCATGCAGAAGACCGCCATAACACCGCCGCGGCCGCGGTAAACCGCCATGGTCATTCTGACCCACAACAGGCAAACCGCCAAAATACAGACATCCACAAAAGTCCGCCACACCAAAGGCCAGCGATAAACTGGCGTAGACCAAACCTCCACCGTCACGCCAACAGAAATACGCCCACACTATCACGACACACAAATCCACGCAGCGGTCTTTCAACCGCGGTATTCCATTGGCGGTACACACCGCCGCGCTCAAAATACACACACATTTACAAAACACAGCCACATTGGACAATTCAAAATACACACACCTGATACACATACAAACAATACTCCCACACACCCATTACAATATAAAACACACACCCACATCACCCACAAACCCCCACTCCTAGAGATTCGTGTACACGCACAGAGATAAGAGACCTGAGCACCCAGACGCGCAATTCACTGTCACCTAGCAATATTACCACGCACTTCAAACTACACACCAATACACATCACCACACAATCCACCCCACACATCACCCAAACCACCCCATGGCACCGCAAAGACACCCCAGGTTTTCTGAGGCTGAACTCAGGGTCATGGTGGAGGAAATTGTACGGGTAGAGCCACAGCTCTTGAGGACACAGGTGCAGCACACCACCATTGCCAGGAAGATGGAGCTATGGAGCAGAATAGTGGACAGGGTCAACACTGTGGGACAGCCCCCAAGAAATCGGGACGACATCAGGAAGCGGTGGAACGACCTACGGGGGAAGGTGCGTTCCATGGTATCCAGGCACAACATCGCGGTACAGCGGACTGGCGGCGGACCCCCACCTCCTCCCCCAGAATTTACAACATGGGAGGAGCAGGTCTTGGCGATCCTGCATCCTGAGGGCCTCGCAGGAGTAGGCGGAGGAATGGACTCTGGTAAGTCAAATCTTTACTACTTCATCCCCCCCACCCCACCTGCATGCCAACTCATACCCCCACCCTTACCCCCACCCCCATCACACCTACTCCTTGCAAATGTCTCACCCTCACAACCCACCCATCCCGCCACCAAGCCCTGCATGCGACCACAAAGCATGGACACCAATCACCTAAGCATGCCCACTGCACATACCCATCCCCCCCCAAACCACCGTCACAAAAGCCCCCACACAGGAATGCAAGCACAGTGGTACACGGGCACCCACCCATTGCACGCTATGGCACACACAGAAGCAATAATCATACTTTTATACCCCTGCAGGACCCGAACGCCACATCACCGCGCAGGAGGGTCCACAAATGTCCACTCCACCCCCAGAAGAGGCCCACAGTGATGACAGCACCTCTGTCTCCCTGGATCTAGATGACCAGCCCGGCCCATCGGGGACCTCTGGACAGTCGGTTCCCCTCAGACAGCCACAGGCCACAGCAGACCTTCCCCCCTCTGGGAACACCAGCACAGCACCCACACAGCGGGCCCATATCACGTCAATCAGCGGTGTGTCCAGCACTACAGTCCACCCAGGCTAACCCACTACCCCAACAACAACAGGGACTTGGGGGCAGTGGTAGTGGGCACACGGTCCAGGGGACAGAGGCAAAGGGAAACAGGGGAACTGGGAGGGCTGCTGTGCGACAGGGGGGGGACAGGCCCAGGGAACCCACTCTCCACGAGGCCCTCTCCTCCATCATGGGAGCATACCACCACTCCCAGGAGACAATGGCGACGGTCCTGGCCAGGTTTCAGGAGATCCAGCTTCTGCAGGAGCAACAGTATATGGGGTTCAGGGAAGAACTAAGAAACATCAGTACCTCCATTGCCACCATCGTAGTGGCTCTGAATCAGATAGTCACCACATTGCGGGACACTGTTGCACCACAAAGGGCCCCTGACACTAGCATGGACCAAGAACTGCCTACCACCTCCGCCGTCGCTAGTTAACAGGAGGCCCCAACACAAGACCAACAGGCCACCAGAACCCCACCCCCTGCAGAAGGAGAACCACCCCGCAAGCGGGCCCTGAGATCCAGGAAGAAGACAGAGTAAGATGCCAAGACCCCCGCCAGCAAAGGATACCTCCCTGATTGTCATCCCACTGTCCCACATTGACACCCTGTCCAACCTTACACTGCCCCTGCTCCACTTTCCACAGGCATCTGGACAATGCACCTGTGATACTGATAGTCTGGACTCTGCCATGGACAATCCTCCACCATCACACCTCAACGATTTGCAACCACCCACCAATTTAGAGCACTGTAATAAACACACTTATTGCATAAAACAATCTGGAGTCTGGCTGTGATTTTGTACAAATGTATTAGACATTACCGTGCCAAATGGCATATTCACATTGTGATGCCAACATATCAATGTCACACAGCTGTAGTCCATGGGGAAATAAAGCAGATGTCACGCAGTGGGGCCCACATCTCTGAAATCGGAAGGGAAAGTCACAACTCAGTGACCATACACTGGGGAAAAGGTCAGACAGTAGAGAGGTAGTAGGGGTTAAGTATATGTAATATGCCGGTGTGGATTCTTACCTGTGTGTCATTGAAAATACTGCTGTATTACTGTGTTCCTGTTCTCTATGTCGTCCTCTTCGCCTTCCTCCTCTTCACTCTCGACAGGCTCCACAGCTGCTACAACACCACCATCTGGAACATCCTCCTGCAGAAAAGGCACCTGGCGTCGCAAAGCCAGGTTGTGAAGCATACAGCAGGTCACGATGATCTGGCACACCTTCTTTGGTGAGTACATTAGGGATCCACCAGTCATATGGAGGCACCTAAACCTGGCCTTCAGGAGGCCGAAGGTGCGCTCGATCACCCTCCTAGTTCTCCCATGGGCTTCATTGTACCGTTCCTCTGCCCTTGTCCTGGGATTCCTCACTGGGGTCAGTAGCCATGACAGGTTGGGGTAACCAGAGTCTCCTAATAGCCACACACGGTGCCTCTGGAGTTGACCCATCACGTAAGGGATGCTGCTATTCCGCATGATGTACGCGTCATGCACTAACCCAGGGAACTTGGCATTAACATGGGAGATGTACTGGTCAGCCAAACACACCATCTGGACATTCATCGAATGATAACTCTTCCTGTTCCTGTACACCTGTTCACTCCTGCTGGGGGGGACCAAAGCAACATGTGTCCCATCAATGGCACCAATGATGTTGGGGATATGTCCCAGGGCATAGAAATCAGCCTTCACTGTAGCCAAATCCCCCACCTCAGGGAAGACGATGTAGCTCCACATGTGTTTGAGCAGGGCAGACAACACTCTGGACAATACCTTGGAAAACATGGGCTGGGACATCCCTGATGATATGGCCACTGTTGTTTGAAATGACCCACTTGCTAGGAAATGGAGCACTGACAGCACCTGCACTAGAGGGGGGATCCCTGTGGGTTGGCGGATTGGTGACATCAGGTCTGGCTCCAGCTGGGCACACAGTTCCTGTATAGTGGCTCGGTCAAGCCTGTATGTCAGTATGACATGTCTTTCCTCCATTGTCGACAGGTCCACCAGTGGTCTGTACACGGGAAGATTTCTCCATCTCCTCGCATGTTCCAGCTGACGGTGCCTATGAAGGACAACAGCGAGCACAGAGTCAATCAACCCACAGGTACGTAACCACAGCTTGCACATAACACGATTCCCAATGCATTGAATGGCTTGTATGAGTGTCGATGCAAGGCCTAGGTATGTGTGACGCAGTAGAAAATAAGGCATGTGGGCCTTTGAAATGGCGGCTGCCTGACCTGTGAAGTGCGACAATGGGATGTGAGGTCAATGCGCTGGCGTGGGACACCGTGGCGGTAGGCGGTCGAAGACCGCGGCGCAAAGCTGCATTGGTTAACATTGAACCCTATGGGTCTCAGGAGCCAATGACGATGTGCGCCGGCGGTCGCGGTACGCACCGCCGCGGGTGTGACCGCCATCTTCTATCTGCTTAATCACTCAATACCTGATCTTCCACAGGAGAGGACATACACTGCAAGAGAAACTCGTGGATGGGGTCCTCCCCCAGTATGCGCTACTCTACGGTCCTCCAGACCAACAGGTAAGTACACTGGGACCATGCTTTGGGGGCAATGCCTGTGTTGAGTCGGGTGGATGAAAGATGGTGGTGAGGGGAGCGATTGAGGCATGCATCAAAGGACAGATGAGAGCATGTGCCACATGGCAAGGGTGGGGATGGGGGGGCCACTCACATCGAGCATGCAGAAGGTGATGATTATTCTTCTCTCCCTGTACATGTCACATAGGTCAGCGGCCACCAGAAAATCAGTATTTGGCGTGCCATCGCCAAGGACGTCCGGACCCTCGGGGTCCACCACAGACGGGGCACCCACTGCAGGAAGAGATGGGAGGACATCGGACTCAGCTGGGGATGGCCTCCCAACGTGGGAGGGGTGCCAGTCGTACTTTGACCCCCCTGATGTCCCGGATCCTGGCAGTGGCCTACCCCGATTTGGATGGGCGCGTGAGGACATCACAGCAGACACAAGGGGGTGAGTACACTCAAATCCTGGTGACTTTGCGCGCAGTGGAGGTGTCTGGGTGGGGGAGGAGGGCTGTGGGTATCCCTAGGCCAGGGCGATATCTGTAGGCTAGGCCCCTCCGTAAGGCATGGCCCTGTGCTCCCGTCCCCCATCTCTGTAGGGTGCCAAGTACAGCTATTCATTGCCCTGTGTCATGTATGTGAGCAGAGGTCGCCCATAGGCTTGTAGGCCATGTCCCACGGATTGCGTAGTCGACCCCAAGTGCGCGGCGTAGTGCAGGGGGCTTCTGTGTCTGTCCTGTCCACCAACGGTGTCGCCAATGCATGCACTCAACATTTCTTTATTTTTCCCCACCCCCCTGTTTTGTTGTCTTCCTGTTCATTTGTGCATTAGCATCATCAGGCGGAGGAGAAGTGGCATCGGAGCACGAGGGAGCTGCATCTCACATGGCCATGGCGGGCCATGCAACTGACTCGGATTTCACCAGTGAGCGGAGGGCGAGGGGAGCTCCACAGCAGGGACTCGTGCGGATGTCAGTGACAGCGACTCGTCCTCTGAAGGGAGCTCCCTTGTGGTGGTGGCAACATCCGTGCCCCCCGCAACAACAGGTACAGCCGCCACCCAGCGCACCAGCACCGCCCTCCCAGCAGCCCCTCAGCGGGTGCCCCGTGCCCGCTCACCCAGGAAGGTGGGCATCTCCTTCGCCCCAGGCACCTCAGGCCCTGCCCCTGAGGACGCTCATTGTTGGGCAGTCTACCCTTTTGAATGCCATCCAGGGTGTAGAAAGGGAGGTGCACCAGAGTAATGCATACCTGGAGGGCATTCATTCGGGTCAGGCTGCCCATCAGCGATCGTTCAACACTCTGGCCTCAGCACTGATGGCAGCAATTGTCCCTGTCTCTAGCCTCCCCCCTCCAACTTCCTCCACCCATACCCAATCCCCTGTACCTCTGCCTATCCCAGACACACCATCAGACCAGCCTGCACACACCTCAACACCCAAGGGAAGCTCAGACAGACATAAGCACCACACATCACACAGGCATTCACACAAGCAACATCCACATGCAGACATACCAACACCCACTGCCTCCACTGTGTCCCCCTCCTCCTCGTCTCCCTCCTCCCTCCCTGTCACGTCTCCACTCACACCTGCATGCACAACATCTTCAGCCACTACGTCCATCACCAGCACACCCACCAGAACCCCCCGCACACGTGCAGTCACCACCCCCACTACCATTCACACGTCCCCTGTGTCCTCTCCCAGTGTGTCTGTCACCCCCTCTTCCAAGCTACACAAACACAGGCAGCCACCTACCCAACAGCCATCCACCTCACGACAGCCTCCAGCCCAAGCACCTGCACCCAAAGACAGCAGACTTCAAACTCCTACAACCACAACCTCTTCCTCCACTCCCATACCTACTACACCTACCCGTCCCTCTCTTCCTAAACTTATTTTCCTTTCCAAACTTGACCTCTTTCCAACAACTCCCCCACCCCGTCCATCAAAAAAGACTCCAGTCAGCACCTCAGCCACCACAAAAGCGGGCCCTGTGAAGACAGTCTGCCATGGACTGTGGATTCCCCTACCCTCAAGGGCAGCCAGCTCAGTAGGGAGCCAAGGCACAGGCAGCCCACCGCTGCAAAAACATGCAAAGATTGTCAGTGGCTGGCGCGAGAGGCCTAAAACACCTGGGACCAAAATCCCTACCATGGCTCCGGCAGGGAGTGTGGTGCCACCTGGCACACCGCCAAAGGTGGGGAAGGGCAACAGGCGACCAGGGAAGGCTGGGAAGGGCAGCACGCCCGACAAGACCGCCAGCAGCCCAGCTGTGCAGGAGGGCCCTGCATGCCCCATCCCAGGTGGGCAGGAGGACACCAACAGGCCCGGTACTGCAGCCCAGGAGGGCCCCACCAGGCCCGTCCCAGGTGAGCAGGAAGGCGCAGCCAGCCACAGGTCAGGTGGCGAATGACCTCCACGCCATGGGCTGATGCGCTGAACTGGGCACTCATCCGAAGCACCGCTCCGCTGGGCACCGCCGTCTCAAGCACCGCTCCGCTGGGCCCTTCATCTCAAGCACCGCTCCGCTGGGCACCGCCGTCTCAAGCACCGCTGAACTGGGCCCTTCATCTCAAGCACTGCTCCGCTGGGCCCTTCATCTCAAGCACTGCTCCACTGGGCCCTTCATCTCAAGCACCGCTGCGCTGGGCCCTTCATCTCAAGCACCGCTCCGCTGGGCACCGCGTCTCAAGCACCGCTCCGCTGGGCACCGCCGTCTCAAGCACCACTCCGCTGGGCCCTTCATCTCAAGCACTGCTCCGCTGGGCCCTTCATCTCAAGCACTGCTCCGCTGGGCCCTTCATCTCAAGCACTGCTCCGCTGGGCACCGCCGTCTCAAGCACCGCTGAACTGGGCCCTTCATCTCAAGCACCGCTCCGCTGGGCACCGCCGTCTCAAGCACCGCTCCGCTGGGAACCGCCGTCTCAAGCACCGCTCCGCTGGGCACCGCCGTCTCAAGCACCGCTGAACTGGGCACCGCCGTCTCAAGCACCGCTGGACTGGGCCCTTCATCTCAAGCACTGCTCCGCTGGGCCCTTCATTTCAAACACTGCTCCACTGGCCCCTTCATCTCAAGCACCGCTGCGCTGGGCCCTTCATCTCAAGCACCGCTCCGCTGGGCACCGCCGTCTCAAGCACCGCTCCGCTGGGCTCCGCCGTCTCAAGCACCGCTCCGCTGGGCACCGCCGTCTCAAGCACCGCTGAACTGGGCACCACCGTCTCAAGCACCACTGAACTGGGCCCTTCATCTCAAGCACCGCTGGCCCATTGGCGGAAGGGGCAGGCCCGCATCTGTGTCGGGCAGGGCTGCACGAAGCACTCTGGGCACTAGTTCCCCTCCAGTACCAGTGGAGACTGATATTGACTTGACAGACTGTGGCTTTGCACTCCCCAGGATGGCACAGTGGGCAAGCCACCCACTGTAGAGACTTGAGAGACTGTGGCTTTGCACTCCCCAGGATGGCACAGTGGGCAAGCCACCCACTGTAGAGACTTGAGAGACTGTGGCTTTGCACTCCCCAGGATGGCACAGTGGGCAAGCCACCCACTGTAGAGACTTGAGAGACTGTGGCTTTGCACTCCCCAGGATGGAACAGTGGCCATGGAGGCCCCTCGTGGATCTGGCGTTGTGGACTCATCTGGCTGAGGTGCCCCCCCTTCCCTTCCCCCTGAGGTGCCTGTAGTTTTCCTATCTGATGCCCCTGCAGTGTTCTCTCCGTTGGAGTCAGGTATCCTGTGTGGCCTTTGCCCATGTGATTTGGGCCCAATGGCCCACGAACAATGCCTAATACACATATCGGACTGGACAATTTATGTATATAAAGTTTTAAATGTGTGATATATTTTATAGTCAGTCATACAATATATTCCAACGTTTATAATCATTTCCTTTTGTCTTTGCATTCTTCTGGGGGGTTTAGGGGGGGTAACTGTGATGTGTTCCTATGCATTGATGTGTGTGTTGTAGTGGGTGAGGGTGAGGGTGGGTGTGCCATAATTTTTTTCCTCACCCCTCCCCTGTGTCGTAGGTGCAGTACTCACCGTTGTCTTCTGCGCCGGCGTTCGTGCTCCTGGTAGAGGAGCAGGAAGACAATCGCTGGGAGGATGTGGAGTTCGGGTTCCATGCTGTCCAGATTCCTCGTGGGGTGTATGGAGGTGAGCGTTTTCTGTTTGAAATGGCTGTTTCTGCCGTGTTTTTATCGGTGGGGCTACTGCCCCGGAAAAGGTGGCGGATTGGTGGGTTGTGATAGGGTGGGCGGTACATTGTCTCCCGCCTGTCTGTTGGCGGTGACCGCCGCACTGTTTGTTTGTCCCGCCGTGGCGGGTGGTGTGTTGAAGTGGCGGTCTCTGTTGGCGGTTTCCGCCAGGGTCTGAATTGCATTTTTTTTACCGCCAGCCTGTTAGCGGTTTTGCCGCCGCTTTAACACCGACCGCCAGGGTTGGAATGACCGCCACAGTGTATAGAAACCATGCCAGCAATGGTTGAAGAGTTCCTCACTAGATGCTGTTAGTGAACACCTCAGTCTCCTGTCTAATAACACTGACATACAGGACTTCCTGTTAGGCCCCAGAAAACAATGCAGAAAGCATTTCTTATATGCAGTATATAATGAAATTTGTAAGCTTTCCCAACAAGAAGCTGCTGCCTTGTTAAGACAAATAGACCAGGAAAAATTACAGAAGGCATTAACTGTTATAGATAATGGTATTAATACCCAGTCCGACCAGATAAACACCTTAAACAACATTGTTTCCTCTGCAATAGACATAATACAAAGTGATATGTCTTCTCTACACCATGGATAGAGTCAACTTAGGTCCATTATGCAGTTGAGTTGGACACTTCAAACATTGAAGGCAGCTCGCATTCCCTGAAAACATGTTAGCGCAATGGACATATTTTCTACATTTAATTTAACGTGACAACAACAACTAATGGCTAAGAAAGAAGTGACTTATGTCATGTTAAACATCGAAAAGGTAGAAAAGTTGCCTTTTACTGTGGCTGAAATACCATCTGCTGAGTGGTTAAAACACAGGGGGGGTCATTCTGACCCCGGCGGTCAGAGACCGCCGGGGCCAGGGTCGGCGGGAGCACCGCCGACAGGCCGGGGTGCCCCGCAGGGCATTCTGACCGCGGCGGTTCGGCCGCGGTCAGATGCGGAAAACCGGCGGTCTCCCGCCGGTTTTCCGCTGCCCTTGTGAATCCTCCATGGCGGCGGAGCGCGCTCCGCCGCCATGGGGATTCTGACACCCCCTACCGCCATGGAACAGGATGGCCCCCGTAAGAGGGCCCCACTTTGTATTTCAGTGTCTGCTATGCAGACACTGAAATACGCGACGGGTGCCACTGCACCCGTCGCACCTTCCCACTCCGCCGGCTCAATTCTGAGCCGGCGTCCTAGTGGGAAGGCCGTTTTGCACTGGACTGGCGGGCGGCCTTTTGGCGGTCGCCCGCCAGCCCAGTGCAAAACCCAAAATACCCTCAGCGGTCTTGCGACCGCGGAGCGGTATTTTGGAGGGGGGAACTCTGGCGGGCGGCCTCCGCCACCCGCCAGCGTGAGAATCACCCCCAGGGTCATTAATCTGTCTATTTCAACACTCCAATTCACGTCTTGTTTAAAACACATTCCAGTAGGCAGATATGAAGGGCTGGGAGATAGTTACATCTATGAGGTGTAGCAGCTGCCCTTCTCGTACAAATGTCTCAGTGGCATGAAAGAGGTCTTTTTTAGTAGTAATGATGGCGAAACTTCTTTCAGCCACTCAATGGTTTGTAAACAGCTGTCCTTGCACAGGCGTGTAATGCTTTGGCAGCAAACTTAACTTGTTGTCTGAAGGGAGTTCTAGTCCCCTTGATTAGACCTGCGTTCCAGGTGCTTTCAAATGGCAGCTATGTTCTCCTCAATAGGGAAAACTGTTGTGGGATGCAAGCTAGAATAGTTTATGTTGTTTCGGTCTCTAAGAATGTTACATGCTGCGGGAACATACTTTTTCCTCCCACAAGAAAAAGAGAAGTAGCTCAGATTTGGCCCCTTATTGCTACTTCTAATGTGCATTTTGACAAGTTGAGCAGACTCAAGGCTCTATTGTTTCAAAAACATGTGGCGCTCCCATCTGTACGTGAGACCTACGCAATTCAGGTGGCAATGTCATCAGCAGAGATACAGTCCCTTTTAAGTACTAACTTTCCGAGACACTTTGGTGAGCTCGTGGGACGAATATTTAATGCGTCCAGTACTACTGGAATAGCAAATTTCTTCAAGGCTGTTGATTCTGGTTTCGTTCACGCCTTCTCCTCTATATTCGGTTTAATACCATCAGCCATCCACTCAATATTCTATAGCATTTTCGGGGGATTTCCAATAACTTTGGTTATAATAGGTGGCTGTAGCGGGTTCGTTATCCCAAGTGAGAGAGATATTGGAAGAATGCGAATGTCACAAGATTTGAGGGGGATAACTGATTTATTTGAGTTCTGGTTACTGCGGACTGTTTCAATCTCTTGTTCCTTTCCACAAGATTTGTCCGGTTATATTTACTCAAAACCCCTTCTCTTTTTACTTTCAGAGCTCTTGCTGTGATCCTGGCGTGGTCCGGTCAAAGTCTCGAGAGGGATCCGGGTCTTTCCCCCATTCCAGCCGCCCAGGTTGCCCAAATGAAAAAGAAGAACAAAAGCAGGTAAGTGGGGCGTATGGAAACAAGTTTATATAGGGTTAGTAGGGTAGTGAGGGGATAGGTTGGGGGGGTGGCGGTTGTGACGGGATAACTTTTAATTGCTGGTGCCCTTCACTCCTTGGTGCGATCCCAGGTATTCCCTTTCTCCTGTGAGTTTCTTGTTCTGGCGTCTTTACACGTGGGGTTAGGATTATCGAGGTTAGGGTTCCCTTTTTCCTAGAGGATCTCCCCTTCCTTATAGGACCTCCCCGTTTTCCTCCCCTTATCCCCCCAACCGCCCCTTTTTGCTGACAACCACTTCGTCAGAAGACCCCATTCACGGTACAAACGTACCTGTGGAGGCCACACCCCTCCGGGGACGTGGCCGGCTGTCTCCCGGCTTCTCTTCCGCAGGGGTGGGAGGCGTCCTGGGGTTTTCCTCCTTCTTGATGGGTTCCATTCGGTCGATCTCCGTCTTGCCGTTTTTCCTTTCCCCTGGTGGTGTTTGCGGCGCGTCCTTCTCCGTCTCTTCATTCGTGTTTTTCTTTTGTCCGTCTTCTTTGTCTTTTATCGTCCCGACGCCTTCTGCGTCAGACGTCATACCCCCGAGGCTCTCTCGGGTGCCCCGGGGGTATGTTATTACGGCCACGGCCAGCCCTTTGGACTCGTTGTCGGCGGTCGTCCCGTTATACATCCCCTCCCTTGAATGGGGCTGTTCGAGCCCCAAAGGCCCCGGGAACCGGGACAAATAGTCAGCCTGTCCCATGAGATCACCAGGGAGATGGCAAACCTGGAAGGAGAAAGGTTGAAGCTTCATAAACCATCTCAGAATGCGAACGTTGGTATCTTTATATCTCGAGAGCCAGGTAAGAGGGGCGTGATCCGTGTACAATAGGAAGGGTCTTCCTAGGAGGTAATATTGAAGGCTTTCAATAGCCCACTTAATGGCGAGACACTCACGTTCTATTATGGGATATTTCTGTTCCCTGGGGAAAAGCTTGCGACTAATAAATACCACCGGATGGCTTAAATTGGTTTTATCCTTTTGGAAAAGCACCGCCCCCAGACCTACGTCAGAGGCATCTGTTTGAAGGTGAAACGGAAGATCAAACTCAGGGCATTTTAAAACCGGTTGGGTGGTAAGACACCTTTGTAAGGTATGATAACTATGTGACTGTGCCGGGTTTAAACCCGTAATAACTTTGGGCTGACCCTTCCTCAGGAGGTCTGTCAAAGGGGCGGCCAAGGTGGAATAATGAGGGATAAATCTCCTATAGTACCCTACCAAGCCCAAGAAGGAACGGATTTCTTTTTTTGTTGTGGAAGTTTTTATGCGTAGGATGGCCTCTACTTTGTTCATTTGTGGTCTAATGATACCTTTCCCTATGTGATATCCCAGGTAGGGGATTTCATTAAATGCTAGCCGGCTTTTGGAGGGGTTGGCTGTCAGTCCAGCCACTTGTAGTGTTGTAAGGATTGTATCTAAATGCTTTAAATGGTCTTCCCAGGTTTCGCTATAAATAACGATGTCATCCAGATAGGCGGCAGCATATCTGGTATGAGGTCGTAAGATGTTGTCAATGAGTCGTTGAAAAGTGGCGGGGCCCCATGTAATCCAAAGGGGAGAACATTAAATTGATACAGGCCGGAGGAGGTAGAGAACGCCGTTTTTTCTTTGTCTTCCTTGGCTAAAGGAATCTGCCAGTATCCTTTTGTTAAGTCTAGGGTAGACATGTATTTAGCTTTACCTAATCTTTCCAGGAGTTCGTCTACCCTTGGAAGGGGATAAGTATCGAATTGGGATACGGCATTGACCTGTCTAAAATCGATACAAAGCGTATAGACCCATCCGGTTTCGGTACCAACACAACCGGGGACCACCAGGGGCTCTGGGAAGGCTCAATAATACCCATGTCTAGCATCTTTTTGATTTCCTTTTCTACTATGACCTTCCTAGCTTCGGGGATACGGTAGGGCCGTAGTCTGACTATCTTACCAGGTTGAGTTATAATCTGATGTTGTACTAATTTGGTTTTACCCGGTATCGGGGAGAATACATGGTTATGAATGCGGAGTAGTTGGGTTAATTGTCTGTTCTGTTGAATCGTAATTTCTATATTTCGCTGGGGTACCTCGTCTCAGGAGGGGATCTCGGTGGGACACCACCCTATTTCCAGTTCCTTCACTGTATTAACTAAACAGCCCGTGGTCTGGTCTACCATAGGTTCTTCCCACCTTTTTAGTAGGTTAACATGGAAGATCTGAGATCGTTTGGGATTAACCGCGAGTTGTATGTTATATGTAACCGGAGTTACCACTCCTATCACTTTATACGGCCCTTGCCATTTAGCCAAGAGTTTGTTATCTGAACTGGGTAGAAGCACTAACACCCTGTCTCCCTCTACAAAAGTTCGCATTTGTGTGTTCCTATCGTAATATCGCTTTTGCTTTTCCTGAGCTTTTTCCATGTGTCCCCTTACATCTTCCCATACTGTTTGTAATCGGGATTTTAAGTCGCTGGTGTATTCAAGGAGAGATTTCTCTCCATCCTCCTCCTCCTCCCATAACTCTGCTGCCATGTCTAGTAATGTCCTAGGCTGCCGTCCGAACAGTAATTCAAATGGACTATGTCCTGTAGAAGCTTGTTCATGAGTCCTGACGGCATATAATACTAAGGGTAGCTTCCTGTCCCAGTCCTTGCCCGACTCGGAAATGGACTTCCTTAAGAGTGTTTTTAGGGTGTGGTTGTATCTCTCCACTAACCCATCTGTTTGGGGATGATAGACTGCTGTCCTCAATTGCTTGATCCCTAGTATTTGACAGATCTGAGCCATCAAATTGGACATGAACTGGGTACCTTGGTCCGTTAAGATTTCTCGGGGAAAACCTATTCGGGAAAAGAACCCTATCATGGCATTAGCAACACTTTTGGTGTTAATACTGGTGATGGGGATGGCCTCAGGGTATCTAGTGGCGTAATCGACAAATACTAAAATACAACGGTAACCCTTAGAAGAAGGTATAAGGGGGCCTACAATGTCCATTCCTATTCTTGAAAAAGGTACGTCAATAATGGGAAGGGGCTGTAAGGGGGCTCTTTTCCTAGGTCCCGGATCGATCAGCTGTCATTTAGGGCATTGCTGACAGAATTTCCGGATCTGAGAAAAGACCCCAGGCCAGTCAAATTTCCTTAACAGGTACTCTTCCGTCTTCTCCCTCCCATAATGACCACCCCCCGGTTGATTGTGGGCCAGGTGCAGCACCTGCTGACTATAGGGTTCAGGGACCAGTAGCTGTTTCTTTTCTTCTCTACCATTATTCGTGATTCTGTATAACAGGTTTTTAAGTATCGTAAAGGAGGGTCCCTTATCATCTAGGGTTCTGGGTCTGGCAGTTTTCCAGGCATTGACCAAGCTCTGATCTTCTCTTTGACTATTTCGGAAGGGAGGGGAGACCAGTGAGGGTATGGACCTGTGTAATTACCCTATCGTGGCTTGCGTCCCCTTGCACATAGGATTTCCTTGCCTCTCGTTTTTCTCTTTTAGTGGGTTTATATCGAACCGCAGGGGTTTGTATGGGTAGTTTAGAAAAAGGAGCACTTCTCCACCAGGTATTCAGGTCCTCCTTATTCCGTGTGCTATCTAACAATATCAGAAAGTCTTTAAAGTCCATTCCTATTATGGCCTCTTCGACCAGACGTTCAACCACCCCCATCCTTATGGGGGTCTCTTTTCCTTCCCATGAAAGGGTAGTCCATATTAGGGGATATTCTCTTGTTTCCCCGTGTATACAACAAATGGATACTGTGAGTCCCGGAGTGAAGGTATGGCCGTCCATTAGATCTGCCCTTATTACGGATTGACTACACCCTGAGTCGATGAGTGCCACCGTTTGTCTCCCATTAATGAATAGTTCCATTTTGTATTGGGTTTCTTTTCCCCCGGTGTAGAATACTCTGCCCCTAGTAACCCCTTTTTCCATAGGTTCCGGTTTCTCGGATTTCAGAGGACAGAACCGGGCAATGTGACCCCATTCCCCACAACTAAAGCATTGGGGTTGCTGTACATAGGGCTTCTCCGTCCCCCGTGGTTTTCCTGATTCTTCTACTGGTCTTTTCCCCATGGCCGAGGATTGTCCCTGGATCTGTCTAGGGGGGTTAGGTAAGGAGCGCGGAAGTGGTGTCTTAAACTCGAGGGAGCGATGGAAGGCACAGGCTAACTCAATGGTAGTGTTGGTATCCAGGTTTGGGTGTTGCTTGATCCAGTTGCGCGTATTGGTAGGTAGGGCGTCTAGATATTGTTCCAAGAGGACGACCTCAATAATATCCTCCCTATTAGTCCCTATGGGTCCTAGCCACTTGAGACCCAAATCTTTGATCCGAAAGTATAAAGCTCGAGGGCTCTCGGAGGGCCCCCACTTGGCTTTTCTGAACCTAACCCGGTAATGTTCCGTGTCAAAGCCCACCCTCTCCAGGATACACTTCTTGATATCCTGATAGGGCGTTATCCCTCCCGGGTTAACCGCTTGATATGCTGCTTGGAGGGCCCCTGTTAACAAAGGAGCTATATACTGGCCCCAACTATCTTGCGGCCAGGTGGCTGAAGTGGCAACGCGCTCAAAGTTGGTAAAGAAGGCGTTGGGATCTTCGCCTTCCTGATATCTCTGTAATACTGAACTGGGTACATTCTGATGTACCCGCGTGGCTGCAATCGTATCAGTCAGGGTTTTTATTGCGTTTTCGGGTACCAACTGGTTGTTGGCCATGATAGTGGCCTGACTTTTAAGAGCGCTCTGTAGTGCCTCCCTTTCCACTTTGGCCTCTTTCTGTTGTTCCTCCCACAGAATTTGCAGATGTCTCTGCCCTTCAGCTAACTGCTGCATCATGTCCGCTATTGTGGGAGTACCCTCCATGTTCTCCAGTTGTCGCCACTTCCAATATCCCACTTCTGACACCACTGTAGCGGGTTCGTTATCCCAAGTGAGAGAGATATTGGAAGAATGCGAATGTCACAAGATTTGAGGGGGATAACTGATTTATTTGAGTTCTGGTTACTGCGGACTGTTTCAATCTCTTGTTCCTTTCCACAAGATTTGTCCGGTTATATTTACTCAAAACCCCTTCTCTTTTTACTTTCAGAGCTCTTGCTGTGATCCCGGCGTGGTCCGGTCAAAGTCTCAAGAGGGATCCGGGTCTTTCCCCCATTCCAGCTGCCCAGGTTGCCCAAATGAAAAAGAAGAACAAAAGCAGGTAAGTAGGGCGTATGGAAACAAGTTTATATAGGGTTAGTAGGGTAGTGAGGGGATAGTTTGGGGGGGTGGCGGTTGTGACAGGATAACTTTTAATTGCTGGTGCCCTTCACTCCTTGGTGCGATCCCAGGTATTCCCTTTCTCCTGTGAGTTTCTTGTTCTGGCGTCTTTACACGTGGGGTTAGGATTATCGAGGTTAGGGTTCCCTTTTTCCTAGACGATCTCCCCTTCCTTATAGGACCTCCCCGTTTTCCTCCCCTTATCCCCCCAACCGCCCCTTTTTCCTGACAACCACTTCGTCAGAAGACCCCATTCACGGTACAAACGTACCTGTGGAGGCCACGCCCCTCCGGGGACGTGGCCGGCTGTCTGGCAGTCTCCCGGCTTCTCTTCCGCAGGGGCGGGAGGCGCCCTGGGGTTTTCCTCCTTCTTGATGGGTTCCGTTCGGTCGATCTCCGTCTTGCCGTTTTTCCTTTCCTCAGGTGGTGTTCGCGGCGCGTCCTTCTCCGTCTCTTCACTCGCGTTTTTCTTTTGTCCGTCTTCTTTGTCTTTTATCGTCCCGACACCTTCTGCGTCAGACGTCATACCCCCGAGGCTCTCTCGGGTGCCCCGGGGGTATGTTATTACGGCCGCGGCCAGCCCTTTGGACTCGTTGACGGCGGTCGTCCCGTTACAGTGGCATTTTGCTATTGCTATTTTTTCTGCACAATGGCTGTCCCACCGCAACAAGGAGGAATGAAAGCACTCCCATCAGCACAGTTGTGTTGTAAATGCATGATGCAGTACTTCAGAGCAACACTCCTGGAGCAATTGGAGTGTGACTGGTCTCTATCATTCAGACCAGTTTTGCATTGTGTGCAGCCCGAGTTTCGGTGCCTCTCGTGCTCGTTCAAACATGCACTGAAAGTTTGTCTTTCTATTCAGTGCTTGCTTGCATTGGATGCTGATCTTTTGATGTTCTCGCTGAGGGCTCATTACCAGACATGCGCGTTGAAGGTGTGTTTGCTACGGGAAGCTGGTTATGAGTTGCCCTTCATGAAGGATGCAGCTCTGAACTCATTATTGGGCACACCACGGAATGCTGCTGCCTTGGCTGACACTCAGGCTTTGGAACATGAATGCTTCTTGGTTCTTCTTGGTGATGAGTTTCCTACTTTACCATCTGTCGAAGTGGAAGATTTCCCGTCTTCAATTGTCCCCGATTCTATTGGCAACTTCCAAAATGACTCTTGAAATTTGGCCTTTTTTATGCCACAAGTTAATTTGTTTAATTGCCCTATTAAATATGCTTTTGTCTTTTTTAGCTTGTCATTATTGACATTTCTTATATATATCTTTGGTTGAATTTTAGTAGCTTTTATATATAATTAGGCTTTGAACCACCTTTAAACTGGCAAGGGGAGGGTCTTGTGTAGCCATTTTAGTTCTAGCTCCATGCACGTTATTTTAGCAGGACCAGGCCTGCAGCTGTGCACTTTACCCTAGATATATTTTATTGAGCTTTGTTTATTATTTTAACAGTAGCCACATTCGCGGTCTTGTTTTATTTCTCTATCTAGCGTTTCTTTGCCTAGTCCAGCACTGCGTTCTTAAACAAGACATTTCTTTCACCCTGTGCTTCTCTCAAGGCTGCAGTAAGATAGGTTGCCGGTAAACGTGGTAACGCTTTATCCCTAGTATTCATAGAAACATACACATCCTTACGAAAGGACATTTTCTCAGAACATCAGCTGTTTTATTATAAAAACACTTCCCTGTCCCATACACGTTAGAGGGTGATTCCAACCAGATGACCACGACTGAATGCTGATTGCTGAACGCTTCGCTACAGCTGCTTATGCAGACTTCAGGACTGTGCAGGGATGGCGTCTTTCCAGGGGAACCTGAAGGGCAGAACTAGAGCTTAACATGCTGTGCTCTAATATAGCCTAGGTAGGAATTAGTCTTTTGACTCTAGTGACAATATGCTAGTGTTATTTCTATGCTTCACTCTCCTTTTCACAATTTTAATCCTGTCATGCTTAATCTTCCTGGTTATTGCAGTGCATGCTTTATTATCTAAGATGAAGTTGCTTCATTAAAATCTTATTGGAACATATACTGCCTCTGCTTTTCCTTGTATATGTGAGACTAATGTAACTGGGAGAAACGGATGAGATCTGAGTGACCACGATTTCCCTGAGGAGTCAATTGTGTCATGCGTTCGGCTGCCCAATCATCCCTGCTCTTGGGTAGAGATGAGGCACTGCTAGTTAGCTGGAGCAAAACCCAGATTAGGCCGACAGGTGTCACCTGTAGTGGGTTAGACTTAGTCCCCCCACACTGCAGCCAATTCTGCCGCCCAAATCCAGTAGTCTCATTAGAATAATGAGAGCCTATGCGACAGGGGAAGGTTTAAGGAAGGGAGGGAGGAGGAAGGAGAGAAGAGGAGGAAGGATCGGGAAAGGATGCGGTGAGGTAAGTGAGGTTGGGGCAGGGTTGGCAGGTGTTTTTTAGCGGTGAGGTAGATTTAGGACTTAGGGTGGGTGGGGCGTGTTGGGGTACTTTAGCTTTAGTTTTTTGGGGACTGGGTTGGGGGGTTGGGAAATATTTTATTTTTAGGGGTTAGGGTGTGTGGAGGGGTTTGGGGTGGTTTACCTATTAGGGGGAAGGTTTTAGGGCTCAGGGTGGGTGGGGGTGTCGAGGTAGTTTAGTTTTTAGGGGTGGGTGTTTTTTTTTTTTTTTTTAGGGCTGCGAAACGATGGTTCTGACCATCTGGTTTGCACCGATTTTTTTGCTTTTTGACCACCTGGTTCTTAACCTTTTACCGTGAGGGAGCCTCCTAGTCAGGGACTGCCCCACAGTAAACTCATGGTAATACGTGTGACCACCAGTCCCGCCTTGCTAAGGAAAGGCTGCTGTGGCGCAGCCAGAGTAGGAGACCCCGGGCTGGTTACACGTGATCATGTGTGCCCACGTGTGTGCACCCATGTAAGGGCTGCACAAGGAAGGTTCCTGGCGTGAGCAGCCCAAGAAGTGCGCTTAGGGATCCTGGTGCAGAAGGAACTATGCAGAGTGGGTGGTGACCTGGAGAAGGCCTCATGAAATGGGTGTACACAGAGAAGGGATAGTCAGTGTGCTTACTGTATTTTTATCGTAAGGACACTCCAGTACATTTCAACATCATTGTGCTTACTGTCTTTTCACTGTGAGGACACTCCATATAATGTCAACAGGAAAGAGTGGCCTAGGGCATAACTGAGGTCTCCTAGGGCCCACAGAGACCAGAGTCGCACCAATGTACACTGTAACCTGTATAAAAGGAATGATGCAGTAGGTTACAAAAGCATAGTAGTACCACTTAGTGGTCATCCAGGAATGTCATGTTTCTCTGGCTCAGCTCAGGATTAGGGTCAATTACTGCTCTATCCAGCTGCCTAAGCAGGGCCTTGCATCAATCAGCTAGCTGTCAGCCCCTGCCAGGAAATGAGCAGAGAAGCCGTGAAAGGAATGTTAGGAAGGAGTGGCTGAGTTTCAGAGCACATGTGGCCCAAGCTCCTGGACGATGCCATTTTTGCGCTATCTCAGAAGATTGTTGGAAGGAGAGGACAGGGGCAAGGAAGTGGAGTGGCATAAATGGATTGGCCAGAGGTGCAGGTCTGCTGGACACTTCTGCCCCCATTTGAAAGGTCCTGCACAGGGGAGAGTTTTCTCTCTTGGCTGTGCTTCACTGCTGGACACTGAGACTGCAGATGGGTGTCATGGACAACTGGAAAGAAGAACCCCCTGACTGCCCCCTGGGGCAGGGACTGTGCCCCTAAGGGACTTTAGGCTCAGCAAGGCGCAGGCCAGGGTCAGGTATGCTGGCCCCCTTCCTCCCCCTGAGGACTAGTGAGGGAAAGATTGGGGTGGCACAAGGAGAACGCGCTGCCCAGAAGGAAAGGAGGGCACCCAGAGGAAAGGCTGGCGCAGGGAGTTAGTGGGACTGGCCCCCTATTATCTGGGATCCTTCTAGGCCAGAAGACCTAAGGAGAGTGTTCCTGGTGGCAAGGACTCATAACCAGGAGCGAAACGACAACAGAACCATCCAAATCGTACTTTGGGGGCCCAAGATATCCAAAGGAGAAGGTCTGTGGCCTTTGTTCTACTTCTGAGCGAGTGGTCAAGTGCATGGGGCTCCGCTGCTGCTCCGGTCGATGCCCCCGGGGTGGACTAGGGCCCGAGGGCTGCTCCCAAATCGAAGTAAAGCGGGCGACTGCCGTCATGACCCCCGTGAAGTTGAATGGAGGGCCCCAGGCCCCATCCTGGGGCCCCACAAAGAAATAAGGTGGGGAGCGCCGCCATCTCCCCGCTAAAATGGAGGAAGGGGGTCCCAGACCCCATCCCGGGGCCCTGTCAGGAAGAGAAGTTGGGGACACTATTGCATCCCCCACAAAGATGGCCGGCGTCTGAAGACTGAGCCAGGGGGAACCTTTGCGCTCCTGGCGAAGGTGGGTCCGGGGCCCCACCAGAAGACAAAGTCGGGGTGCCGTCATGCCCCGTCAAGGTAGCCAGAGGGGCCCCGGACTCCATCCCGGGGCCCCATGAAGAGGTCAAGGCCAGGGAGTGCTGCTGTGCTCCCCGTAGTGGCGAAGGGGGCCCAGGACCCCATCCTGGGGCCCGATGCATCGCACTACCCCACAGGCGGCCCGTCCGGCCACCCAGCAGTATGTATCTGCCCGCAGCAGCGGGCAGACACCACAGAACAGGCTGGCTCCTGCGACAGCAGCTGGAGGTGATGCCAGTGTGGGGAGCCGACGGGAGCGGCCGGGGGTGGGCTCCCTGAGCCGCTCCCCAACCCAACTCAGCTGACAGGGGCGTCCGTGTGGGACCGGACACCCCCGAATGATGAGGGCAGCCGAGGGTGGGCTCCCCGCGCTGCCCTCCTCTGAGGAGGCAGTATGCTGGGGGTGTCCGGGTAGGACAGGACACTCCCCCCAATCAAGAGGGCAGCCGGGGGTGGGCTCACCGTGCTGCAGCAACACCAGGAAATGTGGGGTAAGGCTGCAAGAAAGCTAAATCCCCACAGAAACGCAAAGTGTCTCTCCCCGGCACATCAGGAGAGCCACTCATTTGTGATGCATATATCCTATAAGGCCTTGCGAGGCCCAAGTCCCTCCAGAACACAGTGCTCAGCTCGTGGTGGCCCCAGGAAGATGGGGACACTACCAACCAGGTGCCCATTGTCAAGGGGAGCTACAGGAACAGCGCAGTGTCCCCCTAACACCAAGTTTATGTCCCCCACCCTGGGTTAGGTAGGAAGGACAAAGGAAATATATCCCCCCAAGGGTTACAACCAAATGTAAAGCACCAGCATTATGGAACTTTTGTTTTTGGCTTGTGAGACTGTACTCTGTAGGGGTACAGGATGGTATTACATCAGAATAAGTGTATGCTGTTACACCAGTTTAATCAAAAAGTAATACAAAAGTAATCAAAAAATTATCCTTATTCTTTAATGTATTTAAACATGTCCTTATGTGTTTGTGGTAATGCTGATTTGCGTAGTGCGACTGATATTCACTCTCTTGTACAGCAAATGTGTATATTTGTCAGATTTTGGTGCGTTCACTCTATATTAAAGGCAAATGTTGCATTGGGATACCAGGGACTGTTTTGCCATCTGGGTTGTTGGATTACATTTCCCCTCGGGCAGACATGAGAGATTACACAATGTCATCCAAGGGTAATTACATCAATTTGTGTATATTTGTAAATGGTTGCATAGTACTGAGTAGTGTGTGTGTGTGTATGTGTGTGTGCAATAAATGTATTTTTATGTTATCAAAAGAAAAAGCACAGACTGGGCAATCCTTTATTGAGTGCCATGCTTTCGTGCTCGTGAATGGGGATTACTAGCCCACACCACCTCCCTTGAGTAAGCCTTGGACTACTCAGCAACACTACCATATGAGAGTCAAACGCTACAATGGGGTGTTTGGTTCCCAGTGGTGTTCGTGTGCGGACCCATTACTTGTGGAGGCCACACAACTAATGACCAACCTTCCAACAAGGGCTCAGGGCGGGTGGGGGGTGTCGGGATTGTTTACTTTTATGGGGCAGGGATTGGGGGGTCATGCTATTTTCTTTAGGTTTAGGGCGGGTGGGGAGGTCAGGGTACTTTAGTTTATGGAGGTGGGGGTTAGGGTTGTTTTTTTTGGTTTTGGGCGGGTGTTGGGTCGGGTAGTTTAGGTATTAGGGGTGGGGGTAGTTTTGGACCAGAGGGCAGGTGGTATGATAGAACCACGCATGCCATTTTGCATGCTGTTTACACACATACCTTTACTAGGCATGCTTTTTCAATGAATATTTGTTGTAAAGGCATGCATTTTTAAAGGCATGTGTGGGAAACCCGGCGGTCGTGGTTCCGACCGCGTTGTTTAGGCATGTGTGTTTCCAGCACGCATGGTTCCATCATACAACCAGCCAAAAGTACTTCCCTTAGCAGCTGTGATAGAATTAAGTGACAGCGATAGGCCCAATGATGATTGCATGAAGAATGCTGTGATTTGAAGATTTGTGCTGACCCTAGCTCAGTATTTCAAAAACGTTATGAGTTCTGAGAAGATGTCCACTGCGAACTGGGAGACATTGGTGCATGACATTGATATGCATTTGATTGGATACGTGAGGGAGTAGAATATATCAATTATTGAGGGGTTGTAATCTGGCGTCAGTTGAGCAAAACTTCGGTCTTTTCCTAAAAGAGTTCCAAGGGACATCCAAGCTCAGTGTTTCTTTTTTTTTAATTGGTTGAATATGGTCACATTGTGTGTAGTTTTCATAGTGTGTAGTTTTCATACAAAACGTATTAAGTCTAAACAAAGCCTGCCCACATAATATGGACTTTGTTAATCAGAAGCTTTCACTGTTTCATTTTCCACCAGTGACAAATCAATTCATGAGCTAAATGTTCAAGTAAGAACTTTTGAGCAAAATAAAATGTCTTACAGCAAACATCAAAGGCCAAAAAAAACATTGCAGTGTAAGGTGCAAATAATATTGTAATGCATGTATTGTTTCTTTGAAGCACACATTGGTTTCATCAAGCATAGCAGCATGCAAGCGATGCTTTTCCAATTTGTTGTAATCTATTTCTGGGCTTTAACCATGCCCACCCCACTCCCATCTCTTTCATTCGTTCCTGCGCTTGCCTTTCAAAAATCCCTTGATGTCATTGGTAAATGCTTTACGTTTGTCCCGTCTTGTTATGCCTTGCAGACTGACCCTGTGACATGGATAATTGCACCATTGCCGATATACTTCAGCGTGGGCAAACTACTCTTTTCTTTGGTCTCTTCCCTTTGCACTCCATGGCAGCCATAACACTCACAGCGTCAACTCGATCGAGGATATTGGAGCATATTCCGGCTACAAGTATAACTAATGAAGCCTAGAACACAGCTTGTTCACACTGTGATTTATTCTGTCTGTCTCAGCTTCCTGAGGGCTCGCTTAACTGTTGTCCAATGCGGTTTTCACAATACAGTTTCCTTTTCTGGCCATGTTTCAATTCATGAAATGTGCAACTGTCAGAAATTCTCTAAAATAAACAAGAGACTGGCAATGTCCAGACCCAGTCCCAGGAACAAGGCTTGAATTTGCATAGCAGTTTCACTTTGTCAGTTTTAATCTATTCTCTTGTAATCTATTCTATTTGTGCTTTAAGGGCCCTGTTTGAAGCAATATTCCAGCAGGCCTGCTAGCCCTTTAGTTATATGCAGGGCCACAACGCCAATAGCTCTAACTCAAGCAAAAGCAAGACCTATTGCATTGCAAATGCTTGTTTAATAAAGAAAAGAATCCCAGGTTTTTCAGAACATCACCACATTTCAGGTCTGTAATTGATTTAGTTGATTTGTTCGCCCACCACTGCACTTTCCTAATTAGTACTATTACTCACTTCTAGCCTTTGAACAAACATTTTTTTTAATATGTCTCCAAACAATGGCAAAATGAACTTAATAACCCTAGTATCGATGCCTATACTAAAGTATAGATACAACCTTGCTTTGAAAGTAAGGGTATTTCACTCGTTTTCATCGTATTTTTCATGATAACTCCTTGTTCTGGGTTTCATGTCATTATGTAGTCAATTTGTATAAGCCCTGCCTGCCATAGTGACCTAGTTGGTAGAAATAATCCACCTGCTGCTGGTCTGTTAAGTCTAAAAGAGTATCTACAACCCTTTTTATAACTTAACTGATATCACCTGCTAATAATAACTTATTTCCCTGCAACTGCACGTGCACCAGACATGGTGTTGTTCCCATGGATGTAGGAGAGTATTGTGTCCATTATTACTCGGGCCAGATTTGATAATGTCAGGGGACTATGATGACCCTTCAGGCACAGTAAGGGGGTGATTCTGACCGCGGCGGACGGCGGTCGCCGCCCGCCAAGCGGTTCCCGCCGAAAGACCGCTCCGCGGTCAAAAGACCGCGGCGGTCATTCTGGCTTTCCCACTGGGCCGGCGGGCGACCGCCGAAAGTCCGCCCGCCAGCCCAGCGGGAAACACCCTTCCCACGAGGACGCCGGCTCAGAATGGAGCCGGCGGAGTGGGAAGGTGCGACGGGTGCAGTTGCACCCGTCGCGAATTTCAGTGCCTGCAAAGCAGACACTGAAATTCTTCGTGGGGCCCTCTTACGGGGGCCCCTGCAGTGCCCATGCCATTGGCATGGGCACTGCAGGGGCCCCCAGGGGCCCCGCGGCACCCCCTACCGCCATCCTGTTCCTGGCGGGAGAACTGCCAGGAACCGGATGGCGGTAGGGGGTGTCAGAATCCCCATGGCGGCGGAGCGCGCTCCGCCGCCATGGAGGATTCTCAAGGGCAGCGGGAAGTCGGCGGTACACCGCCGACTTTCCGTTTCTGGCCGCGGCTGAACCGCCGCGGTCAGAATGCCCAGCGGTGCACCGCCAGCCTGTTGGCGGTGCTACCGCCGACCTCCGCCATGGCGGTAATTACCGCCAGGGTCAGAATGACCCCCTAAGTGTGTTGCATCAAATTTAAAGAGTGTTGCTGAGGAGTGATAAATTCACATTCCAATACAAAATGTAATGCACATCCTTATTTTTAAGGCAGTACACTGCCACTCCTCTCCAGAGCACTCGCAGATTCTTTACCACTGTAACCATTCAGGCTACCTCCATGCCACGAATCACCATCTCCTGTCCTTCTACATTCTTGGGCCCATCCACTGGAATATCCTCCACAGTGAAGACTGGACAGCTTCTTCCCTTCAACCACACGCCCTCAATATTGAAGACCAGTATTGCTTAGAGTCCTCCTGCTGCCCTTCGGTCTTTGAAGCACTGTCATGTTTTGTACTTTTGACCTTGCATCACAATGTAGATATACTTTCATATCGATTCTGTCCTACTGCTGATGATCATACGCAAACAGACTCCGCTCTTTGATGGAACCCTCGAGGCTGTGGCGTGAAGGTGCAAATCCCACAGCACAGTGAGACCTCAGTAATGGTACTTCAGAACTACACCATCTCAACTAACATTGCATAAATCATCTATAATCTCTTCTATGTATACTTACCCAAACAACAATGTTCAAGCATAACATTTTATAGCTTTTTGCAAAGTTTCAGTTGGAATTGTTCTCTGACTCAAATAATGACACATACAACTAAAGATACAACATGATGTAACAACCGCAGCTTATTACGATACAAATCCAGGGGCGTAGCTTGGCCAGTAAGATTGGATGGGTGTGAGCTTCAGATTTCCCAACAATCACGCTGGCACATAATGTTACAATACATGATAGGACAAGCAGGGTGAATAAGAGGGGCTTAAAAGGCATTGGAAAGAGATATTTGTAGGAGTACCAAGTGAGAAAAACAATACTTTGTAAAATAATCAACAGTTTTTGAGATTTCAAAGCTGATATGAGAGAGTGTGTGTGTTTTGTCAGTGTGTGCATGCCAGAACCCCAGGTGAAATCCGACAGGTACCTCACCATTCCCGACTGAAAGCACCTCTACCCAACTATTCATCGGAAAGTATATTTATTAGGAGGGTATAACACCCCCAAAAAACCCTGAAGCTTCTCCCTTGTATAAATCCTATTTTTTATTCAAAATATACATCTTTTTTTTAGGCTTTCAGGTGAGGAATGACATTACGATTTTATCAATTGAAGTGGGCAGATAACATATATCAATTCATTAAAATACAATATTTCGGGGTGAAAAACAACATAAGAATGCAATTCACTGTGCATTAAAATTGAAATGTGATATTAAAAGTTAACACAGTGATTGAGTATTAGAACAGGATACAAAATATTTACACAATAATTTTTAAAAACTCTCAAACTCACTGCCCACTTGATTGGACCCCACTGGATCAGCTAGCTTCCTGAATGATTGCGTAATAGTTGAAAATAGGACAATATATATGACATCTGAATGGAAGCAGTTCATCATTCGTCAATGGATACAGTCAGATCTTATAAAAACAGTATTCAAAAACTAGCTTATGCCATCTGGCCATCTAGCAGGGGAGTTTGAAGAAATGTATCAGTTTCTTAATGTCCAGTCTAAAAATAAGAACCAGCTTAAGTAAAAAACAATCAGCCTGCTTATGACAGATTTTATTATTCTTAATACCTCTTCTCAAACTGAGATTTAAGCACAGAGGCCAAATGCACTTATATCTCAGTCTGCGATAAGCAGTGCAGAAGAATACCAAATGGTCAATAGTCTCAGTAACATGAGGACATCAGAAGCATATGAAGACAACATTCCAAGGAAGAGTGCCACTTGGAAGAGAAGGATCTCACATGTAGGGTACCGAGCCTGAACGTAGTGTAAAGACTCTTTGCTAAAGGAGGTTAGGCCTCATCGAGGTAGGACTCAAGTTTAGGAGAAGGCTTGTTTGCCAGAAAGTGATCAGTGAGGTTCCCAATCTTCGTAGTTCAGTGCCACTGCTCAAATAATTATTTTGCAGTAAATGTTTGAAGGTTATTTGTGGCTTTTCTAGTGGTTGAGGAATCACTTCACATTGAATCCTTGCCAAGTCTGGATAATCATGATTTCACATGCTCGAATCAAATTATTTTTGAATTAATGTTGAGTTCAAGAACTTCAACCATTTCATTACTGAATAGTTCCAACTCATGGGGGGACCACAACCTAATCCAGTAGAGGGGAGGCCTCAGGGCAACTAAATGCTCAATATTCTTTAATCATTGTCCAAGAACAGAGGTAAAGTAGTTGAGCTCGGAGGAGGCTTAGTAATGATTTAACAAAGTTGTTTCCTTTTACGGTCAGGGAGCTCAGATCAGCCTCACAGCATATTTCAGCGCCCTATAGTGCAGCTGATTAAGCTTTCATTGTGTATACTTGAATAGCAGGTCAGACTGATCTGGACTGGGTGCCCCTATCCAAATGCTACTGCACTATGGTGTACAAAAATACTAGTTTTTTTCCAATTTGAGGCCCCCTTAGGAGTGGACTGGCTATTCTGTAACTAGATAGTCAAAGGTTTGTACATTTTCAAGAATGTTGCTTCCCATTTGCAGTGTGCCCTTGTATCCTTTATGAGGATTAAATGTCATATACTTGGTCTTTTGAGTATTGATTTCTAGATCGCTAAGGCAGCAGAATTCAGTATACTTGGTAAGGAGGTTCTGTAGGCTGGGGGGCATCCTTGACAAAAATAAGGTGTCATCGGCAAATAAGAATGTGTGAACTGCTGTTCCGTTCAGTTTAGGAGCGTCATTAACATAATTATTTGAAAAATCTCCACCATTGAAACACAAAGAAAAAAAGTGTAGCTGCCAGGACACACCCCTGGTGGACCAACTCCTCTCATGAAAATTGGAATAGGACTTGTTCCCACGCCAGTCCTGCCTCATCTAACCTGGGCATAATTAGAGTGATGTAACCTGATTAATGTGTTTAGTATAGGATAAGAGACGCCCATTGGGCCAAGGACCTACCACAATTTTTTTCTTGGGACCCAATCAAAGGCGGTCCTTAGGTCAATGAAGACTGCATAAAGATTGCCTTTTGCAGCTGGATCCATAGTATATGTATGAAGTGGAAAACTTAATCAGTGGTGCTAATGTTGGCTCAATAGCTCGTTTGAAAAGGGGGTAAAATCTGCTCTCCATCAGCCCAATTGCTTACAGACGATTTTGTGCAATTTGCTCGAGAGACTTATATTTTCCAGGAGTACCTCGGTCTCCCTTCTTATCAATTGGGATAATATGCGCTCCTGCCCAAGTGTCTGTAGATCAGCTCCATCAAGAATAGTATTGGATAGTACGTTAATATAAGTTTACCACTGAGTTGTATAAATCCCTCGGAATTATGCCTGGGCCCCGGGGTCGTACGCATGCAAACATCAATTGTATTTCTATCATATTTTTGTTTATGATGGAAGTTTGAAACCATAACGCAATACTTGAAACAGAGAAAAAAAAAAATCAGTAGTCGATTTAAGAGTAAAGAGGGATCACAAAGAAAAGGAGTGAAAGAAACCTCGTCTTAAGTAATGCATACTTTTGTGATATTCAACTTGCATCATAAAAGGTCAGAAGTATTCTAGATTACATTTAATTTACCTACATTTTTATTATCATTGAAAATAAACATTTCCATTGAAGCCAAGTTTAGATGGAGCTACATTTCTAATTCTGAATAGAAGCCGAGTAACTTAATTTAAATGGTCATAAATCACACAAGGCATTCAGGGATCCAGCACCGACGTTTAAAGTGAAGCAAAAGTGACCTTTAGCCACGTGCTCTAATATTCAGACCAGAAGGAGCCAGTGCCCTAGAAAGGCAGATATCTGTGAGATACAGATTTGGCGAGGGTGTTAAGAGGAGTTTCAAATCGTGAGCCCCTGATGCATTAGCTCTGACTCTCCCTCATGTTTTATTCCACAAGCCCTTCCCTCCCCCCTCTTTTTACTCTCCCCGTCCCATTCTCCTCCCAGAAGGCCACATCAGTGCAGTCTTTAGCCTGCATGCTTGGCTGCAGCCGTCACATCCTGTAAGTGTCACGAGAAAGCAAAGCACTTAGCTCTTGTTCTCAGTGCCCTCACTTGCAAAGTGAAAGAGTGCCCCTTTTCCGTTTGGCTAAAACTTTTCTTCCTTAAAGAAACATGTCGCTATTTTTTAATACTTTTTTTACTTACATTTCCTTGTCTTTTCTATATTCCTCATCAGACACTGGAACAGACAATTCAAAGTCTTTTTGTGCTCTTAAGTAGATGTTTTGGGGTGATTTTGTTTTTACCCTAATTTTTTTTAAAACATATTTTATTTAAAGCACCAAAGCCCAGCAAATAAGCATGCTTTCATGTTACCACAAATATTCAAACCATAAGGAAGGGGGAGATTAGTACATACAAAACTCGTCCGAATTCCAAATTAGTTGTGTTGTCATTTAGGCTGTAGATGTAGAACCGTCTACGCCCTATCTCCATTTAACAAAGGACGACCAATGTGTGAGGAGTTTTCCCCGTCAAATACCTAGTGTGGAGGTGCCCCTGGGCATTATTAGAAGTCAGTACGCATGCTAGGCATGGCTTAGTCCTACAATCTTCTCATGCCAGTGCCCCCACCCGATAGTAAGTTGGTGAATCGGATTTCTGGGCCGCTTCTAATGTGCTGATTCCCCATTTAGCTTCCGTTGTCATAAACCTCCCCTCACAGCCTGCCCATTTCATAACTTATCTACACCAAGTGGAAATTTGGGGTCCTCTAGGGATTTTCCAGGTCCTGGCCATGTCCCGTTTGGCTAAGAGATGTGCCAGCTCCTAGAATCTAACTGTGGCCTTCATTTTAGGGGTGTGGGGGAACCAGCTAAAAAGGCAGTGTCCAGGGGTCCATGGTATCTCCTTCCACAGAAGCACCCAAATCATATCTGTTATTGTTTCCCAGTATCCTGTACCTGTGGGCAGGACCAAAACATGTGAAGGAGGCCAGCTATAATCTCCCCGCACCTAGGGTATTCCACCTCTGCTACAGAGAAATATTTGGCAATCCTTTCCGGTGTTAGGTATGCTCTGTGCAGAACATGATAACTGATGAGCTTTAAGCGGGCATTTCTAGACATCCCCAGGACTCTCTCTAGTATGTTATCCTTGTCCTTCTCCGGGACTGGGACACCCAAATCCTCCTCCCAGATGATCCTCAGTTGCTCGGATAGATTATTAAGATCTTTCCCCAGTGCTCTATATAGGCATGTGAATGCCTTGAAGGTGCCTTAATAAAGGGTTATGTATTTTCAACTAAAGTGCTGGTTTGGTTCCATTTGTCATCCCCGTCAGTGTTTACGTATGGCTGCTGTTAGAGCTTGGTGGAGCAGGAAGTGGCCCTGAGGGAGGTCAAACGCTGAGCGAAAATCTTCAAAGGGCATGAGTGTATCTTCTAGGAATAGGTCCCCAATCGCTGTTGCTCCCGCAGTCACCCAGCCCTCCAGTCCCCTCCAATCTCCCTCATGTAGGAGCTCTGTCAGAATGGTGATGGGCAGATCTTGTCTGTAAGGTATTTTTCTACGAATTTTCCAGAGGCATAAGCCCAGCATTTTGCTATTACCTTGTACTTCTGGGTGTCACCCCCTGTAGTGCGCCTCAACTGTAGTAGGACTTTAGTGAGAGCTGATAGACTCAGAACATGAGGTCCCATGATTTTACTCAGGGTACGTCTGCCCGCTAACACAAACCATTGAAGTTGGTGCAAGACATAGTAATTTTAGAGATCAGCAATGTTAGTCCTCCTTCTTCTGTTGGTCATTTTATCATGGATAAAGCCACTCTCTTACAGCCCAAGCCCGATATGAAAGTTGTAAGCAGGGAGTCAAGTTTCTCTAAACATTGCCCCAGGAATCCAAACCCAGAGGGGTCCAAAGAGGTACAAGTCAAACCTAAACATGCGATCATTTTGATCAGCGCTATTTGGCCTCTCACTGAGATGGCCCCTCACTGAGATGGGCAGGGTTTTCCAAAAATCCATGTGGGATTTCATCATCCTAATTGCCTTGCCTAGGTCCCCTTCCAGGATATTGGATCTAGTATGATTGGCCTTATTCCCCAAATACGTTAAACACTGAGGCTCCCATACCAACAGTCCCAGCCCATCTGGTGGAGGGTGCTTGGGGATGAATTGTAATAGCCTGGATTTCTGCCACTTCACCTGTAACCTCAACAGGTGTCTAAATTCTACCAGCATTTGTTTAGCACCTTCAAGTTCCTCAGCTGTATTCTGCAGAAAAAGTAAGAGATCAACTGCATAGAGGGCTATGGTATGCCGATATCCTCCAATTTGCATTTCCTGGTAGAATCCTCCAGTTCTTGCATGAGCTGCCAGTGGCTCCATGGCTAGTGCAAAAAGTAAGGGGGAAAGGAGACATCCCTGTCTCGTTCCGTGGAAAACTGCTTAAGGGTCAGAAATTATTCTGCCTGTGCGGACCCAGGCATTTGGGTCTGTATATAGCAATTGTGTCCATGCCATAAAGTTCTCACCTAACTGCATGTGACACATCACGTCATATAGATACTCCCATTCTAGGCTATCAAAGGCTTTTTCCACGTCAACTGTGAACACCGCCGTATTTTCATTGTCCTGGTCTTGCCCCTCCAGAATAGTCAGTAGGCATTTGATATTTAGTGCTGTGTCCAGCCTGGTATGATGCCCACTTGATCAGTGTGAATTAGTTTACTCATATATGGGAGCATTCTAGTCGCTAGGATCTTACTTAGAATTTTTTAGTTGACATTTAACATCGGCAGTGGTCTGTGCTCTTTGTGTTCATGTGCTGGTTTTCACAGTTTTATTAAAGGGATCTCCAGTGCTTCTTGGGAGAAAGCCGGCAAAGATGTGGAGTTTTTTGGTGCTTCATAGAGCTCCACCAATTTGGGGGTCAACTCCCCCCTGGAGGACATATAGAACTCAGCTGGGAACCAATCTTCCCATGATGTTTTCCCTTGGGCCACAATTTTAATAGTGCCCTTTACTTCTTGAGGGATAATGGCTCTACCGAGATCCTCAGCCTCTTCTGCTGTGAGGGTGGGGTGGGGCAATAGTTCTATTTAACTTTTTATCGCCTCTCTGTCATATGGGGTAGTGCTCTTGTATAGATCTGCATAGTAGGTATAAAAGTGAGTGTTGATCCCTTCTCTCGTGTCTATGGGCTCTCCCTCGTCAGACTGAAGTTCCATTATGAGTAACCCCAACTTCGCAGAGTTAGCTAACCATGCCAGGTGGGCCCCAGTGGAGTCCACCTCAGCATGAGTGCAATCCATATAACCTCTATAATTAAAGCTGCACAACCTTTCAACAAATGTTGCCACCTTCTTTTTCTGGTCTAGGAGGGCTTGCTGAAGGCCGGCCAGGCCTCTGCATCTCCAGGGACCGGCCTGTCTCCGCTTTCAAGACCTCTTGTAATAACGTGCCCCTAATACTGATTGATGTTGCCTCACAGTATCCCCCGAAATACAGCTTTGAATGTGTCCCATTTCATCTGAGGGGTGGAGGCTGACTCTGCATTGTCTAGGAAGTATTGACCTATTCAAGTGTTAATTTCTTCCCCGAAGACTTGATCCTCCAAGGATACCAGCTTCAGTCTCCATGTAGGGATCCATGCTTTATATTGAGTCCAGTTTATTTGGAGCATGAGTGGATTATGAACCAAGAGAGTGTGGGTTAAGTACACTGTCATGTGGATCTGATTATTTACATCAGGGGTGCATAAAAAGGTATCCAGACATACATGGAGGTTGTGTAGGCCAGAGAAAGAACAATAATCCCAGTCTTGCAGATGTGTATGTCTCCAAGCATCTGTCAGTCCCCATTACTTCTGCCAGTCTATCAACATGTGGGCCACTCTGTGCAGCTGAGAATCTGGTAGTGGGTGGTGAGAGTGATCCATCAGAAGGTCAGACACACAAATAAATTCTCCTCCCATTATAATCTGTTTTTGGAGATATGGGGCCAGAGGACCCGGCAGCTTCATCAGGAAAGTGCCCTGGTCAGTGATGGGGGTGTAGACGTTCACTATGGCTATTTCTCTGCCCTCCAGTCTACCTGTCACCACTACATCATGTCCCTCTGGGTCTGTTGTGCTATCTGTGGGCTGAAACGGCATTCCCTCCCTGATCCATATGATCACTCCCCTGGCAAATGCCTAGTATGCAGTGTAGAAGGCCTGGCCCCAGCATTGGCATTGTAAGGCCAGTCTCTCTTTGGCCTTTAGGTGGGTTTCCTGCAGGATTGCTATATGGACTCCACTTTTATTCAGATAGGAGAACACTTTATATCATTTAAACATGGTGTGCATTCTGCTGATATTCCAGTATATTAGTTGATATGTATGTGTTGTAGTAATTAGGCAGTGTAGTCCGTGCAGACCCCCCATTCCTCTGCCCCCGCTGGACTCCACCCCTCTGCTCCAGTTTCAGACAGTCTTATCTTCTAGGCCAGAGGCAAGTAGTGCAGAATGTCACAATTTACTTGTCCCTATTTTGAAAACCAATAACAGTTAAGCCAACTCCCCTTCCCCAGGACAAACAAGCCGTAGCCCCCCCATCCAAGTCGAGCAATCTAATCAACGTAGCGGTGGTCGTAGAGAGGAGCCTCCAGCTCAAATCCCCCCACCCAGCAGGTGCAGTAGAGCATTATAGCACATTCCACAGGGGGGAGCAATGCAATAAACCTTAATCGGCCCTTCCCATCCAAGATTGGAGTGAAATGTTGTAAGTATGGGGAAATCCCTAAGTCTTGCTATATGCTGGGTTACATCAGATAAGTTCATCAGCTGTCCCTGGAGTGACTTTTGCTAAGGCACCACTAGAGGTCTCCAAGGCATTAGAGCCACTGTCAGAGTCTGAGATGCCAGAGGCCCTGTCAGCCAATGGCAAGGGAGGACCAGTGCCCAAGCCGTTCAGGGACGTCACTGCCTCCATTACTCTCTGCCTTTCTAGCTGTGTTTCCTCTTGCGATGGGACTATGGAGCTGCGAGATCTGTTCAGCCCTCTCGATGGAGGGTATCATTGTCTCTCGCTCTGAGGTTTGCATCTAGGGCTCTGGGAAGGATGTCACTCCAGTCAGTCCAATACTTCTTGTGGGGTTTGGAAGAAGTGTGTTCTGTCTGGTGTCACTACCCAGAGACTCACTGGGAACAGCATTTCATATCAGAAACCCAACTGCCTAAGTTTCTCTATGGCCTGCAGAAATGTGTAGCAATGGTTTTGCACTTCTCATAAGAAGTCAGGAAAATTCTGCACTCTGCTGTTCTCCTCTTGGATTTCTCCTAGTGTCCTCAGTATATAGTCTTAGTCCTTATAATAGAGGAGCCGTGCCATCACAGGGCATGGTGGAGCTCCCAGGAGCGGTGGCGTTGCTGGCACTCTGTGGAGCCTCTCCTGTGTGTAGAACTGAGCCAGCCCCGGTGGTGCAATTTGATCTTGAAGCCAATGCTCTAAATTCATCACCAAGTTTCCCCCCACCTTCACTCTCTCCCGCAATCCCATTAATCGTATGTTGTTTTAGTGGGAGCTGTTTTCTGCATCCTCCATCTGGAGTTCTAGGGTCTGAATCTTTGTTTCCATGTCAGTTACCTTATTGTTCATGGAGGTGAAAGTGGAGAGGATCTCAGCCAGTTCCCACTTCACAGTGGTAACTCTGTCAGCCAGGCGGCGGTGATCATCTCACAAGAGTCCCACGTCTGCCCCCAGAGTATCTATTTTTGTTTCTAATGCTTCCCGGTATGTTGTGATAGCTTGAAGGACATCCTGGAGCTTGGGGCCCCCCATCAACGTATTGCTCTCCTCTTGACCACTCACCAACTTGGGTAAGGTTATAGTAGGTTGCCTGTGGGAGCCGTCAGTCTCCCTGTCCTTTTTTGTCACTTTGCCAATTTGTGCAGGTGAGAGGAACCTCAACTAGAAGGTTGCTAGATTCGGGGGTCCTCTGAGGCAGGGTATGGTACCCTATGGCAGCAGGAGGGGGTTGACCAAAATGTATTCCCTTATGGTGTAGGTTTTTATGTCTAAAACTGAGGTCAACAGCAGGGTTTTCCCCACTCCCCAACTCCTGTTGTTTCTCTTAGTGCTGCTTTTTCTGCCAGTGTCAAATGTGCCAGGTGTCCTGGCCGCCTCTCAGGCCCACGTATCCGAAGATGTCCTGGTGGTTCTCAATAGGGAGAGCCCCTGTACTTTGCATCTACCTTTATGAGGGTGGGCTTAGGATGCCCCCCATGTTTCATAGGAATGTGGGCTTCCTGAAAGTGGGTTTAAGGCTCATTTTATTCTTTGATGCCTCCATATCAGGCAGGTCTCTCTTATATTTCCCCAGTTGGAATTATCCCTATTTAGTGTGTGCTTCCCTGGGCTGTCAGGTTGGCCCCAGGCCAGAAGGATTCTCACTCATGAGGCCTTCCCAGGCAAGGAGTCGGATCGTCCTTCTCCCAATTCAAGACTCCTCAACGAGTCAGGCCTTTTCAACAGTTTCAGTACTGACAGGGCCACCCCCCTTACCCGCTGAGCGTCCCGCTCAGGTTTCGAAGCTGGCCCTTTGGGCAGGGTGCACATCCCTGCTGCAGGTGCCCTGCGGAACTCCTAAGGCTGCAGTTGCTCCACAGATGTCAGGGCATTCCTGCCACCGCTTACTGGCCTCACGCTGTCGCCCAGGGCTGCGGCGTCTTGCTCACTTGTCCTTGGGGGGCGAGAGGCTCCTCACCTCCTCTTCATCCCAGCCAGATCTCAGGGCCGTTCCATATCCTTGGACCTCTCATGGCTCTTCAGACCCTAGGGAGGTAAACGCATCACCAATCTCCTCCGGGGCACCGTCACAGCACTCAGATCAGGAAGCCACCATCTTAAAGTTTTATGGCTGTGGCGGCATGTTTGAATATTAGTTTACCTTTGACCTCAGGAGCTGCGGAGGTCGCCATTTCACCGTCATTGTATGGTTACTCAGGGTTCTTCCCGACTGACTTATGGGGTCAGGATGGTGCTAGATTGGGTATGGGCCTGCTGGAGCTCCACTGGATGCTGCTTACTTCATCAGGTCTCATTCACCCCCACTCACCGTTATTTATCTTGATTCACTTCTGAGAAGGTTGGTCGGTGTTTCTAAGGTGCATAAATGGCACAAATGTGATTTTTTCATGCACATAATTTGAGTGGGCTCACAAAATAATTGTATTTACGTGGATTATTGAGTCGCCACTTCAGAGCCCTCTATTAAGATTCTGGTCATAGAAATCAGCTGAAGTAAATGTGAGGCACCAAATATAAGACACAGGTAAAACAGATGTGTTCTTATAAAACAAAATAAGATACACTGTACAGTAAAAAAACATGCAGATCATAGCAGCACAGTAATACAAATTTTCTAGGATTTGGAGAAAATTACAAAAGTAATACTTTTCGCCTGCAGACCTCTTTCTGGACATTCTGCTGTTTGTACCAGGTATTCCACTGGACTGATCAGAGTGCATGTCTCCAGTCTAAGTAGAGACGGCTACATGGTATTTTCTCTACGGGATTTGATTCCCTCCTACTTACCCTGCTCCCTTGGGCTATCCATACTTAGAGGATTCTAAGAGCCCAAGCCACTCACCCCACATACATTTACAAAAAAAAGATCAGCAGGAAGCTGATATGTATGAATATATACCAGGGCAGCTGAAGTCTAGATTCAATGCTTTCAGCAATCAGTTGAAAGTAAACATGACTAACCCTTCTCACCAAACTAGTGTGAATGGAATAACCGCAATAAAAGAACAAATTTACATTGAGGTCCTGTTCCACCACTGTAGTCGAATTCTGAGAAATAAAGAAGTGACTCGAATCTGATAACAATTGAGTATACTTATAAGCAATACGGCCGGGAGTACAGTCCAGTTCTGTAACTGAAACCACACTCAACTCAGCTCTTACAAACAGCATCTTTTATAGTCTTAGTCAGCTATTGAAGTTCCACCTCATTCATAGTACTTACAATTAACAAAAGCAATAATTCTTTAATAAACATCTGACTGCTTGTCACAAAAATGCAGCTGTAATATATATAATATACGTATACATCTTCTAACGTGCACAGTGTCCTTGGGTCTTACCCTCTGAACTCTATCAATATGTCCTCCCTACACATCTACCAGGCTTTGAAGTTTTACGGTCTGTCTCCCACTCCCTGTCAGCCTTGAAACACAAACATCCTATGTCTCCCTTTCAGGCCTGTCGTGATTTACCCCTTCTCCTAACATCTCCTCAGGGTATGAACATTTGGAATCCCACACTCATTATGGTCTGTCTTGACAGAGCAGTTGTCACCAGACAATTGTAGAAGCATCACTAGAGAGAGGACTTGGCTCCACCCATATGTCGGGATCCAGTAGTACTTGCTTTGATTGGGCAGATGTATGATTCCATTAAAAAAGTGTTTTGCCTCCATGCAGCTGTGATCATTTTATTTATTTATCCAGCTGCCCAAGCTCGAAATTTCAGGGGCACACACCTGACATTAGAATGCTACTATAGTGTCTTTAAAAACTATATAATTTATGTTGTTTTCTCTGCCAGCAGCACAAATGAGAAGAGGCAGTCATTAACCTACATGGATGTTTAGGTTTGACTTGACAGAGCAACTGTCACCTGCCCTTTTAGCCTATGCTAATATTATTCTACAGTTCTGTACTTCCAACCAAACACATATCTATTCTTGTGCTATTTACATGTAATGCTTTACATTACCATGCAGCATTCCTTTAAAGACAGACCTATTGGCATTGACAGTGCTTGTTTATGTCTTACTGTTAAGACCTCATTGATGGGACACAACATAAAAGACAATGGCACACAGTCCAGGACTGTGAAATGCCTTGAAGTATATAGGAGAGTTATAGTTGCACTGGTCTCCATTTTCAGTTTTAGAAAGTTCTGTGTTATCCCATCATAAGCCACAGTCCAATTGTGTTTCTAGTACTGATTCTTTAACCGAGTGGTCAGTATTTTACTCTACCAAGTCAAGATCTGTGCATCAATGATAAAACTAGAACCCGTCAATGCAACTACTTAAATATATGTTTGTTTTGTATCTCTGTCTTATAGATAATGCTGTGTCCACACAAAGAATATACAGAGATACATCAAGGAAGCAACCAATGGGTACACAGATAAGCTAGATGCATGTGCCCTGATATCATTGGTGCTCACTCTACTGGGAAGGGACCCTATTATGGGTGTGCTGCATTTTGTTGGCTTACTCGCTTGCTCTTGGTTACCGAAATGAAAACAGGGTCATCAGATCTACCTTTCTAATTGTGCTACTGAGACACCAAGTTGTGGTTAAGTGCCTTGTACTGTAGCTTGCGTGTCCACTATGATGTGGTAGACAAAAAATTTGTCATTGAGTAAAAAAAATTCTGGAAGTCTATTTGACTTTATGTGATTGTAGCCTCCAGAACATGCTAAATACCGCTAGATATCTTTAGACCTTTATCAAGTGTAGGGCAACATGTTTCAAAGCCTTTTTTTCTGATGTAACGATCATTATGTGCAGGAGGTAGTGACCATAATCATGATCACACTTGGACCCAAGATTTTCCAAACATACCGTGTGTATCTTATCTTCTATAGCAGTATGACTTCTTTTTTAAACAAATCCATGGCCTTGCCAAACACACCGTATGTACCTTATCTCACATGCAGGTATAACTTCTGCATGTGACAGAACCATGGTCTTGCCATGGTCCCTGGGTGTGCCTTCTGCAGGGATGACTTCTTCATGTAACAAATCCCTGCCCTTGCCAAACATACCGGATGTACCTTATCTCACATGCAGGTATAACTTCTGCATGTGACAGAACCATGGTTTTGCCAAGGTCCCTGGGTGTGCCTTGTGCCGGTATGACTTCTTCATTTAACAGATCCATGGCCTTGAAAAACACACTGGGTGTATCTTATCTAGCATGCAGGTATGACTTTTTCATACAACAGATCAATGGCCTTGCCAAACACACAGGGTGTACCATATCTAGCATGCAAGTATGACTTCTTCATCTAACAGAACCATGGCCTTGCCAAGCATACCCAAGCATACCGGGTGTATGGTATCTCGCATGCTGTTATGACTTCTTAATGTAATGAATCTATGGCCTTCCAAACACATTGGCTGTACCTTATCTTGATTACCGGTATGATTACTTCATGTAAAAGATCCATGACCTTCCCAAACACACCGGGTGTACCTTATCTAGCATGCAGATGTGACTTCTTTATGTATCATATTCAATGGCCTTGCCAAGCATACCAGGTGTACCTGTACCTTATCTCGCATGCAGTAGTGACTTCTTAATGTAGCAGAACCATGGTCTTGTAAGCATATCGGGTGTACCTTATCTTGCTTGCAGGTATGACATCTTTATGTAACAGAACAATGGTCTGGCCATGCATACCAGGTGTGCCTTAAATTGTAATGGGGTGCAAGTAATTAAGGGTTTTGCGTCTTCCTCTAACTCAAAACGGGCAGTAGTGTGCTCAGTGTTTCACTCAACAAGTTAAGGTACGCTTGTTATGCTTTGCAAAACCAGGTCTCAGTTACCTGAAAAAGTCGAACTCTGCATATGCACCTATCATGTGAGGTGAAATGCACCCGCGATGTATGAAAAGTGCCTTGCTACCCTTTTTTTTAGGTCAAGTACGTGCTACATAAAACTGCAAATAAATGATAAATAAAATATGTCTTTGAAATTAATTAGACGTGAAGGGTCGTGTTGAGTGTCCTGTAGTGCACACAAAGACTGTTGATGGTTCGCATGTACACGATCATAATTGAAGGAATAATGGCTTCTCGTGAATCAAAGATATATTTTTTTTAAAACTCTGACTAACCAGACGAAAAAGGCACTTGCTGAGCTGAGACACAGATTAGTGTTACCGGCCTCTCCAAGTGTAAAAGTTGCCTCCCCTCAGCCCTCCTCAGCCCCAAGAGTCTTGCCTGCCAGGCTGCCAGCCAATCACCGTTCAGATTCCATGTTTCACCCTTCAGTGGAGCTGAATTTAACCAGCACCCAGACATCAACTATTTATGATAGCGCGGTAAGTAATCATTACAAATTCATAGCGGCCTGAATTAACAAGGGTCTCTTCATCTCTGGCCACCTTTGTCTTTGTCTGAAAAAGAATTCTGAAAAGAGATTGTGTACAGAGAAAAGGGGATCTATACACATTTCAAAGAGGCACATATTGACTTGATGGAATGGACAGAAGTGAGCAAAAACATTTTTGGCATGTAAAGAAGGGTACATTTTCAATGTAATTTTGCAACTGTTTACTGTCGCTTTCAAGTAAATACATATCAGGGCCCAGCCCAAAGAAAATCAAAGTCGGTTGACATAAGTGAAGTGCAAATTGCCAGTTGCACAAGTGCTGAAATCCCACCCTACTTCTGATTTCTCAAGCTTTGGAACCAGTAATGTAAATACCACATGAACCCATGATGGTGATTGTTATTTGCGCAAACCCATACTCCGATTGTCCAAATTGCTTTTGAGAATCAATGCATTGGCCACTGGGGTTAATTCAGCAGCCAGCGTGGCAGTGAAAGTGTCATATTTCGCATTACCATTGACAATGATGACCCACTTATGACGGTTCTATGAAATTGTTTTCAAATATCGATAACATAATATCGTATGTAGTCTATAGGGACTAACAATCAGCCATTAAAGCCAGAAAATATTAAAGTACTACTTGCATTTAAGAGTTGAAGGTCCAACTTTCTCAACAAAACTGTTTTACTGGGTGGATGGCACAGTTGGGCGCAGCTGGATTATATAAACAATCCTATTGTGCCCAAGTGGGAGGGGATAAGGAGTGAAATGTTCTCACCCTAGTCTGGCCTGAACAGGAATGCCGGGTGAAATAGTCTCTGTGGACCCCCTACTCCCACCGCCATAGTGCATAGGGTTCATCTGTACACCATCAAGTGCCGGTGGATATCAGACTTCAGACGATAACACCCTACTACACCGCCTTTACGGAGCAAAGCACATTTGGGTCAATTTTTCAGCATGGTTTGCAGTGTACCTGCCAGTGCCAAGGTGGAATTTCAAGGTAGCAACCACAGACAACAAGATTGTATTGAAATTGAGTATATGCCATTTTATTGTGAACCTGGTCACCGACTGCCGGGGACAGGACCACTCCATGTCAAGGCAGGAGCTTATGTTATAAGTGTGATGTTTCATCCAGCAGCAGTCACACCAACCTTTGGGTGAAGGCAAAGCCCACTCAATAATACAGGTCTAATAGAAAAGGTAATTAACAGGGCTTGCACAAAAGTCCACCATAGCTGCAACGGGAACATAGGGCAACTGCTATGCCTGGATACACCTAAATGAGTTCATTTAGCCCATTCCTTTAGGATTTCTAGATGGCTCACAGTAATAATATGCAACTTGTAAACTGTTGATATAATATAGAATTTACACGTATGTTTGTTGTAACTTAACTTACACACTGGATTCCATAGACATGAATTAATGGCTCTTACCATTTAGCAACAGCTGTGAGTTTGGCGCAGGGTTTAAGTACAAGGGCAGGCTGCAACAGTGTTTCATAGTGGGATCATTTCCACAATTCTGATGCGCTTGAGAGTGCATTTATTGATTGAGAATGCATTTATTGAAAAATCATATTTTCTAATTAGTCTGCGATGCATGGTGGACACCAGGAGGCACTTTGAAGAATGGCCAGCATGCGCTCGGAGAAAATCCCTCTAAGACAGCCTTTTGTTTTTTTTCAATTGAGAAAACTGCGTCCAAATTCGGGAGTTTGTTTTCTCTAAACAAAAAGTTTGCTTAGTGGACATTTTAGGCAGGCCACCCGCTCGGCAAACCTTCACAGCTGAGAAGTGGTCTCTCTTATTCTCAGGGGCACAAATTGGGGGACAGCACACAAAACCCCACTGCACCATTTAACATGTTTCTGATCTTGATAATAAAATAATCGCACAAATGGTAGCATAAATTGACATCTTTGAGTTAAGCTGCCACCTTTATCAGAAACAAAACATAGGCTATTTATTTAAAGTTTGCCGTTCTGAAAGGGACAAGACCTGGTTTGCAAATTCCCAATATTTTCGTTAACAATCATTTAGAAATAATTTAGGGCGTTCTCAAATGTTTTTTAATTGATTACTGCATATGTTTGCTGTTTTGAGTTTTTATTTCAAAAGGGAACAAATACAGGAATTCACTGATTTTCTAGTTGTTTATTGGAATAGACATAAAAATACAGTCCAGGCCTGTGTGATGCTAGATTCACTTTGGTGGGCTAAAAGGTATATGGCACAAATCAGCCTTTACCTTGTATTTTTTTTATATCTTGGTCATGTCCCTTTCTTTTTACACCCAACAGTGCAGTCCACGAGGTCATCCTGTATAAATAAAAGGAATTGCCAACCTAGCTGTCACAACATTGTAAATACTGCACACAATGTACGGTTGGCTATAGGTAGAGAATAAAAGCCCTGATACGCACGCTACTAGCTGCAGAGAACAATGATTGCTTATACAGTACGTGCTCTGCTGCATTTTATTAATCAGTTGCTATTTTATTTTTATACCCGTTTAAATGCCACTAACCTCCTAGCATTACTTACACACATTTTAAATGAGTTTCTATTTTGTTATCCTGTGTTGTTCACTTCACATTTTAGCTGAACGATTCTAGTAGGGGTAGTTTCGTTCTGAAATTGCCACGTTGAAGGAAGGATTCCAGATTGTAGTGGAGGCAGCTCTTGCTGGCGGTACACGTAACATCTTTCCACGGCCTGCTCACATTTTTTTACACGAGAAGGCACCTGAGTATTAGCGCTTATCTTTAGGTTTCTGTTCATCATTTGGTCCTGCCATTCACTATTATTGAGAAACAATACATAATTGTAGCACCAAAATGTATACATTTTAGCATTACATACTCCAGCTGATCAGAGGTAAAGCTCAGTGCCCTTGATTAGGCAATTGCCCAACTTATTTGTAATGTATGTTGTCTGTTTTGGTATTACATTTTTCTGTGCTCTATTTAAGTGTTTGTTTCTTTTTTAGAGAACCTGGGGGCAGATTTATGGAAAGTGGAGCAACACCAAGTGCAGCGCCACTTTCCCTGCACCCCTTAGCACCCCTCCACCGCCACCATGTGTGCACCGTATTTAAAATATGGCACACCACGGGGCAAGGTAGGGGGCAATAGCCTCTTTTCTCAGTATGCTATTCCTGTACTCTTCAGGAGTAGCTGCAAAAATGTGACGCTACACCTGTAGATTACAGAGGGTCCCATTCTAAAGAATGGAAGCCCCCTTTTCAAGCCTGCTCTTGAGCAGGCGTTAAAAGTGCCATGAAAAGTGGTGCAAGGAAATCTCATAGATTTCCTTATGCCATTTTCCCGGTTCCCCTAATGGGGGAACGCCCCCTTTGCATACATTATGCTTGGCACAAGCCTAATGTAGCGCAAAGGGTTACAGAGTGGTGAAATGCATGCATTGCGCCCCCCTGTAAATACGGCGTGGGGATTTCGGCCTCGTTGGGCCACATTGACGTAAAAAATAATGATGTTAATGTGGCGCAAGATGGCACTAGGGCATTATAAATATGCCCCATGGTGTATTATGTGCAGGGAAACATCTCCATTTGAAGAGCAGGACGAGAGCTAGATTGGGCTTAACTCGATGACCCCTGGGCCAAAAGGTAAGGGACGTTGAACCAAATTTAGGGGATGTGTAGCTGTGTTTACTGTATTCTGCTTGCTTGCTCTGCACATATAATCTCACACTGATTGTAATAATTTAAAAAGTGCACTGAATGTGTTGTTTTGTAGATAACTGGAATCTAGACTTGTTGTGTAGATAAGAATAGAAGGAGTCCAGACACAAAGATTGTGTTTGGTCTATAAATCCATGGTTTAAAGCAAGCGAGATCTAGATCAGTGTGGAGATTAGGAAGATTGGCCGGAGCGCTAGGACCTGAAACACAGACCTATGAAGGATGAATGTATGTGAAAGAACCTCTGAACTAGCTACCAGATTCCTTCGCTAGTTCCTGCGCACAACTAAAGATCGTCCGAATGGAAAGAGGACTTTAGGTGTGCATGCAAGATAACTTTCCTCCTGTTCTCCAGGAGATCAATTAGAAATTTTAACAGAAAAAACCTTTACCATGCTTCCTGTCTCCTTTCCGCCCTTTCACGAGATAAATTGTGGGCACAGGGCAAGCAGACTTTTTTCCTGTTTTCTGTGTGTGTGAATGAATAAAGCATAATGCTGGCTGAGAAAACTAAACATAGTGAACAAAGGGACTCCTGCGCACTATGTGTACCAGCATCAGCATGGTAAATCCATGTGCAAATATCTAAACCACTGAGTGGGGCTCACTAATGAGAATGTATGGGAAGAATTTGTTTCAAGAACATACTGAATATGGAAAGTCAACTGATGACAATGTATATTGGATGGCAAACTACGAAGCTAGTGGAACCAGTAACCACTACCAACCACTCTGTGACTTCGTAGGAGAGACAAAAAAAGAATGTGAACTCTAAACTAATATCTTTAAAATTGTAGAGCATGCAACAAAGGGCCAGATTTATACTTTTTGATGCAATACTGCACAAACACAGTTTTGCGTCAAAAGGTTTAGCGCTGTCTAGCGCCATTTTTTAATGCCACCCATGCGTCATATTTATACTATGACACTGGGTGGCACTAAGAATAGGTTAGAGTCATTTTTCCTGATGCTAACCATTGCACCTTGTCGTAAGACAAAATGATGTTAACGCAGGAAAAATGACTCTAATCCGGTTTACAACATGTAAACACGTCGCAAAACGGAAATGCGTGGATTTTGCCCGCAATAGCGTAAAAAATCGACGCTAACGGAGCAAACAGTGCAAAGGAGAGGCAAGATGGATCCATAAAGCCAGGAGAGACCCCAGGGAGACCCCAGACAACCAGGAACGAACCAGGAGGGCATTGACAAGACCCAGGGGAGAGACAAGAAAAAGAGGAAGTGTCGCTTCAGCACAGAGGATCATGAAATACTGATGAGAGAGGTGACGGAGCACCAACGTCAACTGTTCATCACATCTAAATTGCCAATTGGAAAGAGAGAGGCAATTTGGCAGCAGATTGTGGACAAGATTAACAGTGTGGCAGAGGTCAGGAGAACTGTCAGTAAGTGCAAGAAACGCTGGCATGACTGCAAGTGTAGGACAAAGGAGAAAATGGCAAGGAACAGGAAGGCAGCACTGCAGACCGGAGGTGAGAGTCCAGCACCACAAGAGGACCTAGACGAGATGGAGGAGATGGTTGCTGCCATCATCCCAGAGGAAATCGTCACTGGTATCGCAGGACAGGAAAGAGCAGACTACCAGGAAACAACACATATACAGGGTAAGTTGCCTGGGGAACAAAAATGCCAATATGTCAAGTGCAAGAAGGGGGAGGCACATAGCTACTACACAATGCATGTTAGTCCTGCAAATCAGGCAGTGGAAAGGGCAAAGAGGCAGGGCATGGGACCCCCTGCACTGCCCATAGCAGGTGCATGGTCTGTGCAGGGGCATCCAGGGGCGCAGCACAACACAACACCAACAACCTTTGCATGGGGGTACACCGCCATGCCAAGGCTGGTGGAAATGCTGAAGCAGACCAGGAGGGTAGGGAAGAATGTAAAACTGGTCTTGTGTCACAGGACAGCTGGTATTGGCAGAATGCAAACTATAGGAAAATGCCCAGTGTGAGGCCATTGGCTCAAGAGACATTCCCCATTGACAACAGTTGCCACAAATACCTGTGCTGTTTGCGCTGGTCAATTAGGAAATGGCAGTTAGGTGCCCATAGAACAAACACACTCAAAATGAGGGATCAGTATGACTACATGATCAATCCCCATCAATCTCTACCCAAGTGTAACTCCTGGGGTTGGGGGTGTCTGGAGAGTGTCAACTGGTCATGTCCATAGACTCAATAGCCATCAGGCACAGTCACATACATAATGATGTACACAGCAGTAATCTCATACCCATGCTGGCCATCCCTGGGTTTAGCCTTGTGCCTGTGTCACATTAGCTGCAATGCCACCATGCCACATCTCAGGTATCATAGTGCAAAGACACCAGCATTGAGGGGGAGGGCATACGTGTGTATGAAGGCGAACACCCCCCCGCACAGTCAGAAGAGGAAACAGAACTCTGCCAAGTCCATCAGTGCAATACAATGTAGCACACATACGCAAACATCAACATGAGAAATTACCAACTGTAGCCAATGGTAACCAATGTCATGCATTACAAGTGCATTGTCTCCTGGAAATGCCATGCATGGTGTGGTGCTAGGTCTCTGCACTGCATAGGTGTATGTGAAAAATGAAAGACTGGGGTGGGGCCATATTGTCATATGTGGTGCTGTGGCATCAGCACACCAACATTCATTGTAAGGCCTCACCATGCAAATGGAAGCAGAGGGAGGGTTGATGAGGAGGAAGAAGGTGGCAATACACAAATTGGACAGAACCCACACCTAGAAGATGTGACGCAGACAATTGCCCAAACTGCCCTTCAATGCATGTGACATGCAGGTGGGGCATAGGGCTGAGAGACTGCAAACATTTATGACAGGAACAATGCATGGGAACCAAGATGACAATGTACCACCAATAGGAAGTCAGTGACGTCACATTACACCTGGCACAACACAGACATACTAATTGTACATTATCTCATTGCAGAGGACGATGGCTCTCCTGTGGACCTGCCTGTCCTGGACTACCCTGATGACCTGGATGACCAGCTGACAACCATCAGCCAGGAAACCCTCCAAGCTGTCCTAGGAACCCTCCAGACACCACCTCCAGGAGGAGCATTCATGTAGCAGCCATCCCAGAGGACCCACCCACCATCCCAATAGTACGACCTGCCAGCTCAAACACAGCTGAGGACTCTGATGACACAGGGACCACCTTTGAGAGGACAGTAGTGGGAGTCCAGCGGGAGCTGGTCAAGGAGGTGCGGGTGGGGATGCAAACTATGGCAGTTAGCCTTGAGGGTATGCACATGTGCATGATAACTGCCACTGAACAGACAGCAGCAAAACAAGGCACGCAATCCCCACTGCATGGAGTCCAACAGTGTGTGTGGGAACTAACCACTGCCCTCCCAATCTTTCTGCTGCATGCATGACAACAAGCAGGAATCCATGCACCGGGAACTGGCCTCCCTCAGGGCAGACATGGCTGCCTACCACAGGGATGTAGCTGCCATAATCAATAATCAGCAGCTCCTCCTTGCTACAGTGATGCCATATGTAGTTCCACAGATGGCAGCTCCCTGGAATTTGGTGTCCACTTCTTCAACCACAGAAGTGTGTGTGGCCCCCTAAACCCCACACCCACCACCATCAAGGGCAGAGGAGACAACACACACATCAGAGGATGACGATGTGGAACAGATCATCTTCACATGTAGGAGTACCAGGTAGCACCAGCCCATGGCACATGGGCCGTGAGTTCCCTTTGTCCTGTGCTTGACAACATGCCAGTGCTGCTACAGTTGGTGACATGCACTCAACACACTATTAACCTTTCCACTATGGACTGCAATTGTCTCTCAGTACTCCATTGGCAATTCATGTTGCCCTGCACTGAACAACACTTCACCTCAGCATGTCCAATGACATGTCCCTCAACCCTGCACTTGTGTTGTGTCACAATAGAATGGTTTACACTAATGGGGTCACAGACCTGGACAATGTAAATATTGCCCTACAGCACTTTAAAATAAACAGAACCTACACAACCACTTTGTCTCTGTGTAATGTGACACATCTACTTTTCTGTAGATTTGTGATGCATGTAACATGTCTATAGTCACAGAGTGTCAGTACAAGAGTGCAGAAATATTGTGGGCAGATATCTATGCACAAGGTATCTACATGACAAATGACAATGCTGGCCACATCCCCTACAAGCAAGTCACTGTGTATGTGACATTTGTTTTAAAACATATATGCCTCACCCACTACATACAGCAGGAATGGCTGTGTAAGAGTGCTTGGCCAATAACATCAGCTGGGAGTACAAGTGAATCACATTGGTGTGAAATTGTTATACTTGACCTCATCTGAATTTGGCACTGCTCAGTTTAGCAGTGTTGACATGAACTTCAGGAGGCTGCAGGCAGACATCCCACAGGGCCCAACACGCACACACAAGATCCAAACAATTACAGCTTAAAAAGCAACCCTACCTGTCCAATGCATGGGAACCTTAGTCACCCTGAGTGGTAGGTACATTGGATGGCAGATGCATTGAGAAGTATATGTTTTGTAGCTGCCAATGTGACAGCTCAGTTGGAAGTGGAAATTAACATGTCAAGAGAGGGATCTGGATGCAGGACGGAATCCCCAGGCCAACAGACAATTGGCACTGTACACTCATGCAAACACCCTGAGCCCCAAGCATATGACACATGCAGTAAGGGAGTACCCAAAGTGTTATTATATATGTATGGAACTGAACTTAAAACTATGTAAAACACCTATACTAACTTAATCTATCCTACCTATACATTACCCACAACTGGCCCTAACTACCCTATGCTATGCTTACTTACCACATTTAACAATACACTCTAAACATTGCCCCCCCACCCCTTTATATGACGAGACACATGCAGGACAACATATACTAACCTAAACATATACTACCTAATCCTAAAAAAAAATATATATATATATATATATATATATATTTTTTTTTTATTTATACACAAATGTCCCAACATTAACCCCCACCTAACCACCCACAAACTAACATGTAATAATATGAAAAACCACCCCCAAACCTACTTATCCTATCTAAACAACTACCCTACTCTAACCTATCACTAACCCCCTTAAACCCACTGCAAAACATGATGATTAATGAGGAGTGATGGGACTGAACTAGGGGTGAAGGGACGCAACAGTTCAGAGGTTGGCCCTCCTGAGTGTCCACTTGATGGCCTTCAGTCTCTTTGTATTGCGGTCCACATCCTTCTCTAGGCTGTTCAGCTTTTTGAGGGCCTGTTTCATGTACCTCCGGAGCTCCTTTATTGCTGACATGTCCATTGCAGGAGGCGTGGTGGGCTGTGGTGCTGATGTTGATGGTGCTGCAGATGGGGCTGATGTGACGGTGGCGGCTTTGGTCCCCTGTGTAGGTGTGGTGCTCGGTTCACTCTTTGTGGCCAATGCAGGTCTCCATTGGCTGATTGCCTGCCATTCCCCTGTGGCTCGCTCTTTTCGATAGCGCCGTGCCATCTTGTGGTACCCAGACACCACCTCCAATATGTGGCGATATCGCACTGCCCTCTTTTGGAATGCCCTGAGTTCCGCAACATCCATGTTGGCAGCTGTAAAATTGAGACAGGCAACCATCAGTGTCATCATTGTGTGATGTATGTACAGATGGCACTGTAACACTCTGCCTTGATTTTCACATGCAGTACGAATCACATTCCAGATAATACAATGTCCCTGATGAAAGTGATTGCAACGCTCCCTACCCATCATGTCATTTACACCAAAGCAAAGCACAACAATTGTTGGACCAAATAAAGTGATTTAGTGCAATGTGTCACAATGCAAAGGCAGCAACTACTTCACATGGGCTAGGCCTACTAATCTTTATCATATGAGTCAACTTCAAAGCACACAACACCAGTGACTAGTAGATGTAATTGGCAGTATGGTATGCAGTTGATAATCATAAGGGGTCAGTGTCGTTTGGGACACATGCAAGCCTGCATGAGATGACTGTCATCTACACTGTGACCATCACATTCACCTACATATGTTGTTCCCCTACTCCTGTGCCTCAGGGGGTTTGGGCATGTATTACATCATTACTACTGTCGAGGTCAACCACAAAGGCATGTCCACCTATACATTGATTTAGTGAGTGGAACACATGTGAGGAGGGCTGACACCTAGGAATAAGGTATCTATAGGTTATTCACATCTACATTCATGTGTCAAGGTGTGGAAACCCATCAACACCTGATATGCCAACACAATTTCCAAAACACCCACATTGATGCCAGCACAAGTCTGGCCTTGACCTGCATGCACGCTTATTACATACCACATATGTGTCACATAAATGGAGTACAACTTAAGGGGCTACATGCTGGGGGACAGTTACACATACAGTCCTACATGTACATTACAATATAGGGATGCACCAATTTGTGTGGATAGCTGGTGCATCACTGTGTTGTGAGAATGATGGTATGACCCAGTGCCAATATACTGACAATGGCCCACTTCCAAGTCACATGTGGGCCAACATGTGGCTACTAATCACCTTGTTCACACGCTGCTGCCTATTGCGCAACACAAGACTACCAAGATATGACTCTCTGCTTGTGAATGGGTAACCCTTGCACGAGACACTATGGCCCTCATTTCAAGATTGTCGGTAAATGCTGCCTACCGCTGCGGCAATGACCGCCAAAAGACCGTCGCCGCAGCTAACAGCCACCCGCCAAATTATGGCCACAGCCAGATTTCCGCTCTTCCATGGAAATCCGGCTGTGGCTATTCAGGCTGATTGTGTTAAGGTGGCACTGCTACCACCGGCAGCGCCCACCAGTACACCGCCAGCAGCTGTATTATGAAAAATAATACAGCCTGGCGGTGCTCTGCTGGCGGGCGCTGCCAGCAGTAGCAGTGCCCGTCATGTCCCCTGCTGGAAGACCCCCTGGATGCAGGTAAGTTTGGTTTCCGACAGGGGAGGGGGTGGTGGGTGTTGTGTGTGTGTGGGGGGGTGTGCATGGATGTGTGATTGTGTGTGTAGTGTTTTTTGTGTGGGTGTGTGCATGTGTGAGAATACGTGTATGAATGGAAAAGTGAATGCGTGTCTGCATGTCAGTGTGAATGTGGGTACGGATGTGTGCAAGAATGAATGGATGCATGAATGAATGTGTGTATGCCTGTGTGAGTGTGTGTATGCGTGGTGTGTGTCTGTGAGTGTGTGTGTATGGGGTTGAGGGTTTGGAAGGGGGGATGTAAATGGAGGACGGGTGAGGGCATCTGGAGAGTTTTTGGGGGATGGGTGGGCCTCCTATCAGTGACAGGGAAGGAATTCCCTGTCATTGGTAGGGCCTACCACCATGGTTTTCGTGGCGTTGTGAACACCACGAAAACCATGGTGGTAGGCAGGGTCATGATGCTGCCGGCGGTACAATAGCGCCCACAGGGCTGGAGATTCTTATCCCCGGCCAGGCGGCTGCTACCGCCATGGCAGTCGGTATGGTAAACTGGTGGGTTGGCTGCAGCCAACCCACCAATGTCATAATGTGACGGTATGTACCGCCAGCCTGTACTACCGCCACATTATCAATGACCGCCTGGGTCATAATGACCCCCTATGTCACCATCCAGCCTACTAAGATATCTGATCGTGTGCCAGCTCATCTTATCTTGCAATGAGTGCAACACACTAGAGTCATTCACACAACAGCCGCAATCACTACACAGGACAGACTTACTGAATACATCTGGGTCCTGAAATCTTGCCACTTCTCCAATGGTATGGGGGCAGGTCCTCCTGTAAGACATGGATGGAAATATATGCTCAATGTCATATCACTGTACATACGAGTGGACGACATATCACAGAGTGCAAAATGTTACATGAGTGAGCAAGTGATCCAGCATGAAGACAGTACAACAGACATACCACTGCAAACTCACATTGACACTGACACTCCGGTGAGTGAGAGCCACACATCTGCACACATGCACTCGGCCTAACAATCATGTGGTGCTAAACTGTACAACAACCATATGTGGCTAATCCATTTAAGATGGTACTCCATGGCATGATTTGTATTTGGGTGAAAATTTCCATGGCACTTTCCCGGTGCACTGCAATACAAGTGACTCAGGTATTGTGGCTTGTGTATCAAGGGACACTGAGTTACTGTGTGATGGACATGTGGCTCAGTTTTCAGTCTGCAATTATCATGCGTTCAGTGGTCCATGACAGATGTGGCACAGTTGTATGTTGGTAACAAATGCCCCATTGGCAGTGTCCCCTAAGCCGGGTATGCCCCCTTTGCCAACATAATGGCAGGAATCATGTGTGTGTGTAATGATGACAATGGATTGCCCACTTTACTGTCAGGATACAGTGAAATATGTTATGCTGACCGTGTCTTACCTGATCATCATTGACAGAATGCATGGGCACAGGTGTTGCCATGGCACCTGAAATATGTGACTAAGGGCCACATGTACAAAGATCAGGTTTTGTGAGTCGCAAATTGTGAGACTTAGCAATTTGCAATTTGCAAGTCAGAAACTCTGATGTACAACACTGTCAATGGCACTGCTTGCAATTCACAATGGGATAGCAAATGACCTACCTCATGAATATTCATGAGGTAGTTCTCAATTTGCAAACCCATGGGGAATGGCACCACTCACAGGGATGGTGGCCTGCTGGGGTCAGCAGACCACCATGTCTGTGACTGCTTTTAAATAAAGCAGTATTTTTTTTTATGCAGCCTGTTTTTATTAAGGGTAAACAGATTACATGTCAAAAACAAAAATTATGGGGGTCATTACAACATTGGCGGTAAAAGCCGCTTACCGCCGTGCAGAAGACCGCCAATACACCGCCGCGGCAGCGGGAGACCGCCACAGCTATTATGACACACATCACGGAATCTGCCGAAATTCAGACACCCACACAAGTCCGCCACACCAAAGGTCAGCGATAAATATGCGGAAACAAATCCTCCACCTCCACGCCAACAAAAACACGCCCATGCTGTTACGACCCACGAATCCACGCGGCGGTCTTTCAACCGTGGTATTCCATTGGCGGTACACACCGCCACGCTCAAAATACACACACAGCTCCAAAACACCGCCACATTGGACAATTCCAAAAACACACACCTGATACACATACACACACCACTCCCACACACCCAACACTATATAAAACACACACCCACATCACCCACAAACCCCTACAACCACAAATTAGAGACGAAGGCCAGAGAGAGACAGCACAGAATAGATAACACCATCACACAGAGGCACACTACACCATCACCCACACAACATCCACGCACAAAACACCACATACCACTACACTCACCACACTCATCAACACATACACCACCCCACACATCACACACAACACCCCATGTCACGCCAAAGACACCCCCGCTTCTCCGAGGAGGAGCTCAGGGTCATGGTGGAGGAAATCATCAGGGTAGAGCCACAGCTATTTGGCTCACAGGTACAGTACACATCCATAGCCAGGAAGATGGAGCTATGGCAAAGAATAGTCGACAGGGTCAACGCTGTGGGACAGCACCCAAGAAATAGGGAGGACATCAGGAAGAGGTGGAACGACCTACGGGGATGGTGCGTTCCACGGTATCCAGGCACCACATCGCGGTACAGCGGACTGGCGGCAGACCCCCACCTCCTCCCCCACAACTAACAACATGGGAGGAGCAAGTCTTGTCCATCTTGCATCCTGAGGGCCTCGCAGGAGTCGTTGGAGGAACGGACACTGGTAAGTCAAATCTTCACTATCATATCCCCCACCCTACCTGCATGCTATCACACACCCCCACCCTCACACCCTCCCCTATCACCCTAACTCCTCACTAATCTACCCATAACACCAACCACCCATCCCAACCCCAAGAACCTGCATGACACAACTAAGCATGGACACCCATCACTAAAGCATGCCCACTGCACAGACCCAGAACACCCCCCAACCATCACCACACAAGCCCCCACACAGGAATGCCTGCACTGGGGTTCACGCACACCCAACCATTGCACACCATGAAACACACACATGCAATAATCATGTACTTATACCCCCGCAGGAACCCGAAGGAACGTCACCACACCAGAGGGTCCAGACAACACCACTCCACCCCCAGAAGAGGCCCACAGTGACGACAGCAGCTCTGCCCTACTGGATCTTGATGACCTGTCCGGACCATCGTGGGCCTCAGGACAGTCGGTTCCCCTTGCCCAGCCACAGCCCAACACCGAGCTTCCACCCTCTGGTAACCCCAGCACAGTACCCACCCAGCGGGCCCGTACCTCCCTACCCAGGACAGGTCAATCAGCGTTGTGTCCACCACTACAGGGCACCCAGGCTAACCCAACACCCCAACAACAACAGGGACCTGGGGGCAGTGGTAGTGGGCACACGGTCCAGGGGACGGAGGCACAGGAACACCGGGGAACTGGGAGGGCTGCTGTGCGACAGAGGGAGGACAGGCCAAGGGAACCCACTCTCCACGAGGCCCTATCCTCCATCATGGGAGCATACCACCACTCCCAGGAGACGATGGCAACGGTCCTGGACAAGTTGCAGGAGACCCTGTGTCTGCAGGAGGAGCAATATTTGGGGTTCAGGGAGGAGCTCAGGACCAGCGGCTCCGCCCTGGGCACCATCGTAGGGGTGCTGACGGACATTCAAAAGACCTTGAGGGACACCGTGGCACTCCAAGGGGCCCCTGACACTAGCCAGGACGATGAAATGCCCACCACCTCTGCCGGCGCTAGTGGACAGGACGCCCCGCTACAGGACCACAACACCAGCACCCCACCACCTGCAGACGGACAACCACCACGAAAGCGGGCCCTGAGATCCAGGAACAGGACAGAGCAAGATGGCAAGACCCCCGCCAGGAAATAAGACCACCCTGATTGTCCCCCACTGTCCCACTTTGTTACCCTGTCCAGATTGGAACTGCCCCAGCTCCACTCCCAATGGCCAGATGTGCAATGTACCTGTGAGACTAATAGACTGGACATTCTTCCACCATGACCGCTCCCCATTTCACAACCCCCCTATATTTTTATGCACTTCAATAAACACCCTTGAAACCTCAATAATATTGGAGTCAGTCAATGATTGTGAACTTTGTATTGTCAATTACAGTGTTAAAAAAGGTTACCCATTGGAAGGTCAACATACCAATGTCACACATCACAAGCCTTTCAAGGGTGCAAGCTGTTGACACGTAGGTTACCACATTACTGAAACTGAAATGGAAGGGGACAACTCAGTTACCAAATAGGGAGTGAAATGTAGGTAGAGGATAGAGGTAGACGTGTGAAATGTAATATAATGTGAAACATGAAATTGTACTCACCTGTGTCTCATTGAAAATATTGCTGTATGACTGACTCCTTGTTGTCGTTTTCATCTTCTTCAGCTTCCTCCTCATCACTGTCCACAGGCTCACCCGCTGCAACAACACCGTCATCTGGATCATCCTCCTGCAGAAAAGGCACCTGGTGTCGCAATGCCAAGTTATGGAGCATGGAGCAGGCGATGATGATGTCGCACACCTTCTTCGTGAGTAGAATAGGGACCCACCTGTCATATGGAGGCACCTGAACCTGGCCTTCAGGAGGCCGAAGGTACGCTCGATCCCCCTCCTAGTCCGCCCATGGGCCTCATTGTACCGTTCCTCTGCCCTGGTCCTGGGATTCCTCACTGGGGTCAGTAGCCAGGACAGGTTGGGGTAACCAGAGTCCCCCAATAGCCATACACGGTGCCTCTGGAGTTCACCCATCATATCAGGGATGCTGCTATTCCGCAGGATGTAGGCGTCATGCACTGAGCCAGGGAACATTGCATTTACCTGCGAGATGTACTGGTCTGCCAAACAGACCATCTGGACATTCATCGAATGATAACTCTTCCTGTTCCTGTACACCTGTTCATTCCTGCGGGGGGGGACCAGAGCTACATGGGTCCCATCAATGGCACCTATGACGTTGGGGATATGTCCAAGGGCATAGAAGTCACCTTTCACTGTAGGCAAATCCGCCACCTCAGGGAAAATGATGTATCTCCTTACGTGTTTCAGCAGGGCAGACAACACTCTGGACAAAATATTGGAAAACATAGGCTGGGACATCCCTGATGCCATGGCCACTGTTGTCTGAAAAGACCCACTTGCAAAGAAATGGAGCACTGACAGCACCTGCACGTCAGGGGGGATTCCAGTCGGATGGCGGGTTGGTGACATCAGGTCTGGCTCCAACTGGGTACATAGTTCCCGGATTGTGGCACGGTCAAACCGGTAGGTCACGATGACATGTCGCTCTTCCATTGTCAACAGGTCCACCAGCGGTCGGTACACCGGCGGATTCCGCCATCTTCCAATATGTCCCAACTGACGGTGCCTAAGAAGGGCAACAGCGAAAAAACTGTCAGCATTCCTCCAGGTATGTACCCACAGTCACACACAAGACTACACCAGACAATTAACCCATCCCAGAAAGGTTTTGAGTGTAGGCCTCGGTATGTGTGACGCAGTAGTAATTGAAGCCATGTGGGCCCCTGAAATGGCGGCTGCCTGACCTCTAAACTGGGACAATGGAATTGTGGGGTAACTGCGCTGGCGTTGGACACCGTCGCAGTAGGCGGTCGTAGAGCGCGGCGCAATGCTGCATTGGTTAGCATTGGACTCTATGGGTCCCAGGTGCCAATGAACAGGTGCGCTGGCGGTGATGATGCGCACCGCCGCGGATGTCACCGCCGCGGACGTCACCACCATTTTCTATCTCTTCAATCACTAGGTACCTGACCTTCGACAGGAGAGGACCTACACTGCTAGTGCTGCTGTGACCTCGGTCTGGAAGCGACGATGGCTGCTGCGTCTGGGGAAAGGGCCCCTGCCTTCACTGCACAGGAGTTGGAGAAACTTGTGGATGGGGTCCTCCCCCAGTATACGCTAGTCTACGGTCCTCCAGACCAACAGGTTAGTACACAGGGAGCACGTTGGATGGGCTAGGCCTGGGTGGACAGGGCTGGGTGGATCAGGGAAGGGGGCAGAGTACATAGAACAGTCATGCATGGGGATGAATGGGCCAAAGGGATAGAGTTGGGAGGGGGCCAATTACAACGATGGTGCTGTAGGTAATGACTGTTCCTCTTTCCTTGTGCATGTCATGTAGGTCAGCGCCCACCAGGAAGTCCGGACCCTGGGGGCCCACCAGAGACGGGGCACTCACTGCCGGAAGAGATGGGAGGACATTCGCCGCTGCAGCAAGAAGACTGCGGAGGCTCAGCTGGGGATGGCCTCCCAACGTGGGAGGGGTGCCCGTCGCACCATGACCCCCCTGATGTTCCGGATCCTGGCGGTGGCCTACCCGGAGTTGGATGGGCGCTTAAGGACATCACAGCAGACACAAGGGGGTGAGTACAACCTCATCCTATGGACTTTGCATGCAGTGGAGCTGTCTGGGTGGGGGTGGTGGGCTGTGGGTGTCCCTAGGCCAGGGCGAGTTAGGTAGGCAAGGCCCCTCCGTTATGTAGGCCATGTCGCACTCTACCCCAGCTAAAAAAAAGGCAAATTGATGTATAGTTGCCCCTTTGTCATCCATGTGGGCAGATTTCTACCATTGCCATGTAGGCCATATCCCAGAAATTGCATGTGCAGAGGGCAGGAGCACAGCGTAATGCAGGGGGCTGCTGCGTTTGTCTTGTCTGCCAACGGTAGCGGTATGCCATGCACTAAAACTCTCTTTCTTCTGTCTCCACCCTTTTTCTGCTCTCCCTGTCCTTCTGTACATCAGCATCAACAGGCGGAGGTACAGTGGCACCGGAGCACGAGGGAGCTGCATCCCACCTGGCCATGGAGGGCCACACCACAGACTCTGAATTCACCAGTGGGACGGAGGGCGAGAGGAGCTTCACGTCGGCCACAGGATCACCAAACAGCGACACGGACTCGTGTCCCCTACCAGCTCCCCTACCAGCAGCCCCTCAGCGTTCGCCCCGTGCCCGCTCACCCAGGAGGGTGGGCATCACCTTCGCCCCAGGCACCTCAGGCCCTGCCCCAGTCACCCCTGCTGCCCTCAGTGAGGAGGCCATTGACCTCCTCAGGTCACTCACTGTTGGGCAGTCTACCATTGTGAATGCTATCCAGGGTGTAGAACGAGAGTTGAAACACAGTAATGCATTCCTGGAAGGCATTCATTCTGGTCAGGCTGTCCTTCAGCGAACCCTGCAATCTCTGGCCTCAGCACTGATGGCAGCCATTGTCCCTGTGTCCAGCCTCCCCCCTCCAACTTCCTCCACCCAGACCCAATCCCCTGCACCCCAGCCCATCCCAAGCACACCTACAGACCAGCATGCACACAAGCCAACACACACAAGTAGCTCAAGCAAACATAGGCACCACACACACCACAGGCACTCACACAAGCATCACACCCAGACAGACACAGCAACATCCACTGTCTCCACTGTGTCCCCCTCCTCCTCTTCTCCCTCCTCCCTCCCAGTGTCGTCTACACACACACCTGCATGCACCACATCTACAGGCACTAGGACTCGCACCAGGACACCCAGCACCAAAAGCCTCTCACCTGCACTCACCACCTCCACTGCCATGTACACGTCCCCTGTGTCCTCTCCCAGTGTGTCTGTGACGCCCCCTCCCAAAGTACACAAACGCCGGCAATCACGCACCCAACATCCATCCACCTCACGACAGCCTCCAGTACCTGCACCTGCACCCAAAACAGCTAAAGTGACACCTCCTACAACCACCTCCTCTTCCTCCACTCCCAGAGCCCCTCCAGCTACCCATCCCAGTGTACCTCAGAAACTGTCCCTATGTCAAATTGACCTTTTTGCCCCCCCCCCTCCAATTCATCAGTCCCGTCGTAGTGCCTCAGCCAAAAAGCCTCCAGTACCATTGGTGCCTGTACCAGGTTTTTGGAGTGCCCCGTCCACCAGGGCAGGCAGTAGGACCCGGAGCCAAGGCACTGTCAGCCCACCCCCTGTAAAGGCTCCGAAATTGGAGAGTGGACGACGGGACCGTGTCAAGACTCCTGGTGGGACACACAGTGAAATGGGATCCAAGGCGATTGGTGAGTCATCTGTAACTCAAAAGAAGGTGGGGAAGGTCCCGAGGAAGTCTCCCCAACCTGTTGTGATTGTCACGGCGGAGAAGTGCGCCATCATTTCTGGCGGTCCAGACACAACCGCCAGCACCATCGTCACTGGTCCAGAGACCACCGCCAGAGTCATAGCCCAGGAGGGCCCAAGTATCGGTACTGGTCAGGAGACCACCGCCAGAGTCATAGCCCAGGAGGGCCCAAGTATCGTTACTGGTCAGGAGACCACCGCCAGAGTCATAACCCAGGAGGGCCCAAGTATCGTTACTGGTCAGGAGGCCACCGCCGGAGTCACAGCCCAGGAGGGCCCAAGTATCGTTACTGGTCAGGAGACCACCACCACCGCCGGAGTCACAGCCCAGGAGGGCTCAAGTATCGTAACTGGTCAGGAGACCACCGCCAGAGTCATAGCCCAGGAGGGCCCAAGTATCGTTACTGGTCAGGAGACCACCGCCACCGCCAGAGTCACAGCCCAGGAGGGCTCAAGTATCGTAACTGGTCAGGAGACCACCGCCAGAGTCATAGCCCAGGAGGGCCCAAGTATCGTTACTGGTCAGGAGACCACCGCCACCGCCGGAGTCACAGCCCAGGAGGGTCCAGAATCCCACAGCCCCGCTGGTCAATGATGGAACGTCAAGCCACACACCAACGTCCAGTTTGGAGTTCGTCATGCCACACACCAACGTCCAGTTTGGAGTTCGTCATGCCACACACCAACGTCCAGTGTGGAGTTCGCCATGCCACACACCAACGTCCAGTGTGGAGTTCGTCATGCCACACACCAATGTCCAGTGTGGAGTTCGTCATGCCACACACCAATGTCCAGTGTGGAGTTCGTCATGCCACACACCAATGTCCAGTGTGGAGTTCGTCATACCACACACCAATATCCGTACCAGAACCGCCATGGCAAAGCACCGCTGAACAAGGCCAAGACTGCCATGTTGAAGACCGCTGAACAGTCCATAGCCAGCCATGGCAAAGCACCGCTGAACAAGGCCAAGACCGCCATGGTGAAGACCGCTGAACAGGGCAAAGACTGCCATGGCAAAGCACCGCTGAACAGTGCAAAGACCGCCATGGCAAAGCACCGCTGAACAAGGCCAAGACCGCCATGGTGAAGACCGCTGAACAGGGCAAAGACCGCCATGGTGAAGACCGCTGAACAGTCCATAGCCAGCCATGGCAATGCACCGCTGAACAAGGCCAAGACCGCCATGGTGAAGACCGCTGAACAGGGCAAAGACTGCCATGGCAAAGCACCGCTGAACAGGGCAAAGACCGCCATGGCAAAGCACCGCTGAACAAGGCCAAGACCGCCATGGTGAAGACCGCTGAACAGGGCAAAGACCGCCATGGTGAAGACCACTGAACAGTCCATAGCCAGCCATGGCAAAGCACTGCTGAACAAGGCCAAGACCGCCATGGTGAAGTCCACTGAACAGGGCAAAGACCACCATGGCAAAGCACCGCTGAACAAGGCCAAGACTGCCATGGTGAAGACCGCTGAACAGTCCATGGCCAGCCATGGCAAAGCACCACTGAACAAGGCCAAGACCGCCATGGTGAAGACCGCTGAACAGGGCAAAGACTGCCATGGCAAAGCACCGCTGTACAGTCCATAGCCAGCCATGGCAAAGCACCGCTGAACAAGGCCAAGACCGCCATGGTGAAGACCGCTGAACAGGGCAAAGACCGCCATGGTGAAGACCGCTGAACAGGGCAATGACTGCCATGGCAAAGCACCGCTTAACAGGGCAAAGACCGTGTGGGTATGAATAGTCCGGCACATCAGGCATCGTTCTCCCATGTGCAGCTGGGACTGTGACAGGACATGTACTTTCACGGGGAGACTCATCCAGTCTGGGCACCAGTCCCACCCAGTACCAGTAGAGAACTCCATCTACTTGCGAAGATGTGTCTTTGCACTCCCCAGGATGGCACAGTGGGCAACCCACCCACTGTAGAGACTTGAGAGACTGTGGCTTTGCACTCCCCAGGATGTCACAGTGGGCAAGCCATCCACTGTAGAGACTTGAGAGACTGTGGCTTTGCACTCCCCAGGATGGCACAGTGGGCAACCCACCCACTGAAGTGACTTGAGAGACTGTGGCTTTGCACTCCCCAGGATGTAACAGTGGGCAAGCCACCCACTTGTTAGACTTGAGAGACTGTGGCTTAGCACTCCCCAGGATGTAACAGTGGGCAAGCCACCCACTGTAGAGACTTTAGAGACTGTGGCTTTGCACTCCCCAGGATGGCACAGTGGGCAACCCACCCACTGAAGTGACTTGAGAGACTGTGGCTTTGCACTCCCCAGGATACATCAATGGGCATGGAGCCCCGTCGTGGATCTGGCTTCGCATTCATCTGGCTGAGGTGCCCCCCCTTCCCTTCTCCCTGAGGTGCCTGTAGTGTTTCTATCTGATGCCCCAGCAGTGTTCTCTCGGATTTTGGTCAGGTATCTATTGTAGGCGTCGCCCATGCATTTTTGGACTGTTGGTGCACGGTCATTGTTATGTACATATCTGCACTACTTCTTGTATTGTACACTTATTTTTGACAGATTTCGTGATATATATATCCGTATATTTTTTAATGAGTAGTATATTGGCACAATACAAAGTTTGACCGCTATTCGCTTTGTCTTTGCATTCTTCCGGGGGGATTGTGGGTTGTTACTGTGATTTTTGTGAATGCATTGGTGTGTATGTTGTAATATGCAAGGGTGGGGGGGGTGTTTGGTGGGTGTACCCGTAACTTTTGCCTCCCCCCACCCCCGTGTCGTAGGTGCTGTACTCACCGGTATGTTCTGCGCCTACGTCGCTGTTGGTCGTAGATGAGCAGGAATGCAAGGGCAGGGAGTATTTGTAGTTCCGGATCCATGGTGTCCTCGTTCCTCGTGGGATGTGTTGAGGTGAGCGTTTTCCCATTGAAATGGCTGTTTCCGCCGTGTTTTTATCCACGGTGAATACGCCCCGGAAAAGGTGGCGGATTGGTGTGTTGTGATAGTGTGGGCGGTACATTGTCTTCCGCCTGTCTGTTGGCGGTGACCGCCACGCTGTTTGTCTGTACCGCCGTGGCGGGCGGTGTGTTAAAGTGGCTGTCTTAGTTGGCGGTTTCCGCCAGGGTCGTAATTCCCTTTTTTTGTCCGCCGGCCTGTTTGCGGTATTACCGCAGCTTTAACACCATCCGCCAGGGTTGTAATGACCCCCTATAACTTTTATTTTCATTTTTTCAGAGCAGGCAGTGGTCTGTGGGAACCAATGTATACAGTCACAAGACCCCTTCCCTTGTGAGAATGGGTTAGCACCAGCTTGATAATGGTGGTAACTGCAATTGTTTTGTGATGGCATTCACAGTCACAAAGTAATCATACATTGGACTGCGACTCACAAATATGAAGGGAATGCCCCTTCCTAAATGCAACTCGCAAACCCTGTTTTGTGATTCGGTAATGTGATAGCGGAATGACAAAATTGGGTCTGTGCATTGGAAAAAGCATTTGTTCTTGTTGAAAACGGCCCAATTCTGCAAACTGGGCTGTTTGTGATGGTAAAAAAAAGAGCTTCGTGCATGTGGCCCTAAGTGAGAGTTCTACAAGACTCAAAAACCTATGACCTGCATTGTTAACATGTATAGACATGTGGACTCCATCTCAGTACTGGGACATCAACACTTGGTTCTGGTTGCATTCAACCTGGCCACAAACATTGCATGCAGCACGCCAACACATCTGCTACTGTCATTCAGGAGCATTCTACTGTACACATTTGTCAATGTGATACACACCAACAAGGCCACCGATCACCACACTCAGGTGGTCCAGCAAATCCTGTTGCCTGGCCACCAGGTCAGCCCAGCGATGCTTTAGCTGGTGCTCATTTCGGCTGGTATGGTACACCTCTTCAGGTGGAGGAGCACCTTGCCCCACTGCAGCAGTCTCTCCTCTGTGTGATACCCACCTGTTGGACCTGACAGCCTTAGGGTGGTCACGCCTAACCTTTTGCCTGCCTCCCTCCACTTTTTAGACACTGTTTTTGCTGGCTTTTAGACTCTGCGCACTTTATCACTGCTAACCAGTGCTAAAGTGCATATGCTCTCTCCCTTTAAACATGGTAACCTTGGATCATACCTGATTGGACTATTTAATTTACTTATAAGTCCCTAGTAATGTGCACTATATGTGCCTGGGGCCTGTAGATTAAATGCTACTAGTGGGCCTGCAGCACTGGTTGTGCCACCCACTTAAGTAGCCCCTTTTCCTTGTCTCAGGCCTGCCATTGCAAGGCCTGTGTGTGCAGTTTCACTGTCACCTCGACTTGGCATTTGAAAGTACTTGCCAAGCCTAAACCTCTCCTTTCTCCACACATAAGTCACCTCTAATGTGTGCCCTAGGTAACCCCTAGAGCAGGGTGCTGTATGGGTGAAAGGCAGGACATGTACCTGTGTAGTTTACATGTCCTGGTAGTGTAAAACTCCTAAATTCGTTTTTGCACTACTGTGAGGCCTGCTCCCTTAATAGGCTAACATTGGGGCTGCCCTCATACAGTATTTAAGTGGTAGCTGCTGATCTGAAAGGAGTAGGAAGGTCATATTTAGTATGGCCAGAATGGTAATACCAAATCCCGCTGACTGGTGAAGTTGGATTTAATATTACTATTCTAGAAATGCCACTTTTAGAAAGTGAGCATTTCTTTGCACTTAAATCTTTCTGTGCCTTACAATCCACGTCTGGATGGGCTTAGTTGACAGCTCCTTGTGCATTCACTCAGACACACCCCAAACACAGGGTACTCAGCCTCACTTGCATACATCTGTATTTTGAATGGGTCTTCCTGGGCTGGGAGGGTGGAGGGCCTGCTCTCACACAAAGGACTGCCACACCCCCTACTGGGACCCTGGCAGACAGGATTGAACTGAAAGGGGACCTGGTGCACTTCTTAGCCACTCTTTGAAGTCTCCCCCACTTCAAAGGCACATTTAGGTATAAAACAGGGCCTCTGCCCTACCTCATCAGACACTTGCTAAAGAAGAAACCTGAACCAGAACCTGCATCCTGCCAAGAAGAACTGCCTGGCTGCCTAAAGGACTCACCTGACTGCTTTCTACAAAAGACTGCTGCCTTGCTGTTGCCCTGCTCCCTTGCTGAACTCTTGTCTGGCTGTAAAAGTGCTCTCCAAGGGCTTGGATAGAGCTTGCCTCCTGTTCTCTGAAGTCTCAGGACCAAAAAGACGTCTCTTTTTCATTTGGACTCTTCGTGCGCTGAAAATTTCGATGCACAGCTTGCTCCGCGGCGAGAAAATCGCCGCACACTGACGCTGATCGATGCGACACCTTCGGGGCGACCGGAACTTAGACGCACGGCCTCGCAAGGACAACGCCGCCCGATTTCCAGAGGGGAAATCGACGCAACACCTGCCTTGAGAACGAGAATTCCACGCACAGCCTCCCAGAACGACGAGCAGCCGGAAAACAAGCCGAAGAATCCACGCACAGACCCCGGGACATCTGGTAATCCTGCGACCCACAGAAAGAGACTGTCCGCGTGCCGGAAAACCACGCCCGACTTCCCCGCGTGAAAAATAACAACGCAAGTCCGTGTGTGCAGGGGAGAAATCGACGAACACACCATTTTTCCACATATCTCTTCTTCTGCGGCCCTTTGCGGAGATTTTCCACTTTAAACCAGGTACTTTGTGCTTGAAAGAGACTTTGTTTGCTTTTTAAAGACTTAAGACACTTTGGGGGTCATTCTGACCCCGGCGGTCAAGGACCGCCGGGGCCGGGGTTGGCGGGAGCACCGCCAACAGGCTGGCGGTGCCCCGCAGGGCATTCTGACCGCGGCGGTTTGGCCGCGGTCAGAACAGGAAAACCGGCAGTCTCCCGCCGGTTTTCCGCTGCCCTACAGAATCCTCCATGGCGGCGCAGCTTGCTGCGCCGCCATGGGGATTCCGACACCCCATACCGCCATCCTGTTCCTGGCGGGCGAACCGCCAGGAACAGGATGGCGGTATGGGGTGTCATGGGGCCCCTGGGGGCCCCTGCAGTGCCCATGCCAATGGCATGGGCACTGCAGGGGCCCCCGAAAGAGGGCCCCACCCTGAATTTCAGTGTCTGCTTAGCAGACACTGAAATTCGCGACGGGTGCAACTGCACCCGTCGCACATCCTCCACTCCGCCGGCTCCATTCGGAGCCGGCATCCTCATGGAGGGGTGTTTCCCACTGGACTGGCGGGCGGCCTTTTGGCGGTCGCCCACCAGCCCAGTGGGAAACCCAGAATACCCGCGGCGGTCTTTTAACCGCGCAGCGGTATTCTGGCGGTTCCCTCCAGACGGGCGGCTCCCGCCGCCCGCCGGGGTCAGAATGACCCCCTTTATATCACTTTTCAGTGATATCTCTACAATTTCACCTTGCATCTTTATTCGTTTTGACCTACAATTATCCTGATAAATATTATATATTTTTCTAAACACTGTACTGTGTGGTGTATTTTTGTGGTGCTATATTGTGTCATTGTATGATTTATTGCACAAATACTTTACACATTGCCTTCTAAGTTAAGCCTGACTGCTCGTGCCAAGCTACCAGAGGGTGGGCACAGGATAATTTGGGATTGTGTGTGACTTACCCTGACTAGAGTGAGGGTTCTTGCTTGGACTGAGGGTAACCTGACTGCCAACCAAAAAAAACATTTCTAACATTGGTGATCAGCGGTGAGGATAGGACTTGTATTTGTGCAGTGACATACAGTAGCTAAGTATTTCACTACCTACCCACAGTTGAAGGCCATCTTGATTTTTATCTCTTTTTGCAAATTCGTTTTTCCTGACAATTTTCAAAAACGAAATCCTCAATCAACATGTCTCTGGCTGGGTCTCAAGTAGGAGATTTGGACCTAGCCCTGTTGGAGACATATACTGTCAAACAGCTAAGAGGGTTCTGCAGGGTGTTGAGAGTACCCACCCAAGGGGCCTCCAAAAAGGAGGACTTTCAGGTGGCGCTGAGGGCCTGGGCAGAAGCCCATTTAGAGGAGGATGAGGAGGAAGAGGAGCCAGAAAATGGCTTCTCAGAGGATTTATTGCCATCATTGGGTATTGTTACCACTGCAATTATGCCCCCTTCCAGACCAGGGAGCAGTGTCTCTGAGCAAAGCCTGACCGCAGAGGAAAGGAGAGAAGAAAGGGAGTTCCAATTGCAAATGGCAAAACTGAAAATTTAAGCCAAACAAGCTGAAGCTGAAGCTGAAAGAGCAGCCAAACAGGTGGAAGCTGAAAGAGCTTTGGCTGAAAAGAAACTATTGTTGGCTCATGAACTGAGTCTCAAGGAGCTGGAGATCAAGGCGAGACAGTCTGAATTCAGCAATAATGGTGGCAGCATACAGACAGGACCTTCTGCAGAAAAGAAGGTTCGTATACCTAAAAATGTGGTGCCCAGTTTTGTGGTGGGAGATGACATAGATAAATGGTTAGCTGCTTATGAAGTTGCACTAAGGGCTCATGAGGTTCCTGAAGGGCAATGGGGGGTAGCTATGTGGGTTATGTGCCGCCATTGGGGAGGGACACACTGCTCACATTGGATCAACCTGATCAAAACACATACCCACTTCAGAAAGCCACTTTACTTGAAAAGTTTGGGCTGACCCCTGAGGGATACCGTCAGAGGTTCAGGGACAGAACCAAACAAACCACACAAACATGGGTAGATTTCTTTGTCTTTTCCAGGAAGGCACTGAATGGATGGGTGCGGGGCAACAAAGTAGATAATTATAAAGGGTTATATGACTTGATTCTGAGGAAGCATATGCTCAATATTACTTTTACAGAGTTGCGCCAGCACTTAGTAGATAGTAAGCTGACTGATCCCAGGAAGCTTGCTGAGGAGGCGGACCTCTGGGTTAGCACCAGAGTGTCCAAAAAGGTACCTGGGGGGGACACCCACAAAGGTGGTCAGGGTTCCTAACAGAAGAAAGAGGGGGGAGATAAACTTACAGATAAATAACTCTCCAAAGGCCCCCAAAAGAATTCCCAGGGAGGGGGTGGCAACCATTCCTTTTCCAGATTTGGGAAAAAGACAGGGACTTATGATAAATCAGGGAGATCCAACCCCAAATGCTTAGAGTGCTACCAATAGGGTCACTATAAAGGCGACCCCCAGTGCTCCAAGAGGGCACCGTCCACTACTGGACAGACACCTGGGTTGACTAGTGTAGTGCTCGGGGTGGGGAGATGGACCCAGATAGCTTTGGGGAGCAGGTGGAGATTTCCCTAGTGTCCCTGGGAGAAGGAGAAATGGTGCCCAAAGCCCACATGCCCCAAAATTCTTCCAAGTACAAGCAGTGGGTCACCATTGATGGGCAAAAGGTAAAGGCTCTGCGTGACACAAGAGCCAGTTCGACTACTATCAAGAGTCAGCTGGTGTCAAAAGAGCAGATAGTCCCTAATACAGTCCACCAGGTCATAGTCGCTGACAATCGTGAGAGTCACCTACCTGTGGCTCTTATTCCCTTTGAGTGGGGGGGGTCTCTGGTACTCTGAAAGTAGCTGTGAGTCCTGCCATGCCTGTAGATTATATGTTAGGCAATGATCTTGAGCATACTGCTTTGAAAGAAGTAGAGCTCAGATCTCACCTGGAGATGTTAGGGTTACCTGAGTGGGTCTGCATGACCACACGGTCCATGGCTGACCGAGAGGGAAGTCAAGGGCGTCTGGAGCCTGGAACAATGGCCCAGAGAACTGCAAGGGGCACGGGAAACCAGTCCCAGAAGTTCCCGCAGTGGTTGACGGGGTTCCTGAGGAGGAGGCTCCCGAGCCAACTGGGGAAGACATTGCCTCCCTAGGTGATCTACCTGAGCTTGCTGGCTGGCAAGTTGAGGGTGGCCCCACCAGGGAGGAATTCTGCAAGGCGCAGAAAGAATGTCCCACTCTAGAGGGTATGAGGAAGCAAGCCTCAGCCCAGGCAGCAGGTGAAGCCTCTGGCGATCACCACATATATTGGGAGAATGATCTCCTCTACAGTGAGCCTAAGGTTCCGGCCATTGGGGCAGCGCGTGCGCTGGTGGTCCCCCAGTGTTACTGAACCTTCCTACTGGGTCTGGCTCACGACATTCCCCTGGCAGGACGTTTGGGGCAAGCCAAGACCTTTGACAGGCTTGTCACCCACTTTTATTGGCCCAGAATAAGGACAAACTCCGATACGTTCTGTAGATCTTGTCCTACCTGCCAGGCCAGTGGTAAAACAGGAAAAAGGGTTAAGACCCCCCTGATTCCACTTCCTGTCGTTGGCACCCCCTTTGGAAGGGTGGGCATCAACATTGTTGGTCCATTGGACCCCAAAACTGCCCTAGGAAACAGGTTCATCCTGGTTTTGGTGGACCATACCACCCGTTACCCAGAGGCAATCCCTCTGAGGACCGTAACTGCACCGGTGGTGACCAGAACTCTGATGGGGATATTTACCCGTGTGGGATTCCCAAAGGAGATAGTTGATGACAGAGGCACTAACTTCATGTCTGCATACATGAAGTCTATGTGGGATGCGTGTGGTGTAACCTACAAATTCACCATACCCTATCACCCCCAATCTAATGGTCTTGTGGAGAGATTCAACAAGACCTTGAAAGGCATGATTGGTGGCCTCCCTGAGGCCCTGAGGCGTAAGTGGGATGTCCTCCTACCATGCCTTCTCTTTGCTTACAGAGAGGTACCCCAGAAGGAGGTAGGCTTCTTTCCCTTTGAGCTTCTCTATGGGTACCCTGTCAGGGGACCCTTAAGCATTGTCAAGGAGTGGTTGGAGAAAGCTCCCAAGGCAACCCCTCAGGATGTGGTCAGCTACATGTTGGCCCTCTGCAACCAGATGACCCGCTTCTGGAAAGAGGTAAAAAGTAACCTTGAGGCCAGTCAAGAGGTAATGAAACGCTGGTATGACCAGAAGGCCACCCTGGTAGAGTTTCAACCTGGAGACAAAGTGTGGATAATGGAGCCAGTAGAGCCTAGAGCTCTCCAGGACCGCTGGTCTGGCCCATTCGAAGAAAAGGAGCGTAAAGGGGAGGCCACTTACCTAGTGGACCTCCAAGCCCCTAGGAACCCCCTAAGGGTGCTCTATGTCAACCGACTAAAGCCTCATTTTGAGAGGTCTGAAGTCAACATGCTTCTGGTCACTGATGAAGCAATGGAAGAGGAGAGTGAACCTCTCCCCGACCTCCTCTCTGCCCAAGAAGGTGATGGGTCAGTGAAAGGTGTCATTCTCTCTGACTCCCTGACTCTAAACCAGAGAGGAGACTGCTATGAGCTGTTGGAGCAGTTCCCCCCCTGTTCTCCCTTACTCCTGGACTGACCCACCTCTGCGTTCATGACATTGACACAGGTGACAGTCTCCCTGTGAAGAACAAAATAAACAGGTTATCACATAAGGTGAAGGCCAGCATCAAGGAGGAGGTCTCCAAGATGTTAGCTTTAAGGGTTATTGAGAAATCCAGTAGTCCCTTGGCCAGCCCTGTGGTGTTGGTCCCTAAGGCTACTGCCCCAGGTGCGAAGCCAGAACTCTGGTTCTATGTGGACTACTGGGGTCTCAACTCAGTCACACGGACTGATGCTCACCCCATCCCCCTAGCAGATGAGCTCGTTGACAGGCTGGGCGCTGCCAAGTTCCTGAGTATGTCTGATCTTACTTCAGGGTACTGGCAGATTGCCCTGACTGAGGGGGCTAAAGAGAGAGCCACATTTTCCACACCTGATGGCCATTACCAGTTCCAGGTGATGCCATTTGGGTTGAAAAATACCCCTGCTACCTTCCAACGGTTGGTTAACGGGGTCCTAGCTGGCAAGGATGCCTTCTGTGCAGCTTCCCTGGACGACATAGCTTTCTACAGTTCCAGCTGGGAGGAACACCTGCTCCACCTCAAGGAGGTGCTTCAGGCCCTGCGACAGGCAGGCCTGACCATCAAGGCTAGTAAGTGCCAGATTGGGCAGGGTTCCATGGTGTACTTGGGACACCTAATGGGTGGTGGCAAGGTGCAGCCACTCCAGGCCAAGATTGAAACTATCAAGGCCTGGCAACCACCTAGAACACAGACTGAGGTGAGAGCCTTTTTAGGCCTCACAGGATACTACTGCAGATTTGTCAAGGGCTATGGTACCATTGTGTCACCCTTGACAGAACTCACTTCCAAGAAACAACCTAGGTTGGCGAATTGGACAGAGGCTTGTCAGAAAGCCTTTGACTCTCTGAAGGAAGTCATGTGCACGGCCCCCGTGCTCAAGGCCCCTGACTACTCCAAGGAATTTATCGTGCAGACAGACACTTCAGAGCATGGCATAGGGGCGGTCCTAGCACAGCTAAATGAGGAGGGCCTAAACCAACCAGTAGTCTTTATTAGCAGAAGGCTATTACCACGGGAACAGAGGTGGAGTGCTATTGAGAGAGAAGCTTTTGCTGTGGTCTGGGCACTGAAGAAACTGAGGCCATACCTGTTTGGGACTCACTTCCGGGTTCAGACAGACCACAGGACCCTCAGATGGCTCATGCAGATAAGGGGTGAAAACCCTAAACTCTTGAGGTGGTCCATTTCCCTACAGGGGATGGACTTTACGGTGGAGCATCGCCCAGGGGTTGATCACGCCAGTGCTGATGGTCTCTCCAGATATTTCCGCCTTAGCGATGAGAGCTCCCAGGAGGTCGGGTAACTCTCCCCACTTTCAGCTGGGGGGGACACATGTTGGACCTGACAGCCTTAGGGTGGTCACCCCTAACTTTTTGCCTGCCTCCCTCCACTTTTTGGACACTGTTTTTGCTGGCTTTTAGACTCTGCGCACTTTATCACTGCTAACCAGTGCTAAAGTGAATATGCTCTCTCCCTTTAAACATGGTAACCTTGGATCATACCTGATTGGACTATTTAATTTACTTATAAGTCCCTAGTAATGTGCACTATATGTGCCTAGGGCCTGTAGATTAAATGCTACTAGTGGGCCTGCAGCACTGGTTGTGCCACCCACTTAAGTAGCCCCTTTTCCTTGTCTCAGGCCTGCCATTGCAAGGCCTGTGTGTGCAGTTCCACTGTCACCTCAACTTGGCATTTAAAAGTACTTGCCAAGCCTAAACCTCCCCTTTCTCCACACAAAAGTAATTTCTAATGTGTGCCCTAGGTAACCCCTAGAGCAGGGTGCTGTATAGGTGAAAGGCAGGACATGTACCTGTGTAGTTTACATGTCCTGGTAGTGTAAAACTCCTAAATTCGTTTTTACACTACTATGAGGCCTGCTCCCTTCATAGGCTAACATCGTGGCTGCCCTCATACAGTATTGAAGTAGTAGCTGCTGATCTGAAAGGAGTAGGAAGGTCATATTTAGTATGGCCAGAATGGTAATACCAAATCCTGCTGACTGGTGAAGTTGGATTTAATATTACTATTCTAGAAATGCCACTTTTAGAAAGTGAGCATTTCTTTGCACTTAAATCTCTCTGTGTCTTACAATCCACGTCTGGCTGGGCTTAGTTGACAGCTTCTTGTGCATTCACTCAGACACACCCCAACACAGGGTACTCAGCCTCACTTGCATACATCTGCATTTTGAATGGGTCTTTCTGGGCTGGGAGGGTGGAGGGCCTGCTCTCACACAAAGGACTGCCACACCCCCTACTGGGACCCTGGCAGACAGGATTGAACTGAAAGGGGACCTGGTGCACTTCTTAGCCACTCTTTGAAGTCTCCCCCACTTCAAAGGCACATTTGGGTATAAAACAGGGCCTCTGCCCTACCTCATCAGACACTTGCTGGAGAAGAAACCTGAACCAGAACCTGCATCCTGCCAAGAAGAACTGCCTGGCTGCCTAAAGGACTCACCTGACTGCTTTCTACAAAGGTCAGCTGCCTTGCTGTTGCCCTGCTGCCTTGCTGAACTCTTGTCTGGCTGTAAAAGTGCTCTCCAAGGGCTTGGATAGAGCTTGCCTCCTATTCCCTGAAGTCTCAGGACCAAAAAGACTTCTCTTTTTCATTTGGACTCTTCGTGCGGCGAAACTTTCGACGCACAGCTTGCTCTGCGGTGAGAAAATCGGCGCACACTGACACTGATCGACGCGACACCTTCGGGGTGACCGGAACTTCGACGCACGGCCTCGCAAGGACAACGGCGCCCGACTTCCAGAGGGGAAATCGACGCAACGCCTGCCATGAGAATGAGAATTCCACGCACAGCCTCCCGGAACCACGCACAGCCAGAAAACAAGCCAAAGAATCCACGCACAGACCCCAGGACATCTGGTAATCCCGCGACCCACAGAAAGAGACTGTCAGCGCGCCGGAAAACCAAGCCCGACTTCCCCGTGTGAAAAATAACGACGCAAGTCTGTGTGTGCAGGGGAGAAATCGACACACACACCATTTTTCCACGTATCCCTTCTTCTGCGGCCCTTTGCAGAGATTTTCCACTTTAAACCAGGTACTTTGTGCTTGAAAGAGACTTTGTTTGCTTTTTAAAGACTTAAGACACTTTGGGGGTCATTCCAACCCTGGCGGTCGGTGTTAAAGCGGCGGCCAACCCGCCAACAGGCAGCTGGTCCAAAAAATGGAATTCTGACCCTGGCGGAAACCGCCAACACAGACCGCCACTTTAACACTCCGACCGCCACGGCGGGACAAACAAACAGCGCGGCGGTGACCGCCAACAGACAGGCGGGAGACAATGTACCGCCCACCCTATCACAACTCACCAATCCGCCACCTTTTCCGGGGCGGGAGCCCCGCCGATAAAAACACGGCGGAAAAAGACTACGAACGGGAAAACGCTCACCTCTACACACTCCACGAGGAATCTGGACAACATGGAACCAGAACTACACATCCTACCAGCTATTGTCTACCTGCTCCTCTACCAGGAGCACGAACGCCGGCGCAGAAGACAACGGTGAGTACTGCACCTACGACACAGGGGAGGGGGGAGGAGAAAAGATTACGGGCACACACATACGCGACACACCCACCTTCACCCACAACTACCTACACATCAATGCAGAGCAACAACTCAGAGTGACACCCCCCAAACCCCCCGGAAGAATGCAGACAAAATAAAATGATCATGAAATTCAAATATATTGTAAGGCTACGTAAAAAAAAAAATCAAACATCTATAACTATATACACATATGTAAATTGTCCTGTCCAAATTGGGTTTCAGTCATTGTACGTGGGCCGATGGGCCTCAACACATGGGCAAAGCCCACACAGGAGACCCAAAGCCATTGGAGAGAACACTGCAGGGGCATCAGATAGAAAAACTACAGGCACCTCAGGGGGAAGGGAAGGGGAGGCACCTCAGCCACATGAGTCCACGACGCCAGATCCACGAGGGGCCTCCATGCCCACTGTCCCATCCTGGGGAGTGCAAAGCCACAGTCTCACAAGTCTCTACAGTGGGTGGCTTGCCCACTGTGCCATCCTGGGGAGTGCAAAGCCACAGTCTCACAAGTCTCTACAGTGGGTGGCTTGCCCACTGTGCCATCCTGGGGAGTGCAAAGCCACAGTCTCACAAGTCTCTACAGTGGGTGGCTTGCCCACTGTGCAATCCTGGGGAGTGCAAAGCCACAGTCTCTCAAGTGGATTACAGACTCCAGTGGTACTGGAGGAGGCATGGTGCCCAGAGTGCATCGTGCAGCCCTGCCCGACACAGATCCGGGCCTGCCCCTTCTGCAAATGGGCCAGCGGTGCTTGAGAGGAAGGGCCCAGCGGAGCGGTGCTTGAGACGGCGGTGCCCAGCGGAGCGGTGCTTGAGATGAAGGGCCCAGCGGAGCGGTGCTTGTCTTGAAGGGCCCAGCGGAGCGGTGCTTGAGATGAAGGGCCCAGCGGAGCGGTGCTTGAGATGAAGGGCCCAGCGGAGCGGTGCTTGAGATGAAGGGCCCAGCGGAGTGGTGCTTGAGATGAAGGGCCCAGCGGAGCGGTGCTTGTCTTGAAGGGCCCAGCGGAGCGGTGCATGAGATGAAGGGCCCAGCGGAGCGGTGCTTGAGATGAAGGGCCCAGCGGAGCGGTGCTTGTCTTGAAGGGCACTGTTCAGCGGTGCTTGTCTTGAAGGGCCCTGTTCAGCGGTGCTTGTCTTGAAGTGCCCTGTTCAGCGGTGCTTGTCTTGAAGGGCCCTGTTCAGCGGTTCTTGAGACGGCGGTGCCCTGTTCAGCCGTGCTTGTCTTGAAGTGCCCTGTTCAGCGGTTCTTGAGACGGCGGTGCCCTGTTCAGCGGTGCTTGTCTTGAAGGGCCCTGTTCAGCGGTGCTTGTCTTGAAGGGCCCTGTCCAGCGGTTCTTGAGACGGCGGTGCCCTGTTCAGCGGTGCTTGTCTTGAAGGGCCCTTTTCAGCGGTTCTTGAGACGGCGGTGGCCTGTTCAGCGGTGCTTGTCCTGAAGGGCCCTGTTCAGCGGTTCTTGAGACGGCGGTGGCCTGTTCAGCGGTGCTTGTCTTGAAGGGCCCTGTTCAGCGGTTCTTGACATGTGTCTCCAGGGCACCATATCCGGCCAATATATGGAGTTCACTCGCCATCCGACTTCTCGCTTCTGGGGCCCTCCTGTGCTGGAGTCCCGGGCCCGTGGGTGTCCTCCTTCACACCCGGAATGGGGCTGGTGGGGCCCTCCTGGGCAGCTCGCCTGCTGCCGGACTTGTCAGCCGTGCTGCCCTTGCCATCCTTCCGTGATTCTCTGTGGCCCTTGCCTCCCTTTGTAGATGTGCCAGGTGGCACCCCACTTCCTGACGGTGCCAGGGTAGTGCCTTTGGAGGCTGCCGTCTCTGGCCTCTCGCGCCGGGCCTTGCCTTTCTTGGTTTTCTTCCCAGGGGGTGGGCTGGCTGTCCCTTTACTGCTGGCCGATGTTGCTGCCCTTGAAGGTGGTGGACTCCAATATCCCTGTACTATGGACCTTGTAGGTCCAGGGGTTGTGGTGGCTGAGGTGCTGATTGGACTCTTACGAGATGGAGGGGGTGGGTCAGGTGATGGAAAGAGGTTCATTTTGGACAGGAAAAACTTTTTAGGAGCAGCGGGAAGGGTAGGTGCAGTGGGTATGGGAGTGGAGGAAGAAGATGTGGTTGTAGGAGAGTCAAGTGTGGTGTCTTTGGGTGCAGGTGCTTGTGACGGAGGCTGTCATGAGGTGGATGGCTGTTGGGTGGGTGGCTGCCTGCGTTTGTGTGGTTTGGAAGAGGGGGTGACAGACACACTGGGAGAGGACACAGGGGACGTGTAAATGGCAGTGGGGGTGGTGACTGCACGTGTGCGGAGTGTTCTGGTGGGTGTGCTGGTGATGGACGTAGTGGCTGATGATGTTGTGCATGCAAGTGTGAGTGGAGACATCACAGGGAGGGAGGAGGGAAATGAGGAGGAGGGGGACAGTGGCTGTTGGTATGTCTGCATGTGGCTGTTGCTTGTGTGAATGCTTGTGTGATGTGTGGTGCTTATGTCTGGATGAGCTGCCCTTGGGTGTTGAAGTGTGTGCAGGCTGGTCTGTAGGTGTGTCTGGGATAGGCAGAGGAACAGGGGAGTGGGACTGGGTGGAGGAAGTTGGAGGAGGGAGGCAGGAGACAGGGACAATGGCTGCCGTCAGTGCTGAGGCCAGAGCGTTGAACGATCGCTGATGGGCAGCCTGACCCGAATGAATGCCCTCCAGGTATGCATTGCTCTGGTGCACCTCCCTTTCTACCCCCTGGATGGCATTCAAAAGGGTAGACTGCCCAACAATGAGCATCCTGAGGAGGTCAATGACCTCCTCACTGAGGGCAGCAGGGGTAACTGGGGCAGGGCCTGAGGTGCCTGGGGCGAAGGAGATGCCCGCCTTCGTGTGCGAGCGGGCACGGGGTGATCGCAGAGGGGCTGCTGGGAGGACGGAGCTGGTGCGCTGGGTGGCGGCTGTACCTGTTGTTGCAGTGGGCACGGATGTTGCTGCCACCACAAGGGAGCTCCCTTCCGAGGACGTGTCTGTGTCGCTGATGTCTCCACGTGTCCCCGTTCTGGAGCTCCCCTCGCCCTCCGTCTCACTGGTGAACTCCGAGTCGGTTGCATGGCCCTCCAGGGCCATGTGAGATGCAGCTCCCTCGTGCTCCGATGCCACTTCTCCTCTGCCTGATGATGCTAATGCACACATAAACAGGAAGAGCAGCAAAAAAGGGGGGTGAAATGAAGACATGTTGAGTGCATCCATTGGCAACACAGTTGGCGGAGAGGACAGACACAGAAGCCCCCTGCACTACGCCGCGCACTTCGGGTACACTACTCAATCATTGGGACTTGGCCTACAAGCCTATGGACGACAACTGCACACATAGGTGACACAGGGCCATGGATAGCTGTACTTGGCACCCTACAGAGGTGGGGGGCGGGGGCACAGGGCCATGCCTTACGGAGGGGCCTAGCCTACAGAAATCGCCCTGGCCTAGGGATACCCACAGCCCTCCTCCCCCACCCAGACACCTCCACTGCGCGCTAAGATAGCAGAATGTGCTGGTACTCACCCCCTTGTGTCTGCTGTGATGTCCTCACGCGCCCATCCAAATCTGGGTAGGCCACCGCCAGGATCCGAGACATCAGGGGGGGTCAATTGACGAGTGGCACCCCTCCTACGTTGGGAGGCCATCCCCAGCAGAGCCTCCACGGTCTTCCTGCTCCCGCGGCGGATGTCCTCCCACCTCTTGCGGCAGTGGGTGCCCCGTCTGTTGTGGACCCCCAGGGTCCGGACGTCCTTGGCGATGGCACGCCAAATGTTGATTTTCTGATGGGCGCTGACCTATATGTGACATGTACAGGGGGAGAAATAACATTATTATAATTTTCTGCATGCTCGATGTGAGTGGCCCCCCATCCCCACCCTTGCCATGTGGCACATGCTCTCATCCGTCGTTTGATGCATGCCTCAATCGCTCCCCTCCCCACCATCTTTCATCCACCCGACTCAACACAGGCTTTGCCCCCAAAGCATGCTCCCAGTGTACTTACCTGTTGGTCTGGAGGACCGTAGAGTAGCGCATACTGGGGGAGGACCCCATCCACGAGTTTCTCCAATTCTTCAGAAGTGAAGGCAGGGGCCCTTTCCCCAGTCGCAGCAGCCATTGTATCTTCCAGACCGAGGTCACAGCAGCACTTGCAGTATAGGTCCTCTCCTGTGGATGATCAGGTCTCGAATGATTGAGCAGATAGAAAATGGCGGTCACGTCCGCGGCGGTGCGTCCCGCGACCGCCGGCGCACTTCGTCATTGGCTCCTGAAACGCATAGGGTTCAATGTTAACCAATGCGGCTTTGCGCCGTGGTCTTCGACCGCCTACCTCCACGGTGTGCCACGCCAGCGCATTGACCTCACATCCCATAGTCGCACTTCACAGGTCAGGCAGCCGCCATTTCAAGGGCCCACATGGCTTAATTTCTACTGCGTTACACATGCCTAGGCCTTGCATCGACACTCATACAAGCCATTCAATGCATAGAGAATTGTGTACTGTGCAAGCTGTGGGAACGTACCTGTGGGTTGATTGACTCTGTGCTCGCTGTTGTCCTTCCTAGGCACCGTCCGCTGGGACTTGCGAGGAGATGGAGGAATGTTCCCGTGTACAGACCGCTGGTGGACCTGTCGACAATGGAGGAACGACATGTCATTCTGACATACAGGCTTGACCGAGCCACTATACATGAACTGTGTGCCCAGCTGGAGGCAGACCTGATGTCACCCATCCGCCAACCCACAGGGATCCCCCCTCTAGTGCAGGTGCTGTCAGTACTCCATTTCTTAGCAAGTGAGTCATTTCAAACAACAGTGGCCATTTCATCAGGGATGTCTCAGCCTATGTTTTCCAAGGTGTTGTCCAGAGTGTTGTCTGCCCTGCTCAAACACATGCGGAGATACATCGTTTTCCCTGAGCTGGGGGATTTGCCTACAGTGAAGGGTGATTTCTATGCCCTTGGACATATTCCCAACATCATTGGTGCCATTGATGGGACACATGTGGCTTTGGTACCCCCCAGTGAAAGTGAACAGGTGTACAGGAACAGAAAAAGTTATCATTTCATGAATGTCCAGGTGGTCTGTTTGGCTGACCAGTACATCTCCCATGTAAATGCCAAGTTCCCTGGGTCAGTGCATGACGCGTACATCATGCGAAATAGCAGCATCCCTTATGTGATGGAACAACTACAGAGACACCGTGTGTGGCTAATTGGTGACTCAGGTTACCCCAACCTGTCGTGGTTACTGACCCCAGTGAGGAATCCCAGGACAAGGGCAGAGGAACGCTACAATGAGGCCCATGGGCGAACTAGGAGAATTATAGAAAGAACCTTCGGCCTCCTGAAGGCCAGGTTTAGGTGCCTGCATATGACAGGTGGATCCCTAATGTACTCACCAAAGAAGGTGTGCCAGATCATCGTGGCCTGCTGTATGCTTCACAACCTGGCACTGCGACACCAGGTGCCTTTTCTGCAGGAGGATGGTCCAGATGGTGGTGTTGTAGCAGCTGTGGAGCCTGCGGAGAGTGAAGAGGAGGAAGACGAAGAGGACGACACAGACAACAGGGACACAGTGATACAGCAGTATTTTCAATAACACACAGGTAAGAATCAACACCGGCATTTTACATTTACTTACAGTCTCCTGCCTCTCTACTGTCTGTCCTTTTCACCCAGTGTATGCTAACAGAGTTGTGACTTTCCCTCCTAATTTCAGAGATGTGGGCCCCACTGCGTGACCTCTGCTTTGTTTGCCCATGGACTACAGCTGTGTGACAGTGGTATGTTGTCATCACAATGTAACTGGTCATTTTGGCACGTTTATGTCTAATACATATTTTCAAAAAAACAGGCAGACTCCAGATTATTTGTGTGCAATAAGTGTGTTTATTAAAGTGCTCAATTTTGGGACATGGTTGAAAATCGGTGATGGGTGATGGTGGAGGAATGTCCATGGCAGAGTCCAGATTCTCAGTCTCACAGGTGCATTGTCCATATGCCTGTGGAAGGTGGAGCAGGGGCAGTTTAAGGTTGGACAGGGTGACAATGTGGGACAGTGGGATGACATCAGGGGGTATCCTTTCCTGGCGGGGGTCTTGGCATCCTACTCTGTCTTCTTCCTAGATCTCAGGCCCCGCTTGCAGGGTGGTTCTTCTTCTGCAGGAGGTGGGGTTCTGGTGGCCGGTTGTTGCTGTGTCGGGGCCTCCTGTCCACTAGTGCCGGCGGAGGTGGTAGCCTGTTCCTGGTCCATGCTAGTGACAGGGGCCCTTTGTGGTGCCACATGGTCCCGCAATGTGGTGACAATCTGGTTGAGAGCCACAACGATGGTGCCCATTGCGGAACTAATGTTTCTCAGTTCTTCCCTGAACCCCATAAACTGTTCCTCCTGCAGTACCTGGATCTCCTGGAACCTGGCCAGGACCGTCGCCATCGTCTCCTGGTAGTGGTGGTATGCTCCCATGATGGAGGAGAGGGCCTCGTGGAGAGTGGGTTCCCTGGGCCTGTCCCCCCCCTGTCGCACAGCAGCCCTCCCAGTTCCCCTGTTTTCCTGGGCCTCTGTGCCCTGGACCGTGTGCCCACTACCACTGCCCCCAGGTCCCTGTTGTTGTTGGGTTGGTGGGTTAACCTGGGTGCCCTGTAGTGATGGACACACCGCTGATTGATGTGTCCTGGAGAAAGAGGCATGGGCCCGCTGGGTGGGTGCTGTGCTGGTGTTCCCAGAGGGGGGGTAGGTCTGCTGTAGCCTGTGGCTGTCTGAGGGGAACCGACTGTCCCAAGGTCCCCGATGGGCCGGGCTGGTCATCTGGGTCCAGGGAGACAGAGCTGCTGTCATCACTGGAGGCCTCTTCTTGGGGTGGGATGGACATTTCTGGACCCTCCTGGGCGGTGTGGTGGTGTTCGGGTCCTGCAGGGGTAAAAGAGTATGGTTATTGCTTCTGTGTGTGCCATAGTGTGCAATGGGTGGGTGCCCGTGTACCCCAGTGCTGGCATTCCTTTGTGGGGGCTGTTGTGACGCGGTTTGTGGGGGAGATGGGTATGTGCAGTGGGCATACTTAGGTGATGGCTGTCGATGGTTTGTGGTGGCATGCAGGGTTTGGTGTTGGGATGGGTGGGTTGTGATGGTGAGACATTAGCAATGAGGATGTGTGATGGTGGTGGGGGGGAGGGTGGGGGTATGAGTTGGCATGCTGGTGGGTGGGGGGGATGAAGTAGTGAAGATGAGACTTACCAGAGTCCATTCCTCCAGATACTCCTGCGAGGCCCTCAGGATGCAGGATGTTCAAGACCTGTTCCTCCCATGTTGTAAATTCTGGGGTTTGAGGTGGGGGTCCGCCGCCAGTCCGCTGCACCGCGATAATGTGCCTGGATACCATGGAACGCACCTTCCCCTGTAGGTCGTTCCACCGCTTCCTGATGTCGTCCCGATTTCGTGGATGCTGTCCCACAGCATTGACCCTGTCCACTATTCTGCTCCATAGCTCCATCTTCCTGGCAATGGTGGTGTGCTGCACCTGTGTCCCGAAGAGCTGGGGCTCTACCCGAACTATTTCCTCCACCATGACCCTGAGTTCTGCGTCTGAGAACCTGGGGTGTCTTTGGGGTACCATGGGGTGGTGTGGATGAGGTGTGGGGTGGTGTTTGTGGTGATGAGTGTGGTGAGTGTAGTGGCGTGTGGTGTTTTGTGCGTGGTTGTTGTGTGGGTGATGGTGTAGTGTGCCTCTGTGTGATGGTGTTCTCTATTCTGTGCTGTCTCTCTCTGGGCTTCTTCTCTGATTTGTGGTCGTAGGGGTTTGTGGGTGATGTGGGTGTGTGTTTTATAGTTAATTGTGTGTGTGGGAGTGTTGTGTGTATGTGTCTCAGGTTTGTGTATTTCAAATTGTCCAATGTGGCTGTGTTTTGGAGCTGTATGTGTATTTTGAGCGCAGCGGTGTGTACCGCCAATGGAATACCGCGGTTGAAAGACCGCCGCGTGGATTCGTGGGTCGTAATGGCATGGGCGTTTTTCTGTTGGCGTGACAGTGGAGGTTTGGTCTTCGCCAGTTTAACGCTGGCCCTTGGTGTGGCGGACTTTTGGCGGTTTGCCTCTTGAGTGTCAGAATGACCGTGGCGGTTTACCGCGACCGCGGTGGTGTTGTGACGGCCTTCTGACCGTCGGTAAGCGCCTTTTACCGCCGAGGTCAGAATGACCCCCTTTATATCACTTTTCAGTGATATCTCTTCAATTTCACATTGCATCTTTATTCGTTTTGACCTACAATTATCCTGATAAATATTATATATTTTTCTAAACACTGTGTGGTGTATTTTTGTGGTGCTATATTGTGTTATTGTATGATTTATTGCACAAATACTTTACATATTGCCTTCTAAGTTAAGCCTGACTGCTCGTGCCAAGCTACCAGAGGGTGGGCACAGGATAATTTTGGATTGTGTGTGACTTACCCTGACTAGAGTGAGGGTTCTTGCTTGGACAGAGGGTAACCTGACTGCCAACCAAAAACCCCATTTCTAACACCACCCATCTTGAGCATCATGGGTAGGAAGTGGCACACCAGCCACACAAAGCCCTCAAGCTCCTCCTCCCCCATCCGTGTCAGCCTCACCCTTCCTGATGTCCCTCAATCACAAATTCAAACAGTAAATATTGAAAAAAAAGAAAAGAAACGAGAATAAAGGAAACTTACTGCCCAAACGTAAGAACCACAACTAACCCAACTAATCTAACACCCAGACAGACAGATGGCTGATGAGTGCTCTGTAGGAGATGTTACCCCTCATATGTCATTAATTGTTGGTTATGAGTTCATGGTGACATGTGTGGGCTACACAAATGTCTGATATGTGTACATGTTTGTTACGTACTGTGTTTGAAACACTGTGCCTAAATTCCACCCATAAAATGTTTGGTACACGTCAGTTTGACTCACTACAATCAGCTATTTTACTTGTGTTGCTGTGGTGGACCTGTTGCCCTGCCTACATGTGTTCACATATTTTCAGATGTGCATTCCACAGAAGTGTCCAGTCCAAGTGTTTGGGCATGTGTACTCTGTTTCAGGATTGGGCTTCATGGCAGTGGCAGGACCGATTTCCAGGGATGGACTGCGCAGGGCATGTGTTGTGAACATTGCTTGTCATGCCTGGGACAATCATGCTATCCATCGTCACAAATGATGCCCCCCTTGTCACACAAGCTCCTTGCAGACATTGCAAGTGTCACACTTAGTTATGTCAGGGGTCTGTTCATACATTCCTGTACTTCTGATTTTTCATATCCACTACCTCATGTATGGGGCCCTTATTTACCTTATGATTGGAGATGTCATAGTTGTGTGTCATGTGCTACAGTTGACCATGCTGGCAATGTGGATGTGACTCATATGTTGTGGTCCATTCATTGTGTCCTTCATATGTGACATTCAAATGATGAGTATTTTTTATATGTGTGTGATGTTTGCTGTACAATCATACGCATCACATGTGATGTTGCAACAGAAGTAGTCAGATTTGTCTTTGTAACATGCTCCCTGGGGTAATACTCACATTCCTAAGGTACATGTGATGGAGAATGAAGACACCAGAGCAGGATTGTGTGATCAACTAAGGTGTTTATTTAGATATCTTAACAAGGTGTGTAGAGTAACTATCAAGTGAAAAAGTTGTGTACAATTTGCTGTCTGCTGCGCATTCCTGCAGCTGTGTTCTGCTGTTCTCCCTCGTTTTTCCTCATTTTACCTGCCACCATCCTCCCCCTCCTCCTCCTCAGGTAGTTCTTGGTCCGGTTCATATAATGTGATGTTCATCCTCACACAAATGTTGTGCAGGTTAGCACAGGTCACTATTATTTTACACACAATAATGTTGCATATAGGAGGCTGCATTCGGTGATGTCCAGGCACCTGAATCTGGACTTCATGATGCCAAAAGTCCTTTCCACAATGGTGCATGTCCTCCGATGTGCCTCATTATAGGCACACTCTGCTGCTGTGCTTGGGTTGGGGAATGGGGTCATGATCCATGGCTGGATCCCATAACTCTGATCTGCTGCAAAAGATAATAGGAGTGAGTATTTTGTGCTTGCAACAGGAATGTCATGTAGTATGGCAATTGTCATCTTGTATTGTCTGTGACTCATATGTGTTTGTGGTATTGTGTGAGTTCCTGGGCTTCTGTGAGGTCTTCTCTGCACTGGGTTGTTTGACATGACAACTTGTGTTTGGCTCATTGACCCAGGATCTGTGATTTGGTTTCCGAACTGTTGGTCAGTATGTATGCACCATGCGCTGTGTAGTGTCCCACATGTTTCAGTGTGCTTTTACTGGAGGGGACATGATACATCCACACACACAATGGATTCAGATGTGGTGGTAATATGGTTGCAATACATGGCCTGGACATCCCATCCATTTAGACATATGTCACTGCAGATGAAATGCGACCCTGAGGCCCTTTGAATTGGGTAGGTGACAATGCACAACACATCTCCATAAGTTGGCAGCACTGAGCTGTTCAGTATTGACAATGCACAATTGTCCCATGTGTGACTTGTTTATAGGCAAGCCTTTTTTGTTCCCTTTGCCAGTAGCTCATGTGCAACCATGCACCTACTCTACCAAACTTGCTCCAGGGAACCTGGATAACTGCCTTGTGGAGGTGGATGTATCTGTGCAGGAAGGGCCATCTCCCTATACATATGCTATTTTGATGGACAATTGGCTCTTTCAGTGTGTGCAGCAGTGTGCAGTTTGCATTGATGGCACATCAATATGTGTTCATAGCACAGTCCACTTCCTTATTGCAACCTGGAAACAGCACCCCAGGAGTGATGTATGATGTTGGGACTGCCTCAGTATTTCTGTGTCACCTACAGGTGAGTCTTCATCATCATGCGATGTGTCTCATGGTGTTAGACCTGCTGCAACACACATTGTACACCCCTTCCACGCTACATACTGCTTGGGAGGGTGGCCGATTGACTATGTGGCCTAATGTACTTGTAAATGGTTTATCTTCCAAGTTGTACTTACAGTGCAGACCATGTCATTGTCACTGTGGTTTTTGACATTGGTCCCTTGTTCCTCTAGAGTGGCAGCTAATGTTTGTGGCAGCCGTCATTTGTCCAGAGGTATGTATTCCATTGTGTCAGGGTGTACAACATAAGTACCAGTGTCTCACTTCAGTGTCACCCTGCCCACGTGTCAATGTAGTGGTGTATGTCTTGTGTGTCCTACAGGGTTGTTGTGCTGTGTGTATATTGCTAGGTTTATTGACTTACTTACAAGAAGGCCATTGCCATATTCTCCATCCTGGAAGTGCTGATTGATCCTGCTGTGCCAGAATATGAATGAGTCATGGGCACTCCCAGGATACGTGGGCAAGATGTTTCTGAACAATCCCTGGTGGTCAACTATGGCCTGCACATTGATAGAATGTGTGTGCTTTTTGTTCCTGAAGAGGTACTCTGTTGCTGCAGGTGGGACGATCCGGACATGGGTGCAGTAAATGGCACCAAGCACATGCGGGACGCCATGGATTTGATAAAACCCCTGTTTTATCTCCGCTTCTCCTGCTCCTTCTGCTGGGTGTTGGGGAAGCTGATGTGTCGGGGTGTGAGGGAGATTATGGCATCTAACACCTTGGGCAGGAAAGCCGAGAATGAGGGCTGTGATACCCCAGCGACCAGGGCACCCTTGTCTGGAAGGAGCCACTTGCCAACATATGCAGGACAGCTAGCAGCTTCGTCACTGGTGGTATGTTGTGTGGTGTCTGCAGGCTAGCTGTTAGTTGTGGCTCAATATGGTGCAGCAGCTGCTGTATGGCTTGCCAGTTGAGTCGATACCTCCAAATGATGTCTTGTTCCCTGAGGACATGGAGGGTGTCCTGTTTCTGAAAAGTCTCTCCTGCTTTCTGCGTTGCCTTTGTGGGCCGCGTTGGGGTGGTGGTGGCTGCCACCGTTGGTTCTGTGCTTGCCGTTGTCTTGCAAGCTGCATCAGTAGTACTTCCATGTTCTCCTGTTGGTCTGTAATGTTGCTTGTGTGTGTTTTCCTTAATTAGTGGTGTGTTTGCCTCATTTTTACACCTGCCCTTAAAAATCTGCCACAAATCGGGGTGAGCGTCATTTTTTGGGTCCGCCTTCCGCCCGTGCATAGTTTTTACCCTGTTGGATAAATATCGCGCTGGGGTGTTTGAGTCATTTTCTGGACGTGAATGCCCATCTTGCATCTCATTGACGCAAGGTGGTTTCACGCATCCTTAAAATGACGTTAACTCCATATTTTTGATGCTAGATGTGTCTAGCGTCAAACTATAGATATGGAGTTAAGGTTGTGCTGGATTTGCGTCAAAAAAATGATGCAAATTCGGCACAAACATAGTATAAATATGGACCAAAGTGTGAAGGGTAGAAGGTAGGAGCCAAGATATGGGAGAACAAAGCAGGAAACAGAAAGTGAGACAAGGAGGAGCTAGAGTGGGAAGACAGAATGGGAGGAGAAGAGCATAAGTCCAGGTGTGCAAGAGGGTCATGTTGTAAAGGTACTGGCCCAATGCTGTTTCAAATGTATATTGTCTTGCCGACCTACCCAAATTTAACCAAATTACACAGAACACCTATCCTGAATTTTAATACATCTGAGATGTTCCACTTGTTCCCTGAATACCCTCATCTCTGTAGATGAGAAAGTACCCTATGCTGATTTCATGAAAAATGATAAGTGCAACTGTTGTCTTTTTGGTTTTTGATAACATGATCAGACTCTGTGCTTAGAAAACTTCTGAGTTCCTTTTATTACCTTGGGCTTGTCCATGTACGGAGTTGGTATTCCAAGTCAGCATGTTCCCCAACAAATTCCCTACCCCTTCTCCATCACCTGTGATGTTATTACTGATAAGCCTACTTTTTTTACTATGTCCTGCCACACCTGCCAGTCTGTTGGATCAGGATAGCCTGTATAAATGTAACTGCATGGGTTTCTGTATCCTGATAGATTCTATCTCAAAATACCCGACCATGGTAAAAATTAGATGTTGGCATTACTTTGTGAAAATGCTAATTGTCAACCTGTTCCCGAAATAACTGCCAACTTAACCAATTTACTTTCTCAGGTACCTTCCATGTTCCGTGGTCCACAACAATGGCCCAATGATGTAGGATTCATTTCTTCAAACACCAATGAAAATCAATATCAGCTCACAAAGAAACTCCCTAAAATTCCCAAGAACCCACTTAACCCTTAGGCAGAGGCAAGAAATTGCTAAGTCATTGAAACCCTTATTATGCTTGAGGGTTTACTACCAATCCTCTAAAGGTGCAATACTCATATTCTTCCTATTAGAAAAGTGGCAAAGACCAACACGTACGGATTAATCCAAATCTGTGTTGTTAGAAATTGGGATGTTGGTTGACTGTGGTATGAGGCCAGATCAAACAGCAACCACAATCCTAGTCATGGTAAAGAACACACAAACCCTAAATTGAATGTTGCTAAACTTCTAGTAGCTTGGCACAGAGCAGTCAGGCTTAACTTAGAAGCAGTGCGTAAAATAATTGTGTAGCACTTCAAACAGTGAACACACCACACAAATATATTCCACACCAGGTTTAGAAATATGGATCAACATTTAATAAATAAAACAAGACCAAAATGACAAAAATCCAATTAATGGGAATATTAGGGATATCTGGTTGCACCTGTTACATGGTTCCCACTAAAATGTAGGACTGCGTATTAGGGTGGTAGAACTTCAAGACGAGGGGACTGAGTCCATCTACACCATCAGTAACTACTGACCAAATTCCTGTCTAGCTCACAGTGCCTCACCTGAACGCCCAACCTTCCCAGGGTTACATATGATTACAACAACCTCTAACATGACACTCTGACTCTCAAGGAAGTTGTGGAAACAGATCTTACCCATTTTGTTGTTTTCTCATGCATGCCCAGGGTAATCACAAGAAAGATACGAATAAAGGTGTTCAAACATTTATTGAAATAATCGTATTCTTGCATAGAGAGAATGAGCTGCAATAATTAGGCAGATGAAACAAAGCTTTGTAACCATTATAACTAACATTGTGAAAAGAATAAACAGGCCAACCATGATGATCTTGGACCTATATGTTCCTACCTAGCTACAAGCTGGGAGAATAGCAGTTGTACCCTCTACCTGTGTCTAATCTAATAGGATAGCCTGTAAACCCCCATAACTGGAAAGCTGAACCAGGGTGCCGGTCTAGAGTGGAGTTGGCAATGCTTCTGTGCCAGATGAAATATCACTGACAGCAGGGCTGCATGTTGAACACTGCATGCATTCCAGAACAGTAGTGGCTGGAGTGCTACTCTAATCTCGTCGGTCATTGCATTGTTTATATAATCAAAGCCACACTGTGCTAGATGTTAGAAGCTGTCTCTGAACGGGTAACCCAAGCACTAAGATATCTCATACTATATTCGCATCCTTGAACATAGTGCACAGATTACATGCCAAGAAAGGCTAACTAGCAACAAGCAGCATGTACAACGTATTTTTGGAATAATATTGTCCAAGCCTATATGTGTAAAATGTCACTGCTAAAAGTGATGTCAGCTGAAAATATGCAAATATAAAATATAAAACGGAGCTAAAATGGGGAACTAACGTGGGCCCACGAAGGACAAGGCCCACATTTTAAAAATCAAAGAAAGTTTCCAAAATGTCATCCATATTGTCAGTGTCAAGACGGCAGAGCCATAATAGCCTTGAGGAGCAAATCATCCTGAAGCAATGGCAGTCTTATGGGACAATATCAAAAATTAAGACTCAACAGGGACATCTGCCGATCCATCTCCATAGATTATACCAATTTTGTTGCAAGAAAGATGCTAAGCACACACTCGAAAATAGTACCAAAGACAGTGGAACATAGTTTGCACACAGTAGAACACTGGCTGAAAAGACATGGACCAGTTTTCATTTAGTTTCTCCAGTAAAGATACTCCAAAGTACTAGATCATGCATTCACCACAAAGCTGGACGTGCAGTAGTTCCATCACCATTGGGTCTCAAGGTGGGACATCCATTACGAAGCTGCAAAAATAGTACCAAAATACCACCAATTAGGAATAACACAATACACTTGAAAAAAGAGTGTTTAAAAGATGGTATCACTCTCAAAATGGTTTGGAACATGCTGACCAAACCATATCCAACCACTTTAAAAAAAGTGCACAACACCTTAAAGATACGGCTCATAAGCTCACTGAAATGTCGGGGAAAGTTTGGGTTTAACAGTGATTGTATTTCAGAGGACGGCCTTGCAACTTGCAGCTCAAATGTTTCAGGGGTAGATGTAAGTGCCAAGTTTTTCTGAAACAATAAGGCCTTTAGTCTGCTTGTCAAAATTAACATTAAAGGTCAGAAAGGAAGGATACAAGTTGACCTCTCTAATTTCATTTGTGGGAGGAAAGAGCATGATATTACAGCAGGTCCCTATTTGAGAAACAGAAACCACATAGGGGTCACCTGCTCTCATTCCACAACATTCTTGATCGCTCAACATCAAATAACTTCTATCTGAATGTAGCTGAAATACTGGATGATTCAAGGAAATGGGTAATCTCTTCAAGTAACACACCAAATTTGCTACAGAAGCATTACACGCCCATGCAATGTGACCTGTTTACAAGTCATGGAGTGGGTAAGAGACGTTTTGCATTTGTTTCCGCTGAGAAAGAGCTCTGTTTCCCCACTCACACATCTATAATCAAAGGATAATTCCTACACCTCATGAGTGAAACTCTCCTCCAAAGCTTCATATCTGTCTACTGGAAATTTTTTCAAGCATGATGTGAACTGAAACGTTGAAATTGGCAGTGTGATTACTCCATGAATGAGCCATACTGCTGATGGTGTTTTGGTTACTGTAAAAGCCAATTTTTCTAATCCTTCGATATTCACTATTGTAGAAGTAGTGTCTTTCTTTGCCATTATTTAATGTTTGAGTGTCAAATTAAAAGGCAAAAACAATTCTGTTGCATTCACATGTGTTTGATTTTAAAACTTGTAGTGTTCAACTTATCTGAAAAATATGTCTAGGCTGACTTTGCCCATGCTGTATAAAAGACGTTATTCTGTATAACATCAATTGTTATGTCAATGTTATTCAATGTGTAAATACAAGTGGACAATGTATTTGTTCTATTATCAACAGCAGCCAATACTTTTTCCAAATTAGCCTTATCAGTTTCTCTTAAGCGGGCAGAAGCCTCCATTTGAGAAAACTTCTAAATTTCATTTTAGATGGCATAAAAAACATTTTGGAACATAGTGACCTAAGAAGAAATCCTCTAAATCTATGTCATCAGAGAGGAGAGAGAGGAGGTATTCTTTTACTGCAGATAGAATGGAATGTTGTAACCATTGACCATGCTATACATCTTGACTACCCCTGAGTGCTAGGACTAGACTTTACAAGGGTCCAGTCTGCTTGTTTTAAAACCATGTGAAGAGTTAAAAAAAAACGTGCATGACAACCATCTGTGTCCACGGGCTACAATATTCACCCGTTGTGACCTGTAAGTGTAGAAGTAAAAGTACCATTTTGCACCATGCCATTGAGCTGTTCTTCAGTATAATTTACTAAGTGTTGCAAATTTTCAAAAAGTACAATATAGGGAATACTGGGCACATTCATTTCTTTAATTTTTGCTAGACCCAAGCAAGAAGTCTACTGCGCTGTGTCATTCAGCGAAATCATCTGTATTGGAACTAAGCAGGCCTTAAATAAGGCATTTATGCCCTGTATTTTCCATTGTTTTGTTCCCCAAACTGATTTTAAATAAATTGTTTTTGTTTTCAACATTCATAGCCTTTAATTACCAGCTGGGAAATGAAAACATTTACATATATTCATTTTGTCTGTTTTTCCTCATTTTTGAAGGTGTTAAGTTATAGTAATTAAAAAAAGAGATCTGAAGTATCATGCCCACAAGAATATGCAAATTTGTTTGAATATGTCTCAGAACGTCCCACCATTGTGTATGAATAAAAACTGTACTAGCTCATTATAAATAGTGGTGGACATAGCAATGGTAACAACATATTTTACTATAATTAGCAAAATTCATGTACATATCCTCACTTTCAAATACAGTATAATATTCAAGCTCAGAGAGCATTGAAGTCACTGTTTTTACATCCCATTAATCAGAAATAATACCTTGGGTTATTACATCATCCATCACTACTTTAATAACATAAGGAATTCTTAGAGTTTCTATAGGGCCAAAAATATTGTATGGGACCTTATCACATACAATTCCATTGGAAACTGGAAAATCAGAAATGCTCACAAGGGAAAGGTTTCTTCACACTTTGTGGGAAGACAAATTAGGTTTCAGCTTCTCAGCTACCATTTCTACAGCAGAGCATTCTGTAAGATAATGTCCATTTATAAGCATGAAGAAAACAGTTACAAATCCAATTCACAAGAACATGGAAAATAATGAAATGGTGATCCACAAATAGAGCCATGGTGGGAGCAGATAGTTGTGTTTCAACCAGCGAAGAAAATTGCGTACACCATGAAGCGAAATGTGAGCGCAATCAGCAGAGAAGTTGTCAGTGTTGACAAAATAACCAGAAGCAGTCTGTGTGAAGACAGGAGTCTCAAAAGGTGAAAGAGAACTGTAGACACCTTTAAAGGTGGTTTATCATAAACAACTCTGCTAACTTGAGTATCAGCAGAAAACTGTAGACCTACGACTGATGTATTTCTTACATTTGCAGTGGTAACAGGAATCAACAACAGTTCATTTTCCAATCTCCCCAGCCAGGAAGGGAAACAATATTGATGTTTAAAATGTGCCTCATCAACTCCTGCAACTAATATTAATGAGGTGCAAAGTCAAAAGGTCCAAGCCTGGAGTGAAATCAATGAAACAGATCTAATCGATACCTTAGAGAGGTCTCAACCCTTATTATTGAATGATTCCAATTTAACTGTAAATGAATACTCAGACTGGTTGGCGGCTACTGCAATCAAGGTGGCTCCTTTTAAAACTAATAAAAATTACAGAAGCAGGCCGTCAACTCCTTGGTTTTCACCTCAGTTTAAGGAAATAAAACAAAAATGCAGGAGGCAGGAAACAGTATGGAGAAGTAATCTTATTGAAGAGAAGGCTAGATACAAGCATGTTATCTATAAATACAAAAAAATGATTGTCATGGAGAAAACTAAGGGGGTCATTACGACCATGGCGGTCTTTGAAAAAGACCGCCAAGGCCGCGGAAGACAGAATACCGCCATTGCCGGCGGTATTCCTGGCTCCCTAATATGACATTTCCGCTGCAGCAAAAAATTCCACAGGAGAATTATTTAAGATAGTCCAGGTCCTGTTCAGTGTACCATCAAGCTGCACAGTGCTCCCTTGCCAATCCTTCTGTGATAGGCTTTAAAATAAAAAATGCTAATGACAGGGATGCAGCTTTGGCAGTAGGTGCCAATAAAGTAGCTTGTGGAAAAAAAATCCATACTTGTCCTCCTCTTATGGAGGAAAAAACAATTGAGCTTATAGGTCAAATAAAGTCAGGGGCTTCTTTAGACCCTTTCCCCCAAAAATAGTTCACGATATAGCAGAAACGGTGAACCCTCCTGTAAGGAAATGCCTCCTTGGCATGGTTACCCCCTGAGTTTTTGCCTTTGCTGATGCTATGTTTTGAATTGAAAGTGTGCTGAGGCCTGCTAACCAGGCCCCAGCACCAGTGTTCTTTCCCTAACCTGTACTTTTGATTCCACAATTGGCACACCCTGGCATCCAGATAAGTCCCTTGTAAGTGGTACCCCTGGTACCAAGGGCCCTGATGCCAAGGAAGGTCTCTAAGGGCTGCAGCATGTATTATGCCACGCTGGAGACCCCTCACTCAGCACAGACATACTGCTTGCCAGCTTGTGTGCGCTGGTGAGAACAAAACGAGTAAGTCGACAAGGCACTCCCCTCAGGGTGCCATGCCAGCCTCTCACTGCCTATGCAGGTATAGATAAGTCACCCCTCTAGTAGGCCTTACAGCCCTAAGGCAGGGTGCACTATACCATAGGTGAGGGCACCAGTGCATGAGCACTGTGCCCCTACAGTGTCTAAGCAATACCTTAGACATTGTAAGTGCAGGGTAGCCATAAGAGTATATGGTCTGGGAGTCTGTTTTACACGAACTCCACAGCACCATAATGGCTACACTGAAAACTGGGAAGTTTGGTATCAAACTTCTCAGCACAATAAATGCACACTGATGCCAGTGTACATTTTATTGTAAACTACACCCCAGAGGGCACCTTAGAGGTGCCCCCTGAAACCTTAACCGACTATCTGTGTAGGCTGACTGGTTCCAGCTGCCTGCCACACTAGAGACATGTTGCTGGCCCCATGGGGAGAGTGCCTTTGTCACTCTGAGGCCAGTAACAAAGCCTGCACTGGGTGGAGATGTTAACACCTCCCCCAGGCAGGAGCTGTAACACCTGGCGGTGAGCCTCAAACGCTCACCCCTTTGTCACAGCACCGCAGGACACTCCAGCTAGTGGAGTTGCCTGCCCCCTCCGGCCACGGCCCCCACTTTTGGCGGCAAGGCCGGAGGAAACAAAGAAAACAACAAGGAGGAGTCACTGGCCAGTCAGGACAGCCCCTAAGGTGTCCTGAGCTGAGGTGACTCTAACTTTTAGAAATCCTCCATCTTGCAGATGGAGGATTCCCCCAATAGGATTAGGGATGTGACCCCCTCCCCTTGGGAGGAGGCACAAAGAGGGTGTACTCACCCTCAGGGCTAGTAGCCATTGGCTACTAACCCCCAGACCTAAACACGCCCTTAAATTTAGTATTTAAGGGCTTCCCTGAACCTAAGAATTTAGATTCCTGCAACTTACCTGAAGAAGAAGACTGCTGAGCTGAAAAACCCCTGCAGAGGAAGAACAGAAGACACCAGCTGCTTTGGCCCCAGTCCTACCAGCCTGTCTCCTGCCTTCCAAAAGAAACCTGCTCCAGTGACGCTTTCCAAGGGACCAGCGACCTCTGAATCCTCTGAGGACTGCCCTGCTTCAAGAAAGACTAGAAACTCCCGAGGACAGCGGCACTGCTCCAAAAGAACTGCAACTTTGTTTCAAGTAGCAGATTTAAAGACCCCTGCAACTCCCCGCAAGAAGCGTGAGACTTGCAACACTGCACCCGCCGACCCCGACTCGACTGGTGGAGAAACAACGCTTCAGGGAGGACCCTCCGGCGACTCTACGACTGTGAGTAACCAAAGTTGTCCCCCCTGAGCCCCCACAGCGACGCCTGCAGAGGGAATCCCGAGGCTCCCCCTGACCGCGACTGCCTGAACTCCATTTCCCGACGGCTGGAAAAGACCCTACACCCGCAGCCCCCAGCACCTAAAGGAACGGAACTCCTGTGCAGGAGTGACCCCCAGGAGGCCCTCTCCCTTGCCCAGGTGGTGGCTACCCCGAGGAGCCCCCCCCTTGCCTGCCTGCATCGCTGAAGAGACCCCTTGGTCTCTCATAGGAAACCATTGAAAACCCGACGCGTGTTTGCACACTGCACCCGGCTGCCCCCGCGCTGCTGAGGGTGTACTTTTTGTGCTGACTTGTGTCCCCCCCGGTGCCCTACAAAACCCTCCTGGTCCGCCCTCCGAAGACGCGGGTACTTACCTGCTGGCAGACTGGAACCGGGGCACCCCCTTCTCTCCATTGAAGCCTATGTGTTTTGGGCACCTCTTTGACCTCTGCACCTGACCGGCCCTGAGCTGCTGGTGTGGTGACTTTGGGGTTGCTCTGAACCCCCAACGGTGGGCTACCTTGGACCAAGAACTGAAACCTGTAAGTGACTTACTTACCTGTGAAACCTAACAAAACTTTACCTCCCCCAGGAACTGTGAAAATTGCAGTGTCCACTTTTAAAACAGCTTATTGTGTTTTATGTAAAAAGTATACATGCTAATGTAATGATTTAAAGTTCCTAAAGTACTTACCTGCAATACCTTTCAAATGAGATATTACATGTAGAATTTGAACCTGTGGTTCTTAAAATAAACTAAGAAAAGATATTTTTCTATAACAAAACCTATTGGCTGGATTTGTCTCTGAGTGTGTGTCCCTCATTTATTGCCTGTGTGTATGTACAACAAATGCTTAACACTACTCCTTTGATAAGCCTACTGCTCGACCACACTACCACAAAATAGAGCATTAGTATTATCTCTTGTTGCCACTATCTTACCTCTAAGGGGAACCCTTGGACTCTGTGCATACTATTCCTTACTTTGAAATAGTGCATACAGAGACAACTTCCTACACCTCCTCTTGCCTAACTCCATTACCGACCCAGGAGAATTCTCTATCGTACTGAATAAAGCTTCCATCCTTCCATTATTGAAAAAATCTTTGCTAGGTGCCACTGAAACAAACAACTATCACCCCATATCTCATTTACCTTTTCTAGCAAAAATCCTTGAGAAGTATGTCAATATGGTACTCAATAGATATCTAGAGGTAAATGATACTTTCGAATGAGCACAATTTGGATTTAGACCAAACCGTAGTACAGTGTCAACACTGGTAGTGGCCACAGAGGAGCTGAGAAGCGTTTTTGACAAAGGGGCAGAAGACTGTAATGATCCTGTTGGATCTGTTGGCAGCGTACGACACGGTGAACCATGAAATCATGTTGGAGAGCTTGGTAGAAATTGGAATTGGTGGCATGGCTCTTGAGTTATTTTATTTTTTTCTCTCAGATAGAGAGCAAACAGTTCCCTGGGGAATTTTGTACCTACATTTTTCTGACTGCCATGTGCTGTCCTCCAGGGTTCATCATTGAGCCCTACACTCTTCAGTATTTATGTTGTTCCCTTGACAAGGCTGATTGTCTCTTTTGTTCTGGCCCTTGTGGCCTATGCTGATGATATTCAAATTGTGGTGTCCATCTCAAATGATGTAGGCTAGGCCACTCATCACTTTAACACTGCATGGGGGCAGTTGCAGAATGAATGAATAACAACTGACTTATATTGAATCCGGATAAAACAGAGGTTCTCCTGCTCCAAAAGGGCATAACTTTATGGGACCAATCCTGGTGGCAGCAGATGCTCAGCCCTCTTCCCAACCCAGTAACTTTGGTCTGGAATCCGGAAATAGTTTTTGATTTCAGTCTCTCCTATAATACACAAATTAATAAACTAATTTCCTCATGTTACCTTTTGTTGCGCATCCTAAAGAAAGTTCTGCCGTTTATCCCTTATGAATTGAAGAAATCAGTAATTACTGCTTTAGTCCTGTTTAGGCCAGACTATTGTAATGCCTTATATGAGGCATTCACCAACGTGCTTTTAACAAACTTCAAGGTCTACAGAATACAGCAGCACACTGAAGAAAATTCCGTAGTTGAAATTTGTCTCTGTAGTTTTATCGGAACTCCACTGGCTCCCAGTGATAAAAGAGTGATGTTCAAGGCCCTTTGTCTGGCACATAAATCTCTGTATGGCAAGGGTCCTGCATACCTGAAAATAAATCTGTCCTGGTACACCCCCACAAGAACTCTTAGCTCAGCAGTGGCTAGGACAGTCAATATCTCCGGAATCAGAAGAGAGAGATGAGGTGGAAGGAGCTTTGTTCACATGACTTGTCAATTGTGGAATAACTGACCTTACCATCTCGGCCTAACCTTTACAATTTCAGAAAACATCTGAAAACCTGGTTGTTTTCTTAATTGGTATGATCAAGTACAGGCTCCCTCTGGTGGAGAATTTTTGTGGTTCTGTTTGTTCTTCTTTTATGTTAGCAGACACCACTGAAAAGACACCTTTGCACATCTGCATTCACAAGTTACAAAGTTAGAAAAATATATGCATATTTCATCTTGATGTAAGTGTCCACTATCATAATGAATGCTTGCACCAAAACTAACATTCCCATCACAAATGTCCAGTACTAATGTATGCACTATATACATATGACAAAATAAAAACTGTGTTTCTCACTGTCAGAAATGAAAATAAGTTCATGTTACACACATTTGCATCAATATAACTGTCAGCAATCAATTACTAATAATTAAAAAATAATGCTAGGACAAAGTTAGTAAAAATACATGAAATGTAATCAAATAATTTGCTACGTCTCCCATTAGTAAATAAAAATAAAACAAAAAAGGGAATTGTCCATAGTGTTCGTGAATGAACTTGGGGCTGAAGGCCCAGAATGCGCCTCCTAGGTACACTGCCAAGTACAACCTCCTCAATAAGGGACATATAATTGTCAGAGCAGACACCTCAATGATGTTTCTTGGAAGGGAAGGGTTTGGATTGCTTTGGGGTCAAGGCCAGGTATTCAGTAGAGGTGGGTGGAGGAGAAGGGGTAGAAGGGGTAGAAGAGAATGGGGTTTGGGATGTAGAAGAAGCTGAAGTAGGTGTTGTGTGTATGTCTGTCTATTGTATAGGTGCATGTGGGTCTGCTGTATGTGGTGCATGTTTGTGTGTGTGTCTTGAAGGTGTGTGGTGTTTTGGTGAGTGTGTGCATTTGCATGTGGTGGGTGTGTGGGTGTGTATTTCTGTGAGTGTGTGTGTTTGAATCAGTGTGGTTTTGTAGGTGTACTGTATTTAGGTGATTGTGAGCATGTGAGTCGGATGGGTGTTGTTTTGGGTGTAAGTGTCTATGTGTGACTGTGTATGTTTGGATGAGTGGGATGTAGATGTGGATATTGTTGTGGTGCTTGTGGGTGTGCTGGTGGTTGTGGGTGTGGTGATGATTGTGGTTGTTGTGGTGGTGGTGGGGGTGCATGTGTCTGTGGTGGTAGGTGTTGCGGGTGTGGTGGTTGTATCTGCTGTGGTGGGTGTTGTGGCTGTGGGTGTGGTGGTTTAGTTTGTGTTGGGGTTGTTGTAGTTGTGGTTGTAGTGGTTGTGTCTGTGATTGTGGTGGGTGTGAGTGTGGTGGGGGTTGTGTTGCCCCTGGGTAGAGTGTCAGTAGTGTGTGCCTGTTGGATAAGTGTATGTTTGTGTTTCTTGATGTGTTTGTGTTTATGTGTGGGTGTCCTGCTTTCGTCTGCTGGAGTGGGTGTGTGCAAGGAAGAGAGTGTTGGTGGCATTGGAGTAGGAGGTGGGATTTGGGATGAGGAAGGGACAGGAGTAGGGGCACAAGGTGGGGCCAGTTGTAGGACTGCAGTCAGTGCAGAGGCTATCTTTGCAAGCAATTTCTGCAAGCCAGGCATGGAACTATGAATAGCATCCAAGAATGCAACCATCTGTTGCATTGAGGAACTACGTCCCCTTATGCCATTCGCAATTGCTGTCTGGCTGACAGAGATGCTCCATAAGAGGTCAATAGCCTCTTCACTGAGCATAGCCGGGGGGCAGGAGGGGAGGTACCTGGGGCAAAGGAGTTCCCAACCCTTTTAGGGTGGTGGGATTGGCTAACTGGGAGGGGAGCAAGAGGGAGAGTGGAGATGGAAATCTGGGTGGTGGACAAGGATGCAGATGGGACAGGTCCTGTTGGATCTGTTACCACTAGGGACTGATCTTCTGTGGAGGACACCAAAGAAGATATACAGCTGGTGGACTCCATGCCAGTCCCCTCACCCTCCATGCCACTGTACCCGACACAGTGGACAGCTGCTTCATTGCCTTCATGGCCAATGTCTCTTTCGCCTGCTGCTGCAGATGCTGATATGACACATACAACATTTTTATCACATGTGTGCAAATCAAAATGGTCACAAAGTCATCCACTAATATATTTCCTAATTTCGATTTTTCACCTGCAGTCTTGAAAACGTAGGTATACTTTACCACTACCCCATGCTTGTAGGGAATATATTTAGGACCCATGTGTACACAGTTTAGAAGGTTACCATCATTAGTCCCATTTCATTTTTAGATCATCTTACTTATACACTTCAAATTCCTCATGGAATTGTTTAATACCTCTGAATGCTACGGAGTAGTTGTTTTGAATAGTGAACTCTTGTCACACAAAAAAATATCTAGTGTAAAAACGTTTTAACATGTTCATTGTCCATCTGCAAAAGTCCCTTTCTAAAATTCCTGATCCTACAAAGGACACAAAAATATTGTTTGTCGTACATGTAACCCTGTCACCAATGTGTACACATTCCTGTCTGTTTTAAATAATGATGTTCGCCTACTAAATTCATGTTTTGTGAAACAGAATGGCTTACATGGAAATTTGTGAAGGAGTATGGCTTCATGGCAATCTGCTACTGTCAACATGAACTGACTTGAACCATGGTGTGAAAACCTATTTATCAAATGTTTTGCTAGGAAATGTTGCCATTGTACTCAGGTATCTAGTCATTTTGGACCAGATGTTCACCATTGTTTGGTCATCATACCAAGTGACCAATGTGAAGTCAGAAACATCAACTGTATCACAAGTGCATTGTATGCCATGTTCCCTGTGAAAGGGCCGACATTACCTCATCACATTTATGATAGAGCACACCCCTGACCAGATTTTGGGTCAGGGTGCGGTTTGCGCACTTCCAATGTTGGGAGGACAGGCTGAGCTGGACTGCAGATGTCTTGTGAGTCCAGTATCATAGGTCCTCCCACCTTTTGAGGCAAAGACTGATGCTCCACTTATGGCCCCCCCAGGGTTTGCTCCTTCTTGGCAATGGCCTTTCATATTGCTTTCTTGTGATGGGAATTGAACTGTATCGATAAGAAAAAATTAAGAAAAATATGTCTCATGACGCTATGTTTGTCTGTGTTGCTGTGACACCCATTTTGTAATATCTCTCACAAGCATTTCTAAAAATTTAGAACAGATTATTTACCAACATTTTAATTTTCCTAGGAAGTACTAATTGGTAGTGACCTGTTGATTACCCTCAACACATTCAGTGTCCTCATGTTACAAATCCAGGCCACAAACATCATCTAGGTTAGGGGGTCCGAAACATTTCCTTTAGTGGGAGTTACGTCTGAGCAGTGCAAATCATGGTGACCCACTGAAAGCTAAAGAACGTATACATTATTAGCACATACCCTCACGCACAGCTACATTGGCTTAATGGCTAATGTTGTTAGAGCAAGATACTATGGTTTGAAACACATACAATGACTAAGGGCAATATGGAAGGGTTGCCATGTGTGCCAGTGATAGCATGTTTTTTGGAGATGTATGAGCAAGTGTGTGTAGGAAAGGGACATACTTGTATGTAGTTGCAGCACAGGATATTACTGTCCTCATATGTGGCAACATTACATGAGCAAAACATAAAGAGACTCATTTTTCTGAAAATAGGATAAATTTAAAGTTAGAAAAACTTCTGACAAGTCCATAACTTGAAAGTTTTTTTATTGCACTTTACATTTCTCTCATTTCAACATATGGCTGTGTTTTTCACCTATACTTATGGTCTAGTGTCTACTGGCCACTGGAAGTAAGGGGCATGTAATACGTAAATTATGTCATTATGTTTCCTGTCAAATTATTGAGTTGACTACACTCCAATCACAACACTTCACTCAGGAACTAAAAGGGACAAATTAGCCTTTGTATTTAAAAAAATGTTACGTAGAAACACATTTCCCATTAAAACATGTAGCTGTTCTTCTGGGTTCCCATACATCTGGCTGTACAGGGACAGGACCTCTGTGGTGAGGAGTTCCAATGCCTCAGTGGAGAGGTTGTGGGCCCTGTCACGTTTTTTGCTGGCCTCCTGGCTCCCAGAGGTCGACAACAGCAGCAAATGTGGAGAAGGTGTTGTTGGCTGCAGTTTTAGGAGACAAGTGAGCTTTTTTCCTAAATCTGTGTACATGCACATAACATGAACGGTAGTTGACTGAGACAGATACAGCCATTGGCTTTCGTGTGTTGCTGACAAACACATTAGTCTATGGCTATGACCGTTGTGGAGTGTTACACCTACTACACAGTCAACTTCCACTGACGGCCGTCATATTGCCAATGTCCTGATGGCAAGGTCAAGCAATGTTTTTTTAGGTTGTGAACCAGTGTATTTTTAAATGGTGAGTGTGTCACCACCACTCAAAATTGTGGCTAGTTTGTTTACCAACGTAAAATACATTGAACACTGTTTTTTGATAAATGTAATACATTATAAAGTATTGCTTTACTGTTTTTAAAATCATTAGTGATGTGGTGTATTCTATACTCTCAATTGTGAATTTTTAGGAAAAAAACAAAAAATAATGTGTAAATATTACATTTCAAATGTATTATTTGCAAATTATTTTTTAAAAAATCAGATGTAAAAAATTGTTATTCTGAGTTGCAACACCAATAAAAAAATTATGTTTACATATGTTACAAAAACATCTGGAATTTTACAAACACATGAGATGTGTGTTGATTATCAAAGTATCGTTTGACCATTTTAAGTACTAAAGTACTTTTCCTAAATGCAGTTCTATGAACCTGGGGAGAAGTAGAAGATGACAGCCTCAAGTGTTCAGACCTTTTCCATACCTTGTCACCATGGAAAAAGAGGACATTCTAAAAAAAGGTGTCAATTATGAAAATATGTTTCCTGCCAAATTATTCTGTTGACTATACTCCAATCACAACACTTCACTCAGTAACTAAAAGGGACAAATTAGCCTATGTATTAAAAAAACAAGGTTACTTAGAAATACATTTCCCATTCAAATGTGTACCTGTTCCTCTGGGTTTTCCTACAGCTGGCTGAACAGGCACAGGACCTCTATGGTGAGGAATTCCAATTCCTCAGTGGAGACGTTATGAGCCGTGTCAACTGCTTTGCCCAGCATCCTGACTCCAAGAGGTCAATAACAGCAGCAAATGTGTAGGAGGTGTTCTTGGCTGCAGTGTTAGGAGGCATGTGAGCTTTCTTCCTAAATCTGCATACATGTGCATAAAATATACAGTAGTTGGCAGAGACAGACATTGCCATTGGCTTTTGTGTGTTGCTGACACACATGTTAGCCTATGGGTGCGTCTGTCGTGGAGTGTTACACTTCCTATGTGGTCAACTTCCACTGACGGCCAACAGTTTGCCAATGTTGTTATGGCAAGGTCAAGGTGCCATCATTTTAGGTTGTGAACCAGTGTATTTTTAAATGTTAAGTGTGTCACCACCACTCAAAATTTGTTTTTAAAATCAATAATGATGTGGTGTCTTTTATACTTCCGTTGACGGAATTTAAGGGAAAAAACAAAAAGTCATGTGTAAATATTACATTTCAAATGTATTATTTACACAATATTTAAAACAAATCAGATGTAAAAATTGTTATTCGAAGTTGCAACATCAATAAAAAATGATGTGTACATATATGTCACAAAAACAAATGGAATTTTACAAAGACGTGATGTGTGTTGATTATTAAAGTATTGTTTGACCATTTTAAGTGCTAATTTATTTTTCGTAAATGCAGACAAATGAACCCAGGGAGATGTAGAAGACGACAGCCTCAAGTTTTCAGACCTTTTCCAGACCTTGCCACCATGGAAGAAAGGGACATTATAAAAAAAAAAAGATTGAAAAACAATTAGTCTAGATTTATGTTATCAGCTGGAGCTAGATCTTTGACCTTGCAATAGGAATCCCACAGCAATAACACCAATAGTGAAAATCATGGCAGTACTCCATTTTGTGGCCACAGGATCCTCCCAATGTACTGTGACAGTATCTGGAGGCATGTCACAACCAGCTTACAGTGGTGTGCTTCAAGAAGTCTGTTCTTCAATGATGAAATGCATCACCAGCTTCATTCAGTTTCCACAACATGAGGATTTTGCAAATATGAAGGGAGATTTTTATGCTTTGGGTTGCATTCCACATGTGGTTGGAGCAATTGATTGCACCCATATTGCCTTGGTGCCACCACAATCCAGGGAACATGACTACTGCAATCAGAAGAACTTCCATTCTATGTTCAAGTTGTCTTGTTACCAGATTTGTACATCTCAAGCGTGTGTGCCCATTTCCCAGGGTGAACACAGGAGTCCTTAGTACTATGGAACAGCAGCATACCCCTGCAAATGTTACAGCTTGGACCTGAGAGGCCCTGGCTTGTTGGTAAGTACAATATGGCAACAGGATCATTTGCTTTATTTATAGTTTCGGAATGTACAATGGGATGATATATTATTGCTCAACATAGTTTTTACTTTCATATAGGAGACTGAGCTTATCCTAACTTACCATGGTTGTTAGCACCGCTAAGGAACACCATGGAAAGTCTGCTTCAGTAAGGCCCATGGAAGAACACAGAGGCCAGTGGAGTGTGATTTTGGGCTCCCGAATGCCAGATTTCCTTATCTGAATAAGACCGGTGGAGCCCTCCTTTCCTCACCTGATAAGGTGTTCAAAATCACTGTGGCCTGCTGCATGTTGCACAATATGGCCCTGTGATAGAACATCCCATACATCGCAGAGGATGGAGACCATGAAGAGCTACCGAGTGAGGATGTTGAAATGGTAAACAAAGATGACAGTGGTGAAGACAATGGAATTGACATATGTCATGATTTCATTGACTACTTCTTTGCGTGAGTGTAAGTATATCTTTACATAATGTTACATTCACTGTCAGAACAACTTGTAATATGATGAGCAAATCAGTCTGTGATTAATTTTTTTTAGAAACAGGTAGGTCTGGAAAATTCTTGGGCAAGGATGATTGTTGAGCAAAGGCTTGGCCCATTGATTACTGTGTTTATGTACATTGATTCTCTTTGATTGATCTAAGTGTCCTCATATAATATCATTTGTAAGGTGTATGTTTTGTCCGGAAAAGAAAGTCATTTATTTATGCTCTTCTGTTTTAGGATTATTTACCATGTCACCTCCATTTGAACATTTCAAAGTTGTGATATTTTTTGTTATATGCTGCTGTTGCAAAGTACAAAAAGAACATGTGTTGATCCTGTGAAAGACACACACTTTGGATGTACAAATATTGTGCAAAGACAACTTGCACATTGATTATATATGAGTTTCAGGTATTGGATTAGATGTGTTTTCTCTTGTATGTTGCCACCAAGGCGATATGTACTGCTTCACTTGCTCTAACCACGTGTGATTTTAAACATAGCGTACTCATCTCCATTCACATCTGCTAAATCCTTATTTTCTATTAAGTGTATGAGGTTGTTGATGTGTCTCATCATTGTAGGATGAACGTCTTGTGGCACACCACTTTAAGTTGGTTGTGACATTTTACCAGATACTGCCACAGTGTATTGGATTGATCCTGTGTCCACAAAAGGTAGTTCTGCCATGATTTTGACTATTAGTGTTATTGAATTGGAATTCTTCTTGTCAGTCAGGATTTCTGGCTCCAGCTGATGACATGAATCAAGATTAGTTTGCCTATTGAATATTTTTGTTGTATCAAATTCCTTTCTTCCATGGTGTCAAGGTCTGGAAATATATACTTGTAATGATGGCACAAATTATTTGGTTTGTGCCAAAATTGTACTTCATTTTCCTTTAGTTTGACCAACAGATCTTTATTGGAAATGGATGTAATTGATACTTCAAGATTTATTCTGATAGTAATTATGTTACATGTTTGGAAATGGGAGAAATATTACTTAAATGTAGTAAGTAAGTAAAACTTTATTCGGTATGAAAAAATTCATCCATTAAAACAAATAATCACCAATACATTTGTAAATATAACAATAAAACCATATATAATAAGAACACCCATCAAAAATATAAACATATAAAACCTCATAGATAAAAACAATAAGATGAAAGAATTCATTCTAAAAACTCTACATTTTTACGCCAAGTAATAGCTCCCTTCAGGAATGATCCCAGGCCCTTCCATACCAATACATTTGAGGCCATTTGCAACCACATAAAAGCAGGACGATATTGCACGAAACCCTTGGGCCTTAGGAGGGGTAATAGAAATCGATTTCTAAACGGTGCATAAAAAACACAAAACAATGTAAAATGGGACAAGGTCTGTTGGGACACCCCATCACAGGGGCAGGGTCTAATAGATTTTTCCCTATACTGACCTAGCGGGAAACACAGATTACTTCTAATGATCCCCAAACGGAATCGAGTTATAAGAGACCTTTCCCTCACATCCTTTATCTCTAAGAGATAGCGCTCAGGACCCACCCACATCTTTAGCAAGATAAAGTCCCTGATCAATTTTTTCGCTAGGACCTCCCCCTCCCTCTTGGTCTCCTGGATTCTCAGAAAGTTATCCTTAGCCCATTTCTTATCACAACTAGTCAGGCCCTCAGGATAATCAACCAATTCAGGCTGCCCCAGATCATGGGCCATATTCCTTATGTGCGCCTGACAGGGAATATTCTTTGCATTGTCACAAGCCAAACAGTCCCTTAAGATGTCCCTATTAAGAGTGGCATGTTCGTTACTCCAGATTGAGATCCAAAACAGAAGGGGAGCCAACTGGATAGTGTCCTGCACAAACTCAAGCTCCAGTTCCAGATGAAGGCAAAAAACAGGGATATTTTGTCCAACTCCCAATAGCCTTCTACAGAACCGATTTGCTTCCACCGTAAGGGCTCGCGTATCCCTATACCCCCAAAGTGCCACACCATACAGCAGGACAGGGAGGCATTTCTGCCTATAGATTTCAAGCAAAGGCTTGATAGGTTTACTACCTACCCTTACAGCAAAGTCAAAAGTCGCACCAACTGTTGCATGAAAAAGCACACCCCTTCTAGCAATACAGGGTTTCCAAGATCCCTTCTCATCAAAAATAACCCCTAAATATGGGAACTCATGGACCCTGCTAATAGTTTGATCCTCCCCAAAAGCACACCCCTTCTAGCAATACAGGGTTTCCAAGATCCTTTCTCATAAAAAATAACCCCTAAATATGGGAACTCATGGACCCTTCTAATAGTTTGATCCTCCACCCTTAGCTCCCCCACCCTACTCAAGGGTCTTCCGCAAACCATAAAATGTGATTTCTTAAAATTGACCTCTAAACCCAAAGCTGACATAAAAGAGACATAGGCTCTAACTATTTCCTGGAGACCATTCATAGTGCGGGCCATAAGGACCGCGTCATCCGCGTATGTCAGCACAGGGATATCAATACCATTCACCTTTGGGACATCCCTACAATGTTCCATCAAAAAATCAGACAATCCCTTTGTATATAGAAGGAACAAAGTAGGGGCCAGAACACACCCCTGGCGCACACCCCTTGAAAGCTTAAAGGGCTCTGAGCATTCCCCATTTGGCCCCACCCTCACATTTGCAACCGTTCCAGAATAGAGATACCGGAGCAGCTCTACAGTATTAGGATCCAACCCTGGCTGATTTAACCTCTCCCACAATATAGACCGGTTCACCTTATCAAAGGCACAACTAAGGTCCATAAAAGCAAGATAGAGGGTACATTTCCTGGCCTGAGTGTATTTACCGATCATCATCAATAAGTTAAGACATTGTTCTCGCGTACCGAGGCCTTCCCTAAAACCATACTGGTCCTGGCTTAAAATATCATTTCCTATCATCCAGGCCTCCAGACGCCTTAAAATAATCCGTCCCAGAATCTTCGCAGAAGAGTCCAGGAGAGAAATAGGGCGATAAGACTTAGGATCGTTTCGATCGCCCTTTTTAAACACTGGGACAATGCAGGCCAATTTCCAAGAGGCAGGAATGCCCACAGTAACTGCTGCATTGAGAACATTTAAGAGAATAGGTGCCCATAACTGGGGGTTAGATTTATACAAATCCATAGGGATCGAATCCGGGCCCGGAGTTTTATTACTAGCGCTACTTTGTATCGCATCCATAACCTCCTGGAGCGAAAACCTAATTGCTAGGTTAGGAGCCATGTCATACTCGTTATCCCGGTTATTTCTTAGGGGAGTGCCCTAAAAAATTCTACAAAAGTGAATTACCCAGGCCTCCGGGGCGATGTTACAGCCAAGGCCCTCAGATGTTTCTGTTCCAAAGGAGCCTCTATTTACCACCTTCCAAAACAGACCAGGATCCTTCAGAGCTATAGCACGCTCTAACTCTTCCCAGGCTTCATCTTTATGTTTTAGCTTGCTATCCCTCAGGGCCCTTTTATACTTCAATCTGCCTTCTTTTACGAGGACCCAATGTCTAGGATGTTTCTTAGTGGCCATCTTCAGGTTTGCCCTTGCATCGTAGCAGGACTTGTCAAACCAACCACATTTGCGTTTACTGGGGTGGCTGCCTACTGGGAATAGACAGTCTCTTACTGCTGCATTTACTACTGTTATTGCATCCATAACAGTCTTGGGATTAGGAGCCTCTGTCAAGAGTGTTTCCATAAATAAGTGTAGATTTTCCCCCACCACCCTTCCTACAACTTTTTGGAAATCTACTTGTTTCCACCCAAGCCGCCTACCCTGGTCCTTTATCTCCACTGCTACAGGCCTACCTCGTCCCACTTTACGTAGGGCCCCAGGGAGTTTAAGGGACACTATAAGGGGATTATGATCGCTGAAACACTCCCCTAGCACCTCACCCCCAATCACCAGATCTTTCATAGGTGGAGACACAAAAATATAGTCAATAGTGGTTCCAGACCCTCTTCCCACATAGGTTGGGAGTTGGTGAGTGCCTACTGCTTCTATATCACAAAAATTCAGAAGACCCATCTTCCTAAATTCCTTAATTAGAACCCTGCCTCTGGAGTCCTGCAGACCATCCACTAAATAATCCTCGCAATCACACATAAAGGGATTAACCACAGTACTAAGCCTTCCCAATTTAGCATTAAAATCTCCAGAGACAATAGCACAGAATTCCAGCCCCACCTCCTCCATTCTATATTTCAGAACCTGAAGAACGGAGAACAGTGCCCCAATTTGGCACCCCACATCCCACACAGCATTATAAAAGTTTACCAGCAAAATATTAAAGCTATTGGAGAAAATTACCCATACCAGCAATATACCTTGGTGGTTGCAGTTAATTTGAAAAGCACCTACTATCTTAGAGAGGCGAATTAGGGTAACCAGGCCACCTTTCGAGCGGCCACCAAAAGACTGCACGGCTGGAATTGCATATCTATCATACCCATCATACACAGACAACCCCTCCGTCCAGGTTTCCTGAAGCATGATAACATCATAGTTAACCACACACCCAACCCACGCCTGATCAGATAACTTAGCATCATACCCCGCAATATTCCATGAAATAAGATTACACTGTGGAGGCACCTCTTCCTGCGTGGTCAGGGTCTCTGCGCATTGTCAGTCCACCCCTTCCAAACATAAATTACTGTCGGTGACAATTCTTCTGATAGTTGCCTGCAGGCTATTCCGACCTAGGGGGGGATTCCTGCCAAAGCCAAGAGAAACCCCAGCACTCAGTTGCATGTGGTCATAAAAATAACCCAGAGGGACCATACCTATTGTACCTGCTCTAAGAACAGCCGGACGATAAGTAGAAAGGAGCCTTTGAGTCAGGGCAGGATATCTGACATTTTTAATAATACAATCTCCATTCCCCACCTTATTTTTAGGCCCCACCCAGCCAATTCTTCTGGCAAAGAGAATATCCTTAAAATCCTTAAATGGAAAATCACAGTTCTTACTCAACCAGTATCCAACCTTATTTGTGAGTTGGGCCGTAGACTCAGTTACCCCAGGAGCAAGAGCAGGTACATTCATTAACACCACCACGTAAGGGGCACAAGCTGGGGGGAGATCCAAACAAGCCAATGGAGGCCTGGTCGTCGTCGGATTTAGATTATCGTCCCCATCCAGCTGTTGGCCGACCCCCCCAACTGCCACAGATTCAGGATCAGGATCAGGCTGCCTACTACAACTAACCCTATTGACAGTCCTGTCCGCCCTTAATAGGGAAGTTGGTGCAGCCGGAGCAATCTCAACGCGAGCACCCTGGCCCCCAGAATTTACAGGATTAACCAATAGCTGAGTTGTTTTTCCCAGAGGCCCCAATGACTCTGCAGCTTCTTCCGGCAGGAACAACTCCTCACTGGAATGGGATCGCCTGGTCGGGGCCACACATCCACCTACACAGTGCCTCCCTTGGCTTCCTTGCATACATATCAGAGAGACTGCTTTTTCTATGGCCGATAATTTCGCCACAACGGGGGACAAAATCTCCTGGATCATTTCCTGAAATTTTTACAATTAAATAGTTACATCACAGCTCAGATGCTGTCAAGGTAGAGGGTCACTGTCCATACCCTTAGGGAGCTCCAAGAGAGGTGTTTTCGACTTGGACATCATTTTCTTTAAGACCTTTTTTTTCCTCGGGGAGGGCTACATTTATCCACGGGGCAGGCCGGGGGAGAAGATAATAAGAGTCTTTTACTTCTTCTGGAGGGGCCTTGGCCACCAGAACCCTCTATTGTCTCTGTTGACTCAGCCTGAACAGGCTCAGCAGCAGCCATAACAGCACCTTGGTCCCCCCTGGGAAAAGCCACAGCCACATCCACGACCTCCCGACGGCCACTATCTGTTGGGGCCTGGCACCAGTCCTCCAATTCCATGGATAACCTCCTCTCTGCCAAATCGATTTCCTTTGTTACAACCCCGACAGCTCTTGCGAGGAAGGAGTCCAATGTGGTGGTGCCACTTTCCTGTCTACTACCGCCACCACCACCCCCCAATGGACCAGTTAACGGACCTCTTTTCCTGCCCATTTTTACAGTAAAAAAAGTTTCAACCGTAAAACAAACAAAGCAACCTAATAAGTAAAAGTTAGAAAACTATTTAAAAACCCACTATAAAACTCCAAAATATACTACAAGTATTAGCAGATATATATAGTCACCCTCCACTGGAAACGAAAGAGGTGTGGCCCAGCCCAGCCTCTTACGGGCGATGACGGGCGCAAGATGGGCCCGCCCTTGGCCCGGGCTTCGCCCGGGCGCTGCCCGCACACGTCCCGCGGTAGCGGGAGCATGAAGTCACTTTTAAAGGGCTCCTGCCCTTAACAAAACAGACGCCGCCTCCTCCTGCTTCCAAAACGCGCTTCCCACGGTAGCGGGAGCGCAAAGTCACTTTTAAAGGGCTCCTGCCCTTAACAAAACAGACGCCGCCTCCTCCTGCTTCCAAAACGCGCTTCCCACGGTAGCGGGAGCGCAAAGTCAATTTTAAAGGGCTCCTGCCCTTAGGCAAACAGACGCCGCCTCCTCATGCTTCCAAAATGCGCTTCCCGCGGTAGCGGGAGCGCGAAGTCACTTTTAAAGGGCTCCTGCCCTTAACCAAACAGACGCCGCCTCCTCCTGCTTCCAAAACACGCTTCCCGCGGGAGCGCGAAGTCACTTTTAAAGGGCTCCTGCCCTTAGGCAAACAGACGCCGCCTCCTCCTGCTTCCAAAATGCGCTTCCCCTTAAATGTAGCAATTTGTTTCAAACTATCATTTTGTTTTCTGATTTTTTATTTAAAAAATGAAGGAAGTAAAAATAGTTTTCAAAAATATACCACAAGAAAAACCAACACCAGTCTTTGAATATGTGTCTTGTTTTAATTTTACAAACACACATCAACTCAAAAATGATTAAAACAATATACAAAGGAAAAACAAAAACAAAATAGTTAGTCAAGGTGAATGAAACTGTTTTTGCAGAGGCAAAATTGTTTGAAGTCCAATGCACAGAATACAACTATCCTCAAAAAAGGTAAATGTGTCCAGAAATAATCCATAGATTGAATGGTAGTCACGCACTGGAGGAAATTAGGTTCTGCGTCTCTTGGTGGTAATGGCGGAGGTCTTGCCATCCTCTACTGGTGGTCTGAATTAACATTTCCCTCTTTGGGGGGGTAGGGAATCCACAGCTGCAGGGACTAAGGTGGTTACAAATGTTTCTGCATGTGACAGTCCCTCCCTTTTTGCAGCTGAAACAGGTGTAGTTAGGCCAGATGTTGTAGCACCACAGAAAGGGATAGATGTAGCTGGAAAAGCCTTGCACATATGGTGGTAAATGGCAAACAGGACCCCTGTTAGGGAACTTATATGGGAGTTGTGATCTGGGTTACAGTGTGCCCAGTGGCCTCACTTTGATAGCCCACAGTTTCCCTCTCACAACCCCTACCCCCAATACCCTGTTCCCTTGCGTCAATATGCCCCATTCCACTGGATCCTGGCTGAACTGAAGGTGGTGCTGGTGGTGTTGGTGTTGTCTTAACAGCAGCCAGGATTAGGAGGCAAAAGACTGATGTTATATTACTTTGGACATAGGAAGTGGAGCTGTCCATTGGAGGAGGTGGTGTAACTGCTGGGGTGGTAGGTGTAGGTGTGGGCCAAGTGAGCCTAACTGGAGCTGTCCACCCAGATAGACCAGATGGACCAGGCAGCTCACCATCATCAAGACTTGCAGGTGTGGAGTCCTTACTGTAGGCTTGATCTTGGTATAGAGTGAAGGCATCCTCTGTGGTTGATGGTTGGCCACATACACTGGGGGTAGGACCTAAGATGAATTGCAGGAAAATCATATTGTAAGAGTCTGGATTATGAATGGTAATGGCTTTTGAGCTACATGTGAGGTAACCGGAAAGTAAATAAGTTTACAAATTATGGTATGATTAGACCTTTTAGTGTTTGTGGAAATTTATAAACACATTAGGAATTACAATCATGCAAACTTCTAAAGAAATATCTTGTAAAGTAATACTTACTTCGGAAGGGTACATGTCATATAACAAACAGTCAACCCAACTCAGTAGAGAGGAGGAATGTGAAGGAAATCATTCCAATGCCCAGCATGCTAATAATTAGATTATTATACAACTTGTAGGGTTTCTACAATTAGTCATCATATCAACATTGCTAGGTACATGTAATATCATTACAAAGTAGGTTCTGCATGAAACATGAAAAGAAAACCTTTAAATCAACATACTTTGATTTGTGATACCAATGACATCAATTCAATGTACTGACAAGCATGAGGCAACATATAATATTGGAAATCATGCCACTTACACTAATTGCATCAAATGAGATTTGTGTAATGCATGAGACTTTAACACATGTGCATATATGTTAGAAAAGAGAGGATAAGAAACAGCACAGTGCAAACATGTTTCCCAGATACAGAAACAAGGTATCATGGTACGTGTAGTCATTTCAATGTAAAATTATCCACAGTTTGAAAAATGTTATTTGAACATTCCTAGTTAACGTATGCAGTGTGAATGTACACACACATACAAAATAATACAGTTTGTGAAATATGTTGATAGCTGAAGAAACACTGACAATCCCCATGCCTTCATGTCCTAACAGATGGAGCTTTGATTCTATTATATTAAGTAGAACAAACTGCATTCAAACAAGCAACAAATGAACAAACAAATGCAAAAAATGATCAATCAGGAACAACACACATACCACCCACACATATTGTCCAGTAGTAAAATGAGAGATAGAAGCATACTGCTACTATTATGATGATGACATTAGATTTGTGAATTTAAAATATGGGCTTTTATGTTTTACAAAGGGAGGAAAAGCACTATCAACAGCTAACTTAAGAGCAAACACTAAGGGCCAGATGTAGGTAGCGTTTTGCATGGCGCAAACTGCGAAAATCGCAGTTTGCGCCATGCAAAACGCACATCACGATGCTCATAACCATTTTGCGAGTCAGTACCGACTCGCAAAATGGGAATGCGACTCGCAAATAGGAAGGGGTGTTCCTTTCCTATTTGCGACTCGCACCGCGATGCTAAATTGCTTTGTGAACGCGGTCGCAAAGCAATTCGCAGTTACCATACGCATTGTGAATGTTGCCATAAATGTTTTTTCAGAGCAGGCAGTGGTCCAATGGGCCAAATGATTTCGTTATTTTTTTGTATTGCAACTCGTTTTCCTTTTCCTATTGCAGAAAAAAAAAACTGCTTTATTTAAAAAGCAGTCACAGACATGGAGGTCTGCAGCAGGCCACCATCCCTGTGAGTGCAGGGAATTGCAATGGGGTTGCTAAATGCGACCCACCTCATTAATATTAATGAGGTGGGTCTTTGCGACCCCATTGCGATTCGCAGACGGTGTCTGAGACACCGTTCTGCACCTGAATTTGCGATTTGGAAATTCGGAATTTGCTACATCTTGCCCTTAATTTCTGTTTATCGAGCCATTGAGAAGTGTAACCTGCCAGCCTCCACTCCACCAGGAATTCCAGTCAAGCCCTCAGGATATGGGATCTGCAAGGCATTCTCCTCCCAGGGAAAAAGTTGTAAGGTGGGGCTGGAAGATCCACCACCAGCCCTCTGGGCCTCCAGGTGATGCTTGGAGGCTAGGGAGCTCACTCTCCCATGCCGGTCATTCCACCTCTACCTAATTTCCTTCTGTGGGTGCAGGTTTTTTACTACAGCATTTATCTGTCATCTATTCTGGCCCACATTTGCCTTTTCTAAAATATGGTTGTATTTTGTACTTGGGCTCCAACAATTGTGGCTCCACTCTGATGATTTCATCCGCCACGCCTGACAATTTTCTCTCTGTAAGACTTGAATTCCTCCTCCCTGCCATAGTGAGAAACTAGAAATAAATGAAATAGTGGCCCACAAGTTGAAAAAAAAGCTTTAAAAATGAAACAAATGAAAAATGAACAGAGGGACAGAAAAAAGAAAATAACCTGACTCCTGAGTGGCAACTTCAGCAGCAAAATTATTTTCTGCAGTGGATCCTATCCATCCAATAGCCACAGCCATTGTACAATGTTGAGAGGGTCCTGAATGGACTCTCGCCATCAGGAATCCACTGCTGGAACAATGCCAGCATGACTGTGAAACCTAAGTATGTTTGGCGCAATCCTGCTGCCCTGATGGCAGCGATAGACCACTTACACAGCGTACTCCACTTTGGCAATGTGGACGGAGGTTCAGCTGCCATAGATCTAAATACATCAGTCAGAAGTCCGTCAGCTTGATTGAGTACTTGGAACTGCCATCACTGCAGGATGACGGGACTCCCATCAAGATCTAAATCAGGCCCTGTTAGAAATGGTGTCTTTAGTAGGCAGAGGTTTGCACTCTGTCTAAGTAGGATCCACAGTCCTGGTCAGAACAAGTAAGATACACACAAAAATGTTACCTGTGCTCACCCTCTGGCAGCTTGGCACAGAGAAGTCAGGCTAAACTAAAGACGCAATGTGTAAAGTATTTGCACACACACACACACACACACACACACACACACACAGTAACACAGTGAAAACACCACAAAATGACTTCACACCAGTGTAGAAAAATAGCCAATATTTATCCAAGTCAAACAAGACCAAAAGTACAAAAGTCCAACATACACAAGTCCAGTTATGAATTTTTAAATATTAAATCAAAATGCAGTGCTTAGAAGTCAACAGCTCCAACCAGGGCTACCTGGTTGCGCTGGACTGGGGCAAATCCAAAAGTTCAGTCCGACCATGATGGAGTATGGGCCGGGTGCAGAAGTAACACAGACCCGCTGAAAGTACCTTTGCTGCGTCGATGCTCGGTGACGATGCATTGATCCAGATAAGGGGAAGTGTTGCGCCGTTTCATGATTGGGCAGAGTCATTGATGCATTGATGTCCAGAAGTGATGAGTATTAGTTTTGATGCAGCAGTGCTGCGTCAGCCAAGTCGGGGTTGCGTTGAAAGTCGGGGTCATTGTGTCGCACAGTCGGCGAGTGGTGTCCATTTCCTTGGTGCAGGCAGCAGCAAAGTATCGTTTCTGCAGCAGGATATGTCGGTTCCAAGTGATGTGCCAGTTTTGATGGGTCGGTTCATGTGTTGCAGCACCCTCCAAGGACCCAGGTCTGGATTTGGCACTGCTTTGTAGAGCAGGACTCACAGCAGTTCAGCCCGGGTGCTGGTAGCAAGATGAAGGTGAAGTCTTTGATATCCCTGAGACTTCAGAAACAGGAGGCAAGCTCATTCAGGCCCTTGGAAAAACTTTAGATTGCAGGATATAGAGAGTTAGATCCAGTCCTCTCACTCCCAGGCAAGAAGTATCAGGAAGCAGGAAAGCACAGCAGAGCAAAGTAGTAGTCACTCCTGACAGCACAGCAGTCCTTCTTCCTGGGGGAATGTCCTCAGTCCAGAAGTGCTCAGAGTATATGGTGTCAGAGGCCCAGTACTTTAACCCAAAAGGCCTTTGATGGATAAGTTAAAAAGAATTCTCTGAAGTGCACAAGGATCCTTTTCAACCCAGCCCTGTCTCCAGACTACCAGTAGGGGATAATCAACCCTTTGCGTGAGGGTAGGTCACAACCTATTCAGATGTAAGTGTGAACTACCTCTTCCTCTCCCTCACTCTCTTCCTGCCCAGGACGGCCGTCAGTATGCAGATGAATGCAGATGTATCTCCTGTCACATCTAGCCCTTCCTATTTGTGGCTTTCTGGAGAGAATGCACAAATGTAGCTGTCACTAAACCTCATACCTGCAATTTAAAAATTAACTTTACCAAAAGGTGTATTTTTAACGTGTGAGTCCAGAGACACCAAACTCAATTTTTATGTACTTTCCCAATTGGAAATTACACTTAAAGGATGTTTCAAAGTAACCCCAACATTAGCTAATGGAAGAGATAGCCCTAGCAATAGCGGAAAATGAATTTATGAGTTGTTCACTATCTGGAAATATTAAACTCAAAAGTACATGTCTAACTTTTTAAACACACTGCACCCTGCTCTTAGGGCTAACCAGGGTATACCTTAGGTATGACATACATGTAACAAAAAGGAAGGTTTGGTCCTGGCAAGTGGGTACACTTGCCAGGTCGAAATGGCAGTTTAAATTGCATACACAGGCTCTGCAATGGCAGGCCTGAGACATGTTTTAAAGGCCACTTTAGTGGGTGGCACAACCAGTGCTGCAGGCACATACTAGCATTTGACTCACAGGCCCTGGCCACACAAAGTGCAGGGACTTACTAGTAACTCAAATACACCAATCATGGAGAAGCCAAAATTACCATGTTTTACACACAGAGCACATGCACTTTAGCACTGGTCAGCAGTGAAAAAGTGCACAGAGTCCTAAAGACACATAAAAAAAAGTTCAGCACACAGAATAACAAGAGGCCAGAATGCAAAACGTCAGGGGAAACCACACCAAAAGATGCCAGGCTCTCAGCCCACCCTGCTGCTTACTCTCACCCCTGGATACCATTTATTCACTCAAAATGGATTTTATCCAAATGCCTAGGACTGCTTCATATTCTTTTTTTAAGGTCTTAAAAGATTCATACAGCAGGGTTATCAGAACTGACTGTCATTATAATCCTACAGACTAATGATTCATTACATTACTGAATAAAATTCACCAATAGGGCATGAGGGGTGCTTTTACGGACCAGTAACATTTAGAAAGATTGTACATACCACATTGAGTCCAAAGCCCTGTAGTCTACTTCTCCTAAGGCTCCCTGCGACACTAACCCTGATACTGCTCCACATACTTTTCTCTATTTTTGGGGGAACACCATCCCTCGTAGACCACCTGCTCTGCCCTCTGGTACCAGTCCATGTCCGATTCTCAAACTGTCGGGGGGGGGTACTTGCTTGCCCCAGGCTCTTGCTGTGTTGCGGTTAGCTATACCTACAGCCAACCTTAAACAAATTTCTTGATATCTAGGCCACGTTGTTTCCCCCCATTATCCCCAAGAGCTGCCACAAGGGGATCCTCAGCATGAAAACCTAGGACATTACCTGTGTTACTTTTGACCAATATTTCTTATGAATGGGCACTCCCAGAGGATATGAAAGACGGAGCCCTCCCCAGCACAGCCCCTCAAGCACAATTGTGTAGTCGCTCTGCCTATCTTGTATAGAAGCATCTGCAGGTAATATGACCTTAACAATTTTGAGCTGAACCATCCAAAAATGGGCATGTATAGCCATCTCCCGGGGGCTCTGGAGGGCTTCCTCCCACTCCTCATAATCTAGGCTTTCGCCATCATCCTCCCACTTAGCCCTCAATCGTCCCACCTGATAGGGTGAGTCATTAACCAGTTTACTGTATAGAAATGAAACCCCCTTTTCGGGTATAGGCTCGGTTAGTACTCTGTCTTCTAAGGGGGAGGCCTTAGGTAATTGCTTACCCTCCCGAATGTGCATCCTGAGTGCGTATCCTAATTGCAAGCACCTGAAGCATTCAGTTTCAGCTAAGTCGTATTCCTGACTAAGATCCTCAAAACATATTATTGCTTGTTCTCTTCAGACATCACTCAGATCCTCTATACCGATCAACTCCCACTTCAAGAACCCCTTCAAACCCCTCACTTCTGACAGTAGTTCACTGTACCAATGCGGGGTTAGGCCTGTAAGCCCCCACGTCCATGTAGCTGGTAGCTTCCCTCCAGGCCCGGAGCACCCTCTGGGTGTGGCTTGGCATCTCACTCTCTCTTTTCACAGCATTTAGTAGAGCTTCATGGCTACCTATGACCAGATCTGGGACCACCAGACCCCCATCATACACTGCTTTCTGCAATTTACCCAAAGTGATCCATGATGCACCGCCTCTACACAGCAGCTGGCAGACCTCCTGGTTTATTTTCTTGAAAACTGTGGGAGGGATCTTGTAGGGCGAGTGCCATAGAACCTATAGAAATCACAGAAGACTTATCATGGTATAGAGAGCCGCTCTGCCCATCGGGTCAATGGAAGGCTGCACCAGTAAGTTACATCTCATCGGAGTCTCTCCAACTGAGGTGTTATGTTTCAATGTAGGAATTCCTGGGGATCTCATGTGATGTAAATACCCACGTATCGGAAACCCTCTCGGACAACTGGTGCCCCACATTCCAGGGAGATATCTGAGGGCAAAACCCCGAGAAGGGACATATCACAGACTTAAACCATTTGATCATGTCACCTAAGTGTTCCCCAAAGATGCCAAAACTCTGCGCTATCCTATTGATGGAGAGAGGGACCTCTTCAACCCTCACCAGGGTAGAGCTATAGAGCAGCCTAACCCAGGTGCAAAACCGTGGCCCCAAACCAAATTTCACCAGGGTAGAGAATAAATAATTCCAATAGATGGAGTTAAATGCCATCTTGGCAGCCTGATCTTCAGCCAAGTCCTCAGATATATAGAGCACTGCGCATAGGCGTCGGGATTAAGTTTATTGTTACGATTAGGCATAAAGTCCGATTGGTCCAGATGTACCAGTAAGGTGATAACCCCCATCTGGTCACCAGGACCTTTGCTTGTACCTTCACCTCCACATTTAAGTGGGTGCTTCATATTCTTGTGTGTTGGTAATTGAATGTTTTCTAGGTGGGTGGAAACATAGCCTTGCATTAGAGCAGATGCAATGATAGTTGCAAAGTGTTTACTTAGAGACTTTAGTCTATGTTTCAGAATCTAGAGTTGCTTATTGAGTGACTAAGGAACACACCAAATAATGTACAGTCTGGTTGCTAAGGCACTATGACATGCTCTGCATTTATCAATTTATTGTCATCAACAGAAAACATCAATTGATCAATTGGTCAGGGGTGCACACATTAAAAAGGGGTCATTTACAAAAAGATAATCAAATTGTCCAAAAAATCTATTTGGAGGAAAAAAAAAACCTGCACTCAAGATTCAATAAATAGGTGAGTCCTAGACTATCGATTGATAGTACATATGCAGGTAAGCACCAGTTTTTTCAAATTCAACAAATTGCATGGAGATCTGATGTAGACGTATAAAATACTCTTTTTTTCGAAAGTTATCTTCACAATTCTTTCATTCCCACTTGAACAAATAAAGTCTTTGTGCTAGCTGCCATGTTTTGTTCTATGAAAACTTGTTCAGGGCTACAAAATCACATGTACATAAAATATATTCAACCTATATTTATATGACATGCAATTAAAAAACATAAACACACTTAAATATTCCAACGAACGTGATGTATGCAGGTTACCTACGAACTGCTGTTTCAACCAAAACGTATAATCACATATTACAGTTAATACTGTGTTTCAAAATTATCCACCTTTCTACACCAGACTTTCTTATTATCCTTGGAAGGCTGATAAATAAAGTTTACGATGGGGCATTAAGTTCCTTATTTGTAGAGCATTGTTAATGCTACTAAGTTGACATTTCATTCCTATGTCATGAGCAATTTATGTTATATACCAACATATTATATTCATGTAATCAGCATTCCTAGAAACTATGTTGTATAAAAAGACTTGTATTTTCATATACAAAGGTACCTATTTGGTAATATGTGCACGTTATATAATAGTTTTTTCAAATTCATACATTTTAATTAATAAATGTTATATGCAGCTCAATATAGGTACATGACACAACATGATCACAATTTACATTTACCAAATGGCAAACACATATACGTTCATTTATGCTGGTACCTATTTTATTATTCTAAATAAAATATATAATAGTACATTTATGATTAGTGCATTTCCATTTGAATCTTCATAATGCCAACCTCCAGTCCACTGGTACTTATTTGCAGGTTCCTTAATCAATACATCATCCTCCTACACCACACATTTTGAAAAAGGCTTACCTAAATATATACTATTGCCAGTTCATCTAGGTATCTATTAATGCTCAGTAAAAGTGTCACTTTTAGGAATATATGTCTAGATATACTCTAGATTTACTTAAACTGCTTGTCGCATCTGTATCTCCAATCTAAAATGTGTGCAGATATACTATCAACACTGCTGTGCACCAGTCTTATAAACTTGTCATCCAATAAACTACTTAATAATATGTCTAATATGAGACTAGGGCGTCAATGAAATAATCCATTATGAACTATCAGATAAATAATGTTAGCATATGAAATTCAACTCATGAATTTCCCTAAAGGAAGATTACTGAAACAGGCCCGTAGTATGGGGTTATTTAGTGAGCTTAAGTCCTAATACTACTGTTCTAAACTTGCACCATCTTGGATATCTCAATATAAGTGATCCCATACACTTTATATATCAATTGTATTAGTCCAACATTTGGTAGCAAACAATGGATATCCCTGAATAAATGACCAAATCATTCACCTTGATATCATAAGTATCATTGTGACATTCATGTTAACCATAAGTGTGACACTGATTTTAAACATAAGTAACATCTTGGATATATAAATGCAAGCATCCACTCATCAAGTGTAAGTATGTAATGGCAAATCTAAAAGTTGTTTCTTTAAAAAAAGTAACAAGTTAACACCAGTACTGAGTTGTAGTATATTAATCTCAACCACTGAGAGGGCCACAGATGATTACCCTGTTGTAGCTCCCAATTTTGGGTATGTGTGGGACAATATCGGGTATGTGTAGGAATGGAATCATAATGTCAGCGTTCCAGATACAGGTTGTAGCTTCCTCTCCAGTTTGGGTACCAACAAATGAAAACACCACACACAGAGTTATGTATTACATGTCTTTATTCTTCAGCATGTAACTATGAACTCAACGGTGTCAACCTGCATTCACGCCCCCTACATTCTAACACTTATGTCATCACTCTACAGAGTCTTACAGGATCCTAAATGTTTCCATCATACATGCCCACAAGACACGACATGTACCATCTTGAAAACCCAAATCCAAGCCATGTGTATTTAATAGCAAATCTGAGAGCCTTTTGTTTAAACAAGTACACTAACTTCCATCTGTATTACATTGTAATATACTGTTCCCAACTAATGATAATGAAACAACGATTACCCAACTTAAGCCCCCACTATGAGATGTGTTTCTACAAGAGCACCATCTTGGAATTTCAAGTTCACACACTTCTAGTAATACTGTCCCTTACTTTGATTACAAAAGTGTACTGTGCTATACATATACCTCAAAAAGCTCCCATCCCTGATATTTGAAGCATTTTTTGAAAGTTAAACTGTGTTAAGCTGCAAATCTTACGTTTGATATGGAGTACACATGTCAATAAGCGGTAGTATTAACCTTCGTTTGACTTGTGAGCATTTTGGATGCCCTTATATAGGCCTAAGAATCTATCTACATCAGCAATGGAAAGTGAAAAAGGACAACGAAAAAAATATACAAAGGACCAACACCATCTTATACACCCTGAATACCAGCTCCATTTATTGGTGTCACAGCAACATAGGCTGTCTTCACATTATACTAATCAGAATGCCTGCCCGTAAGCTATTGCTATGTTGCATCATGTGAGAAACAACACCAATTCCTGATTATGGGACAAGGTCCATGAATATTATCACATCAGTGAAAAATAATGCGAAAGGATTTAGAAAATGATGGATAAATCAACCTATACTAAAAACGACACCAATTCCTGGTCCTAGGATGCGGTCCAGGAATCCTGTCAAATCAACAGTAGAAATCAGGCTAGGACTTAAAAGAGATAGGCACTCAGCACCATCCTATATAACATAGATGCCAAACCAGTGTAGTGGTTTCATGAAAAAGTTGGTCGATATCACATGGTAATGTAAAAAAAGGTAATCCCATTGCCTATTGGTATACAATCCAATATTAGAAACAACACCAATTTTGATCCTGGGTAACACAAACTGTGTGACCAAAAATAGATATGCAAACTAAGGCATAATGTATTCATCACAGTATTTTGTGTATGTGCTATCTCTGATATTGTTCAACTCGTAGGAGACGAGGGTTAGGCCCTGCTGTCTAATATTTTAGTGAGTGGGGCCATGTAGATGTTAAAGAGGGTCGTACTTAGTGAGGATCCCTGGGGCACTCCGCAGCAGGTTTCTTTAGGTGCTGAGCTGAATGATTGGAGTCTGGCACTCTGTGTTCTTCCTGTGAGGAAGATCTAATCCATTCCAGTGCTTTGCCACGGATACCGGTATCGTGGAGTCTGGTGCAAAGGGTGGAGTGGGAGACTCTGTCAACCGCAGCTGAGAGGTCGAGAAGGATGAGGGCGGCCTTGTCTCCATGGTCCAGCATAGTGTGTATGTCATCGGTGGCTGCGAGGAGGGCTGTTTCGGTGCTGTTATTGCTCCTGAATCCAGACTGGGAGAGGTCTTGGATGTGATTTAACTCGAGGAACTGTGAGTTGTATGTTGATGGCTGGGAAGGGGAGCAGAGAGATAGGTCTGTAATAATTCTTCAGCTCGTTTGGGTCAGCAGAGGGTGTCTTTAGGAACGGGTTGATCGGTCATGCTTCCAGTCGGATAGGAAAGTGGCAGTTTTAATGGAACAGTTGATAGTTTGAAAAGGCTCTGGTGCGATGGTGGAGCTGGCAAAGTTGAAGATGTAATGAGGACACAGAAACGAGGGTGCCCCTGAATGAATGGTGTTCATGAGTTTCCGGGTGTCTTCTGTGGCGATAGGGGTCCAATGACTCAGGGTGTATTGCGGCGTGGGGTCCTTGGTGATGCTGGTGGGTGGTAGAGGCATGTTTTGGTTCTTGAATCCTTCGTTTAAGTCCTGGATTTTACAGTGGAAAAGGGTGGCAAGGTTGTCGCAGAGGTCTTGAGAGGGGGGATATTTGAGGTGTCTGTTCTAGGGTTTGTGAATTCCTTGAGTATGGTGAATAGCTCCTTCCTGTTGTGTGCGTTGTTGCTGAAGCATTCTTGAATGGCAGTTTTCTTAGAGGCTCTAGTGCGCTGGTGGTGCATGGCGACTGCGTCTTTGTGAGCTGAGTGGTCTGCAGTTGTTTTGCTGTTTCTCAATTTTAATTCCAAACATCTGCAGGCGCGTTTTAACTCTTTGAGTTCTGTCATGAACCAGCTGGTTTTTTTACGGTGCTGGTTTCTGGTGGGTTTTGTGAAGGGGCGATGGTGTTAGCCCTTTCCATGATCCAGTGCAGCTGAGTCGTTCACAGCATCCAATGGAGGGGAGTGGCTGAGTGCATCTGTGAGTTGGGCTTCGGTGACTTTGCACCAGTTTCTGTCAGGGGGGGTGCAGTGGTGTGTAGTGGACTTCATCAAGGCGACATGGACGCATCGGTGGTCAGTCTAATGGTGTTTGGGGGTGTGAGAGATAGTGATGTTGTTCCCTGCCGTGAAGATGGGGTCAAGGGTGTGACCAGCTGAGTGAGTGGGGAGGTTTACTAGTTGCTTGAGACCGAGGGTGGCGTGGTTGTCCTGGAGGGCTGTGGAGTTTGGGTCATTAATGGTTCTCGGGGTGAAAGTTGATGTAGGATGTAGTCAGTGGAGGACAGGGCATGGGGGGAAGAGGTTGGTGACGGCTTCGCTGAACTGGGGCCGGGGTCCAGGAGGTCAGTTAATGAACGTGCCATGAAGGGAGGTGTTCAGGTTGGTCTGAATTTGGAAGTGTGGGTGTTCAAGGGTGGTTGGCTGGTTTTGCGTCTCAGTGGAGGTCGACAGGTGGCGGGTGTTCCTCTAGACTATGGCGATGCCTCCTCCAGGGTCCATATCGCAGGGGTGCACCCGCAGCATGATTGCACAGCAGCCACCATTAAGAAGGGGAGGGAGATGTTAGGGTCTGATCAGCTGAAGGTGGGAGGGTTGGAAATTGCTTTGCAGGAAGAAGAGTGGGCCACAGGGGCAACAGCGGCAGGGACGGAATTCGGGAAAGCAGCAAGCATGACAAGAGTGCAAATAGAGGAAAAACAGACAGAAACATGAAAAAGGATGAAAAAGGCAAGAATGACATAGACAGACAGATACAGATGGCCACTAGGCCACCAGGGATGCGGTGCAGGCAGGTGCCTGTGGGTGGAGGTGGGCCTCGATCTCTGAGCTGACAGGTTCTCAAATGGATTAGCAGCAGCAGTAGCAGCAGGTGGAGTTCTGCAAGACCGAGCAAACAGACACTGACCAGAGGGTCAATGGAGTCTCCCCTCATTGCACAGCTGCTGCCATTAAGAAGGGGAGGAAGGTGGGAGGGTCTGGGGAGCTGGGAGGCGGGAATCCACTTGGCAGGAAGGGGGGCGTGATTGCATGGGCAGCAGGGACAGAGCACGGGAAAGCAGCAAACAGCACAAGAGTGCAAAGAGAGAAAGTCAAAAAAATAAAAAATGATGAAAAAGGCAAGGAGAACAGAGATAGACAGATACAGATGGTCACTCGGCCACCAAGGATGAGCTGCAGTTGGGTGCTTGGGGGTGGAGGTGGGCCTCAATCTCAGAGCTGGCAGGCTCTCAAAGGGATTAGCAGAAGGTGGAGCTGTACAGGAGGGAGTGAACAGACGCTGACCAGATCACTTAAAAATCTTAAGAAGTATTACAATTTGCTCACTGTGTTGTGGCCATATTCCACACTCCTCTATCTGCTAATCTATTTAACTTCCACCCTTCTAGGAATTGTTTCTTTACTACCTCCTCTCTCAACCTTCTTGACATGTTCTATCCCATGAAATCATATATATCACAATTTTCTTCATGTACCTTATTATCACTGGATGACGATATGATAGAGATCAATTTAGCGCAGATCAGACAAGATCTAGAGAGGATATAACCATAAATAATGGTTCAAAATTGCAATCAAGATCCATGCCATCTGATTCCTCAGATATGGTTTTTGATTAATTTTCCAGAAGAGTCATTATGGATTTGTATAACTTAGAACATAAACTTCTTGATTCAAAGAAACATTGTTACAATTGTACCATCGTACAATTGTACCATCACTAAAGGAGAAAGGGCGACCCTGAATAGATTACATGATGATAATATTATTGTGATATGAGAAGCGCACATGGATGAGAACATAGTTTGCATGAACAAGGAAGGCTATCACGAGGAGGTTTTAGGACAGCTACATGAGCAACATTGTAATGAGAGGTTGAAGGTAAAACAAGCTATATTGTGTGTTATTGTTATTAATCTGTTAAACTGCGATTCATTTTCCAATGACCCTACAGTTTAATATTAGAAATATTTAATAGTTGATTTGATGCCACGTGTATGTTTATAACATTGGTGCACAGCAAAGTGCTGGTAGTATGGCTGTACAAATTATGATGGGACAAGCTATTATGTGTAAATTCTGACACATATTCTTAAAAGTGGTGCTTTCATTGAATATAAAGGGATAACTACATGTACTGACAATAGTATTTATTTTAAGTTGATCTGGCTAAGCCTTTTCAAAATGCTTGTTGTAGGAGGATAATGTATTGATCAAGGAACCCACGACTAAACACAGGTGGATAAAGGTTGACTTTTTGATGATTCAAATATGAACACATTGAGTATAAAGGTACTCTTACGACTATTGCATATAAAATAGGTGCCCGCATGCATGAATCTATATATGTTTGTTGTACATGATATATGTAAATTTTGATCATGTTGTGTCATTGTACCTATATTAATCTGCATATGGCATTAATTAAGATGTATGAATTGATTGCTACATGATAGAAAACCCCAAGTAGAAGGGTACTTGGGACCATAGGAAAAACTGTGACCTCTGTAACCGATGCAGTCATCTGAGCTATCCAAGCTCTCCAAACAGAGAGCGAATTTCACGCAAGGGGAGCGACCCCTTAGGCAAGGGTCATTCCCCTGGGGGGGGGGGGCAGATCAGCATATTTTAATTAGGCTGATCTGCCCCTAGGGGGGCCGAAACCTCTAAGCACCAGGGATTTCTTTTTTTGTTGTTGTCTTACAGATGGCGAGCGACCCCTTCGGCAAGGGTCGCTCCCCTGAAGGGGCAAATTGTATTTAGGCCATTTCTGCCCCCTTTGGTGGGCCGATCGGCCGATTTTAGGTCAATTTGCCCCTAAGGGGGGCAGAAACAACTAGGCACCGGGGATTTATTTTTGCGCCAATGTCATGCAATGGGAGCGACCCCGTAGGCAAGTGTCGCTCCCCAGGGGGGTATTGGGGGGGCAAATTTATTTTGGGCCATTTCTGCCCCCCCGGGGGCACAACAGCCTACTGTTATTAGGCCGATCTGCCCCTAGGGGGGGCAGAAACCTCTAGGCAGCAGGGCAAATTTTTTTTGTGTGTTTTTTTTTTTTGTTTGTTTTTTTTGAGAAGGGGAGCGACCCATTAGGCAAGGGTCGCTCCCATGTGGGGCAAATTGTATTTAGACCATTTCTGCCCCCCCCCTTGGGGGCAAATCGGCCGATTTTAGGTCAGTCTGCGGCAAGGGGGGCAGAAACAACTAGGCACTGGGGATCTTTTTTTTGCGCCAATGTCACGCAGGGGGAGCGACCCCGTAGGCAAGCGTCGCTCCCCAGGGGGATGTTGGGGGGGCAAATTTATTTTGGGCCATTTCTGCCCCCCCAGGGGCACAACGGCCTATTGTTATTAGGCCAATCTGCCCCCGGGGGGCAGAAACCTCTAGGCGCCAGGGCTAATTTCTCTTTTTTTTTTTAAATTTTTTTTTTTTTAGAGATGGGGCGCGACCCATTAGGCAAGGGTCACTCCCCTGGGGGGGCAAATTGTATTTAGACCATTTCTGCCCCCCCTTGGGGGCAAATCGGCCGATTTTAGGTCTGTCTGCGCCAAGGGGGGCAGAAACACCTAGGCACCGGGGATTTTTTTTTTTGCGTCAATGTCACGCAATGGGAGCGACCCCGTAGGCAAGTGTTGCTCCCCAGGGGGGTTTTGGGGGGGGGAAATTTATTTTGGGCCATTTCTGCCCTCCCGGGGGCACAACGGGCTATTGTTATTAGGCCGATCTGCCCCCAGGGGGGGGCAGAAACAGCTAGGCACAGGGGATCTTTTTTTTTGCGCCAATATCACGCAGGGGGAGCGACCCCGTAGGCAAGGGTCACTCCCCGGGCGGGTTGGGGGGCACATTTGTTTAGGCCATTTCTGTGCCCCCTGGGGCCGGCTGATCTAGAGGCCAAAATCCACAGGTACGCACTTTGTAAAAAACACTTCTGTTTTCTGTGAAAACATTTGATGTGTCCACGTTGTGTTTTGGCCCATTTCCTTTCGTGGGCACTAGGCCTACCCAAACAAGTGAGGTACCATTTTTATCGGGAGACTTAAGAGAACACAGAATAGCAAAACAAGTGTTATTGCCCCTTGTCTTTCTCTACATTTTTTCCTTCCAAATGTAAGGCAGTGTGTAAAAAAGACGTCTATTTGAGAAATGCCCTGTAATTCACATGCTAGTATGGGCACCCCGGAATTCAGGGATGTGCAAATAACCACTGCTTCTCAACACCGTATCTTGTGCCCATTTTGGAAATACTAAGATTTTCTTGATACCTATTTTTCACTTTTTATATTTCAGCAAACGAATTGCTGTATACCCGGTACAGAATAAAAACCCATTGCAAGGTGCAGCTCATTTATTGGCTCAGGGTACCTAGAGTTCTTGATGAACCTACAAGCCCTGTATATCCCAGCAACCAGAAGTGTCCAGCTGACGTAACGGTATATTTCTTTAAAAAATCTAACAGCGCAGGAAAAAGTTACAGAGTAAAACGTGGAGAAAAATGGCTGTTTTCTTCACCTCAATTTCAATATTTTTTTATTTCAGCTGTTATTTTCTGTAGGAAACACTTGTAGGATCTACACAAATGACCCCTTGCTGCATTCAGAATTTTGTCTACTTTTCAGAAATGTTTAGTTGTCTGGGATCCAGCATCGGTTTCTTACCCATTTTGGTCACCTAATGGAAGGAGGCTGAAAGCACAAAAAATAGTAAAAATGGGGTATGTCCCAGTAAAATGTCAAAATTGTATTGAAAAATTGGGTTTTCCAGTCTGCCTGTTCCTGAAAGCTGGGAAGATGGTGATCTTGCCACCCCAAAATCCTTTGTTGGTGCCATTTTCAGGGAAAAACCACAAGCTGCCTTCTGCAGCCCTTTTTTCCCATTTTTTTAAAAAAAACTAAATTTTCATTGTATTTTGGCTAATTTCTTGGTCTCCTTCAGGGGAACCCACAATGTCTGGGTACCTCTAGAATCTCTAGGATGTTGGAAAAAAAGGACGCAAATTTGCCGTGGGTAGCTTATGTGAACAAAAAGTTATGAGGGCCTAAGCGCGAACTGCCCAAAATAGCCAAAAAAAAGGCTCGGCACAGGAAGGGGAAAAGGCCTAGGGAAGGAGTTATGCTTAAATGTAAACTTTCAACAATGCCACCATGAAGTCCAGATGTGTGCTTTTTCTTGGTGGCTTTCTATGTATGTTTGAAGTGTTACAAACGCTTGTTGTGCCCATTTATAAGCAGTGTGGTTTGCAGTGTTTGCCGTGTTGTGTTGGCAGTGTTGTGTTTGCCTAACTCTAAGTGAAGCTAGCGTGGTCCTCAGCGGGTGTTGACACCACGGCTCTGCACGGCGTGCTAGCCGGTCGACACTACTAGAGGACGTTGTGTGTGAGTCAACTGAACTGCACTGCCTTTGGTGGATCAGCTTCAATATGCTGGCTGGCCCCTCTAGGGGGCGCAGCATGCGCAGATTAGGCGTCTGCATGCAGGCTTCCTTGTACTGGTCGGACCCTATAGAGGGCGCAGTGCGTGGGGAATAGACTTAGGCATGCTTGTCATCCCTGGCATTCTTCTCTGTGTAGCTAACCGTCCTCATTTTCTGTTGAAGGAAATCTGGGACATTTGATGCAGAGAAGAGTCTCCATCGACACACGTTTTCTGTTTTGCCCTCATTGAGTACCTTAAGCTCCAGCAGTGCATTTTGCTTCAGCTGTGGAGCGTCTGAATTCTTGAGCTCATAATAATTACAGGGTGTGTGTACCACAGACTTGCAATCAAGCATTGGCAGTGGTAAACAAGCATTGGTCATTGCAAAAGAGTTCATACCATCCCTCCAACTATTGGGTATTGCGTATTGGGTGGCTAATTCGGGGTTCCCCCTTCTATATAAGCGATTATAATATCTTTATGTACCTTCTCTACCTAATTTCTCATGGCAGGTTCTAACTCAGTGTTCGAGGGGGGATGGGGAGGAAGGCACTCTCTCCCCTCCATTCATTTGGAGTTAGTAGACACCATTGGCATCTCCTTCCAGAAAGCGATCTCTTTGGCCTGACAATCCCTGAGTAAGTAGATAGTCCAGTTTACAGCCCGTTGCAATGTGGTACCCCTGCCAGGGGAAGATGTGGGGCCTTTGCCTCCTCAAGACACTCAAGGTGGCCATCAGGGCAAACGGGTGGCAAAACCTTGCACCAAGGCCTAGTTTGTCAACCTCCCTTTGGACACCTTCGAAAGGCTATGCACAACTTTTCTGAGAGAGTGCATTGATGCCTTGGCTTCTCAGAAATGTGATTCCCAGCCTGGGGTTATCCCCGATGATGATGATTCCTACTCTCCTCAGGAGGTAGATGATGATTTTGGCTCTGATGACCCTGATAGGGACTCTGGTGATGAACCAGGTCCCGGTAGACACTGGTGACTAGAAGGCAGTGCTAAACAAACCAGGCTGGATGATCAGGATGTGTCAAAATTGCAAGATGCGGTAGAGACACAGGACATGTTGGACGCGGAAGAAATCTATCATCCCCACTCAGCGGACTGGGTTCCGACTATTAAGGTTGCGGCATTTGCAAACTTATGGACATGAAAGTCCGAGGGTGTCTATGGGCGGAATGACAGAGAACTTCTCTAGAAGGCAAGGTGGCTTGTGCCCTGAGATCGATGGGAAATGGCGACCTTTATCGTAAAGTTCATCAGGGACCTGAAAAAGGGTCCAAACAGGTCCTGGGGAGCCTGCTAGGATAAGGTCCTTGATGTCCTGGGACCACTCCCAAAGATAGATCTTAGATATGGCAGAGGTAGTCTGCGAATCGAGTGAAGAGATCAATCATGTCATCCTCTCTGGCTGGGTGCCACAGGCTCTATGTTTCCAAACTGGACATTGTCTGCAGAGTGCAGATGCTCTTTATTGATTAAAATTGATCCCAAGCTGGGGGAAGTAGCAACCACAGTGGCTGGGGCTATGACGGATGGGGGTCTCTTTGGAGACCCTTCCATTCAAGAACTAACTACGTTTTTCACCACCTTTCCTCCCTCAATAAGGCCCATTAGTCCATGCGGAAGGTGTTCTATCAAGAGGTAGGGGCGCTCCTCAGGCCACGTGTTTCTCTCCAACCCTCACAAGTTCCAGACCAAGCATTCCCTGCAATGGCAGGACCAAAAGAAGTTTGGAGGTTTCTATCCCACAGGGGGCAACGGTTGAGGCCATGGCAGCAGAGGTGCCTTATAAGGTCCCTGCAATGCCCCTGGGGGCTCTAACAGTAATCAATATTCCCTTTTTCCTACCAGAGGTGGGAGGCAGGTTACGATGATTACTCCAGAATTGGGCATCAAAATAGGGAATGCATGGGTACTACAACGGTGACAGGTTTTCACATAGAATTTTAGAATACCCCCCAGCGTGGTCTGGATCCTCGACCTCTAGCTTTCTTTTTCCTAGTGGAGAAAAAAGAAAAAGTATTTCAGCCTGTCATCAACTTGCAGGAGTTCAACAATGTATGGTATACCGACATTTCAAAATGGAGGGGATCCACTTACTTTGGAATGTCCTTCTCCCGATCGATTTGCTGGTCACACTGGACTTGAAGGGCACCTACCTCACTGTCCTGATTTGTCCCCCACACCAGCGCTTTCTGCAATTCGTGTTGAGAGAACAGGTTTTCGAGTTCACTTGCCCCTCTTTCGGTCTTTCCTCGACACCCTAGTACTTCACCAAGGTGTTGCACCTGGCCATAGAATGGCTCTGCGCAAGAGTAATCAGACTCATTGTGCATGTGGATGATATTTTGCTGTTGCATGAATATCGGGTCAAACCAGAGTCGCAATTGCAGTTGTAAATATCTCTACTTCAGAATCTAGGGTTTATCATCAATGGTCAGAAATCAGAGTTTGTTCCTACACAAAACCTGCTGTTCCTGGGTTTCGAGACAGACACAGGGGCTCAGTGCCTCAGACTCCCTCAAAAGAAAATGTTCCTCATCCGCAAGGATTTGTGCAGAACATTAGAAAAAGAACAGGTTTATCTGCGATAACTAGCCAGGATTGTCAAGTATCTCTGGCTTTTCAGGTGATTTTTCCAGGACCGCTACACTATTAAGTGCTCCAACAGTTGAAGGCGTTGCTCTCCTGGAGGATTTAACCTATGCCCAAGAGGTTAGTCTCTCATCGGAAGCACAGATGGAAATCCACTGGCGGCTCAACCACATGCAAGCCTGGAAAAGCAGGGCCATATTTGGTTCGAATACGGATCTGGTAATGGAATCCAATGTGAGTCGTCAAGGATGGGGGCCCATTGCAGTGAGGTTACCACTGGAGGACCGTGGTCAAGCAACAAAGGAGCACTACACATCAACTGTTTAAAGCTTCTTGCAGGGTCCTTTGTGATCCGTAGCCTGGAGGTCAATAAAGTCTTTTGCTTCATCCTATTGAAGATGGACAGTGTGTCAGCAGTTCAATACATAAATCGCCTAGGGGTCACTCGCTCCAAGGTGCTGGAGAACCTGGCCAGGGATTTTTGGAATCACTGTCTGGTGAACAAGATCTCAGTCATGGCAAAGTATCTGCTGGGTGGTCGGAATCAGACAGCAGATTGGCACTCTTGACATCTGAACGACTCCAGTGATTAGAAACTGGATCCAGCACTGTTGAGCCAATCATGTTCAAATAGGGTCCATGTCAAATGGGCCTCTTCACCTCCCAACTCAACTATCAACTGCCCTGCTTTTTCAGTGGGGGTCCAGACCAGCTAGCGGTGGCAACAGAAGCCTTCCTTCAGGACTAGGGCCAAATTCAGGGATATGTGTTCCCGCCATTCTCGATGACTGCCAGATTCATGTCGTAGGTCAGGCGTCAGAGGGCAGAGGTGATACTGCTGAAACCAAAGTGGAAGTTGTAAGTTTGGTATCCAATTCTTCTGGAACTTACTATGGCTTTTCCAATCCCATTTCTCCAGACTCTTCTTCTGATGACATTCACGGCAACTCGCACCAGATGGTTCAAGAAGACCATCTCCGTTTTATGGTTTGGAAAATTACAGGGGACGCTGGGGTGTCCCAGGCCTTTCATCACAAGCTGCGCTACTGATCAAATGACCATGGGCTGATTCTATGATCAAGCAATATGGATCAGCTTGACGTAAATGGTCACGCTGGTGTCTGTGACAAGATCTCGATCCTGTGGGGGCGGATGTAGTCCACATCATACATTTTTTATCGGAGCTGGCTGGTGCCAGACTGGTGCATCTGCCATCTCAGTGGGACATTTGCCGTTCCAAGATGTAACAGATGGGAAACGTTCCTTTGTGTGCAGACTTCTAAGAGTATTCAATTGTGTACTCCCCCGGAGCCTTGTTATGCTTCTTCATGGGATGTCAATGTAGTTCTGTGGCTGTTGTTGTCAAGACAAGATAATTAATATCTGTCATGCAGAGAGTTATCTGGTAAGTTGGCAGTTCTCTTTGATTTCCTGTAGGACGGTGTCAGATCTTGATATGATGGCGCACATCTTCACCCCAGACAGGCCTCTTTTCCTATTTCTAAGAGAACCAAAACTAATTCCTCAGTTATGCATTACTCAGCTTTTCTTTCTTACCCTAAACTGCATAGTTAGGCATCTCCAGGCCTTCGAGTCCATGACTGAAGAGTACCGTCCTCATGAGACCAAGCAACTACTCATAGTTCCTAGGAAACCGATTAAGCCACTTTCGTCAGCTAGTATTGCAAGATGGGTTAAGTGGGTATTACAGGAGGGGGGCATAGACATCTCCACCTTTGGAGCACATTCTGATTGGAGGATATATTTAGGGCAGCAGATTGGTCTTCAGATTCTACATTTAACCTTTTTATGATTTTGCCAGTCCCTTGAATGGTCTCACTGGTAGTCAGACAGCTTTAAACTTGCATAATCTGAGCCTCCGGTCTTGACATAATATATACAATTTCCTAGCACACATAGAGACGAGGATTATCCCTCCCAGTTATTCATTCTCATTCACACTCGACCCTCCATCATCTTTACGGAATTATGGATGTGAGGGTGAGTATTTTTTTCTTTCCTGTTGCTCTGCAATCATGATGTAGTTTGATGGACTGTAATGTTATGCATATTCTTGTGTTGAGGATTGCTTCATAGCAATGTTGGGGATGAGAGTTTTGGAGTCTTGAATATTGACTTCTTCTTTCTACGTTATGATTTGGATCAGAAGTGGATATCTGAATTAAAGTGATGGAACGATGTCTATCACATGAAGAAATAGAAAGTGCTTTTCCTTGGTAAATAATTTATAAGGGGGCCTCTATTGTTGTATTGTTTTAAGTTTACATGTAAAGACTCATGGGATTTGTAGTCTTTACTGTTCTTTGGATATAGGGTCTGATTACAAGTCTGGGGGTTTCAAGACCGCCAGACTCGTGGTGGCGGTTGGTGGTCCGACCGCCACATTATGTCCAGGAGACTGCCATCTCCACCGGGATCTCTGATCCTGACGGCATGAGGTCGGTCTTGATTGTGATCAACCAGAGCAGTGCTGAAGTCAGCACTACTCTGCTGATTACAACCTTGTTCTCTGCCAGCCTTTTCATGGCAGTCTGACCGCCATGAAAAGGCTAGAAGAGAAAAATTGCAGGGCACCACAGGGGGACCCCTGCACTGCCCATGTCCATGGAATGGACATGTGCAGACAGTGCACATTTCAAGGGTGCTAGTTCACCCTTCATGCGGTAGCATTGCCGCCAGCTCAATTATGAGCCAGGAAACAATGCTGTTGCACCTTTCCCACTGGGCTGACAGGCGGGAACCTTCCTGTCAGCCCAGTGCGAAAGTTGTAATGGGTCAGCTGGGAAGACTTCCAGCACCATGGCGGTCTCCTTGTCAGGAATTTGGCAGTCAGATGTTTCTAACCGGCAGACTTGTAATGACCCTCCATAATGTTGGTTTGGGGGCTGCAGAGAAAAAAAATGGAGAAAGTTATTGCATGATCCTCGCCTCAGTGTCCTCAATAGAATTGAACTGTTCCTTCAAGTTAGCCAGGAAATTGTATATTCTTCACAACAGCAGAGAACTTTTTAGCATCGTCCAGGAGTTCTCCAACCCCAACGCCAACGCCAACGCCGTCACGCCCTCACAAGATTTGTGCAACTCCCTCGCCACCTTCTTCCATCGCAAGATCAGCGACCTCCACGTCAGCTTCGGACACCAGACCCAACCAAGCATCACCGAACCCGCACCCCCGGCCATCACCCTCAACGACTGGACCCACATCAACACTGAAGAAACCAAAACCATCATGAACTCTATCCACTCTGGCGCCCCATCGGACCCCTGCCCTCACTTCATCTTCAATAAAGCCGACGACATCATCGCCCCGCACCTCCAGGCCATCATCAACTCTTCATTTTCTTCTGCTACCTTCCCCGAATGCTGGAAACACGCCGAAGTCAACACCCTACTAAAGAAACCTACGGCTGACCCGAGCGACCTGAAAAACTTCCGCCCCATCTCACTCCTGCCCTTCCCCGCCAAGGTAATAGAGAAGACCATCAACAAACAGCTGACCACCTTCCTGGAAAACAACAACCTGCTCGACCCTTCACAAACCGGATTCCGAACCAACCACAGCACTGAAACCACCCTCATCTCAGTCACAGACGACATCAGAACCCTGATGGACAACGGTGAAACAGTCGCCCTCATCCTCCTCGACCTCTCGGCTGCCTTCGACACCGTCTGTCACTGCACCCTAATCAGCTGCCTCCGCTCCACCGGGATCCAAGGCCAGGCCCTGGACTGGATCGCCTCCTTCCTCTCAAACCATTCCCAAAGAGTCTACCTCCCACCGTTTCGCTCAAACCCCACCGAGATCATCTGCAGCGTACCTCAAGGCTCATCGCTCAGCCCAACACTCTTCAATGTCTACATGAGCCCCCTCACCGACATCGTACGCAAGCACGACATCATCATCACCTCCTACGCCGACGACACCCAACTTATACTCTCCCTCACCAAGGACCCCGCCAGCGCCAAGACCAACCTACAAGAGGGCATGAAGGACGTCGCAGATTGGATGAGGCTCAGCCGCCTAAAGCTGAACTCTGACAAAACGGAAGTCCTCATCCTCGGCAACACCCCGTCCGCTTGGGATGACTCCTGGTGGCCCACGGCCCTCGGCACCGCACCCACCCCCGCAGACCACGCCTGCAACCTCGGCTTCATCTTGGACCCTCTTCTCACCATGACCAAGCAAGTCAACGCCGTGTCCTCTGCCTGCTTCCTCACCCTCCGCATGCTCCGCAAGATCTTCCGCTGGATCCCCGCCGACACTAGAAAAACCGTGACCCACGCCCTCGTCACGAGCCGCCTGGACTACGGCAACACCCTCTACGCTGGGACCACCGTCAAACTCCAAAAACGCCTGCAACGTATTCAAAACGCCTCGGCCCGCCTCATCCTCGACGTACTCCGCAACAGCCACATCTCCGCACACCTGAGACACCTGCATTGGCTCCCAGTCAGCAAAAGGATCACCTTCCGACTTCTCACCCACGCACACAAAGCCCTCCACAACAAGGGACCGGAATACCTCAACCGTCGCCTCAGCTTCTACGCCCCCACCCGTCTCCTCCGTTCCTCTGGCCTCGCGCTCGCTGCCGTCCCTCGCATCCGCCGCTCCACGGCGGGTGGGAGGTCCTTCTCCTTCCTGGCAGCCAAGACCTGGAACTCCCTCCCCACCAGCCTCAGGACCACCCAGGACCACTCCGCATTCCGGAGACTCTTAAAAACCTGGCTTTTCGAGCAGCAGTAACCCCCCCCCTTTCCCCTAGCACCTTGAGACCCGCACAGGTGAGTAGCGCGCTTTATAAATGTTAATGATTTGATTTAAGGAGAGCTCTACCTATGCCAGTCCTATATCCTATGTGCAGACATCTCTGCACTTGGAAATATAGGCTTCAGTGTTAAATGTGTGGGGGACAAGGGACAGTGGTAGGAAAAATGGGGAATGCCTGAGGTAGAAGGGTAAAGTTCATGGAAATGTAAGGAATGGTCTGTGGAGGAACATGCAAAGACTAAAACTCACCCACAAAAGAGTAAGCTAATTGCTATAGAAAAAAAGTTACATCTACTACTGTAATACTACTGACAAAATAGTATCAAATCTACTCCAGTAAAGCCCTCGAGTAAGGCACATGGCCAGTCACTGGTACTGCAACACACTCACATAGAATTCAGTGGAGATAAGGAACAACACTGGCACCACAAAGGGAAAAAGGAATGCACATTTTTAAAAGAAAGTATATTTTTACTTTTACAATTTTTTATATTACATTTTAGACTTAAAAACAATATCAGCTTTAGCTTCAAGTGATATAAAACATATATATAAAACATATTGCAAGAAGGCTTTAACAGCCCAGTGGAAACCTCGTAATGGGCAGCCCACTGGTCTTGTCTCATAATGATGCCCTTTTGTCCCTTTCTAACTCAGTGTGATTGGCACTGCACTAATCCTATGCTTAAAATCTTTGCTAGAAATAGACATTTGAGGTGAGAAGATTCAGAGTGTTGCTGGTGTTGTAGGGTGCTCTATACAGGAGCTCCTCTTCACCTAATCGTGGGAACTACCCAGAGTTCTCTGCTTCTTTTTTTTGCATAATTTATGCAGTACTTTAAGCCTGAAAGGGTATTGTTTTGACTTATACTGGGTGCTCCCTTGTGTCTGGAAACAGCTAACCCTATTTGATAGCAAAGCATGTGTCAAGGGTAGTTTTGCTTAATTTGAGGTTGGCTTGGATGGTAGTTTACTAATCCAAATTTGTAATACTGTGTCTGGAACAGTAAACAGCTTTTGTCATTTTACAGATTGGTGTGGATGGCACTGTGCCAATCGTATTCTTAAAGACTTTGGGCCTCATTACAAGTTTGGAGATTGGACTGCCAGACCAGCCTTTCAGGCCACCCTATTACGAGTTACACATGCAGGACCGATGAGCGCCACGCAAAAATGGCAGACCACCAGAGCTGCAGTCTGGAAATAGGCGGTCTGACCTGCAGCATCGTCAGCATCGCAGCCAAGCATATTACAATCACACAGTCACCGTTGTGGTCCCTTCATGACGGTCAGCCAATCGTGGTCAGAACCATGGTGGTTCGCGGTGAGCAAAGTAACAAACTAGTGTACTTTGGATGAATGTGAAAACAACACAGCTGAAACACATTGGCCAAGTGGACACACCTGCAGATGACACTATAAAATACATCCCTTCACAGATCACAATCCTTTGCATTTCCAATGCAAAACACAGACGCCTGAGCACCTGATTTTCCGTAGTCTTCCCAGATTAGGAACACCTTTTTTCACCATCCCATAGAACACCCTGCACACACTTTTGTCTATGCACACCCTTTTATACTTTCCCTGTTTAGTAAGTCACTGTCAACCATTTATTTTCTTCCACCATGTCATGGTCTAAAAATCCCTGTTTTTCAGAAGATGAGTTAAGAGTCATGGTGGATGAAATCATAAGAGTGGAGCACAAGACCAGCATACTCCTCTCAGTAGGAAAATTGAAATGTGGGACGGGATCGGTGTGGATGGCAAGACACCCACCACTGTCAGCAAGTGGCCTCTTCCTAAAGGACCTCCTTTGTGTGTCACACATTCACTTTGTTGACTGATTCGGAACCACCTGCCAGTTCAAATGGGAGGAGTACTCTGGACTTTGGACTACCAGTGGTGTGGCATCTACTCCAGTGATTTCAGTCATCATTACATTTTTGTTTCTTTCTGTTCTATATTTATTTTCTGTGTTAGCATTGTAATAAATTCACCCATCATAAATTAATTGTCTGCTTGCGTAAATTTCACATTTAGATATTTAGAGATGAAAACCCATGTGAACCATACGATGACGATACAAGCTACTTGTGCAAAAAGGGATATGGTACAGGTGCACAGTGTGCAGCTCAGGATTACACACACATATATATATATACAAGTGTACGGTCAAATCAAAAGATTTATTACAGTGCTCAGCACATAGGCTGTCAATATGTCTGGGCTATTGGAAATCAAGAATGAGTGACTCATACTGAGTAAATGAACATGTTTACAGGTACAGACCCCAAGCCTACGGAAGGAAGGGATTAGTCAGACATTGTCCTGTAGAAAAGACAAACATTAAAGTGGTTGATGTCAGCAGCTTGAGCCTTATCACATACCACACCAAAGTAATTCAACATCACATAATTCAAGACACAGGCAGATGGCAAGGCAACAGTCCCTGATGACAGGAGCATCATAATCCAATTACCATACATCTCATGGTATGACACAAATATATTTTAGTGTTGTGGCACAGGCTATGTGGCCTGCAGTGATGAAAAACATCTACAGCTATATACAGGTCATACAAAAAGAGTGCTTAGCCAATGTGGTGGAACAATGATTTGTTCAAAAGCTAGGTCTACATATTTTCTGACCACATGTTAACACACATGATGCATCAGGCCCACCACAAGACACAAAACAAGTGCAATGGGCACTTCGATACCTGCCCCCAAACATCTTGCAAACGGTCTTGGTACAGGTGTCATACATCCAAACTCTGCGACCTACATTACCTGGAACAAGCCACGCTCACTCTGTATGACAAAACAGCCTCAGATACCTGCCAATGTTATAACTCAGAAATGCCCACCTGAAGATGATATGGTGAAGATACCTGTACATAAAACTAAACAAGGAGCATAAGCTTGAAACCATACTTATGACACAAGTGGCATAGCAAGCAACTGAAAAACAAACTACATTGCAAGGAAACTGACACAAACAATCATCAAGGTGGGAATGTGTCAAAAGCTATCTTATCAAGCAGCCTTTGGCTGAATATTGCAGAGTATCAACTCCCTAGCTTTTTCCAAAACACTCAGCTCCACACACTCTCACAATTACAGTTTATTGTACAGTCACAGTCATGATATCACATGACATACTTATACTCATGAGAAGTAGCTGTTGATGAGATCTTCTAGCAAGTCAGCTCCTTCCGATTCACCATTGTCATCCTCACTTGGCATTTTAGGAGTCCCCCCCGGTGGCACTGCAGGCTCTCCCTCCACTTAGATGTATCGGATCTTCCTCCACAGGGCGATGTTGTGGAGCATGCAGCATGCAACAGTGATCTGACAAACTTTCCCAAGAAGAGAAGGATTCCACCAATCGTGTCTAGACACCTAAATATGGCCTTCAGGCACCCAAAAGCCTGCTCCACTGGCCACTGTGTTCTTCCATGGACCTCAGTGAAGCAGACTTCCCCTGGCGTGGTTGGATTCCTCAGCGGTGTCAACAGCAAAGAACGGTTTGAATATGCAGAGTGTCCTGTTAAGGAATGGGACATAAGTGCAACAATGAGTCAATCACTTCATGGTTGTAGCACCTGACATTGCACACACACAATCAGGACAGACATGTCTGTTGTGACATCAGCTGGGGTATGGTGCTGTTCCGCATAATGAAGGAAGCATGGGCTGATCCTGGATAACGGCACAGACTTTTGAGATGTAGAGACTTGCCAAACAGCCAATTTGCACATTGACGGAATGGAAGTTTTTTATGTTGCAATAGACTTGTTCACTGGCCAACATGTGCGCCATCAATGGCCCCCACCACACGTGGGAGCCAGGCAAAAACATAAAAGTCAGCCTTCACATTGGCTCACATTGGCTAAATCCTCACGCTGGGGGAACCTCATATAGCTGTCAATGTGTTTCAACATTGCTGAGAGGAAATCCTTCAATACCAGACTGAACATAAGTTGGGACATACCAGCATATAGGGGCACTGTTTGATGGAAGAACCCTGCGGCTAGGAAGTGCAATACTGACATGACTTGTACAATGGGTGGTATGAAGGTTGGATAACTAATAGCTGGCATCAGATCTGACTCCAACTGATGGTATAAGTTCACTATTGTTTGCTTATCCAGGCGATATAGCATAATTATATGCCATTGCCCCATGGTCTGAAGGTCTGGCAGTGGACAGTAAGCAGGAGGTTCTCGCATCCTCCCTCTCCCAAGGTTCCTGTGTGTGACAAGAAATGATTTGTATCATTAGTCAGTATATCCACACCAACATACATGATGCATGCCATAATAATGCCAATAATATCATGTGATAAAGCATTTCTGACTGAATAGACATGACACCAAATACACACCACAGCTGGCAACTACACAAGGATCACATGTGACCCCATGGTTGTCAACACATGTATCCACAACATGGATTTTTACACAACTCAAAGATATGCTGCACAATTGCCCCTCAAAATGTGACTCCATTTTCCTACCGCCAAAAAACCCATCGCCGGTGGTGGACCGTGCACCGCCGTCAAATGTCATATGTGCCCTGCAACGCTGGTGGTTGTGTAAAAGGACCTAATGACAAGATAGAATAAGGATATTTGTGATGCTACAACACATATATTGTAGGTGTGACACAGTTTACAATGCCAAATACAGTATTTCAGGCTGCTAAAATGGCAGATGCCTGACCTACTCCCCTGGACAATAGGAACCACCCACAACCGCCAGCAGAAGTCGTCTGGGAGGTAGGCAATTCCAACCGTGGCAGACACAGCCATAGGCTAACGTTTTTGCCTTTGGCGGTCACGACCCAATGGCTGTGTCCACCAGTGGTGAAAACGGTATATGTGGTGGACCTGAGCTGCATGTTGTGCACATTTACTCACTTGACTCCTGATGCTGCTGCCAACAACACCTCCACTACCTGAGCTGGTGTGTGCCATCTCTGGGAACAATCAAGCCACATCTAGCAGGTGATAGGGCCTCTGCCTTCTCTCCAGAGGAGATGGAGAGACTTGTTAATGTATGCACAGCTCTATCGCTCACCAGAGGAGCAAATAAGTAGCTCATTGTCACAATTGACTCTGTGCTACACCATCCTTTGCCTCCTCACAGGCTACAATGTGCCCCTGTATGCCAGTTAGACTTCTAGTGTGCCTGTTGTTGCAGTCTGTGTAGCCTCAATGGAATGCACATTGTGCAGGTATTGGTGGACAGTACTATATGAAAAGCTCAGTCACATTGAGTTGTGTAAGGTTATTGGGGGTCCTAGATCCTCCTACTGTTGGATGCACATAACTCTATATCCTGACTCACTCTGCCCTTTAGGTTGCCACACAAACCACATGCCAAATTGCTGATGGCCACATGATGTACTGTAATGCATGGAAGTGATGGAAATGTGAGTGACATGTAGGTTCTGTATACTCAGCCTGCAGAGACAAGGGCCTGTCAGTTGTATCTCACAGTATGGGACCTATTCCAGGCTGTGGGGGAGTCACTGTGGCTATGCAACTGTGACACTGTGCCCACTCCCTGTCCACCAGCAGCTCTTGGCATGTGGACAATATGATGCTCTAGTGGCAAAACCTGCCCTGAATGCCTCAGTCTATTGACTAGATTAGGAATGGGTACTGACGTACATCCCAGATGTAGTCCATATGTGCATTTTGCATCATTGTCAATGTGTGTCTTTGAATCATGACAGTTCTCTTACTCCCACAGTTCTGTTATCACCTTCACATAAGTCATATTTGGCCTGTACAGGCTTATTGTACTAATGACAGTCCCACAGTGCAAACAGTGTGTTGATTCCCGGAAGGGTATGATATGTAAATCAGTAGCTTGGTCACATAGCACATAGGTCACATAGCACACCACCTCCACCAACCCACACACCACATCCAGCATACCCACAGGCACCACCACAACAGCCAGTGACATACCCACCACATCCACCATACCCGCAGACACTACCCAGCAGACACACAAACATCCACCACATCCACCATGCCCACAAACTCTACCCTAACAGACACGTAGACATCCACCACATCCACCATACCCACAGACACCACCCCAAACAGACACACAAACACCCACCACTCCGACATCACCTAGCACCTCCACTTCACAGCCCCCAAGACACACAAATGCCCACACTCACACACGAAACAAATACTACCCAAACAGAAGCATACCACACACATACACACACCCAAGACATCTACACCCACATACCAGACAACCACTCCCTCAACCTCCAAATCTCCAACCCCTTCTAATAACTGTCCGTGTGTTCCAAAGGAGAGTTTCCTTTTCGATCTCGCGCTTTCTCCTGTTACCTCCAAACCTCCTCCCGAACCCAAGAGGCCCCCACCCACATCACAACCCATCCCTTCCACATAAAAGTCCTTCCCTGTCACACCTGCCCCCCTGCGAACACCTATACCCCTCCCCAAGAAGAAGCCAACCCCTCCTAGGAAACAGTCCACCACTCCCACACCCACCCATCCCAACGCTGACCCCCCCACAGGTTATCCCTGACATACCTGCCTGCCCATTTGATGCCTATTCCTGTAGAGGTTCCCTGGCAGTGACTGGGGTCAAGTGTGGGCATAACCATGTGCATGGACATTACTTGGACTGGCCAATGGCCTTTGTTCTTATGCATTTTGCATTAATAAACCCAAGTAATTGTTGTTTTGGGTACATATTTGTCCTGCAATTCCTTTTCTACCTTTTTGTTTATCCTGACTAATTTGTGTTGTCTGCCTACAGTTGAGTGTGTTTCACCCTGATTGCTGGTCCATTTGCCGTTGTTTGCAAAATCTGACTTTGTGGGCAGTGCTGGTGTCACCCAGGGCAAGCTAGATGTTGACTGTATCGATATGAGTTTGTTAATGCAATTGTTGTGTCACTGCATTGTGTCATGTTTGGTATGGTATTTCATCCTGTGTGGTCCAATGTCAGCATGTATGGTATTAGACTTGTCCCCTAATATCGACTGTAGATTTGTCTCATGCGTGGCAGCTTGAATTTTCTTTGTGCAGAAATGGAGGATGTTCAATTGTTCTAGCTTCTTTTGCGTTTGACTGTGCATGTGCTCATTTTGCTGTGTGTACCTTGCAACTACTTCATCTAGATTATGTCCCATGCTGATGCAGTTGTATCTGCTTTCTTGACTTGCACTTCCACATTCTGCAGATAGGCATGTCACTTGGCTCTAGTATTGTTTGTCTCTAAAGTACATGTAGGACCAGTCCCTGTGCAAATGTTGTTTTAGGGGCATATACAAAGTGTAATGTGTCCCAGTGCAGCATCCTTTCCTGAGTGCCCCTGATTCCCCTATCCTTATTGTGCAGGTATTGTTTGCATAGTGAGCTTCTAGATATCTGTCTCTCTGACTATTGTGCATTCCATTGTCCTTCCATTGTGTTGCAATGTGGGTGATATGTGGGTCCATTACAGGGATGTTTAATGGGAGTGGCGTTTGTGTTCCATGACACATCCATACATATGTGTGTTGAATCTGATGACAGTCCATGACATGTGTGCAATGTGAGGGTGTCAGTTTTATTGGTAAATGGGATGTTGCTGTGTTGTTGTGTGACACAATGTTGTGTACACTTCACTGTTCCTATGACTAAGATATGCAGATGTGTGGTTTTGTGTAGTGTGGCAGTGCTGTGCGCGTGCCCTGCCTAAAGGGGGTGTTTAATGGCTGTGAATGTATCCTTCTTTGTGAATGACTCTGACTGTGTACACAAGTGTAGTTGGTGCTCGAACCACGACCCCCATCTCATGTGGATGATGGTGCAACAATCTGCTGTTGAGCGTAATGACACAGGAAGGTGTGTGCACTTACCGTCACTTGCGCCCACGTCAGTGTGAACTTTGTGCACCATTGTTGAGCAGCAGCAGCAGGATGTGTGTGATGGGCTCCATGGTGTAACACTGCCTGCAGGTGAGTTGCTCCCTTTATACTCTCCATTTCCACCTGCTGGGACATGGTGGTTGGACCGCCATAGTTACACTGGCGGTGTGCAGAATCATAATGTGTCTGGCGGAAACACAGGCTCCGCCGGCCGGGGTGTCCTGTCTCGTCACTGCGGCCGTCTGCGCTACCTGGTGGTGCTGGCTGAACTGCACCGATCTTTGCTCCATAGGCCACCAAGGCCTGACCGCCAAGACGATGGCAGTCCAACCGTCGTCATGGCGGTAAACGGACAGCCAAACTTATAATGTGGCCCTTTGTTCCTTTCTACCTCAGCATGGATGGCACTGTGCTACTCCTAAGCTTAAAACCTTTGCTAGAAAAATGTGATGAGCAGATTCAGAATGCCAGCGAGGCTGTGGAGTGCTCTGCACAGGAGCTGCTCTCCATGTAAACTTGAGAACTACCTAGAGTTCTCTGCTTCTTTTTTTTGCATAATTTATGCGGCACTCTAAGTCTCAAAAGTGTCTTTTTTTGGCTTATACTGAGTGATTCCCTTGTGTCTGGGCAAAGCTAAACCTGTCCTGAAGAGCTATAATGACAGCAAAACACGTGTCAAGGGTTGCTTTTAGTTATTCCAAGTTGGCTTGGATGGTAGTTTACCAGTCAAAAGCTATAATAATGTGCCTAGAGTGGTGATTTGTTTGTCATTTTACAGATTGGCGTGAATGGCCTGCGCCGATCCTATGCTTAAAGACTTTGCTGTAGAAATGGCAAAAGACTTTGCCCCTTTCTAGGTTGCGTGGATGGCACTGCGCTAATCCTATGTTTAAAAACTTTGCTAGAAAAACAGATACTTGAGGTGAGCAAATTCAAAGGGTCACCGGTGTTGGAGGGTGCTCTATACAGGAGCTGCTCTCAACCTAAACTTGGGAACTACCCAGAGTTCTCTGCTCACTTTTTGCATAATTTGTGCAGTACTCTAAGCCTGAAAAGGTGTTGTGTGTGTATATGTGTGTATATATATATAGGACTATGTTTCCATAGCAAAAGTGTTTTTTTTACTTGCCTATATCTTTGCCACTGTTTGACGACTCTTCATGAACTTTTCCCAAAAAAGTGTTGCAGTGATTCTTGTTGAGCATGGAAAATTTCAGGGAGATTTGTCAAGCGGGGCCAAGAAAAAAGGGGGGTGAAAAAATATTTGTTCCCATGTTAATTACCATATGACCTCTAGACTCCTCTACAGCCTGAACCGCTCATCAGAATTACTCCAAATTTGGCAGAAAGCTATCTTTCAGTACACATATGGTGCTTTTGCTTATTTGGTGTAAATCCGTTCAGTAGTTTTTGAGAAATTTAGGGAAATCCAAATTTGTATATCTCTGGTCACAGCGACATTGCAATTATTTTTCACAAATGCATGTGTGAAAAGAAGCGCTGTAATTGGCTAGCCGCAACCTGACTAGAAAGTTGGGGCCACCATTTTATTTTAAGGGACATGGTTGCCAAGGGTGAAAATTGTTAATTGAAAGGGGCATGAAGGATCATGGTGAAGGCATTCTAACCCCAGGGTTGTGATATAAATGTGTTTTAGGGACAAATTATGGGTTTAAAATAATTTTGCGTCACCATGCGCTGTATTCGTGAAAATTTTTCAATTTTCGTGAATTATTCACAAAATATTCACAAATCTGAAAAAAGTTGAAAGAAAAACCACAGACTCATTCATACACTAATTCAGAGACTCGTGTGCTCACTCACACACCCACTCAGACACTCATGCACCTCCTCACACCCACTCACAGATCCACTCACAGAGACAGGCCCTGTGGCCAAAGTGTCAAAGTGGGTGCCTGAGTGGGTCTGTGAGTGTGTGCACGAGTGTCTGAGTGGGTCTGTTGGTGGGTGGGTGAGGGTCTGAGTGGGTCTGTAAGTGAGTGCGTCAGTGTCTGAGTGAGTCTGTGAGTGGGTGCATGAATGTCTGAGTGGGTCTGTGAGTGGGTGCATGAGTCTCTGAGTGCATCTGTGAGTGAATGTATGAGTGTCTGAGTGAGCCTGTGAGTAGGTGCATGAGTGTCTGAGTGGTCTGTGAGTGGGCATATGAGTGTCTGAGTGAGTCTAAGAGTGTGTGCATGAGTGTCTGAGTGGGTCTGTTAGTGGGTGTGTGAGTGTCTGAGGTTGTCTGTGAGTGGGTGCGTAATGATGTGAGTGGTTCTATAAGTAGGTGTATAAGTGTCTGAAAGTAGGTGTGTGAGTCTCTCAGTAGGTCTATGAGTTGGTGCATGAGTGTCTGAGTGAGTGTGTGAGTGGGTACATGAGTCTCTTTATGGGTGTGTGACTGGTTGCATGATGAGAGCATCTATGAGTGAATGAATTAGTACTTGAATAAGTCTGTGATTGTTTTCATTTTTTATGTTTTCTGCAACATTTTTAAATTCATTGTGACGTTACACATGGGCCACTCTTACAGTTGCAGCAAATTCACAAATTTCACAAGTGGAAAAAAAACCTGTTCTTTGACATAACTTACTTGTAACGGGTTCCTCAAACACCTCTTTATTCCTTTCATGGTGTCAGGACACATCCAACCTAACCCCTTATGCCACTTTGTGCCATTTGGTCTGAGCTGGGACTGTTCCGATGAGGTAAAATGGCGGCTGCAACTGTCTGCTCAGGTTGCAGACAGCCAATCACTGCATTCGTATTGGCACGCACATTCACAAATTTGACATGATAATCGCAAAGTTGTTGTGAAAGATCTGCAGCCCTAGATATACAAATTTATTTTCTCTTTAATATCTCAAAAACTACTGAACGAATTTACACCAAATACCAACAAGCACAATCTGTGGAACAATATCTAGCTTTCTGCCAAATGTGATGTAATTCCATCCAGCAGTGAGGTTTGTGGTCGTGGTCAAAACTCCTATGGGAAATAACATTAGAAACACACTTTTTTTATCCCTCCCCCCTTTTTCTCGTCTTCCACTTCACAGATCATCCTAAAACTTTCCATGCACAACAAGAATCACTGGAGCACTTTTTGGGAAAATTATGTGAAGATTCGTCTGACGACGTGAAAGATATAGACAAGTCCAAAAATTGCTTTCCTACGGAAACATGGTCCTAACACCATCCACAGGTCCACCTTGTGGCGCGCAGAATTCACGGGTGCAAACGTGAGGAAAGGACCATTCCTCCACAATGTCCAACATCAACAATTGCAAAACAATTGATTCGTATGCACTCCAGGAGAGTTTTATTGCTTCTATTCAAGAAAAGTGTAAGAAGACACCACCAACGCGTTTCAACCTCTCGGTCTTGATCACAGTTTACAAAAAAGCCTTCCCATGAGTCTCTATTTATAGTTTGTTTTCCTACCACCACCCAAGTGCATTATGGGACACGTAGTCCCCTATAAAAACTTATAACAATTACAACATAATCAGAATTCACTAAACTTCACTATTACTACTAAACAAAAAAGGAGAGAAGTTGAATGATTAAATATTGAAATATCTCTAAGTCCAATGCAGATTGATGACAGTTTACATATATACAGAGAAATAAATAACGATTGTGAGGTAGATGTTACCATACTTGTCATGTCAGTGGGATGTTGGGCTGATAACTAGATCTTATGAACAGGTTATTGTTAGCAATATTCACATTATAAGATTAATAATGTTCCCCCAATTCTCTGAACATTTATCTTCCTTGTGTCTATCAATCTACTCTGTATACCTGGTATAATATTTGAAGCCTCATATTCTTTGCTTCATATATCTCTCTCATCTAGACATAATACTCATCTTAATACACGTGAATGCTTTCAATCTCTACACCTTCAGCCTCATGTCTCTCTATGGTTACTCAATGTCCATTACCTCACAAACATTTAATGCTTATTCATCCTTCATAATGTAATTACATTGGATGGCCTCTAATTGCACTGATTGCTTTTATAGTCACAAGTCATCATAAATGGTAATAAAGTTCTTCATCGCCATTTAATCCCCTCAGAGTCTTTGTTTTAAGTTGTACTATCAGTCTAGACTCCAACTGTCTAAGCCTGAGCTCACGATCCCCTCCTCTTTCATTTTGCTCAATGGTCGCGATCCCAAAGAACTTCATATTCAACCAAGTTTTTCCTTTATGTGTGACTAAATGTTTAGCCAGTGCATAGTTGACATCCTTGTTGTATATATAGACAGGGTGCAGTCTATGTTAAAGGTAGGACATACACTGATGTGTTTTACAGGTCCTGACAGTGAAATACTGCGAAATTCGTTTTTCACTGTTGCAAGGCCTGTCTTTCTCATAGGTTAACATGGGAACTGCCTTTAAATATCTTTTAAGTTCAGTTTCCCATTAGGAGCAGATAGAGATGAGGAGTTTGGGTTTTTTGTACTCACAATTTAAAAATACACCTTTCGGTAAAGTTGATATTTAGATTGTCAGTTTGAAAATGCCACTTTTAGAAAGTTGGCATTTTCTTGCTAAAATCATTATGTGCCTCTGCCTGCTTGTATATTATACGTCTGGGTCAGAATGGCAGTTGGGCTGTTGTGAATTCTCTCTAGACAGTGACACAAAAGGAGCTGGGGTGTAGCCTGCATATCCTGATTAATCTCCTGGGCTAGAGTGGGGAGGAAGAAGCTGACACTTACACCTAAAAGGGGTGTACGTGTCCCTACACAATGCAGTCTCCAGACCTCTGGAATGTGTCTGGGGCCAGGCCTGAAAGGCAGGATCTTGTGAATAACCTGCTGTTGGAAATGGCCCTTTTTGCAGGATTATCCCCAAACTTTTTGCTTTCTTCCTCCTATTTTTTTAGGTCTATTTTTGCTGGTTTATTGTCTCTGCGCACTTTAACACTGCTAATCAGTGCTAAAGTGCAAGTGCTCCCTATAGAAATTGTACTGTTGATTGGTTTATCCATGATTGGTATATTTGATTTACTAGTAAAGTGCACTAGAGGTGCCCAGGGCCTGTAAATCAAATGCTACTAGTGGGCCTGCAGCACTGGTTATGCCACCCACATTAGTAGCCCTGTAAACATGGCTCAGACCTGCCATTGCAGTGTCCGTGTGTGCAGTTTTAAACTGCCAGTTCGACTTGGCAAGCATGCCCACTTGCCAGTCCTCAACCTTCCCTTTTACTACATGTAAGGCACCCCTAAGTTAGGCCCTAGGTAGCCCCATGGGCAGGGTGCAGTGTATGTTTAAGGTAGGACATTACTAGTGTGTTTTATATGTCCTAACAGTGAAATACTGCCAAATTCACTGTGAAAGGCCTATCTCTCTCATAGGTTAACACGGGGGCTGCCTTTAAATATCCTTAAAGCGCAGATTCCCTTTGAGAGCAGATAATAATGTGGAGTTTAGGGTCTCTGAACTCACAATTTAAAAATACATCGTTTAGTGAAGTTGTTTTTTAAATTGTCTGTTTGAAAATGCCACTTTTAGAAAGTAGGCATTTTCTTGCTTAATCCATTCTGTGACACTGCCTGTTTATGGATTCCCCGTCTGGGTCAGTTTGACAGTTTGGCTGTTCACACCTCTCCTCTAGACAGTGACACAAAGGGGGCTGGGGTGTAGCCTGCATATCTTGATTAGCCATCTGTGCTAGAGAGGAGGGAGGAGTGGTCGTTCAAACCTGAAAGAACTGTGCCTGCCCTCACACAATGCAGTCTCCGACCCCCTGGTGTGCGTCTGGGGCCTGGCCTGGACAAGGAAGGATCTTGCAAACACTTGAAACTTTGCTTTGAAGTTTGCCAACTTCAAAGGCAAACTGGGTATAAGAAGAAGACCTAAAACCCTAGACTGGTAGAATCTGTCTAGAATGAAGAGAAACCTCTGCCCAGGAGAAGAGTTGAAGAGCTGAAGGAGGAGTACTGTCCCTTTGCTGTGTTGGTTTGCTGGACTGGCCTGCAGTTGCTGCTCCTGCCTAAAAAGAGTGCAAAGGGTGAACTTTGCCGTGTGTCCTGCTTGAGAAAGTTCTCCAAGGGCTTGGAGTAGAGCTTGCCTCCTGTTGGAAGTCTCAAGGACACCAAAGACTTCAGTTTCCTTGACCTGCAGCACTGGAAACTGTGTGTTTTGTGCTGTTCAATAGGAGAACCCACCGCGACACTGCCAATGACGCCGCTGGCCTGCACCGTGACCTGCCAACTCCACACGGAGTCGCATTGCCCCACTTCGCACTGTGACCCTGGTCTCACCGACGCCGTCATCGGACGACTTCACCGAGCCGCTGCTCGCACCGCGACCTGTGGGCCTCGCACTCCGGCATCGCCTGCTCACACTGCAGCCTTGGCATCCCTGACGACGACGCTCCACCTGACACCGGCGCTGCTGCCTACACCGTGGTCTGTGGACACCGCTCGTGAGGGTCACGAAGCACCGTCCCGCCCTGCACCACTGGCTTGGGCCTACTGACAACAGCGCTTCAGAAACGATGACGGCCCTGCCTGCACCGTGACCTGTGGACACCGCACGTCGCACCGCCCTGCTTCACACCGCAGCCCTGGTCTCACCTACGCCACTGGACGCCGTCTCCGAGCCGCTGCCTGCACCGTGACCTGTGGGCACCGCATGTCGCATCATCCCGCTTTGCACCGCAACCCCGACGCCATCCACACGGGAGCACCTGACTTCATCAGCCTGGAGCTCGATCTGCAACGCGTGTGACCTCAAAGGCCCGACGAATCCTGCACCGACTCCGGAACCGACACCGAGACATCAGTGACACCGCTCTCCGGAGATCACTGTGAGGATCACAATGCCCTGCAAATCCAAGGTACTGTTTGCAGGTCTTCCCAACACCGTAGCTGGCCTGCAACGCTGCGGCCGGCCTGAACTGTTGGTTTTGTTGATCACGACGCCCTGATAGCCCCAGGTGGAGCTATCGACTTCAAGGAACTGAAGTTTTGAGTAAATCTTGCAGAATTCATATTTTTCTTACTGTATGTTGGATTTTTATTGTATTTGGTCTTGTTTTATACAGATAAATATTGGCTATTTTTCTAAATCTAGTGTGGTGTCCTTTTGCAGTGTTTTCACCTATTACTGTGTGTTATGTGCAAATGCTTTAACCATTGCTTCTGAGATAAGCTTGACTGCTCATGCCAAGCTACCAAGGGGGTGAGCAGGGGTTATCTGAGCGGGTATCTCCCTTATCCTGACTAGAGTGAGGGTCCCTACTTGGACAAGGTGCAAACCGACTGCCAACTAGAGACCCCAGTTCTAACACCTGCCTACTTCAAAGGCCAGAACTGGTATAAGTAGTGGACCCAAAACCACAGACTGTTAGAACACTTCTGGATCAAGAGGAAGTTCTGCCAAGGAGAAGAACTGGGGAACTGGAGGAGGAGTACTGCCCCTGTGCTGTGTGTGCTTTGCTGGGTTGGGCTGCAGTTGCTGCTTCTGCCTTAAAGAGGACAAAGACTGAACTTTGCTATGTATCCTGCTTGTGACGTTTCCCCAAAGGCTTGGAGTAGAGCTTGCCTTCTGTCTCAGAGATATCAAATGCTTCAGCTTCATCTGCCTACAGCACTGGGAACTGTGTGTGTTTTGTGCTGCAACAGAAGAAAAACTACTGTGACAATGATGCCACTTCCTGCACCGGGACCTGACGACGCCACATGGAGCCATGCCCAAAGTCGCACTGCAACCCTAGTCTCACCAACGCCGCCCCTGACACTGTAACCAAAACGTTGCTTGAACCGTGATATGTGGGTCCTGCACTCATCATTGCCTTACTAATACCAGAGCCTTGGCATCCCCGACACTGCCGCTCCACGCTGACACTGATGCCGCTGTCTGCACCGTGACCTGTGGACAGAGTTTGTGAGATGCTTCATGTACCTTCCCATCCCACACCGCAACTCCAGTCCACTGATGCAAGCGCCATCGACTCCAGTGTCATCAACAGACGCCCTTCTCTGCACCACCACCTTGGGCCTACCGACAACATCGCTTCAGCAACGACGCCGAAGACACCGCGACATGACTCGCCGCCTTACTTCACACCACTGCCTTGGTTTTACTGATGCTGCAAGGCACCATCACTGAGCCACTGCTTGCACCTTGACCGGTGGGCACCGAACGTCTCATCGTCCCGCTTTGCACCGCAGCCCCGACGTCATCCACACCAGCGCTCCTGACTTCATCATCAGCCCGGAGTTCGATCTGCAACGTGAGTGACTTCAAGAGCCTGACGACCTCCACTCCGACCTCTGGAAATGACACCTGCAACACCAGCGATGCCAGCAGCACCGCACTCCAGATCTCATTGCGAGGATCACGACACCCTACATTTCCAAGGAACTGCTTGTGGGTTTTTCTGACACCGTAGCTGGCCCGCGACACTGCTGCCGGCCTGAACTGTTGGATTTGTTGTTCACAACGCCATGATAGCCCCAGATGAAGCTCTTGACTTCAAGGAACTGTATTTTTAAGTAAATTCTTGCAAAATTCATATCTTTATTACTGTATGTTGGATTTTTCTCATTTTGGTCTTGTTTTACACAGATAAATATTAGCTATTTTTCTAAAACTGGTGTGGTGTCCTTTTGTAATTTTTTCACTGTATTACTGTGTGTGATGTGCAAATGCTTTACACAATGCTTCTGAGATAAGCCTGACTGCTCGTGCCAAGGTATCAAGGGGGTGAGCAGGGGTTATCTGAGCTGGGTATCTCCCTTATCCTGATTAGAGTGAGGGTCCCTACTTGGACAGGGTGCAAACCAACTGCCAACTAGAGACCCCATTTTTAACAGTGGTATATATATATACACACATATATTTTCACTTAAAAGACATTACAGTTAGACTCACATTTTAAACCTACCAAACCATATAAATTCACTTGTTATAGACTTATCTCAAGTAACTATAACTTGTGCCCTCAGGTAACTGTAACTCGCGCCCCTGCAGTTTTTTCATCAAACATTTTACTCCAAATATTACATTGATATTATCAATTATGTTATCAACGGTGTCCTGACTGACGTAATTTGTGAGGTAATTAGCACTGCATGGCAAGGACGTGAGTTATATGATTTCCATTATAAGTATAAGAAACTCATTTTGTCATAAACCTTATTTTGATACAATATTTTGGTCAACAATATTTTTTACCACAATATTGTGTCATTGGGCGGTCCTTTATCCCAAAATGGCTAAGGATTGTGAATTGAGGTCCCCCCATTTTTCCGAAGGAGAAATGAAGAATTGAATGTCATTTGTGAGGGGCCACCAAAACTTTCCTCACCTTTATCAGGGGATAGACAACAAACTGAGCACTCAGTCTGATTTGGAAGAACATCGTCATGTGATGCAATGCAGTGGACACACCTGAGAAGACGGTGGAGTGCTGTCTGCGCTGGAAAGAGTTTTGGTGCTGAGCATTCCTAAAGGCATAGGATGTGCTGGAGGTATCCCCCTTTCTACATTTTTGATATCCTAGGCCTACACCACGAAACAGGAGGGTCCTGAAATCAGCGTGATTGACCATGTATACTCAGCTGGAGGCACAGAAGTAGCAGAAAGGTGGTAAGTATGATTTTGGAATAAAAGCATAAACGTGGGCATGTTTTGAAAGTGTTGTACAGTCATGTCTAATGCTTTATATCTTTCAGATGTTCATATTGTGTTTACCATATGTTGTCCTGAAAAATGTGTTACTAACTGCCTCTATTATTATTTTATTTTTATTTTTTCAAAATATATTCATATGATTATTTTGACACATAGGCACTATGTAAAGAAAAGGCATGTTTTAAAGGGTTAATTACCAATGCCATTGTTAAAAGCCTTGTTTTAAAAGCAGTGACATCCTATTGTAAGTTGTACATAACTCTTATTATTTTTTACTTCTACATCATGTGAGTTATAGATGTGAGGTAATGTATAACACACATCTCAGCCAAACTGAAATAGTTACACCCGCAAAATGACCCTTTCAGAAGTAATCAGTATACAATGATGACATCTAATTGTTGGCCAACACGTGTCTGGAAAGTATCCATGGATGCCCCACACATCAGTGATCATCTTCTAGCCATCAACTCATATCTAAGTCCTTGTTTGCCATTATAAGTGAATGTAAGTGTGACATGTTCAAGTGATTCGAGAAATCCCATTTGCCATGTTGAACAAAGATTAAGGGCAGCATTTGAGGGTGAAGTAACATGCTTTAACTGACACTGCTAGATCATGGACAACCACTTTTAAAAGTGGTAATTGGGAAAGAGGGAAACTTGCATGCTAAAGAGGAGTGTTGCTCTTGACAGTGTCATTTTTGTCAAATTTATTGTAGAATAGTGTAAAGAAGTATTTCAATGCATATGAATTATTAGACATATGCACTCATGTTTTTTCTGTTTGTCATCATTTCTTTTCGGCAGGCAATGTTTTTGTGTAATAAGAAGAACAGGACCTGGGGCAAAGAGAAACAAGGAATTTAGATGGGAATAACAGTGCCACCAGTAAGGAGGAGGAATTTACCACCAGCAGGGAGAACCATCCAGCCAGAAACTCAAGTCCTCAGGCAGGAAAATATTCTAGATAGAGTCCAAGGAAAGCACCAAAAGGATGACAGAGATGAATACCACATGCCAGGAGGAGTTGCTCTATGGGGATAACACTCTCCAAAAACAGGAAACAGCTAGATTTGTCCCAGGAGAAGATCTCGCTATCACCTGGGCCTGCAGCCGCCCTCCATCATTTCAGAGGACCCCACTAAAAATAGAACTTGCAGCTGCAGCCTTGTAATAACGTCCTTCTGTATACACCGGCATAGAAGATGAGCAACCAAGGGAGGCATTCCCAGAGACATTCCTGAGTTTTCATGTGTTGCCCCTTAAAGCCACAGAATATGCAGACAAGGTTGCTTTCCAAGAGGTCATGAGGTAAGTGATTATTCGACTTCAGTCGAGCTCTTTGGATGTCAAAGAGATGAATGGGACATTGTGGGCACCTCAGGAGGTGAAAACTGACCAACATCTGGAACTATGTAGCATGCTATGTAATATCCCAGAAAGCAGACATATATTGTCTTGCCTTCCGTCCGATCCCTTGAAGCTTGCTTTTGTAATGTCTCCCAGTAAGTCTGTCCTAGCTGTTGCCACACCCACCTCAATGTGTCCAGCACCTTAGGGGTTGCCTATCAATGTCTGAGGAGATATTTATTGTGGTGGCGAAGTCTCAGTATAAGGATGACCAGGAATCTTTGCCCCCAACTCAAGCAGCTTCTTTGACACATCGTCTGGTTTGTGGGATAACTTTACTTTGTGTTTTTCTGCCAAAATTGACATTATTTAAAATATTTCTACTATAATTTTGACTATTTGTATTGGACATTTTGATCTTTTATTCTGTGTTCCTCTTTTAACTTTATACATAGACTTGTCGTTTGACATTCCTGATATGTTTTTCCTGTTGTCCACCCCCTTCCAAGTTCATGTTTCCTACCTGAAATAAGGCAGTATCTTTTTTTATTGGGCCCAATAAAAGGGCGGCGTTTAAAAAAGCAAAAAAACTATACAATATTTTCTTTTAAAATATAAAATAAAATTTTATTGCAATCTTTAACTTGGATATCTTGCTACTCTGTCCTAAATGTATAGATATGTGCTGTTAATGTGTGTAATTTTAGTTCAGTATTAAAAAATGGACATTTGAGGAAATCCGAGAAAGCTGTGGATTAGAGCAAAGGAAATTCTTTAAATATCTACAAATAAGAGACTTCTTAAGTAAAAAAAAACGGTGGGATACAGGGATTCGCAAAAAATCCGCACTTGGAGAAGGTAATAGGAGGGGCCCAATTGTCAATAATCTCTCTATATTCAATGTTTATGTTGGAGCAACCCAACGATCTCGAGAAATATAGCAAGAAGTGGGAAGGTAGTCTCTATAAGGGAGGTATTACATTTTACGAATAATTGGACTTGGATTTACCATGCTGATTTCTTCAGCATTGCAGGCACAGCATTATAAGACAATATATGACTTATATTATACTCCATTTCAAAAAGAAAAATGGGGAAGGTTGGAGGGGACCCACTGCCTGAGGTGTCAGGAATTTGGAGCAGATATTCTACATACGTTCGTCACCTATGTCAAATTGGAGCCACTGAAAGGGGAGATTAAACAGGTGTTAAAGGGGGTGGTAGGATATGATGTGGCACTTACACAGGATATTATGGTTTTAGGTGTATCAGAGAGAGGGGGGAAAGCCACAAAAAGCTATTATTTTTATATAAATGGCTGTGTATAGCCTATGTGTTGCATCTGTATAGTTAGATGCACAGCCCCCCTCATGTCAGCAGTGGCTGGGACGACTTTTATCTATTTATCATTTGGAGACTGCACTGTATCAACGCAAGAGGAGGAAGGTTAGAAGAAAAGTGCAGATAACATGGGGCCTTTTTGGGGAGTGGGTCAGGTCTAGGTAGTGGTGCAGGGAAAGGAAAACAAGGAACAGAGTACGTTAAGCGAAATGTTTTGGTTTTCTGATTCTTGCTCTCTCTTCTCCCCATTGTTTGTAATGAATTGTTTTTCTTTTTTGCATAAACAAAAGTCAAACAATACACAGTCTATCGATCAAAAAAGTAAAAATATTGTCATGCAAGCATCGTAGACGGGTAGGAAAACATGTATAGACACAAGATAAATGTAGGTAGAAGTCATATGTAGTTAAAAAGGTGGAAAAAACATTTATACAACCAAAAGTTTGTGATGAGTGTTTATAAAAGTTGTGTTTGTGCAAGGAAGAGTCAGTGATTGGCTGGATAAAATGTTCATGGTATTGGTGGCTGCAGTCCATGCCTAAGCAAGGGTGGAGCAGTTGGGAGAGAGTAATCTACATCTCCGGCTATGCAATCTTGGGCCCACGAGAAGCTGAGATTCTGGTTGCGAATTGGGAGGTGGTGAGTTTGTGTGTTGTTGGTAGAGTTCATGGGAGGGGTGTGCTATACAGTTTGGTGTTGTGCATGTCGCCTTACCTCCTCTTCCCCCTACAAATGAAAATGTTCAGGTGCAACCTCATCATGTCTTTAATGGATATTTGTATGTCATCCAACAATACACTATCTGCCAGAGGTCAGAAAGAGATCTTGAGATCCCATCTCAATGGCCATATTTTGGCTCTCGATGATTTTGAGTGTAACTAGCTGTTATATAAGATACCTTTTCCTGTAGGTTCACTCTCCCTGCCTATTGCATATGACCCTATATAAGCAAAGCCATGAACAAGTAGTTAGCCCACACCTGTGAATATAATATGCAACGAGCACACCAGTCTTCCAAATGGCTTCTAATCTTCATTGTACAGTGATGGACACTTACATATGTACACAGATGAATGTCTTTACAAAGCATGCCATTACCACACATGCCTGTACCACTCATGTAATACATATGCGTTGTATTAGTATTGTGCCTTTTCAGGAGACATAGGACTAAGGGGGTCATTACAACCCTGGCGGTCGGTGACCGCCAGGGTTAAAGTGGCGTTCGTACCGCCAACAGGCTGGCGGTACTAACACCCATATTTTGACTGCGGCGGTACCGCCGCGGTCGCACCGCCGGGGCCGGCGGTATTCCGCCATTTTAGCCCCAGCGGTGATTATCCGCAAGCAAGCAGCGCTGCCCTGGGGATTATGACTCCCCTACCGCCAGCCTGTTTCTGGCGGTTTGCACCGCCAGGAAGAGGCTGGCGGTAAGGGGACTCAGGAGGCATGGGCATGGGCAGTGCAGGGGCCCCCAGGCAGAGCCCCGTCGCGCATTTCACTGCCCGAATTTCGGGCAGTGAAATGCGCGATGGGTGCTACTGCACCGGCTGCACATCAGCATTGCCGCCGGCTCAATTACGAGCCGGCGGCAATGTTGATGTGACTTTTCCGCTGGGCCAGCGGACGGTGACTCTGTTACCATCTGCTGGCCCAGCGGAAAAGTCAAAATACGGAGCCAGCCATACCGCCAGCACTGGCGGTTTTCTGGCTACCGCAACCTTGGCGGTCTGCAAGGCAGACCGCCAAGGTTGTAATGACCCCCTAAGTGTTGCAGTGTGGACTGTGCCTCCTCTTATCGCCAGGTGTGTTGCAGTGTGGATTGTGCCTCCTCTTATCACTAGCTGTGGCCACAATGTGGATTGTACCTCTTCTTAAGGCCAGGTGTGTCGCAATGTGGATTGTGCCTCCTCTTATCACTAGCTGTGACACAATGTGGATTGTACCTCCTCTTGTGGCCAGGTGTATCGCAGTGTGGATTGTGCCTCCTCTTGTCGCCAGGTGTTTCGCAGTGTGGATTGTGCCTCCTCTTATCCCTAGGTTTGTTTCAGGAATTCGTCTGGATTGTTAGATCTGCAGGTGGAAACACCATCATAGCCTGTCAAAGGCTCTAAAGGTTTTTCAGTGTAGTGTCTTACTACTCATGACTGTGTTGTAGTTGTTTTCCTCTTTTGCGTCTATGGGCCTAAGGAAGAGATTCCGGGAATGTTTGGGCATTAGAGAACCGTGACATTAGATTATTATAAAATAATAATAAGCCTTGGGGCAGTGAATGGTGACGGCATCGAGTCCCTGGGTTAGACATGGAATAATATTTAGCCTACTCTCCATGGTTACCTAATGCTGAAAGTTAATAAATAATATGGCTGTTAGTGGATAAGGCAAACACTGAATGAAAGTGACATGCACGCTGTATGCTTCCTGCTCATGACTTCATCAGTGGCTCTGGCGGCGGAGGTGAAGGGTTCTTTTCAAGCCACAAGCTCAGGCTATGCTGTGCCTTAAAGAGACATGATTCAATGAATTAAGCCCTGTCCGGATAGCGGTTAGGTCGTAAAGTGAGTCCAGCGGATAAGTGGCAGATATTGAAGGCAGGCTAGGTTGTAAGGTCAGTCCAGCAGGCATGCGGCCCACTGTCTTATTTTACACTCTGTCGTAGGACAAATCATTTAAAAACTAAAAACGGAGTAAGTTACACAGACCTCCATCCTTCCCGAACTAGTAGCGTGTCCAGATGAGTGACCTCAGCAGTGATCTGCCACACGAAGGTGCCCACCCTTTGTTTTGTTGCTACCTAATCTGAAGAGGGGCCCTTAATAATAAAACAACAGCTAATAATGTTTGCCAGTTTCCAGACAGAAACAAATAAAATGTTATATTAATAAATAACCATGGTTTACAGTTATATGTTCTAGTTATTATTTCAGATGAAAATACTCCCATTAGGATGCAAGGTATGATAATGTTTTATTTTTCTTTCTTTCTGAACATCAGTCACAAGGTTGTAGGATGGTATGTGTAGAACTGAAATAAATAAATGAATACAGAAAAAAACATAAAAATATTTCACACAGAAACTGCTGAGTGATGACAAGTGGTAACCTTTTCCTTGCTAAATATTAAGATTCCTTAAGACATGCAAGTTCATTGAATGCCATTTTCTCCTCTGATACAACTCCAACCGTTTTTCCATGACCTTTGCGTAGTGATGTATTGACATGATTGCCTGTAAGTTGAATGTTTAGGCAGATTGTCCTACATTCTTTTGTCTAAAGTTTGTGTATAGAGTACATATGTTTGTTTACTTTTTCTCATGCAAATGTATCATGTGTATTAGTTTCTTTACTGGTAAAGGAGGGAATCCTAAGATGTATCTAACAGAATGTTTGTGACATAGAGTGTCGGGGCATTCCAGGTTAGTGATGATGTTACCATGGTTCCGTTGTGGCCAGTTGATGCTGGACCTGAGTGGTATCTGACCACTGTGGATGGAGTGCTCTTGAACAGAGAATTTACGACATCATTTCTGGAGTCCTATTATCATTACACAATCCATTGTTGTTTTGCCCACCATGCCAACCAAGACTGAGCCATATCCAAATCAGCCTTGACCCTGCTGCATTAGAGACAGTCCAGCCTGACCTGCAAAGCCAGGTCCTCTCTGAACCGGACCACAAAAAACCCAAGACTAGCCTTGCCATGATGTGAATCGTATAAAAGCAACTATGGACTATATAATGGCATCTGTGGGTTTTATCATTTACTGGATTACGTCCAAGAACATAAATCAAGTAAGGCACATGGCAACATAAAACTGTACAGATAACTGTGTGAAGTATAAGAATTGAATCAAATCAAACAAACCACAATTGAATCATGTTTACTCATAAAGCAAAAAGAGGATTTATGCAATGATTACAGTGGTGGCTTTTGCCCAAACTTTTCACCACACTGAAACCAGAACACCTATTTTGACTTTTGGTACGAAGGCTATGCCCAGCTCAGGTATTACAAGCCCAGCCCGGTGAAAATCAGGCAATATGCCTAGGGATATCGTCACTTATAGCCTTCATTTCGATTGTATTAACATTCTTGCGTAGGAGCAGGTTCTGCATTTTATGGAACCGGGCACTCTGTGATTCCAGAAGCAGATACTAATAAACAACAGAAAGAAGATACAGTGTTACATTTGTGAGGTAGTGGTCAGAGGGTGGCAAAAGAAGCAAACATGGTTATAGGGAGAAAGAGGAATAACGAAAATTGCAAAGAAAATGTGAGACAAATGAAGTGAGAGTGCAGAAGAAGTGAAGATGGAAGAATTGAAAGAATAGTATGAAGGAAGAAAAAAAAGTAGGAGGAAAAGGAGGTTGTCAGGAACAAAAGGAAGATGGGAGAAATTAAAAGAGATGGAATAGAAGAAGGAAGGGATGAACTTTTCTTCGAGAAACAATTCCAAGAGACCTTCCTTATAAAGGTCAGAATCACTCGCTTTATTCACTCGGTGGCAGCAATGCAGTTCCAAGTGGGGGATATTGTGTTTTTCTGCCTACTCCCTTGCACTTCCTTTGCTGTAGCCCTGTGTTTTCAGGCCGCTCTGAATCCACTCATCCATGTGCCCACGTATGAGGCCGATAAGAAAATCATTCAAAGCATTTTCTTGAAACTAGGCCTGAGAACAGTCAACTGAGGGCCAAAGTTATGACCCACAAAACTATCATTGAGCTCCCCTGTTTAAGGAGTTCTTTGCTATCTTGCCTGATCCCACCATCATTCTAAGGCAGACAATTTAACATTGTACACCTTCGTCATGGTGACCTACCTGCTGTTTAAAAGTGCGAAGTTCACCGTAAACAAAAATAAGTAACATTACCATCACTGTAGTAACTTCGAGTAACTTGGAGTAACCTGGATCCTTTACGCTACTCACTCAAGCATAGACACATGAAAGAACATGAAAGCAGCGGTGCAGTTAGGGTGGCAGGGGCAATAATGCAAGCAACACAAAATGGGCTGCCTATTTTTGTTCCTCAGCAGTCGGTTTGCATTCTAAACTTGTGAAAGTCGCTTTAACACAACCACCAACTAGTGCTATTACCAAGCTTCCTGCCGGCCACACCGGCCTCCTTCTGTAGATCATGGCTTGCTTGGCAGTGTGCTTCCTGGCTCCTGTTTTATTGCACCACAATGGATGGGGCCATTGAATATGGCATTTCCCATAACATTTACTATCACCCTGTTGCTTCATACTGGACACCGCCCCTACCCCTCACAGGCACCACTTTGAAGTGCAGCTCTATAGTTGAACCAAGATGGCATTGCCCCATGCCATACTGTTACCAAACCACTTTCTACCTCTTCCTAGTTCTCTTTCTGTGTCCTTCCCTGTCTTCCTCACAGAAAGGCTGACACAAAGATGATCTGTTTCTGCCTCGATCATGTGCCCCATATGCATCCTGTCCCATGGAAATTATGTAGGGTGCGCCATTCCTTTTTGCTGACATGGCACCGGGCGACATTTTATCTCACTTACAAATACTGTAATTCTTGTACCGATTGACAACACTCCTCAAAGAAAATAGTGGTTGTTGTAATTACGACTCTGATCCTCCACTTAACAGACTGTCAGTGGTTCTCCTGTGCTTCATCTTCCGTCCCTTTACCCCAGAGTAATTAAAAATTATCACAAAGTATTAATATTACTGTTATTATTATTACTACTACCACTGTTATTATTATTATTATTAATAATAATAATAATATTAATAATAATAATAATAATAATAATACTAATTATAATAATAATAATAATAATAAAATTGTTATAGACTATACAACAAGCTGTTCCCAAGAAGACTTCAAAATAATACTTTTCAACTTGCGTTAACCTTAAGATGAAACCATCACATCACGCTTACCTTCAAGGCCCTTTAAGATGTGGTCACAATCCAGAATCCTCTGCTTAGTCCATAAAGCCCTCCATGGCATTTCCTCAGGCTCCCTCATCAAAATTCCCCACCCCTATGACCTGCCCAGGTCACTACGATCGCCTTCCTCAACCTCATTGCAGAATGCCTTCACAGACTTACAAAGATTTTGTCGTGGAACCCTTCATGGGCACAGTCAGCCTTCTTACACTCTATACAGCCGTGCCTGAGTCTTCAAATGCACGTTCTAAAGTTTACGAATGACCTGAAAACGCAGCTCTTCTGGCTCTATTTGCTGTACCTTCTTCGCGCTGAGAATTCAATAACAAGTCTCAAAGGCCCCATGGGTTCTTAACCGTAACCTGGTGATTTCATGCACGTGCATTCCATACTGTACATGGTTTACTCTCTGGGTTGTTCACTCTTAGCATAATTATCCATAACCTTGATGTTCTTGTTTTGATTCCAGTGCAAGTCTTCAGTTGAAGAATGGGTCGTGGATGTAGAAGATGTGGTTGAACGTTGTCCTTCCGAAGAGAAGAGCTGCAGGCACTCCGGTGAGATATGAAATCAGTGGCACATCCAAAACTAGAGGCAACTCTTGAAAAGCATAAAAACAGGTGACTGCATCTGTGTGGCATGTCTTTATATAGGAGTCATGTCCGATATTACTGCTAGTCTCGCGATAGCTCTAAAATGCTACCTGCTGGAAGGCCAAAATCTCACTGGAGCATCATGTATCTCTGAGTCTTTCGTAGGCCAAGACCAGAACCAAATAGATTATGGATGTTCTACTGATAAGGAAGCTTATGGTGAACTGTGTGGGCCATGGACTGCCACTTTGTGAGCAGGGAGCTATGCACCTCCTTGCTTGTGGCGCAATTTGCAGGCACGAGTATAGGCACAGGGTTTCTTGTTAATTCCATGAAAGTGAGGGCATTGTGGGTGCAGTCATGGATTCAGAATCACTGGCAGACTCAGAATTCTGCAATATGCAACCTGGAATTGTGACACTTACACAGTGTTTATGCGATATGAAGAGTTTTACAAAAACTCCTAAAAATAAAACAAAATAAAAGATGCTTCTAGGTTTCATTATTTACACAGTCAGTACCTCCTCCTCCACCTTGTCCCCGTCTGATGGGTAATATAAGGCCACACTAGCATCATCTATGCACTCCTGCTTCCTCCCGTGGTCCTAACGGGTGCCTTTATCCATCATTCCATGGCTTCTCCAACTGCCGTGTCCTAGCTGCTGCTTTTGCCACATCCATCCCAAGTTCCACTAAAACGTTACTGATCGTTGCTGATAATGCTGCATTCACCTTGATGTTCTTGCTAAGTGACTGACGATTATTTCCTTTATCCACCACGGTTTCCCTATAGTACTAACCATGTGCATAAAATAATACATTCTGAAGTGTGGAGCTGTGTTTTCTTGTCTGTAACCTTCCATTACTTTAGCTCACAATGGTGTTGAAGCTCAGGTAATGAATGCGTTTTTCTCCACTTGGTTCCAGGAAGTGGTTTCTCCACTTGGTACACAGAGATGAGAAGTGAGGGTGCTTACAATATTACCAGTCTATCTGTCCACAGCCCACATGTTACACCCCTAGTTGTCTAGCAGTGGGATAGGAAGAGCATTGAAGACAACACATGGATTGGGGTGTCATCCTTAAGGGTTGAGCAAGTGACTTCATGTCAGAACCCTTTCAGGTGCCATGATCCAAACAAATGTCAGGGGCTCACAACCATGGGGGTTGGGACTTTTTTTTAACATTAACACTAATGCTCCTGGGTCCAACACACCATGGCACTGGAAACTAGGTGCCAAGTACAATCTTTCCACACTTGACTCTCAGGGTAGCGAGGGTGAGCAGTCAAAGTCTTCACTGCGAGGTATTAAGAGGGAGAGACCCAAAACTCAAACAGTCCAACAATAGTCATGATACGTACTGTCCAGTCCTGTGTTGCTCTTTGTAAAAAGATAACTATTTTTATCACACTCCAAAACGTAAGAATACACACAAAAAATATTACTCATCTGCACAGTTTTAAGATGGGTGATATGAGATTCTAAGCACACATAATTCAGACAGAAATCTGGCACATGTGCAAGCTCATTGTGATGTCTATCTTATTTCTGAAACCCATAGGCCAGTCCATATATGTCTCTCTACTACGGTTCTTTAGGGTAATTCAATTGCACTGGCTTAAGTAACTTGCTGCAGTTTTAGTGGTAGGAAGCTCAGTCAATGTTCCAGGTAATGTGGCTCTTTACCTGGTGGATCACATCCTGGTTAAACAAAAGTGCACTACTACTAGTAACTGGAGTGCAGTCCTAGTTGTAGTTCCTAGTCGTGCAGTCTGGCAGCCCCACTTCCTCTGACTCTGCATTTGTGTTTGAGTATTGTTTCTCCAGGTGAGTGTGGCACAGAGTTGGGAGCCCACCAAAGTCCCTCGCTGACAGGAATTTTCCCAATGGGTCAGTTCTGAGACTGCAGACTACTGATGAAGTTTTGTGCAGTCTTTCAGGTGGCATCCAAAGGCTTCCAGAGGTCACTTTAGACAGTTTGAAAGAAGCCAGTGCTAAGCTGGAAACAATGAACAATATGTTTGAGGAGATGAAGCTCTGCACACAACAGGGACTCGCTGGTTGAGATGTATTGGGGTCATAGAATGATTCAGCTCACTTGGCTTGTTGTGGAAACTCGTATTGAGGCCAGGAGGCCCTCTCCAGACTGAAGTTGGCATCAGTTACACTACTCAGTTCAATACGCTGCTTCTTGTGTGCCCCACATATTGGGCACAGTGGCTGTGCTTCTCCTCCTTGGGCAATCTCTTCCTGCAGGATCAGGCGTTCTTTCATCTCTCGTAGCAGGCTGGGCCACAACCAGGACCACAGCAAAATGTGCACATTTCTTTTGAGATCTCCTCTCCTCTGGGAGACTGGCTATCAAATATATCAGCCGAGTATCTCGTTAGTCCTCTGAGAACTCTGCAGAGCACTACCTACCTTGGCAGGCCATGGTACTAGAACCAAGTAGGGTACTTTGTGTTCCCACTTTTTACACATTTTTCACACAGGGAATGTTGATCCCACCCTTAACACCCAGAAGTTACTTTGGAGTGGTTCCCTTTCATAATTCATTTTATCTTCTGCAGAGCAGATACATTCTTTGTCAAAGGTGATGGCTCTGACGAATTGGCTCCAACTGAAGCACCCACACATAAGCTCAATGAAGGGTGCACCAGGCAGTAAACAGCCTTCTGAAGTAGTGCTCAGGGAACAGACCAGGGAGATTAACATGGAATAACTAAAGCAGCTCTGTCTCCATCCTCCCACACTTCATTGTCTGAAGCTACATCCTCTACCTCAGGATGCAAGCAATACACTTCCACTGTCTGGGGAGGCTATACATCAACTTTCTTCTTGTGCTGTATTTTACTAAGGCATTCAAAATAGATCTCACTGGTCTCTGCTACCACACTTATAAACAATATGGAGTCTTGTTACCAGTCATCAATCATATTACACAAACATAACATATACACAGGAATGTCTCTGCTGGGTTTAAGGATTAAGTGGAACAGAAAAAGGTGTTGTCTGTATTATCATTCATAGAAACAGTGTGCTGCACTAACACTTAGGCCCTCATTACAACCCTAGCGGTCGGTGTTAAAGCGGCGGTAATACCGCAAACAGGCCAGTGGGAAAAAAATGGGATTACGACCGTGGCGGAAACCGCCAACATAAACAGTCACTTTAACACTCCGACCGCCACGGCGGTACAAACAAACAGCGCGGCGGACACCGCTAACAGACAGGCGGAAGACAATGTACCGCCCACCCTATCTCAAGATGCCTATCCGCCACCTTTTCCGGGGCGGAACCAACGTGAACAAAAACACGGCGGAAACAGTACACAGAAGGGAAAACACTCACCTCTCCACACCCCACGAGAAACCAGGATGCCATGGAGCCCGAATTGCAGATACTGCCGATGATGGTCTTCCTCCTCTTCTATCAGGAGCACCAACGACGGTGAGTACTGCACCTACAACACAGGGGAGGTAAATGAGATTGACACACACACGCAACACACAACGCCCCCACCCCTACCCACAACACCATACACACAAATACATGCAGCAACAGTACACATACACCATCCCCCCCCACTCCCTGGAAGAACGCAAGGACAAAAGGAATTGATTTGAACAATTGTAATCATGTGAAATCTCATTATCAAAGTTCAAAATCCAGTAAACGCAATTATGTACACCAACTACACAAGCCCAGATAGTGCACCAATCATTGTCCGTGGACCACTGGGCCCAAAATGCATGGGCAAAGCCCACACATGACACCTGACTGGAAATGGAGAGAACACTGCTGCACGAGGGGGCTCCATGCCCATTGATGTATCCTGGGGAGTGTAAAGCCATAGTCTCTCAAGTCTTTCAAGTGGGTGGTTTGCCCACTGCTTTATCCTGGGGAGTGCAAAGTCACAGTCTCTCAAGTCTCTCCAGTGAGTGGTTTGCCCACTGCTTTATCCTGGGGAGTGCAAAGCCACAGTCTCTCAAGTCTCTCCAGTGGGTGGTTTTCCCACTGCTTTATCCTGGGGAGTGCAAAGCCACAGTCTCTCAAGTGGCTAACAGTCTCCACTGGTTCTGGAGGGGGCTTGGTGCCCAGAGTGCTTCATCCTGCCAAGGACTGAAGTAGTGGATGTATCTCTCCACTGGTTCTGGAGGGGGCTTGGTGCCCAGAGTGCTTCATCCTGCCAAGGACTGAAGTAGTGAATGTATCTCTCCACTGGTTCTGGAGGGGGCTTTGTGCCCAGAGTGCTTCATCCTGCCAAGGACTGAGGTAGTGGATGTATCTCTCCACTGGTTCTGGAGGGGGTTTTGTGCCCAGAGTGCTTCATCCTGCCAAGGACTGAGGTAGTGGATGTGATACTCCACTGGTTCTGGAGGGGGCTTGGTGCCCAAAGTGCTCCACGTGCAGTGTGGCCGGTACAGTTCCCTCACCTGGGTGTGTGTGCCATGAGATTGCTGAGGTACAGGTAGCATGATAGGCCATGGAGGCTGCGACATACCCCAAACTGCTGCGGCTTCGCATTCCACCTGCAGGTGACAACTGTGATGACAGTAATGCTTCATGGAAGCTGCCCAGGGTCGTGGAACTCACCACCAGCCTCGGACGACTGACCACTGGGGATGGTAGGCCTGTCTGCGGTGGTGCCACTGTCCTAGGACGTCGCTGGGACGCTGGCAGTGCTTGTGGCAGTGTCAGTTGTGGCGGTGCATGCGGCAGTGTCAGTTGTAGCAGTGCTGGCTGTGGGGTCTGTGGTGGAGGTGCTGGCTGCGGGGTCTGTGGCGATGGTGCTTGCGGCGGGGTCTGTGGCGGCGGTGCTGGCTGCGGGGTCTGTGGTGGTGGTGCTGGCGGCGGGGTCTGTGGCAGCGGTGCTGGCTACGGGGTCTGTGGCGCCGGTTCTGGCGGCGGGGTCTGTGCCGGCGGTGCTGGCTGCCGGGTCTGTGGCGGCGGTGCTGGCGGTGGGGTCTGTGGTGGCAGTGCTGGCTGCTGGGTCTGTGGCGGCAGTGCTGACGGCGGGGTCTGTGGCGGCGGGGCATGTGTCAGCACCTGCTGAGGGAGAAAGCTGGATGTCTCCTGCAGCCTCGGATGGCTGCCCACCGGGGAAGAGGCTGGGGACTGTCGCAGCGGCTGTAGACGTGCCGGTGCAGGTGGCGGTGCAGGTGGCGGTGTTCACCGCCGTACAGGTTGGCGTGAACATGGACAGAAGGTGTGACACTGGTCCCTCAGTCGGTGCCACCATGCCCTCTCCTGACCTGCCCTTCAGTTTTTGGCCCTTCCCCAGCTTTGATGGTGGTGCAGTTGTCTTGCCACTATCCCCTTTCGTTTTCGATGACCCCTTGGTGGCAGGTGTTTTCGGCTTCTCCCTCCGGGATGTGGGCAACTTTTTAACCTTGTCAGGTTGCGGAATGTCCTTGCCCTCGCTCCGTGGCACACTGGCAGCCCTGATGGTTGGCGCACTCCATGACCCCGCAGTTGCTGGCACCACTGTGCCTGGGGATGTGGTGGCTGAGATGCTGGGCTGGGACCTGGAAAGCCTGGCCCTAGGGGAAGGACGGGGTGTGTGTGTAGGGAAGAGGTCAATGTTAGCCAGGAAAAGTTTTTTCGACACACTGGGACTAGTTGATGGAGCGGGTTTGGGAGTGGAGGAAGAGGTAGTGGTTGTAGGAGGTGTACGTCTGCTGAATTTGGGTGAAGGTGCATGGGCTGGAGGCTGTTGTGAGGTGGATGGCTGTTGGGTGGGTGTGTGCCTGCATTTGTGTACTTTGGGAGGAGGGCTCACTGACTCACTGGGAGATGACACTGGGGATGTGTGAATGGTAGTGGGGGTGGTGAGTGCACGTGAGAGGTGTGTGGTGATGGGCGTGCTGGTGATGGAGGTAGTGGCTGAGGATGTAGTGCATGCAGGTGTGAGTGGAGACAAGACTGGGAGGGAGGATGGAGACGTGGAGGAGGGGGACACAGTGGAGGAAGTGGATGTTGGTATGTGTGCATGAGCATGATGCTTGTGTGAGTGCCTGTGGGTTGTGTGGTGCTTATGTTTGCCTGAGCCACTCTTGTATGTCGATGTGTGTGCATGCTGGTCTGATGGTGTGCTTGGGATAGGCTGAGGTACAGGGGATTGGGTCTGGGTGGAGGAGGTTGGAGGGGGGAGGCTGGACACGGGGACAATGGCTGCCATCAGTGCTGAGGCCAGAGCCTGAAATGCTCTCTGTTGGGCTGCCTGTCCAGAATGAATGCCCTCCAGGTATGCATTTGTTTGTTGCAAATGCCTCTCAACACCCTGGATGGCATTCAGAATGGTAGACTGCCCAACAGTGAGGGATCTCAGGAGGTCAATAGCCTCCTCACTGAGGGCAGCAGGGCTGACTGAGGCAGGGCCTGAGGTGTCTGGGGTGAAGGAGATGCCCACCCTCCTGGGTGAGCGAGTATGGGACAGATGCTGAGGGGCTGCTAGGAGGGCGGTGCTGGTAGGGGGGTGGCAGCTGTCCCTGTTGATGCGGTGGGCACAGAGGGGCCCGCCACCGCAAGGGAGCTCCCATCAGAGGAGGAGTCGCTGTCGCTGGTCTCTGCTCCTGTCCCCGCCGTGGAGCTCCCCTCGCCCTCCGTCCTACTGGTGGCTTCAGACTCCGTTGCTTCACCCTTCAGGGCCAAGTGGGATGCAGCTCCCTCCTGCTCCGGTGCCAATGCTCCTCCGCCTGATGATGCTATTGCACACAAGAACAGGGAGACAGAAGAAAGACATGTTCAGTGCATGCAACACCACTACCGTTGGCGGACACAACAGACAGTGAGCAGCCCTCTGCACTACGCATGCACTTATAGTTCCTAGATTAATCACATGCCCATGGGGTACGAGGCCTAAGCCCAATTGCTGCACACCTGGAGTCACAGGAGCCTGACTAGGTGTAGATTGCTCTAACCACTAGTGGGCTTGGGGGGTTGGGGTGCCACATAGCCTGCCTCACAAGGGACCTTGCCTACCAAGATCACCCTGGCCTAGGGGAACCCACTGCTCACCTCCCCCCCAGACACCTCGTAATGCACGCAAAGTCAGCTGAATGAGAGTGTACTCACCCCCTTGTGGCTGCTGTGATGCCCTCAAGCGCCCATCCAACTCCGGATACGTCACCTCCAGGATCCGGAACATCAGGGGGGTATTGGTGCAGCGGGCACCCCTCCCACGTTGGGAGGCCATCCCCAGCCGGGCCTCTGCCGTCTTCTTGCTCTAGCGGCGCAGGTCCTCCCATCTTTTCTGGCAGTGGGTGCTCCGTCTGTGGTGGACCCCCAGGGTCCGGACGTTCTTGGCGATGGCATGCCAAATACCCTTCTTCTGGTGGGCGCTGACCTAAAGGTATGGTACAAGGGGAAAGGACATTACTTACCCGACCAGACCGTCATACTCATTGTCCCCCATTCCCACCCTTGCCATGATGCACATACACTCCCCATCCGCAAATGCAGGCCTCAACCCCCCCATGTATCTTCCACCCACACGACTCAAAACAGGCATTGCCCATGCAGCATGCTCACAGTGTACTCACCTGTTTGTCTGGAGGACCGTACATTTGCGTGTACTGGGGAGGACCCCATCCACTAGTTTCTCCAACTCCTCCAAAGTGAAGGCAGGGGCCCTTTTCCCAGACACATGAGCCATCATCGCTTCCAGACTGAGATCACAGCAGCACTTGCAGTGTAGGTCCTCTCCTGTTGAAGGTCAGGTGTCAAGTGAGTGAACAGACAGAAAATGGCAGTCACATCCGCAGCGGTGCGTGCCGTCACCGCCGGCGTACATTGCCATTGGCTCCTAGGACCCATAAGACCCAATGTTAACCAATGCAGAATAGCGCCGCGGTCTTCGACCGCCCACCGCGTCGGTGTAGAACACCAGCGCAGTTACCTCCTATCCCCTTGTCCCACCTTACAGGTCAGGCAGCCGCCATTTCAGGGGGCCACATGGCATTAATAATAACTGCGTCACACCTATGTAGGCCTGGAATACTCACAGTTACAGGCACATTGCGGACTAATACATTTGTGCAAATGACATTTTGGGATACCTCAGTGTTGGCTGAATCTCTACTCGCTGTTCTCCTCGATAGGGCATGTCTGCTGGGGCAGGTGATGAGATGGCGGCATCCGCCAGTGTACAGACCCCAGGTGGACCTGTCCACAATGGAAGAGAGACACATAATTATCACCTACAGACTTGATCGTGCAACAATCCAGGAACTGTGTGCCCAGTTGGAGCCAGACCTGATGTCAGCTATCCGCCATCCCACAGGGATACCCCCTCTAGTGCAGGTCTTGTCAGTACTCCATTTCCTGGCAAGTGGTTCCTTTCAAACAACAGTGGCCATTGCATCAGGGATGTCCCAGCCAATGTTCTCCAACGTGTTGTCCAGAGTGTTGTCTGCCCTGCTGAAACACATGCGCAGCTACATCGTGTTCCCTCAGGTGGAGGATTTGCCTACAGTGAAAGGTGACTTCTATTCCCTGGGACATATCCCCAACATCATTGGTGCCATTGATGGGACACATGTGGCATTGGTATCCCCCCACAGGAGTGAACAGGTGTACAGAAACTGGAAGAGCTACCATTCTATAAATGTGCAGATGCTGTGTTTGGCAGACCAGTACATCTCCCATGTGAATGCCAAGTTTCCTGGCTCAGTGCATGACGCCTACATTTTGAGGAATAGCAGCATCCCTTATGTGATGGGGCAACTCCAGAGGCACTGGGTGTGGCTAATAGGTGAGGCCAAGGACCCAATACAGTGTGAATAGGTGTCTGGATATGGGGTTGTCCCTAAGGGTTGGCGTAAGTCTAACAGTTGTCCCTCAATATTTGTTGGTGTCTCTGGTTACCCCAACCTGTCATGGCTACTGACCCCAGTGAGGAATCCCAGGACAAGGGCAGAGGAACGCTACAATGAGGCACATGGGCGAACTAGGAGGGTGATCGAACGAACCTTCAGCCTCCTGAAGACCAGATTCCGGTGCCTCCATATGACAGGTGGTTCCCTCTACTACTCACCAAAGAAGGTGTGCCAGATAATCATGGCCTGCTGTATGCTGCACAACCTGGCTTTGCGACGGCAGGTGCCTTTTCTGCAGGAGGATGGGCCAGCTGGTGGTCTTGTGGCAACTGTGGAGCCTGTGGACAGTGAAGAAGAGGAGGCAGAAGAAGAGGATATTGACAACCGAAACAACATAATCATGCAATCCTTATAGTGAGACACAGGTAAGAACATGTCACTGCCTCCCACATCTGATACCATTTCTGGAGCTAGCATAAGTCTGTCATTTTCACTCAGTGTATGGACCCTGACTTGTCACTTTGCCTTTCCATTTCACAGATGTGGGTCCCACTTTGTGCCCTCTGCTATATTTCCTCATTGTTACATTGGTATGTGCACAAGTAAATTGACATTGCTATACTCCATGGTTATTGCAATTACACGTTTGTGAAAGCACAGAGTGACTCCAGATTGTTTTGTGATTGAAGTGTGTTTATTTCTGTGCAAATAAGTGGAGGGGGTTGTAAAATGGGCTGGGGGATGGTGGAGGAATGTCCATGGCAGAGTCCAGTCTATTTGTTTCACAGGTGCATTGTCCAAAGGGGCATAGGAAGTGGAGCAATGGCAGTTGAAGGATGGACAGGGTGACAAAGTGGGATAGAAGAGTGACATTCAGGGGAGGTCTCCTATCCTGGCCGGGGTCTTGGCAATGTTCTCTGTCTTGTTCCTGGATCTCAGGGACCGTTTGCGGGGTGGTTCTCCATCTGCAGGGGGTGTGGTGCTGGTGTCGTGTTCCTGTGGCGGTGCCTCCTGTCCACTAGCGCCGGCGGAGGTGGAGGGCTGTTCATCGTCCAGGCTAGTGTCAGGGGCCCCTTGTTGTGCCATTGTGTCCCTCCTGGTGTTGACAAGGTCTTGCAGCACCCCTGCAATGGTGACCAGGGTGTTGTTAATGGACTTGGGCCAGGCTGGTCATCTTGATCCAGTTGTACAGAGCTGCTGTCATCACTGTGGGTCTCTTCTGTGGGGGGGACTGGCTATGTCTGGCACCTCCTGTCTGGTGACATTGGGTAGGGGTCCTGTAGGGGTGTAAAGGCATGATAATTGCATCTGTGTGTGCCATAGTGTGTAATGGGTGAGTGACCCTGTACTCCAGTGCTTGCATTCTTAGATTGGTCCTTGTGTGATAGTTGGTTTGGGTTCTGTGTGGGTATCTGTAGTGGACATGCTTTGGTAATGGGTGTCCAAGCTTTGGTGTTGCATGCAGGGCTTGGTATTGGGATGGCTGGGTTGTGATCGTGGGGCATATGTGAGGTGTTGGAGTGATGGGGGTGAGGGTGAGGGTGGGGGTATGTGATGGCATGCAGGTGGGGTGGGGGATATGGTAATAAAGATATGTCTTACCAGAGTCCAGTCCTCCTGCTACTCCTGCGAGGCCCTCAGGATGCAGTATTGCCAAGACTTGCTCCTCCCATGATGTTAGTTGTGGGTGAGGAGGTGGGGGTCCACCGCCAGTCCTCTGTACAGCAATCTGGTGTCTGGAGACCACGGAATGCACCTTCCCCCATAGGTCGTTCCACCTCTTCCTGATGTCATCCCTAGTTCTTGGAAGCTGTCCCACTGCGTTGACCCTGTCAACAATTCTGCACCATAGCTCCATCTTCCTTGCAATGGAGGTGTGCTGCACCTGTGATCCGAATAGCTGTGGCTCTACCCGGACGATTTCCTACACCATGACCCTGAGCTCCTCCTCAGAGAACCTGGGGTGTCGTTGAGGTGCCATGATGTGGTGTGGGTGATGTGTGAGATGGTGTGTGTTGTGATGTGTGAGAGGATGTGTTGGTGTGTGTTGTTTGAGGTGCGTGGATGTTGTGTAAGTGATGGTGTTGTGTGTCTGTGAATGCTGGTGTTGTTTTAGGTAGTGTCTCTCTTTGGACTGCTTTAAAATTTCTGGTAGTAAGGGTTTGTGGGTAATGTGGGTGTGTGTTTTATAGTGTTGTGAGTGTGTGGGAGTGGTGTGTGTATGTGTATCAGGTGTGTGTATTTCGAATTGTCCAATGTGGTTGTGTTTTGTATATGGGCGTGTATTTTGAGCGCGGCGGTGTGTACCGCCAATGGATTACCGCGGTTGAAAGACCGCCGCGTTGATTCGTGGGTCGTGATACTGTGGGCGTATTCCTGTTGGCGTGACGGTGTCGGTTTTGTTATCGCCAGTTTATCACTGACCTTTGGTGTGGCGGACTTGTGTGGGTGTCTGTATAATGGCGGATTCCGAGCTGTGGGTCGTAATAGCTGTAGCAGAATTCCGCGGCGGCAGCGGTATGTTGACGGTCTTCTGCACGGCGGTAAGCGGCATTTACCGTCAGGGTTGTAATGAGGGCCTTAATGTTTATGACTCAGAACTTGGCAGTAGTTCCTTGTTGGCAAGAGAGCACAAGTGGTGCACCCCTTGTGACCACAGAGCTAGCTCTTGGTCTTGAAACCATGATGAAAAACATAGGCCTCAGAATGCTCACACCGTTTTTGTGTGTGCTGGGCCAAAACTATTTTAAGATAGCCGATAAATAACTGTTGGGATCACTCATGGCAGGGATGCATGCCTGAGACTTTCTTGTCCCAACGCTCCTCCTCCTCCCTTTATCCTCTCAAGCCCCTAACTCACCAGCCTGCTGGAAAGAGCTGGGTATGAGAAGGCATCATGGAGCAGCCATCCATGGGTCAAGCAAGTTCATGCAGTTAGCCCCTTGGCAGAAAGTACTGCCCACTTACCCACAGTTTGCTCTGATCTGTTTTTTTTTTACAAGTCCTTATTGCCATTTCTTCAGAGAAAAAAAAAGAAAACAAAAAAACAGGCTAGGACAGGCACACCTTACCACAAATCTGCAACATATCCTCAATCAAATGATAATTGTAGTGCCTTCCTCCCTTGCTACCGGGATACAAATCGCTAGGTAGCAGAGGGATGGTCTTCCAGTATATTACAATCAGGCAATAGCACTGCAACCCTTGTCCCCATACAGGGATATGCTAGCCCCTGCTTCCACAGTGTAGAAGTCAACTTAAAGACAGCAAAGGCAAACAAAACAAAAAAAGGAATAAGTACATCAAAATCCAATCTCATCATGTGGCAGGCAATGCCATCAAGTTACAGCTATTTGTGCACTGGTTCGGCCTAGTGGTCGGATAGTGTAAAGCAAACTTCCCTAGGAAGTTGGGGAAAAGGGGTGGTGGCTGTCAGTGCCCTCCAGGGGAACTCTCATGGGGTGGCCCCTTGTGCCGGGACAAGGGAAACCAACGAGTCCCATCCATTGACTCTCCTCCCCTCTCGCCTAACATTTCAGCAATACTAGGAACCTGAATCCCCCCCCCCTCTTCTATCAGAAAACCCTTCAACACCTCCAGCCATAGTCCCGCCATGGGCTGTCGCTGCACTCCGCGCCTCTCCTTGTTGCACAGTGCTTGCCCACAGTTCCAGGGACGTTCTTCATCGAGTGTGCAGGGGGCCTTCCTGCGTACTCCAGTGGAGTGCAATTTCCCATTTAGCTAGTACCATTGCCAAGTGCAGAAACCGATCACCCACTCTGCACAGTTTTTTCCATGAATACACACCCAGCAGACAGACCTCCAGTCTACCAACATCCCTCCTGTTCAGCGTGCGCTCCACATTGGCAACCACTGAGCCCCAGAAGTGCCTGATCGCAGGGCAATCCCAAACCATATGTAAATACCCAGCAACCTCCAGGGCACACCTATAGCACTACATATGTTCCGTCGACCTCATAACTTTCAGTCTGTGGGGGGTCAAATAAGTGGTGTGTATGTAATTACATTTTGTATACTTAAAATGGGTGTTGCGCAAGACCCTATGGACCTGCTCCAGGACCATACCTCTGACCATCGCCGCCTCCCGCCACTTGCGTCCACAAGCAAGTACATCCGTGCTCATTTCCACTGCTGATTTGTAGAGCCATGAAATAAGTTGGCAACCATCAATCAATCAATTAATCAAGATTTGCAAAGCTTGGCTAATCTCACAACAGGGTATCCACGTGCTTGCAGGCCCTGGAGGCTCATTTGAATAGCCAGCGCTTCAGGGCCCTTTGGAAGTTCAGAAGTGAGGTGATGGTCTGGAGTTGCATGGGGAGTCATCTTTCCAGTTCATGTTTTGCAGTCACTCATATGCCCCCCGACGTCTGGAGAATTCAGGATGCCTGACCTTCACATAACTCCTGACTGCAAAACTTCACGTTTCCTTTGAGACCATTGAGCACTGCCCCTAGATGAGTGTGTTCAGATCTGCTATCCCTTCTATTTAAACTCCAGCCCAGGTATCCTTTTAAAAGACATCTTCTAAGGACAGGCTCCTTGTTATGGTCCGTTGGGTCCAGTGGGCCAGTCCCGTTAAATAAAATTTGTTCTCCACGATCACACTTGGCTTTCAAACGGGTTTACCAAGATGGATGCTTAAATCGAGGCAAGGGGTAAGCACCAGTTAGGACCATTATATCATCTGCTCCATTTTACACCCTATGTAATTAATTCCACTGCACTTTACTCCATTCTGTACTTTGCTCTAAATGCGACTTGCTCCCAATCCGATCTGCACCACAATGTAATTTTCTCCGCACAGTACTTTATTCGTAATGTGTTTTGATGTGAACTGTAATTTTCACCTTATGTGATATGTTCCAGACTGTACTTTGCTAACAATTTGACCATCCCCAAGTTGTACTTTGCTCCTAGTATAATTTGGTCCACACTATAATTCGATCTAAGGGCAATTCACTCCACATTGTTACCTCAGATGTTACATAATGTACAGTTACTCTTTTTTACCACACTATTCTCGACAATGCTACTGTTATAATATTTTTAATTTGCCTGATCCACTTAACTATACCTAAAGCACAGGGTCTATTTCAGCACCCATTGGTACATGTTACATCCCTAAACTTCCCTTACTACACACCACATCACTTCTTACTCAAAAGTCTGCACCTAAAGCTTTATACAGATCACTTAATTTACCCACCCAGGGTGAGCACCAAACAGACCTCTGAATGCATAGACCTTAACTCCGGAGAACTCAATGCATCCTTCTCCCTTAGAAATGTACAATCAGTCTACAATAAAATATTCATCATAACCAATCATTTTGATACCCTCTGTCCACCATTACCCCTAACCACAATCACTGAGGCCTGGATTGACTCTAAAAATCCACCATCCCATCCTCCATACATAGCAACTGTGCCTGCTTCTTCCTGTGTCTAAAAAGATGATTTCACAGTCCTACGTTCTAACTATTGATGGTGAATTACTGTGTTTTAATGGACATGAAGTATATAATTGCCCTGCTGCTCACAAATGCTAATAAAAATTATTCAAAAAGAAAATTATGCCTTCTTCATTTACACATCACAAAGCAACCACAAAGGCAGTAGATTTGACATCATGATGAGCAAATCACTTAGAACTATTCCAGCTCCTGCACCCATCACACCACCTTCCTCCTCTGAATTTCCTGCCACATCTGTCATTTCTCATTTCAAAGTAAGCATCCTAGCTATTTAGCTATCTGTTGTTCAGCAGTAGACATTGGCTTATTCTTTATGAACCAGCCATTGACCTATTTGAACCTTCCACCCCCTCCCTCATTCTACTCGGGAATTTCAAGCTAAATTTCATTACCCAAAGGCAGAAGACCACCCTCCCAAAATTACTCTCTGTCCAATGAATACACACTCCACAACTACACGTAAAATGGGGAATACCACTGAACACTATCCTTATCTGATGCTCTATTCTTCTCCCAGCCAACCATGATCCTGCTATCTCTAACCATGCCCTCATACACATTGTGGTGAATATCCTTCTCTCCACAAATCCCTGACTTCCAGTAGCATCCTACACCAAATTCACAATGACCTTGTTCCACTCAGGCACACCACATCCTTTGATCTTTTCATTAAAACAATTCAAGAAGCATTATCTCCTGCATTCTCTCTCCTGTGACTCCATACTCACAGCATAGATCATAACTGGCAACCACATATGAAACTGTCAATGGCACATGGCATAAATGTAAGACTCCAAAAAACATTAATAAATGCAGACTTGCCTTTAACACATTGTCTCTAGCGTTTGAAAATACCACAGCTAAAAACGTTAAAAACACAATTTCATCACTACTCACACGCCCCCAAAATTGCTCATACATGCATGATTAATTTAATCTCCCCACCACAGCCTTCCACCACACACTCTACACTCTCACCCACTGACTTTGGGTCATACTTTGCCTCTAAGATCAACAAATTCAGAGACACCTTGCAACTCTACTAGCTGCTCCCCTACCTCCTTGTTTCATTTTCACCACCCCCTTCTATCCTAACTCCACCATTCTCTAGCACTTCCCTCCCATGTCATCTATAGAACTCATTCTGAAATCTGCTAATCCATTATGACCACTATATGATCCTTTAAGCCCTCAAACTATTAAACGCTTGTCTCTTTTGCCCAAAGTACTTTGCTTGCTAACATCACTTTTTATCACTCTCTACTAAATAGGATCTGCCCAAGTGTTTCAAATCAGCTGTGGTTTTACCTCTACTAAAAAAACTCCACTGTTTTCCATCTAACTATTGCCCAGTATCACTTCTACCTTTCTTCACTAAGTTATTGGAGTGATTCTACTACAAGCAACTCACTACACGTCTCTTGTCCAACAAACATTTCAATCCCTTCCAATCTGGTGTCCATGCCAGCCACTGAACGTAAACACCACTGTTCTGCATCACTAACTTCATCTTCCATCCTCATTCTTCTCGATCTACCACAGCTTCTTTTTATTTTTTATAAATTTTTGTTTCAACTGAAACAATCAAACATTACACAGGTAAGTGTGATGCATACACAGTTGTGAACTGTACCAATTATTGTGGAAGAGAACTGGGACTACACCTGACTGCATTGTTCTGTTGGGTGCAGGGTAAATTCTGCACTTAGTAAAGACAGCATGTGTGTGTGATGTGCCATCAGGCAGACTATTGTGCCCAGATCGTATCTGAGAGAACCCCAGATGTCTCTTGTTCTGGACTGGTGGGCAAGTGATTCTGCATTTGTCTGTGCTAGCTCAGCACAATAGGCAGCATCTCTCACCCAGACTTCTATAGAAAGGAGTAGCTTCTGAGCAAGCAATAACAATGCTGCTGTTAACGTCTTGTGGATGTAGGGACAGGTTTGACACAGGGTAACAGCATCAACCTTATAGAACAGTTGATGTCAATTGTCAATGCTGTATGCTCCCAGTAGGTTTCTATTGATGGGCATTCCCACAGTCGGTGTATGAAACCAACTGGGTCAGGGAAGCACCAAGCACTGTGGGATGGTCTGCTAGGATCCATGTGTGCAATCTCTGGGGCACAGTAAATTATTTTTATAAATTTAAAATGCAGAAGCTTGTACCATTAGTTTACAGAAATAAGCTTGGTTTGGTACAACAAAAAGACCAAGCTCCTTTCCCCAGGTCCTCCTTGAGATCTTGTTCCCACTTAAACTACGCCTTACTAAGTGTGTTAGGAACCCCTTCAGCATGCATCATATTCAGTTTAGATATCCATCCATGAGTAGCTAGTGTACTAACGAGTTGTGTTAGAAGAGGGAAAACAGGGGGCTCCCCAGGAAAAGAGGGCCATAGGCCTGGGGCTGTATGTTAGGCTCTCTGATACGCAAATCTGTCAAGGGCTGTAATTTGTCTATTACCCCTAAACTGGCCCGAGAAAGTAATTTGCCAAGTAAGATGCCCAAATCAAGTTATTCCCACCCTTGATAAGCTTTTTGAGCCCATCTGTCTTAAGGCAGGGTTAGTATGGTCCATCTAAACCTAGGGTTTTTGCCACTCCATATCAGTTTGGTGAGCTGTGACCTAATGTTGGAGAACAACGTTTTACTGAGAGGGTTTGGGATATTGTTAAATAAGTATAGAACTTTGGTCGGGGAGTGTGGTAGTTGTTATTAAAGCAACTCTTCCCACCATAGTCAGAGGTAATATCATCCATCTATCCACCTGCTCTCTAAGCGTAAACATGACCGGGTCTGTAATTATCTTGTATAAACACATGGACCTATCTTCAGCTTCTGACACTGTGAATCAACCCACAATATTTAGTTGCCTTCAAATCAATCGTATCAACGACAAGCCTCTTAAATAGTTTTCTTCTACTGATTGCTCATTCTCAGTTTAGTGGGACTCCAGTAAATCCTCACATCTCTCTCTTCTTGCAGGTATGTATCCCTCAAGGATTATTTCTAGAGTCTAGTTTTCTCTTTCTCTATCACCTTGCTCGGTGACATCATCTCCTCTTTTTGTTTCTTAGGCCATCTCTATGCCAATGACAGACAATTCTTATTCTCTTTCCTTACCTCCACTCACTACCTCATTTCACATATTTCTGACTGTCACTTTGCAATTCAACATTATATGGGCATCTTCTCCCCTTTGCGTAAATCTTCCAAAACAGAAGTCCTCTTCTTTCCTTCCTCTTCTATTTCTAAAAAATCTCCAAACTCTGTCCATTTCCCTTTCAATAAATTGTTGACAAATGGTTTCCAACTGGTTCATTGCACTGCCCAAAATTACCTCAGATATTAAGACCTGTTGTATTCCTTCCAGGAGCCTGTGTCCCTTTAGCAAAACGCTCTGATCACACCTAAACATCTTTGTGCAGCCGGTAGATTCCAGTCTCTTCATCTGCAATTGCCCTGGAATGTCATGCCTTTTCACATTCCTGCCTGCCCACAATTAATGACTTTTAAATCAGTCTAAAGAGCCATCTCAGTGAAAATGAACACATAAAGATGCACATCACATCCAAAATCTAACAAATTGATCTTGGTGATGTACTATGTAACCTATGTATTGTATTTGTTGTTTAGTTTTGTTCAGCATCTCTCAAAAATCAGCATTTATGTACAAATGCTTGAATTAGATTCTTAATTTATGTTCTCTTCCATAACTGTAGTTTATGCTATGAACGGCTTCTACCCTTATGTACGTCGTTTCTGATTGAAATGTCAATGTACTCACATCAAATAAATGAACAAATAAATAGGTTAAAACAGAAATGTACTCTGTTTACCTACCCTCAACCCCATTAAGATTGGGCTAACCATGGATGATGTGACTGTTGTGTGAAGTCTATCATGAAACATGCCTGACCTGTACAACTTTATTCTCTATGGGATCTGAAACTGAATATCACAATTAGGGGGCTAATGGTTCTGTGCGGCAAAATAATTGTCAGGGAGCCTAAATAAATGAGCATAGGAGGAACAGGCATGCATCCCCAAGGAACAAGACTGTCTAGATCACCCTCTTTTTAGCTTTGTGGATTTGTGGGGTGTGTAAGGAGTGGGGTAGGCTGAGGTAGGCAGGTGAGCTAGCCTAGCATTGAGTTTACTTCTGGTCAGGTGGCATGCATCTTATGCCCTTCAATGTTTGTCTTCATGCCATTCTGTTATATCACCTCCCCTGGTCATCAAAGGACCAGGCCTCCTGAGGCTTTGCTGCTTCCCTCTTCACATTACTTGTTAAGAAGTGATGGTGAATTACCAAGGTTCAGGACGCCCCACAGGTCTAGCAGTCACGTAGTGTTAGCTTCCCTGACTCCCAGCCGTGACCTGATGCTTCCTCACATTGATTTTAATGTCTTCAGCTCTCTGACTGCTCACAATGTCGAAAGTGACCTGAAGGTGTTATAGCACCTTTTTTTCTTTATTTTTTCACCACTGACCTGCATTTTATGGCACCCTTGTTGCAACACCCCAGTTCAAAGACGTTTTAAGTAACAGCTTAGAATAGGGGGCTTTACGGATGTCAACGAGTTTGGCCTATGCATAGAAAAGACCCTGCTCAGCCTTAAACACCTTGCCCAGTGCCACTGAGCACGGAGGAGGCGCTGCTTCAGTTAAATGTAATATATTGCCGCAGCACAAAAAAACAGCTGGATACCTTCTTCTTCCTCCTGGTAATTCCTCCTGTCACCACATTGCACCCACTATTACTGTGCCACAAACCCAACATTCATCTGTGGCCTATAAAGTGCATTTTAAACAGATTGTTCAAGGAGTTAGTTTAGGAGTTAGGAAATCCTTCTACTGCTGGCACCACTTGGGAATTTGCATGTCCTTTCTTCTCAGCGACGCCCACGTTTGAGAATCTATTCCTCCTCTTGTAGTCATTTAGAACTCACAAGCCCCTCATCCTTTCTTCTATGAACTTCCAGCTTGCACTTCTTCTAAGTGGTCTCCATCTAAGTCTCATTACTTATATCCTCCTTATCTCACCACCTTAAATAACTACCACCGAATTCCTAAAGAGACCTATCAGCTTGCATGATTCACATATGTGGGAGAGCACAATTACATTAATGATAACATATCTGCTGTGAGTGTTGGGAGCTGGGAGCCATCCTTAAAGTCAACATGCCAGTGCATGGTTACCAAAGCTTTTACCTCCAGCTCCAGTTTTTAATACTGGTCAGAACTGACGCAAATTAATTATTGGCTAGAGATATAGGCAGTATCCTGGGCTAATCATCCCATTTCCTTTTGTGCTGGTGTCCACTTAAAAAGACACTCACAACTAGCACAAATTCCTCATACAAGGAGGCTAAGTTTGATTATGGAGCCTTGGTTAGACTGTCTAGTTGAAAGCGTTGATGCTAGTTGGAAGGCAACCTATGGTGCTCAGTGATGTGAATGACTTCAGGCTTCAGTCTCCAGCGATCTCAGTCCAGCACCTATTAGGAGTACTAAATCCAGTGATATTTTGTGCAGGTGGTTGCAGGTGGCAGGCACCAACACAAGTCAGGGGACCAGGACTACATCACTGACAGGTGTGCCACCTCCCATTCCCCCCCCCCTGTGGTGCACACTGTTTCACAACTCAACTATGGGCACTCAGTGAGTAGTCCCTATCACATGGTGAGCTGGAAACTCTACAAAATAGAATTGTAGGTGTGAATGCTTTGTGAACCCGGTCTGTACTTAACTCGCCCGAGGACATGGGAGGTGGCTGAGTTATTGGTGTGTGTGTGTGATGGGGAAGGGCATGCAGGGGCTGTTTAGGTAGAGCAAGAGACCTAAGCCCACCGCACCATGTCCCCACCCTCTTGCCAAGTCCATGCCCCCCTTTCTGTGCGATTAGTCAATGAAAAGTACCTCAGTGTTGGCAGGTCTGCACTAAAGAGGAGAAAGATATGAAACGAAGACAAAGGGCAATACAGAGACAAAGGGAACCTGCAAGAGTCAGGCAGGATCGTGAAATCTAGATGGCCTTGTTATTCGGGACAGCCAGCAACTACTTCGGGCCCCTGTGTACTGATTTTATTTTTGTCGAAATTAAGCACTACCTAAATCCATCCTAAAAATCGAAGAACTTGAAAATCTGTTGTTTCCGGTGCGAACTTCACACACGATACAGAGCAGATTCTGAGTCGGGCTTCCCAGATGCATGAAAACAACAGCACGCATGTTTGCTCAGGGATTAGCGGGCGTGTGAAAGTGAAGGGAGGGTTCGGGCTAGTACTTTACTTTGGAAACGGTTGCATGGGGACAGGCTATGGGGTCAAGCAAAGCCGCTGACAAGGGCTGTAGATAAAATTAGCCTCAGGGCAGTAAAGTGTGGGAGAGGGAGAGAGACAGAGATGGAGAATGAACTCGCTGGTTCTGTCTTGATTTATGAGCGAACTAATTAAGAAAAGTGAATCTCCTCTGCTGTGTTTATTTCCTTAGTGAAAGCGTGAAGTTTAAGATGGATTGCTTCTAGGTGTATTAGGAAGATGTTTGGGCCTAAGTGCCAAGTCAGAAAATAGATGTCCGGAAGAAGGCTGGATACCTTCAGAGTGCCAGTGCAGCTTCACTAACATGGCAAGAGTGCAAATATATCAGCCTTTTGGCCAGGTTTGCACTATCCAAATGCCACATATTATTTAGCATTTTTATATGTAGAAGGAGACTGAAGTTGGCAGAGCTCTTTGCAAAGATACAAACTGAACTGCTGCATAAGTTTACATGGGGTTCATTTTGATTGATACAGAACAAAAGTTATATTATTGGTGGACAGTAACCAAAACGTACAAATACACAGGTACTATCAACATATGCAGTTTTTGGGAGAGCTTGGAGAATGAAAAGTGAAAGGTATTTTTTCCACGAGTGTGATATGTACCGTGCATTGCTTCTCTCCATGTCATTCAAATATGCTTTGTAGGTTGGAAAATCAAAGTTGTTGTTTTTCGACTGCAGGGGTCCTTTTCTATGAAATATGTGGGTCATGCAGTGCAGCTTAGAACCGTTTTGGGTCTTCCTTACTAGACAGCACGTGTTGTCAATAGTGAGACGTATTGTCAGCTTTCAGTAGGCTTAGAGTCTGCATATTAATTACCGTTGGTTTCCTCCATAGAACCTTTCATTTGCTTGGCTATTATTCACTAGCTTCTGTGGGTTTTACTTCCTCTTCACGCGTTCGCCCCTCCCCTGAAGCATGGACATGTTACTCAGTCGTGGATGGGGACTGGGCATAGTGGCGGGGCAAGGGCAATAAAAGAAAAATAATAAAAACATAAAAAATGAAAACTTACCCTTAAGCGCACTTCTGCACCGCTGTGCTTCGTCCCAGTGCAGGCACAGGCTCTCAGCATGGCCAACGACCTATCATGACGCTGCTCAGAGCTGATTGGCTGGAGTGTTCTGGCTGGGCGCTCCAAGGCAGACTAGGACCCTGGGCCTTCTCTCTCCAATCTAGCAACACAGTGCTGGGTTGGAGAGAACCCTTGTGCGCATGTGCGTTTGGCCAGCCTGAGATGGCCACCCAAACATACATGCGCACTGAGGGGAGTGCTCTGTACACTCCCCTCTGTCCTCGTCACCCCACCCCTTTAAAAATAAAACGATAATAAACATTTTTACTATTGTTTTATTTTAAAGGTTTGCAGCTGTCGCTGCTGCTGGCGGTGGGCGACGCTCCTCCGCCATAGCGGATGAGCTGCCTCTGAGACTTATGTCTTTCCACTACTCACTTTTTAAGTGCTACTTTTTTGTTTAAGCACTGCTCAAAGAGCATGTTGTTTCCAACTGTCTCTCTCCTGTACTTTCCCCGTCACTCACACTTGCTTTACTGTTACTCTAGGCCATGTTCTCCTCCCTGCCACCCTCCATGATGCACTTACCTTCCTGTGCTTTTCCTCCTGCATTGCTTTCTCGTCTGTGTGCTTCTCCTTCTAGCTTCACATTGCACTTTCTCTCATCCATTTCCTTTCCCGTGCTACACATTCCTCTATCAGTTTACTTCCCTCTGCGTGCACTCCATGTTGCTTCTTCCCACCTGCACCTCCTTGTTTTTCTGTCCATGCCCACATTGCTTCCCACTTGCCCTCCTGTTGCTTCCCCGCCCCTCCTCCAAGATTCCAACTCCCTCCTTCACGTTGCTTTGCCCCAACCACTCGCACCACTTTATTTCTTTCTGTTTATCGATCCAACTTAGATCAGTAAACAATAAAAAGCACTTTATTATTTTGTAGGCACGTGCATGCTTGGAATACTTGCCTAGAAACTAAATAGTTTCTCTTTTTTAGTCATGCTCCACAGCATCAAAGATTTATCAATGATTTGCCAGTGCTTGTTACCCATTTAGGTAATGATTGCAACAAGGGGCTAATCACACTACGTTTGCAAACTCCGTTTTTGCACCTGAAACGCGATTCCAATTCGAGTGGTATTTACCTATGTGCTAAATACATATGCTCAAACATAGCTTTTAGCGTGAATAACTGATCAAAATCTGATTATTCGCTGCAATAGTGAAACAACAATGAGAAACAAAAATTGTTTCCCATTGAAGTTACATCACCAGAGGAAGCACTTGCTTGGCTTTGTTCCCCCACCTCACCCTGTGAAGACTCAAGTGAAAGAACAAAATGGCAGCTGGTGATCTCACCCGCTTTCTTCCGCCTCTTCCAGGACTCACAAGACCTGAGAGAGACAGGAGAACATGGATGGTGCTGTGCCTTCGCCAACCACCACAGTCTTCTGACAGCAAGAACCTCTAACTAGGCACACTCACGTAAGAAGCATAGCGTGGTGAATGGAACTCTCACAGGGCCGCTGTCTGTGCGGCTCTGGTTCTCTGCTCTCATCAAGAATGGAGAGAGCAGGTTTAAGCAGCGAGGGTGGAGGGAAGGCACAGTGGATGGTGCGGAGGGCAGTAGGAGATCAGGCATTTTGTTTTCAGTTTGGGCTGGGAGGGTGGCAGATGGTGGGTGTAGGTAGGTAGCAGGAGACCATCTACTTCTTTCAGTCTGGCGTTAGCCAAGATGTTTTGAGTATAGTAAACTTTTATATTTGTTGCACATACATAGGGTTTCAGCCAGTCCTCTTCATCTATTGGTCTGCTGTTGTGTCAGTCACATTGTTCATCTACCCAAAACGGTGTACAGCGTGGGGAAATGGTACGGCCACACTTCAGCCACTGGCTAGCGAGTGACGACATTCTCTTCTTTCACAAGGAGCACATCACCTTCATTCCCACTTTGCCATAGCGGTCCTTTGATTACCAGGGACCACTATGTAAAAGTGCGCATTGTGAGACCAACAAAAATTTTTTTTTGCTTTTAGCCAATGTTTATTTGTTATGCTGGCAAGGGCACAACAGATTACCAAAAACAAAGTTTTACAAAACCATGACAAAATAAAACAAACATTGACAAAGCCAAAAGGCTAGCAGCCCGCGCCAGACCTATTGGCTCTGCTACTTCCTATATTTGGGAGGGAAAGTTGATGAGAGATTCTTGCAGGCTGGTGACGGGACGAAAGGTTACATTTTAATTTTGGTAGGGTTGGGGAGGGCAAATGCAGAGGGTTATGGGGGCTGGTGGTGGGGTGTCAGGTATTATTTTATCGTGTTTTGAAGTTAGGGAGGCCAAGCACATCTCTCCCATTACTTCTTTTCCCCTGAAAAGCTGGTGAAATCAAGTTTAGATGATTTTGAGGGTGGTGGGTGTACACATAACAAAACATTATAGATCACTATAGAGTGAAGAATGGGGGTGTGTTTGAGGTTCGCAGGGACATCTTAGATAGCTGAAGTTTTGCTCTCTTTATCTGTTTAATGCCACTCAGACACCCTTGGTGAAAACATCTTTATTATTCACTGTTGCTCACCTAAAGTGTGCAAATTACCTGTTTCATGCTACTTGCTCACAAGTTTCCATTAGGTAAAACCTGGTGAGGATCTTGTTGCCAAATACTGCGAAATTACGATTTCTGCACCCTGAAAGCATTCTCTAGTATGAAATTATGAATTGCACACTACAGAACACGTTCCAGGTTGCACAAATCAGAATTATGCACTACTTGTCAATTAGATTCTTGCCAGGTTTTACATGCAAAAAACATGCGGTCAAATAAATAAAACCAAATAATGAACATTGAATTCCGGCTAAAACGCTCATAACAGTGTAATGTGACACAGGAGACATAATGCACCCTTTGACCCCCTGATGACATCACAGTATTGAGCCCTTGTCCCATCCTTAGCAGGTCAGCAGCCTTCAATGTGCTGTTGAAGACCTAAAGTAAGGGCAACGAGTGGAAGTTATTACACTTTGTAAGTAGTGCTTAGAGTTTTTGTTTCTTCTGCTGTCTTCATGCTTTCCGCAACCAAGGGCGGTGTGAGGAGTACCGAAGGGCAGGCCCAGGGTAGGAACTACTACGGTCCCCAAGTCCTAACTAATATAGAATAGACATGGTGCACGGGAGGGAGATGTGCCTAAATAATGGCGCTAACCTTGCTTAGTGCCATTATTTAATGCCTGGGTCAGGGCAGGCGTTAGGGGACCTGTGGGCCTATTTCCCAGGCCCCCGGACACCCCCACCCACACCAGGGGGGCAGCGGAACAGGGCACAAAACTTTAAACCCTTGTTTTAGGCCTGGATGAAATATCTGTTATGCTGATCTAATCTCATATAATTTCAGTAATTTTGTGTAATGCTTGTTGCATAAACTTACTCTATTACGCCATACTGCATAATTAGGTGACATTCGCGGCAAAGATTTCGCGCAAGAGCAGGGATGCTCTATGACCGACCAGAACATGAACAGATCCTGTTTGTAGTGCTTCAGTTGTTTGTACTTTTTTTTAGAACGAAATGCATGTAAAGACCTATTTCGTGCTAAAAATGTAGCAGCAAAGACCAGATTTGCATTTAACGTAATTGTGTATAATTTCACACCATTTTATGTAATTATGCAAAAGCGAATTATGTACATTTCACGCTCCCCTACTTGTTTTGTCATAGCTTTGTGCCACCTGAGACTAGAAGTATCAAGGTCAGTGACGAGGTTTAGCAAATGAAAATTAATTGTGGCAGTTGCTACCTCAGAGTCGTCCTAACTGTAGGCCGCGGATGTGAGCCTAACCTATGCCATAGCTGGGGGGTGGCACACATTAGAAAGTAGTTTCAGTGCACATGAGATATACTAATCAAGGCGGAATCCCTTAATGCCCTTTTAATTTTCGCCTGTGGGGTGAAATCATTAAGTGAGGAGTTCAGCTCTCGCCAGTGCCTGCTGGCCCTTTAATTGGTTCTTTACATGTTGCTATAGCTTCCTGTAGGCCGAAATACAGTAAAGGGATCGTGGGAAAACAGCGAATGAAAAGAAGTTTGTGACATTACCCAAATTGATAGATTTTTTTCAATGAGACTTCCGCTTTTACTTAATGAGCACGAACAATCTCACATTGCAGTTGCGTTGTGATGTCTGTATTTTGTCGCGTGCGACCCCCCCTTTCTCGCGGACAGATGGTAGTAAACAGAGAAACAGATTTGGATACTTCCTGTCCCACGGATAGAGACAGACTGGCGGGAGGTGTGAGGGAAGGAGAGGATGGGACAAGGGAATTTAAAAAGCCCCCAAAAGTGCCAAGGGCTCGTGGAAACGATCCTTGCGTAAATAATAGTGGGGATAGGGGGAGGCGTTGGCCTTCAGCCAGCGGAGGATGTAGCACATGGTGGCCTCCAAGGAGCGGTCACACAACAGCTGACGAAACAAAACATCCTAGTAAAATTTAATAAAAATCCAAGAAATTAAGTCACCGATTTTTGGTGGAAATGCTCGCGCAGCGATAGTTAACAGCTAATGTTGCCCGGCGGTTGGCTGATTAATATTTCACACAATGGTCGAAGAGCATGACAAATACGGAGTCTCTGATTCTGAGTACCAACAGGACATGGTCTCTGAGTGTTGGGACGTAGAACGCACTTTATGGACCTTTTACCTAAAAGCCAAATACAAATAAAACATAACGCGCACACCCTAAATGAAAAGTAAATGAGAGTTAAAGTTAACTGGGTGAAAGGCACTGTTCTGGTAGGAAAGCTCAGTTGGTAAATGCCAATATTTCAGTGGTCTATGTGTGTAACCGGATGGTCACCGAGTGAATCCTTGTTGGCGCACTGGGGAATGACGTGCATTTATAGTGCTATGAAGTCCCAGCATGTGGCAGAGAGTACTCTGAATAGATAAGTCACAGGACTGCAAGCTGCGAGTGGCATTCAGATATGGAGGTTAGGTAAATGTCCGTGGAGTGTGGCTTTCCCTAGTGAAGGAATGAGTCTACAATTACGAAATACTAACATGGGCGTCAATTCACCAAAATGCCAGGGGTAGGGGGAAGTGACATCACGTGCCCTTTGACCTCCACTTTCGTTCACAGACACATACTTACACATGTACACAAATTCATACTTACACACACACACTCTGTCACATAAACACACTCTCACCTACAAGCATGCACACAACATATATTTAAACACATTTTTACATACCTAACATGGAAGGGCATATTCAAATTTGTATTGCACTAATATAGAATAATATTTTATTTTTCACTATTAGTGTAATAAAAATTGACAGAAAACAAAGAGAGCAGAGCCCCAACTGACGTCCATGAGGACGAACTCTCACTGTGTTCCTGGCACTGAAATTGCCACCTCTGAAGCCAGAGGTCGCAAAGGCAGTACCAGGGGTCCCAGACCCCTGAATGAAGTCATATAATAAAATGATGGATGGAATGTTGAAACGTTTCAAACGCTCACCCCCAGGCACAGATCTGTGTTTAATCCATTGTTATCTTACTTGCCACATCAACCTAGTTTGGACTCAGCCATATGGAAATCAGTCTTGACCCTGCTCCCAGTGGGAACAGTCCAGCCTGAACTGCCAAGCCAGGTGCTCCCTGGACTGAAACAAGCATCCTAGGACCGGTTTAGGGGTATCACCCCTCATCAGCCAGGCTAGCTTGTATCCAGTGACACAGCGGGCCAGGGACCCACATATGGGTATACCCTAGCCACTTAGGGCATGCATAGCAACATCTCAAAATAAAATGATGGACAGAGTGCTGAAACTTTTCAAACAGTCACCCCCAGTCACAAATCTGGGTTTAATCCATTGTTATTTTGCTTGCCATGTCACCAAGTTCGGACTCAGCCATATCAAATCAGTCTTGTCCCTGCTCCTTATGGGAACAGTACAGTCCGAACTGCCAAGCCAGGTCCTCCCTGGACTGATAACAAGAATCCTGGAACAGGTTTCAGGGTATCACCTCTCATCAGCCAGGCTAGCTTTAATCCAGTGGCACAGCAAGCAAGTGACCCTCGTCTGGGCATACCAAAGCCACTTAGGGTGCACATAGCCACATCACAAAATAAAATTATGGCGGAGTGTTGAACCTTTTCAAACACTCACTTCCAGTCACAGATCTGGGTTTAATTTATTATTATTTTGCTCGACACATCACCCCAGTTTGGACCCAGCCATATGCAAATCAGTCTTGACCCTGTCCCAATGGGAACAGTCTAGCCCAAACTGCCAAGTTATGTCCTCCTTGCACCGGAAACAAGCATCCTGGGACCGGTTTCAGGTTATCACACCAGGCTAGCTTAAATCCAGTGGCACAGCAAGCAAGGGACCCACATCAGAGCAACACCTAAATTATTTCAGAAATACTGTCTTCTGTGCATTGCCTGCTTCTTATGCATGTTCTTCTCTATTATACATTCACCCATGCCTTATGGTTCATTTGCACTCACTTTTATGTTTTTTCATACCTTTTTTAACTATGGATCATCTCCAATGTACATCCTAGTTTATATTTATATTTGCATCCCATTTATGCTTCTTTTGTGAGTGCTTCCCTATGCTGTATGTTTTTCCTATATTCTCACATCTCATGCTTTATATTTTTTTGCTTCTTTTCATCATGTATCACACCACTGACCTCTCTATCATCTACAACAACCCATCATGCCTAACCCTACAGAAAGTACCTCCATAGCATATCTTTCAGCCCTTTCTATTGATGAGTTAGCCAGCATTCTAAACTTCCTAAAGCCACTTCTTACGCTAATTACATATTACCCTCCTCTGTAATTGGTGCTCCTTCTCTGACTTCACTTTTCCACACCTTGATATCCCTCTACATCAGAGGTCTTCAAACTGGGAGGCGGGTGCCCTTAGGGGGGTCTCACGGGATCCCAGGGAGGGGGGTGCCAGGCTCTGGCCAAAAGAAGCATTATACAGATAACAGGGCTTTCTTTTAAGCAGAAGCATGTTACTGCATTTTTAAAAAGGTAACAGTACTCAACTGCAATGTTTAAATAGATCTAGACATATTTAAACATTGCCATCTTTATAAAAAAAATGTGAAAAATTCTGAAGGGGGCCCTATTATTTGTATTTTTCAACTGGGGGGGTGGCATTAAAAAGTTTGGAGACCACTGCTCTACAATTACATTAATTCTACTCCCGAAATATGGGCCACATGTTTCCACTGCTTCAAACCACTGGCACCTAGAGCCGGGCAATCCTTGTCAGTTACAGCCCCGCCACCATCCGCCTCTCCTTGACTCAGGTAATATAAATAGAAGTGTTGCTGGAACACTTACAGAAGGAGGGCCCTTACTTGAGGTTATCTCTTAATTTCTCAGTGGCATTTGTTATTGTTAACCTTTGACATCTACTCAAAAGCGTCTATACCCTCATTGGTGCCACACCATAATTAGTCAGCTGGTTCACCACCATTCTTGCAAACAGCCATTAATTAATTGACTGTTCCTGGGCTTCAAGTAGGATCCTTCACTCTCCTTTAATTAGCACATAAAATAGAAATTGCAAAAGGCCTTGCATCAGGTAAGATTTATATTTAAAATCATACTCTTCCTCCTAATCCACAGTTGTCTCTGTATTGTACAGTACTCATCTTCCTTCTAATTTTCTGAGGCATCTTGCATGCACTCATGTAACAGCCGTTGCAAGTACAGTCACAATCAAGGATCTTCAGTAGCTTCTACCTCCAATTTAAACCACTCAACATTGCCTATGACATCATCCAGACCAAAAGACAAACTACCTAAGTGAAAAACCTTCCATCTTTGGCTGCCCCCAAGTCACTAAAAGTTCAAAGCTGATGTGACTAAAGCTCCTCAAGCCAAAGAAAGAAGCAAATAAGACATCTTGCCTTCTTCTCCTACGCCCCTAACCACTAGCACAACCTCATCCTTCATCTAAGACATGCACACAAACTTTTCACATTCAGAAAACAATTGAAAATTCTTCCCTTCTCCTATTTTTTGTGCCCTCATAGTGCCACCATTGAGCACCAACTAAGGTTCCACCACCCCATGCACTCAAGATTGAACTCGTTGTCAGTTCACTGGGCCACAAAATGAGACAGGCTTCCCAGTCTTACTGAATCAAGAGCGAGTAATCGTCGGACGGAATAGCATGTCATATCTTCAATAATTCCCCAAATCCAACTTCCCCCTCTCATTTACTCCTCTCGTTTCTATCTCCTTGAAGAAGAGCACTGATCTTTTCCATGCATGCCAAGTAGGGGCAGAGGTTTGAGCCCAATACTTGCAAATTTACCTTCTTGCGAGCAGTATTAAGTAAAAAAACAGGCTTTGATAATGTGCTTTGGAGGAGAGGCCACCCATAACCTGATGCTCTATCCCAAACAAAATGAAAGGGGAGCTTACCTCCATAGCAACACCTAAAGAGAGAGAGAGATGGTCTCACCGACTGCTGTCTAAAATTCCTCCAAATTTCGGAAAGAGGCAAACATGTGCACATCATCTGCCTCTCTGCTGCCACACCGCTTACAATTACAGGATGCACTCCCTCTTTTCTTTGCCAATTTCTTAGACGTCTAGTATGCTCTGTGAAGGGTGAAGAAATAGTTTCTCCTTAGTGCAGCAGGCTCAACCACTGAATATAAAGTAGAAAATGATACTTGCCATAACTCTTCCAGCTCCGCATCTGGCAAGTATCCACACAGCATACAACGCTTTCATCCTTTCCGCCACTGCCGTCAGAAGATGCTGGTACCACCGTTGCCACCTCCTTCTTCGGGACGCCACGATCTTGAAGATCCATTTCCATTTGTCCTGGTTCAGGGCCACCCCCCGGCTCTAGAACCACGCATTCACCTGATAAATCTCAAATCTGGAGATGGCTCCCTCTGTCTTATTGCTCCAATACTCCCAGGTTAACCTCTGCCCATTGTTCACCATCAGCCCCCATTTAGTGATACCACTTTGTTTTAAAGGCATAGCAAGGCTATCCAATATGCAATCCGGCGTTCCATGATAATCCCAAATGGTAGATAACCTGCTGTAATAAGCAATGCCCAGAAGGGATCTAATCTCGTACCGGTGATGGCTGCTGCCTGCATACACTTCAGCCTGACCTTCTTGAAGAATTTTGGTGCCCCAAATGTATAAGCTAAACCTTACGCAGACAGGCCCAAGAGCATTGCTCCAAACATGACCCCTACAAGGGACTCACTCGGGCGTAGTAACAGCATCCTATTATTCTTTAACTGGAAAGTCCAGCAATAGAGCTGAAGATCCCGGAGACCCAACCCACCTAAACCAACCCTCCTCCTTAAATAGGCGTATACCCTCACTAACCCAAATAAATGAGGTTATCTTCCCTTGCAGTTTTGAAATGGCTTTTTTTAATCAAAGGTCAACAGAATATTGTCAAACAGAAAGGTAATTTTGGGTAAAACCAACATCTTCACCAAGTTCATCTGCCCATATATAGTAAGTGGGAGATTGCCCCATTTTTTAACAAAACTCCAACCTCACAATCCACCTTCTCGAGATTTACAGCTGCCATTTTCCTTACATCTTGGATTATTTTTATGCCCAAATATTTCATCTCAGCAACACTTCTAGATTCCCCACAGTTGTGATTCCAAGTCATTATTTCTGTTTTTTTCTTCATTTATCTCATGCCCAGCAAGCCTCGCAAAAGAAGAGCAGTGGTTACATCCGAGGTGTACACCATTAAAGCATCGGCATACAGAGCGATTTTCCTAGAATATTTGCCTACCACAAAAGGTTTTATCAGTTCATTTAGTCTCAGACTCTCGCCAAAAGGTTCAAGATAAAGGTAAAAAACAACAGGAGAGAGGCAGCACCTTGCCTTGTCCCCCTTTCTATTTTCACTGGCGAGGATAAACTACCTTTCACCAGAATCCGGGCAGTTAGTGCGCTATAGATCCTCAATAACACATTTATCAAGGTTTTGCCAAAATGGGCTAAAGCTGCCATAGGATATCGCCAAGTAACATGGTCAAATGCCTTAGCGGCATCAACTGTCACAACCGCTAACGGGATACCTAAGGTTGTGGCTAAATTGATTGAACCGATCAGGGTATGATTAAGTTCTCTCATATTCCTCCCTAACAGGAATCCCCTTTGATCCTGGTGTACCAAGTACCCCACCACTTTATTTAAACATGCTGATAAAATGCTGGTAAAGACTTTGTAATCACAATTAAGTAGTGAGATTGGACGATAAGATTGGCACTGTAGGGGATTCTTACCTGGCTTCAATATTAGTGAAATTACTGCTTCATTCCATGACCCTGGAATTGGATCTCCATCCATCAGAATGGAATTGAACAACTCCACCCAGACTGGGATAATCTTTTCCACAGTTGTGGAATAAAGTTCACTATGGATCCCATCTGGCCATGCAGCCAAAATCTCACTGCCAGTAATCTCATGGCACAGGGATTGTTGCCAATCACTAGACAGTTTTGGGAGATGTTTCTTCTGAAGCCACATTTCCACTGCCTCCATATTTACCTCCAGATTTTCTGTATATAAGTCCTGAAAAAAGCGATTAAAAGCAGCTTTGATTTCACTACTTTCTTCAGTAACCATCCCCGAGTCTCCAACCATAATCTTCCTAATACTATTTCAGCTCATTTCCAACCTTGATTTCCAGGCAAACAGCTTCCCACAACATTCCCCATGTATAATATCCCTTGCTCTACTAGTTTCCCATTGCTATAACACCCTTTTCTCCATCTTAACTCTAAACTTTAGCTGCAGGTCCTCCAGATCTTCTAACATCTTCACCCTTCCTACCTCACTTTATAGGTTAGTTTTTAACATGTCTTCCATTCTCGCTATCTCTTACTCCATTTGAGAAAATTGTAGTTTCTCTTGCTTACCTCGTGTACCGATATGTTTTTAAGAGCCCCCCTTAACCAGGCCTTATACGCATGCCTTGGAGCAGATCTCAATTTCCAGGAAAAAAATCAACTGTCTGTTGTTGTATCCTTGCAACAAAATCCTCCTATCAAGCGTCTACCTCCTTTACTCCCAAACATTCTTCAACTCAATTTTTAACAGCAAAGCTGAATGCCCGGCAAATGACTTGAGAGATGTTCCATTCCCATTACTTTCTCCATTTCCTTCCTGCCCACAAAAAATAATCTAACCTTAAAAAATGTACATTTTATTTACTGTAGAAGGTACAGTCCCTATAATTTCCTTTTATACTCCGTAGAACGTCACATAGGTTAACATTTTCCATCATATCCATCTAATATGCCCTCATCCTTGGGGAACTGATCTTTATCCTGACTGAGAATCTATCAAGAGTGTTATCTAGTAAAACATTAAAATCTCCTCCTAAGATGATAGGGGCTTTAAAGTGGAGGAGATTTGAGAAAAGCTGTCAAGTTTGGGCCACAGAAACCTACTAAGGTATACAGGACTTGATAAACCTTTACTTCTGCAACTATCCAACGCCCCCCTTCATCTGCTTTATATCGAAGTTACCCCACCCCAGACTTTACTTTAAATACCAGTGCTGTCCCTTTATTAAAGTGTGCTTGATCCATAGCTACTATGTTCTCCACCCATCTCTGCCTCAGAAAAAGATCCCTGCATTCCTATCTCAAACGATGCGTTTCTTGGAGCATAATTAATTGGGATTTACACTCTTTTAAGTATTGTAAAACAAATTGCTCCCTGTTCGCTATACGCACCTCGTTTATCTTCCAGCAAAGAATTGTCAAAGCTTGCGTCCTACCTGCCTCTCCTATACCCATCTCTCCCATACTCCTTTTTCCCAAAGCCTGCATATCTACTTGGTGTTTCCCCCCATGTGTTAATCACTTGACTTAAATTGAGGACATTGACTTTTTTTATTTTTCCCCCCCATGCTCCCTATCACAAGTGCCCCCCATGGGAACCCTCCCGACTATACTACTAGGCATTTCCAAATGTCCGTTCTAGCTCAGCCCCTTGGGAGTGACGACACCGCCCTACTTCTTGTTTTAATTTCCGCTTGGCTGTCCCCCCTTCTTCACCCATGCAATAAAATTATCCACATCCTCTGGATAAGAAAAATTATGCATCTTATTCTGCCACATAACCTTCAGGATGGCAGGAAACCTAAGTTGTGCTGTGGCTCCCAACTTCTTTAGCTTCTCCAATCTGTTTCCCAGCTCCCACTGCCGATCCGCTGTCTCTTTAGAGATGTCAGATCTAATCCTGAAGGTAGCCTTCAATGCTTGCAACGATCCCCTGTCAGGGCTAGCCCAGTATTTTTTCCTTCACAGGGTATGACAGAAAATTCACCAAAATCTTTTGTGGATTTATTCGCCCAGGGTGCATTTTAAAAGGATCTCTGTGCACTCCCTGGATTTCTGCCTCAAGATTAACCGCAAAACCTTCATGTGGAAAGGTACTATTCAGTAAATTAATTACAAAAGATTTAACATCTGTCCCTTTCATTCCTTCTTTCAAACCCAAGATTCTGACATTGTTCCTACTGGCGTTATTCTCCATTCTTTCAAGTCTTGCAGACAGAGCCTTCTCACTCTGCTTCAGACGCACCACCTCCT